>NC_040097.1:16880686-18223628 GCF_003369695.1 Bos indicus x Bos taurus
TGGGCTGCTTTTCCTAGCACTCAGCTACTAAGGCATAGATGGCTTTTCCAGCTCCCCACTGTGTAGATACCTTCCCCAATACCAGATTGGAGCAGCTGGGCTCCTGCAGTGCACAGCAGTCAGAAGCTCCAGTGCCCAGCAGCCTCCCCTGGCACCCCTTTTGGGCAGTTTCATAGCAGAATGTCTCCAGTGAGACAGCTCCCCGTGAACTGTATTCCTGGGACCATAATGGATGGGTTTCTAGCAGGTTCTGACAGTGCAGCACTCACCATTCAGTGATGTATAGCTGAGCCCTTTCCTGTATTCGTTAGGGTTCTCTCTTAGGTCTACTTCTCAGCAGCCAATTCTTCATTTCTCCAACCTCTTGCTATAGTTAATAATACTTTATATTAACCTTTCCCTGTTCAAGTAACTGTGCGGTTTCTGTCTCCTAGTTGGACCCAACTGGTCTTCACATAAAATAGTTTCAGATTTGCTAACTCATTCCCTTTTAAGAATCATAGAAAGAAATACTCAGTAATTAAACCATGATCTTTATGTACAGCTCTTTTCATCTTTAGTCTTCCAGTATTCAGTCAAAATATTGTTTTTCAGAGTTACTTATGTTAGGTCTTTTCTTCCCTATTCCTCCCATGGTCATATTATTTACTTGTAATACATTTAGATTCCTTACTGCCAGTGTTTCATTTGGAATTCTCTCCTCATCCTGGTTGATGTGAATTATTCACGTATTCTTGGACTGTATGAACCACTACCCTGGTTCCATAAAAGGGTATGGGTATACTCCTATAAGGGGTTTCCCAGGTGGCACCAGTGGTGAAGCATCTGTCCACCAATGCGGGAGACCCAAGAGATGTGAGTTTGATCCCTGGGTCGGGAAGATCCCCTGGAGGAGGGCATGCATGGCACTCGACTCCAGTATTCTTGCCTGGAGAAACCCATGGACAGAGGGGCCTGGCGGAGTACAGTCCATGGGGTTGCACAGAATCAGACACGACTAAAGTGACTTAGTATGCACAGAAGCATACTTCTGTAAGTGCTGTGGTGCCCTCTATCCGTTTCCATCTCTTCCTTTCCATCCAATTCACACCCACACACCTTCTATAAGCATCCAGTCTTTTCAGCTTCTGATTTACTCTTCTTGGAATTCTTTTGCCAGATGATATATGGGGGACTATAGATGAGTCTCAGCCTCCCTAGAGGGCAAAGACTTAGTTTCGTATTCCTCCTGTCTTTGCTTTGTTTGAAGGCTAAGGGGCGCTCATCCCAAAGCTTAATAAAAAGAAATATTTGCTGAAGCTTACCACTGAAAGTCATGTTGGAGTGCAAACTGGTCATTTTTATTAAAATATATTAATTTCTAGGGACTTCTCTGGTGGTCCTGTGGCTAAGATTCCATGTTCCCAATGCAGGGGATCTGGGGTTCAATCCCTGGTCAGGAACTAGATCCCATATGCCGCAACTAAAGATCCTGCATGCCACAACAAAGACCTAGCACAGTCAAATAAATAAATAAATAATTTTTTTTAATGAATTTCTCATTTCTACCACATTGCCATTCCACTTCTCAATATTTAACCTTGGAGAAAAAAATCACATTTGTGCACAGGTAGATGTGTACAGACTTATTTTCTGCAACAGTATTTTTCATGCCAAAAAACCAAACCAGAAACATCCTTAGTATCTATCAATAGAGACTTGGCTAGAAACATACAATGGGATAGCCAACCTGGCACAGAATACAATGCAATGGGTTTGTTTGTTTTAACAGAGTATGAGAAGCTTAGAAAAAGCTCTAAAACATACTGATGAGTGAGGGGAGGAACTAATTACAGGAAAATAAATACGGTAGAGTGTCATTTATGAAAACCAACACATAAATGAAACAATACCACATATTTTATGTGGGTACATATATATATCTATATAAATCTGTAAGGAAAATATTTAGAAGCACGCATTTCAAACTGAAAAAGTGATTTCATTTGGCAGGGGCTGGGATAGAGGGACTGGATATTCAGGGGACAGGATTTCAAAAGGTACTTTGATCTTTACTGTGCTCACTTTTTCAATAATAATGTGTTCATGTGTTATTTGTATAATTAAAAACAAACAAAACGCTGACTATAGTAACTAAATCAGAAAACCCCTGAAAAGGGCCTACAACCTATAGTAGAAACAGATGGCACAATTAAACAGTCAGTATCTGCCCCTCTATAGAAAATTCTGGAAAATGACAAGGAGCTACCTCTCTCTCTCCCATAAAATATAAATTATTTTCTAAAAGTTGCCTGAAACTAAGGTTTGCTGTCTGCTAATAAAAGCAAGTAAGGTGAGTAATGTAATAACTTAGAATCTACATGCACAGTGAGTACCATATACCCCCCTGACCTGTATTCTATACTTAACGTCTGACCAGACCTGCTCTCACATTACATCACTAAAGTGTAAAATCCCAGAATACCCTGCTGCTTTGATTCTTTTCTCTGCTGAGCTGTAGGATAGATATTCAACCTGAGGAAAGCAACTAATAGCTGAGGACAGAGTCCAGGTATCCCAAGGCCTATGCTTTCTATTTCAACCATTTGATGACTGAGGTGAGAAAGGAGACAGCCTTTCTGTATCAAGGTTGTTAAATGTGTAACTAAAGGTAAAGGGTATACAGGGCTTCCCTGGTGGCTCAGACGGTAAAGAATCCATCCTCCTGCAATGTGGGAGACCTGGGTTCAATCCCTGGCTTGGGAAGAGGCCCCAGGACAGGAAATAGCAACCCACTCCAGTATTCTTGCCTGGAGAATCCCCACGGACAGAGGAGCCTGGCAGGCTACAGTCTATGGGATCCCAAAGAGTTGGACACAACTGAGCGACTAAGCATACTGCACAGACACAGCACAAAGAGTATATAAAATACCTTCAAGTTTGTATCTATTTTCCTATGGGGAAAAATAAAAATAAAACTAGAGTCTTGGCCTTATAACTTTAAAGGGAAAAGAAGATTAAGATGATAATGAGCCAGAAAGCTAAGTCACTAATCAAAGACAGAGACACAAATACAATTAGTGTTTTGGGCAAGTTGCTCTGAGGATTCTTGGCTAATCCTGAGACTTCCAGAGGCTTCGCATGGGGAGCTGCATTTCAGCCGGGACACAGAAAGGCACTTCCTGCCACTGCTCTCTGGTTTTTTGTGTAGCTTGACTTAAGACCGTGCAAAATAAACAATGGAATCTTGCCCAGGCGTCACATTCCCTTCTGGGAGGAAATTACTATACTGGCGTTTCAGCTCCTCTGTTTTGGAGTATATTTTCTGGTATTTTAATTTTTAAATCCCCTAGTCCTTCTCCTGCCTTTTAGGAAAATTGTGTTTTCTAACTTTATAGACTCAAAGCTGTACCTTTTGAAAGCCTCTCTTTGACTTAGAAAATCTGCACAAACAGCAGAGAAATCAGGCCAAGAGAGATTCAACTCCCCCACCGAATGCACATCATCTAAGCACCTGGAATCATGCTCTTTATGCACAGGGAAAAGCACGTTATAAAGCAGCGTGCGTGGTGTGATTCTACTTGTGCAAAGGGCATGTTATTCATGTGGAGGATGTCTGGAAGGAGAGGAGTATCTCAGGGTGGTGGGATGGCTGGCAATTAACTTCTCCGTACTCTCTGTATGGTTAACAGTTTAAATATTGAGAATATATAATTTTAATAATTAAAAAGAATATTTTCATTTTGAGGCAATAAAAATGGAGGGTAGGCAATAAAATAACTGGAATAGAAGAAAATGCAAGTAGGAACAACAGGATGCAGTCGGACTGAGGTTCACCCTCAGAATCCTCACAGCCTCAGTTGCTGTTCTGTTCCTTATCCATCCCCTGCCAGACCACCATGCCTTCTGGCCTACACCCTCCTCCAGGAGCCTTCTGTCTCATCCTCCTGCCTTTTAAAAATCTGTTCTCTATAGAACAGCCATATTCTGTAGAGAACTCTTGTTATTTAAGGACATAACAGAGTCATGTCCTTGAGGTGAAAATCTGATCTGTAGTCCCCTCAGCTTAAAACCTGCAGTGGTCTCCAGTCACACTAGATTAAAAACCCAATCTTGTCACAACCTCGAGGCCCTGACTGTTCTGGCCTTTTGCCCCTTGTCCTTTTGCTCACTTTGTTGACAGTTCCCAGGAGTACTCTTTCGTGCCTCAGGGCCTCTGCATTTGCTGGTCCCTAGTCAAGGCTATGGTTTTTCCAGTGGTCATGTATGGATGAGAGAGTTGGACTGTGAAGAAAGCTGAGCACCGAAGAACTGATGCTTTTGAACTGTGGTGTTGGAGAAGACTCTTGCGAGTCCCTTGGACTTCAAGGAGATGCAACCAGTCCATCCTAAATGAGGTCAGTCCTGGGTGTTCATTGGAAGGACTGATGTTGAAGCTGAAACTCCAATACTTTGGCCACCTGATGCACAGAGCTGACTCATTTGAAAAGACCCTGATGCTGGGAAAGATTGAAGGCAGGAGAAGAAGGGGACGACAGAGGATGAGATGGTTGGAGGGCATCACCGACTCAATGGACATGAGTCTGAGCAAACTCCGGGAGCTGGTGATGGAGAGGGAAGCCTGGCGTGCTGCAGTCCACGGGGTCACAAAATGTCGGACATGACTGAGCTGAACTGAACTGAAATGATGCTGAGACAACTCTTCCCTAAGCTCCACACGTGGTCAAGTCCTGCTCCTCAGGGTCTCTGGGGCAGAAATTTGCATTTTAAATATGTACTTCACGGAATTCTCATGCACACTTATAGCTTCCCAGGTGGTGGTAGTGGCAAAGAGCCTGCCTGCCAATGGAGGAGACATGAGATGTGGGTTCGACTGGGTTGGGAAGATCCCCTGGAGGATGAAATGGAAACCCGCTCCAGTATCCTAGCCTCCGTATTCTCATTAATTCCACTCTGTTCTTGCCTGGAGAATCCCATGGACAAAGGAGCCTGGCAGGCTACAGGCCATGGAGTCGTAAAGAGTCTGACATGACTGAAGCAACTTTGTATGTATGTACATTCAAAAGTTCTGGCTTTTGATGAGCATTCAAGGGACAGGGAACTGAAGAACAAACTTCTGACATATACCTGGAGAGCTAGACTCTCTCTACCCCTTGTGAGGCCACGAGGGTTGTCTGTGCTGATATTCCTCAAGAAGGACCTGGGTGTGTCTACTTGCAGAAGGATGGGACTTTAGGGTCTCAAAGTACCTCCACCTAAAGCTATTACAGCCAGAATTATAGCTAGGAAGGTTCTGCAGTGGTGACTATTATTTATTCATCAATTAGTAAATTAAACATAAAGTACCTGCAATAAATTCACTTAAGGTGTGCTTGGCGATGGAGCCAGGAAGAGTTCTGAAGCAAGTCCGTTCAGACACCTGCCTCAGACACTTACTACCTGAGAACTAGAACTAGGACTCTGGAGGGCCCATGAAGGGAAAACCCTCAGAAGGTACTGAGAAAATTAAACAAATGCTTTCTGAGCTTATACTTAGGACAAGTTCCTGAGACAGGCTCAGTATGTGGTGAGGACATCACAGGAAGATGTGTCCAGGTCTGCCCAACCCACCTAAGAGGGCTTACAGCCCCTCAGAGGAGCTTATCATGGTGCAAAGTGGTTAGGGTTGTTTCGTTATTATTTTCAAGGAATTTACCTAGTCCTACCTGGCAGGCACAAACAGAAATCAGAACTTTACAAGGAGGCTGTGGCAGGAAAAGCAATGGAGAGTCATTACTTTGCTGGCCTATTCTCTCTGTGCTCCCTTTGGGGACCCTCTCCCACCCTCCCTGTGGTTCAAGGTGGTCCTGTCTCTCCCTGGGCCTTCTCACCAAAATCTTTGGGGGCAGGCACTCTTTTCACTGGGCCTGCTAACCTGGCCCAAGATGAGCCTTGTGCTGGGAATTCCCTGTTGGTCCAGAAGTTAAGACTCTGTGCTTGCACTGCAGGGGGTGTGGGTTCTTTCTCTGGTCAGGGAGCCAAGAGCCCATGTGCTGTGCTGGCACAGTCAAAAATATTTTAAAAAATAATTTAAAAAAAATGAGTCCTGTACTATCTGGATTCATTATGGCACCCAGCAGAGAAAGCCTAGGTGGTGAAGAGAAAGCATCCTAGTGATATCATACAAGCTTCTAGATCCAGACAGACCTGAAGCTGGATCCACTCCTACTCTTCTCACCATAGGTACTAATCAATCTCCTTAGTGCTCCAGTTAGTTTGAGCTCAGTCTCTTCTCTTCTAATAGAAAGAGGCCTGACTCAGGCACTCACAGGCCTTTGTTTCTTTTGTTATTGTTCCAAGTCTCCAAATAAAAAATGTGCTATTGGCAGAAAACTGTCTTTGTAATGTGATAGTGAAAGCCAATCTCAGAACAAAGATGGGCAATGTTAACAATCCTCCAGAGTGGGGGTTTCTGTAAAAACCGGGCCAAGCACAGTCCTCCCATGAGTAGCTCTCTGAGGCTGGTCTCCTGTGCAGGAGTGTCACTGGCTCTTTTGACCAAATGCTCTGCTCTCCAACTCTCTAACTCAACACCACAGAACTCATCATTTCAGCCTTCCTCCTTTCCATACTTGTAACTCCTTTCCCCAAGAGTGAGAAACCCAGCTCCCATTATCCTCAATATACTTACTTTCTTAAACCTATAATGCACAGAAAATAGCTTCAGAATTGCTAACTCACACAATTACAAAAAGCAAGTGTACTAGTTCATTATTTGTTTATACTTTGTTATCAATAGTCTGAGGGGATGTAGTCAGAACACAGTGTGCGAAAAGTCATAATGGTATACTCAGGCAAGCATAATTCCTGCTCTCATTCCTTCCACTCTGTTCTTATGCTCCCATCCCCTCCAGCCACCCCTACTCTCTGAAGGTAACCAATCTCGTTTCCTGGATTATCCTTCCTGTGTTTCTCTTTTTAAAAATAAGTAGATACATCTGTGTCTTCTTATTTCTTCTTTTCACACTATAAATACTCCTTACCATTTTTATTTGTTCATATGTATTACTGTATAATAATTAATATTGTATATACATATAATATGTATAATATCACCTAATAATATATATCTTGGACATCATTCATCAGATCATAGAGATATTTGATCTTTTTTACAACTGTGTAGTATTCCACCACGTATGTATACTACATACATTATTCAACCACTCTCCCACGTGTGGGCATTTGGGTGGCTTTCAATACTTTGCAATTACAAACACTGCTTCAAAGAATAATCTTATGCATAAGGATTATTATGTTGTTGGAAATGTTTCTTGAGAGTAAATCCCTAGAAGTTGCATAGATGCCTCAAATGTTAAACAAATATGTAATTTTCTTAGAAGCTGTTAAGAGTTCCCTTTATATGGCTTCTACTAATCTGCACACTTTCCAGCAACATATGAAAGTACCTATTTCCTCTAGCCTTGCCACCAGAATACTGTGTCAAACTTTAAAATTTTTGCTAATCTGACAAGGAAGAAATTTTATCTCAGCTGCTGCTGATACTGCTGCTAAGTCGCTTCAGTTGTGTCTGACTCTGTGCGACCCCATGGACGGCAGCCCACCAGGCTCCCCTGTTCCTGGGATTCTCAAGGCACAAACACTGGAGTGGGTTGCCATTTCCTTCTTCAATGCATAAGAGTGAAAAGTGAAAGTGAAGTTGCTCAGTCATGTCTGACTCTCAGCGACCCCATGGACTGTAGCCCACCAGGCTCCTCCATCCATGGGATTTTCCAGGCAAGAGTACTGGAGTGGGGTGCCATTGCCTTCTATTTAGTAAAAAAAAAATAAATTCTGGTATATAATTCCACGAACTTTAATCTATGTATAGAT
Source organism: Bos indicus x Bos taurus (assembly GCF_003369695.1). NCBI lineage: Eukaryota > Metazoa > Chordata > Mammalia > Artiodactyla > Bovidae > Bos > Bos indicus x Bos taurus. The sequence goes on from NC_040097.1 coordinate 16,888,538, forward strand.
TTGTTTAACCACAGTCAGGATATAGAACACTTCCCAAATTGCCTCATGCTGTCCCTTTTTGGTCAAACACTCCTCACGCATAAATTCTAGACATCACTAACCTGTTTTCCATACCTGTAGTCATGACTTGTCCATGTCATAAATACATAGTCATAAAGAGTCATACAGTATGTAACCTTTTGAGATTTACTTTTCGCTCTAAATGATGTCTTTGAGATTCATCCATGTCATTGTGTTCACCAATAGTTTGTTTTTTGTTGCATCCTAACGTATGGATCGGAGAAAGCAATGGCACCCCACTCTAGTACTCTTGCCTGGAGAATTCCATGGACAGAGGAGCCTGGAAGGCTGCAGTCCATGGGGTCATGAAGAGTCGGGCACGACTGACTGACTTCACTTTCACTTTTCACTTTCATGCATTGGAGAAGGAAATGGCAACCCACTCCAGTGTTCTTGCCTGGAGAATCCCAGGGACAGGGGAGCCTGGTGGGCTGCCGTCTGTGGGGTCGCACAGAGTCGGACACGACTGAAGCAACTTAGCAGCAGCAGCAATGTATGGATGCACCACAACTGGCTTATCTATTTATCCACTGAAAGACTTGGATTGTTTCCAATTTTTGCTGATTATGAATAAAACTTCTATAAAGAAGTATTTTTTTAGGAAAATACTTAGAAATGGGATAGCTGAACCATATGGTAAACATAATGTTTAAGAAACTGAAACTAAAAACTCCTAGAAGAAAACACAGTTGGTAAGCCCCTTTATACTGGTGTTGACGATGACATTTTGGATTTGCCACCAAAAGCAATAGCAACAAAAGCAAACCTAAATAAGTGAGAATTCAATTAGAAAAAGCTTCAGCACAGCAAAGGAAACCCTCAACAAAATGAAAAGACTGCCTATTGAATAGGATAAAATATTTGCAAATCAAATATCTGATAAGGGGTTAATATTCAAAATATATAAACAATTCATACAACTCAACAGCAAAAAAAATGAACAATCTGATTAAAAAATGGACAGAGGAACTGAGTAGATATTTTCCTAAGAAGATATACAGAAGGCAAAACAAGTAATCATTTAAAAAATTTTATTTTTGCAGTAATAGTGCAAAGAACCAATGTCATCTTTAAAGGTACTTACAGGGGACTTCCTTGGTAGTCCAGTGTTTAAGAATCTGTCTGCCGATTTAGGAGACATGAGTTCAATCCCTGCTCTGGGAAGATTCCACACGCCATGAAGAAATTAAGCCTGTGTACCACAGCTACTGAGCCTGCGCTCTAGAGCCTGTGAGCCACAACTACTGAGCCCACGAGCCACAACAAATGAAGCCCACATGCCCTAGAGCAAGAAAGAACCCACTCCTGCAGCAAGGGAAGCCACTACAACAAGAAGCCCAAGAATGACAACTAGAGAAGGCCGGAATGAAGCAACGAAGCTCATCACAGCCAAAAACTGACAAAATATTAAAACCAAATTAAAAAAAATAAAGGTACTTCAAAGCTTTGTTATTACATTTCTGAATACAGTTTGAAGTTTTGAGATAATTCATCAAAAAAATAAAATTTTCCCTAAATTTCAATTTCCAAACTTATTATATCGAATACACACACACACACACAACCATTTTGGATTTCATTTAACTTTGCAGGAATTTTTTGCCTTGTTAAAATAGCTCTAAGATTTTTCTCTATTCTTCATCTCTTAGTAAGAATCGTTTCCAAACATTTTAAAGCTTTGGTACCCTCTTGAAAAGCTAGAGCACAGTGGGAAAATGATGAAGCAATCAAAGAAGTGTAGATTATGAGAAAAACCTGTTAGCGGACTTATTGTTATTCCTCATAGGATGATTATTACTTGCCAAACTATTATTTGCAGGGATTACTTTGCAAATTGCTAAGAAAAAATGTTTTCATAACACTGGAAGTAACAGGAGGCAAGTCAAGTTCTTTGCTGGAGTGCGTAAGTTGCGGGCTAAATATGATCCGGTTCTCACATATTTAGTAATCTTCAAACATTCCAAAGCATGCAGCACTTTCAATTCACTCTCCTCTGCTTTTCCCTACTCTATAATCTCCCTCTCTCTTTTCATCTCCACTTGCCCCCACTCTCACCCAGGCCCTCAATTTCAAAAGCACATACTGTACCTGTAGATAGGTTGATTCCCTCAATCCAGCTGTTTGTTTTTTTTAAACCTGTGTCCTGCTTCTATCATCCTAAGCCAAGCTGCAACCCTAATTCTATAGCCAAACATGGTTCACTATTTACCAACATATCAAATTGAACTTCCTTGGGCTTTTTCTGTATCTACCCTCAACAGGCAGGACTGGCTACAAAATTTTAGGTGGTCAGTGCAAAATGAAAATGTGGCACCTCTTGGTCAAAGAAGAGCATTAAACCAAAGGCAGGCAGGGCCCTGTGTAACTGCATGGGGTTGCATGGCCATGAAGTTGGCCCCTTCCACCCTAATGAGGACACTGTTCGTGCTGTCCAGCTTTTGAGTCTTCTTACATGTTGTTCCCTCACCTGGAACACCCTTCCACCAGCACCCAGCTCCTTCCCACATTAAGCCTTACTCTTTTCCCATTGCATCCATGTTGGGCAACAAGTTGAGGACTAATCTTTAGACATCTCTCTGGTCCTTCCCCTCCTGAAGCCTACAGTAGTCCTAACCATTTACACACATTAATTTTGTCCCTAATTATATACTTCCCTGTGTTATTTTCTATGTCATTCATTCACCATCTATTGTGGGTCAACTATTTGCCTTGACCGGGCACTCTCTCTCTCCCTCCCTTCCTCCCCAACTGCACTAGGTACTGGGTATACTAAGTCCCCAAACAGTGGAGATCTTGTGTGACTTCTTCATCACTCCAACACTAGAGATTCACATAGTGGCTCACTGGCTCATGGCAGACAGATACTGAACAAATATTTGTTAAATAATCATTGAATAGTCTTTTCTTTCCACCACATGGTGAGTTCCTAGAGACCAAGAACTGTTTTCATTTGTTCTAGACTGTTGATTGAGAACCTACTATGTGCCATGCATTGTTGCAGACATGAAAACACAGTTCCAGACAACTTCATTTATTCTATATTTCCTAGCACATTATCTCCAGCACATTATTACAACAAGAGCTGACTGTTTTATATGTGCCAGGCATTAGTCTAAGTCTTACCTATCATCTCACTTAATTCCCCCAATGATTCTATGAAATAGGTCCCATTATTATCCCCATTTTATAGATGAGGAAACTGAGGCCTAAAGAGATTGACTAACTGGCCCAAAGTCAAACAGCTGCTGTGGTTTGAAGTCAGATGACCAGACAATATTCCAATTTCTTGACTACATGGCTATGCTGCCTCCAGTGAGTATGTTTTGACTGACTGACTTGATTGAAGGAAGAGAAGGGCTGGTGGCACCACAAATCCATAAGTAACCATCAAAGAGGTTGGGCTTTATGAAAAACAACAAATCGTTATACAACTCCTTGACTCCAGCTGTAATAGGTGGATTAGTTTTTGCAAGCTTATGATACAGTAATAGAACATAAACTATGATATCATTTATTTCATTGAAATCACTCAGTCATAAAGTGCTAAGGGAGACAGCCCACTAAGCCACCCATGGAGGCCTGGAGGAAAAGAACACTAAGTTCCTAAATGTTGGTAACTCATAGAGCAATAAACATATTTATTGGACTCAGTAAAGCCTGTTGACACCAACAAGCTTACCAAGGCATTAGCAGGGAGAAAGGGAAAGGGTGGGAATGAGAAAATAGGAGGGCGGAAAATGGAAAAGGTGAGTCTAATGGAATGCTGAGAGCCCCCAAGAGCTGCCTTGGCTGCTCTGCTGCTATGGGTTCTTGCCCCAAGAGAAGGCAGAATAGTCAAAATAAGGACTAAATTTAGCCAAAAACCGTGGAGGAACTTTTAGTCCTATGGGGCTCAGTGAAATGGAGTCAGCAAGTCACTATCTGTCACACTTTGATTTGGATTCCACATCGAGTAAGTGGGCTAGCATACTGCAAGTGAATTAAAAACACAAGGCCCAGGTTGATTCTGTGTGCTGTGTTCTCTTGTGTTGTGTTTGGGAGATTTATGCCACTCACATAAGTGTGTGATAAGATGCAAGGGGTGAAAGCAGCTATTAACACTGATTAACTCAAAAGTTGGCCACCAGCACACACAGCCATTGTTTCCACCAGCACTCGTTAGTGATGGGCTTTGGCTGGCTGGCTTCACAAGAGACAAATGCCATTACAGGAGACCAAATAACCTTATTTAAGCAGTCAACAGATAATAGAGACGCTCCAGGTATTAGCCTGACTGCATTAGTTTGATTTGTTACTACTGTTCACCTCGTCCTGGCATTAATGGAGACAAAGGCTTGGAATTACTAGGAGCAGAGTTAAGCTATGGATTAGAGAGAGCCTGCGTGTTTCGAGGAAAAGATAATTTTATCTCGGCTTTCATTTCCATTTCCATCTTGCTTGCTTTTTCCTCAAAGTTAAAGCCTAGTTTTCCTCCCGAATATCATCATATTCTCTCCAATACACTGACAATTATAATTACTAAAAAAAAATTACCAACACATTATTTCCTCTAACAAGAACAGCCTTTATCTTTTAAGTTTTTGGAAATGATTTTGGGGGAAATATACTAGTTACCGTGTATATACACGGTATATATATATATATGTATATCTTATATATAAGATACATCTTATCTCTTGAATATTCTCACATATTATGAACTCACTTCACAATATTTTATTATATTCTGTTATTAGTATCTGAAAATATAAAAATATGCACATATTATATTCAGAGTTATTTCTTCAATATGACAATTTCTGTATTTTTTTTCTGACTTCTGAATGCTACTTGTTTCAGTTAAAAGTGCATAATTTCTATTATAAATGATTTCAGTTATAAATATGTAACTTCCATTTAACATAATTTATTTCAATTATACACAAAATTGAATTTTAAAAGCACATAAATCTGTTATATTAAACTGTCACTGAAAAATACTGTTTCTTTCCTCACCAGACTTTTTATAGGTATAAGTTCGTATAAGTAAAAAATAATTTAAATATATTATTAGTTGTTTATCAAGGTTTGTGATGCTGTTTCATTTTTTCTAAAGTCTGTAGGTTTATAAAGAATCCTCATACTTCTCAGACTTGGGGGTTAGGTTTAATCTTAGATAAATTCTACGTAAACTACGATAACTCTCAATGTATGAAAAGCTCTAGTTCAAAAATACTTAAAATATTAACATTGTGAAATTGTTATCCATAGGACTTGCTAAGCCAAGCAAACATTAAGAACAAAACAGAACTGTATGTCTGAAACTGCAAGATGTTGGAAAGATGCATAGACTGTCAACTGTGATGACATTTAAAAAATAACAGCAAAAACAACAAATACATATATGAGTGTATATATATATGTATACATATACACATGCTTTTATACACAAAAAGGTGTATAAAAATGTTTAATGATGGTTATCTGTGAAGGAGGAGATTTGAGAGAGGTTTAACTCCTATACTGCTTGAATTGTTTACAATATGTAAATATGACTTTAGGGATTAAATTAAATGGCTATTTGAAAAAGCTTACCCACCACATGACCCTTTCCCCTCCAACCCATTCCTGATGACTTCTAGTCCTCCACTTTCACAGGAACCTATGAAGAGCAAAGAAGTACCCGGTGGATAAACTGTGACTAACATATGTCATAAATAGGGCTCCAAATTGTATATTACCGAACACAGTTCTTTATGTTAAAAAAAGCGGCTCCACAGTTTGACAGCAGAGACTTCCTTGGAAAACACTTAATGCCTCTCTTCTTCCATTTACTATCCTGTTGCCCTTCTCTTCCTCCCTGCTCTCCATCCAGCAATAGTGAAACAGGATAAGCACAGCTTACTGCTGACACAGAGCTTACTGGGACACAGAACAGTCTTTCCTCCAAACTGTTCTCAGTAAATGCTTTTTTAAAAGCTCTAAAATCTGAGTCATGCTACTTTTCCTCATCAGAAAATGCAAACTCCTCTAATCTTTCTCATGCAATTTAAAAATGAAAGAAAAAAATATATATAAAACCAGGATAGATACAGTAATTCAACAAGAACCTTCTATTCTGGTCCTTACCAGGAGAGAAAAGAAGAGCACGGGAAAGAGAAGGTAAAAGGTAGAAAAGAAAAGGGAAGCAAGGGAGAATTCAATCCAAATAGGTGAAGTTGGAATACAGCTGCCAGGAAACAACGCCAGCGTCCTCCAGCTTATACTAAACAGAACATCCACTCTGGCCTTCCATTAATTAAATGGAAAGCAAATCCCCAGATTCCCAGTAGGGAACTGACAGGAACCATGGCAAATGCAGAGAAAATACAGTTTTTGTCCCAGAAAGTGCCCTGGTTATTTCGTGACAATGTCAGAACACATACAAAAGATAGGACGGTTATCCTACCTCCTCAGTCAACGTATTGTTTGTAACAAAACATACAGATGATTAACTGGAAATAGATATAAACCAGATGATCATTCTCATTTTGATGAATCAAAGTAAAGCATGATATTGAGTGGACTAGAAAAATAACTAAAATTTGCATTTATTTGTAGCTCAATTCTTTTGCGCAATCCAATACTAATCGAATGAATAAGACGATTGATGATTTTACATCTCTACTTTGGCATAATAACTTTGCTGAATAAAAAACTTGAAACTAGAGTGTTGTAAGAATTTGTATTGATATATGGTAAGAAAATCTCACTGCTTTATGCCAGAAATAGAGAAACAAAAGATTCATGAATAAATCATATGCTATATTAAATATAATCATATTTCAAAATGCAGTTGAAGGGAATTTATTGAAACAAATCACATCTTTGTGCCATTCTTCAGACTATTTGACTTGAATTATTTTGTAAATGGAATCCAGTTGTAGAGTCAATTAGCTATGAGTTTACTGATTTTAATAAACAAATTTATTTGATTAAATTTGCTCACCAAAAATAACTGGCTTTTTCTGCAAATGTTTATTAAAATATATAGGAAAGGCCTTTATTGTAACTAACAGTGCCCAAGTATAACAGGTGCCATGTTATAATAGTAATTATTTACAATATATTTTCCAATAAAAATGACAATACTCAGATTAAACACAGAAAACATAACATTTTCAATACTTGATATTTCCATTAATTCTTCATGTTCTGCAACTGGAAGATAATTCCACATGTTTAGTTTTCTATTTATTCCAGAAGATCTGTGTTGAAATTTTTTTTTGCCATTAGAAACTGTGATTCTCTATGGGACCTTTTCAGCTTTGCACGCCGATTTTGGAACCAGATCTAAAATTAAGGGAAGATAAAAACAGACCTCAGAAATGTTATTATTAACATTTTCATTGCTACAAGTAATAACTAAGTCTGAAAATTTACCTGGATTCTGTCCTCCTCTAGGTTCAATTTTTGAGCTAAGTCTTCTCTGATATCAATGCCAGGATAGCAGTTTACTCTAAAGACATTTTCTAACACTTCAATCTAAGAATAAGGAAATAGTTATTTAAAATGTTGATCTTTGGTCTCTCATCATAAAATAGACTTTAATTTGTATAGCAAAATAATTGCATTCAAATCTTGGGCAATTAATCTGTAAGCTTTTTTTTTAATGACTATCCAGAAACTGTTAAAGGGGAGAGAGAGAGAGAGAGAGACGGTCTATTGTTTCATTAATAAGGCTTCTAAACTGAGATCCCAAAGTGGATGGGCTTTTTGCCCAACAGGGCATCAGTTAAAGCCTTTGTATTAAGATTATTGGCTGAAAAAACTTCCCACCTGGTTTTGAGTAAAAGCAGTTCTGGGTCTTCGGCCTCTATACCAACTCAACTCTCTTTTCAAAGAAAGTCTCTCTGAGGGTGCAAAGTAATCTTCGTATTTCCAAACACTTTCTTCCGGGACTGAGTGATCCACAGTTTGAGGTAATGAGATCCCACTGGGAAGAGTTGGGACATGTAGACATAGGTTAACTTCTTTCCCTAAAACGAGAAAAAAGAAATAACATTTTAGGTGTCCATTTCTATATTCTACAAAGTTGTATATAAGAAGTAACTTCAGAAACTTGTCTCTAACTTTCCTAGTAGAATTCTTCTGGGTTTCACAGGAGACCAAAATCCAAAAAGCAAACAAAAATGAGAGTCCTGTCTTGCTGATAGAGAACACATTCTGGCCTCTGAATGTCATTTATTCTTCAGTGAGAAGATTTAGAATATATGATATGGCAAATAAACCCAGAGCTCTTCTGAAGTAAATGAAGGCTCCTGGCATTTCTCATGGGTGCACTTCATACCTACTTGGATCTAAGGCCAATGTTCTTTTTATTTCCCATAACACTCAGATGGAGGCATTAAAAGTGCTAGATATTTCAATTATGTACTTGGATGAAAGTAAAGTTTTTCTGTAAGTCTATGTAATATGAAAAAAGAAAAAAGGCCAAATTAAACACTGTAAACAAATTAACAAAGAAATTAAAAAATTAAGTTGTGGCGTACCTGAAGAGCCGCAGGTGTCCGCCCAGGGCCTGTGGGGTTTCGTGGATGGAACACAGTCTTTCTTCTGGTCCAGTCCTAAGATACTCTCAATTGAAAAGGGACAGGGTGAGGGTTTGCTTTCCCCAAGCCGAGCACCTTCCTGAAGACTAGGAGACATCCTTGCGTGGGCTGCACAGAGCAACAGCTCCAAGCCTCCCAGGCTGGCTCTGCCCCACGTGTCCGGGGCTGGACCTTCCTGCAGTTCACCTTATTGCTCCGCAGACAAGGGGGCTGGATTTAGAACGTCACTAATTAAAATCCCGTTTCAGAAAGTTTTAGCATGTCAATGCACACTGGCCCAGCCAGCAGCTCCAGGAGTTAATTGTTTATTTGTTTGCAAGTAATTAGCAACTAATGGCTACACCACGGGGGCCACCTACAGGGACAAAAAGTGTTATCTCTCCTAAACAGAACACAGACTTAACTTTCTCAAAAGAAATGATGCACACAGACTAGCACTCCTCTTTTATTTGAAATCATCAATGTATAAAATCATGCTTTTTATTCTGAAGTTTATACTTTCATGGACTCCAGTTACCTAAACATACAGGCAAGACAGAAGAGCAGTCAAGTAATAAATAATCTAATTTAAGTGAATTTTCTTCCAAAGAAATTGGAAAAATAATAATCTCTTAATGCTATTACAGTAATTCTGATGAAAATGCCCGTTTTTCACATGCATATGTAATAGTGACTGTTGTCAATGAAAACACAATAGTATTTGGAGTGCAGCATACTGGAAAAGGTTGGCAATGTTATTAACACTGAGTGTAATTTTCTTCCAAGTGCCTGGATTAACTAACAAGGAACAGTTGCACCAAGTATTTTAAATAATTAATGAGTTAATCCTCTTCTCTCATCTTTTCTTTTAAATGAGAGAGATACAAGTTAATATGAAGATTCACATATAACTACCTCCAAGCAACTTAAAAGTATGCCTATTCAAACTAAAGGAAGAATTTCTCTCCCATCAGTTGTTTCAAAGAAAAATGCATAATTGATCTTTTAAAGAAAAATTTCTGTTGATATTTTGAGAGACTGGATGGTTCTCATGAGGACAAGAAGACTTGTGAAAAATAACCAAGAACAAAATATTTTCATTTCATTATCCTAAGAAAATGTGAAATTAAAAGAGAAATATAGCTGCTAAACGAGACGCTTCTGAAGTGACCACTTCTCACCAAAGTTGTAACACTTTTAGTTCTTGTACTCTCTTGCTCCTCTTCTTTTAATACCTTCCTGATGATAAATTTAAGTGCTCAGTTTTATACAGCATTCAGACAACTACTGGGCTTTCCTTGTGGGAAGAAGAAAAGAAGTGTGTGCTCAAGGAGGAAACAGCCTCTACAGAATGGAACGGAACTTTATCAGATTTTGCCTTGTCGTGATGTCACTTCCTATCACGATGTCATAAATACTAAGCTAAATTCCTCTTTATGTGAGCTCCAATGTGAACAAAGAATTCACACAGAAAACGAAACATGCACACAAGATGGAGTTATAAATATATAAGCAAAGCCATTCTGACAATAAATAAACTAGTAAACATATATCCTCATGGAGGTTTTGCCTACAGTGTCTTGGAAGGTAAACAGTCAATGGTGGGGGCTCCCCTACTCTGGAGCGACCTGGAGAAAGAGATTGATTCACGACCTTCCAGATTCTTTCCTTTCCTTTGAAACATTCATTCACTGATTCATCCCACAAATGGAAGAACATCTACTGCGTACCTAAAAAACCGAATAGGATCCTTGCCTTCATGTGCCCATGAAGCTCGTGGTGGTGGCAGAGGTGGGGGGCAGTGAGACAGCCCACAAACAATGACTGTAAATATTAATAAATAAATAATCTTGTACATTAACCATGATGAGGAGGGAAAAAGGAGAAAGATGAGCCAGGAAAGCTGGCTCCTCAGTAAGGGAGGTAGAAGGCGGCCTGACTGAGACCTTCGACCCCATAGACCAGGGCCCTAGAGGCAGTCCCCAATTTCTGCTTTATCAACACAGACACTGCAATATTTTTATTTATCCTGAGTTGATTTTATGTGGACTTAATACCATTTTACATCTGGATGAGTATGTATGAAAATAAAAGATAGCAAAGAGTTTCTTTAAAAATGTGGAGGCAATGTTTTCTCATATATCGACTCAACAGACTTTTACAGAGCACTTAACATGTGTCAGACACCATTCTAGGATTAGGAATGAACAAAAGCAAGGTCATTTCAGAGAGCGATAAACTCACTGAAAGGAATAAACAAAGTGGTGGTGATGAAACATACAGGGGTGGAGGTGGGGTGCGAAGAGGGTCTTTAAGTATTGATGGTCAGGGAGGCCTCTCTCAGGAGGTGACATTTTAGCTGAGGGTAAGAGAATGCTAGCATGCCAAGATTTTGAGAAAGAGCATTCCAGTCAGAAGGAACAGCAAGTACAAAGGTCTTGCAGCTGAAAGGTATTGGAATATTTGAGGAGGAAAAGGGCAGTTAGCCAGAGAGCGGTGAGTGGTACCAGATGCTAGTGTTTGGAGAGCCAGGCCTGGCTGGATAATGGATGCCTTTATGAAGACCTATAAAGACCGTGGTAAGGAGTTCAAGTGCAAAGCGAACCCAGGGCAGGGTTTTAAGCTGGGACTAATATGACAGTCTGAGTTGTTTTTACTCACAACATTTCTGACACCCAATGTATATGGGCTTTTCCACACCAAGCGATTCTCCAGTTCTCTGTAGACATCAACAGGGTATCCAAAATTCAATTCTGACCCCAACTACCCCACGGGTTAAGGGCTCAGTCCACCAAGACTATAGTTACCACTTGCAAGTCCCAGGTTGCCACTTGTACTTCTGACTAACCAACTGTAAATTCAGAGTTCCCCTTCACAGGTTCAATTATTTGCTAGAACTCACACAATTCAAGAAGGCATGCTGTTTACATTTACTAGAAAAGATACAATTCAGGAACAGATGGAAGAGATGTGTAGGGCAAGGTGTGGGGAAGGGGCACAGAGGTTCCATGCCCTCTCTGGGCACCACCTTCCCAGCACTTCAATGTGTTTGCCAACCTGGAAGCTCTCAGAATCCTGATCTTTTTGTAGTGGGTTTTTTATGGAGTTTCATTACATACACAAGATTGATTAATCATCAGCTATTGGTGACCCTCCCCTGAGGCTGGCAGGTGGGGCTGAAAGTTATAAGCCTCTAATCTAGGTTTGGTCTTTCCTGTAACCAGCCCACATCTTGAAGCTATTGAGAAGCCCACCAAGAGTCATGTCATTAGAATAAAAGATGTTCCTATCACTCTTATTACTCAGGAAATTCTAAGAAATTTAGTAGCTGTGTGCCTGGAACCAGGGACAGAGACCAGATATATTTCTCTTTATAGCACAGATAGGATTTACAGTTTTAAAATCCCATCCTGGCTGCTACATAGAAAGAGACTGAAGAGTGATGAGTGCAACCAGTGAAATCGAAGATCACCTGAGAGTTGTTTATTCACTACATTCTTACTGAGCATATACTAATGCAAGGCATTGTTCTAGGTATGATGAGAAGAGAGATAACTGTCCAGGGGCAAGAGATGATGGCTAACAGTGGATCTGGGAAGTGGTACAATTCTTTAGGAGGTTGTGGGAGATGAAGTAATTGGATAATTAGTTTCAATTCTTTCATCCCCACAATATATTATATAGCTATCCCCTTGCTGTGGCCTCATCGTGGATACAGTGTACTTTCCACCCCTCAGCTTTGGGCTTGTCCATGTGACTTGCTTCAGTCAACGGCAACACACTAGAAGCCTGAAATATGACTGGTTTGCCCTCCTGAGCTTCTGACATCACTGTGTGGTCATCCGTGGGGCAGTTGCTGCCTCTCAGCCTAAGCCCTAGAATGAACACACGTGAAGGAGACCCCACCCCATCCTGCAGCTTGCCATTAAGCAGGCAAAGCCCAGGCAAACTCAGCCAAACACCAACTGACCTGCAGTTTCATGGGTGAGAAAAATAAATATTCATTGTTTATTAAGCTACTCAGATTTCTGAGGTCATTTGACATACAGCATTGTGGAGGGAACAGCTCCTTCATGTGGGAACAGAAAAACACATCTTGCTGGTGGATTAGGAGAAATGAAGGAAAGAGAGGCATTAAGGATGACTGTTTTTTTGGCTTGAGCAAATACAGTGTCATTTATTGGGGTGTGGAAGCCTGGACTAGGGGAGGAAAGGTTTGGGGAGAAATGAAGAGTTTCAGTTTGGATTGCAAGTGGGCTACTGGATTTCTGAGTTTGAGCTCAGGGTTGAATCTCTAAGTCTGTGCATCACTAGCACAAATCATATGTATTAAAACCATTAAAAGCCAGAGGTTTGTATGAGATCACCCAGTGAATGACCCTAGACACAAGAAGGATCTTAAGACCAAGTCTGAGATATTTCAATATTTAGAAATTGGAAAAGATGTGCTGGAAAAAGAACTAGAGAAGGAAACAGGTAGTAAGCCAAGGGAAAAATGTGGAGAAATGATAATCAACCCAAGAGAGGAAACAGGATCAAGGAGAAAGATGGCTACAACAATATCTAAGTGGTCTCACTGCATCCATCCTTGATCCCTTATGGTTTTCTATCAACACAGCAGCCAGCGAGAGGGATTATTTAAAAACATATCCGTTCATGTCACAACTCTGCTCAAAAAATGGCTTCCCATCTCAGTAAAAGTCAGTCTTTTTAGTGTTATATACAGTGTCACATGATCTGCCAGCTCCCCTTCCCGATCTGATCTTATCTTTCATCACATCTCCCATGCTGACTTTGTTCTGGCTACATGAGACCTCTCCTCTTCCTGAAAACACAGGTACAGTTCTGCCTCAGGCCTGTACACTGGCTGTTTTCACTCCCTAGAATGTTCTTCCCTCACATATTCTCACAGTTTACTTACTCTGTTACCTCCTTCAAGTATTTCCTTAAATACAATTTTTTCCAATGAGGCTTACTCTTTCAGTCCCTTAAAAAATTTCAGGAGTCTTGATGCCCTCTCTCCTCCCTTTTGTCTTATTGTATGTTCATCTTGTTTCCTGTTTATTGCCTGTTTCTTTAGAATTTTTGTTTGTTCTAGTATCCACAACAGTGCTCAGCTAAAACTAGATGAAATAATAAATGAATGATCAGCTGTGTCAATGCTAAGAGGCTGGGTAAAAAGAAGACAGAAATGTATCCACAGATTTGTTAACAAGGGAGTTACTGTCAACTTTGGCAAGCTGGAAGGGTAGAGAAAAAAAGCCAAATTTGAAGTAAACTGGAGAATGAATGAGATATTTCTGTTATAGCAATACGCTGGGCCATATTCCTTGAAAGACTCTTCCACTACAAAACAATTAGATCTTGTATAAAATATATCTTCAAGTGCAATGCTGAGGTCTGAACACGTAAGGGAAATTTTGTTTCCTCACCACACGAAACAGTAAAAACACAACAACCAAGAATTGAACTCAGAACTGGGAGCAGTGATCAGCAGACAAATGATAAATAAGAGGTCACCCACAAGAGCAAAAATCCTTAGCATCACTGAAACCAGGATTCTAACCCTCAGGCTAGTAGTAGGTAGGAGAGTTGAACAGAAGATTCTCACTTGAGGTCACTTTAATATTCAGTTCAGTTCAGTTCAGTTCAGTCGCTCAGTCGTGTCCGACTCTTTGCGACCCCATGAATCGAAGCACGCCAGGCCTCCCTGTCCATCACCAACTCCCGGAGTTCACCCAGACTCATGGCCATCGAGTCAGTGATGCCATCCAGCCATCTCATCCTCTGTCGTCCCCTTCTCCTCCTGCCCCCAATCCCTCCCAGCATCAGAATCTTTTCCAATGAGTCAACTCTTCGCATGAGGTGGCCAAAGTACTGGAGTTTCAGCTTTAGCATCATTCCTTCCAAAGAAATCCCAAGGCCAATCTCCTTCAGAATGGACTGGTTGGATCTCCTTGCAGTCCAAGGGACTCTCAAGAGTCTTCTCCAACACCATAGTTCAAAAGCATCAGTTCTTCGGCACTCAGCCTTCTTCACAGTCCAACTCTCACATCCATACATGACCACAGGAAAAACCATAGCCTTGACTAGATGGACCTTTGTTGGCAAAGTAATGTCTCTGCTTTTCAATGTGCTATCTAGGTTGGACATAACTTTCCTTCCAAGGAGTAAGCGTCTTTTAATTTCATGGCTGCCATTTCAGTCACCATCTGCAGTGATTTTGGAGCCCCCAAAAATAAAGTCTGACACTGTTTCCACTGTTTCCCCATCTATTTCCCATGAAGTGATGGGACCAGATGCCATGATCTTCGTTTTCTGAATGTTGAGCTTTAAGCCAACTTTTTCACTCCCCATTTTCACTTTAATATTGGTTCCCGGCAAAAGCAGACCAAACGCTCTCTGGGAGAAAGCCTCCCTAATTTAGGTCACAAAATTCCCACAGATTAAAACTAAGCAAATATAATCTCACAATCAAAGAGAAGCAAGCACATGTGAGCAGCCACCATGATAGGTATAGAGTCCAACATGGAGAGGAATTGAAGTTTCCTGTCAACAGTCAACATCAACTTGCCAGCTATGTGAATATGCCACTTGGCAAGTGGATCTTTCAGCTCCATTCAAGCCTTCAGATGACTAAAGCCCCAAATGACATCTGACCACAATCTTAATGGAAACTACAAGACAGGACTGGGTATCCAAGTCACTCCTGAATTCCTGACATAAAGAAACAGTGAGAGGTATTAAATGAACACTACTGTTTTAAACCACCAAGTTTTGGGTGATTTACGCAGCACTAGATAATTTATCTAAAAAGCTCCATCATAAAAAACTGAGAAAGGGGAACCTGTAGGGAGACAAGAACAAAAGACAGAACACAAATTACCAATATTAGGAATAAAGAGGTAATACCACTACAGAGAATACAGACATTAAAAAAAAAAAGAATATAATGAACAACTTTATACCAGTAAATTCAGTAGCTTACATGAAATAGGCAAGAATCTTTAAAAACTATATGATTACAAAAACTGAAACAACATGAAATAGAAAATATGACTAGCTACATATCTATTAAAGAAACAGAACTGGTTATCAAATTCTTTCCCACAGAGAAAACTTCAGGCCAAGATAACTTCACTGGTGAAGTTTATCAAACATTTAAAGAAAATCTTACACAAATACCAATCTTAAACAAACTCTTTCAGAAAATGGAAGAGGAAGGACCCTTCTAAATCTGTTTTATGAGGTCTGAATAACCCTGATAACAAAAAAATTTGTTTTTAATTACAGACAAATATCTCTCATGAACACTGACACAAAAACTTTAAAATATTAGCAAACTGAAGGTTGACACATATAAAAAGGATAATACACGATGGCTAATTAATGGCCACTATAACATCTTTCCCAATGATTTCAAAATATAAACATCAAAATATACCAATCAACCAAGAAAAGGGTTGTGAAACCTTCCATATAATCAATCCTCGATATCTTTCAACATTTATTTTGAAATAAGAAATAAAAGCCTGACACACTGACATTGAAGAGAAGAGATTATAGGAATTGTAAAATTGGAAGTCTGTATTTTAGACATCTGTATGTACAAGATGAAGTAAAAATGAGATGTTTATGTTTTATTTTGCTCTAGTAACTTGTGAATCAACTCAGGCTTTGCTAACATTTTCTAATTATGTATTTCAACTAAACCTCAAATCATTAACTACCAGGAAAAATGCCCAATGTCTTAGATGTTTTGGCAGAGTTTTCAAAAAACCAGTCATAGCACAATAAGAAAGAAAATCAGCCTGTGAGTATAATAAGAAAGAAAACCAGGCTGTGAGGATAAGAAAGAAATGCAATAAGCAAAGCTTCATGACGTTAGCCTCTTACTTATGCGTAAGAATAACACTGTTCTATTTGAGACCCTCAGAATTTTTAAATACGTTTTCTAAAATATATAGAAGACTTTAGATTTTACTGTTAACACCTTCAGTATCTCCTAGAAAAATGCCAAAGTAGACATTCAATTAATATTTCTTAAATGAATAAATAAATGGACGGATGGATAGATGAGACTAGGAGGAGGAGACATTTGTAAATACACGTAAATGTTGTGCGTTTGCTCTTGTTGCCATTGCTTCTTAATGTGTAAAAGTATTCCCAGTTTTCTATGAACTACTTATATATCACTCCAGGGTAATCCACAGATTAGACATTATGACATTCTGTAACTATAATTCAATAAAAGTGAGATGGGGGATTCCTTATTTTAAATTGGGGTTTAAGAGTTGGACTATAAAGAAAGCTGAGCGCCAAAGAATTGATGCTTTTGAACTGTGGTGTTGGAGAAGACTCTTGAGAGTCCCTTGGACTGCAAGGAGATCCAACCAGTCCATCCTAAAGGAGATCAGTCCTGGGTGTTCATTGGAAGGACTGATGTTGAAGCTGAAACTCCAATACTTTGGCCACCTGATGTGAAGAGCTAACTCATTTGAAAAGACCTGATGCTGGGAAAGATTGAGGGCAGGAGGAGAAGGGGATGACAGAGGATGAAATGCTTCAATGGCATCACCATCTCAATGGAGATGAGTTTGAGTAGACTCCAGGAGTTAGTGATGGACAGGGAGGCCTGGTGTGCTGTGGTTCATGGGGTCACAAAGAGTCAGACATGACTGAGCAACTGAACTGAACTAATAGAGGTGTTTTACAATGTTCTGTTAGTTTTTGTAGTACAGAGAAGTGAGTCAGCTGTATGTATGCATATATCCCCTCCCTCCTGAACCTCCTTCCCATCCCTCCCATCACAGAACACCAAGATGAGCTCCCTGTGCTGTACAATAGGCTCCCACTAGCTACCTGTGGGGGATTCATTTAAAATCTGAGCTTACAATTTTAAAATCCTGAGGCACAGTTCATGTCTGTGATACTCTGTCATTCCTAAGGCCATTAGCCTTTGCTATTACTTGAAACATATGGTATAATCCTCAGTGGTTACAAGGTTGAAGAATAAGCTTTAGTCGCTTAATCGTGTCCTACTCTTTGCGACGCCATGGACTGTAGCCTGCCAGGCTCCTCTGTCCATGGGATCCTCCAGGCAAGAATACTTGAGTGTGTTGCCCTTCCCTTCTCCAGAGGATCTTCCTGACCCAGGGATCGAACTCGGGTCTCCTGCATTGCAGGTGGACTCTTTACCATCTGAGCCACCAGGGAGTTGGGATTATTTCACACATACTTTTGTCTCTCCTGGCAACCATCTCAGTACTCATCAAACATAAGATATTAAATAAAGATTTGTAGAAAAGTTCACTCTATTTATATTTAGAAAACATTTTAGGCTTTTCTCAATCTCAAAAGATTATAGTTTCATATTTGTACATTTTCAAACCAGTCAAAATTGTTTTCTGTACAGTGCCTCTTGTATATATCAAGTTCTTGGTTTTAAAAATTTGATATAAAATTATCTAAAACACTGATGCCTTTTGATTTTAAAAAATTCATTTAATATTTACTATGGTACATGAGTAAAATGATAGTTTCCTTCAATTCTACCCCATTTTTACTGTCCAACCCACTGGCATCCACTATTAACACTTTAGTGCTCCTTCCTATCTTTTTAGAATGCCTTGACATAAATAGGTAGCTGCACACACATGCTTTTATCCACAGGGAGCCAGACACACGTACTGTTCTGCAATGTGGTTTCCCTACATTGACATGGCATAAGCACATACAGCTCCATCCCATGCTTCAATAGCTGCCTGATGCTACAGTAAGCGGAAGAATCACAATTTACTGAACTACTCTCTTGATAACAGCACTTGGGTGTCTCCAATTTTTTAAACTCTAACAAACAATGAATACCTTCTTAGCACATATGCAGGAGTATTTCCATGAAAAAGTTTCTTTGAAGAATATATTATTTTTTTGTCACCCAAAAATAAACCAGAATTTATTATGAAGAAAAAAATAATATGCTTTTTGTAAATTCTGCCATATTTCATTCCAAGAAATCTTTACCAATGAACGCTCCCACCCAGTATAGCCCGTCTTTATGTCCTCCCCAGACTGACATTGAGGACAAGAAAATTCAGGGCTAGGTTAAATTAGACTCAGGATTTCCCTAGACTCAGTAATCAAAAATAAAATAGTTCAGGATTTAAGGCTTCCAGGGGCTCAGGCCTACACGTTAGTGTTACTTAATCTAATCATTGTAGATTAAATTAGAGTTGTCAGTTAACTTGAGAACCTGATTGTCAGTTATAACATTGTTTCTGGAGGATAAATGCCATGGTTTTCTTATCAACTTAAAAACAAACTTTTAAGTCAGAACAAACATTTATTAAACTCCAGCATGTACAGGGATGTACTAAGTAACCAGGAAATGAAATGATTTCTGCCCTCAAGAAACTCATGATTAAGAAGGTAGTAATTAATATTAATTTTGTTAGGTGTCATGATGTGATTATGGTTACATTTACTGAAAGTCCCTCTAAAAGATTCTACTTAAATATTTATAGGTGAAATTTCAGAATGTCTGGGTTTTAGTTTAAAATACTTCAGAAGGGCTTTGCTCGTGGTCCAGGGCTTAAGAGTTTACCTTGCAATGCAGGGGACACTGGTTCGATCCTTGGTCTGGGACAATCGCACATGCCATAGAGCAACTAAGCCCATGTGCCAACTGCTGAAGCCTGCACACCTAGAGCCTGTGCTCTGTCTGCAACAAGAGAAGTCACCACAATGAGAAACCTGTCCACCACAAGGAAGAATAGCCCCCACTCGCCCCAACTGGAGAACGCCCACGCATAGCAATGAAGACCCAGCACAGCCAAAAATAACTAAATAAAATTATTAAATAAATAAAATACTTCAGGAAAACAAGAAAGAAAAGAAAGATAATTGAAGCAAGTATTGTAAAATGTTGGTAAGTGCTGAATTGGGAGTGATGGGTATATGTAGATTCATTGTCTCTAATGAATAAAAATATAATATCGTGGGTTCATTATTCTCTCTACTTTTGTAAATATAAGTAGCATAATTCTCTTATTCTTCTAGGAACACCAATAAATAAATACAAAATTTTAAAGATGTGTGCACAAGAGGTTGTGCATGGGAGCAAACAGGGGCCCAAATCAGCTTGAGTGAAACTGAACAGGACTGATGAGTTGTAAGAGCCCAACCCTGGTGTCACACTACCCGGGTCCAAATTCCAGCACTGACTCTTTTCAACTATGTGACCTTGGCTGTGTAACTTAGCCTCTCTGTGCCTCAGTTTCCTCTATAATTAAATGGGGATAATTGAGGATCAAGTGAGATTAATACTTGCAAAGCCCTTGAAATAATCCCTGACACATAGTAAATGTTACATAAATTATTTGCTATCATTTATTACCATTATCAATGTTACTAGAAGGCTTTTCAGATATGTCTTTAGGTAGAGATGTTTCAAGAAAACGTCAGAGAAAAGCAACATAATGAAGGCCAATTAGGTGTAGTTATAGGGATATGTGTGTGTGTCTGTGTGTGTGTCTGTTTGTTGAGGGGAGTAAGAGGGAGAAAGTGACTGTGATTGCCACATTTCTAGTTTCTGTGACCAAACAGATGGTATCAGCTGCCTGCCAATGTAGGAGACCCAAGAAATGGGGGTTTAATCTCTAGGTCAGGAAGATCCCCTGGAGAAGGGAATGGCAACTCCAGGATTCTTACCCAGAGAATCCCATGGATAGAGGAGCCTGGCGGGCCAGAGTCCATGGGATCGCAAAAAGTTGGACACAACTGAAGTGACTTAGCATGCACTCACACATCATTAACAGAAGGAGTAGAGGTGAAAGAGAGTTTACCACTTGAAAATTGTGTTTCTAATCATATAAACAAGTGACAAAGTATTTAGCAAACTGAATTACCTCAGAATGAAAATATAGTTCCCCAGACTGAGAAGGTAAAAAACTAATGAAAATTGGCAGCATACAATTTAAATAATACAGGTTCTAAAAATACTGTAGGAGAATTTATCTGGATTTGTAAACATTATTGTTATACAGTTCACACATATAACCTAAACAAATGAGCTCATTTTAGTACTAGAAGATAACTGGAAATAACATTTCCACCATCTAGCAACTCAGATATTAGTGGAATTGACTTAAAGTAAATATATTATTTCTAAATGGTTATAATTTAAAAAGGCAGCTGTCATTTCAGCAGTGTTTTCAGTACTTCTTCAGTTAGGATTTGTTTCATGTTTCCTTGTGATTTCTGAGGGGATGACACAGAACTGATGCTGTATTCTCATTATTTCCTAACAGGTAGCATATAATTTTAGTCTCATTATTGGTGATTTCAACTTTCAGCATTTGATTAAGATGGTGTCTGCCAGGTTTTCCCACTAGAAAGTTACTCTTTCCCCCTTTATAATGTAGTGGGTTTTTTTGGTGAGGTTATTTTTAAGCCTATGCAAATACTTTGCAACAAATGTTTTTATTCATTTATTTATATCAATATGAACTCATGGTTTTCTATTTTATTTAAGGAGTTATAATCTCATTACTTACTGTGATGCTGAAATTTCCCCTGATTTGGCTAATGGAAGCCCCCTTCAAGCTGACTTGTGTTCTTTCCACACATCATTTTTTGATGTGGACCATTTCTAAAGTCTTTGTTGAATCTGCTACAACGTTACTTCCGCTTTATGTTTTGGTTTTTTGGCTGTGAGGCATGTGGGATCTCCCTGACCAGGGACTGAATCCACATCCACTGCATTGGAAGGGGAAGTCTTAACCACTGGACTGTCAGAGAAGTCCCTTGACAAATCATTTTTGAGCACTTTCTACCTCCTAGCATAAAGTGTCTCAGGTATATCTTATTCTTTTCTTGCTCCAGACCTAGAGTCAGCCATTTCTCTGACCAGTCCTATTTCTTTTTAATGAACAATAGTGTTTGGAAGCCAAGATATAGACTCAGATGTGCATCCACTGTTATTGGGGCATCTCTCTCAAAGGCTTTCTCAATGAAAAAGGTAGGAAATAAATGCAGGTATGTGACATATACACACTTTATATCCCATACATGTATTGAAACCTGTGAGTTCACATGTGCTGTGCTTAGTCACTCAGCTGTGTCCGACTCTTTACGACCCCATGGACTATAGCCTGCCAGGCTCCTCTGTCCATGGGGATTCTCCAGACAAGAATGCTGGAGTGGGTTGCCATGCCCTCCTCCAGGGAATCTTCCAACCCAGGGTTCAAATCCAGATCTCTCTCACTGCAGGCATATTCTTTACCGTCTGAGCCACCAGGGAAGCCATGCTGCTGCTGCTGCTGCTGCTGCTAAACTGCTTCAGTTGTGTCCGACCCTGTGCGACCCCATAGATGGCAGCCCACCAGGCTCCCCTATCCCTGGGATTCTCTAGGCAAGAATATTGGAGTGGGTTACCATTTCCTTCTCCAATGCATGAAAGTGAAAAGTCGAAGTCCCTCAGTCGTGTCCAACTCTTAGCAACCATGGATACCTCTAATTCTAATCTAGCACTGCTGCTGCTGCTGCTAAGTTGCTTCAGTCGTGTCCAACTCTGTGCGACCGCATAGACGGCAGCCCACCAGGCTCCTCTGTCCATGGGATTCTCCAGGCAAGAACACTGGAGTGGGTTGCCATTTCCTCCTCCAATGCATGAAAGTGAAAAGTCAAAGTGAAGTCGCTCAGTCGTGTCCGACTCCTAGCGACCCCGTGGACTGCAGCCTACCAGGCTCCTCTGTCCATGGGATTTTCCAGGCAAGAGTACTGCAGTGGGGTGCCATTGCTAGCACTAGAGGGCGCATTATAACTTTCCCCCTTTCCATACAGTATTTGTAATTCCCTTCTCTGACAATGAGAATCCTG
Source organism: Bos indicus x Bos taurus (assembly GCF_003369695.1). Lineage (NCBI taxonomy): Eukaryota > Metazoa > Chordata > Mammalia > Artiodactyla > Bovidae > Bos > Bos indicus x Bos taurus. Next base: position 16,911,025 of record NC_040097.1, read on the forward strand.
GCTTTTTTTTTATCCTTGATATATTTACCTATTGCATGTATCCCCCTATGTAACCCAACTGCCACTGCTACCATCCCTTCCCCACAGAGATGCAGCCAGCTCTCAACATGCACAAAAGCCCTCACCATGCTTGAACACCAAAACAGCCCTCTCAGGTATCCTCACCCCATGTTTGCTCCAACATCCTATTGCCTGGGGGTTGTCTCTCCACCAAAATGCCATTTTTGCCCATCTTTTGCCCTGACGCCCTGAACAGGCTCTGGCACTGCACACCAGGGCGCTCCTTTGTGGGAATGCCCTACCCCACTTGCTGGACTCCAACACCTCATTCTGGGCCCCTGTGTCTCACCACCCTGCATAAATTCCTACTTTATTTGGTTCCACCTAACGGCTTTAAGGGCTTTCCTAAAGCCCCTAAAGTGGTAAAGAATCTGCCTGCCAATGCAGGAGACATAGGAGACACAGGATCGATCCCCGGGTTGGGAAGATCCCCTGGAGGAGGAAATGCCAATCCCCTCCAGTATTCTTGCCTGGACAATCCCATGGACAGAGGAGCCTGGTGGGCTACAGACCATGGGGTCACAAAGAGCTGGATGTGACTGGGCAACTGGGCATGCACACAATGGCTTTAGGGCTGAATTATTTAGAAAGGGAAGAGGAAAAACCATACACTTGTTTTTACATGAACTCACTGTCTTCTGTTATTAAGACATTATTTTTGCCCCTATATTATTTTGATCATGACTTAGCTAAATCACTCATATAATTTTTCCTTTAAATCAGTATATTTCATAAAGTACTGAGTTTACTTAAGACAATGTTAATTTGTGCATAATTTATGATATCTCATATCAGTAGTTTAGCTTCTCTAATATTTGTTTCAAATCATAACCTCAATTAAAAGTGTTTTTATCCAAAATTAGGGTAGAAGTCAAAATCCTCACTTAGGCCATTAGGCTTCACATGATGTTATCTTCTCTTCCTCCTCCCCAACAGATTCCTCCACCCTGGCTCGCCCCTTTCCTGCCACTCTGATCTCTATGCAATCCTTCAAATAGAAAGGCCACTCCTGCCTTAGGGCATAGGGCCTCTACCCTGGCTGTTTCTCTTCCTGAAACACTTTTTCCTCAGATGTACTCATTGCTCACTCCAGTGACTCCTTCACATTTTTGTTCAGATGTCACCTTTTCAATGAACTCCACTCTGACAAGCTTATTTAAAATTGCAACTGCTCTTCACCTCATTTTCCCTGTTTTCCATAGCACTCCCCACTTTCTAATATACTTTATTTCTTATACTGCATATTATGTTTATATTTCATTGTCTTTCTTCCTACCATTGCCACTAAACTGTAGCTCCACAAGGGCAGAAATTTTTAACATTTTGTTCATTCAGATCAGATCAGTCACTCAGTCGTGTCCGACTCTTTGCGACCCCATGAATCGCAGCAAGCCAGGCCTCCCTGTCCATTACCAACTCCCGGAGTTCACCCAGACTCATGTCCATCGAGTCAGTGATGCCATCCAGCCATCTCTTCCTCTGTTGTCCCCTCCTCCTCCTGCCCCCAATCCCTCCCAGCATCAGAGTCTTTTCCAATGAGTCAACTCTTCGCGTGAGGTGGCCAAAGTACTGGAGTTTCAGCTTTAGCATCATTCCTTCCAAAGAAATCCCAGGGCTCCTGAGGCAGCTTAAAATCCCAAAACTAAATTTAGGGCACCATCTAGTGTTTTTGGAAGGACGTGCTGATTTACTGTGAGACTAAATTACACTGGTGGTGGTTTAGTCGCTAAGTCGCGTCTGACTCTTGTGACCCCACGGTCAGTAGCCCGCCAGGCTCCTCTGTCCATGGGATTCTCCAGGCAAGAGTACTGGAGTGGGTTGCCATTTCCTTCTCCAGGGGATCTTCCCAACTCAGGAATCGAACCCAGGTCCCCTGCATTGCAGACAGATTCTTTACCAACTGATCTATGAACAGTACTGGTATACTCAATTCTCAGTAACTCTTTTTACTGCCCTCTGTAGTACTATAAAAAGTTAAAAAACAAAAAGTAAAATGATTTCAATACTTTACCAGTCATGGGACTTATTGGCTTCTCTAACAGCAATCTCTTTTCCAATGACTTGCCTATTGCTCCCGAGAACTTCTGGGGAGTAGTAATGTCATGTAGGTCTATGTCTTTTAAGCTTTGGGAATCTCCCCTCTCCCCACTGCCAAAAAACAAAGACCAAAAAACAAAGTAACAGCCTTTGCTGGCTTTGTACCTAAACCGTTTCTCCCGAATAACACAATATATATTAATATATTTTTTTTTTGGCTGCAAAAGTCTCTAAATCAAAGTGGTAAAACACTAGCAAGGATAATGGTTATATTATTTAAAATACTATCCAAATTATCTACAACAATGAGGACAGTCTTCTGATTTAGAAAATAATGATTTCTTTAGTTATGATAAAGAGGGGGAAATGAAGAAAATGAAAGCTGCTTTAAAAGCATTAAAACATTTAAAATGAAAAGAATACTTAGCTTATTTTTACTGAAAAATTATTGTGCCCAGCACTATCCTGAAAACTCATTAAACATCTTCCGGACTCTACCATGTAGGTTCTCTACATTCAGTTCAGTTCAGTTCAGTCGCTCAGTCGTGTCCGACTCTTTGCGACCCCGTGAATCGCAGCACGCCAGGCCTCCCTGTCCATCACCAACTCCCAGAGTTCACTCAGACTCACGTCCATCAAGTCAGTGATGCCATCCAGCCATCTCATCCTCTGTCGTCCCCTTCTCCTCCTGCCCCCAATCCCTCCTAGCATCAGAGTCTTTTCCAATGAGTCAACTCTTCACATAAGGTGGCCAAAGTACTGGAGTTTCAGCTTTAGCATCATTCCCTCCAAAGAAATCCCAGGGCTGATCTCCTTCCGAATGGACTGGTTGGATCTCCTTGCAGTCCAAGGGACTCTCAAGAGTCTTCTCCAACACCACAGTTCAAAAGCATCAGTTCTTCGGTGCTCAGCTTTCTTCACAGTCCAACTCTCACATCCATACATGACCACAGGAAAAACCATAGCCTTGACTAGACGGACCTTTGTTGGCAAAGTAATGTCTCTGCTTTTCAATATGCTATCTAGGTTGGTCATAACTTTCCTTCCAAGGAGTAAGCGTCTTTTAATTTCATGGCTGCAGTCACCATCTGCAGTGATTTTGGAGCCCAAAAAAATAAAGTGTGACACTGTTTCCACTGTTTCCCTATCTATTTCCCATGAAGTGATGGGACCAGATGCCATGATCTTCGTTTTCTGAATGTTGAGCTTTAAGCCAACTTTTTCACTCTCCACTTTTACTTTCATCAAGAGGCTCTTTAGTTCCTCTTCACTTTCTGCCAAGGGTGGTATCATCTGCATATCTGAGGTTATTGATATTTTTCCCGGCAATCTTGATTCCAGCTTGTGCTTCTTCCAATCCAGCGTTTCTCATGATGTACTCCGCATGTAAGTTAAATAAGCAGGGTGACGATATACAGCCTTGACGTACTCCTTTTCCTATTTGGAACCAGTCTGTTGCTCCATGTCCAGTTCTATCTGTTGCTTCCTGACCTGCATACAGGTTTCTCAAGAGGCAGGTCAGGTGGTCTGGTATTCCCATCTCTTTCAGAATTTTCCACTGTGTATTGTGATCCACACAGTCAAAGGCTTTGGCATAGTCAATAAAGCAGAAATAGATGTTTCTCTGGAACTCTCTTGCTTTTTCCATGATCCAGCAGATGTTGGCAATTTGATCTCTGGTTCCTCTGCCTTTTCGAAAACCAGCTTGAACATCTGGAAGTTCACAGTTCACATATTGCTGAAGGCTGGCTTGGAGAATTTTGAGCATTACTTTACTAGCGTGTGAGATGAGTGCAATTGTGCGGTAGTTTGAGCATTCTTTGGCATTGCCTTTCTTTGGGATTGGAACGAAAACTGACCTTTTCCAGTCCTGTGGCCACTGCTGAATTTTCCAAATTTGCTGGCATATTGAGTGCAGCACTTTCACAGCATCATCTTTCAGGATTTGGAATAGCTCACCTGGAATTCCATCACCTCCACTAGCTTTGTTCATAGTGATGCTTTCTAAGGCCCACTTGACTTCACATTCCAGGATGTCTGGCTCTAGGTCAGTGATCACACCATTGTGATTATCTGGGTCGTGAAGATCTTTTTTGTACAGTTCTGTGTATTCTTGCCACCTCTTCTTAATATCTTCTGCTCGATAAAGGACATTTATCTACATTAAGCCCCACTTTTTAGATGAAAAAATGGAGACACAGAGAAATTAAGAAACTTTCCTAAAGTCACAAAACTAGTAAAGACTGAAGCTAAGATTCCAAGTCAGCTAGGTTGGCTCCACAGTCCATGTCCATGAGCTCATGCTCATGTTTTTATTCACCTCCCCAAAGAAACAGGAATAATGCTGCTTGGTTTCAAGGTTCTCAGATTGGTCAAAAAAATTGGTTTACAATGTCCTCATCTTCCAAAAATGAATCAAGGTGACCATAAAAGAAACAGCCATATACAATTATCCTAGAAATAAAGTTTCATTCTTTTCAGAGTCAAGAAGCAGAAGCTATAGAATTTGCCTTTTTAAGGATTTATGCTTTAGCCATATATATACAATCTAAGGATGCTGTGGCAAACAGCAAAAACAACAATAGTATTAATATTAAGATAGGCCAGAGGGTGGCTTGCACTGGCACAATGAAGAATCTGATAGTCCTGGTTGCCCACCTACCTCTTTTTGCAACACATCCTCAGAACATTTTATTCTACTCCCAACTGCCCAAAGCTTTTCCCACCTCTACCACTGGTTCAAATGTTTTAGAGTAGATGGAAGTGACTCAGGATCCCCAGTTACCAATTAATATACTCTTGAATTTTGTTCAACTCAGTTAGACGTAAGAAAAAAACCTGGATTATCTGTTAAAGTGAGCCTCATTAAGGAGTGATTTATTAGGTAACATCTAGAATTATTTGAAGTATACATTATGCTCTTGAAAGGAGTATGAATTACACCAAAATTTGAGATTGATGGAGTCTTTCAGGGGATATTTTTAAGAAGTAGGATTCCCAAGCTCTCTAGATGATTCTGGAAATGGTGCCCCTCTCACCACCTTCAGCTGGAACTAAAGACTCTTTCCTAAATGTTTACTTGACTCTTTAATAGTCTAAAATACACAGTTATTTGGGTAAGGGAAATGGTTATCTTCCATTCTGCAGAGAGATTTTCAACATGCAGTTTGAGGATGAGCTGCTTTGGACTCACCTGCAAGATTCCCAGCTCTACCTCTGACCAATGGCATCAGACTCTTCTGATGGGTTGAAGATAGTATAATCTGTATTCTAACAACCTCCCCCAGATGACTTTTATGTGTGCATAAGTTTGGTCACCACTAACCTAGGGGGATCATTTAAAAAAATAAAACACCAGTGTCATTTTGGTTATTGGATCCTTTCCTATAATACCACAGACCAGAACTTCAAGAAGTATCATGTAAAAACCTAATTATAATAATTTTCAGAGACTAATAATTAACAAATCTACTTAACAAACTGTACACCTTTTTGTTGTAAATTATATGTGTGAAACATCTCAGTGAATTCTTTGGTGGATGTCATTTAATCCTGCCTCACCTTCCATAAAATTAACTAGCTGGCCAAAGTTTTTTTTTTACTGTGCTACCCACACGTGAGTCTCTAGGAACCCCTGAGGCATACTCTGAACAAGCCTCATTTCCTCTATAAAAGAAATCGAGTTTGATCAACTGTACAGAACTTAGGCTGATTAAACTTATACTAGCTATCAAAGGAAACTGCAATCTTGCAACTTTAGGCGTGTTTTACAATAGGAAATACAATTATTTTTCTGGATGAGCAGACTGAACAGTAGCTTAAAGCTACAGAATCCAAGTAGAAAGCCTTTTAAGAATCTTTCTAGTTTTATAATTTGACTGAACTGCCTCTCCACACAACTGAATAGTCAACTTGTTTTTGTTTGTTTTTTAATCAGTTGAACCCAGGAAGAATTCCTTGCCCCTCTCTGATAATAGCCTCTTGAGAACCCTTTACAAAAATACAGTTTAGAAGCATGGAACATACAAAAAAAGAAACCATTTAACTTGATGATAATACCCTACCCAGGTAATTCAGATACCTAAGATAATTTTTCATTGGAATTATTTAGTTTGGCCAAGTTAACAGGCCAAACTTCAGTTACACCATATAATTACTCTTCTTTCTTACACTTTGTTTTCATTTGTCACTTACTCCTGATTCTTACCAATTGTCACCAACTTTCTTTTCCTTCACTTACAATCTAATCACAGTTCAACCAAGAATGTCACTTACTGTGAAAGTCTTCTTAATTCAGAGTCAGGTTGCATGCCATTGTGCTGACAGAGTAGACAAGAAATGTCCAAGGCCAGAGTTGTGTTGCTGAGATCTGTACCATGCCGATGCCGGGTACATTCAAGCAGCTGGCAACCAGTAACACTGTAGGAACTGATTCCAAACTACCTTTCAGAAACTAAAGATCTCATATACAGGGTGACTCGCTGATAAACAATTTAAGGGGAGAGCTCTTACTGAAAGTTATTGAAAGCTATGAATAATCCCGTGAAACTACATTGCAAGTCTACTTGGGAAAACTTTTAAAATTTGATTTTTCCTTTAAGAGATCTTGGGAAAATCTAGTATTTTAGTTTAAAGTAAGTAACTTCCATTCCAGTTATTGTATTTGGATTTGTTCCACCGTACCTGGATTCATTCCAATTTATCTGTGGAACTGGGCAACTAATAGTCTTTATTCGGCATTTCTTACATTTCTTGAATGAAAATGGGATGGACTAGTGGGATTACTGGCTAGGTATTTAGAAGACACTAGTAATTCTGCCATTTTCTCTGTATAAAGATTCTTCCATGAAGAATCTGGACACAAAGATGGACAAAAGAGACAGGAGTTCTAATCCAGATCAAATTCTAGAAGTAGAGCTCACTTTCTCTTATTAAAAAAAAGTTAGATGCTGAAGAAGCTATTTAAATATTCTTCCAAAACTTTAACAGAAATGCTAATCAGTTACTAACATAATAAATCAGTGTACCCTGACTTTAAAAAGATATTTTCACTTATGATTAATAAGAAATACGGAAGTGTGAATTGTGGCATGTCAGTCTCTCAAGGACAGCTAAGAACTGATGAATTGGCAGCAAAGTCGGGTTTTTTAATGAATATATTGATACCTAAATGCTTAGAAAAAAATCTTTTCGAGTCTACTATCCACGAATTTACCAGAAAGCCAAGTTAACAACACAACTAATCTCGCAGACATCTGAGTTAGCCAGCACCATTTTGCTGGAGAGGGGAGACTGGACGCTGCGGGCAGTTGGGAAGGTTATAATCTGAGGAAACTAAAGGCGCCTGCAGAGAGGCCTCTTTCGTGGTCTCTGACGAAAAATGTTGAGGGAGAAGTAAAACCGGCCCAATTTCCCCAGAACGGTCCTCACTCGAAGCTCTGGTTCCAGGAGACGCACGCTTTGCTGAGGTAAGACGGTCCCCTACGATTTATAGCCAACCGCTCGCGAAGGGTAGGTGTTGAGGTGCGCAAAGAAGGCCCCCTTAGACGCCTTCGCCTTCGCCTTCTCCAAGTCCCTACCTCTCAGCGGAGCCGGGGGCAGCGAAGGAACCTCCGGGACAGCCCCGCTGCGCTGACGGGCGTCGTCGTGAGCCAATGAGCGCGCAGAGAGGCGGAGCAGGCAGGCCGGCGGGGCGGGATTTCCCGCGCCGGCCGCTCGGCGCCCGGCGAGGGCGGCGGAGCCAGCGAGAGAGGGCGGGTCGGGGTCAGCTGCTGCAGGCGGGCGGGTGCGGGGAGCTGTGGGCGGCCGCCTCGTCTCTTGCCGCCGCCCTCCGTTTGCCACGATGCCGGGGATCGACAAGCTGCCCATCGAGGAGACGCTGGAGGACAGCCCACAGGTTAGGCGGCGGGAGGCGAGGGAAGGAGCGGGGCTGGCCGACTCCAGGCCTGGCGCCGCCGCGGCCGCAGGTGCCCGCCCTGGCCCAGGTGGGCGCCGCCCCCCAGTATCCCTGCCTGTCGCGGGCGGCGCCCGGAGCTGCCGAGGCCGGGCCGCCCTCCCGAGGCCCGCGTGGGCCTGCGTCGCTGGGCCGAGAGCCGCGCTCGGGGTCTGGGAGTCGGAGGGCGGCGACCGAACCGCCGCCGCCGTGGCTGATGGGCCCGGCGGTCGTTACGCGCGCGGGGCTCCCTTGTATTTGACAAAAGATGCTTTTTAATTGCCGTGATGTGAGGTGATAAATCCAGATCCTGGAATTTTCTTTTCGAAAACCTCTTCGGAGGAAATGCAGGAGGAGAAAAGACCCTGTAGACTTAATGATTTCTGATCAAGCTAGGGAAGGAAATGGACAATTTGGGGGGAGAGGGGGAATACTGAAAGTCTGTCGGTTAGCCCGTGCGGAAATCCCTCGGCGAAGTCCGTCACTGATCCTGGAGCCTCCCGGCCGAGTGTCGTGACCCTGAGTGCAGTCGCTGTCACTCGGGCCGTGCATGCCGAGAGGTGGACGGCGCCTTTGCGGCTCCACGACTGCTGCGCCCGGGTTGCAGACTTGGCTCTAGAAAACTCATCAAAATAAAAGCCCCTTGTTTTGTGCATTGGGGATGATGCTGGTGTGGTTGCTCTAGCTTAAGATAGTCTCTTCCTTAAGAAAGGAAGACGTAACAGGGACTTATGTTTTCAGTACTGAAGAATGAAATCAGCTATGTTAAAAAAAAACATGCTGGTAGGGGCTGGAACTTGGGCTGAGAAACTTCATCCCTGGGCCTGTCTTCTTACACAATAAGGGATTCGAGACAATGTTGCTGTTGGGCTACCACTTAGAATGAAGACAGTTGTCTGAAATGTTCATTTAGAACTACAGTTGCACATATTTCATGTGTCCTAATGGTTTAATATGACTCCAGAAGAACAGGAGGGAGAGGCTAGATCCCACTTTCCTGTATGACTTGTCTGCCATGGATATGGTGCCAGTTTTGACTGCCAAGTTGGAGTTGGGCTCTGATTGTAGAATTGATTGGGCTTTTTTTCACGCTGAAAGTTATCTTCACAGGCCTGATCCCTTCTGGTAATGTACTCTTATCAGCCTATACTGACACAAAGAGAGACCGACTTCTTGGCTTATTTTGACTGCCAGAATAATAGCCAGTTCAAATATTTAATGACTTCTGTAGTATAAAGTTATAAGCTACATTTGTTTCAGATGTTTAGCAAAAATTTTGTGGAATGTATTGGTCAGGTACAGTTAGTCATTTTACTTTTTTATAAGACTCAACAGCCTGCCTTACCTTTTTTCTCTTACCTAGCCTGGCTTTTATAGCTGCTCATAAAGACTGCTCAGAATGGGTTACACAGTGCCCTTAGCCATGACTTATGAGGAGGGTATAATCTGTTAATTTATCTAATTTCTTGAGTTTTTCACACAGTAAGTTTACAACTTGAGCATTAGTTTTTTGTATTTTCTGTTTTTTACAAGCATGTGCCATATTAGTATTAATTTTTAATGAAATAGCCACATTGATAGTCTTTCAATTTCTAGAAGTAATAAATCTGAACTAGTTAATATTTATTTGGGAAAGTTAATTGGGACAACTGGGATTTAGAAAGGGAAAACATAGGGAAGCAATTCTAGGGGAAAACTTGTGGCAAGAATGAAAGCCCTGGATTTGGGATTTAGGATATAAGGGTTTTAGTCTTTACTGCCAGTTGGTACCTTCTACTTTATGGCAAGTCACTTAACTCTCTGAATTTCAGCTGTTATAGATAGTGAAAGTTTTAATCTTTGTACTTGATTATAAAAATAATAGTTGTTTGCTTCAGAAAAATTAAAGGTACAGAAAGCACAGAGTTACCTGTCCAGCACTCGGGAGCAAACTCTGTTAATAGTTTGCTTTCTTTTTTGTAGGTTTTTTTCCTTTCTCTTACACCTTTTAATGTGATTGAGATTATATTGTGCATAATGATTTTTATTTGGCTTTAACTACACATGATAACTTAAGTATCTTCACACATTATTACATACTGAATAAACAACTCAAAGGTTGCGTGTTTCCTTCACTGACTTAATATGGTTGTCCTATTGTTGGACTTTTGTAGTTTTATATAGAAAGCTGAGATTAATGCTTTGGGACATAAATTTTTGTTCTTATCTGGACTGTTTATCTAGCATCAGTTCAGGTCAGTCGCTCAGTCATGTCCAACTCTTTGCGACCCCATGAACCACAGCACACCAGGCCTCCCTGCCCATCGCCAACTCCCAGAGTTTACTCAAATTCATGTCTATTGAGTCAGTGATGCCATCCAACCATCTCATTTTATGTCATCTCCTTCTCCTCCCGCCTTCAGTCTTTCCCAGCATCAGGATCTTTTCAAGTGAGGCAGCTCTCCACATCAGGTGGCCAAAGCATTAGAGTTTCAGCTTCAGCATCAGTCCTTCCAATGAACACCCAGGACTGATCTCCTTTAGGATGGACTGGTTGGCTCTCCTTGCAGTCCAAGGGACTCTCAAGAGTCTTCTCCAACACCACAGTTCAAAAGCATCAATTCTTCGGTGCTCAGTAAAGTCCAACTCTCACATCCATACCTGACTACTGGAAAAACCATAGCCTTGACTAGACGAAACTTTGTTTGCAAAGTAATGTCTCTGCTTTTTAAAATGCTGTTTAGGTTGGTCATAACTTTCCTTCCAAGGAGTAAGCGTCTTAATTTCATGGCTGCAGTCACCATCTGCAGTGATTTTGGAGCCCAGAAAAATAAAGTTTTCCACTGTTTCCCCATCTATTTCCCATGAAGTGATGGGACCAGATGCCATGATCTTCGTTTTCTGAATGTTGAGCTTTAAGCCAACTTTTTCACTCTCCTCTTTCACTTTCATCAAGAGGCTCTTTCTTGAAGTTCTTCTTCACTTTCTGCCATAAGGGTGGTGTCATCTGCATATCTGAGGTTATTGATATTTCTCCCAACAATCTTGATTCCAGCTTGTGCTTCCTCCAGCCCAGTGTTTCTCTTGATGTACTCTGCAGATAAGTTAAATAAGCGGGGTGACAATATACAGCCTTGACGTACTCCTTTCCCAATTTGGAACCAGTCTGTTGTTCCATGTCCAGTTCTAACTTGCTTCCTAACCTGTATGCAGGTTTCTCAAGAGGCAGGTCAGGTGGTCTGGTATTCCTATCTCTTTCAGAATTTTCCACAATTTATTGTGATCCATACAGTCAAAGGCTTTGGCATAGTCAGTAAAGCAGAAGCAGATGTTTTTCTGGAACTCTCTTGCTTTTTCGATGATCCAGTGGATGTTGGCAATTTGATCTCTGGTTCCTCTGCCTTTTCTAAATCCAGTTTGAACATCTGGAAGTTCACAGTTCATGTACTGTTGAAGCCTGGCTTGGAGAATTTTGAGCATTACTTTGGTAGTGTGTGAGATGAATGCAATTGTTCAGTAGTTTGAGCATTCTTTGCCATTGCCTTTCTTTGGGACTGGAATGAAAACTGACCTTTTCCAGGCTGAGTTTTCCAAATTTGCTGGCATATTGAGTGCAGCACTTTCACAGCATCATCTTTCAGGATTTGAAATAGCTCACCTGGAATTCCATCACCTCCACTAGCTCTGTTCATAATGATGCTTCCTAAGGCACATTTGACTTCACATTCCAGGATGTCTGGCTCTCGGTGAGTGATCACACCATCGTGATTATCTGGGTCTTGAAGATCTTTTTTGTACAGTTCTGTGTATTCTTGCTACCTCTTCTTAATATCTTCTGCTTCTGTTAAGTCAAAGTGAAAGTGAAGTCGCTCAATCGTGTCCGACTGCTTGCAGTCCCATAGACTGTAGCCTACCAGGCTCCTCTGTCCATGGGATTTTCCAGGCAATCGTACTGGAGTGGATTGCCATTTCCTTCTCCAGGGGATCTTCCCAACCCAGGGCTCGAACCCAGGTCTCCCACATTGTAGACAGACGCTTTACCATCTGAACCACCAGGGAAGCTTCTGTTAGGTCCATCCCATTTCTGTCCTTTATTGAGCCCATCTTTGCATGAAATGTTCTCTTGGTATCTCTAATTTTCTTGAAGAAATCTTTAGTCTTTCCCATTCTATTGTTTTCCTCTATTTCTTTGCACTGATCACTGAGGAAGGCTTTCTTATCTCTCCTTGCTGTTCTTTAGAACTCTGCATTCAAATGGGTATATCTTTCCTTTTCTCCTTTGCTTTTCTCTTCTCTTCTTTTCACAGCTATTTGTAAGGCCTCATCAGAGAGCCATTTTGCTTTTTTGCATTTCTTTTTCTTGGGGATGGTCTTGATCCCTGTCTCCTATACAATGTCATTTTACAGGATTTATCTAGCATAGAGTCTAAGAAGATGATAATAGAAAGGAGGAAAACTTTTAAAGCTCCTGATATAGATGTATTTTTTAGATTATTTAATCGTAATCAAATGTGGCCTGCCAACTGCTATATAAAATAGAACTTGGAAGTTGTGAAGGACTACCCTGAATTATAGTTATTATTTTTAGTTTTGTTGTGTGCGCTAAGTTGCTTCAGTCATCTCCAACTCTTTACGACCCTATGGACTGTAGCCTGCCAGGCTTCTCTGTGCATGGATTCTCCAGGCAAGAATTCTAGAGTCGGCTGCCATGCCACCTAGGGGTTCTTACCGACACAGGGATCAAACTTTGGTCTCTTATGTCTCCTACATTGGCAGGCGGGTTCTTTACCACTTAGCACCACCTGGGAAGCCCCTCTTTTTAGTTTTACTTTACAGTAACTAAGTATTAAAATAGAGGTATATTTGCAAGTCCAAATCCAGATAATTGAACAAAAACATTTTTAGGTTTATCTTGCTCAAATTGTACCATTCTGCAAAAGATATCATTTGTTGAAGTAGGAAATCTGAAGCCTATACTAGATACCTTATCCATGTTTACATATTGTTTTTAAGTCAGAAACTTTCTATTTAGTAAGAACAGATATGATCTTTAAAAAATAATTGATTTTATGTGTAGATAAATATCAATGATTCATCCAAGCTAGAACTGGGAAGACAAACTCCAGTCCCAAATGAAGGCTTTTCTCTTTGGCATAATGTGAAATACTCATAGATTATGAGGCGTACTTTTTTTGATTCACGTTTTGGTATCTCTTATATTGAGATGCCTCTTATACTTGATGTTGTTTTCCTTGTAAATTGCCTGCAAATGTACACACTTGGTTATTTCTCCCAGTGACATGGCTGCACCAAGTGCAACTTTTCAGTGTTCAGCCAACAAATCAATTTAACAACCACTTGAAGGATTATCAGTCTTGTTTTTTGTCTGAAAATATTTCTTTGACAGCTGGTAAAATGAAGCAAGTCTTGCCATCAAAACTTGCTGACTGGATATCAATAGTTTGAAAGAAAATACTGGAGATAAAAGTGGAGCGCTTCTAAGAAATATTTGTCACCTGCTTGTGGCACAGAATAATACTGGATGTGAAACCATGGCTAGTGATGACTCTTATGTCAAAAAAATACAAGAGTTGAAATTATAGGGACTTCCCTGGTGGTCCAGTGGTTAAGACTCTGTACTTTCAATGCAGGGAGCGCAGGTTCAGTTCCTGGTCAGGGAAAAAACATGCAGCATGGTGCAGCCAAAAACAAAAAAGTTGAAATTTTAGAGTTGTATTAATTTAGGCAATTTGTGTTTTCTTTTTTTTGTGTTTATATGAGTTATATATAAAATTCTGCCAAAGATCTGTTCCCATGAATATAAAGTAAAAACTTCAAAACATAAGAAAATCTCAATTCATAGCTTAATTGCCAGCATTATTTTGTTTGTTATACACGCATGCTTAGTTGCTCAGTCATGTCCACCCCATGGACTGTGGCCCATCGGGCTCCTCTGTCCATGGAGCTCTCCAGGCAAGAATACTGGCGTAGGTTGCCATTTCCTACTTCAGGGGATCTTCGCGACCTGGGGATCGAACCTGGGTCTCCTGCATTGAAGGCGGGTTCTTTACTGTCTGAGCCACCATAAAGCTGGTGCAGCTCATAGTGGATGTCAGCATAGATTCTATGAAATGGTACCATATTGATTGCATTTGTGTAAGCTGCTAACTTTAAACAGTCATTATACAATTTTGAACTTGATATTATGAACTTAAAAACACAGGGACACTGTTTCAACCCTGTTTGAGGCTAAGAACATCTTTTTAAGTTTACTACATGTTTTTGCATAATGTTTTATTCCTTGAATTAGAATGATCATTTTTGAAGATAAAAAGAAAAACCTAAGTGGCAGATTCTTCTTCAGAATGGAACTACCTAAACAAGATTTCATGACGTTTTCTTTTTTACATATTAAAATAACGCTTGGGGAATAGGAGTAGGGCACTAGAGCTAAAAAAAAAAAAATTCTGTTAGATTTAAATCTCTGAGGCATACTTTGGTTTCTTTTCAGAGCGTATAAGTTTTTTTCATTTTTAAATCTCTGGGGCATTGGGAAGTACAGGACTGAGATAAACTGGATTCATATACTGGCATGATTTTGTGCTGCCTTTTTTTTTTAATCATAGTATCTTAGCTGCTGTTTCTGAAAATAGGAAGCTAAGGAAGAAGTTGATTTTTAAGAATCAATTTCTAAGGCTAAGGTTTAAATTAGCTAATTGTACAATAAAAGTAGACCCTGATGCTGGGAAAGATTGAAGGCAGGAGAAGAAGGGGACGACAGAGGATCAGATGGTTGGATGGTATCACCAACTGCATGGACATGAGTTTGGGCAAGTTCCGGAAGTTGGTGATAGACAGGAAAGCCTGGCGTGCTGCAGTCCATGGGGTCGCAAAGTGTTGAACAGGACTGAGCGACTGAACTGACTGACAATAAAAGTACAAAGTTGCTTTTTAGATTTTAAGATGTAATTAACTCAATAATTGTTGAAATTTAATTCTTCGCCTGCCTATGGGATATAAAAAAGTGATCATAGTTTACCTTAATATGCTGTTTCCTTATCTCTAACAGTCTTAACATTTACTGACTGACAAGTTTTTACTCTGAAAGTGCAGGTAATTTTTACATGCCCATGCTCATTGTGCAAAAAAAAAAAAAAAAAAAGAAAAGCCTAACAATATAGAAATGTATAAAGAAGAAGAAAAAGTAACCCCAAAGTCTGCACTCAGAAAAAATCTTGTTAGCATTTTATAGGCCATGTTGGGGATGGAAAGGGGCACTGTGGTGTGATTTTGGATTGCAGTGGGGAGGGGTTTGATATCAGTAGAACTAGAAGAGACTGGAAAAAGAGAAATAATCATACTAAATTATCCTGAGAAGAGATATTTAAAATATTTATACATGCAGTAATGTTAATTTACTCTTATCCGAGTCTGTAGATTTAGTCTTAGTTTAATTGCAGACTTTCTAATTCATAAAAATATACCTTTGTTGCTCCTTCTGAGGTTTGTGTGACATAGTTGGAAAATCGCTCTGTTTTAATGAAGTAGAATTGAGAATAAAGAACTCTGACATCTTGGCATTTCTATCAAAAGAGAGAAAATAGATTAAAACTCAGAACTGTTAAAGAGTTCTAGTATCCTATGATTTTTCCTTCCTTTAGGGGGGAAAAAAAAAGATTTCCACTTGATTTATTTAATGGTTAACACAAACTTACTGCTTTTATTTTATACAGACAAGGTCTTTACTGGGTGTATTTGAAGAAGATGCCACAGCTATTTCCAACTATATGAACCAGTTGTATCAGGCTATGCGTCGGATTTATGATGCACAGGTAAAGAACTAAAGGCTGACTCAGTGCATTTATAAAATGAATCTTTAAGCCCATGGGGACAGAAATAGTATGTCTCTTATTTACTGGTGTTTAGCCCTGTCTGTGTTGCAGAGTTGAATAGATGAATGAAGATTAAGTATTTTGTATTACAGAGCTCACATTTCCATTACTGGTGTATAGTTTGTAGCACTACAAAAGTGATGAATCATCTGCTCTTCTTCCCCAAACACAGTAAGGACTTTCTTAGCGAAACTCATTGATAGTGATCTTTGCCTAAGATTTGACTGAAAACCCCATATTGTCACCAGTATTTTCTCTAATCATGTTTTTAATCTTATGGGATACTTCCCCTTTTTGAGCAGAGGGCTTGAAAGTAGCTAGCCTCTATCTAGTTAGAAGGTAATAAAGATGAGATATAGCTCCCAGGTATCAGAAGATGAATTTTAAAAGGAGGCAACCAGATTTTTTAGTTGAACAGACAAAAGATTTGAGCCTGTGTTTAGGCACCTTAATTATAAACTTTAACAGCAACCTGGGTCCTATGATAAACTCTCTTTGGGATTAATTAAGAGCACCAGTTTCTTTTTTTTTCTCCTTAATTTCTCTTCTTTCTGAACTCAAATGTTCATTAGGTACTTTAAAGTTACTGTGATAGTTATTTATTTTGCTTAGTGATAGGTCTCTCAAGAATTTGATTTCTGACTACATAATGTGTAAAAGAAAAACTACATTTGTCATTATACTCATCACTGAAAAAAGTCTTTAAAAAAAAGTATTACCTTCATATGGCTGTGTTGCTGTACTATATGACTAGGTCGACCACATTTTGGTTGTATGTTATTAAATGCTTCATGGCTTATTATCAGCATGTAGAGAACAGGGATAATCAGTCAACACTGTAGACTGTCTTAAGATTTTGCTAAATAACCTTATATACAGCTTACTTCTAGCTTTAACTATTAGTTTTTATTAGCTGAAAAGAAAAAGCACACGTCTGAAACACTGCTAAATTCCTTGATGGTGTCTGTTCATGGTTTGAGTCTCCTTTTAAAGTGCTTTAGTTGTAGTTCCCTTTCCAGTGATTTAAGGGAACATGTTGTACAGTATTTAAGTGATGAATAAAAGTGGCGTAGGTATCTTCAATTAAAGTTTTTTCCTTTATCTGTATTATTGTGTTAATTTGAATGTTCATCTTTTCCAGAATGAATTAAGTGCAGCAACACACCTGACTTCAAAACTTTTAAAAGAATATGAAAAACAGGTACCGTATATGGGAGTTTTAAAAATATGATTTAAAATGTGTAGTGATACAGTATCTATATAGATAAACAGAATTTCTTTTCAGTAATTCTAAGCATTTTAGAACTCATAGAAGGTAATTTTGATACGCCATTGAAATTCTATTATGCACTTATGTCTAATTTTAATGACTTTATGTTAGAGACAGAGGTCATCTGATTTGCCTCTTTTTTCAAATGAAGAAACTGAGGCTTGCTCAAGGTTACACAGCTGGTTAGCAGAGGAACTGGAGCTAATTTTAAATCTCTGAATTCCTAGTGTGGTGTGCATTCCTGTATATCATGTTGATTGGTTACTTAGCAGACAATTAATGTGTACTAATTCTATGAATTACACTATTTTATAAAAATGGTGTTTTTAGAGCTTATTCAAAATTTGTGAAGTTTTCTGAAGTTATTTAAAAATGAAAATTATAATGCCACTCACAAAAGACATAGAGCATTGGACCTTTACTTCATCTCTGTTTCTCACTTTTCAGCGTTTTCCACTGGGGGGTGATGATGAAGTTATGAGTTCTACTTTGCAGCAATTTTCAAAAGTTATAGATGAGGTAAATGCTTACTTTATTTTGCTTGGATAAGTGATCTTATAATTAAGTTAGTCAAGTTGTTTAGCGTTTATTGGGAACTTTTATTATGATTTTTATGAGTAAATCTCAACTATAAAAGATTACTATTTAAAGAAGGACCTTGTTTCCAAATCTTGGTGACTGTCTTATAAAAATAACACTTTATATGTCTGATTAAAACAAATTGTTTTCAAGGAATAAGTGTGTAATTGTGCTCTCTTTACTCTCATGTAACATTCAGCCTTTCATTGTGTTGTTTGATGTAGGCAGGGAGAGAAGAGTTAAACTGTTAACTAATCACAGGACTGCCAGGGAATTCCCTGCCTGTTTTTTACTTGGGTTTTGTTTTAGTACTATATTTAGGAGTTCCTCATTCTAAAGAATACATGTTCCTTATCAGATATGTGACTGGTAAATATTTGCTGCTATTCTGTGGGTTGTTTTTTTGTGTTCTTGATAGTATCCTTTGATGCATAAAAGTTAATTCTGATGAAGTCCAGTTTCTCTTTTCTTTGATTGCTTTGCTTGTGCTTTTGTGTCATATCTTAGTAACCATTGCTAAATCCAAGATTATCACATGTTTTCTTCTGAGAGTTTTAAATGGAATTTTTTTGACTGTCACAAAATTATGTGATGTTAGTGTTCCCTTATGTAAATGTTATCAACATCTTTTTTTTTTTTTTTTTTTAAACTATGCTTCCACTACAGAGCAAGTGAGATCTTAGTTCCCCAACCAGGTATCAAACCTGCGACCGACCCCTGTAGTGGAAGTGCAGACTCTAAACTGCTGGATGCCATAGAAGTCCCTGTATCAATACCTTCTTACTAGATTTTTTGTAATTTCCATAATGCTGGTTGATTGTCTCTTTTTAGTTATTTGGGTTTTTTGATCTTTCTTTTATCAGCTTAGCTCTTGTCACGCGGTACTTTCAACACAGCTTGCTGATGCCATGATGTTCCCCATTACCCAGTTTAAAGAAAGAGATCTGAAAGGTATTGAACTAAGCTTATGATTACTTTCATTAGCTGTCAGAAGATCACTGCTTATAAAATGTATATCACTGTACACCTTACCCATTTCTGACTGTAGCAAGTGTCACCTTTACTTCAGTTGTTAAACATTTATAGGGGCTCCTGATAGATGTTAAGCTGAGGAGTACTGATATGACTAAGATGCCACTTCCCTTGAAAAAGCTCAGAGAAGGAGATGGGTAAACATAATTATGGTGCTCTGTCTCTTGTAATTTGGGATGAGCATGGTGCAGTGAAGGCTGGCTCAGAGGAGGGTATCAGGAAGGCTTCACCACAGATGTGACATGAGCATTGAACAATGAAGAATTTGCCAAGAGAAGAGAGTCATTGTTTGATGAGAGGGGCCAGAAAGCACAAAGTTACGGGTTGTAGAAATACATGGCTTGCTTTGAGAAATTCATAGTGGCTGCAGTGTTGGATGTGTTGAGGCATGGTGGGAGATACCTCTAGAAATAGATCAGATCATGCCAAAGATGCTGGACTTGAGCTTATAAGTAAAGAGAAGACAATGGAGGTCTTTAAGAAGTGGACCTATTCTAACTGTTTTTGGAGGATGGATTTGATGCTAGGAGAATGGACCCAGAAGCTGAGAGAGTGCAGTTAGATGTGACCAAGGCCTCTGCTGGGACAGTGGCATAGGAGATGAGCTATGTGGGTGGGTTGGAGTGATGGGAGGTATGGGGGCTGGCCCGTCTAACACCTCATGTCTCAGTAGCTTGTGGTGGGTTTTTTTTTTCCCCCATTGCATATTATCAGGTGATAAAATGAGAGCTTTATAGACTTAGATTTGCTTTCTTACAATTTACAGTCTCAGACAGTCATACAGACTTATCTACACAATACATAGATAGAATAAAAATATTGAGCTAATGTATCAGTGATGATAAAGTATTTAATGATACGTGGAATAAAGACAGATGTATTTTAGAGATGGAATTAAAATGTCTTGGTAATCTTCAAGAATAATTTTTTCCAAGATCAAGAAACAAGACCTCTTTTCTCAGTCTAAGGGGACTGAATATCAAAATCTTGTCAATAAAATGTTTCTCATTCAGTATTTGAACTTATTAGAGTCAATATCAGAAGATCAGTAAGTTGGATTCTGGTACTAAATCAGGATATTTGTATATTTGAGAATTTGCAGTAGTTTTAAAATTTATTTTTCTGTCATATTATAATTTGTGGCAAGTACAGTTCTGGTGGTGTGCTGCTAAGTCACTTCAGTAGTGTCCGACTGTGTGAGCCCATAGACGGCAGCCCATTTTCCAGGCAAGAGTACTGGAGTGGGGTGCCATCGCCTTCTCCATTCTGGTGGTGTAACAGTTGCTAATGAAAGTAAATGTTCCCTAGGGCTAGTTGAAACACAGTAACTTTTTCACTTTAAACGTTGAAGTTTGAAATATTACTTGGAGTTTTAATTGTAGCTTAAATTTCTAAACATAATTTAAGATACTTCATAAATATGCTAAACTTAAATTATTCTTGAACTTTTCCAGAAATATTGACATTAAAGGAAGTGTTTCAGATTGCTAGTAATGGTAAGCTCTGATTACTTTGTACAGTTATTTCTTACAATGATGCAAATGATGCATTTCTTTATCAACACAAACCTGTAGCTAGATTTTATGTAATAATCGAAGAGAAATGAATCTAATTAAAAACTTAAGTGAATATTATTTAAATCTATTGTTATTTAAGTTGCACTGTTAGTCCTAGAAGAAAAATTTTAAAGGAAGTTAAATCTTGTGGTTTGTTACCCATTATGGTACCTGAGAAGGTGGTATATATTTTTCCTTCCTTATTTTCCTGTATATTTCACATTTTCTTTAATGAGTATTTGCTGTTTTTGTACTAAAAATACTTTAAAAAAACTTTTAGTAGACTACTGTTTCCTTGAAATTAAATGTTTTTACCAATTTAATAAATAGAAACATACTTTAGGGTGTTTTTGTGTGGCTGTGAGGAACATAAGGGTTCATTGATCACATAGTAGAGAATTCTTATTTTGCTTCAGTATATCTGTTGAAAGATGCACATGTGAAACCCATTAGAGCACTTATAAGTTTTGCAAAGTATTATTGCATTGTTGTTAATAGTCATTTCTGTTTTCCAGATCATGATGCTGCAATTAACAGATATAGCAGATTGTCCAAAAAGAGAGAAAATGACAAGGTTTGGTACATATTCCTCCTTCAGTATCACAGTTAACGGGCTTCCCTGGTGGCTCAGTGGTTAAGAACCTGTGTGCCAGTGCAGGAGATGTGGGTTCAATCACTGGGTCAGAAAGATCCCCTGAAAAGGAAATGGCAACCTACTCTGTTATTCTTGCCTGGGAAATCCCATGGACAGAGGAGCCTGGTGGGCTACAGTCCATGGGGTCACAAAGAGTTAGACACAACTTAGTAACTAAATAACAACAACAAATCCTAATTAACAACTGTTTCATTAGATAGTCTACTTTTTCCGGTTTAAAAATGGTTGCCAACAGTAACTTCGTGCATTTTGCTGTATTACCCTTAGTTTATTCTTTCCTGCAGTTATTTTAGAGCCTTTCTGTTAACTGTTAGACACAACTGAAGTGACTTCGCAGTAGCAGTTAACTGTTAATTATCAGATAATTAATAGTTGTCTTTTTAAACAAAATGTTTTTCTGTTGATAGAATTTAATAAGTAAACATAACTATTCCAAAAGTATAATTGATGCCCAGGTGAAACATCGCCCCCTTTCTCTTTGTATTTTGATCACATTGCATTTGTTTTGTTACATATATGTATTCAAAAGTGTGTTCTGAGATACTGTGGTGGAAACCTTGAACTGTTACATACTTAACTGAATGAAATTCTGCCATGAGGACCTCCTCCTCTACAGAGAATGTGTATGTTACGTGTGGATGGATGGATGGATGGATGAGTAGGCCTCCACTAGGTATTTGTGAGTGAGGTCGTCTCTGTGCGCCTGGGAATTGTATCTGCAGCCGCACCTGCATCTGCTGGTGGGGGCACAGTGACCACAGTTGTGTATGATTGACAGCGTAGCAGCCACTGTGACACAGAAAGGGGGTAGTTCTCTCACAAAATCAGTACACAGGCTTGCTTTCTTTGACTACTCAATTTGGTGCAGATATTAATAAAATATGTACATTTTAAGATCTACATTTGTTTGTTATTTTGACACAAAGAAGTAATTAAAGACTCTAAAGATGAATTTTATTTTACATTGCCTCTGGCTGTTACAGGCAATTTTTAAAAAATATTTCCACTAATTTACTTGAAAAATTTGTTGAGCACCTACTACATATTAGTGACTATGGGGAAACAGTGTGAACAGGCTCCACTTCTGTCTTCAGTGAGTGTATAATCCACACTTATTAAAGGCTTCCTGTGTGAAGCCAGAGGCAATGTAAAATAAAATTCATCCTCAGTCTTTAATTACTTCTTTGTGTCAAAATAACAAACAAATGTAGATCTTAAAATGTACATATTTTATTAATATCTGCACCAAATTGAGTAGTCAAAGAAAGCAAGCCTGTGTACTGATTTTGTGAGAGAACTACCCCCTTTCTGTGTCACAGTGGCTGCTACGCTGTCAGTCATACACAACTGTGGATTCCCACAAGTGGTCACTGTGCCCCCACCAGCAGATGCAGGTGGCTAGAGCAGCTGCCAGAATACAGGGATCAACACGTAGTTAAGTGCAGTAAAGAAGTCTTAACAAGATGCTGGGAGAGCACAGACAGGGCAGCATATCTTTTGATTGGTAAGTTGGGAAAGGTTATACTTTCAGGAGGTGCCATTTGCACTGAAGATGAGCAGATATCAGTGGTTTGGGGTTATGGGAGAGGGCATTTCTGGAAGAAAAACAGCCTCTGCAGAAGCACATGGTAGAGCCTGGAGAGTGTAAAAGTAACGAGCACTGGCTCTGGAGTCACACTGCTTGGGGACTTATCTCAGCTCTGTGGCTTATTTGCCTGAGGGCATGCACTGGTTGGACTTCCCTGGTGGCTCAGACAGTAAAGCATCTGCCTACAATGCGGGAGACCCGGTTACAAAATTTCTCTCTCAAAAAACTCAGTAGTGGTGAAGATGAAAGAGAATGCATACAGATTACCTGACTTCTAGCAATTATTATTATTTCTTGCAATAATTATGAGAATGGAAAGGTAATCATTTCAGTGCATCTGGAGTACAGGCTGTACTGGGAGGAAGTATGACTAAATGGCAAGAAAGTAGTTTGGGGCCAGGTTACTATGTTAATGACTGAAATATGTGTTATCTAGAGTAGGCAGCCACCAAAGGATTTTAAACGAATGAGTAACAGCATGCAATTGACTTAAAAATACTAATGGAAATATGAAGGGGACAAAGCTAGAGGGAATCCAATGAAAAGGTACTGGAATAGTTTGCAAAGGTATTAGAAGAGCCTCAGATAAGGTTGCTATTGAAAGTGGAGAGGAAGGAATACTTTTCAGAGATACTTCGTAAGTAGAATTGACAAGACTTATGGTAGGAGGAGGAACGAAAAATGAGTCCTAAAATTCTTGGATGATGGGATGGATCCAGGAAAAATTAAGAGAGCTAAGTAGAGGAGCAAGTTTTATAGGGAGCATACTGTCTTCAGTTGTATACGTTTTTAGCACACACACACATAAAGAACCCCCCTGGAGATCTGCTTCGTCTGAAAACTGAGAGAATGAGGGGCAGGAGATAAAAGCTGGGGAGTCATTGGTGTATTGGAATATTCTTGGTACTTGATTTGGTATTCTAAGGAAAGCAGGAAAAGAGGAGACAGAATGTATTATGAAACAGGTGCTAAATGAGTATTTGTCATCTGAGTACAACAAGGGACATGGTTTAAGTGTGGGTGAAGGAAAACAAATATAAGAAAAGAGGCACAGTAGGGAGAGAACCAGAGAACTAGGAGGAGAATGGTATGCTGTGAACTCAAAAAGGTCAAAGATTAATGGCTAAGCTAAACCCAGACTGTTGTTTGCTTTTCCTCCAGGCTGTAGTTCAGTCACTATACCATTCTCAGTTATTTGCAGAATTCTGCTTTTAATGTGCATTTTAAAAAGAAAATGGTTGATAGTAAAACAGGAAAACTATCTTATCCAATATTCTGCCGGATTTTTATCTCAGAAAATAAGAAAGCTATGTACAATTGCTGGCAATGCACTTTTTTCCTTGGATAGTCTCTTCCCCTTGGCCACCACTAAAGGTAACTTAAAATCAAATAAATAATTGTATTTTTAATCTTTTCACTCAAAGGTGAAGTATGAAGTAACAGAAGATGTCTACACTTCCAGAAAAAAACAACATCAGACCATGATGCATTACTTTTGTGCGTTAAATACTCTTCAGTACAAAAAGAAAATAGCATTGTTGGAACCTCTACTTGGGTATATGCAAGCTCAGGTGAATAATGTACTGTGTTTTGGTTTGTAACTGTCCTAAGAACTTTCTTTTAATTTTGATTTTTATGTTAAATGTAAAGATATTACAAACTAAGGTCAGAATACTCATTTTTGTCTGTTTTTAAAGCATTTTTAAAATGTCGTCAGTGTGCTAGCTTAAGGAAGTTAGAAGGGTTTTCTTTGCAAATGAAGATTTCAGATATTTTAGGGTAAATTAAACACACTTACCTTGGATTTAGACCTTGTCCATCTCAGCTGAGGACAGGGAACAGAAAGCTAAAGGAACTTCCGAGCTACTCCTATTGCTCAAGCTTCCAGTCACTCTTGTTTTATAATAAATCTGAAAGAGAATGGACATGCTTGAGTTTGTCTCATGTTCCTTGCATACCTCCTGAGTTAAACTGGATAAACTCCTAAGTATTCCAAGAGTGGTACATCAGGAAGGAGGCTAGAAAATTAAGTTTGAGTAACATAAGACAAAATGGCAGTGCCCTAAAAGGAAGAGTTTATGAAATTTGAATATTCCTTTGAAAATGAGTGCTTATTATTCCTCTGATATAAAACCTACTTACCTTTGTAGTAAACATGAAATAGTTTATCTGTGTGACTTACTTGAAATGTTTGAAAATACCTTTTCTGATTTTAAAAACTTACCATATGTATGTGTTACTGTATAAGAGGATGCATGGTGAAATTTAAGTGTAGTCTCTTCAGTGACTCTGCTCAGTAAAAATCACTGTAAACTGCAACCTATTTTTACACAAATGGGAATAGCGCTTTTTACTTACCTATGTATCTTGGCGATTGTGTATATGATTCACTCTAAGTATTTTGTTTGTGTGTGTGTGTTTCTGTTGTTAACCTTCCCACTCCCACACCCTCTTGCTCCAGATAAGTTTCTTTAAGATGGGTTCTGAAAATCTCAATGACCAACTGGAAGAATTCTTAACTAATATTGGAACAAGTGTACAGAAGTAAGTATTTTCTTCCTTAAAGCTGAAAATGAAGTTATGAGAATAAGCTAACAGCTAAATACCATAATCTAAAAATATTTAGCACTTAATTTCAGATGGGCTGTTTTCCCTGCCATGGGAGTGTTTCTTGAGTGGCTTGTGGATGCTTCTTGGTTTTCTCACCATCTTTTCCACAGCATTTGAACTCTGAATTTCATAACAGTGTCAAATCGGATGGTATTCTTATTGATTTGAAACTATGTTTTGTGTCTGAATATAACAGGCACCTAATAGTAATTATCCATAAGTGAATTATCTTCATAGTTACCTGAATTGTAGAGTATGGATGGGAGATTATTAAATAAATCTTGCTTTTCCAAGCCATGAAAGTTTAAAGAGAGAAAAAGCAGTTCTAATCAGCTTCAAAATCCTAGCAGTCATGTGGTTAAACTGTGATATGGAGAGAGATGAAAATGATTACTGTTTAAAGGCACAGGACAGAGCAGTTTGAAAATTCCTCCAAAGTGAGTCATTTGGTGTGGATTCACTAGCTTTGGAATTTGGTATTGTTTTCAAAATATCTAAAGTTTCAAAATGTAAAGCTGCTATAAGCATGCTACTTTAATCAGCCACGCTACTGCTGTTCTTTAGGAAAACATACAGAACAAATATACAGATAAATGAGATTGGTGAGGTGTTCTTTGTTGTGGTTGGTAGTAAATAATCTGTTCTCTCTGTTAGTGTTCGCAGGGAAATGGACAGTGATGTAGAGACCATGCAGCAGACAATAGAGGACTTGGAAGTAGCCAGTGACCCCTTATACGTGCCTGACCCAGATCCCACAAAATTTCCTGTTCATCGAAACTTAACCCGAAAGGCTGGGTACCTTAATGCTAGGAAGTAAGAAAACTATTGTTGTATTCATATATTGTGTATCAGTTAAGGCAATAGCAAGTCAATATAATGTATAATTGATATCTCCAAATTGTTTTGATTTTACTAAATGTAGAATCTTTTTACTAATAAATGGAATTAGTATTTATGTCAGCTTTTTGACAAATTAGGTACATGAGTAATTTTCAAAAGTAAAATTCTATTTAGATTTTTATCAAATGATTTAGAATTATTTTAAACAGTAAAACCAATTAGAGTTTAAATAAATGGCATAACAAGTGAGTTATGATAATCATTATCATAATTTAAAATATATGTAATCACACCATCAAGTCAAATGTTAGTTTTTACCAGAAGAAAGGATAAAGCAAGTTAACCCTCAAAGTAAAATAAATTCTTTTGAATTTATTTCCGTGAATGTTGGACAGTATTTTATGGAGCATCATTATAATAGCTATAATTTGATCATTTCTAATCTTGTTTTGGAAATATATACATGCACACTCATGCAAGGGGGTCAGCATATATGAATTTATGACTGAAAAACTGATGTTTATGTTTTTTAGGCACCTTGGTGCCTTTTTACCTGGCTTGTTATTAAAGAATAAATGTACTTTCTTCATTTAGTAAAACAGGCTTGGTGTCATCTACCTGGGACAGACAGTTTTACTTCACGCAGGGTGGAAACCTAATGAGTCAGGCCCGTGGGGACGTAGCAGGAGGCCTGGCCATGGACATAGACAACTGCTCAGTGATGGCTGTGGACTGTGAAGACAGGCGGTACTGTTTTCAGATCACTTCTTTTGATGGCAAAAAGTTAGTATATTTCTCTACTATTAAAAAAAAAACTGTCATATCTTAAACTACTGAAATGTAGGATAATTCCTTTGCATTTGGACATTGTGTAGATCTTTTAGAATTATTATGTATTAGGATAATTTTTTTTAATTTTGTAGAAATTAGTTGAATTTTCCTTTTTGACTTGCATAAATGATGTCTTAATATTTTGAGGCTGTCAAAGCAAGTTTATGCGGTAAAGACGTGTGATTTCTCGTTAAAAGATTGGTCAGTGAAAGTCCAGCATGGTGTCGGGAAGGCAGCACAAGTTAGTATAAAGAGTTTCAACATGGGGTCAGAAAGTTTGAATTCTGGATCCACCAGCTACTTTATAGTCTTAGACAAGTTACCTAACCTCGCTAAGCTTCATTTTTCTACTTGTAAAATGGGGGGAGGGAGGATCTTCATTTCTGTTTTATAAATTGTTATGAAGACTAGAAATCTAACATATGTAACGTGCCCAGTGTGTAGTAGGTGCTAACAATAATATTTTAAACTGTTAATCATATATTTCTGATCATATTAATTATTTAGGCCATTAATGTTTATATGCCATGTTAAAAACTTCTATTACCTTTGCATTAAACAAGAATTCCATAAAATAGCTTTTAAAACAAATTTTTGAGAAGCACAGAAAAAATATAAAAGGCAGTATGAAAAAAAGTTATAACCTCACTAACCAGAAGCAACAATTAACTTTTTGGTTATTGCCTTACAGTTTTTATATTTTATTCTAAGTACATTTTTTAAATAGCTAAGAAAATAGTGAATGTTTATTTCATGGTCCTTCTGTAAATATAATGGATGTCAATTACTGTGTGCCACTTATGACACTAGATGTTGGGAGTCCCTGTGTTCATTTGTCCAAATTACCAAACTGTTAATGTTACTGGATGTATTTACATTTTTATATTTTCAGTTTTCTGCTAATGCTTAACATGATTTCCCATTTCATATTCCCAGTGTGATGCAAAATTAGCAAAAACAATTTTTTTTCCTAACTCATAAAATATTAACCTCTATAGATGAACCTAGCACGTATAATACAGAGTGAGGTAAGCCAGAAAGAGAAAGACAGATACTGTATATTAATGCACGCATGTGGAGTATAGAAAGATGGCACTGGTGAACCTGCAGGGCAGCAATGGCAATGCAGCGTAGAGAACAGACTTGTGGACACAGTGGGGGAAGGAGAGGGTGGCACGAATTGCGAGAATAGCGTGGAAACATACATTCAGCTCAGCTCAGTTCAGTTCAGTCGCTCAGTCGTGTCCGACTCTTTGCGACCCCATGAACCGCAGCACGCCAGGCTTCCCTGTCCATCACCAACTCCCAGAGTCCACCCAAACCCATGTCCATTGTGTTGGTGATGCCATCCAGCCATCTCATCCTCTGTCGTCCCCTTCTCCTCCTGCCCTCAATCTTTCCCGGCATCAGGGTCTTTTCAAATGAGTCAGCTCTTCGCATCAGGTGGGCAAAGTATTGGAGTTTCAGCTTCAACATCAGTCCTTCCAATGAACACCCAGGACTGATCTCCTTTAGGATGGACTGGTTGGATCTCCTTGCAGTCCAAGGGACTCTCAAAGAGTCTTCTCCAACACCACAGTTCAAAAGCATCAATTCTTCGGCACTCAGCTTTCTTTATAGTCCAACTCTCACATCCATACGTGACTGCTGGAAAAATCATAGCCTTGACTAGACGGACCTTTGTTGGCAAAGTAATGTCTCTGCCTTTTAATATGCTGTCTATGCTGGTCACAACTTTCCTTCCATGGAGCAAGCGTCTTTTAATTTCATGGCTGCACTCACCATCCGCAGTGATTTTGGAGCCCAGAAAAATAAAGTCAGCCACTGTTTCCCCATCTATTTCCCATGAAGTGATGGGACCGGATGCCATGAGCTTAGTTTTCTGAATGTTGAGCTTTAAGCCAACTTTTTCACTCTCCTCTTTCACTTTCATCAAGAGGCTTTTGAGTTCCTCTTCACTTTCTGCCATAAGGGTGGTGTCATCTGCATATCTGAGGTTATTGATATTTCTCCCAGCAATCTTGATTCCAGTTTGTGCTTCATCCAGCCCAGCATTTCTCATGATGTACTCTGCATATAAGTTAAATAACATATACATTACCATATGTAAAATCGATAGCCAGTAGGAATTTGTGACACAGGGAGCTCAACTCAGTGCTCTGTGACGATCTAGAGGGATGGGATGGGGTGGTGGAAGATGGGAGGAAGGTACAGGAGGGAGGGGACATATGTATATCTGAGGCTGATTTATGTTGATATATGGCGGAGGCCAACACAATATTGTATTCTCCAAAAAAGAAGAAAATATAAACCTACATCTCCTTATGTTAGTGATTAATATATTGAAAAGTTTTACTTAACAATATTCAAGGAAAAATAGTAAATAATGAGGTAAAATTAGTGTTTTCTATTAAGACCACTGATTTATATTTGAAATATATGTGGTGAGTGTCAGAAAGTTGAAATGCATTGTCTTAGTGCCAGTGTCCTTTTCTATAGTCTGCCTTCTGAAAACCAGCACATTTCTTTTTGGTACATCTTGGCATAGATCGACAAAGTGAAGAGTTGGTAAAATCTAAGTCCTGATACCTCTGGTAGTTAGTCTCCTAGGTTACATGTTTTCTGTTGTGTTTTGGTTTTTGATACTGATTGGTTTTATGTGTATCTTTAAAGGTAAAAATTTCTCATTCATGTTAAAAGTACTTTAGAAAAAAGTTGAATGTCAGACTTCTGGGTTTTTTTTTTTGTTTTTTTTTCAGGTCTTCAATTTTGCAAGCAGAGAGTAAAAAAGACCATGAAGAGGTAAAATTTTATCTATTCATATTTAATTTCTTTATCATCACCTTAAGCTATTTTTCTGATGACAAGATATATTGATGTGTTCATTTTAGAAATTTGGGAAATCGTGGTTAATTTTTTCATAAAAGTCAATTGTCCCTCAAGCAACATTCTTAAGTTTCACATGGAATTTTATAAGTGGACCTATAAGTAGAGAGCTTAGAGATCACTGCTTGCTCTCCTTTTAGAAGCTCAGATTCAGAAATAGCCTTGTGACTGCTGCTTTCTGGCAGGCTTTTAGTATCATGAGGCTAGAGTTGAGTTTATTCCCTTCTCTTACCAACCCTCTGAGACAGTATTTGCTGCATTAAGAACATAGTAGCAGCAGATGTAGCATGGCAGTAAGCAACTAAAGTTTAAAACCTTGGGGAAATGAAAGAAAGAAAAACAAAAATTTGGGAGTGTTTATTCTTCCTCACGACTCTTTTGTTTTTGGCTCCACTTTTACTTGTAGTACACCAAATATGGAAGGTAAGTTACTACTAAGAACTGACAGTTGAAAAACTGTGTCTTGAGAAATCTTCAATGAAAATATACTCTTAAGTTGATAATGAGCCATTTTATCTGGTATTATATAATTGTCTTGGTAGAAGACAATGTTGGAAATTACGTAGAGATCAACTTTTATTTACTTCTTACAGAAAAGAGTAGGTATTAAAACCTGCTTTTGGTCTCTGAGGAATACAGATATATGTCTGCTCTTTGCAGGGTTTTTACCAAACACAGTAAATATTAGGTTAGTTTTGTGAGGCTCCTCTGGCACCAGAATCCTTAAGAGTGAAGCAGAGGATGTGGGGCAGCGAGTGTTTTCTGTGTTATTTATAAACCTGAAAGGGAAGTATGTAAAATACATTCACAAGGAATATATTTAGCTCTTAACTTTTTTTACATTGGTATTAATCATGATATCTGAGTTCAGACTGTTTTATTTGCTCAGGATTAGAGGAGGATGTGAGAATCCCGGGGACAGGGGAGCCTGATTGGCTGCCGTCTATGGGGGTCGCACAGAGTCAGACACGACTGAAGCGACTTAGCAGTAGCAGCAGCAGTAGAGGAGGATGTGATATTACAAAGATAAATACAGACTATTAAATTATAATTTAATATGACGGCTATATTTTTAATTAAATAAATGTGGGATTTAAAAATAACAAATCTCTTCAGTGTTCTGTTATACCTTCAAGTATTATACATATATATGCTTTTGTATATAGGAAGGTATCTTATAAGAAAGGCTATATGTTACTTCTACTAAAACTTCTATGTTAGTTAAATATTGAATACTCTCTTTTAGAAGGGAAGCACTGTAGAAAAAAATGCTAATCATATTTTTCTATTTTTTCCTCTTGCAGTGGATCTGTACAATAAATAACATTTCTAAACAAATATATTTAAGTGAAAACCCAGAGGTAATATTTTTATTTTATGGTATCCAGATCTGGCAAAATTTAGTAATTTGGTGGTTTATATGGCTTTTATTACATTTTCTCAAGTTCTGTAATCTTTTAACTTGCTCCTGAATGTTTTATAATGATCTTATGAATTTAAGAAAATCAGTGCTAACTGTAGAGGAGTCTTTTGCTTTCACTAACTTAATTTCCTGCCAATCTAGATTTTTCTTTCTGTTATGTCCCTTGGAAACAACAAAAAATTAAAATGCAAATTAGATGACTTGTTAATATCTAGGGAATATAAAGTGAATACAGAGTTTGGATTTGAATAATTCAGACTTATTGTACTTTTATCAGAAGTCAAAGTTTTAATATTTTTGACATTATCCAGAATTATTTATATTAATGAGAGAAGAATTATTTAATCACTTTGTGACAGTGTGTCACAAAGTGATTAAATAATTCTTCTCTCATTAATTTTTGCCTAACTATAAGACACAGAAGTGCAAAAATGTTTTGTGATTATTTTTTCTAGTGTACATACTGTTTTATTTAGCTTGAGTTTTAAATAAGTTTTAAATTATTTAATAAGTTTTAAAATATTTCTTATGGAAACTTTTTTCAAATCTGGCCTAAAAATATCCATATTAACTTTATCAGTAAATCCACAGATATTTCTGAGCATAAATACATTCTGTAAAATTATGTAAACTTCAGCATCATAGTCATATACTTAATGATTTTGATTATTTCTTACTCCTTTTAAATTTCTATACTTAGCAAGTTTGAGTGCACATATGCTAGGCACTGTACCAGGTGCTAGCAATACAAACCTTAATCTAAAAAATCTGGGAGTTAAAATTTAAAGAAAAAACAATATTTCCTATTATGTATACTAGTAGAAGGAGAAGGCAATGGCACCCCACTCCAGTACTCTTGCTTGGAAAATCCCATGGACAGAGGAGCCTGGTAGGCTGAAATCCATGGGGTCGCTAAGAGTCGGACACGACTGAGCGATTTCACTTTGACTTTTCACTTTCATGCATTGGAGAAGGAAATGGCAACCCACTCCAGTGTTCTTACCTGGAGAATCCCAGGGACGGGGGAGCCTGGTGGGCTGCCGTCTGTGGGGTTGCACAGAGTCGGACACGACTGAAGTGACTTACCATAGCATACTAGTAGAAAAAAATCAGGCTTTTCCCTCAGATTTATAGGAAGAAAGAGGAAACTTAAGTTATAATGTTGTGAAGTTAATTATGTATCTTAATACTAAGGCTAGAAAATGTGGAACTACTTTAGTAACTTTTACAAAAGTACAATTTAAGTTTACAACTTAAGTATAACTTAAGACCACTCTGAGAATTCAGAGTTATATTTAAACTGTTGGTTTTCTTGCTTTACTAATTAGTCCTTTTTTTAAAAAAATAGGAAATTGCTGCACGAGTAAATCAGTCAGCTTTGGAAGCTGTCACTCCTTCCCCATCTTTCCAGCAGAGGCACGAGAGCCTGAGGCCGGCAGGGTGAGTTACCGGACTGTGGGTTATTTAAAAAAAACTATATGGGCTATTGAAAGTGTTAGCAAACACTTGGATTTTAGCAGTGCTAGTTACATTAGTACAAAATAGTTCTAGAAAATGTACTTTCAAATTGGTGCATTCACCAGCAAGAGCACTAAATAAATAAGGATTCCAAATTTCCTTAGTGTTTATCCCTAGGTTAAAATGATTTATTTTTCTGAATTTAGTAATTGGAAAGAAATCTTTTGATCAAGTAGCTGTGATTTGGGGTTGTATTTATTAAAATTTGTTCTTCTCATCGCTTTATAAAATTATTTTTTTTTCTCATGGTTTCAGTGTTTAATTTCCAAGAAAAAACTAAATGCAATGCCTTCTTGTTTTCTTCTCTGCTTAGACAATCTTGGCCACCCACAGCTCGAACCAGCAGTTCAGGATCCTTAGGATCTGAGTCCACAAATTTGGCTGCCCTCTCTCTAGATTCTCTTGTTGCCCCAGATACCCCAATACAGTTTGACATCATTTCTCCTGTGTGTGAAGATCAGTCTGGCCAGGCAAAAGCCTCTGGCCAGGGAGGCAGGTGGGTGATAGGTCTGTAAAGCTGTAAGGCTTATGAGTCCAGTTCTATAGTTGAGAGCCATCTCTCACATATCTTGTGCAGCAGCTATGTTTTTTTCTGTAATTACCTAACAGAATTTTGATAGTTGAAAAGGAATCATGAAGTCTTTTCTCTGTTTTTGCCTCAGTTAAATGAGTTCAGATAATTTAGTTTTAGAAATATTCAATTCTGAATGGTTTATCAGATCTACTTCTAAGGTATTTACTCTTAAAATTACAGAATAAAGGTGACAGTCCTGTGACAATACAGTTGATATCATGACAATATTTTAATGTATGAGAGTAATATATATGTGCCATAGGTTTATTGGAAAATGTTATCTTGTGTTAGAATAAGAAATCTCCAGCAAGGTACTAAGACATTGTCATGCTATGAATTATTAGTGAATTATCTTTATTTATATAATGATAAATCCTTATCAGAGTAGTTAAAACTTTATTATGGATGAGGGAAATATGGCTTAAGGCAAATCATTTATTAAGTAGGTTGGACACTTAATAAATTGATAATATAGTAACTGGGTGTACGTGACTGAGGCAAAGAAAGAATAATTTACATTTGATCATAGGAATATACTTAGCATTTGATATAATAGGTCAGATACATATTTAGGGAGATCAATTTCATGTTATATGAAAGCCAGTGTTATCTTAGAACCATTTAGCTCTCTGTTTGCTTATAAATCCTACTTTGGATTGTACTTTTCTTCCTTTATTGTGGGTGTGTCATGACCCAAGCACAATTAGGGAGGAAGTTGCTTCCATCTCTGGTTAGCTGTTCTTCTTGCATTCTGTTATGGTGCCTTGAGAAATCAGGTCTAATACTAGAAAATGTTCAAATTATTGTAGTTAATTTGCGTCACTTACTTAGAGGACCTAAAAGGTTCCCCCCCCCCCCCCCACAATCCAAGGAAATTCCTGGCATTTTTCTCATGTAACTAAAGTTGAAGCTAAATCAGCCATTTCTCTGTCCTGGTTTATTTAAATTCAGGAACTTGCAACATGGTTTATTATGATGTTGATTTTTGTATGTTTGTGGCTACACATCCTATCTGTCTACATTTTCTGAAATATAGCAGCTTTGAGTTCAGCCTATTAGTGTGAGGGCAGGGGCCTTTGTAACAAGTAAGTTGGTCATCAGTAGTGTTCCTTAACAGGAAGGGGTATTTTTGAGCTTTTAAAAAATGTGTGTACAAGGTTTTCTGACTGTTAGTTTTTAACTCTGGGTTCAGTGATTGAGATTGCTTCCCTGTGGCTCATGGTGACTGACCACTGGATCATAATTTTTTAAAATACTTTTCAGGCGTACAAATCCATTTGGAGAATCTGGAGGAGGTACAAAGTCTGAAACTGAAGGTAAAATAAGTGTAGTATTCTTATATTTTAGAGATTCTCAGAGCAGTAAACTGTGAGAAGAATTTGTTGTTTACATTTGTTCTGCTGTATGTTTTAACGGTATCTTCACAGTTTTTTCTTTTTACTCATAGTGCACTTAAAGCAACAGAACTTACTCAGACTTAAGTTTTCATTATTCACACAAAATTATAGAATATCATACTTTTGACCTCATAGTCAGATTCTCATTGTATAAGATATCCTTTGACCTTCCTAACAGCTATTTTCTTCTGGTTCTGGAGCATAATTATTTTTTTTCTTTTTCCCATACTTATTTACTTTGATATAATTTCAGACTAACAGTAAAGCTGTCAGAATAGTAAAAGGAATTCTTTTAACTCAGAATCACCGGTTGCTTAAGCATAATCTTTTGCTGTTGGAATTTGAGATCTTACTTTTTCTGTAACATGAACACTGTAGTTAGGAGTTATTTCTGAGTGCTTCTGCTAGAGTGAATATTTCACTGGAAAACCTAAAGAAGGCAGTGTATTTTTTCCCTAGGAAAAGAAATGTGGGATTTAAAATTACATAATGTACCTTGTTTTGTTGTAGAGTCTATTCTTCATCAGTTGTTTATTGTCCGATTCCTTGGTTCTATGGAGGTGAAATCAGATGACAATCCAGATGTTGTTTATGAAACAATGCGCCAAATTTTAGCTGCCCGGGCCATCCATAACATCTTTCGTATGACAGAATCACATTTATTAGTCACTTGTGATTGTTTAAAGTAAGTAGTAACCTGTCCCTCAAAAAACTGTGGGGAAAAATATTTACATAATTTTAGCATAAATAACATTTTTCCCCTAAATTTTATTTATTTATTTATAGGTTAATTGATCCACAGACACAAGTTACAAGGCTCACGGTGAGTTCTGCGTGTTTAAAGCTTTAAGTCTCTTTGTACATATACACATCTTACATCTGATAATCCTGATTCTGTATATTTGGATATGGAAGCATGAATTATGATTGATTTTTAGGTGGTTATAGTTGAGTTTATGGCCATCTCTCCAAAAAAAATTGTAACATTCCATGTAGTTGAAAGAATCAGTGCAGTCTGGTGCGATATTTACTATTTATATTTATCCATCAGTTAGGGAACATATAGCATACACTAAAGAAGGTAGCTCAGATAGTAAAGCATGTGCCTACAGTGCAGGAGATCCGGATTTGATCCCTGGATCAGGAAGATCCCTGGGTCAGGAAGATCCCTGGGTCAGAAAGATCCCCCGAGAAGGAACTGGCAACCCTCTCCAGTATCCTTGCCTGGAAAATCCCATGGACAGAGGAGCCTAGTGGGCTACACAGTCCATGGGGTCACAAAGAGTTGGACACGACTGAGTGACTAACAAAGAAACTAACAAATTAAAGAATTAAAAGGCCAGCATGGTTGAGTTTATTTTATAATTATCTATTTTGAAATAGCTGCAGGTGTGTGCTTGCTTAATCATTTAATAACAGAGACCATATTTATTACTGAATTTGACTTTGTAAAATGTGTAAATGACTAATAAATTCAGTATTCAACAACCTTTTAATGTTCCTGGCAATCCAAACCAAATGTGAGATTGTTTGTTCTTGGATTACCATTCTGTTAAGAAAAATGATTGACTCTAATGTTCTGTTTATGCTATTTAATAACTAAGTACGTGAGTTTGTCATATATAGAAGTGCTGTTACAATGGTCTGAAAAAATCTCATGTTTGCTTCTGATGTTTTCTGTGTAGTTTCCATTACCCAGTGTAGTTCTGTATGCTACACATCAGGAAAATAAGAGGCTTTTTGGATTTGTTCTTCGGACATCAGGAGGGAGAAGTGAAAGCAACTTGTCATCAGTCTGTTACATATTTGAATCAAACAACGAGGGTGAAAAGGTACTTGGCTTTTCAAAATGTGTTTCTATTGTGAAATATGTGTCAAAGTTCTTACTAAGATTTCTGGATAAAACTCCCAAACTTTGTCTAGTCCAACTGAGTTGCTTCACCAAAGCCTATTGTTTTGAAGAGAGCTGAGCTGATGGGTTAGGCTATCTGACTCCACAGACCTGTGTATTCCTGGCCATTGAGAGCTGGTGCAATCTTCTGGCTTCATTAACTTGTCTTGGGAATCCAAAATATTCCCATAATCAGCCATTTCCAAATATCTCCAGCTTAGAATAGCAGCAGTAGCTGCTTGCTTTGTTCTTTGCAGCTTTACCATCTTAGTGATGAATCTGAGATAATAAGAAGTGAGGGACTTGAAAAATGTGAGAGCCAATGGTAGGAGCTCACAGACTGAAGAAAATACACAGAGGCTTGGTTTTGGGGCTGGAACATTCTTAAATCAACTTTTGTTTGAAAAAGTGTATTATAATGAGTTATGAAACTAGTTATATCAGCCATTTGGATACTTGAAATTATCACTTTGATGTATGAACTGTCTGAGTTTTTCTTACATTTTCCCTCTTTAGATTTGTGATTCTGTTGGATTGGCAAAACAGATAGCATTGCATGCAGAACTGGTAAGAATCTAAGATACTTAATTATCCAAGAATATTAACTCAAGTAATACAAGAGCTCTCATATTAACAAGTAAATAAAAATGATTTTGCTATACAAAGTTAACAATAGATGCTATTGCTGATATATAGCATTTAGAATTTGGATAAATGGCTAACATTAGGATGTAAATTTTTGGTGTGCTTTCTCATATAAATGCAAATAATAATTTGAAAGGTTACAAAGGTAATATTAATTGAAAAGTTAGTTATTTCATATTTAATTCATCAGTTGTATTCATCTATTCTTCAGGATCGCAGGGCATCAGAAAAACAAAAAGAAATAGAGAGAGTAAAAGAGAAGCAACAGAAAGAACTCAGTAAACAAAAACAAATTGAGAAGGTATGCAGTCTTAATGTCTAGATCTTCTCTGACCAGGTATGATGTTTACAGAGAGTTTCCTTAATTCAGCACTGTGACTTTCATATTGGAATTTTCAAGTGAAGGTTCCATTTCCACTCGCTTAGCTACGTCATAAACATGATTCACAGCATAGCAGAAAAGGATGACATCTGTCTTCTTGGCTTCACTGCTCGGCTTGTGGGATCTTAGTTCCCCCACCATGAATGAACCCGGGCCCTCTGTGAGAGCGCAGAGTCCCAACCACTGGACCACCAGGGAATTCCTGACATCTGTCTTCTGATACAATGTTTACATTATAGTTATATTGACATGTAGTGTGACTTCTTGTTCTTCAGTCACTAAGTCATGTCCCACTCTCTGCAACCTCACAGACTGCAGCATGCCTGGCTTCCCTGTCCTTCACTATCTCCCG
This sequence comes from Bos indicus x Bos taurus, assembly GCF_003369695.1. Classification (NCBI taxonomy): domain Eukaryota; kingdom Metazoa; phylum Chordata; class Mammalia; order Artiodactyla; family Bovidae; genus Bos; species Bos indicus x Bos taurus. Next base: position 16,948,954 of record NC_040097.1, read on the forward strand.
GAGTTTGCTCAAACTCATGTCCATTAAGTCAGTGATGCCATCCAACCATCTCATCCTCTATCACCCTCTTCTAGTGTGACTTGCTATTTAGCAAACAAACTAATATTCCAGTGAAGGTTGGAAGGTTGTCTCCTCAAAGCAGGTTTTTTGAGAGGAGATATATATGGCTTTCATCAAGGGTAGTTAAAGTATGTATGTCGGTATATACTTTCTCTAGTTTATAGTGAGAGATAATAATGGCCTGAATGTAAGTTGTTAACTGTAAAAATGCAGATGATAAAATGTTGACTTTGATAGGATTTCTGGAATGGTGTCAAAATATACGTTGGTGTTAACATTGGTTTGTGTAGTCTTTGTTTTCAGTAAGTTGCCAGAATTATGCATACATATTTATGACAAAAGTATGGGAGTTGCTCTCAAGTATGTATTTAACTGCTTAGTTTTCCATTTGAAAAATTAAATTAACTCAGTTTCTTTTCTGTCTTTTCCAATAGGACTTAGAAGAACAAAGTCGGTTGATAGCTGCTTCCAGTAGACCAAACCAAGCCAGTAGCGAGGGGCAGTTTGTTGTCCTTAGCAGTAGCCAGTCAGAAGAGAGTGATTTGGGAGAAGAAGGAAAGAAAAGAGAGTCAGAAGCATAAACTTATCCTTGGTTTTTGGTTGATATTTCTCCCCCCTTGGAATTTGTTGACAATTTCTGTGGTAGAATGGCACAAGGTAACAACAATGTTGAACTATCAAGGAGACTAAAATTTGTATTTGCTTGTTTAACTTCACTTTTTAAACTAATATTAACCTTGATAACAGGTTTGCATTGATTTTTTTTCCCCTGAGAAGTAATATACTATGCAGTAATTTTAAATTCCACATGTCTGAAAGAAACCTGTTCATATCCCTGAAGTAGACTGCTGAGGAATTACAGTTGCTCAAGCCTTTTCTTCCTTCCAATTGTGAACTTATTACCTTGCATCGTAATTGGCTATGACCATAAGAAATCATTTATTCTTCAGCTTCAGATATTCATGGATATGCTCCCTCTCTTTCATTAGGAACATTTTGCTGGCAGTGAGGAAGCTTTTGACTGAATAGGTTTAAAATCCTTATATAGAAGATTTTTCAAGTTTGCCAATATTTTAACAGTGTGCAATAGGACTTTTACAAAGTAGAGGTTTTAGACTTAAAGTTTCAAATTGTGGCAGGTGGTACTGTAGATTTCAGGGCGTTTTCTTGGATTGCTTGCATTTCTCTGATGGACTATACCTGATGCCAGTGGGAAAGAAGCTTAAGTGTCTTCATTTCAAGATTGCTACAGCCCTCGGCATTTATTATCACATTCTTAGTTCTCAGGTTGGGACTTGAATTATTGCTGCAGAGCAGTAATGGTTAAAATAAGATTTTGGAATTTACTAAAGGGAATTTTTTTTTGTTCAAATAAGTTTTAGATTAGGATTTAACATGTAAAGATTGTTACAGGATAAATACATTGTATTTTCTGCATTGTGTGAAATAATTTTTATTGAAAATCAAGGGACATTTAGAAAGAAGTTCTATAGCAATTATGTTTCCTGCTTAAAGTAAAAATTCCTAGAATTTAGTTTAAAAATGTAATCTTTTAAATTTCAGACTGATACCCACAGTATTTTCATAATTCCATGTTTTTATAAAATACTGATCACCACTTTATATCCGTGTAGGCAAATAATATGTGAGCAGAGAATAATTTGCACTAATTATTGTAAATACTTATCCTCTTTAAATGAGTATAGTAAAAGGTCTAATTCCATGAAAGCCTGAAAAGTAATTGAGTGCTTGGTCGAGGAGAGTCAACCCAGGAAGGATTTTAACCTGGTGCCAAGGTTAAAATGACACTTCTCTACTGCCTAATTCTATGACAGAACTTGATTTTTTTTTTTTTAACTCGGATTTTTAACATTGCTGATAGAAATTATGTTCCTGTGTTTCACATGTAAAAGTACATATAGCCACGTTAAATATATTGAACAAAATATTTTACATAGTCATATATTTAAAATTTTCAAGAGATTAGCCACTAATTTTACAAGGAAAAAAGCCTTTTGTTATTTGACATATAGTTTTTTCTTCTTAGTTCTGATTCAGAAATGGCATATAGTTCTTAGCTGTTTCACAATGTATATACACTGTTTTCTGTAGGAATGGAATAGATAATTATATATAGGATTGTGGTGTTTTTTTTAGCCATGTACCAAATGGGAATAATGATTACTTAATAATCATTATTTTGAAGCCTTATGTTACCAAAACATACAGTCAAAAAGTAGAAATTTATGGAATACTTTTTGAAAAGAGTTTATTTTGTCCTTGCTAAAGGGAACGCTTTCACAGTAGTTTGTGCATCATTCCTTTTTGTAGAAATTGAAATTTCTTCTCTGATCAGCATTTGGTTAGCCATGGCACATCCTGCTTTTAAGATGTTTTTGAGGATTAGTAAGCTTTTTGTCTCAGTAAGTCTTTTGTTTATACTATAAGGTTGCCACCTCACTTAGTTCAGGTGTAACTTGTCAGCCACCATGCAAGGAACATGGTCAGCATCAGGAGACAGTGTTAACCAGGCTGGTGCTTTGCATGGTAGCAAAGCGTTGCCCTTGGTAAGCGCTCTCGGGCAAAATGTAGATGAAAGGTAAAGGTACTGAGACTTAGGCATGCTGGACAAACTTGTGGCTTTTCTTAAGTCATATCTTGTTAGGAATTTCTACAATAACACACTCATGCCCCTAGATCAGACCAGAGCGCATTCCAATGCCAATCAGAAGTCATGTGTGGGCTTAACAATGTTAGATGATTCAACTTCTGTTTCATTGCTGTAGAACCATGTGAACTATTCCATTATGGCAGATACTTAAGCATCAACTTTAATAAATTCTATGTTCTGTTTAAAGAAGGCTCCCCATGGATTCTTGGCTTCCCTGGTAGCTTGGACGGTAAAGCGTCTGCCTACAATGCGGGAGACCGGGTTTGATCCCTGGGTCGGGAAGGTCCCCTGGAGAAGGAAATGGCAACCCACTCCAGTATTCATGCCTGGAAAATCCCATGGACCGAGGAGCCTGGTGGGCTACAGTCCATGGGATCACAAAGAGTCGGACATGACTGAGCGACTTCATTTCATTCATTCAAGCCGACCTTTGTTCCCCTTTGAAATCCCTTCAAGCTTTTGGATGTTCTTGGTGGTAACAGCATTAGATTTTGGGATATCTTTCTCGGATTCAACCTTGCATTTAATGGTTTTTAGACATTAACAAAACGGATTCTTTAAAAGGAAAGAAATTAAGTCTACCTAATTCTGCTAGGCACTCGTGCTCCCTGTGTCAACCGTACTTTTATAACTATGGTAATGAAGTCAATAGATAGCAAACTAATTATTCCTTCCCCCTTGTAAAATTGAGAAAACTTGCTAACAAGGAACTGAAACTGTTATCTTGAACATAGTCCCCAGTCTAGTTTTTGCCATGACTATAATGATTATAGTCATGTGTTTAATTTCAATTTCCTTGTGTTTAATTTCAAAAGAATTCTCAGATCCCACAGTATAGAGGTTGTAAATTTATGTTACTTTTATGCTTGAGAAAAGGATATTGGGGTGTTTATACCATTCTGTGTCACATGTAATCATGTATGGTAAAGGCATCTGAGTTCCTTTTGAGTTATATATAGGAACTGCAAGTATTTGAGTTGAATCCTCTTATACATGCTGACAGACTAAGAGCCTATGTTTTGCAAAATCTGTCACCCAAATTAATAAAATGAAAATATTAACATTGATTTTGATAACAGTCTCCCAAGCATTCAAACTGTACTTTAAATATTCAAACACACTGATTATAGCAAGCAAGTCTTTGACTTTATTTTTAGCAAGTTTGGCTTACTCTTCTTTCATGAGATTTTTTTTCTTCCATAGTAATTAATACTACATAAAAAATTGAAACTGGAACTATATTATACTTTTTAACTAATCTCTTGTGGCTGTACTCATATGTAATTTACTTAGGTTAATATGAGAACCGGGGAGTAAGTTATAACTAATGTGCAAGACCGCTTTGTATATTTGGTGATTTTGTAATGTTAGTGAATTGGTTAATTCTTATTTCACTGATACTATTAATCGTGTATATGCAATTAAAAATTACGCTACATTTCTCTTTAGAATTAAATTTGAAGAACCTGACTTTATGTAATGGTGGTATACATGTGGAGTGGAGAACTTATTTTTTCATTATGTCAAAATAAGTATTCCTGATAAGGCTTCAGGAAATATGCTGTTAGGAGATTTTTAATGTATAATAAAGTCCATGATTTTTTATAGTCTTTTTTGTATGAAATATCTGGTATATACTCTGAATTTTATTGCTCCGAGTAATTTCAAATGATGCTTATAAAACAAATGGACTTTTTCTTAATCTTTTAAGATACTACTACACATCTAACTCTATTGCAATCCCATAACAACTAAAATGGGGGAAAAAATGTCACTCATGGGAAATAGTATCAAATCTAGTGACTTTTTTCCTTTTAGAAAAATTAAGGGACTTTTCAGTAATTACCGTAGACATGTTACAGTGTATACTTGCTGTGCTTGGTCCTGTTCAAAGGAATCCTGTAGTTTAAAGGACCAGGTTATTGTGTATGCCAGCTTATGTGGGTTGGGCCTGTAGTTGTAATACTAATGAAAATACATCCGCTGTGCTCTCTGTGGTTCCCTATAACATTCACCAAGTTCTGTTCTACTGGCAGTTTCTGTTTTAATTTGTTTTTAATTTTATGAAATGTATACATTCGTAGGAGGTCCAGGGAGTAGATGAAATTAACTTTAGAATTATATAATTTATCTAGATGCATGTATATCCTAAGTATATTTGTATATGAACATACATATAATCTAGCACTCATTTATAAACAGACACCACACTTTGATTAAAAAAAAATAAAAAAACTATTCATGCCAGCTAGTTTTGCAAATTTTCTATGTGAAAACTATATTATAAAAGTAATTTTAAGTCTGTACTTACTGAAATAGTCTTATATAGCCATGAATCCCTACATCAGAAAGAAATCATACGGCTTCAGTTTCTGTAAGAAGGACTGTATTATGCCAAAAAAAAAAAAAATGTATGCTAAGACTGAACACATAAACATCAAGCTATAACTGACTGGGCCTGTGGCCTTAATCGTGCCCCTCTGTCCTCTGTGTTGATGTGCCATATGATGGTACACAGGTGCGGCTGAATGAATGTCTTCTCAGTTTCTTTCCTCACTTCCACATCCAGAAACCTGTATTTAAATGCAACACAGAATATACAGAAACAAAATTGTAAACTAATATCTATAACTGCTTTTACCAGTGAGCCACTCCTCTCTGTCTATGGGACTGGACTCAGTGTAGAAATCATAAACCATCATCCATTTGAAAATACTTTGTTTTTATTCCAGTGATCACATGAACCAATAAATGGTAACGCTTAGCCAGGGTTTTGTGGAAAGAAGGAATACATGTATCCCGTTAATGATGAAACTGCAATTGAAGATTCTCTTTCAGCTGAATTACCTCAGTACTGCACTCTACACATAAACAGACACTAAGCTGGTCTTGGGACTTATGTACAGGAACAGCTAATTTCTAGGATCAGGTACTTGGGTCAATACTTTATCCATTGTAGGCACTAAGGCATTTTATATATGTATTTCTCTATAAAAAGTATTACTATTAAGAATTACCTTGAATTATCAGAGGTCGCATTTATTATTTTGGGCATATAAAAATATGAATTCATACATTTAATGTAAGATCAATATAGCATTAGAACTGATAATCTTAGTTGAAATTTTTACTTTGGGTTTTATTTTTATAAAACTGCCTTTCAGAATGCTAGCCATCTATTGAGAGGCTATGTTCAGAGTGACTCTCTGAAGAACCTAAACTGCATTGAGATTTTAGTCGCCAGGTAAAGTGAGAAATACAAGTCAAATTTTAAGAAAGACATCTGCAGATCTGTACCTTTTCATCCAGAATAGTTTGATTACCAGGTTCCTGTGAAAATTCCTTGTTCATAAAGGTCGTATTCTTTGTAAAGTACATATGCCTTTAGACGACTGGGTAGTGGAAGAAACGACATGAAGACGGGGCAGCGCAGACGCAAACGCCCCATACACTTCCGGATCTTGAGGCGGCACAAATGTTTAAGAGAGCGAGGGTTTGCTAAAATGCAAAAGAGGCACATTATCCAAAAGGAATAAGAATTGATTGATTTTTCAGTGATCTTAGCCAATGTATTTTATACTTAAGCCACCAAGATTTTCCTTTGCTGTGACCAAATTGGGAAGTAGCTTTTCACTTCTCATTGCAAATCTTGTAGCTATGGTTTCAGACCACGTCATGTTAGAGTCCAAAGATTGGCATCAATTGTAGGTCTGGCCTGTGAGACCTAAAGCTCCTACATCTACATGTATTAACCCCCTGTCCTGCCCCTTGGGGTCAGACTAAAAACTAAAGACTCTGTGGGGAAATTAGATAAAAGAAATTCTTCTTAGTTTGATTTAGGTGCTACAATTTTGTTTGAAGGGTCATTTACTATCCTTTAGAGTCTTAGATCTTAGCATTTTCTCATCCCTGTTTTTAGTGCCATTTCATAGTTGTTTTTTTTTTAATATTTATTTATTTGCTTGCATCAAGTCTTTTTTGCAACTATCAGGATCTTCATTTTGCTGTAGCACAGTAGTTGCAGTATATCGGCATGTGGGATCTTTGTTCCCTGACCAGGGATTGAACCCATGTCCCCTGCAATGACAAGCTGATTCTTAACCACTGGACCATCAGGGAAGTCCCATTTCATAGTTTTTAATTCCTGTGTCTATGGTGTTCCATGGGATCAAAAGGAAATTATTATCTGCCTATATAATAAATAATTATGTAACCGATTTCATCTATTGGGAAATGGTTAATAAGTACACATTAAGTATATACAATAACATTTTTTTGGTAGGAATAGTCTTTTTCTTGGTTTCTTCAGGTCAAGCTTTTAACTGAAGAGAACAATGTTCTGCAAAACAAGAGTTCAATTAGTATTTTTTGGTAAGAATGTTCAAGAAAGATACTTACTCAAGATAAAATGGATTTCTGACCAGAGGCCCTGTTTTTGGAGCACAGCTTTCAACTTTGAACAGATCCTAACTTGGTCAACATAATCAAGCATCACTCGAACAACCTTCCCAGAGAGATGCTGCAGCCACGACAAAGTTATTACTTCACAGAACTGAGGAAGAAAATCAGAACCATGAAAGTAAATGAAAAACTTACGTATCTGTGTTTTAACATAGTCATCAAAAGAACACTACACTCAGAGTCAGGAACCAAAGGTTTCAGGTTCTTCGTTTACAAACAAAGGTGTCGAACATGAAAACATCTCTTGACTCTTAACACTGGGAAAAATGCATACATGCATGCTAAGTCATTTTAGTTGTGTCCAACTCTGCAACCCTATGCACTATAGCCCTCCAGGCTTCTCTGTTCCTGGGAGTCTCCAGGCAAGAATACTGGATTGGGTTGCCATTTCCTCTTCCAGGGGATCATTGGGAAAAATATTTACTACTAACTCTCCTGAACTTTGTAAGATACAATGAGAATTTAAAAGAGACTGTTAGATAATATTTATTACCCCTTTGTTTGCCCACACTGCTGTCTGGAATAAAGACTATATTTCCAGCTTCACTTGCATCTAGATGTGGCCACCTGACTGTCCCAGCCAATGGGATGTCAGTGGAAGTGTGAGCAACTCCCAGAATGTTACAGAAGAGCAAAGTGTGCGCTCCTTCCTGCCAGCCATCCTGCTCACTGCAGTGTGGGTGTGGGTTTCTCCTGTGAATCATGGAACTGTCCAGTTAGAACGCTATTTACATTTGCCTTTATTTTATGAAAGGGGAATAAGCCATCTTATTAGAGCCACCTTTATTTGGGGTTTTCTATCATTCATAACATAGTCCCACCCTGATACTTGAAGCGTAAGATAGTTTCTACCTTTAAGTGATTTACATGTCCTTAGACAAAATAAGCAGAGAAGGCAATGGCACCCCACTCCAGTACTCTTGCCTGGAAAATCCCATGGACAGAGGAGCCTGGTAGGCTGCAGTCCATGGGGTCGCTAAGGGTCGGACACGACTGAGCGACCTCACTTTCACTTTTCACTTTCATGCATTGGAGAAGGAAATGGCAACCCACTCCAGTGTTCTTGCCTGGAGAATCCCAGGGACGGTGGAGCCTGATGAGCTGCCATCTCTGGGGTCGCACAGAATTGGACATGACTGAAGCGACTTAGCAGCAGCAGACAAGATGCCCATGTAAGAAGGCAAACAATACTATATGAAAAGTCAGGAAGCCATACAAGCTGACATATTACCTAAATTAACCAAGTCATTCATTAATTATAACCTAAAAGTAACATACAATATTAAAATATTTGCTTTTTATTTTTCAGAATTGATCCAAAGATTTTTTTCATTATATTTTCAGATTTTAACAATATGAATTCAAGTATTTATAGTACATCTATCTGAGCATAGATCTGTAAGCTGATGAAGGTGGTGAACAAAAGCTTACATTTATGTATTTGTAGGGAAGACAGATAATCAGTAAAATATTAAAGAATTTCAGAAACTGGTAAAAGTTTATAAAAGCATTAAAGAGAATGATTAAGAAGCAGAACTACCTTAAATAAGATCGGAAGGGAAGGGCCTCTGAAGAGGTAGCACTTGAGATGAGGCCTGAAGGGTGGCAGCTATTTGAAAAATCAGGGGAAAGGCTCAAGTTGGGGAAAACAGAAGCGACCAGTTAGGCAGGGGGAAAGTAGGAGACTGGTGTGATGAAAGCAAAGAGAAAAATGTCTCAAGAAGAGGGAAGTCAGCAACATTTACTGGGATTCTTTTTTCACCAGAAAGTGACAGAAAAGAAAATCATTAATCAAATGGTTTAGAGTCAAAAACCTAGAGTACAGGGAACCCAGAAACATTCTAGCTAGATAACTCACTTCTTCAAAGAAAAAGCATAACTGTGATCATGTAAGGCTGCAATCATTCTTCGCAACCTTGTGCAGATGTTGCTTCATTTGTGAAATCCCCTGAGTAGAGTTAAATCACTTTTTCCTCCAAACTGTTTCTGTACTTTTTTCATCTTTCTGTCATCAGGTTTATCATATATTTATCGTATTAAAATCTTTCCAACCAGAGCTTCTGGAAAGAATGGAATTTTATCTGTTGCTGTAGTTCAGGGCCACCAATAATAACGACACAGGGTGACAGCTGCTATGGTGTGTACTTACCATTGTATCTTTGATAACTGTAGATGTCCAGCCTTCAGAAGCAGAGAAACGATGAACTTTGTCTCCATGAGGACAATCAAAGCATAGCTCTGTGTCATACCCATAATTCAGCAGCATCCTGAGCATGACTTCGTCTTTCAGTGTGTATTGCAGTGCCGATGGGAAATGTAAAGGGTTGACTCTGCAGAAGTAATTAACGTTCGCCCCGTGCCGTAGCAGCAGACTTACCAGCTCGTAGTTGCCCATCCTGAGGGCTATCTGGAGGCAGTTAACTGGGTCTTGATTAGGCATAGCTCCAGCACTCAGAAGCAGCTTAACTGAAGAGAGGTCACCATTTGATACAGCGAAATACAGAGCCGACTTCCTGTGGTCATCGTAGTGTTTGCGGATTCTCTGATCGAGCATGAAATTCACATCAAATCCCGCCTGGATGAGAAGTTCCAGGCATTTGGGGTGTGCTCCTGCTGCTGCACAGTGAATTGGACTGATGCCACTCCGCTTAATGGCAGCAAAATCAGTAACGGGAACCAAAGTCTTCAGAGCTCTGAGACAGAATTTCAAAGTGCGTTAAAATTTTTTTGTTAAGATGCAGCATTGACCTGTTTTATACTAGCACTGGGTGGTATTAGTATCAGGTAATATTTAGACACCCCAACCAAAAAAAAAAAAGGCATAGTTCCTGCATGCAAAATCTCTGATACCAGGTAAAGTTACAGGTCTAAATAAAAAATTCAGAATTATCCCAGTCAGTGAGACACAAGGCTCCCTGCATTGCCAAGTGACCTGATCAGATAGTTTTATGTCTCTTCAGTGGCTACAGAGGAATCTGAATTTACCAATTCCTAGCTGGTCAAGAGTTTCTTAATTTAAAAAGTGGTGTTGAAGTTGGAGGATCAGAGATGAAGAATATCAAGTTCCCAGAAACCACCCCCCAATCCCATAGCTATTACTATTTCTATTTGCAATAGTGTGGTTGAACTTACAACAAGTGACCTCTGTCAGCTGCTACATGAATGGGCAGGTGACCTGAATTCTTAGGGACGTTGGCATCAGCTCCATACTCTAGCAAGAGAGTCACAGAGTCTGGATTTCCTCCGCTAGCAGCTTCAAGTAAGATGGAAGAAGAGTCAGAGGCCTGACCAAGAGCATTAGCTCCTAGGAGGAGAAAGAGTGATGTTATGCAGAGTCTTTTCACTGTATTGCTTAAGTATTCTCAAGTATAAATACACGTGTTGGCTTTCAGAGTAATTTTATAAGCTACATGTTTCTAACTTAAGGATCTCAGGAGAAATAATTTTATAGGTTTTATTTTCAGACCTGCATACAAAAGCTTGCTTACCTCATAACACACATATAAGATGGCACTAACCGTCCTGTTGAACTATGTCACCATGAATCTAATGAAGATCTTATGGTGGAAAGGGGTATTTGTTCTGTTTTAACTTGTTGCTAGGAGACTGTGCATACTAAGAGACACTAGCTGTTCTTAGTTGAAGGTGGAGACTGCTGATAGTTAAAAGGGTATATAGTACAGTACCCTGTAAGTTAAGTGCTCTGTGAATGGTGTGGGGAATAAGAGTATAGACACAGGCTGTCTTCTTGAAGATCTCAGGGCTGGGGCTGTGAGTGGGGCTGGGGTTGTAAGTGGGACTAGGATGTGAAGGAAGGAGAGATGAATTTTGGGTCAGTTTTGGAAGGCCTCTGAGTAAATGGGCTTTCAACAAAGAGTAGCATTCGAATGGACAAAAGAAAAGGAGGACACTCTGGTCCCCTTCATAGCTCATGTAAAAAAAGCTATGGTGACTTTAATTTAGTGTGGACTCCATAATCATTAGAATATAAAATGGCTGCTCCAGAACCCCAGTTCTAGAATGCTTTCAGTTCAGTTCAGTTCAGTCGCTCAGTCATGTCCGACTCTTTGCGACCCTGTGAATCGCAGCACGCCAGGCCTCTCTGTCCATGACCAACTCCCAGAGTTCACTCAAGAAGTGTCTAATAAGTCCCCATGTAACGAGTACTCACTAGGTACTAGTTCCTTTATGTATATAGTAATCTCTAAACTTCACAACAACCCTAGGAGGTAGATGCTAACATGTTCATTTTAAAGATGAAGACACTCAGCTTCATTGAGATTAAATTACTTCACCAGAGATGCACAACTAGTCAGCAAGGTAGTCAGGATTCATGCCAGGTGGACCAGACCCAGGGCCTATATCTATGATGATGCTATGTTACCAGTCTAGCAATGCAGGGTGGTAAACTAATGTGATTTGGAATGAGACAGTTGGGGGGGTCAAAGCCTGGCTCTGTTATTTAGTAGCCATGAGCAAATGACTGTAAAGGGGCTTACCTAAGGGAGACGCCCCCTCACTGAGGTCAACCCATACTTGTTTGTTTGTTTTTTTTTTTAAGGTTAAGGATTTAAAATCTGTTGCTTCTCTTGTTTCTTTATGTTTTAATCAATGATCTGCACAAAAGGTTGCAGATGAAGGGTCCAGTGTTTACTTTGTTTTTCCAGCTAATGACCTGAGCCATCTCTGATAGCACTCAAAACATTTTACTTGAAATGTTTTATGGCCATTTATTGGGAACTAGCCTCTCCTTATATGATAGGAAGGATTTAGGTAAGTCTAAAAAGCATAAAGTTGTTCTGTGCAGTCTAGAAAATTGGAAACCAGGACCATCTGTTGTTAGAGAAAGAAATAAGGCTTCTGGACACAAATGGGGAGGAGAATAAAGAAGATAATTCTAATATTGGGACTTTATGAAATCTTGGGAAAGATTTGCTTCTTTGAACAAAAGCTTTAGATAATACACTGCTTCGTCTCACAGTGTCATCAATGGTGGTGGCGGGGGCGGGGGGGGGATCTCCTCAAAGACAGTAAATGCCAACGTTCTCTGAGCCAGGGTCTCTGCGAGTTAAACCAGGATCTAAGATGTCCATAGCTACAGCACTGGTGGCAGGAGAGGATATGTTGAAGGGAAGTCCTGCAACTGGTACCATCGCCGAGCCTCACTTTTCTCAAGGGTAAAATGAGAATAATGCCTACCTCACAGGGTTTGCAGAAGACTGTCTGAGGTAAAATAAGCAGGTTAATACCTGGTGCTGAGAAAGTAGTCAACATATGTAAGTTGCCTTCTTTCCCCTTCTCTCAGAGTTTTATTTATTACTAGAGAGAACTGGGACTCACAAAGAAGAAATCAGGAAGAATTTCCTAATAATTCATCTGGTAACAAATTGGACTGCCTCATCACTTAGCTCAAGCAGAGAAAACATATAGAGGATTTTGTGAAGCCTTTCATTCTATGAATCTAAAAAAGAACAGTCACACACAAAAATTAAACAGAAAGCAACCATCCTCTTAACATGGTCAGGGAACATTAAGTAGAAGAGTAAACTGCAGCCTAGATATTTCAGGGAATCTACTTCAGAGCAAGTAAGAAGTATTCAATCCCTATTTTAGGTTTTTTTCAGTAGCTAATGTATTAACATGTACTTTCATGAATATTAAGCTTAAATGAAATGTTAACTTCTATTACTTTGAAGCTCTCAGTGAAGAGGAGAACACTTTGGCCATGTTACCCTTTAGTAAAAGTGTGCTGACTGTATAGAAAAATCTTGCCTTTCTGCAGTAAGAGTTCCATGATTTCAGTGTGTCCACTTTGGGCAGCAAGAGCAAGAGGAGTGAATCCGTAGGAGCTCTGTGGGTCAGGGTATGCCCCGGAAGCCAGCAGGAGTGCCACTATGTCCCGTCTGCCCAGCTTGGCTGCTTCGTGGAGTGCTGTCCTCTTGTTGGAACACAAAAGATTGACATTGGCTCCATGGCTGATCAGCAAGGAGGCCATATCGTAGGAGTCCTGTAGAACAGCTGGGAAATTGGAAGTGAGGGAGGCGTCATGTTCGACAGGAAATTTAGGCCAGAGTATCTGATCAGCTAGTTTCCCTGAGGCTTCTTAAGGAGTTCTTCCTACCTGCCCTCCATGTGCCAACAATTTGTGCTTAGGAAAAAAATGAGGTACATATTAAGTAATATTAATAGTGTTTTAATCAATATGGGCTACTTGCTTTTAAGTCATGACCAATTATTCATTGTCTATTGGCTACTTATGGGCTGAAAAACAAGGTTTTCATGTATCATCTTTATGTTCTCAAGAAAATAGGAACTTAAGTACCCAGTACAGCCCCAGGAATGTTTGTAGTTGCTTTACATAAAGAAAAACAAAAAAAGCTATAATTAGGAAATAATTTTTAACCTCACACTTTGTAAACCAAATTCTTTAACTGGTATTTATGCATTTATGCTGTTAATTCACATTTGGATGATAATCTTTAGTCCTTTAAGATTCTAGAACTTAATTTATCCATCTCCCTATCCATTCACTAATTGTTGGCACCAATTGTGTCTGAGGAACCTTGCTAGGTGTCAGACACTGAATCAGGATGAATTCTGCTCACCACCATTTATAATATGCCATATAAAGAGCTGCTGCTGCTAAGTCGCTTCAGTTGTGTCCGACTCTGCGACCCCATAGACGGCAGCCCACCAGGCTCCCCCATCCCTGGTATTCTCCAGGCAAGAACACTGGAGTGGGTTGCCATTTCCTTCTCCAATGCATGAAAGTGAAAATGAAAGTGAAGTCGCTCAGTCGTGTCCGACTCCTCGACCCCATGGACTGCAGCCCACCAGGCTCCTCCGTCCATGGGATTTTCCAGGCAAGAGTACTGGAGTGGGGTGCCATTGCCATCTCCTATATAAAGAGCTATAATTGCTCTAAGACTAGAAATATGGAGTACCCAAGGGTATTGGGTCTTTTTAAAATCATAGAGTTGGCACTTTGTGCCCTTTCATTCTAGAAACACACGTCCTTTGTTTTAGGAAATAATTCTCTTGACCTGTTTCACTGATGGCACACTGCCGCCTTGTGTGTTCTTTCTGCTATTTCTGTTATTCACATGTTGCCCTTCTTCAATGGTCATCCTAGTTCTTAGTTATTTTTCTTTCCTATTTTTCATTTCTTTTCTTCTTTTCAGTTATGTAAGATAAAGCTTACATAACTTTATCTTATAGCATTTTTAAAAATTTCTACCATATTTTTAATTTTCAAGAATGTTATTTGTTCTTTTTTTAGTAGTATCCTGATATTTTATTAACTTTCATTGATTTTTCTGAGAAAATTAATGATAACTTTCCCTTACATTTTATTTTCCCTAAATAATCTGTTTCTTCCAAGTTGTTTATCTTTGCTTGTTGGAGACTTTTCTCAGATAGTCCTTGGATATCTGCTCATGATTAAGAATTGGAAACTAAAAATCTGACTGGAAATTCTAAACACTGACTTAACTGAAGGTTGATATGCCTGGGCCATTTGTTGGGCAACCTCCAATTTCACTATTTTTAGTTCTTTCTCCTTGAGCTGATCAGAGAAGCCTTCTCTTGGAGGGTGAAGTTCTAGCTACCAGCTTTCTAGAATTTGGTGGAGGAGAGCTGGGAGATCTCAGCTGGTGTTTGCTTAATTCCTCCAGTGTTTCAAATCCAGTATTCCTGCCCTTGCCTAATAATCTCCAGTCCTGAGAACCTTTGCTTACACTATTCAGAGAATAAACCTCCAAAATTTTGCTGGGGTTGGGGAGGAATCTGACCCAGCAGGGTAGATTGGGAGAAGTAATCTAGATACCTGAGTACTGGTTTCTTAATAGTTTTCAATCAATTTTTCTATTTTAGCTGCTGTTCTTCATCCCTGTGTCCCAGGAGGTAACTGTAGCCAACAGTTTCCAGGCCTTTTGATACAGCTGCACTGGTTTTTGGCTTTCCCCACTCCAATTTAAGATTTGGCTTTCTTGTCACTTGTTAATCATTCATCTGTCTGCTCTTCTGATTTTTAAAAATCATGTTACTCTTGTCTCCTCTTCCAGTCTTTCCATTCTTCTGTATCTTAACCCTTTAAAACATTTAATGAACTGTACTTCTCCTGAAGACTCAGGAGGCAGCAAAATTAGTCATTCATATTTAATCTGCCGACTTTACCCAAACACTGGCTGCTTCTTCCTACTCTGCTCCTCTTCTATATTTCTTATACCAAGATTAACTTTTTCAGCTGGGGTATCAGGCAAACAATCAGCTCATAACTGGGCAGACACTTTGCCTCACCTCGCAAGCCAGTCTATACAAAGCTTCTTGGGAGTCAGATACCACATGTGGTCAGCTGGGATTAGTGACAGTGCTGCAACTATGCACCAAAAGACTGCCTGTGAAGCCCCTGGGTCTAGAGGAGACACAGGCCACAGACTGTTCTCCAGAGCCAAGGTGTTAATTTACCTGTAAGAAGAGGTGAATTGCCTTCGACATTCTTGGTATTTGGATTGCAGCCATTGAGAAGGAGAAAACTAACGTTTTCTAAGAGGCAATTGCTGACAGCCAAAAACAGTGGCGTCTCACCATTGTGGGTGGTTTGCTCCCATACACTGAGTTTTGAGGCTGAAATAAATCCAATTAGACCACACAGATTAAAATATGAAAATAAATTTTAAACTTATTTCTCAGAAGCATCAAAGAAGAGTTGTAAAGGGAGTTTACCTTTCAGGGTGATTTCCAAAATGTTCTTATTTAATTGTACTGCAGCCTTATGGAGAGGAAGCCAGCCTATCTCATCTGCTTCATCAAAAGCTGAATGGTACTTGGTCAACTGTGACAATACATCTTCCTTACCTATTAGTATGTCAAATGAGGACATATTCACATTTGGCACACGTACAAGGCAGCCCATACTGCTTCTGAATTCCATCATCAAGGTTAGTGCCTGAGAGAATGAAATTCTGGCACCACCTTTTATGAAAGACAAATGTAAATCGCATAGGGCAAATAAGGGCTTCTCTGGTGGCTCAGACAGTAAAGAATTCGCCTACAATGCAGGAAATCTGGGTTAGATCCCTGGGTACAGAAGATCCCCTGAAGAAGGAAATGTCAACCCACCCCAGTATTCTTGCCTGGAAAATTCCATGGACAGAGGAGCCTGGCAGTCTATAGTCCATGGGGTCATGAAAGGTCAGACATGACTAGGTGACTAACACACATGCAGGGAAATAAGCAGTAAGGTCTTTCATCTAGCATTCCATATCACCTGGGTCTGTGAATACCTGTCATCTTATTACATACAGAAAACAGTTCTGTTCACTGAGGAGCCCAGGAGTTCTTTGCTAAGTTGTGCTGAAGTAGTTTTTCTCAGGAAAGCCCGTATCAGACTCCTGACAATCAGCTGTGGACTCCATAGTGTTCAGCATTTGGGAGATCCTGTTTCTAGGCTTCCTGAACTCAGAGGGAAAATGCTGCTAGTTGTCACCATCACATCTTACCACAAGTTGAAAGGGATAGAATAAGAAGAGTACTTAACTGTCTCTATTGTTTCAACTATCTTCTTATAGTAAGCACTCAGAAAGCTGCAGGGGAAAAAAATACATGTGAAATTCCAAAACTGAGGGAAAAAGTTAAGGATATAAAGCAAAAGGAAAGGGTAAAGTCAATAGTAGTTAACCAGGAGTAAACTTATAATGAGGCCATAACTGAGGTATAATAGAAATACTTCAAAACGTAGTATAAACCCTTTATGTGCTCCAAAGAAACTCCTTTCTCATGTCTTCCTCATCAGTTTCTTTAGGGCAAGAACTGTGAGAACACAGATCACAGTTGGCCCTCAGTCGATACTTGCTGAACTGAATCAAAGCTGTCCAGGATGGAAATGTCATATTATCACATTAAAATTTAAATGGCCACTCTATAGTGTCACCGAGTTTAGCAAAAGTTATTTTTTTTTAAAAGTAAATAATCATGGTGTAAGATTTCAAAAAAATATTCATGGTCAGAATCTGTGCTCAAAAAACACTATTAGCAGTTTTTTTAAGTAATATTTTTATTAAAATATTTAAAGTTTTAAAGAACAATTTATGGATCTTGCATTATTTTTTAAATCTAGTAAATAACAATGATCACCTTTCCATTTTTCTTTTGATTATTCAATGAACCTAGCTTGAAGAAAATAAATTCCCTTAGACAATTTGTCCTGCTTACAATCTGGTCAACCAAATTCTCTTAAACATTTAAAACTGTACTTATTGATTTAGCATTGTATTAGTTTTCTATAACAGCTGTGTGAAATTACCACACACTGAGTGGATTAAAATAAGGCAAATTTATTATGTTCTGCAGTTCAGGAGTACAGAATGGGTCTTACTGGACCAAGGTCAATGTGTTGGTAGTGTTGTGTTCCTTCTGAAGGCTCTACGGAAGAATCCACTTCTTTGCCTTTTCCAGCTTCTAGAGGCCACCCGCATTTCTTAGTTCACTGACCCCTTCTTCCACCATCAAAGCTAACAATGTTGGGCCATGTCCTTCTACCCAGCCATCTCTCAGGATCTCTTTCTTCTGCTTCTCTCTTCCACTTTTAAGGACCCTTGTGATTACACTGGGCCTGTCTGGATAACCTAGGATAATCACCCTATCATCAGCAATCTTAATTCCATCTGCAAACTTAATTCTCCATTGCCATGTAAGGTTACATAGTCATAAATTCTGGGGATTAGGACTGGACATCTTTCTGTAGGGGGGGAGCGCTTTATTGCTCCTGTCTCAAGTATATGCTTGTTTCCTAATTCCTTCAAGTACCTGATCAAATAAGTAAACCTTGCTAAGTATCATACAATTCTTTCAAATCTAATAACTGAAATATATAACTATAGTCAATTTTAATTTCTTTGAAACATTTCAATACTCTTAATTAAAATCTCTTTTACCTTTCAATGTAAAATCATGACTTCAAAGTTAATCACAAGGTTAATACAACAGGTAATCCAATGAAATCCAATTTCTTTACAAAACTTTTAACTATTTAAAGATTATTTTAAAGACTGTTTCTAAATTTAACACAAAAGTGTAGGTATAGTGTGATAAAGAACAAAGACTCTGAAGCCAGGCTCTTTACTTACTAGCTCTGTGACTTTGGGTTAGTCACTTAATTTCTCTATGCCTCAGTTTCTTCACCTCTAAGTGGGGATAATACTACCTACCACATAGAGAGGTAATGAGAATTAAAATTTAAATGAGAAATGCTCAAAAGTGTGGCACACAATCACTCCGAGTGTTACTTTAAAAAATAAAAAAACCCAACTGTAGGTTTGATAAACTTCAACATCTCTACATTTAATTTTAAAATCTCTTGGAGTTAAAACACATTTATCCCATTTTACCTCCAGCAGGCAAATAGAGGTCACCATCCCAAGCAAACGGTTTATCACCCCTGATAACTACTCAGGGGCTTGAACTGCTGACCAGCCAGACAGCATTTGACGAGGTGTGCTTGGCTGCAGATCCCAAAGGCAATATCCAGGGCAAGTCTCTAGTTGTCAGCATCACATCTTACCACAAGTTGAAAGGGACAGAATAAGAAGAGGGGTCCATGGAGTCCTTTTCTAGTGCTGTCATATCAGAACTCTGAATCGGCACCCTTCCGAAGGGGTAGTCTCTTCTGGGTTTAAGTTTACACAATTATTCCTTCTGATTTGAATAAAGACTTTACCCTATCCCACCCACCCCACTAAGACTGACAACAACTTGTGTCTTCGATTTATACATTTCCTTCATGCATTAGGGTTTTCTAGCCCTTCAAATTCTCATCTGTTTCTCCTTTTTGATTTCCAGTCTGCCTCTCCTCACCCATATTTGTAACTAACCTCCTCCAACTATTTTCTTTACTGCCTAATTAAATTCTGAATTATTTTCTAATTTCTCCTGTCTGGTCAGACATCATCTCATAGATACTATTTAAATGATAGCTCCTTGAGTTCTGACTCTCTCTTCTGTTTTTGTCATAACACTAGCATCATGCTTATGACAAGTCTCAACTGTTGAATACCTATAATGCATTGCCAAAGAGATACCATTACCTCTCATCCTCAGGTGACTGCTGTCCAGTTCCTGGCTTGTGAATATCCTGTAAACTCTGTTGAATGATGAGCTGGGTGTCAAAGTCATCATCAATGTCTTCATCACTGGTGTAATTATCCATGTGGAATGCAGACAGATTTACTTTAAAGTCAAAATGAATTAAAAATATTTTTCCAGTTGTGGAAACAGATTATCAACTGATAAAAATTATAAATGAAATTCAGAAAACTAAAATAAATCATAGGATTGATAAATGAAAAAATGAAAAATTTAGAACATAAAATATTCATTTACAAATTTTTCAAAAACTCCAAAGAGTTTTCTGAACTGCCACAGATTCAACATAAATTAGAAATTTTCCATGAGTAACCATCTACTTAAAAGCTTACTCAGGAAACACAAGTTTTCACATAAAACTTAAGTCAGTACCATTGTAACTATGAAAATGATATTGATCTATTTTAAACTTAGCTTATGCGTTTTTCTCAGTGATTATAGCATTCACTCAAAAGAATATCTTTCCTACATGCAGTATTATGCTAAAAATATTTTAGTAAATGTTAAAAATAAACATGTTATAGGAATAAATGTGCTCTCATAATATAACATTTAACTGGAATAGTGGGGGAAAGCCCCAGTATATTTTATTAGGCAATATCTCAATGGCTTTAAAAGAACACTTCAGGTTTAACATAGAATAGGTTTGATCACATACCAAAGACGTTTTACCTTTTGTGATATCCTCTAGGACAGCACTGAAGTTTTCACTGTTAAGGATTAGCACATCAGAATTTTGATTTATATTTAGGATCTCCACTCCCCAGTAGTGACTATTCCATTAATAGCTTTACTATAAATACTTGATCATAAGACAGTCTGGCACATTCCCCTTGTTTTTTACATGTGGTTTAGCTCTGTTTGGAAACATGGTCTCTTTACTTCACTGCTGTATTAATGAAATTTAAAAGATGAAACATTTCATTCCTGGAATAAAATGCTTTAGCAGGAGGTTGACCGTGTGAGGTGAACTCTTCCTCTGAGAACTCATGCACATAGCCATGGCAAACCAGAACCAATGTTTCATGTAAGAGAGGCCAAACATTTTGCTCTGACTTAATTATCAAAAATGACTATCCCTATGGTTCTGATTCACTGGGAAGCTCCACCTACATTTTCTTTGAATTATAGAGCTGCAGCCTAAAATATCCAGGGAATCTTAAAGAAGGAATTAACTCCACACAAGATAATAAAATTTTGACTATAATTTTGTTTTGTTGAAATGTTTAAAAATGGATAATGTACACTAGTATTATGAACGCACACTAAATAATAAGAATAATAACTATTAAAAATAACACAGAGCCCACCTGGCATTTCCAGTTAAATGTGAAGCAAATGCCAAGAAGCATGATACACCTCCAGTGTACAGGATCTCCCTCCAGCCGTCTTACTGCCTTTGCGCGTCAGCCTCAGCGCTTTGAGTTTCCTTTCCTTGTCACAGGGGTACTGTGAGAAATATGGATCTGACGTTTTAAGAGTAAGACAGAAGAGGTTTAGTTCTGAAATTGTTTCAGCGTTTTCCTTATTTATAATTTATGCATTTTAAATGTTTGTGTATAATCACAATAGTTGAGTAGAAAGTAAATTATTACTGAAGCTGATGAAATGACTTAACACTTGTGAAAAAGTTAACTTTTGATATTAGTTAAAATTTTATCCAGCTAGTCTTCCCAAATCTGTTTTTCACATATATATCAAACTAAAAAAAGGAACTAAATAAAAGTTTCAAAGATTTTCCATATGACTCCAAATACACATTTCATGTTTTTCTTCACAGTTGTCTGTGGTCTCAAGAATCCATCTGGAGGGCTGTACTCCAATCGAGAGTGGTATATCACGGACGAGAACAATGTAAAGACCATTCACAAAGATCACTGAAAAGAATTACACCAAGATACTTGGGTTTTATAATGTATATATTTTCAAGTAAGCAAAGGCAATTTTTTTGTAACTTCTTTCAGATGTTTTATTAAGTTGTCCAATTTAGTCGTCTAATTGACAAAGCAAAGCAACCCCACGTTTGATCCAGTGTTGAGTAGGTTGGTCTGTTTTTAACAACATTGCAATGACAAAGTTAGTAGAATGTCCTGTGGTGGAAAGAGTTCCTTTACGTTCACTTGTCTTGTAAAGAGGACAGACATAGGCATTCGACTTCACGATCTTAGACTTTATAGCTTGAAAAAAAGGAAATACAGTCATTTGATAAAGGAAAAACAGTCACTGCTACTAAAAGAACAACTATTTATCTTGTAATAAAATGACCACTACTAAATCTCAGATCATGATTATGATATTTGAATATTTTAAAGTTGTTGTTTTGGCTTTTCTTTTTTCATAGTTGGCATATAATTATGGTTATGAAACAACGTAAGTGATTTCAATATGGTACGTGATTTTAAAGACCTCATCACTTAGTCCTCTTGATCACTCAAGAGGACTTAGGAGATAAGAAGGAGAAACAAAACACAGCATAGGTAATGGGGGAGATGCAAAAATAGAAACACAGTTGCTTAGAGTTCTAATATAAGAAATCCATAAATTAGAAGAAATTGAAGTTACTATTGGTTTTCACTAGGTTATTATTCAGAAATATACACTAACTCACAAAAAGAATCTCTACACAATCCTTGCAAAGCCAGATATGAGATATTAGAAATCTTTCTAAACTGAGGCCTCATCATAGTTATAAATGAACTGCTTTAGAAATAAAAATACTTAATAGGTTGAGTGGTAATTGGGTGATTTGTAAATGTTTTCATTTACAGTTATTTGAAAATTTTAAGAAAATAGAGAGGAAGGACAAAAGAATGAGCCTCAATTGTTCACATTTGGTGGGAAAATGATGATGGCAAAAAGGAAGAAGCAAGTAGGTTTTAAAGGGGACAAAGCTGGTATCCACCCCTAGTGGCTTGGGTCACCTGGCTGGTTCCTAGGCCTAGGAGTTTCTTATAACCAGAAGACTCTAGTCAATAACTGGAGACTATGTGTCAAACCTGTTTGTGTCTCTAAGATGTGTACAAAGGCACTTCAGGATCAAAATATTGATGGGAAGCTCTAGACTTGGAAAAAGGAGAAGTGAAGGGGAGGGGCAAAGAAAATGTTATATCCCATGTGATAAGAGCAAAAAGGGGCGAAATAATAGTCATAAAATAAGAAAAATGCAACACAAAAAGGGAGAATAATGTATTTCCAATATAAACATTAAATCAATATTTACTATAATTGAACAAATTCTAATAGGTCTGAGCAGAGACTTATTTGGAAAGCAGTTAAAAATATCTATCATTATGCTCCATACAACTCTACCAAGTTTTGTTAGAAATATATTTACTTGGTTTTATCCATATGATGGGCATCAGGTCAAACAGAAGTTTGGGGTACTGTTCAGCAAGCAATCCACTGTGAAGAGAAATTGACCGATGTTTATTAGAAGTAAAACAAAATCTGCATCTTAGAAATTGTGACTTAGACATTGGCTTTTAATACAAGAGAGGACCAGAGATATGCAGGGAAAAAAATGTCAAAACAAAACCAAGTAAAAGGCAATGAAGAATTGAGAAAAACAGAAGAAAATTATGGAAAGGTAATGTGTTAAATAGTGGACAAATATCAATTACTGCCACTTTAAAAGTAATGTCCATGAGGCAGACACTATGCTGTTATATTTGACCTTCACAGTAGTCTTGGCCCCATTCCAATTCCTATTTCACAGATGAAGAGGGGAGACTCAGAGGGGCTGAGCACTTTTCTCACAGTAACAGAGTTCTTAAGTACCAGTGTCAGGATTCAAATATAGAGCTTTCTATATAGAAAATGTAGTCTATCTTTCTTATGTTATATTGCGTATTTGTTTGCTTATAAGATGGAAGGAAGAAAGAAATGAAAAGATGAATACATACATAAGAAAAAGTAAGTTAAGAGAAACATCATGAGAATGAAGAAAATGAAAAGAGAAATAATCACATGAGCTATGTGTAGCTAACTCTCCTCATATCCCAGTCTTAGAACCATCTCTGTAGAACCACCTTCATGCTCCTTCTTTTTTTAAAAAATTTATTTATTTTAATTGGAGGTTAATTACTTTACAATATTGTAGTGGGTTTTGCCGTACATTGACATGGATCAGCCATGGGTGTACCTGTGTTCCCCATCCTGAACCCCCTTCCCACCTCCCTCCCCATCCCATCCCTCAGGGTCATCCTAGTGCACCAACCCTGACACCCTGTCTCATGCATCGAACCTGGACTGGCGATCTGTTTCACATATATACATGTTTCAGTGCTATTCTCTCAGATCATCCCACAGAGTCCAAAAGACTGTTCTATACATCTGTGTCTCTTTTGCTATCTTGCATACAGGGTTATCGTTACCATTTTTCTAAATTCCATATATATGTGTTAGTATACTGTATTGGTGTTTTTCTCTCTGGCTTGCTCCACTCCGTATAATAGGCTCCAGTTTCATCCACCTCATTAGAACTGATTCAAATGTATTTTTTAATGGCTGAGCAATATTCCCTTGTGTATATGTACCACAGCTTTTTTTTTTAACTTTACATAATTGTACTAGTTTTGCCAAATATCAAAATGAATCCGCCACAGGTATACATGTGTTCCCCATCCTGAACCCTCCTCCCTCCTCCCTCCCCATACCATCCCTCTGGGTCATCCCAGTGCACTAGCCCCAAGCATCCAGTATCGTGCATCGAACCTGGACTGGCAACTCGTTTCTTACATGATATTTTACATGTTTCAATGCCATTCTCCCAAATCTTCCCACCCTCTCCCTCTCCCACAGAGTCCATAAGACTGTTCTATACATCAGTGTCTCTTTTGCTGTCTCGTACACCGGGTTATTGTTACCATCTTTCTAAATTCCATATATATGCGTTAGTACACTGTATTTATGTTTTTCCTTCTGGCTTACTTCACTCTGTATAATAGGCTCCAGTTTCATCCACCTCATTAGAACTGATTCAAATGTATTCTTTTTAATGGCTGAGTAATACTCCATTGTGTATATGTACCACAGCTTTCTTATCCATTCGTCTGCTGATGGACATCTAGGTTGCTTCCATGTCCTGGCTATAATAAACAGTGCTGCGATGAACATTGGGGTACACATGTCTCTTTCAATTCTGGTTTCCTCAGTGTGTATGCCCAGCAGTGGGATTGCTGGGTCATATGGCAATTCTATTTCCAGTTTTTTCAGGAATCTCCATACTGTTCTCCATAGTGACTGTACTAGTTTGCATTCCCACCAACAGTGTAAGAGGGTTCCCTTTTCTCCACACCCTCTCCAGCATTTATTGTTTGTAGGTTTTTGGATAGCAGCCATTCTGACCGGAGTGAGACGGTACCTCATTGTGATTTTGATTTGCATTTCTCTAATAAAGATGTTGACTTCATGCTCCTTAAGCAACTTTCCCTGCCTTGACTTTTAACCCCTCCTTGATAGGAAAGTCTAACCCTGACTCTGGAAATAGCAATGGACTGTTAAAGAGCAGAGCTCCAAGGGAAATAATCTTTCCCTTTCTCTCTTATCTGTCTACATAGACACACACACAAATCTAAGCATTGATTAGTTTCCTATGCTGGAAATTCAGTATTTATTTATTTTGGCTGTGCTACATGTCTTGTGGGATCTTAGTTCCCCAACCAGGGATTGAACCTGGGCCACTGCAGTGAAAGTGCCAAGTTCTAACTACTGGACAGCCAGGGTATTCCCTCAGTATTCTAAATATTTATTTATTATGTCTTCAAAATATAAGAAAAAGTTTTCCATTCACCCGTAGAAATCGGAACTTTACTATAACTGTAAACTATTTAAAAGTGAGGTGCTCCTACACATTACAAAACAGAAGTTAACTCATAAAACAGAAGAAGGAAAATAAATTCAACTAACTTTTCTACTGGTAAGTCCATTGAAATATTAACTCAAAATTGTTCAGAATCTAAAATTACTCACTTACTAATTGCTGCAGCCTGAATAATGATTTATGGCAAGAATTCTAATATTACTTATTACTTGTCATATTCTCTAGAAGAAGCCTTTTGGCTGTGGAGGATGGCAGGGGTGAAGGGCAGCAGACAGCTTATCTCACCTATGATTCAGCTACTACTAAAGAGTCTTTGCAGTTGAAACTACTGACCTTGTTCTGTCCCAGCGGGCTCCATCAAGATATAATCCGTGGATATAAACACCATCTTCTGGTGCTTCCTTAGAGGTATCAGAAGGAATAACCTGAAGGCAGAAACAAATGCTAGTAGAGATTTCCTCCCTAGGTAAATGTCTCATAAAGAAAGTATTACCTAAATTTTCAGAACACGTTCAGAGAAACTTGTCCATATAATAGCTTCTTAAACTATACTTTTTTCTCAGTGAAATGTAATTTTAAAATAATACAGTTCTTTTTAAAGTATTTTATCTGGTTTTACTGTACATCATATTGATTTCTGCTAAAATAGAAAAGCAGTGTTGGATTATTTGAATTGAATATTGAGATGTATAAAAATTCTCTCATGGAGACAGCAAGGCAAATACTATATACTTTCTTCATAAATACAAAGAATGGAAAGAAGAAGAATTATTTGCAATGGGCAATAAAAATATGAATTCTTCATGTCCTCCTTGCTTAAATACATGCCTTTGAAGTAATGATATGCTCTGGAGTTTAAGGAGTTTACTGTACCTCAAATTCATATCCCAGTAAGTCAATAGGGATGGTATATTTTCTGGCATAATTCTGCATTGCTCCAGTTAAAAAGGCTTGGGTAAAAAAGAAGCCTGAGAGCCAAAACACACAAGGTTTTCCTGAATTATACCAGTCCTATAAAGGAAAAACAAACATTATGTTCCTTTTACTTCCTCAAGAATTACCTGACATACAATTACTGATTCTGGTTTCTGTGTATGCTGCCCACACTTTCCATCACGGGACTCTCTTTCCTGACACCAAACATACAACCTTTATTGGCCCTCCTACCTTTATCCCTTCTAGTTACTCTTCTTGGGAAATTCAAACTAATTTTAACATTAACCTGAATAAAACAAACTTTACTTGTTGTGAAAGATTAAAATCTTCTGTAAAAAGGCAAATTAAATTATTTGAGGGCTTACTATATTACTTAATCCCACTCAAAAGCAGCCATCTTTAGAAATCCTATATATTGTCTAACTACAGCCCTCATGTATTGGTTCCAATTCCTTGATTCTCTTAACCTCCCTGCCTCCACACCACGATTCTGGCTCCACTTTAGATACCCTGGTCTTCTTTCCCAATCATGTGTACCTCTTTTTGTTTCTTCCCTTTCTCTGTTCAATTCATCTATAATGATGCTGCCAGAGTACACCTCTCCATGCATGGTTTGGATGGCTCAACATCTCATACAATACTTCAGTGATCTACTACTACCCTACCAAAGTAAAGCCTAAAACACCTCAAGTCTCCCATTCAAGATACTTCATAAGCTGGTCCCAGATTGTATTTATATATCTATCCCTTTTAGTTCCCCTTTAAACATCTGACATTCTGATCAAATGGTGGCCTCTTCTCTGCAGTTGGTAAACTTCTGTTGTTTTTTCTGTTTATCTGAAAGTGGTATGACTCTTATATCCCTCTATGGGATGAATCCTCCTAACATTTCAACTGGAACACCACTCTGGTGGTGGAGCTCTACCTTCTGGAGTGGGCATGTGATTCATGCCAAGCTAATCATACTCCAGTCATAGTGACTGATTTGGGAATGGACATGTAACCCAATCAAAGCCAGAGATGTACAGACTCTTGCTGGGACTTCTGGGGGAAAAGATTCACTCTAAACAGTTTTGTGGATATGATGCCAGAGCTTCTATTGCTATCCTGCTGCCATCAAACAAGAACATAGAGTGGAGTTAACCCACAGAGAATGAAGCCAAGCGATGAAGGGCAAGATGCCAGGATCAGGTAACTGCATTTGCATCCCAGGTAAAAAGCTGCCTGGAGTCACTTTACTCCCTGGATTTTTCAGTTACATGAGGGAATGAATTTAATTTTTGCTTTTATCAAAAATTTTACTAAATAATCAATCCTAAATGATATACTGTCTTTCATCATCCAGGTGTCTCTAAGCCCTCTTCCTTTATTTGCAGTGTTCAAAACCATTCATCCTTTAGACCAGCTCACATGCTACCTCATCCAAAAACCATCTGCTTTCTTATGTTAAAAAAACTCTCTCCCTTTTTTGAATTCCCGGAGCATTTTACATGTTGGTCTTTTATGACACATCCCTTACTATACTGAATTACATAGGTTATCATATGAGGGCTATTGGCAAACTGAAGGCAACCTGGAAACCCTGTCTAACGACAAGATGCTTTTGACAAAGTGAGTCTCAATTCACATCTGAATGAACAGATGAATCAATAAAATGAACTTTGTCTCTGAGTGAGCAGCACACTATGGGAAGGAGTCAGCTTTGCTTCCTGGGAAGAAGAGAACAAACCACTGCTGGAGATGCTGCAACTGTACAAGCTGCCAGATCAAGAAGAGGTAAAGAAAGAGATGGAGCTCAGTAAGGGTACAAGCCAGGCAGAATGAGCACCATGCAGAGAAAGCTGTAAGAACCCAGAAAGCAAGTATATAGAACATTCCCTTGCTCACTTCAGGTCTTCATTTAGCCAAGAATGTCATGAATGTCTGGGTCAGCTACTTACATATCCATAAAATCTCTGAACTAGCTACCATTTACTGTTTAGTGCATGCCAGGAGCTAGGTGATTTACATGCATCACCTCATTTAGTCCATAATTCAGTGAGTTAGGTATTATTCCTCCCATTTTGCCAATGAGGAAATCAAGGTGCAAAAAGATGAGTATCTTCTTCAAAGTCACATACATACTAAATGTTGGATCCTGGATTTAATCTGAGATGCCAGCCAGTGTGCAAAAAACTTAAAAAAAAAAAAAAAGGCACAGGCTGGAGGAAAGGAAGATAAGCAGGGTGAACGGTGAGAGAGAAATGAGAAAAGGGGGGAAAAAAACTCCAGACCACTCATTTGTTTAATTTGTTAATTCTAAGAACCATTAGGAGGTGAAAAGACAGTGTCTTCAATAATTATTACTGGGAAAACTGGACAGCCACATGTAAAAGAATGAGATTAGAACATTCTCTAACACCATACAAAAAAATAAACTCAATATGCATTAAAGACCTATATGTAAGACCACACAGTATAAAACTCCTAGAGGAAAACACAGGCAGAACAGGCTTGCACATAAATCGCAGCAGATTTTTTTGAATCTGTCTCCTAAAGTAAAAGAAATAAAGGCAAAAATAAACAAATGGGACCTAATTAAACTTAAAGTTTTTGCATAGCAAAGGAAACTATAAACAAAATGAAAAGACAACCTATTGAATGGGAGAAAATATTTGCAAATGATACGACCAATGGGAGATTAGTACCCAACATATATAAGTAGTTCATACACCTCAACATCA
The DNA here is from genome assembly GCF_003369695.1 of Bos indicus x Bos taurus. Lineage (NCBI taxonomy): Eukaryota > Metazoa > Chordata > Mammalia > Artiodactyla > Bovidae > Bos > Bos indicus x Bos taurus. Next base: position 16,977,767 of record NC_040097.1, read on the forward strand.
AACAAACAGCCCAATTAAAGCATGGGCAGAAGAATTGAACAGACATTTTTCCAAACAGCAGATACAGATGGTCAACAGGTACATGAAAAGATGCTCAACATCACTAATCATCACAGAAATGCAAATTCAAAACCACAATGAGATACCACCCTGCACCTGTCAGAACGGCTATCACCAAAATGAACATAAATAACAAATGTTGGTGAAGATGTGAAGAAAAGGGAACCCTTGTACACAGTTGATGGGAATGTAAATTGATGCAGGCAGTATGGAAAACAGTATGGAGGTTTCTCAAATAACTAAAAAGGAGAACTAACATATGACCCAGAAACTCCACTCTAGGATATATATTGGGGGAAAAAAACACACTAAAGATTCATGCACCTCAATGTTCATAGCAGCATTATGTACGATTGCTAATATGTGGACGCAGCCTAAGTGCCCATCAATAGATAAAGAAGACCGGGTATACACATACAATGGAATGCTACTTGCCATTAAAAAGAATAAAATTTTGCCATTTGAAGCAACAAAGATGGACTTGAAATACGTTATGCTAAGTGAAATAAGTCAGACAAAGAAAGACAAATACTGTATGATGTCCCTTATATATGGAATCTAAAAAATACAACAAACTAAGTAAGTATAGCAGAAAAAAAAAAGAAGCAGACTCACAAAAATAGAGAACTAGTGGTTGCCAGTTGGAGGGACGGGCAGCAGTACAGGGATGGACGACTGGGAAGCACAAACTATTGGGTGCTAAGCGGCTAAAGGATATTGGTACAACATGGAGAATAAAGCCAACATTTGGTAATAACTGTAAATGGAAAGTGACCTTTAAAATTTTTATAAAAAGAAACAAAAATAGTCCAATGAAAAATTGATCAAGGAGATGAATAGCAATTCACAGGAGAAGATACGAATAAAAATGGCAAGTACACATACAAAAAGAAGCACAGACTCACTAAAAATCAAAGAAACTCAACTTGAAACAATAAGATATGACTGACCTATCAGATTGGCAAAAATTAAAAAGGGATGCTTATGAGAAAGCCTCTCTATCCACATCTTCACAAATATGGCTGTTTTATTATTAGCTTCTGTAGTAAAACTAATAGAGCTTTCATATAATAAAGCGGCAACTGAAAACTGAAAGATCATATATATGAATTTCCAAAACGTATTCTGGAGGCTCTCCCCACCAACTAGCCCCATGTAAGCATCAACCATAGGGTGGGGAGAAGCAGAGGAGCTGTGGAGGAAAACACTGTGCTGCCTACATATCCTTTACCTGTGAGTTTGGGGGGTGAAGGGCTTAGAGATTTCAAAGCACTCACCTTTTCCCTGGCTTTATGAGATAAGAGATAAGATGCACTGATTTCTATATAATGGCCAATTACTGATTAATCCAAGCCTCAGGCTTTTTTTGTAATTTACTGTCAGCATAAAAATCATAAGACCAAGTTGTGGTCACAGAAACCACAAACAGAATCTTCAGAAATATAACTGTCACGTGTTACTTGAGTTTGGGTAACATAACATTTTAATCACTTTCAAATACGTGTACTTCTCAATACTCTAAAATTTCGGTTAGATTACCATGAAACTACTTATCCATTTCATCTAACTCAGAGACATTCAAGTAACCACGGGCAATTTTTAGTATCTCTCCAGTCAAGCAGAAAAATGAAATAGTATGTATAAATTATATATAACTTTTAACCTGTAAAAAGTTCAGCCGGGCTAGAAAATCTGTGATGTAACTTCCTAGGGGTTTAAGACTTGGGTATGAGCGTTGCGCCCATATTTCTGGAACCTTTCCAACAAGCAGACTGCCAGACAGTGCCTCCAACGCAGAATCCATCACGACCACACCCCTGATAGCTTTTTCAAGGTCCCGTAGAGTGTTGCGTATAGTTTTAATTAAGCTGCAAGGAAAGCAATTGTGTCATCATCATATATATGATAATAAATATCAATATACAGTCTATCCAGAAGAAAGAGTAGGATATCATTCACGGTTTTATGGGAGTATTTCCCAAAATTTGGTCACCTCCCACTTCATAATGTAAGGTAATTTTAGGTGATACTTGGATGAACATTTTTCATTTTAATTATTACATATGCATTTTAAATATAGAAAATAATATAACTTGCACATCAAAATTGCTTTCTGGGTATTATTGCTTAAGACCAGGCTAATTTAAACAGAGAATTACTTAAGGAAAAGTATCAGGTAAATAATGTTACAGTTGACATGCAAATATGGGAAGAGTTATAAAGGCACAATGCAATGGTTGAAACTTTGGAAACACTGCATAAAAATCTAAAGTGTATATTCATTCATACCCTTATAAGTACTTTGCTTCTCACTTAGGTCCCAAATTCTAAGAACATCATAAATATACCTCAAGTGAGGGTTTGGGGCTATAAGCCTAAACAACTGAGAGACAATATGTTATTATGTACAAACACATATGGTCTTTGTATTGTTGTTGCTGTTTAGTTGCTCAGTCGTGTCTGATTTTTTGTGATCTCACAGACTGGAGCCTGCCAGGCTCTTCTGTCCATGGCATCTGCCGGGGAAGAATACTAGAGTGGGTTGCCATTTTCTTCTCCAGGGGGTCTTCCTGACCCAGGGGTCAAACCCATGTCTCCTACATTGGCAGGCAGATTCTTTACAACTGAGCCACCAGGCAAGTCTAGATGTATAAGATGTATAAGTCTTTGTATAAGAGATACTAAATTCATTAAGGCATCATAGGGTTTTAATATGTCTTATTTTAAAAAGTCTGGAAAGTTAAACTTGGAAACACTAGAAAATTCATAACCAAAACAATTCTCCATTCCTTAAGCCAGTATTGAGCTTTAGAAAATTCAATTTAAAAATTTAAAGCAAATAATCTGCTTGCTATTTTAGGGTACCTACCAATCTAGATTAGACTTAGGAAGAAAGTGGGCAGAAAAATGACTAAATATGTATCTACACATAGGCTTAGATAAAGGTCATTCCAGCTTTATTTCCTGAGGAGAAGAGCAATGGATAGATGAAAAATTACGATTAATGAATATTTTTAACCAGATCTCTTTTTTCATCATCATTTTTACATTAGAAAAGGTATACTCCCTTCTGGGGCAGTATGCAACTCTAAAAAAGGAGACAAATTCTAACAAAATGGCAAGTTTTGATAATTTTTTCTTAAAATTTTGATTCAATACTGGTGTATCTTTTTATCAACTTTGGCTGGTAGCTTTCTGAATCACTGGGTGTAGAGCTCCTTACTTGTTAAATCTTTCCATTTCTTGCACTAACACAGTATTCATGCTCTCTTCATATCTCACAGGATACTTGAGCAGTGCTGATTCAATGTCAAAGTCACTTGGTAGCTAAGAGAATAAAATTTGAAGATCACGTATTACTCTCAAAATGAACAGTGTCATTCGGCTATAATATCAATAATAGTTAACATTAGGCATTTACTATGTGCCAAGAATTATGTTAAGTGCTTTCCAAATATTATGTAATCCTTGCCATACAGTTTCAGGTGGCCATTATTATCTCCATTTTACAGATAAGAACATTTAAGTACAGAGAGGTGAAGCAAATGCCTAAAGGTACACAATTCAGAAGCAGTCTGTTCAAATCCATAGGTCTCTAACACTAAGGCCCATGCTCTTTCCTATAGGATATAGCACTGAGTAGAAGATATATATTTCTAAAAAGCTGTGTAATTTTCTTTTGTAAATTGGATTTTATTTTCCATTAATAAAACTGATATATCATTTCACAACTGTTTTATATTTATTTCAACAAATTATCAACAGGCTCAAAATAGCTTTGTTTACACCACTACCAAATAATTAATGTGTAAGTGTAGCAAGGTTCCAGGGCTTAGGGAGAAAGAAAGTCACTGAGTATCTGATTTTAATGAGGCATCTCAGAGACGGTTGAGAAGAAGTGATAACAAGGACTTTGGGGGTATAAGCAAGCCCCCTGACACTGGCGTTTGCACTCTTAGAGGAATTTCCCTACGAGAAATTTCCCTATGAGGAAGGTGCCAAACTAAAAAGTTGAGCATCCAGACCGTCCCCAGGTGATGGCCCTTGGTGGTGCAAAAGAATTCTAAGTCACACTAGGCAGCATCATTCAAAGTATGACACCAGTGGTTGGTCAGCACAACCATTCTACACCAACTAAGTCCCATATGCCACCGCCAGGTAACTTCTTACTGGGGTCTTGTAAGAGCCACCATTTTGGGAGGACAAGAACCTTTCCCCAAAGACATAAATCACACAAGCAGGAGGGTCTGGGGTGAGAAGTAGCAGTCCATAGGTAGAGGCGGGAGAACGTTGGTGTGCTTTCACACTAGGGCAGCAGGCAATGATGCTCACTACTTGTCTCCAGTGACCACAGCCAGACTGAAGCTTCTAGGTCTGAGTAGGCTCTACTTAAGGAGTGGTGTAAGGCAAGGGCACTGACTGGAAGAGGAGGCTAGGTGCCATCTGAGGACTTACAAGGCAGATGGAGCAGGGTCAGGCTGTGCTCTGTCAGAGTGCCTGATGCTGAAACATGGGGATAATTATAGTGCTCATCCTGGAGAGGAGCTGTGAAGATCTCTGCTTGGGGCTATAAAGTCCTCTTAGTAGTTCCCTATTCAATTTAAGGCAGAAAAAAGTGAGGAAAGAGAACACCATTTCATTCTCCCAGGGCTAAGTACACTGGAATGCAGTATGGGAGGAGAAGCTGTAGCTGCTAATTTAGTGCTGCTCTTACCTCCCTGTGCCTCCTCACTTCTGAAGTATAGATTAAACAGCATTCCATTCTTGAATCAGCAAGTTCAGACAGTTTCCCCCATTTAAAAAAAGAGTAGGTGCACCATTTTTATTTAGAAATGATAAGAAATCATATATTCAGTAGCTCCACAACTGTAGTTACTAGGAACTTAATATTTGCAGGCATTATGCAAAGCGCTTCAAATTAACGATACCCTGAATGTTCACAAGAACCTTACACAGGTGGCACTGTCATCACCACTTTTCTAGTTTGGAAACTAATGTTCAGAAAAGCAAAGTATCTCACTCAGGCATAATGTTGCTACCTGGAGTTTTCAGATTGACATTTCAGTCCCATTTTGATTTATGTTATATTCCAAGAAACACATTTTAAGCTAAATATTACCTTGTTGAGAATATCTTTGGTAATTTCTAGTAGAATCTGGTCAGTGCTTCCTGAGGATCCTGTTTGTTTGGAGCCTCCTTGGGTGAGGAGCAATGACTCAAAGAGGACTTTCGTTTGTTGAAGATCTTTGGAGATATCAACATTTTCATGTAATCCAAATATCTCAGGGTGTTGAGTAAAAGGAAGTTTCTACCAGAAAATAAATTCAACAAGCATTACAGTTTAATTGGGTACGTTAATTCATAAGGTAGACATGTGCAGACCGAAAAGGGTTAAAAATCAACTAAACATCAAACAACAGAGGGATCAAACTTTTCCAAGTCTCAGTAACTACGAGAAACAAAAATACTGTATTGAAAGCTGATTGTACCTAAGACTTGTCTAATTTTTTACATTACGGGGGACTACTTCACTATTTGCTTTTAAGAAAATCACACTTGTATCTAACCCTATTTTCAGTGACATCAGTTACCTTAATGAATTCAATGTATTCATTATAAGTGCCTTTGGGAGGGGCAAAATAGTTTCCGCTAGGAGAAAACTTATAATGAGAGTTTTCGATTATGTGTGGGTTATAAAAGTCAGCCAGCATGGTTAAGAGGAGACGTCTGTCCCAGTCATCTGTCACTCTTCCTCCGTAGTTACACTCCCCAGTCAGGTAAGAGATCGCTTCAAATGGAATTGTATCATATTCATTGATAAATAGCTGAAACAAAGCAAAAATGAAATGAGAAAAACCATAGTGTATTTCACTTCATTTCCATTCAATCAATCAATCAATCACTGATCAGTCTATACACATGGAAGTGGGGCTGGAAGAACTATCATCAGGGTTGTTTTAAAGCCTCGTGTTGTTAAGGCCCTTATCACAGCAAAGAGGCAGAATATACAGGATCCTGTGGTTCTCTAGTTGGATTGATATGGTTGGTAAAACATGACAGAAATGATGGGAAAGTACTGGAGTTGGACAGACTTGAAGTTCAAATCCTACTTCAATGGGTAAATTCACTTCTTAGCTTTGGTTTCCTCCAAAACAGGCATAATACCCACCATACAGTGTTGCTGTGAGGATTAGAATTCATGCAGATAATGTAAGTAATGTGCCTAGTTCAAAGTCTGAGTGAGCAGGAACTCATAGTGGACATTTGTTCCTCTGTTTGTTTGTTGGAGGATGCTGACCATCTCATGCGTCTCATGTTTCACTGCAAGTCTACAGAAACTGAAAACAACCAATCGCTCACTTTCTCAGTCCCCTTTGGCTAAAGCCTAGGCCTGTGACCTGGGCTTGGAATCTCAGATGCAGCCGTGCTGGACTGAACTGGAGTTTAGTGTGCAAAGAAGCAGGGACAGCAAAAGATCTTTTTTGATGACCTCATAGCAGATGAAAGTCTCAGTGGCACCTATTAGAGCTGCAGTGTCTAATATTTAACAGGGGTAGAAGGAACGCTCTCACCAGATATGGTACGATTCTAGATATGACACTGCATGCCATGGCTGTCCAGCCATCTTGGTGATTCTGTGACCTACACAATATTCTTTCAATAGATTCCTTTTCTACTGTTTTTGTTGACTGATAGAGGTAAATTGTTGATTTAACTGAGAGGAAGCTAAGAGGAGCGTATAGTGAGGACCTATACAAAGCCAACACTGAGGAGGGCACTGCCAAAAGAAAGAACTAGGGTCTTTGATAGCAACACTTTTGTTGAAAAACCCCCTCCAGAGTCTGTCTTTCCTCCGCAACTCTTTTTCACGTGAGATAAAAAGTTTCATTATGGATTAAGCCAGTTTGAATCAAGGTTCCCATTATTTGCGGCAGAAAAACTCAGATGGAAAAATATCCTTTGTAAGCCAAAATTATAATTATTACTGCCATCCAGCCAACTATTCGTGTTGTTGGGAGAAATGAATGTTATTCTAAGCAAAGGGAATTGCCTAGGGCCTGGAACACAGTAATCCCCCATCAACATTAGTCTTTCTAATTTTACCTGTAGTTGTCGAATACTGATGCGTAAGTCGGATTCATTAAATCCATATGGAATATTCCACCCAAGAGGACCAAATTTCTTTCGCTCCTGCACAAGGGCATGAAAAAAGCAAACTCCAAACAGCAACTTCTCCCAAGCCTTTAAGACAAAAATATGCAACAAGAGAAAATTCTGATCAGATTTCCGTTATTAAAATGAAGGGGACTGATGACCTTTCATTGTGAGATTCTATGATCATATATCTCTACAAACTTTTATTTAGAAAGACTATCTAAAACAATGCTCACTATAAAAAATATTAATCTCACAACTTCTACATCTTGTACAAACACTTATGCATTGCCCTTAGTCTGCATTTGTACACTGACAGTTTGGAAGGCTGTGGAACCTACTATGGATCTCACCACAGCTGGCTGGGTTCAAGGCCACCAAAGGCAACAGAGCGTCTGCTTGGAGCCATTCACCAGAGGGGACAGAGAAAAGAATGAACAAGGCCTCAAATTACCAGGGGCTTGTAATCTGGCAGGAAAACTAGCCAGGTGGGCAAGGATCACACAGAATCTGATCAGGACTGTGGCACTGAAAAGAATGAGTAATTGTGCCTTCAGGGAACAGTCTGAGGGGAAGAAGCCAGAGTGTTAACAGTGGGCACTTTATATTAAAACAAACAAACAAAAATCTTATGACTTAACAAAACCCTCCAAAGCTAGACAAACTGCAATAACATTATACATTATTAAAATGCAATAGTGCTGGAGAGACATGCCAAGATGGCAGAATACGAAGATCCTGAACTCATCTCCTTCCTTGACGCACCAAAGTTACCACTGCTTATAGAGCAGCTATCTATGAGAACAACCTGAGGAATAGCAGAAAAGATTTTCCACAACCGAAGACATAAAGAAGCAATCATAAGATGGGTAGGAGGATCACCATACCACCTTCTCCACTCTACTAAGTCCTCTTTCCAGCTAAAATCACAAATATCCTCCCTTTGTCCCAGAGCTACAAACAAAATTATTGCTCAGGACTGGGGTCACACAGAGCATCATCAAGCAGAAAGAAACAAGCTGGCTTCCAAAGAATTTGACCCTTTATCTGCAATATCATTCTTTTTCCGGTTCAAATAGGCAAATATGATAAATACCATAGTATGCATGTGTGTAAAGGGAGAGGATGGTTTTCTCTTAGTACTGATGCTTCCTTCCATGTAGGGAAATATCAATTAATGTAACACTCCTGGATTTTCTATGTTCTTAAACTCAATGGTAGAGAGAGGAGTACCTATCTAATGGGTAAATTTGGGAAAAGTTAAGCAAATAAGATTTGCTCAGCTTTTCCCTTTTCTTTCTTAGATGTGAGCTTCCTGCTGGGAAGGAAGTTTTCCTCTGTTCCTCTGGGTAGATAAACCTGCTTCATTCTGGGTTCTGTAACATTAAGTTCATTTGTTCACAGATATAATCCAAATCTTCCAACCTAGTCTGTATCAGTAATTAAGGTTATAATTTGGTTCCCATATATTTATACTTTTTTCCTGTTTCTTAACTGGTAAGAATTTGGGTAGAGAAGAGGAGTGCTATTTATTGGAACTGCTACTGTCCTCAATACCATGTGCAAAACTGTTTTACAAACAGACACACTGAAGAAGATAAATAAAAGAAGGCTGAGCAAGAGAGTTCCAGAAAAACATCTACTTCTGCTTTATTGACTACACCAAAGCCTGTGATTGTGTGGATCACAAAAAATGTGGAAAATTCGTAAAGAGATGGGAACACCAGACCACCTTACATGCCTCCAGAGAAATCTGTATGCAGGTCAAGAAGCAACAGTTAGAACTGGACATGGAACAACAGACTGGTTCCAAATTGGGAAAGGAGTAGTACATCAAGGCTATATATTGTCACCCTGCTTATTTAACTTACTTGCAGAGTACATTATGCGAAATGCCAAGCTGGATGAAGCACAAGCTAGAATCAAGATTGCTGGGAGAAATATCAATAACCTCAGATATGCAGATGACACCACCCTTATTTATGGTAAAAAGCAAAGAGAAACTGAAGAGCCTCTTGATAAAAGTGAAAGAGGAAAGTGAAAAAGCTGGCTTGAAACTCAACATTCAAAAAACGAAAATCATGGCATTTGGTCCCATCACTTCATGGCAGATAGATGGGGAAACAATGGAAACAGTGACAGACTTTATTATTTTGGGCTCCCAAATCACTGCAAATGGTGACTGCAGCCATGAAATTAAAAGACGCTAGCTCTTTAGAAGAAAAGTTATGATCAATATAGACAGCACATTAAAAAGCAGAGACATTACTTTGCCAACAAAGTCTGTCTAGTTAAAGCTATGGTTTTTCCAGTAGTCATGTATGGATGTGAGAGCTGGACTATAAAGAAAGCTCAGCACTGAAGAATTGATGCTTTTGAGCTGTGGTGTTGGAGAAGACTCTTGAGAGTCCCTTGGACAGCTAGGAGATCAAACCAGTCAATCCTAAAGGAAATCAACCCTGAATATTCATTGGAAGGACTGGTACTGTAGCTGAAGCTCCAATTCTTTGGCCACCTGATGCAAAGAACCGACTTGTTGGAGAAGACCTTGATGCTGAGAAAGATTGAGGGCAGGAGAATAAGGAGGTGAGAGAGAATGAGTCGTTGGATGGCATCACTGTCTCAATGGTCATGAGTTTGAGCAAACTTAGAGAGAGAGTGAAGGACAGGGAAGTTTGGCATGCTGCAGTTTATGGGGTCGCAAACAGTCAGACATGACTTAGTGACCGAACAACAACACTGAAGAGTGTTATTAATATGTCAAAACATTATTATTAGAATTTCCATGAAGACAGATTTTTTTTGGTGGTGGTGGTGTCTATTTTATTCTCACTGCCTTATATTTAGTACCTAACACACATATTGTTGAAACAATAAAAAATAATGTGAAAATAGACTGCTAAAGGCACTGTTGGACTTTTGTACAAACTAAGATATATTCATTCACTCAGTTCAGTTCACTCAGTCGTGTCCGACTCTTTGCGACCCCACGAACTGTAGCACACCAGGCCTCCCTGTCCATCACCACCTGCCAGAGTCTACCCAAACCCATGTCCATTGAGTCAGTGATGCCATCCAACTATCTCATCCTCTGTCGTCCCCTTCTCTTCCTGCTCTCAATCTTTCCCAGCATCAGGGTCTTTTCCAATGAGTCAGCTCTTCACATCAGGTGGCCAAAGTATTGGAGTTTCAGCTTCAACATCAGTCCTTCCAATGAACACCCAGGACTGAACTCCTTTAGGATGGACTGGTTGAATCTCCTCACAGTCCAAGGGACTCTCAAGAGTCTTCTCCAACACCACAGCTCAAAAGTATCAATTCTTTGGCACTCAGCTTTCTTTACAGTCCAACTCTCACATCCATACATGACTACTGGAAAAACTATAGCCTTGACTAGATGAACCTTTGTTGACAAAGTAATGTCTCTGCTTTTTAATATGCTGTCTAGGTTGGTCATAACTTTCCTTCCAAGGAGTAATCATCTTTTAATTTCATGGCTGCAGTCACCATCTGCAGTGATTTTGCCCAAAAAAATAAAGTCTGACACTCTTTCCACTGTTTCCCCATCTATTTGCCATCCATCCATGGGACTGGATGCCATGATCTTAGTTTTCTGAATGTTGAGCTTTAAGCCAACTTTTTCCCTCTTCTCTTTCACTTTCATCAAGAGGCTCTTTAGTTCTTCTTCACTTTCTGCCATAAGGGTGGTGTCATCTGCATATCTGAGGTTATTGATATTTCTCCCAGCAATCTTGATTCCAGCTTGTGCTTCCTCCAGCCCAGCGTTTCTCATGATGTACTCTCTGCATATCAGTTAAATAAGCAGGGTGACAGTATACAGCCTTGACGTACTCTTTTTCCTATTTGGTACCAGTTGTTGTTCCAAACTGTTGTTCCATGTCCAGTTCTAACTGCTGCTTCCTGACCTGCATACAGGTTTCTCAAGAGGCAGGTCAGCTGGTCTGGTATTCCCATCTCCTTCAGAATTTTCCACAGATTATTCACTCAATAAATATTTATTTGAATATCTACTACACGTGAAGCAGAACACAAACTATTGGGAATAAAATGATGAGCAAGATAGGTACAATTTCTGTCTTCTTAGGAAATGCGTAAAGTTTAGTATTAAATAAAATATTTATGTTCTCATATTTTTCACTGTAAAACACATTTTAAAAGTTCCAGAGGCTGAATATTACCAGTTCCTTTCCTTCACATCCACTGAAAAACTCAGAATCAGAAACTGGATCAGTGAGGTAAGACTGGAGAAGATTTAGCCGAAGACCAGTAGGAGGTTCATTAGTCATTTTGACTCCATTCTGTAGAATTGTTACTGGGAACTGAGACAGAACAAACAAAGAGCATTACTCTAGATAACCACTCAAGTCTTAAAAATGCATACAGTAGTGGATTAAAAGTAGGTATAAGAGAGGACTCCAGAAATATTTTTTAAAACCTCGTAATGTTAAGCATTTAAGATATACAGTGTAATAGTTAACCAAATAAATGTACTAAAATCCATAAGAAATAAACATACTTTTGGAGATGGGTAACTTGTGAGCCAAAGCCTAAAGGATGAGTTACAGGCTTCAGGAGAAAAATCTTCACATATTTTTTCTAACATGGGCATCCAGGAGACAGCGAGGTGACAATTCTGTAGGCAAACCCAAGTTCCTTCCTCTATTGCTGCTTTAATCATTTTTGTTGCAATGGGTCCTTGTCCCTGTCCCAGTGAAATAGCTTGAAATTTATTTCCAGACATAGCTTTATCATTTGCAAATTTTAGGAGGCCTAAGAGGGCATAAAAATAAATGGTTTCACTGCTTATTCTAAAATTATAAAATATGCTTTATGTTTCAGTATATAACAAGCATTTAACTGTGAAAAATTCTAGTTATTACTTTTCCTTATAAATACCAAATTTACTAAGTGATTTATAATCATCCAGGAAATAGATACTGAACAAGACGATTTATTATTTCTTAAAGTTGGCAGTAGGCTTCCCTGGTGGCTCAGGTATAAAGAGTCTGCCTGCCAACACAGGAGACAAAGGTTTGATCCCTGGGTCAGAAGATCCCCTGGAGAAGGAACTTGCAATCCACTCCAGTATTCTTTCCTGGAAAAATTCCATGGACAGAGGAGCCTGGCAGGCTACAGTACATTGGGTCACAAAAGGTTCGAACACAACTTAGTGACTAAACAACAACAAAAGTTGATGGTATATGCTTACTGGCCATGGGATCTGCTCCTGGAGACAACACAAAAATTAAGGGAATGGTGCAATTTGAATCCAAATAACTCTTTGTCAAATCAAATGGTGGAGGCTCTACAAACTTTTTCCCTAGTTTGTCAGTTACATAATTAGTTATAGCTGGAGTTATCTGTTGAAGAGAGAAAAAATACAATCTTTAGAGTAATTTTTACTTCACAAAACAACTTTTTTCCTGAAAACTGACAAAGAGCAAAACTCTGAGTCTAATGGACAAGAAAAACATGCAGTATATGATAGGCAAAGTTCTAGTTTTCCTAATATACAAAAAGTACCTATAAAGTAATGGACAAGACTAACAATCCAAGAGAAAATGGGCAAAGAAGATAAACAGTTTATAGAAAATGAAATAGAAATGGATCTTAAACATGTGAAAGGATGTTCAATCTCATTCAGTATAGCAGAGACTGCAAACTGTCCCATTCTGTGTCTCCTATTGGTAACAGAACCCCAAGTTTTCCCAGCCTTTCATGCAGCAAGATGTGGCCAAGTTTTGGTCAGAGAAATACAAATAGAAATTATATATGGAGCTTCCAGATTCTATTTTTATAAGGAAACTGTTTGCTTTCAACACTCTCTTCTCCTGTTCAACAGAAGTGGTGTTTATGAGCTAGCTTCAATCTCACTGACAAGGACCAAACTTCAGGAGACTTCTCTAGCATGAGAAAAGAAACTTGAGTCCCTGGATGATCTTAAGAATCTCTGTACCCTGCCAGCTTTCAAGCATTTGCTCAGGGCTCTTAGGAAAGATGGAGATTAACTTCTATTTCATTTAAGCTACTGTATTTTAGGTCTCTTTGTTACAGAAGCTTAGTCTATACCCTAATACTTAAAAATAAGAAAAATACAGATTATAATTAGTTGCTGAGTTGTGTCTGACTCTTTGCAACCCCACAGATTGTTAACCTGTCAGGCTCCTCTGTCCATGGGATTCTTCAGGCAAGAATACTAGAGTGGGTAGCCATTCCCTTCTCCAAGGGATCTTCCTAACTCCAGGGGATCTTCCTAACCTAGCACTCCCACACTGCAGGAAAGATTCTTTACCATCTGAGCCATCCTTATCAGATGGTTAAATAAATGGGACATCAATAGCCTCTGTGTACTCATCCCTAGACTGTTTATTTTTCACAGTAGGCTAAAACCTGTTAGCTCAAAAGTCCATTGGCACTAAATTCAAAATATTACATATTCAACTGTTTTAAACATAGCCTAAATAAGCAGATTTTTAGCCATTTAGAGCCTGTCTACTTTGCGGCAGACAAAGGATGAGATGGTTGGATGGCATCACTGACTCAATGGACATGAGTTTGAGCAAACTCAGGGAGACAGTGAAGGACAGGGAAGCCTGGTGTGCTGCAGTTCACAGGGTCTCGAAGGGTCGGACACGACTTAGCGAATGAACAACAATAGCAGATTCGACACTACAAAAGAAGAAATCACCACATTTAAAGACAACAATAGAAACTGTCCAACTGAGGCAAAGTGATACAAAAAATTTTAAAGTAATTAACAGAATATCAGACAACTGTGGTATAATATCAAGTAGTATGCATGCTAAGTTACTTCTCATGTCAGCCTCTGTATGACCCTATGGACTGTAGGCCCCCAGGCTCCTCTGTCCATGGGGATTCTCCAGGCAAGAATAGTGGAGTGGGTTGCCATGCCCTCCTCATCAAGCAGTGTAATGTATATTTAATTGAAATCATGGGCATAAAATATTTGAAGAAATAATAGCCAAAGTTTTTCTCGAGTTGAAGAAAACTATAAATTTACAGATCCAAGGACCTCAGTGAACCCATCTGAGCATCTGAAATGAAGGTTAAAGTACCAAATAATAGTAACTTTAAACCTAGTGTTTTATAAATGGCAGATTATCTGGGTTCCAAATAGAACCCATCTGTTTTTTACCTTATCAGGTCTTAAGCACCGAAGAATGATTATTTTCTGTAGTTCATTTAGCCTTGTATCCATTGGTGCTGGAAATTTAGCATTGTGTGGCTCCTTACTGTCATAGATCTCCCGCCATTCAGATACATTGTCATAAAAATGATCCCTAACGGAAAGAAAAGCTTAACAATTATCCTTTCACTGAGAAAAACTGAAAGAGATCATTGAATGAGGAGATGAATCAAGACAGTTTTATAACTGTTTTTTAAAGATCACTAGATTACAGATTTACCCATCACCATTCAGTGCTAAGTCATCATGTTTAAACAAGTACCTGAGTCCTCTGAAGGCAGGAAATTCACTTGCACGACAAATTTCCTCCCAGCTTTTATCCTGCAGCCAAGTTGGATCAGGATTTTTCTCAGCACTCTTAAGACTTACTCCTCCAGTTAAAAGAAACATCAGTTCTTGGTATTCAATCTCTTTCTTTGCCCTGTGTTCCCAAAATAAGGACTGTTGTAAATTGTTTTAACATTAAATGAAGTCAATTTCTGCTTCTATAGCATGGATAAAACAATCAGAATGGACTTATATTACTGCTATTAACAAGTAGAAAAAACAGAAAAAAAAATCAAAGAAACAATTATTTTTAGAAATTGTAATAGCCAATGAAGGACTGTGGTACCTGAAAAAAAAGGGAGACAAGGTGATCCCTATGATTGCCTCAGCTATCTGCCTGGAGGCACCTTTCAGACTATAAAACAGGGGAGGGGGAAATCAAAATCAGAAACTAGGAGTATTGTGGAGTTGAAGAGAAAGAGGTCAGAGTTAAGGAAGGCTGAGGTGACTGGAATTTGTGGGCAGAGTACTAGAGGTGGGAGAAGGCAATGGCACCCCACTTCAGTACTCTTGCCTGGAAAGTCCCATGGGCAGAGGAGCCTGGTAGGCTGCAGTCCATGGGGTCGCTAAGAGTCGGACACGACTGAGCGACTTCACTTTCATTTTTCACTTTCATGCATTAGAGAAGGAAATGGCAACGCACTCCAGTGCTCTTGCCTGGAGAATCCCAGGGACGGGGGAGCCTGGTGAGCTGCCATCTATGGGGTCGCACAGAGTCGGACACGACTGAAGTGACTTAGCGTAGCAGCAGCAGTACCAGAGGGAGGGAGATTCATGGAAAAGGAGCTCCAGAAATCTGCATACATATCCTCTTGATTCTTTTATTAAATTCCAAGTTATGTATGTGGATGGTAAAACTCTATGAACCCAGGCAAAGAATATCTGGGGAGCTGTAAACTAAGTAGCTATCGAAACTCACACAGGACTTAAGATATGAGTTATTGCCAACTAGACTTGAATCTTGATTGAACACCAGGACAGTTCAGTGGTGACACTGGAGGGATTATACTTTAGTAGAGCTAACCTATCTGCAGAATAAAGTCTATTCTAAAACTGCTGTAAGAAAGTGTAAAAAGAAAAGGGCCTGAAAAGGTCAAATGATTCAGTATAATTTAAACACATGCAAAGTAAAGTCTAGAGCAGAATAAAATCTAGAGCTCTTAAAGAAATATTAATAATAAAATAATAATAATAAAACCCAGCATTTACCAAAGTAAACTTCACAGCATCCATAACCAGGAGAAAAATCAGTATGTAGATACAGACATAGAAGTGGTAGAGATGATATAACAAGCCAACAAGAAAGTTAAAAGAGCTATTATAAATACGCTGAAGGAGTGAAAGTGAAACATGAACATAATGAAGACAGAATTGGGCAATATAAAGAAAATAATCAATGAAACTTCCAGAGATAAAATATTAAAATCACGATAACCCTGTATACGAGACAGCAAAAGAGACACTGATGTATAGAACAGTCTTATGGACTCTGTGGGAGAGGGAGAGGGTGGGAAGATTTGGGAGAATGGCATTGAAACATGTGAAACGTCATGTATGAAACGAGATGCCAGTCCAGGTTCAATGCACGATGCTGGATGCTTGGGGCTGGTGCACTGGGACGACCCAGAGGGATGGTGTGGGGAGGGAGGAGGAAGGAGGGTTCAGGATGGGGAACACATGTATACTAATTAAATAATTTTCTATTAAAGAAAAAAAAATATTAAAATCTGAAAGAAAAATTCACTGAATTTTTCTCAGGTTTATAAAACCTGAAAGTATCCATTACCAGATGGTGACTGCAGCCGTGAAATTAAAAGATGCTTACTCCTTGGAAGGAAAGTTATGACCAACCTAGATAGCATATTCAAAAGCAGAGACATTACTTTGCCAACAAAGGTTCATCTAGTCAAGGCTATGGTTTTTCCTGTGGTCATGTATGGATGTGAGAGTTGGACTGTGAAGAAGGCTGAGCGCCGAAGAACTGATGCTTTTGAAGTGTGGTGTTGGAGAAGACTCTTGAGAGTCCCTTGGACTGCAAGGAGATCCAACCGGTCCATTCTGAAGAAGATCAGCCCTGGGATTTCTTTGGAAGGAATGATGCTAAAGCTGAAACTCCAGTACTTTGGCTACCTCATGCGAAGAGTTGACTCATTGGAAAAGACTCTGATGCTGGGAGAGATTGGGGGCAAGAGGAGAAGGGGACGACAGAGGATGAGATGGCTGGATGGCATCAGTGACTCGATGGACGTGAGTCTCAGTGAACTCTGGGAGTTTGTGATGGACAGGGAGGCCTGGTGTGCTGCGATTCATGGGGTCGCAAAGAATCGGACACGACTGAGCGACTGATCTGATCTGATCCATTACCAGAAGACTTATACTATAAGAAATGTTAAAGGAAGCTTCAAGGAGATGCAAATTTGAATCAACAAAAAAGAATAAAGAGCATCAGGAATGGTTAACTAGAAGATAAACATAAAAAGTATTGTCCTATAATTTGTCTCTTTAAAAAATAATTGACTATTTAGAGCAAAAGAGCAATGTGCTGCAAGCTTTATAACATATGTACAAGTGAAATATAAAACAATAAAACAAAAGCTACAAGGGAGAGATGAGAGTATATTGTTTTAAGGTCTTATATATATATATAATATATATATATACATACACACAAAAATATATATACTTTTCTCTCTACCCTTATACCTTTTACCTTATACCTGTCATATATATATGCAAATCAAAAGATATACTATAACCCTAACAAATCACTAAAATAATAAAACATAAAATTATAGCTAATAAATGAACAAAGGAGATAAACTGGAATCACAAAAATAGTCAAAGAAAAACAGAAAATGAGGAAACGCAATAAAGAACAGATTGGCAAAACAGAAAATAAAATCATAAGACCGTAGATTTAAATATAACTCTATTATCTCATTAAATATATATAGTCTAAATGATTTTATTAAAGGCAGTGATTATCAGATTGGATAAGTAAGCCCCTACTACATGCTATCTACAAATCTAGTTTAAATATAAAACAAATAGGTTAAAAGTATGGAAAAATATATACGATGCTAACAGTACTCAAAAGAAAGCCGGAGGGGCTACAATAATATCATAGAAAGTAGATTTCAGAGCAATGGTATTACCAGGGATTTTAAAAGGTCAAATAGATTTATCAGATCAATATAACAGTCCTAATCATTTACACATCTAATAACAAAACATCAAAACACAAAGTAGTATTGATGGAACTGCAGGAGAAATCTCTGCAGAGATTCCAGATCTCTCTCAATAATTGAACAAATAGAAAAGCAACAAGAATATAGAAGATATATGGACCATCTTAACCTTCTTGACTGTTTTAGAACATTCCACCCAAGAACAGCAAAATTACACAGTCTTTTCAAGAGCACATAGAACATTGACAAAGATAGATCATATTCTGGGCCACCTAATATCTCATTCATAAAATTTCTGGAATAGGAATAACTATGGAGACAGAAAGCAGATGAGTGTTACTGGGGCTGGTAGTAGGAGCAACAATTGACTAAATTGCCACAAGGAAACTTCTGGGGATGATAGAAGTATCCTAAAACTGGATTTTGGTGATGGCTGCACAATTGTATAAGTGTACAAAAAAATCATCTACCTGTATTCTTACAATGGGGAGATTGCATGATATGTCAATTATATCTAATAAAGCTGAAAGAACAAAAGGGTATCTCTATTGAGTAACTTCCATCTACATTAATAGAAAAAGGTGCAAAAGAACATTAACAGTGTATTCCCTTTGTGTAGAAAACCATATACAAATTATATAAACAGATATTTAGATACAGATATATACATACCCTTCACAAAAATTTATTTGAAATGGATCATAGACCTAAATGTAAAATGCAAACCTATGAAATTCCTAGAACATAGGAAAAAATCTAGGAGGCTTTAGGTATGGCAATAACTTTCTAGATACGATACAAAAGGCATGATCCATGAAAGAAAGAATTGATAAGATGGACTTCATTAAACTTTACAACATCTGCTCTGTGAAAGACACTGTCAAAAGCATGAGAAAGCAAGCCACACACTGGGAGAAAATATTTCCCAAAGATGTATCTGATAAAGGACTGTCATCCAACTCAACAATAAAAAATGAACAATCAAACCAATTAATAAATGGACAAAAGCCCTTACAGATACCTCACCAAAAAGATAACAAATAAGCAAACTTCATTATCATGTATCATTAGTGAAAATGATAATGATATATCATTATCATTGAATTGAAAATTAAAACAAGACAACACTCTACATCTGTTTGGTGAAATCCAGAACACTGACAAGACCAAATGCTAGCAAGGTTGTGAAGTAACAGGAAATCTCATTCACTGCTGATAGAACGCAATGGATTATGAGATGTGCACTATATGCTTGTTGGGTCTCTTCTGGGACCTGTTATGTAAAACAGGTTTAAACTTCCACTTAGGACCCATTTTCAAAGTAATTTTCACAGAGAAAATATGAATCAAGAAGGAAAATCTTTTAATAATTTAATGGTCCCATAAGTAAGAAAGTAAATTACTCCTCCAGCACTTTATTCTGCTCAATATGTGCTGGCTTCTGAGTTCCTGCTTCTTCCAGAATGTGGGTCAGTATCAACATTCAGGATCCCAAGGACCACAAGCCAAGATTCCTAAAAAGCTGAGGTGCCACATGGAATATCTTGGAAGACAGTCTCTTACAAAACTAAATATAGCAAATTCCCATCTGCTATCTATTTTACACATGGTAATGTAAGTTTCCATGTTACTGTCTCCACACTCATGGAACTCAAACAGGGGCTCTATATCAACCTAGAGGGCTGGGATGGGGAGAGAAATGGGAGGGAGATTCAAGAAGGGGGGGACATATGTATACCTATGGCTGATTCATACTGATGTTTGAGAGAAAAGAACAAAATTCTGTAAAATAATTACCCTTCAATTAAAAAATAATTTTAAAAAAACTTAATACACTTATTCATGATCCAGCAATCACACTTAGTATTTAACTAAATAAGCTAAAACATACATATATCCAAAAACCTGCACACAAATGGTTTCAGCAGTTTTATTCATACTTTTCAAAACTTGTAAGCAACCAAGATGTCCTTCAGTAGGTGAACAGATAAACTGTAGTATATGCAGACAATGAAATGTTACTCAGTGCTAAAAAGAAATGAATCATCAAGCCATGAAAAGACAGAGAAGCTTAAATGCATATTAAGTGAAAGAAGCCAATCTAAAAACCCTATTTTTTTTTTCTTTTGGCCATGCCACACACCAACGGTGGTATCTTAGTTCTCTGACCAGGCCCAGCAGTGAAAGTGCCAAGTCCTAACCACTGGAATGCCAGGGAATTCCCTGAAAAAAAAAACTATTTCCTTAGATGAATGGTAGTTACACAGATTTTTTGCTTTGTAGGAATTTACTAGACTGTTGAACATTTTTTGAGTTCTTTTGTATAACCCAAATTTTAAAAGTCGAACATAAAAATACCAACACTACTAGAGAGAAATGAACTAAATTCACGACTGAAAAACAGAGTAAAAAAACATGATATCCTTCTGTGAGAAGCCACTGATTAGGTTTTCAGGGTAGGTTTTTAAAATAAAGAAAAAGCAAGTAACTTACAAAAGGAGGTTGGCACACAATAAAAAGGAAAACAATAGCTTGTCCTTCTCGAACAGTGACCGGCATATATTACAATATAAGTTGTATGTAAAGTGGTCATTTAAATATCTTAGGCGCTTTTCCAAAATTTTGGATTTGTTACTGAAAGGTTAAAAAAAAGAAAATATATTGAGTCAAGTAAATCTAAGAAAAAATAAGTTACACATGAATTAACATACACATTTTATTTTATCAAAATAACCACTGTTAAAAACATGAAACTACACACACACACATACACACACATACACATGAGTGCATATTAAAAAATGGTGAAATCTGAATAAGCTCTCTGGATTGTACCAATATAAATTTTCTGGTTGTGATACTGTATATAGTTACAGAAGAAGCTATCGTTGGAAGGGAACCCGCGTGCACTATTGGTGGAAATGTAAATTGATACAGCCATCATGAAAAACAGCACAGAGGTTTCTCAAAAAAATTAAAAATAAAACTACCATACAATCCAGCAATTCCACTTCTGAGTATTTACCCCTAAAAAACTCCAAAAAACACAAACTCAAAAGATATGTGTACCCCTATGTTTACTACAGCATTATTGTTTTCCTAACTGAAGTATAGTTTAAGTACAGCACAGTAATTCAGATATATACACTTCTAAAAGTGTTTCCAAAGTGGATGCACTATATTACGAGGGTTCCATTCACATCCTCGTCGACTTGCTATTGACATTTATGTCAATTCTTCAGCTTGAATATCCTCCATCATGTACAGTGAGTTAATTCAAATTCCAAATCCCAGCTGGGAAAGCTTAGGGATTTCAATCACTCAGGAAAGACTGTTCCACCAAGAGCCCATGTAGAACACATATGCTAGGCTCAAATCATATTTTTTTCCTACTTAACAAGTTACTTAATACCAGACATTGTTAAAAATACTTTACAAATATTATCTTTTAATTCTCAAAAGAACTCTTAAAGGTAGGTACTATTATTATCCCTATTTTACAGATAAGGAAAATTGAGGCAATTACAGAAAAGTTAACTGTCTTGCCTATATTCATGTAGCTATTTAATTGAAATTAAACTTCAGTTAAACTGAAATTTACTCCCTTGGAAGAACTGAAATTTAATCCCTTACTCCAGTCTAATTCCAAGATCTGTGTACATTCATTAATTGATTAAAGTGAAAACATCTAGCAAATGATTAGAAATGTGGAGCTGAAACTTAGGGACCTCAAGGCTGGAGGAAGATAAACTGGAGTTGCTAGCAAAGATAGGTTATTGCCTTAGCAAAATATTTAAAAGAAAGGTGGGGAAAGGACTAAAGCTAATCCCTCTATGCTTAAATCTTGAGTAGGAGTGAAATAAAACTTAGAATAGAAGAGAGGTCTGCTTGCTTGCTTTCTCCTTCTTCCTTTCCTTCCTTGCTCCCTCCCTTCCTCCCTTTCTTCCTCCCTTCTTTCCCATCCTTCCTTCCTTCACTTCTTCCTTCATTCCTTCACTTCTTCCTTCATTCCTTCACTTTCCCATATTTTGTAATCATCAATAATGAATATGTATTATATATAAATAATAAGAAAAGCTATATATTTTAAATAGAAAGGATGGTGAAAATACAACCTAGGGAGAATGAATGATGCTAGAGAATGTTTACCTGTCATGAATAGAGTTGATATAAAGGTTCACAAACCAGATGAGAGAGTACTGGTACATGGGATCGATGTTAGCCAGGTCTGCAATGCTAAAGAATAACACTGATGAATGTTTAGCAATAGGTCTATAACCTTCTCGAGACTCTGCTATTTTGAGTTCTGTTTTTTCTGCAATCTGGAAGAAGAGAAAAATCAAGATGAAGAAATAGGAGATGTGTTTTAATTATATATATTTCATACAATGAAATTTATATTAAAAATATCCCCTAAGTTAATGACAAAATTATACGGGCATGGATTACATGAAAGGGCTTTATTATGCAAACATCTATAAAGAAAGAAAGGGAAAGAAAGGAAGTAAAGAACTAGGGAGACAGGGAAGAGAATGAAGAGAGAGTGGAAAGAAGGAAGGTAAAAGAAAGAAAAATATCTTTACAGATCAAAGGTGTAACTACCCATCAATTATCTCTTTCTTATTTGAGGACGACAAAGCTGTCAATCTCTGCTTATTCTTTGCCTTAATCTGACATGTATCTACTATTGTCACTCACCCTCTTTCAAACCTAGACAGCATACTAAAAAGCAGAGACATCACTTTGCCAACAAAGTTCCGGATAGTCAAAGCTATGATTTTTCTAGTAATCACATAAGTGTGAGAGAGGTGGACCGTAAAGAAGGCTGAGTGCGGAAGAACTGATGCTTTCAAACTGTGGTGCTGGAGAAGATTCTTGAGAGTCCCTTGGACAGCTAGGAGATCAAATCTGTCAATCCTAAAGGAAATCAACCCTGAATCATTGGAAGGACTGATGCTGAAGCTGAAGCACCAGTGCTTAGGCCATCTGATGTGAAGAACTGACTCATTAGAAAAGACCCTGATGCTGTGAAAGATTGAGGACGGGAGAAGAGGGTGACAGAGGATGAGATGGTTGAATGGCATCGCCAACTCAATGGACATGAGTTTGAGCAAACTCAGGGAGATAGGGAAGGACAGGCAAGCATGGTGTGCTACAGTCTATGTGGTTGCAAAGAGTCCAACATGACTTAGTGACTGAACACCCTCTTTTAATAGGTCAGAGACAGAGGGAGAAGGAGAGAGAGAGAAAGTGTGTATATGTGTATGGTTTAAGGCACCAACATGTTACCAGAACCCAGCACAAAGTCTAGCAAATCAAGAATTTGGAAGTATTTGTTGGCTGTTTATTTGTTGTTCTTGTTACATTAAGAACATCTTTTTTTTTTTCAGTGAGATTCTCATAATTTTAACTTTTTTCTAATAGGGGTATAGATAGATAGATATTCAACCTCCAAAAGAAAAAAAAATTTCTTCAAGACAACAGTCATTCCAATGACAACTCAGTATGCTAGGGTGATATTCTATAGGAAAAACGTATAGAGCACTTTTCCAACCCACTCTCCCTTCTTTGGACATGCTGTCCACAAACTCTGCTGAATAAGTTGCCTATGTAGCCACATTTATACTGAATGATCCTGTTTTAAGCTGATTCAATCAGGTGGTAGGGACAGAACCGGACCCAATATTAGCTAATACATTTTCCCTCCAGAGAATTAGATCTTCAGGAGCATCAAAAACTGCAATCAGGTGGTGCTCAGCCTTAGAGCTAAAAGGTAATGGTATCAGAGTTGGTTTATATGTGCAAGATAAAAGTACAAAGTAACAGTACAGAAGTTTTACAGAAAAGAACTTGGTCTCCAGATGGAGCAGAATGAAGCATGTATGAGGACCACACAACCTTAGAGAAAAGGAGAGACAAAGAGCATAGAAATTTAACACTTTCCCTTCATTCCTGAGGCCTACATGTACTTCCTACACTGGGGAAAATAAAATATCCCCAATTTGAGTGGGTTTGTGTTCCTTACAAGCAAACTTTCCCCCAAATTACAGTATAACTACAATTAAAAGTAAGTTTTGAAGCTCCATCTTGACTATAACTAAAACAAAGTTATCAACAATGGAAATGAATGACACCTTTACAAAAGAAAGTATGATCTTAGTATTCTCATTTAAATCTTCTGTTATTTAACCCTTAATTTTTCAGCCAAGTACTATTTACCACTGCAGTGATCAACACAAATAAATGATTACTTTTTAGTCATCAATGCAAAAAAATGATTACTTTTCAGCGATCAGTGCAAAAAAATAGAGGAAAACAACAGAATGGGAGAGACTAGAGATCTCTTCAAGAAAATTAGAGATACCAAAGGAACATTTCATGCAAAGATGGGCACAATAAAGGACAGAAATCGGATGGACCTAACAGAAGCAGAAGATACTAAGGAGAGGTAGCAAGAACTATACAAAAAAGAACTTCATGATCCAGAGGACCACAATGGTGTGATCACTCGCCTAGAGCCAGTCATCCTGGAGTCTGAATTCAAGTGAACTTTAGAAAGCATCACTACAAACAAAGCTAGTGGAGGTCATGGAATTCCAGGTAAGCTATTTCAAGTCCTGAAAGATGATACTGTTAAAGTGCTGCACTCAATTCGCCAGCAAATTTGGAAAACTCAACAGTGGCCATAGGATTGGAAGAGGTCAGTTTTCATTCCAATTCCAAAGAAAGGCAATGCCAAACAATGTTCAAACTACTGCACAATTGCACTCATCTCACACACTAGCAAAGTAATGCTCAAAATTCTCCAAGCCAGGCTTCAACAGTATGTGAATTAAGAACTTCCAGATGCTCAAGCTGGATTTAGAAAAGACAAAGGAACCAGACATCAAAATGCCAACATCTGTTGGATCATCAAAAAAGCAAGAGAGTTCCAGAAAGACATCTCCTTGACTATGCCAAAGCCTTTGATTGTGTGGATCACAACAAAATGCAGAAAATTCCTAAAGAGATGGGAATACCAGACTGCCTGACTTGCCTCTTGAGAAATCTGTACGCAGGTCAGGAAGTAACAGTTAGAAATGGACATGGAACAACAGACTGGTTCCAAATAGGGAAAGGAGTACATCAAGGCTGTATATTGTCACCCTGCTTATTTAACTTATATGCAGAGTACATCATGTGAAATGTACTGGACTGGATGAAGCATAAGCTGGAATCAAGACTGCCAGAAGAAATATCAATAACCTCAGATATGCAGATGACACCACCCTTATGGCAGAAAGTGAAGAGGAACTAAAGAGCCTCTTGATGAAAGTGGAAGAGGAGAGTGAAAAGATGGCTTAAAACTCAAATGAGCTGACTCATTTGAAAAGACCCTGATGGGGGAAAGATTGAGGACAGGAGGAAGAGGGACAACAGAGGATGAGATGGTTAGATGGCATCACTGACTCAATGGACATGAGTTTGGGTAGGCTCTGGGAGTTGGTTCTGGACAGGGAGGTCTGGCGTGCTGCAGCTCGTGGGGTCACAAAGAGTCAGACACAACTGAGCGACTGAACTGAACTGAACTGAAAACTCAACATTTAAAAAACAAAGATCATGGCATTCAGTCCCATCACTTCATGGCAAATAGATGGAAACAGCGAGAGACTTTATTTTCTTGGGCTCCAAAATCACTGCATATGGTGACTGCAGCCATGAAATTAAAAGATGCTTGCTCCTTAGAAGGGAAGTTATGACCAACCTAGACAGCATATTAAAAAGCAGAGACATTACTTTGCCAACAAAGGTCTGTCTAGTCAAAGCTATAGTTTTTCCAGTGCTTATGTATGGATGTGAGAGTTGGACTATAAACAAAGCTGAGCACCGAAGAATTGACGCTTTTGAACTGTGGTGTTGGAAAAGACTCTTAAGGGTCCCTTGGACTGCAAGGAGATCCAACCTGTCCATCCTAAAGGAAATCGGCCCTGAATATTTATTGGAAGGACTGATGCTGAAACTAAAACTCCAATACTTTGGCCACCTGATGGGAAGAACTGACTCACTGGAAAAGACCCTGATGCTGGGAAAGATTGAAGGTGGGAGGAGAAGGGGACAACAGAGGATGAGATGGCTGGATGGCATCTCCGACTCAATGGACATGAGTTTGAGTAAACTCCAGGAGTTGGCGACGGACAGGGAGGCCTGGCGTGCTACAGTCCATGAGGTGGCAAAGAGTTGGACATGACTGAGCTACCGAACTGAACTGAACCGAACTGAACCGAACTGAACCGAACCATTTACCATTCAGTTCAGTTCAGTTCAGTTTGCTTACTGTTAATGGTAAATGTTAATTTACATTACATTTACCATTAACAGTAAGAAGAGCAAATAATAATTTAACTCAGGTTCCAAGGCTTGCTCTATAGTATATTTATAAATAGCATTACATTTACATATACTTGAACCCTTAGTATGAACACATAGAGATTTTTTATTAATTGTTATTAATTACCTAAAATCAAACAATTTGTTATTTTCTAACAAATAAACATTGTGAGCATATGATGTTAAAAAATTGAAGTGTGAAATTCACCAGGAGGAGAATTTATTATCTGTAAAAATTTCCTGATATTTATATATATTATATATTTATACAGTAATATTTATATATTTTATATTTATATATATTATACTTCCCTAGAATCCACTAGAATGTATTTTAGTCATGACAACTTTTGTTGGGGGGAAACCTCTGGAACCTATAGAACAAATCCTTAAAGTTTCACTTGTGTTTGTTTAATCTTATGGTTTGGGACAAAAAGGAAGGTGGGTTTTAGACTACGTGCAAAGACTTGCTGTGAAGATGTGTTTTCTGACCTTGAGTGGGTGGAACAGAAGTCATGGCCATATACAGAGCAAGTTTTGAATCAAAATATATAGAGATTTCTAAATTATGTTTGTAAAGATCAACGAGACCCAGTCAAAAAGACAAGATTAAATTTCTCTCTCTTTGTAAGATAAAGTATTTGAACAAATAAATATTGATATCTACTTTCCTCTTTGAGCCTAATAGAAAATAAGCTGATAAATGCTTCTTGTCTTTTCTTTCACTTTGAAAAAAATGTGGTGAGAGGAGAGTGAGGAATGGGCTCTGTTTTGATAGACAGTAATTGGGAAGGTAGACATTATCAAATATCTCAGCCATGGACCCCAGGTGAGAGGCTACTCTGAGACATTACTCCTTTTGGCTCTCTTGAAATGAAAAACACAAGCACAAAACAAAACAGTACACCCAGAGAGAGTCGTTTCCCTCACATTCACATAAACTAAACCCATCCCAAAGGGAAGTCCTCTCCCCCAAAAACGGGTGAGTGAGGTAGGGTGCAAACAGAAGGATGCCGAGCAATTAGTGAAATTTCTACTTAGGATTCTCCTTATTTTTTAATTATCCCAATACTAAAGATATGTTTAGTTCATTGGGTGGGCTAAAGAGGATAGAAGGGTCTGAAAATCATTAAAGTAAGCCTACTGAAGTCAATCTGTATTATCATTTCATTGTGTAAACTTGGGGCTTAACTATTTTTTCTGGGCCCTGCTCTTCTCAACTATGAAATGCTAAAATGACTAATAGCTAAGGCCCCTTTAACCTGTAACACTAGGATTATATTTTTTAAGACAATATAAAAATACCATATGAAAAAAATTTTTAAATACCATTTGACTGCATTAGATTAATTTGCAGCAAGTATGCTGTTGTGTGAGTCTTCTTCCTCCACCTGCCACTCCCAACTCTCATACCTCCTCCCTCTCAGACAGATGACAAGGCAACATCAGAAGAACATCCTCATTAGCTCCTAGAACCACGTACTGTCCAAATAACCAGCAATGACCTCATACATCTTAAGTTCCAACCAGGAACAGAGGCAAGCCAAGTTCTCAAACTGAAGTTTTAGTTGAGGAGTCAATCAAAACCTGAATGAACCTGACTCACTTACCCTACCTATGGAACAACAAAAATTATATTAAAACTTTTTTTCACTCCAAATTTATTTCTTCTATTTATAGGTACCACATAGATGACACAGATTTTGAATGATTCAACAGTAAGAGATATTCTTATGAGTTTAAAACTAGTTTATATGCTGTGGTATTTTATGAATTATTTTCCTCTTCCCATAAGCCTACTACAGCACTTTACTTAGGAAGTGGGAGCAAACTGGACTCCAAAGAATCAAAAAAATTTCTAGGATTCTTTTTTTACCTGTTGTTTCTTGGTTATCTCATTGGACATCAATTTAGCAGAGTCCAAGATTTTAATCGCACTTTCATCTTCTAAAATGTTTCCTTCTGAAGATGATAATGTTTCTAAAATTTTTTTCTCTATATCTTTCAGCTGTTTCTTATTAGCTGCAGACTGAAGAATAAGAGCATTTCGTTCCTCTTCTAACTCTGGTCTAAAAAGATAAAAACATTTGATCTAAATTTGTAGTATTTTATCTAAATATTAGACATCACCATTTTGTAGGCATTTAAATATAACAATTTTGTAGACACGTAACACAAATTAAGATGATTAACCTCTTTAACTTAAGGAAAAAACATTTCCATGAAAATGATTTGAGAAATTCAAGCAAAAAAAAAAGCATTAATTATAAATATGTAAAATGCAGCAATAATATATACTATGTTAAGTCCAAAAATATGTTAAGTTTACCCATATGGCTTAGCTCATTGTGTGAGAATAAGAACTGGAAAAGACACTCAGAATATGAAACTTCTATTCCTTGGCTTAATCATATTCAGTCTCATTTTCAGCATCTCTTCTATAATAGCAGACACAGAAAAGATGACTTATACAACTGGCTCAAAGAAAACGAATTGGCACTTAATACCTTAACAAAGATGGTATGAAACTTCAAATAACATAATTCATGTTATAGAAT
Organism: Bos indicus x Bos taurus; assembly: GCF_003369695.1. Taxonomy (NCBI): domain Eukaryota; kingdom Metazoa; phylum Chordata; class Mammalia; order Artiodactyla; family Bovidae; genus Bos; species Bos indicus x Bos taurus. The sequence continues at coordinate 17,006,650 of NC_040097.1, forward strand.
ATGTTATGACATAGTTCTGTCTTAGATATTATGCAAGTGGGATGAATACTGAAAATAACTAAAGTACCTCATGGTACATATTTTCACTTATAAATTGATTTCATTTAATTGACTACTTGATAGTGTTATATTAAGCTTCAAGCTGAGTCAAAGATTTCCTTCAGGAAGCAATTCTTTTTTTAAAAATAGTTATTTATTTGGCTGTGCTAGGTCTTAGTTGTGGCATGTGGGATCTAGTTCCCTGACCAGGGATAAAAGATGGGCCTGCATTGGGAGCTTACAGTCTTAGCCACTTTAAAGGAAATCCCAGGAAGCAATTCTTTACTAGTAGCCCTTCCAGGGATCATAATATTTTTCCTCATTAAAAAAAAATAACACACGCTAGTAATGGAAAAATAATGAGTTATCCATAATCTTACTACTCCTAAGGATTATCACTATTAATATTCTGGTGTATTCTTTCTCAATCTTTTTTTCATATATATGGATATCCATTCATGTATTAACTTTGAAAAACAAATTATCCCTATCATATATAGTTTTGTATCCTGCTTTTTCATTCTTGTCCTAAGTATTTTATTTCATTAATATTCTGTATATGTCTTTGAACACATTTCTGATTTTGTCCAAAACATACATTTCAAGAAACAAAAATTTTTTTTTCAAACAATCAGATACAAGTCAAAAGTCATGGCACATCACCTAAATCCTATTACCCATACTAAAAGCCCAATATAACATGGTTGGCTTATAACTTATTTGTTATAGAATGATTGTTTTAAAGAATTCTGTATTTATTTAATTTATAATGACAAAGGAGATCAAACCAGTCCATCCTAAAGGAAATCAATCCTGAATATTCACTGGAAGGACTGATGATGAAGCTAAAGCTCCAGTACTTTGGCCACCAGATGTGAAGAGCCAACTCATTAGAAAAGACCCTGGTGCTGGGAAAGACTGAAGGCAAAGGAGAAGAGGGCAGCAGAGAATGAGTTAGTTAGATAGCATCACTGACTCAGTGGACATGAATGTGAGCAAACTCCAGGAGATAGTGAAGGACAGGCAAGCCTGGCGTGCTGCAGTTCACGGGATCGCGAAGAGTGGGACACAACTTAGCGAATGAACAACAATAAAATTTAGACAAGATTTCAGAATAATCACATAACAGAAATATTCAGTTCAGTTCAGTCGCTCAGCCGTGTCCAACTCTTTGAGACCCCATGGACTGCAGCACACCAGGCCTCCCTGTCCATCGCCAACTCCTGGAGTTTACTCAAACTCATGTCCGTTGAGTCGGAGACACCATCCAGCCCTCTCATCCTCGGTTGTCCCCTTCTCCTCCGGCCTTCAATCCTTCCCAGCATCAGGGCTTTTCCAAGGAGTCAGTTCTTCACATCAGGTGGCCAAAGTTGCCATGATGATCATCTTTGTCATGATCAACAAAGATGCCATGATCTTAGTTTTCTGAATGTTGAGCCTCAAGCCAACTTTATGGCCTACAAATATTCTTTTCTAGACTATCTGAAAGTATCTAAGAAAATACATACCTCTCCTTTGCAACAACAATACCAAGTAATTGATCTTCAAGTCCTTCTGGAGTTATCATGAAATTGAGCAAAGATACCTTTGTAGCCAGCTCTGGCATATAATGTGGATTTCTCAACTTTGTGGTGATATAAAACTTGAAATCAAAGGAATACTCAATAATGACCTCACCAAGTCTGATGCAATCAATGCCACCTGTATTTCAGAGAAAAATGTATAATAAATAAGCCAAAGTTACATAGCCTTTCCCCTTCTGTTAAAACCCATCCTAGGTTATAAGTAAAATGTCATAAAGTAATTTCAAATAGAATACAAGTGTTGCAAAAGCCAAAGACACAGAGGCAAGTAAGCAATTATATAGCATGAATCATTAATTCTGGGGTAATATAAGATGTCTTTTCTGGTTGTCATGGAGCCTTCTAAATTAAGATTCCTTTTGATCTTACTTCCTCTATTAATTTTCAATAATGGTTCCAAAATTATTTATATATGACTAAAGCTCTTAAAAGTACTAGAGTTTGACAGAGAAAAAATTTAAAAGCAGAAAGATATACAAGGTGGACAATGTTTACCTAAAGTCAACTCTGGTCCACATTAACCATTGTTATTCATAGTAATGGACTTTGTGTGGCCCTTGGTCATAAGATAAAGGAATTTCAGGCTGGATTCAACTTAAATGTGTTCTCTAGAGAACAACAATCTAAATAACAGTGACTAAGGCAATCAAAGGAAGGCAAGGTATTTATTTTAGAATATCTGATACTTGTTCAAATTTCCTTTCATGTATAACAATGACACAGAAGTTTTGCATTATTAAGATATTACTCAGCCATTAAAAAGAATACATTTGAATCAGTTTTAATGAGGTGGATGAAACTGGAGCCTATTATACAGAGTGAAGTAAGCCAGAAGGAAAAACATAAATACAGTATACTAACGCATATATATGGAATTTAGAAAGATGGTAACGATAACCCTGTATACGAGACAGCAAAAGAGACACTGATGTATAGAACAGTCTTATGGACTCTGTGGGAGAGGGAGAGGGTGGGAAGATTTGGGAGAATGGCATTGAAACATGTGAAATGTCATGTATGAAACGAGATGCCAGTCCAGGTTCAGTGCACGATGCTGGATGCTTGGGGCTGGTGCGCTGGGACGGCCCAGGGGGATGGTATGGGGAGGGGGGAAGGTGGAGGGTTCAGGATGGGGAGCACGTGTATACCTGAAATAAAAAAAATAAAATAAAATAAAATAAAAAGAATACATTTGAATCAGTTCTAATGAGGTGGATGAAACTGGAGCCTATTATACAGAGTGAAGTAAGCCAGAAGGAAAAACATAAATACAGTATACTAACGCATATATATGGAATTTAGAAAGATGGTAACAATAACCCGGTGTACGAGACAGCAAAAGAGACACTGATGTATAGAACAGTCTTATGGACTCTGTGGGAGAGGGAGAGGGTGGGAAGATTTGGGAGAATGGCATTGAAACATGTAAAATATCATGTAAGAAACGAGTTGCCAGTCCAGGTTCGATGCACGATACTGGATGCTTGGGGCTAGTGCACTGGGACGACCCAGAGGGATGGTATGGGGAGGGAGGAGGGAGGAGGGTTCAGGTTGGGGAACACATGTATACCTGTGGTGGATTCATTTTGATATTTGGCAAAACTAATGCAATTATGTAAAGTTTAAAAATAAAATAAAATTAGAAAAAAAAAAATAAAATTATGTAGTAGTTTTCTTCCCTCAAAGATAAGCCTCAAAGATAATCCAATCATCTTTCAGTTTTAGCAACTAATACCAATCAACTTCTACCTTGTTTAAAAGTTTGTCTAAGTAGTAAAGGTTCCAAGGATGGATCCAGTTCTTCACCAACATTTTCTAATAGAAGTGGAGTTCCAAATTGAATACAGTTTTCCAGTGTTCTCATATAGTCTGCATCTGATAGCTTAATAACACTAAGTTGATTTTCTTTCTCAGAGTTTTTGATCCACTTATTGGCTTGACCCTGGGGGTCAATCATTAAAGGCCTAAAATACAATAAGAAAAATTTTCAGGGGACTAAATAGATGTTGAGATTTATCTAAAATTATATAATTTAAATAATAAATATTCACATACATTATCAGGATAAATCTTCACAAAAGTTCTGTGAGGAAAAGGAAAAAGGAGTTTCATTCTCATTTATTTTTGAAATGAAGAAATGAAGTACTTTGCCCAAGGTTTTAAGGTTAAGAAACTAGTAATGTCAGAAGTAGGATCTTATGAATATGTAAGCTGTGCTCTTTCCAATGTAACACATGGTGTTCATAGTAATTATAACACATATCATCTGTTAACATAATATGAAAAATAATCCTATGTATCGGATAAGAATTTAAAATAAAAGATCTACTGGCCTATAATGGATTTCCTTAAGTTATGAGTAGAAACATAAACTAAGTTTCCAAGTTTAGTCTCGTATATATTTGAGATCTATTTAGGAAATTTTTTCTATGTAAGTATGGTAAAAGACTTTGTGTTCAAGAACATACAATTCGTAGTTTCAGAGAATCAATATATGAGGTGCTTTCCTCCTTCTCCGTGATGATACTGACTGTCCTGAGTTCCTTTTGTATTCGGTACAATGCATTAAATTATTTTTTAAAATATTAATATTAACACAGAAAGGGGAATTTTCACTTCATGTTACTTTGGCTTTCCCAGACATTCTCCTTCTAGTTCAACAATTTCTAGGGATAAAAATCCCCTTTCCCTTAGCCTAAAAATAAGCTCTTTAATCAACTAATCCCAGATAACTCTGTTCTTTTATTTTCTTTCCTTTCCAAAAGACAAAACAATTCAACAACAGCTGTATGGTTGTCTTCTTTCTCCACTCAAATTGTGCTGAAATCCTATTGAAAACACAAGAAGTTCAGATACCAGTTAAAATTTACTTTGCTATCACAGCAAACAGATAAAAAGTGTTCTAGAAATGAGAAATCTAGAAACGAGAAAGTTATTTTGCATACGACTGTTTAAAAGTTGCTAGTAGTTAGACTAGATGCTTTTAGTACCTTTCAAAGTCCTGTTTAAAGGAACATTTTTTCCCCTCCTTTTAAAAAAAATTTTTTAGTTTTATTATTTATTTATTTTTAAAAAATTAGGCTAATTACTTACAATACTGCAGTGATTTTTGCCATACATTGACATAACTTTATTATTGGAAAAAAATATGGTATTTGTTCATTCCCTACAAAAAGTAATGATTTCTGTAAATTATCTCCAATATTCTGGCCACCTGATGTGAAGAACTGACTTGTTGGAAAAGACCCTGATGCTGGGAAAGATTGAAAACAGGAGGAGAAGGGCACAGCAGAGGATGAGATAGTTGGATGGCATCACTGACTCAATGGACATGAGTTTGAGTAAGCTCCAGGGGTTGGTGATGAACAGGGAAGCCTGGCATGGGGTCACAAAGAGTCGGACACAACTGAGCAACTGAACTGAACTGAACTGATTATAAACTCTAGAGCAAACATTAAAAGTAAGGAATGTATAACCAGTAAGCAAGTAGTGGAGATAAAATGGAATCATAAAAAACTCAATTAATCCAAAGCCAGGTGAAAAAAAGAAGATAAAAGGAAAAAATAACAGATGAGATAAACAGAAAAGAACTAGCAAGATGGCAGATTAAATCTAAATGTATCAATAATTCCATTTAAGTACAAATAATCAAAATACTTTGATTACAAGTGAAAATTATGTCAATTATAATCTCTATTTTAAAAAATAGGGGGAAAAGAGTCATATGATCCCTCCCATTTAATAGCTTCAAATGGGTATTCCCTAGTGGCTCAGTGGTAAAGAATCCACTTGCCAGCACTGGAGACACAGGTGCGAATCCAGCAAGATCCCACATGCCATGGAGCAACTAAGCTTGTGGGCCACAACTAGCCAGCCTCTGCTCTAGAGCTGGGAACTGCAACTACTGAAGCCCTTGAGCCCTACAGCCTGTGCTCCACAGCTACAGAGCAGCCTCCACTCGTCCCACCTAGAGAAAAAACGGTGCAGCCATGAGACCCAGTACAACCAAAAATAAATACATAAAAGCTTCAGATGGTTGGTAATATTCTGCATCTTGATTGTCACAGGGATCATATGACCACAGGCTTTAGTCAAACTTCATGCTGCTGCTGCTGCTGCTAAGCCGTGTCAGCTGTGTCTGACTCTGTGCGACTCCATAGATGGCAGCCCACCAGGCTTCCCCGTCCCTGGGATTCTCCAGGCAAGAACACTGGAGTGGGTTGCCATTTCCTTCTCCAGTGCATGAGAGTGAAAAGCGAAAGTGAAGTTGCTCAGTTGTGTTGACTCTTCGCGACCCCATGGACTGCAGCCTACCAGGCTCCTCCGTCCATGGGATTTTTCAGGCAAGAGTACTGGAGTGAGTCAAACTTCATAAAAGTGCTCTAAAAAGGTAGAATTTTATTGCATATATTATATGCAATAAGCCTCAATAAGCCCGACATAAAATTAAAGAAAAAATAGAGGAAAAAAAGACATTTTCAGACCAGTGCACAAGAAAGACTAAAGGACAAAGACAGCATTACAAATCAGTGAGGAAAGGAAGGATAACTCCATAAACACCGCTAGGGTAAATGGTTATCATTATAAAATAATTAAAATTAGATCCTTACCTTTCATCACATCCAAAGATACAATAAATGTAATAGGGTCCTATTGTTAAGCTGCTTTCCCAGTTTATGACTCTTCAGATGGTAAAGAAAGTGCTTGCAATGCAGGAGACCCAGGTTCAATCCTTGGGTCGGGAAGATCTGGAGAAGAAAATAGCCACCCACTCCAGTATTCTTGCCTGGAGAATTCCAAGGACAGAGGAGCCTGGTGGGCTACAGTCCATGGAGTCGCAAAAAAGTTGGACATAACTGAGTGACTAACACTTTCACTTTTTCGTTGTCTCACTTTTATATTCCTGACCTATACCAATGTGTTTAACCATAATGGCTCGGCCCCCAGCCATAGGTGATAAGACTAGGGTGGATATTTGTCCCATGCCAGACTAATCAGATTTTTCTCTCATGGGATTTGCAGTTGTACTTAATGATTTGGGTTTTTGTATATTATTCAACAGATGTGTTTAGTGAACTTAGGAACTAAGGCTTCATTAAGGAATGGCCATGTGTACAGAAGAACAGAGTCAGCAAATAATCAGAGACAGATTAATGAAGCAGTGGAGAAAAACAAGGAAGGTAGGTCCTACAGCCTGAGAGAGACAGTAAGAGAGGGAGAGAGAGAGAGAATGATTGAGAGAGATACCAATTTTCACATTACAAAAGTCTGATAGCCCAGCTTTTCTCTGAGGTACACCTAAGATGGGCTTCCCTGGTGGCACAGACAGTAAAGAATCTGCCTGAAATGCAGCAGGCAAAGGTTCAGTTCCTGGGTTGAGAAGATTCTCTGGAAGGGGAAATGGCAACCCACTCCAGTATTCTTCCCTGGATAATTCCATGGACAGAGGAACCTGGAGGGCTACAGTCCATAGAGTCACAAAGAGTAAGACACGACTGAGCAAGTAATACTTTCACACACACTATTCACACTTAAGATACTCAAAAGTGAGTAACAAAAAGAGTGAACATAAGTTACATTACTGGATTCTGCTGTCAGGAGGTAGGGAGAGGAGATTAAGCCTCTGTCATCATTCAGCCTAATGTCAAGAATGATGATGGCCATAGATGACCACTTTGGTCCCAACTGCCAAGAAGTGAAGTCTGGTCTATAAGGATGGAGACTTATCCTTCAAAACTGACACAATCCATGACCTGTTGATCAGCCAGCCCAAAAATATCAGGTACAAAGTAGTGACACCACTGAAAGATTACTTTATTAGAAGAGTTATCTTTCTGCCAGAAAATGACAGATTGTTTTCTTCAATTTACATACAACTCTGAAACTTCTGGTTTCTCTGGATTTCCATTAAGCCTAATAGACATTCTGCTAACATTTTAAACTGCTATTTTAAAAATCAAAATGGCACCAAATGCATAAAAAAGAGTTCTAAAACAAAATTAATACTTAGGGTCTAATATTCTGTTAATTAGAACATTCCCTGCTCCACAAGAGAACACATTTTTGGGAATAGCTAATTATACTTCCTCAGATTATAATGCTGCTGCTAAGTCACTTCAGTTGTGTCCAACTCTTTGCAACACATGGACTGTAGTCTGCCAGGCTCCTCTGTCCGTGGAATTTTCCAGGCGAGAATACTGGATTGGGTTGCCATGCCCTCCTCCAGGGGAACTTCACTACCCAGGGATCGAACCCACATCTCTTATGTCTCTTGCATTGGCAGGCAGATTCTTTACCACTGAGCTACCAGGGATTTTACCAATTGCCTAGACATTTCAACCTAAGGATGTTCACTCTCAAGTAAAAAATACTATCAATATAAAGGAGACTTAGATGTCTTGAAGTATCTAGTAAGGTTTCCAAAGAATATAAACAAACAATACCTCAAACTTTCAGAATATAAGATTTCTTTGTATCTTTACCATATCTTATATCCCAAAAGAAGACTGAAACTTCCATTACAGTTTTAAAGGTAGTTAAATGTGATATCCTATTTCACATTTCAGTTAACATAGTAAGTAAGAATTAGGATTTGGAAGTTAAGTTGTCTGGGTTCAAATTCTGATTACACCATTTATTAGCTCAGTTATCTCACTAAATTTCAAACTACTAATTTATTCTGGGCCTCAGCTGTCTCATTTATAAAATGGAATTATAAGAAGAAGAACTCACTCATAGGAATTTGTGAGAATATAAGGTATTAAAATAGTACCTCATGAATATAAGAACTCAGTATTATCCATCATAGTTTGTTTGACATAAGGTCAAGAAAAGACTTTTATATTAGATGGCAATATGACTAGATAACTATTTACAAGAAAATATCTTTCAGATGAGAATAATTTCCCAAGTTTCCAAAAGTAATATAAATAAAAAGATAATAAAAACCATCTGCAAAGCTCATACAGTTATCACACTATGATAGCAGCTATAAAAGATTTACATGAAATTGCATAAATTACTGTTACAGTATCATGAAAATAAGTAGATACCTAGCTAAAATCAATACACTGAATAGCTAAGAACTGGAAACAGCCCAAGTGTCCAACAACAGGAAAACACATAAACAATTACAGAGTCATGTAACTGAATAATACTCAGCAACAAAAATTAGTAAGACTTTGCTGTGTGGAAAAAGCCTTACACAAAAGACTGCATACAGTACAATTTCATTTATATGAAGTTCTAGAATAGGCAAAACTAACCTGTGATGGAAAATAATCAGAATAATAATTTCCTATACAGTGAACGAGGGGATTTACTGGGATGGGACAAAAAAGACTGTGTTATACCCTGATTCAAACCCTGAGGTTTGAGCTGCACAAGTGCATACTTTTGTTAGAACTCACAGGTTTGTGTATTTTTGTGTTTTTGTATTAAATTGTATATATTTCATCGTATGTAAATTTTACCTCAAAAGAAAAAAAATATTGAACTTTACTTAATGATATGCATGCTGAAGTATATGGGAGGAAGTACGTCCATGTCTGCAACATATGTAGAAATACATAAAAAAGGATGAGTTGATGGATGGATAGAGGGATGGACAAGAATAATGAAATGTTAACTGCAGGATCTAGGAGTAGTAGCTATATGGGTGCTTACTCTGAAATCCTTTCAATTTTTCTCTATGTTCAAAAAGTTTCAAATAAAATAATTGAAAAAGAAACACTTTATCTTCCTTACCAGCGCCTGGAGTTGTTAACAATCACTCCATTGTCTACAGAGAAAGTATCTGTAGGCAATCCAGCAATATTCCAGGCTCTGATTGTTACTGGATCACCCAGGGTCTTACTCAGTGAGAACTCCTCTGAACACGGGATTTTTTTCTCCTGTTAGAAATACACAGATTTATTTTTGACATTTTCTCTTATCTTGTTGATTAAAATATTTTTAGTTAATATATTATTTGTTGTTAGACAGTATTTAATAATTCTTAACAACTGAAAAAACTGAATGAAAAGTTAGACTATGGAAATATTTTACTGATCAAATAAGAAGAAAAAAAACTTCATATTTTCAGTCATTTCTTTCCTTCTCTATTTTTATTATCAACCTTTCCCCCCAAATACCCCAACATATATTTTAAATGTTCTAAAAATAAACTCTTAAGAAAATATAAAACCATTACCTTGCACAACATGCTCCAATCTTCTGTACATGTTTGTCGAAAGCCAGAAGTGAAAGCACCAAGGTAGGCTATTACTCCTGCTGATATTAAGACATCACCAGTCAAATTTTCATATACTATCTGAAGGTCATCTGCAGCTTGAGACCATCTAGGAGACCAATCAAAGGCAAAACAGCCTCACCAAAGAGAATGATTTAAGGCAGTAATGAAACAGCCAGGGGTTTCTAGTCCAAATTCTATAACAAAATGCCATGAAAAGTTGGGTACTTGCGTATCTATAAAATGAGGAGGTTAGGTCCCTTCTAGCTCTAATGTGCTATAATATACATTTATGTTTTATAAACAATAATTCACTATTCATTATTAGAATATTACGCATTTCTTATAGGATTTGTTCTTTCAGGATAGGAAAACAGAAACAAAAAAAAATCACCAGAATTTTGTCTAATAATTTTATTCAGGATGATTTGGCCCAGTGGCCCTGCTATTTGTTTCTGAAAAACACAGAAACATTTGTAATTCATTACCAAAAATTACATTTAAGTTGTATAGCAGTTGGCGTACTATAGCTAAGGTTGGTATCTTTTTCCATTTAATGAAACTTTTACCATAAAAAGTGCATTTCAAAACCATCTAATCTGCACTACGAAGTACTGTCAAAAGTATGTTACTTTATCATGCTATTCATTCAACAAATACAATTAATAGCTATGATAGTTGGCTGACTAGTATAAATAGATTAGAATAAAGCTAACTGGCTTTGTTACATCAAGTCAGTTATTTAAAATAAATTTAACAAAATAAACCATATATTCACTACTCCCTTCCAAACACTTTATTACAAAACATTTGAACACAAAATTGGAAAGAACTGCACAGTGATCATCCACATACTCACCACTAAGATTAAAACTTGTCTTAAGCCTTATTTGCCTCTTTCTCTTTCTCTCTCTCTTTTAACATTTGAAAGCAAGTTGCAAACACCATCCTTGACACTGAAATTCTGTTAGGAGAAGCCTAGCCAGGTGCTTTATAGAAAGTCCCATATTCTCAACCAGTCATTTAAAAATCAGTAATCAAAATAAACAACTCACTCCAGTATTCTTGCCTGGAAAAATACCATGGACAGAGAAGCCTGGCAGGCTACAGTCTATGAGGTCACAAAGAGTCAGATACGACTGAAGTGACTGAGCATGGCATGGCATGGCAATCATAATACCCAAAGAGAGCTGCACAGTCAAGCCAGACATTTTAAAACATTGTTAAAATGAGTAGAAATCTGACCTCGATTTTTCTCCACCTAGTCCTCCAATTAGTTTTGAGGCTCTTTCAAGTTTCTTAGCACAAAGTTCCACCTGGTCTTCTAAACGAGCTTTTTCCTCAGTTTTCTCAAGAAATATTCTTTCTAAATTTTCCAAATGATGTTCTACTTCTGCTAGTTCTTCTCTCTTCTGATTCAAAAGCTCCATTGTCTCAGCTAAGGACTTCTGAGCTTCTGTTAAGCGGGCTTTCTTAGGAGCCACTACCTGTTTGGGAACAGTACACACAGCTATAACATGTACTATATATAACACTGACAATCAACATAATCCTTTAAGATATCATGAATTTTAAATGTTTATTTATGATTATAAATACATTTATTACTTATAAAATAAACCATGCAAATTTTAAATGCCTTAAATCTTATATTTTCATATGCAAATAAAGTAAAATATATTTTATCTTATAAAATATATAAAATCATCCTGAACCAGCAAACTTCATCTATAAATAGGCAAGTTACTCTAATAATATGTCACAATATGTAGCACAACAGCATAATATGTAGCAAAACATCTCAATACAATCAGGAGTTGCCTTTGAACTGTCGCAAAACAGAAAAACATGCAACAGAAATGACAAACGCTTAAAAATACATGAATGTGCTGCCTTTTTTTTTTTTTTTTTTAAGCATTTCCAAGCTTTTGATTTCCTTCCCAGTCAGTTGAGGATTACATTTGTCTTGAGGAGATTAAGACAGTAGCAGTAATACAAAGAGAAATAAAGACTTGGTATTTAGCTTCACTATCAAAATTGAATTTTCCTCAACAAATTGTGAAAAGTGATGCTTTGTTGAGAGAAAAACGATTTCCTAAAGTTTTTATTTTATTATGCTCATAAGTATATGAAGAATGGGGTATGGCCAACTTGGTTAGAGTATACTGTAAGACACCAGTATAAGGAACTTACAAAATGACCAAAGAGAGTATATGTCCATTTGAAAGAAGGGAGACCTAAGTCTACTGACACATTGCCATGAGTGAGCTGAAGGCTAAGAGGAAGACTGAAGCAAAGAATCAGATACGATTGACCTGCTTTCTCTCCTCAGGGCAGAAATCCTGAAGGCAGAATGTTTTAAACAGAAATTAGGAAGCTTTTCTTCCTACTTTGGACTTTAGAGAAGAGTTTGCTGGATATCTCCCTTCGACCTTTCTATAACAACACGAGGCAGGTACATTGGAATTAAAATAATGTGGAGGTACAGGGCTTACTCCTTGGAAGGAAAGTTTTGACCAACCTACATAGCATATTCAAAAGTAGAGACATTACTTTGTCAACAAAGGTCCGTCTAGTCAAGGCTATTGTTTTTCCAGTGGTCATGCATGGATGTGAGAGTTGGACTGTGAAGAAAGCTGAGAGCCGAAGAATTGATGCTTTTGAAATGTGGTGTTGGAGAAGACTCTTGAGAGTCCCTTGGACTGCAAGGAGATCCAACCAGTCCATCCTAAAGGAGATCAGTCCTGGGTGTTCATTGGAAGGACTGATGCTGAGGCTGAAACTCCAATACTTTGGCCACCTCGTGTGAAGAGTTGACTCATTGGAAAAGACCCTGATGCTGAGAGGGATTAGGGGCAGGAGGAGAAGGGGACGACAGAGGATGAGATGGTTGGATGGCTTCACCGACTCGATGGACATGAGTCTGAGTAGACTCCTAGAGTTGGTGATGGACAGGGAGGCCTGGCGTGCTGCAATTTATGCGGTCACAAAGAGTCAGACACGACTGAGTGACTGAACTGAACTGAACAGGGTGGGAAGTCAGAAAAGAACCTGAATACCTTAGATTCTCTGCTTTATAGAAAGAATCCAGAATATTCCACCTGTCTTGTGGGTTATGTAGAAACAGGCTGAGTTGACAGCTTGCAGACCTGCTGGGATTACTATGGGGAGGGACAAGATGTTCAAATGGAAGAACATTCAGATAGAATTAATTTTATTTATACCAGGTGTATACTGGTCTACTCCTCTGAAATGAACAAAATCCATACCTCTCTACAAGCACGTATGCCTCATTAGGAATATCTTTTCAATTGTTACAGCCTGATTACTCATTCTGTACTCTAAGGTTTTTCTAAACACATAATATCATGTATTTCCATGGGCATTTTTATTTATATTTTCTGCTCCCCTTGGTAGAATTTTGCAAGTTACAGAGGGCAAGACCAGTGCTTCCTTGGTCCTTTGCTAGTCAAATTTGCAAAGTGCTCTTTTTAAAAATTTATTTATTTTTAATTGAAGGATAATTGTTTTATAATATTGGTTTCTGCCATATATCAATATGAATCAGCCATAGGTATACATATGTCCCCTCTCTCTTGAAGCTTTCTCCTACCCCATACAAAATGCTCTTAACCATTCTCTGCTCTCCTGTAATTTGGCCCCAGGGAGTCTCCAAAAAAACTCCCTATCACTGCTTGAGTCCATCCTTCTCCTCTTAACCCGACTGGAATTTCTTACTTCTGACCTCTGCATCAAGATTTTCATCTGCCACTTGGCCTTTGATGTTTTGGATTTTTCTTTGCTTCTGCTGTCTCCCATAAAACTTAATTCTCTTTTGCCCCAGGTCCCTGTAACTATAGGTCAGTCTGGCCAGTTCTGTTGATCTCCCTGCTCTCATGTATACTGGTCCCAACAGGTTATGTCATATGTAAGCATTCTCTTCATCCACTAGACACTCAATTAACGTCTGATTATGCTGTCCATGGGGTGGCAAAGAGTCGGACAAGACTGAGTGACTGAACTGAACTGATTATGCTGGAGCAGGACAAATTCTCTGTGGGATCGCTTTTAGAAACTTCTGAACTAGTAAATAAGGGCATAGATATTTTATTATGAACAAATTTATTTCAATTTTCCTTTCTTCACCAAATATTTGTTAATACAGTGAATTCAAAACACCACTTTTTTTTCAGTTGAAGAAAGAACCTCAATCCTAAAATGACAGATTAAAAATCACAAACATTTTTATTAAATATGAGGGGAAATGAGTTAGGCTGAACTCAACAGAAGCTAACCTTAGAGTTTTCAAAGGCATTGGTTGGTTTAGTTCCTAAGTCGTGTCCTACTCTTATGACCCCATGGACGGTAATCTGCCAGGCTCCTCTGCCCAAGGGATTCTCCAGGAAAGAATACTGGAGCAGGTTGCCATTTCCTTCTCCATTTCAAAGGCATAGATTTTAATTTATGGGAATATTTCAATAGAAAATGGATGTGCTGATCCTCAAAATACCTTTGCAACTCTGTCATACACTTCCATAGCCATGATCCACTTACACAGACCCTCAGCTGCAGAGGAAGCTTTAGCAACCTTAGGAGGATCAAATTCAGGGTTTGTTAAGTATTCACCACGAATCTTCTGCATAACAGTCACCTGGGAAACAAAGATTTAGATCTTAAAATTTCAACATGTACCACACAATCATTAGATGAAAAATTGATCATATATAGTTTAAAAAAGAGTATATAAAACAGTTGTGTTGTCTTTAAAAGCCAAAGTCAGTACTTTGAGATATTTTTAAAATAAGCATAATTGCAGCAAATTTATTACAGGTAGACAAGATATGTCTTCTAAAAAAATTTAAAAAGACCTTTGCAGTTTGGGAAAACATGTGTAAACAAGGAAAAAGAACAACTAAACATAAATAAATAGAAGTTTGGACGAAAAAGTATATACTTTTAATCTCAGAAATTTGTGTATCCAACTTGTTAAGAAATAAACTATTTTAAGAAGACACTTCGAGAACTCTTGCATGTCAGTAATACACTAAAACAGTTAATTTATTCAGTGACTTTGGATGGTCTGAAAGAGAAGTGGTTTTATGCATTATGAGAATTCATAATATAGTCATTAATAAATATTCCTTTACTATTTTAATTCTACTGACACTCTATTTGCTTACATTTTATATAATATTGAAAAATGTTAAAGATTTTATATATCTTGGCAAAATTACATTTATAGAAAAAAATCCAATGAAACTCACCGGAATATTGTCCTTGTCATATTCTCTCAAATCTCTTAAGAAATTCATATCTCCCAGAAGTTTTTTGCTAGGTCCCCAGTAATCTAATATCTATAAATAAAATTTACAGAAACATTATATGTACAGTTAAATATGTTTGATATAAAACTTTTCTTCTTGAGGTTTAAGGTATACTAATCCAGAGAAACTATACACTGAACTTTCAAAATACCTACTTATATGTCCTTGGAAATGAAATAAAGAGACTCCTCTCTCTGAGAACAAGGTAAGTATATCAAATATTTTAAATATGCATATTAATTTACATATTTAACTTATTATTAAAAATTAAATATTGAGGGTTTCCCTGGTGGTCCAGTGGTTAAGAGTCCATCTTGCAATGCAGAGAACAGGGGTTAGATCCCTGGTTCAGGAAGATCCCACATGCCACAGAACAACTAAGACCATGTACCACGTCACAGGTACTGAGCCTGCGCTCTGAAGCCCTTGTTCCACAACAAGAAAAGCCACTGCAATGAGAAGTCTGTGCACCAGAACTAGAGAAAAGCTGTGCATAGCAACAAAGACCCAGCACAGTCCAAAAAATGAGTAAATTTTTTAAAAGTTTAATAAAAAAAACACATCGACAGGCAAAAAATATGATCATTTCTTTTTAGAAAACTAAGAAAAGCAGCTGGTACAAATAACATCCAAATTTCATGTAAGCAAAATATTTTTATTATTTCAACTTTTATTTTCCTTTAATCTTGACTTTCAAATCATAAAGGTAGTGCTATAAACTGAAAGTCTGTGTCCTCTCCCCAAATTCCTATGCTAAAACCTACTTCCCAGTATAATCGTATTTGGAGGTAGGGTCTTAGGAACGTGATTAAGGCATGGATGTAATCAGTCCCTTTATAAAACAGAGGGCAGGGGGCTCCCTCTCATTCCACCATGAGAACACCGCAAGCAGACAGTATTCTATAAACCAGGACTGGACCCTCACCAGACACTGGATCTACTGCAGGCTTGACTTTGGACTTACCAGCCTCTAGAAGTGTGAGCAATAAATGTTTGTTCATAAGCAATTTGTTAGAGTAGCCCAAATGGACTAGGACGGGTAGCAAACATTTTTCTTACAGAAAATCCCCTCACCTACCTAGATTTTCCCAAGTGGAATACATAAAAGAAAGAGGTAAGACAAAGATTATACACTGCTCAGTCAGTTATAAGATAAAGCACATGGTGCTCACGCTCATAAAATAAAATATGTTAAATAACTAGCTGAACATTCTTAATTTCAGAAGCTTGATAGGGGTGTGTGAGCATGGTGTGTGTGTGTGTGTGTGTGAGAATAACTTGATAAGGTAAGAGCCTATTTTTTATCTTTATTATCTCAAGGGAGGACAGAATGGGCCCCCCACAAAAATCCCAATTCTCCAATTCAAGGATTCAAACCTAGGTATTGTAAAAACTTGAAAAGAAAAAGAAAAAAACCCTGAAAAGAAAATAAGTCTATAAATTTAGTTTAGGATAGATGTTATACCTTTCTTTTTAAGGGATATACCTTTGAATAACAATTGCAATAATAACAGCTAACGTTTACTAATAAATGTGTAGCATTTATTATCACAGACAGCTTACTGTGTGAAAGGCCTTATATGTTAAGAGATTGGTATGTAGTAACTAACCCAATCCTCACGTTAACTTTGTCACGAAAGTACTTTGACAATGCTTCTTTTACAGAGTTCCACAGAGGTTAAGCATCTTCCCCAGGGTCACACTGCTGGGAGGGTCAGGATTTCTGAATACAGACATTCTGGCTCCCAAGCACATAGTTTTAACGACATCACAGTACAAGTTACCTCAGCAGAATTTCTTGAATGCTTGGAAACAACACCTGTATAACCATGTCACATTCTTGAGGCTCTTAGCAAGAAAATCACAGCTATCTCCCTGTTCATTCACCCCAATAGAGTGGCGAATCCTGCATAGCCAGAAAAGGAGGTGGAAACCACTGGGACTACATTTCTCTGATACTATACTGCCCTCGGGCTTCTGTGGTGGCTCAGAAGGTAAAGAATCCACCAGCAATGTGGGAGACCTGGGTTCAATCCCTGGGTTGGGAAGATCCCCTGGGGGAGGGAGAAGTAACCCACTCCAGTATTCTTACCTGGAGAATCCTCACGGACAGAGGAACCTGGTGGTCTATAGTCCATGGGGTTGCAAAGAGTCAGACACGATTAAGTGACTCAACATAGCACAACATACTGCCTTCACTTTACCCTGGAGTACATATACAATGTGTCTTCCTTGGACTGGGTACTATTGACATTTAATTTGATAATAGTTGTTGTAAAGTGTTCTGGACATTCATGAACGTAATATAAATCTGTGTCTAGTTATTACCTTGCCTCCAGTTCCTGAAGGATCCGAAATTTTTTCTGGTTTTATATCTTTCATAACACAAACAGCAGCCATAACTAGTTTAACACCAGATGGAGGATTCTTCATTGACTTCACAATCGTAATGTCAGCTGGCTAAATCAAAAGAAAACAGGATGCCTTTAGGACAGCCTATTTGTAAATAATGACAGTTATTTTATAATGTTGGAGAGTAATAACAGCACTGATTTTCATCTGAAACTATAATTGTTTTTTGCTCTGTGTGGTTATAAAAAAGGTAACAAAAAAATTGAAGCCAGTAAATTAATGTTTCCCAAGTGTTTGAGAGTTCACAGATCCTTATGAGAACATGGTGTCAACTAAGAACATTTCTAATAAAATATTTTTGCACACATACACAAAATTTTTATACAACGATATACCAAGCATTAAATCCATCTTAAGAACCCTAATTTAGATAAAGGCTTAATTCCAGCTTTGCTTACATATTAGTTTTACCCACCAAAAATGAAAGAAGAGGTAGTTTCCAGTTCCAAGTTTATTTTCTAAAAAGGCATATATTGTTATGACAGACACAATAGATCCATTTATTTACTATCCTCTCCAATATCCTCTGACTTCCCTTGCAATTGCTGGAAAGCTAACAACAATAGATCTTAGTTTCCTACGCAGCTGGAGCTGCAGGAGGTCATTAGGTTCTACCATCAGATCATTTCAGTGATGCTTAACTGCAAGATGCTTAACTACTGACAGGTTGAGCTTACCATTTTGTCAGATATTTTACATGAAAGTCAGGGCACTGATTAGGAAAAAAGGCATAGAGTGGGGACTGGATATCCTGAACTCCCATACTACACTGGGCCTCCCTAGCTAATAGAAGCTCATCTCTCTGACCTGTTTGGTGAGATTATTCTGGTTTTGCCTAAAGACCCTGTAAAGAGAAATAAGCAACAGTCTAATGCAGACAAGTGCAACCCACATCTACATTAGGAATGATCTTTAGGTTTTTCTGTACATGCATGACCAGAAGGCTGCAGAGAGGTGACTCCATATTCTATTTAACAAATGCCTCCTGGCTCATGTACAGAACCACTTTGGCCTCTTGGAGATTGTTCCATTCCTACTGGAATGTCCTGAATGAAAATTATAAATAAATATACAAAAGCAAAAACATAAGATAACAATATATCAAAGAGGAACTGTTAAGAGTCAAATTTAATTTGACTGGATGATAACAATATAATAGCACCCACTGAAAATGATCAACACAGAATTAACCAAGTCTGTTACACAGTTACAGTTGCTGATAAAACACAAGCTCATTCCAACACTTGCCTTTAGTGTATCCAGTGCAGACAGGGCTGCTTCCAAGGCTGGAATTGCCTCAGCTAGATCACTTTCACATTCATTCTTCAGAGTTTGGGCTTCCTCAGCTTTTCCACTGGCTATCTCTTCATCAAATTTCACAAATTTTCTTTTTGCTTCCACTTGTGCAGATTCTATCTCGATAAGCTAAGCAAAAGAGAGAAAAAAATAAAGACATCTTAAACATGCTTAAACATCCTACTGTTTTCTCTATCCTAGAGACAAAAGAATATTTGAAAAGTAGGACACCAAACATATAATTTTAAAGGATAAAATGAGGAGAAATGTAAATATATGAGACCTAATTTAGTGATGGGCTTCTCATCTTTCTTCAAAAACAACAGAACCCACAAGGAACCCAGTGAATCAACTGAAAAGAGTAACGTCCCAAAGATCTTGTCGCAAATGAATTAAGGCTTATTATCAAAGCTGAATTTATGTATTTCAATTGTCTTTTGTCATCAATTTTTAAAAAATTCAGGACACTTTACCTGCATCATATTTGCATTTTCAACTTTTGCTTCCTCTAATTTGGGCTGCAATTGGACAAGCTCTGTTTTCATTTCACCAACCTAAATAGACAATTTGTCATTAGTTTTCATAACTACAATAGCTATAAAAGCCAAGCAGAGAAAACTGAAACTTAAAATCAGGACCAGAAAAGCTTAACTTTTTTTCCAGTTCTTTACATGATGAACAAAGCCATGAGAGTGTGGCCAGTTTTCTTCACAAAAGACTTTATCTTTCTTGAGTATGACAGGGCAATGGAAGAATGCAGTTGTCATGGAAGAAAAGTCAGATAGAAAAATGGTAGCAGCTCTGGGTATCCCTATTATATTATGTGTATGGTGTACAATTCATTCAGACCACCCACTCTGCTGCTTATGTTGAAATAATGCTAATAAGTATTACTTGACTCATTTGAAGAAAAGTCTTATATTTAACCAGTTATTATAATAAAAAGTCAACCCTGACACTGTACTTTCTCCAAATGCCAAAAAGTTAAGAATAAAACTGGATGTATTTGAGTCTGCGCAGTCTGAATGAACTTCTCTAAAATTCTAAAATTCACTTTACTCATCTGTAATATGAGGATCATAAAAGCGTCTACCTCATGGAGTTATCATGAGGAATAATTAGAGTAATGCAAATGAAGTACATAACTAATGCAAATGAAGTACATAACATAGTACCTGCATTCTCAATAAATTGTATCTCTTATATTTCCACTTGAGCAGCTCCTCAAATTTACCTGAGACCCAGCAAAAGCTAATTTGTCAAGTCCATTCACATAGCGCTGTTTTGCTTCCATTATAGCTTGTCGTCTCTTAGTCAACAGTTGTCGAAATGAGGCAATGAGTTCAAGGTAAGAAGTAGCAGTAACATAGTTATGTCGTCCTAACTCTTGCAAGAACCTAAAAGAGAGGCAGACAGTATTACTATAAATAATGGGTTTTACAAAGTAAGAAGTAAATTCAACATAGCATTAACAACAAATGTTTAAGAATAAAGGTTGATTTTACTCAGAAGCTGCTGAGTACTTAACTTTATACAGAACCACGTCCTAATTTCTAGTCTGCAAAATATTAGTATCAAATAGCAATGATGTAGTAAAAAAGCACAAATCAACAAAGATTTGTCTCAAGAGAGAACTATGCAAGAACGATAGAGGCCTTTTTATATGTTTCATATGCCAGGAAGATCTAATCCTGTAGCAGACCCAAGAGACTGTACACAAGGAAAGAGGACTACAGACAGGACAGCAAGAAAAAGTCGTCATTCCTTGCACGTGTGTCACATGTTGGTTAAATGGAGCTCGGCCACAAATATAAGACTACTACTCATACACATAAAAACAATGGATGCAATGATGTTTCATGCTGAGTGTGTAGACTAGAGCCCCCTTCGTGGTGTTCCTGCCCAAGCCAAACATGCTAGCTGGCTATAAAACTCTGGATAGGCAATATACAATGAGCATGTATGACATGAAGATGAACAGATGTAAAACTGGTACTTTTAAGGTATCCACAGCCTACCAACCATCTTCCTTCTTGTCTAAGGACTTCCAACAAGTGCCCCAGCAGCAATGCTTGTTCTATGAAACCTGCCACACTATACACAGCAGTTCAGGCCAGGACTGGGCACTAGACACAAAGAAAGCTAAATCACATTTTGAAACGAATTTGGACTAGAAAGCTGGAAAGAGCTAATCAGCTAGAATTGCAAGAAGTAAACTTGAGAATTGAGAGGCTGATAGTTTTCCTCCATATACACTGGAAAGCAGAAAATTCAGCCTCAAAGAGAAAAGATGAGAAAGCAGACGCCACAGAGAAACAGGAATAAGAAATAGGGAAAAAGAATTTCTGGGTTTCTGGTGGCTTCTTAACTCCTGCTTCTAGTGATTTCTAAGATGCAGCTATATTCTTTCCCTTAAGATACCCTGCTCTTTGTTAAACCTAGATCAAGTAGCTTTCTAATACTTAAAAGCCATAACTAATTAAATGATTAAAGAGAATTATAAGACTTAGAAATCATACTAAAATTTGCAGTTTCTCCTAAAAGAGATGCTTTAACATACAAGGCATTACTGTCATTTAAAAATTTATTAATATTAACCTTTCTGAAAGTTCCATAATGGAAGTGTGAAAGTGTTTGCATATTGGAACTATCTCTCGTCGTTCAACGTCAGTGAGCTCCAGTGTTTCTAAAAATTTCACAGCTACACGTTCAAGAGCATCTTCAGGCCATGGCTAAAAATAAGAAAAAGAAAAACAAGTGAAATTTAAAATGATTAGTCACACTCAAATTATATAAACTGTCTTCCTATGAGAGAAGAACTTGGGATTGAGAAAATTAAAATCTTAGTAGGGAAAATAGAATTAGAGGGACTAAGGTCACAAGTAAATCTACGAAAGATATAAGTATTTTATACATTAAAATTAAAGATAACTCAATATAGGAAAGGTCAATAATACTTTACATATCAAAGATATAGCGTACCATTTTCCTATCTCTTCCACTTGGATGTCTAGTAGGCATTCCAAATGTAGTATGATAATGGTACAGGCTGCTTTGTTGCCCTCTTAATACCTATCAGCCCCCTTTCCTTAAGACTCCAATTTTATTCTAGATAGCAATATCCCAGCTACAATACTACATTTCCTAGACTTTGCAATTCAGAGTGGATAATGACATATGAGCATCTATTGGGTGGAGACATCAGAGAAAGCTCTCTAGAGAGTTACAGAGAGCTGGCATGGCTCTTTGTGCCTTACTTTCTATTATTCTACTTCTTGCCTGGAACACAGATGTGAAAGTTGGAGTTCTAGCAGCTACATTAGGCCATATGATGACTCTGAAGATGGAAACTACATGCTGAGGATAATAAAGAAGAAAGAATATGGGATTCTGATGACTTTGTTAAGTCACAAAGTCCAGGTCTTCAGATTCTTCTTCTACATGAGAGAGGAAAAAAACCCTTATGTGTTTAGTTTAGGTTTCTGTTACTAGAGGGCTTCCCTTGTGGCTCAGCTGGTAAAGAATCCACCTGTAGTGCGGGAGACCTGGGTTCGATCTCTGGGTTGGGAAGATCCCCTGGAGAAGGGAAAGGCTACCCACTCCAGTATTCTGGCCTGGAGAATTCCATGGATTGTATAGTCCATGGAGTCACAAAAAGTTGGGCATGACTGAGCGACTTTCACTTTCTGTTACCAGCAGCTCGTCATAATTCCTACTTGCTACAACATCCAAAGTTGAACATTTGATTTTCTTCCCCACAGAGTCACTTTCCCTCCAGTACTCCCCACCTCAGTGAGATGGTTCCTTTGCTTTTCCTAGAATACACCAAGGGTGCTTCTGGCCCTGGGTCTTGGATTTGCTGTTCCTCTGACTGGAACCCTCCTAATCTAGATCTCCATGTGGTTCAACTCCCTCACACCTCTGTGCAAACGCAAACCTACCAGGGAGGTCTGCCCAAAGCACTCACTCTTTCAAAAACAGCATTCTTTCCCTCATTACTCGTTCCCTTATCTTGAACTTTTTCTTAGCACTTAGCAATATCTGACATATATTTATTCATTTGTTTTTGTCTGCCTCACCGACTCACCACTAAAATATAAAAACCACAAAAGCAAGGAATCTTACCTCACTACTGTTACCGTCAGTGCTTAAACAGCTCTTGTTGGTAAATATTTGAAATATTTACTCAATGAAATAATTTATGTTAAATGAGTACTTAATCTTCACTTGCTCAATACAGTATTCCAAACTTCATTCCATTTAGATTCAACAAGATGCTTGTCATGTTTTTCCTTTATAGTAGACAATATGCATTTTAAGATCAATTTTTTGTGTTTGGCCCTCTCAGTTCAGTCAGTTCAGTCGTTCAGTCTTGTCCGATTCCTTGCAACCCCATGAATCACAGCATGCCAGGCCTCCCTGTCCATCACCAACTCCCGGAGTTCACTCAGACTCACATCCATCAAGTCGGTGATGCCATCCAGCCATCTCATCCTCTGTCATCCCCTTCTCCTCCTGCCCCCAATCTCTCCCAGCATCAGAGTCTTTTCCAATGAGTCAACTCTTCACATGAGGTGGCCAAAGTACTGGAGCTTCAGCTTTAGCATCATTCCTTCCAAAGAAATCCCAGGGCTGATCTCCTTCTGAATGGACTGGTTGGATCTCCTTGCAGTCCAAGGGATTCTCAAGAGTCTTCTCCAACACCACAGTTCAAAAGCATCAATTCTTCGGCTCTCAGCCTTCTTCACAGTCCAACTCTCACATCCATACATGACCACTGGAAAAACCATAGCCTTGACTAGACGAACCTTTGTTGACAAAGTAATGTCTCTGCTTTTGAATATGCTATCTAGGTTGGTCATAACTTTCCTTCCAAGGAGTAAGCGTCTTTTAATTTCATGGCTGCAGTCACCATCTGTAGTGATTTTGGAGCCCAGAAAAATAAAGTCTGATGCTGTTTCCACTGTTTCCCCACCTATTTCCCATGAAGTGATGGGACCAGATGCCATGATCTTCGTTTTCTGAATGTTGAGCTTTAAGCCAACTTTTTCACTCTCCACTTTCACTTTCATCAAGAGGCTTTTTAGTTCCTCTTCACTTCCTGCCATAAGGGTGGTGTCATCTGCCTATCTGAGGTTATTGATATTTCTCCCAGCAATCTTGATTCCAGCTTGTGTTTCTTCCAGTCCAGCGTTTCTCATGATGTACTCTGCATATAAGTGAAATAAACAGGGTGACGATATACAGCCTTGATGTACTCCTTGTCCTATTTGGAACCAGTCTGTTGTTCCATGTCCAGTTCTAACTGTTGCTTCCTGACCTGCATATAGGTTTCTCAAGAGGCAGGTCAGGTGGTCTGGTACTCCCATCTCTTTCAGAATTTTCCACAGTTTATTGGGATCCACACAGTCAAAGGCTTTGGCATGGTCAATAAAGCAAAACTAGATGTTTTTCTGGAACTCTCTTGCTTTTTCCATGATCCAGCAGATGCTGCAATTTGATCTCTAGTTCCTCTGCCTTTTCTAAAACCAGCTTGAACATCAGGAAGTTGATGGTTCACATATTGCTGAAGCCTGGCTTGGAGAATTTTGAGCATTACTTTACTAGCGTGTGAGATGAGTGCAATTGTGTGGTAGTTTGAGCATTCTTTGGCATTGCCTTTCTTTGGGATTGGAGTGAAAACTGACCTTTTCCAGTCCTGTGGCCACTGCTGAGTTTTCCAACTTTGCTGGCATATTGAGTGCAGCACTTTCACAGCATCATCTTTCAGGATTTGAAAGAGCTCAGCTGGAATTCCATCACCTCCACTAGCTTTGTTCGTAGTGATGCTTTCTAAGGCCCACTTGACTTCACATTCCAGGCTGTCTGGCTCTAGGTCAGTGATCACACCATCGTGATTATCTGGGTCGTGAGGATCTTCTTTGTACAGTTCTTCTGTGTATTCTTGCCATCTCTTCTTAATATCTTCTGCTTCTGTGAGGTCCATACCATTTCTGTCCTTTATCGAGCCCATCTTTGCATGAAATGTTCCCTTGGTATCTCTAATTTTCTTGAAGAGATCTCTAGTCTTTCCCATTCTGTTTGGCCCTCTACTCTAGTAAAAATCAAGCTTTTTGATCAAATACTCCATTAATTATTAAAAAAAAGTGTTAGGCAACCATTACCAGTATATACATATTTATTAATTATATTCATATGGTATTACTGTACTAATATATTTTTAAACCCAAAAAAAGGCCTTTAAAGATTTATTATTAACATAAACGAATTTTTGTAAAATGTCAAGATAAGCACCATTTTCCGATCACGTAACTCTTTTTATTTTGAAAAGCTTCTCCCCAAAGCTCCCTGGCAGACTTTAAATCCAGATCCACTGGTAAGAAACACATCACGAAAAGGCTCATGTGTAAACAGTCAACAATAAGAGGAGTGAGAGCACCAATGCTGACTTAGGCCAACCAGGAATGAATCCCTATTAGACTTTGCCTACTTGGGTAGCAATTTCCCAAACAAAATCAGAATTCTGTTAGCAAAGATGAAGT
Source organism: Bos indicus x Bos taurus (assembly GCF_003369695.1). NCBI lineage: Eukaryota > Metazoa > Chordata > Mammalia > Artiodactyla > Bovidae > Bos > Bos indicus x Bos taurus. The sequence goes on from NC_040097.1 coordinate 17,032,076, forward strand.
GGGTAGAAAATGGCTGTTGAGAGGTAACCATGACATCATAAGCTAATGCTGCAAAGTCATGACACACCCTGGGAATAACCTTTATTATTTAAACAGTTGATACAAATCCATATTCCAAGTGAAAGGGAAGTCACCCAGTCATGTCCAAATCTTTGCAACCCTATGGACTGTAGCCTGCCAGGCTCCTCCATCCATGGAATTTTCCAGGCAAGGATACTGAAGTGGGTTGCCATTTCCTTCTCCAGGGGATGTTCCTGACACAGGGATTGAAGGCAGGTCTCCCACGCTGCAGGTAGATCTGAGCCTCCAGGGTTTTAACCAATGTCTCACTAGATCTTGTTAAACTGTCATTGTTTTTGGTCTTAAAATGTAGGTGACACAGGGCTTGAGCTAGCTCCTGCTAGTTTTATGACAGTTTTTTACTGTCCACTTATAACTGCATTGTCCATCTTCAATTTTCAGTTCATTGCAAGACTCCCTGAGGGTCCCTTGCACACTATCTATGACATATGTCCATCTGACATACAAACTGAGTGGGAAAGTGAAAGTAAAAGTGCAAGCTGCTCAGTTGTGTCCAACTCTTTTTAACTCCATGGACTATAGACCGCCAGGCTTCTCTGTCCACGGAGTTCTCCAGCCAAGAATTGTGGAATGGGTTGCCATTCCCTTCTCCAGGGGGATCTTCCCAACCCAGGCATCAAACCTGGGTGTCCTGCATTGCAGGCAGATTATTTACCACCTGAGCCACCAGAGAAGCAATGTCAATTCACATGAGATATTTCATACACAAGTGAGTATTTCAGTAAATTCTACCCTTATCTTCTGAACTGTTTTGGCACCTCTGGTAAGTTTACACCCTATTTTGGAGAACAGAAATCTATCCAAAAAGTCAGTGACTTCTCAGCTATGTGACACACAGTAGTTCACACTCACTTCCATCCTTAAAAGACTCAGGCCTCAAACAATGCCATCAGTACCCCGACACAGTTTCTGTATCCCCACTGTTTCACTGTAAAATCTTGGTTCCTCTCTGTTATCCACTTAACTTCCCTTATCCATTTGCACCTCCTAGTTCTTTCTTTCTTAAATTTCCCCCAATAAGTATGAATCACATACAATAGAACAGAAAGTCTCATGGTTATAAAAAACATATTCAGAAATAGAATTGTACTTATAAGATCTCACAAAAGAAAAACTTTTAACTGGATAGGCTTTGTTTGTTTGGTTTTGGTTTGGGGCTACTTAATGAAAGCAATATTAAGATACAGTTTGCATAAAGGAAAACTGTTTCACATGACTTTTATTGTTGTATAAATTCTAAAACATCCACTAGCTGAAACACACTACAGTCCTCAAAAGGGAAGAATTACCGTTTTTCAAACATGCAATTGATAAAGATGAAAGAGAACAAAACGCATTAGTATTAGAAAATTAGTTTTAAAAGAAACTATCCAGGATCAAGCTATAGTCCACAATACATTCATTTCAGTTCAGTTCAGTTCAGTTGCTCAGTCGTGTCTGACTCTTTGCGACCCCATGAATCGCAGCACGTCAGGCCTCCCTGTCCATCACCAACTCCCGGAGTTCACTAAAACTCACATCCATCGAGTCGGTGATGCCATCCAGCCATCTCATCCTCTGTCGTCCCCTTTTCCTCCTGCCCCCAATCCCTCCCAGCATCAGTCTTTTCCAATGAGTCAACTCTTCACATGAGGTGGCCAAAGTACTGGAGTTTCAGCTTTAGCATCATTCCTTCCAAAGAACACTCAGGGCTGACTCCTTTAGAATGGACTGGTTGGATCTCCTTGCAGTCCAAGGGACTCTCAAGAGTCTTCTCCAACACCACAGTTCAAAAGCATCAATTCTTCCATGCTCAGCTTTCTTCACAGTCCAACTCTCGCATCCATACATGACCACTGGAAAAACCACAGCCTTGACTAGACGGACCTTTGTTGGCAAAGTAATGTGTCTGCTTTTCAATATGTTATCTAGGTTGGTCATAACTTTACTAGGCATAAAACAAATAAATAGAAGGCACCATGAGCTACCCTTCTCAAACACATAAATACTGAATGGTTTTACTCAGACAGTGATGATTTCCCCTGTTTAAATGAAGTGATAGCCTGTATCATTCGCTGCTGGCATGACTGAAACTGTCACCCAGCTAGTCTTCCTGTCTCTTGTTTTGCCCAATTCCAAATCATCCACCATAAAGCTTCCAAGAGTTTTGGGTTATTCCTAAAATGTAGATTAGCTATATACATGTTAATTGCCTTGAAATGTCTTTGGTATAAAACCAAATTCCTAGACACATTTACACATTCATTTATAGCCTGGCACCCACTCAAAGCTCCAACTTAACTCCTGTTGCCCTCATTGCCAGTCAGCCACACCAAACTATTTAACTATTTGCCCAAATGAGCCACACTTTCCCCACTGTTGCACCTCTGCATGTGCTATCCTCTTATGATGGTTAATTTTATGTGTGCCTATATATTTGGTCCAACATTATTCTAGTTGTTTCTGTGAGATACATTTTGGATGGGTTCAACATTTAAATGAATAGACTGAATAAAGCAGATTGCTCTCCCTAATGTAAGTGGGCAGCATCCAATCAGTCGAAGGCCTGAATAGAACAAAAAGGCTGAACCTCCCTCAAATAAGGGAGAATTCCTCCTGCATGATGGCCTTCGAGTGAGGACATTAGTTTTTTTCCTGACTTTGAATTCAAGCATAACACCTTTTCCTAGGTCTCAATCCTGCTGGCTTTCAAACTGGAATGACACCATCAGCTCTCATGGGTCTCCAGCTTGCCAACTGCAAATCTTGAAAATCATCAGCCTTAATAAAGATGTGAGCCAATTCCTTATAATAAATATATGTATAAATAGATAAAGATATATCTATCTCTAAATATATCTTTATGCAGAGTACATCATGAGAAACGCTGGACTGGAAGAAACACAAGCTGGAATCAAGATTGCTGGGAGAAATATCAATAACCTCAGATATGCAGATGACACCACCCTTATGGCAGAAAGTGAAGAGGAACTAAAAAGCCTCTTGATAAAAGTGAAAGTGGAGAGTGAAAAAGTTGGCTTAAAGCTCAACATTCAGAAAACAAAGATCATGGCATCCGGTCCCACCACTTCATGGGAAATAGATGGGGAAACAGTGGAAACAGTGTCAGACTTTATTTTTCTGGGCTCCAAAATCACTACAGATGGTGACTGCAGCCATGAAATTAAAAGACGCTTACTCCTTGGAAGGAAAGTTATGACCAACCTAGATAGCATATTCAAAAGCAGAGACGTTACTTTGTCAACAAAGGTTCGTCTAGTCAAGGCTATGGTTTTTCCTGTGGTCATGTATGGATGTGAGAGTTGGACTGTGAAGAAGGCTGAGCGCCGAAGAATTGATGCTTTTGAACTGTGGTGTTGGAGAAGACTCTTGAGAGTCCCTTGGACTGCAAGGAGATCCAACCAGTCCATTCAGAAGGAGATCAGCCCTGGGATTTCTTTGGAAGGAATGATGCTAAAGCTGAAACTCCAGTACTTTGGGCACCTCATGTGAAGAGTTGACTCACTGGAAAAGACTCTGATGCTGGGAGGGATTAAGGGCAAGAGGAGAAGGGGACGACAGAGGATGAGATGGCTGGATGGCATCACTGACTCGATGGACGTGAGTCTGAGTGAACTCCGGGAGCTGGTGATGGACAGGGAGGCCTGGCGTGCTGCGATTCATGGGGTCGCAAAGAGTCGGACACGACTCAGCGACTGATCTGATCTGATCTTATCTGATGGATGTGTATATATATACATGTACATACATATATACACAGGAGAAGGCGATGGCACCCCACTCCAGTACTCTTGCCTGGAGAATCCCATGGACGGAGGAGCCTGGTAGGCTGCAGTCCATGGGGTCGCTAAGAGTCGGACACAACTGAGCAACTTAACTTTCACTTTTCACTTTCATGCATTGGAGAAGGAAATGGCAACCCACTCCAGTGTTCTTGCCTGGAGAATCCCAGGGATGGGAGAGCCTGGTGGGCTGCTATCTATGGGGTTGCACAGAGTCAGACACAACTGAAGCGATTTAGGAGCAGTAGCAGCATACATGTACATACATATATATATATACGTATATACATATATGTATATATATAAGGAACCAGTATAAGGAACCAGTAGAATGTATCATATATATATATATAAAAGATCATATATATATGATCTTTTATATATATAAAAGATACATTCTTCTGGTTCCTTATACAACCCTCCTCTATGTAATGGATTCATTTTCATGCTTCAGAGAGACACTGTCTTAATAAGCACACCTTTGCACGTCGAGACTATGGCTCTTTTATGTAACTGACTGCTCATTTGCTAGCTGTCTTTTTTGTCTTCCAGTCTAGTATATGAGATCATTTTGGGGATCATGGAGTTTTCCAAGTCCCTGGTGCTGCCGTTAGAGTGAGTAACCAAAAAGCACTTGATACATGCATATTAATAGAAGTTGAGTAAGATTTCTGTAACAGTCCAAAAGATTTAATTATCTCTGATGGCCCAGATGGTAAAGAATCTGCCTGTAATGCAGCAACACCCAGGTTTGATTCCTGGGTTGGGAAGAGCCGCTTGAGAAGGGAATGGCAACCCACTCCAGTATTCTTGCCTGGAGAATCACATGGACAGAGGAGCCTGGTGGGATACCACCCATGGGGTTGCAAAGAGTCAGATATAACTGAGCAATTAACACACACACACACACACACACTGCAAATTACAAACCTGAAACCAGTCAATGGTACAGCAATTGATGAGGGATGGGAACTGCCTCAAGCGATTTCGGAAGGCATCTCCAATGGGGCTAAAGGCCACCACAACATGAAGATTTTCTTTGCAGCGATTCACAAAGAAAGCAAACAGGGCTAAGGGACTGAGTTCACCGTGTTTATTGCCAGCCTGAGCCACAGGACGAACACCCTAGGGAATACCAGAAAAAGCCTCGTAAATAGAAACACGTAAGCTGATAAAAGATTAGTAGATATTAAAATATTAAGAATTTGTATTACTCCTCTTATAAATATCTTAAAATTTTTGTTTTTATATCAATATAATGGCTTTGATATAGTCTGCACTTAGAAGACTACTTTCAATTCCATAATTCTATAATTTAAAAATAAGTATCTGTCAAAGATTTAACTTATAAAAATAGTCACAAAAAGTTCACCAAGATAAACATACGGGACATTATATAATTCAACACTGGTTTTAAGAGGAAAAAATTGAAACAACTAAAGCATCCAGTTAAAAACATTATAAAACATCCATACACTGTAATTTTAAACAACTGTTAAAGATAATGAGATGCATCAACATGTGCTATGGCAAGATGAGCAAGAAAAAATAAATATAAGGTCAAATTGTGCAAGAGTATGCATAATATGATCCTTTTTGTTAAATTAAAAAATACATAGGTGCATATGTGTAAACATATACTTTTTTATGGAAGCAAACACAAAGAACTATTAACAGTGGTTCCTTTGGGTGAGATGGACTTAAAGGAGAATGAAAGGGGATTTTATGTTTATTTTGTATATTCTTCTTGGCTTATATAATTTTTTTCATTTTGGACATTCTTCCGCTGTTTGAACTATCTGACTTTATTCTTATAATGTTTGTATTTTTTGAAATGATAATAGAGTTTGGTAATGAGATTATTCACTCAGTCATGTATGACTCTTTGTGACCCCATGGACTGTGCCTGCCAGGTTCCTCTGTCTATGGAATTCTCCAGAGGAGAATACTGGAGTGGGTAACCATTTCCTTCTCCAGGCGATCTTCCCAACCCAGGTATTGAACCCAATACATATCCTTCATTGGTAGGTGGACTCTTTACCAATTCTTTAGCCACCAGTGAAGCCCAATGAGATTATACATTAATTCTAATTTTTTTCCTTATGTTGGATTGACCAAATGTTCTTTCAGGCTTTTCCATAACCGTGTACAAAAAACCCAAATGAACTTTTTGGTCAACCTATTAATATCTCTATATGAAAAAGGCTTCTTACGTGAGGTCTGGCATAATGGCTTTAGAATCAAACTTCTTGAGTTCAAATTCCAGCTTGCAGCTGATTATCTATGTGACCTGGAGGCAAGTTACTTAATCTCTCTGTTACTCAGTTTCCTTATCCATAAAATGGGGGCAAGAGTACTTATCAATATATCAAGGGGTTGTTGAGTGATCAAAGAGTTATTACATGTGAACACTTAAAACAGTTCTTGTCTCATAGGTAAGTACTTTTCAGCTTTTTAATATCCTAACTTTCTCCTTCAAAGTAGAAAAGGTCTCATACTCAATAAATTATCTTATAAACAGATTTTTAAAAGAAAATAAAATTGTAAAAGGTAGATTTACATTTTTTAATAGCAAATTTAGGAAGTGATCACAATGATCATACAATTTCCAATATGATGATAGTGAATTTATTTCTAGATGGCCTCTCTACTCTAGATATGTGACAGATATAGATCTATGGGAAACTGTAAATCAACTTTGTTTATTCACCCTGACAGTAATTCTCATATTAAGATTATTATGATCAGTGTCAATCTGGGAAATTATGTTCAGGTTGTCTACCTCCATTAACTCTTGAGTTAACAGGGGGACATTCAGATATAGAAAGCTACATGGTATATACAGTTACATGGTTGTAACTGTAGAACAAGAGTTCAAGAAAGGGCCAAGATATTGATATAAATACAGGCATTATTTACACAGAAATAATAGTTAACATGATCTTCCCTTATGGCTCACTGGTAAAGAGTCCACATGCTGATGCAGGAGATGTGGGCTCGACCTCTGGGTCAGGAAGATCTCCTGAAGGATGAAATGACAACCCACTCCAGTATTCTTGCCTGGGAAATCCCATGGACAGAGGAGCCTGGTGGGCTATAGTTTATGGGGTCACAAAGAGTCGGACATGACTCAGCAACTAAACAACAACAATAACAAAGGTCAATGCTTCTAGAGTAGAAGTAGGGAGTAACATCTACATGCACATAGAAATACTAATACTTTGGGAGCACAACTGATTCTGGGAGCAAGAAAAAGAGTAGATATTGAAGGCGAAAGGAAACAAACTGAGGGAACTTTCACAGCAGTCAAAGAAAAACATATTTTAAAAGAGGAATGATGAGTTATTTCAGAGATGAATGATAATTTTAAAAGAGAACTGAGAAAATATCACTAAATACGGTAAATAAGTCACTGCAAAATTGAGACAAACTTTGCAGCAATTTAATTCTGCAAGGAGTGTGAACAGAACAGTGGAAAAGTAGCCTGGAAATGGAAGGCTGAAGCTACAATTGTAATGCTGACATCAGAGACTGTGCTGAGTCTATAAGAGGTGATCGGTAGGCAGGACCAGGCCCAAGCTCTATAGATCAGTTATCAGTGATCTGTGTCAGATGGATGAAATAAGCAAAGTCCAAGACCTGGTCTTCAAAGTGCAGGGTATGCAAAGAAATTAATATAATTTATCTTATATATCTTTTATATTTTTAAATATTGGTATAAAGCAAGCAAAAAAATAAAAGGATGCACTTTGGTACATGTGAGTTCTGACCATGGCTATTTCCTTGTGGATAAATTGATATGGTGTTCCTAGGTTTGGGTGGAATATGAAGGAAATAAGTTCTTCAGGCTATTCTTGGATCATACCGTAAAATAGTAAAGCCATGGAAAAGCTTTTGTAGCAAAGTGATGAGAGGAAAAAGATAAACAACCATTAAAGTGAGCAGAAAAGCCTTGCAAAGTTTAGAAAATCCCATTCCCCAAAGGGTCTCATTCCCTGGAAAGGAGTGTAGGGAATATATTTTTCCTATGGATTAGGAGAATCACCATTCTTAGGAACTTTTAGCCACAACCTTGATGCTACCCAGATACAAACAGAGAACTTGGATTTTTTTTTTTTCCTTTCTCCTTCCCCACTCCAGGCCATGAACTGGTGGTGCATCACATTTACTGAGGGCTTTCTAAGTGCCTGACATTCCATAACTACCTTATTTCATTTGATGATGCTGTATAGGAGGAACTATTTTGTGAATATAATACTTCCGTTCCATAGATGAGAAAAGCAGGGTGCTTGAACTACCAGGGGGGATCCATTTTACTCCAGATGCTATCACTGGAGGCTGGAATGAAGCATCCTGATATGAGTGATGTGTTCTGTGGGTAAAAGTAGTTATGATAACAGGAAAGGGGAAACTACTAGCTGAAATCTTGTATGGGAAGATCTGAAAAATGGTGGTCGAAGGTCAGGACATCTGAGGTAGAGGTGCATCACAAAATATATTTTTTTCTTTGTCAACTAAATCACAAAGCATGATTCCCAGATGTACCAGAATCAATACAAGTGGTTTTATTAAACTGAAATTTTACTAACTAGCGGCAAACTATAAAAGTGAATCAAGTAGTGTTTTAAAGCTATATTTTCTCATATCACTATAACCATAAGACATTATTTTATTTTTTGACATATACACACTACTCTGTACAATGAGAACCTACTGTATAGCAAAGGGAACTCTACTCCATGCTCTGAGATGACTTAAATGAGAAGGAAATTCAAAAAAGAGGGAATACATGTATATGTATATGTATGGCTGATTGACTTTGCTGTACAGCAGAGACTGACACAGCAGTGTAAAGCACCTACTCTCCAGGTAAGGAAAAAAGACATGATTTTAAATCTCTAATCATTCATAAAACATGCTAAATAAGATCAAATGGATGAAACACTGTCATCATTATGGAAAAAGCTGGGTTAAAATAATTAAAATTCTGTCTCATAACTATACTTTTACAGTTATAACTATTTAAAATTCACCAAAAAAAGTATTAAAATATACATTAAGTTTTTGATTACCAAAATTCTCTGCACAAGCCATATTTATACTGAAGAACAGAAAAGTTTCAAGGTAACATTTCTGAGTTGGGAGCAGCACTCCCTGAAAAGCATTTACCTCCATCACTTCTTGTTTTTCATCTGCTGCAAAAATATTAGGTACTTCTCCAGTATTGAGCACACTGTCGATATCCTCTAGAAAAGCTTCCTCTTTAATCTGAGTGTCCGTGATTAGAAAGACTGTCTTCTGGCCCTTCATGCCCACGTTCCTTAAAAGGGCCTTAAAATAAAAATGTACTTAGAATCAGAATCTGGTGGAAATCGTGTTTTTTTTGCTTTCCTTCCCCTTTCCTTTCTTTTGATAACAACATCCCACCCTTTCTGGTGGTGTCAATCTCCTCACAAGAACATGCCTCTTGCAAAGGATCTTCTTCATCCCTCTCCAGAAGAGAAGAGGAAACACAAGAAGAAGCACCTGGTGCAGAGCCCCAGTTCCTATTTCATGAATGCAAAATGCCCAGGTTGCTATAAGATCACCACCATCTTTAGCCATGCACAACAGTAGTTTTGTGTGTTGGCTGCTCTACTGTCCTCTGCCACCATACAGGAGGAAAAGCAAGACTTACAAAAGGATGCTCTTTCAAACAGAAGCAGCACTGAAAGTACCCTGTATCAAGATGAATGGAAAACCATCCCAAAAAACATGTTTTGGATGAAAAAAAAAAATCTCAATTTTTAATACCTCTCCCATTGGGGCTTCCCTTGTGGCTCAGCTGGTAAAGAATCCACCCGCAGCAGGAGACCTGGGTTTGATCCCTGGGTTGGGAAGATCCCCTGAGGAAGGGAACAGCTACCCACTTCAGTATTCTGGCCTGGAGAATACCATGGACTATAGTTCATGGGGTCACAAAGATTCAGACATGACTAAGCAACTTTCACTTTCACTTCTCCCATTCTGGTGGCACTGTCGATCTGGGCCTCCATTTTACCCATCCCTCCAGTGGAAGACTCCATCTGGCCAGTTTTCCAAGCCCCAAGGCACAGTCATTGATTCAGAGGTGGGCTTATGATTTAAGAGGGCCCATTCACAGTCTCACTTCAGGAACTAAGATGGATTTGAAAAGAGAAAGAATCTGTTCATCTAAGAATGGAGATATAAAAGCCAGTTCTCCACACTCACTTTTAAGATGTAGACTTATTTAGTACATGAAAGTCAGAAAAAGTTTAAAAAGTCCAGCAAAGTCTCTCTTGTTTTTTTCCACTTTGGGTCATCTCTCTTCCAGGGCCAGCAGAACCACAGGCACGTGTGTATGAAGCCCCAGCTATGCCCTCCATTATTCTATTGGTTACTGGAAGAGCAGCGCAGCTCTAAAGAAACTATTAAGATTTGACAGCTTTGATGACATCGTCATCACCACTGAGGTTTATATCTAACAGTCTACTGAAAAAACACATTTGTCTGAAATAAGGCCTTTCTGAACTAGAATAAAGATAGAATCAGCAGCAGCATGGTAAGAACGCAGTGGATAAGACTTAAGTTATAAATCCCACTCTGCTGTGCATACCTGTTCTCAACTTCAGTTTCCCTATCAGTAAAACACAGAGACAACCATACCCGCTACACTGAACTGTCATACTTGTAGAAAGAAAGCACATATGTAAAGCACTTCAAACAGTGCTCAGCACATGCAGTAACTGCCTAGGGATAGTATTATTATCACCATTGCATTCAGCACACAGCTAGCTATACAGGTTGGCTCTCTCTTTACAGATAAAAGAATGCACAGATGTTATTTTAGACACTAGATTTCCTCATGATTTTACCTTCAGGTCCTCTCTCCACTCATTCATACCATAACTCTTTGAAATTTCTGGTTGGAAAATCTGCATTTTTGCCATAGATGTAGCCAGACGAGTTAAAGATTGACGACCACTTCCTCCAAGTCCGACAAGCAAAGCATTTCCTCCAGACTGCTTCAGAATCCGACATATTCGTGATAAATGTTCCAATACATACCTATGATATATAGATATTATTATACTTCAAAATACGAATGTAAATGTTTATTTACCCATAACTATTGCTTTACTTTCCTAGAAGGATGGACTTTGCTGTCCCATATGTTACTATCTCAATTTTAAAGAGGTAATCATGAATAAGTGTGATATTTCAAACGCAGTTACAATTCGACCATTTGATGTAAAGGAAAACTATTTGAAGTACAAATTCAGGAAATGTAATATATGTAAGCTACAAAAATAAAATGAAATTGTTAACTATTTGTACTGGAGCATATTATTTTCATCTAAAAGATTTCTTCAGAAATTCCCTGGTGGTTCACTAGTTAGGACTCTGGACTTTCACTGCCAAGGGCCAGGGTTCAATCCCTGGTCAGAGAGCTAAGATATCACAAGCATGGTAAAAGAAAAAGAAAAAGTGTATTCAACATTTTAATACCAGGATTTCTATGTGAGAACTAGAAAGTCAGTTATATACAAAATAATACATTCAGGAAAGGTATCTACGCTAGTAATTAGGGAAATTAAAACTAAAGACACAGTGTGATACTGACAAAACTAACCAAATCTGGCAATCCTGTGTTGGCAAGGGTGAGAAACAATGGGAGTTCTTAAAAACAATGATCATTTCTGAAGATACTTTGGCAAAACTTAGTAAAGTAGAAGATGATAACATATCAGATCATATCAGATCAGTCGCTCAGTCGTGTCCAACTCTTTGCGACCCCATGAATAGCAGCACGCCAGGCCTCCCTGTCCATCACCAATTCCCGGAGTTCACTCAGACCACGTCCATCGAGTCAGTGATGCCATCCAGCCATCTCATCCTCTGTCGTCCCCTTCTCCTCCTGCCCCAATCCCTCCCAGCATCAGAGTCTTTTCCAATGAGTCAACTCTTCACATGAGGTGCCCAAAGTACTGGACTTTCAGCTTTAGCATCATTCCTTCCAAAGAAATCCCAGGGCTGATCTCCTTCAGTCTGGACTGGTTGGATCTCCTTGCAGTCCAAGGGACTCTCAAGGGTCTTCTCCAACACCACACTTCAAAAGCATCAATTCTTCGGTGCTCAGCCTTCTTCACAGTCCAACTCTCACATCCATGCATGACCACAGGAAAAATCGTAGCCTTGACTAGACGGACCTTTGTTGGCAAAGTAATGTCTCTGCTTTTCAATATGCTATCTAGGTTGGTCATAACTTTCCTTCCAAGGAGTAAGTGTCTTTTAATTTCATGGCTGCAGTCACCATCTGTAGTGATTTTGGAGCCCAGAAAAATAAAGTCTGACACTGTTTCCACTGTTTCCCCATCTATTTCCCATAAAGTGATGGGACCGGATGCCATGATCTTCGTTTTCTGAATGTTGAGCTTTAAGCCAACTTTTTCACTCTCCTCTTTCACTTTTATCAACAGGCTTTTGAGTTCCTCTTCACTTTCTGCCATAAGGGTGGTGTCATCTGCATATCTGAGGTTATTGATATTTCTCCCGGCAATCTTGATTCCAGCTTGTGTTTCTTCCAGTCCAGCGTTTCTCATGATGTACTCTGCATATAAGTGAAATAAACAGGGTGACGATATACAGCCTTGATGAACTCCTTGTCCTATTTGGAACCAGTCTGTTGTTCCATGTCCAGTTCTAACTGTTGCTTCCTGACCTGCATACAAATTTCTCAAGAGGCAGATCAGATGGTCTGGTATTCCCATCTGTTTCAGAATTTTCCACAGTTTATTGGGATCCACACAGTCAAAGGCTTTGGCATAGTCAATAAAGCAGAAATAGATGCTCTTCTGGAACTCTCTTGCTTTTTCCATGATCCATCGGATGTTGCAATTTGATCTCTGGTTCCTCTGCCTTTTCTAAAACCAGCTTGAACATCAGGAAGTTCACGGTTCACATATTGCTGAAGCCTGGCTTGGAGAATTTTGAGCATTACTTTACTAGCGTGTGAGATGAGTGCAATTGTACGGTAGTTTGAGCATTCTTTGGCATTGCCTTTCTTTGGGATTGGAATGAAAACTGACCTTTTCCAGTCCTGTGGCCACTGCTGAGTTTTCCAAATTTAATAATTCCACTTCTAAGAATATAGCCTAGAGAAATCCTTACACATGTAACCAAGGAGACATGAATATTCAAACCTTTTTCATAATTACAAAAACTAGAAATTACCTAGTTTACAGTACTTAGTATCTGAAACAGAAGTCTATCTTAGAAGAATGATTCCACTGTGTTAAAATTATACATTGGAATGCAATACAGTAGTAAAACTTTGTTTTTTGTGAATTTCATGGTCTGGAATAAACCAACTTGCAAAGGAATATGCACAGTATGATACCACTTATATGATTTTTAAACATGCAAAATAAGACTGCCTGTATGTTTAGGAACATACACGTGGGCATGCTCAGTCACTAACTGTCCTACTCTTTGTGACTCCATGGGCTGTAGCCCACCAGGCTCCTCTGTCCATGGGATTCCCCAGCAAGAATACTGGAGAGGGTTGCCATTTCCTCCTCCAGGGGACCTTCTCAACCCAGGGATTGAACTTGTGCTTCCTGCATTAGTAGGTGGATTCTTTACCACTGAGCAACCTGGGAAGCACTTAGGAACACACACATGTAGTAAAAATCTAAAGAAACACATGAGTTTCTTTTTACCCCTGCAAGGAACAATGGGAACGCAGTGAGGGAGGGTTGGCTACTCAAGAGATTTCAAATAAATTGCTAGAGATTTCAAATAAATTAATTTAAATAAATATTCAAATAAATTCAAATTTAAAAAATCTTTTTTTACATTCTAAACATTTCACAATAAAATTTTACAAATAGTAATTTTAAGCATCACCACCAAATACAGGTACCTAAAAATGACAAGATTCATTCTTGTTTTGTGAGTTTGATTATACTCATCTAAACATTGGTCCACAACGTCACTAAAATGATGAATATTTGGAATTTCAATATAAACTCTGTCATCTCCTTCAAGGTCAGGATTCAAATAATCACCAAACATGAGATTTCTTAGCTCCTCTTCAGATATCTATAAAATGGAAATCAACGAATTACAAAAGTTAAAATTTTTTCTAAAATAAACAATTCTTTTAAACATCCAGGTAATAACTAATATAGTTGTATAATTAACACCTGAAACTACATTATATCCTGAGGAAATGAAAAGAGCTTTTTTCTGTCATAGAAGTTTCCCCCTTCCCCCCCCACCCCACTGGAAGCTGGAAAAGTCATTCTAAGTACCCACTTAGTGAGTAGTTACTAAGGGATAGTCACCATGCTAAGCACCTTATATCTACTATTATCATTCAATCCCTAACATATAACTTCTATGTTATGTATATATAACTATTCTGAAACCAAATCTTCTCAAGCTAAATATCGATATATAAGGAAAGTTAAAAAGAATATGATCATGAAGGAGTAATAGCATTTTTTTAAAGATAAGTTGACTGTAATAATTCCTGCTATTAGACTGTTTTGACTTGCTTTTAAACACTAAGTATACTCACTGGTGCATTCCCCTTCCTCAAATGTGAAAAGATACTATCAAATGATTCTTTAAAATGGTCCTTTACAACATTTTTGGTTAAAGTGAACAGCCAGAATCGGTCACTGTCGTTAATGAGGCGATCATAAAACACTCGGAGAACCTCATGCACAAACAGACGGATCATCGTGTGCTTGCCCTCCACAGCATCTCTTTCAATCAGCAAACAGCCCTGGATGACACGTGAAAAATCTCGCAAGTTGAAAGTGTAATGAGATTTTGTGGGAGTGGGCAAAAGATTTTCCATGGACTGTTTATATATCTGAATACGAAAAAAGCAACAAAGCAAAAAGTCAAATGCTTATAATCAGCAAAAACAACACTGTACTATAAAGTCAACAACAATATAATATGCTGTAACGAAGAGTATGTTACATAAAATATTTTATTCATCCTATCAGATTATATTGGCTTGGAAAATTGTATAGTTCTGAGTCTAGCATGGCATATATCTATTTATTTTGCTTTATAGAACTTGACCAGGAATTATTGAGTTGAGGGAACTTAATATCATCTGATTCCATCCATGCCCAAAAAGTGACAATGCTTTTATTTCCCAGTAATTATAATTGTTCCACTTAAAGGTGAATGACCTGGGATTAAACAGTGAACAAAAACTTCAATAGAAAGTGAAATCAGACAATGTATTCTGAAGCATTTGAAATGAAGAAGATGATGAAACAATTTTCTTCGACTACCACTGACTTCAAATCAACATATTCTCTCCCTTCCCTTCTCTCTCTTGTTTCTCTCTCCCTTCTCTTCCTTCTATCTTAATTGGCTATAATATCAAAATGAAGTATTTATTTTTACTACATGCTGAATTCATTAAGCTTATGCTCTTGAAGAAAGACAAATTAAACCTTTGATAATATAGAAAAAGATCCAAATAAAATTATTTTTTAATTTATAAATTTATTTAATTTATGTATTTTCTAATTTATCTCCTGCCCCTAATCTCCACACATGGTAGGTATTATCAAGTGTATCAAAGACAGAAAAAAAAAACAAACCCAGAGTATCCTTTCTGTATTCTATTCTGCCTAACCAACTCCGTTCTCTTTCCAGGATATATAAATACATAATAAAAATATCATATTTTATAAATAGAAATACAAATATATTTTACAAAGAGAAGCACTTTTCTGTATTAGAATAAGTATAGTAATTACAACAGACTATCTCTTTGTTATTTTAGTTTCTCTATTTTAACAACACACCATTCCACCAGAACAGGGGCAGAAGAACTTTAGAAAGACCCAATGCTTTTGGAACTGATGGAATGATTCTCAGGGGCTTTTTGCTTCTGGTTGCAGTGATCTCAACCTCCAGAAAGCCTAGTTCAATGAGATTATCACTAAATGACCTTAAATACATTTTATCCCCCTTTTACCATTGGCTATGAGGCTGGCTCTGGTCTCTGAGCAGAGGTAGGTAACACACATTGAGTAAGTTAAGCGCTAGTCTTTGGCCATAGGACA
Organism: Bos indicus x Bos taurus; assembly: GCF_003369695.1. Classification (NCBI taxonomy): domain Eukaryota; kingdom Metazoa; phylum Chordata; class Mammalia; order Artiodactyla; family Bovidae; genus Bos; species Bos indicus x Bos taurus. The sequence goes on from NC_040097.1 coordinate 17,048,043, forward strand.
GTCTTGTTTTCTAGTCCCACCCTTGTGTCCCACCTTTTTTTTTTTTCACTTCCACAGCTAAGTTATGCAGTCTGGCAAAAATAAGGGATTCATAAGCTGCTTAAGTTTCTTTTTTTTTTTTTTACATAAACATGAAGAAAGAGAGAGAGAGAAGCAAAATTTAATAAATACTAGAGTAGGAACCCAACAATTAAGGCAACACCTACAATGTGGCAGATACTGGTTCTGGATGATTTCCTTGTAACAACCTTTGTGAAATAGACATTAGCTCCCATTTTAGTGATTAAAAAACTATGGTTAAGTTGCTTGCACAAGGCTAGATAGCTAACAAATAGCAGTCAAGACTCAAAACCAGCTAGATTCCCCAATTTCAAAGCCTACAATCTTACTGTTTTCAAACCTTCCTCACAGCTTCTCTGACAGTGAAGACAAAAAGTAGATGGCTAGGGGGGAAAAGAAGAAAAAAATACAAAAACCGAAGGATCAAATGCAGATATATGTAATATTAAAGACTTTGTTCTGCATTCTTTGCTCACCTCCATAGTCCCACTGACAATCTGGTTCCCAACTAAAAAGTATTCAGGAGGAAAGTCATGAGTCCTAAGGTAGAATGCTACAATTGATGAGAAGATTCGGACCATAGTTTCATCACTGAAAGTATTAATGGTGCAGATGTTGAAATGCCGAATAAAACGGGGAGTAACTGGATTTCTTCCACCACCTGGAGGGCCCATGGCAGCAATCAGCTGTATGTCAACCAATGCGATTTTACTTGTGTCCTTCAGGTCATACCTTGAAAGCACATAAAAATCCCAAAACAGTCAGTAATAAAGCCAACAAGATGGACTGAAAAGTAGAGTTCCTTTGAAACTTTATCTGATTTTAGCTTTTCTAAAAGGAAGAAGATTAGATATTACTTGGAGTAAAAGAGAAGTTTGTTTTTAAGGATTCATATAATTTTTACTTCTTTTTTTTATTGAGGTATAATTGACATAACATTAGTTTCCGTGTACTACATAATGATCTGATACTTGCATATATTGCAAGATGTTCACCACAATAAGTTCAGTTAACATCTGTCACCAGATACAGCTACAAATTTTTTTTTTTCTTGTGATAACTTTCAGGATTCATCCTCTGAGCCATTTTCAAATATGTGATACAGTTTTATTAAACTACAGTCAACATGATGTACATTGCAGCCCCCTGACTTACTTCACCCCCTTTACCTATTTCGTTCCGCCCCACCTCAGGCAACCAATAATCTGTGGAGAAAACTTGTTTTAAAGCAGCACTCTGCTTTTCCTTTCACTGACACTGATAACGCTGTCCAGATTCTGGGTGTCCAGAATGTCCCTTCCTCTTGTTCTTGCCTTTCTTTTTTCCAATTCTTCTTTCCATTTAACTCTCTGCTTTGTGTCTTACACTCCAAATCCAGAAGTATGGATGAGAGATCAATCTTGGTTATAGGTAAGATGACTATATGTCCCACTTTGTCTTAGAAAATTCTGGTTTGTGCCTGTCTTGTAGTAACTATTAACAGCTTCCCTTTTCTCTCAGAAATGTCCTTATTTAGACAATAAGCTACTTACTTACTCTACTTACAGCTAAGTTCTGATTCCTTTTTCTCATCTCAAATCTTATCTTCAGAGCACAGAAGGATATATAAAGAGAACCTATACATTCTTGTTACATAAAAAGATACCCATTAGGGAATATAAAAAAGGGTATGAAAATGACTCAGTTTAGTTGGAACTGCTCAGAATGAAATGGTGCCTATTTCAAATAAATTATAAAGTCCTTTAACACTGAGGTTCTTGCAACAAAGGGGGGTGATGGTGAGAGAAATCTATACAGCCAGTCTTTAGTCTAAAAGCACCATGCTGCTGCTGCTAAGTCGCTTCAGTCGTGTCCGACTCTGTGCAACCCCGCAGACGGCAGCCCACCAGGATCCTGTCCCTGGGATTCTCCAGGCAAGAACACTGGAGTGGGGTGCCATTTCCTTCTTCAATGCAAGAAAGTGAAAAGTGAAAGTGAAGTCACTCAGTTGTCTCTGACTCTTAGCGACCCCATGGACTGCAGCCTACCAGGCTCCTCCGTCCACGGGATTTTCCAGGCAAGAGTACTGGAGTGGGGTGCCACTGCCTTCTCCAAAAAGCACCATAGAAAGTATGAAAATATGACCTGGTTTTTGGCAACTCTAATAACTGTCAATAAGGGACTGGTTAAATAAATTATATAAGATTCACAAAACTAAATAGTATCAAAAGCCAATAAAATAAATGAGATAGACAAATAATATGGATGCTTATGTGTGTGTGTTAGTCGTTCAGTCGTGTCTGACTCTTTGTGACCCCATAAAGCATAGGCCCGGAGAAGGCAATGGCACCCCACTCCAGTACTCTTGCCTGGAAAATCCGATGGATGGAGGAGCCTGGTGGGCTGCAATCCATGGGGTCACTAAGAGTCGGACACAACTGAGCGACTTCACTTTCACTTTTCACTTTGATGCATTGGAGAAGGAAATGGCAACCCACTCCAGTGTTCTTGCCTGGAGAATCCCAGGGACGGCGCAGCCTGGTGGGCTGCCGTCTATGGGGTCGCACAGAGTCGGACACGACTGAAGCAACTTAGCAGCAGTAGCAGCAGCAAAGCATAGGCCGCCAGGCTCCTCTGTCCATGGAATTCTCCAGGCAAGAATGCTGGAGTGGGTTGCCATTTCCTTCTCCAGGGGATCTTCCCAACCCAGGGATTTAACCCGGGTCTCCTGCATTGTAGGCAGATGCTTTACCATCTGAGCTACTAGGGAAGCCCAATAATATGGATAGGTGAATGAAACATATAAATAATATAGTTAAATATATTAAATGCAAATAAGTTATAAAACATTATGTGCAACATGGGTCTTTTTTAAAATAAAAATATATTTATATAGAAAAATAACCTTGGAAGAATAGAGAATACACTATTAACAGTGGTTATCACCTGAAAGCAAGATTTCAGGGCATGCAATAACAAAAAAATATATAATCCCCAAATATCATTTAGTTTTGTAAGTAATCTATCTTTGCCTTGAGATAAAAATCATAGCATATTAGGGATTAGGGAAACATTTTAATAAGAGGAAATGCAGAATTATTAATCCTAACTTAAATATACAATGTCATATGTGTTTGAAACTAATCATATTATTGTAAAATAAGGTGGAAGGAGTGGAAGAGTTATTCATGAAATTGCTGTCAAAACTAAGCCATCTCAAAGATATGGTAGTTTCAAATAATCATAGATAATTAAGGAATTTAAAGTGGTGGAAACATAGGGTGCTGGTTATGGTTACTTAGGTTGGAGACTATCCATAAATTTTCAGTGCTGGGTGATAGTAAAAGATATAATTGGTAAGTTATTTTTAATAACTGAAAGTAGTAGCTTAAAAGGGCAAAAACTAATATATTATTAAATAAATATATTTGTGGATTATTCTTCCATGATATAAGAAAGTATAGGAAGGTATTCCAAAATTTTCCATATAAGAAAATCTGAACAACCATTTTCTCCCATTAAGTAATTTGCAAAAATGTATTATTTTGATGTGAAAAAATAAAAACAGAAAAAGACAACAAGAAGTTACTTCAACACAGCTACTTAAGACTTCAGGTAAATATTTACCAATTCCCACAGTCAAAAAATTGTCGTAATAATTCAATAGGAGGTTGAGCTCCATATTTCTCCAATGCAGGCATATTCATGTCATCTATAAAAATTATACACTTCTTTCCCATAGGTGGTCCAAAAACTCCTTTGCGTCTTTTATCCAGTCTAGCCATAATAATGTTCTAAAACATAAAGAAAGTGTAGTATATTGAAAGCCATACTTAACACCAGAAAAAAATTAACAGTCTAATTATGTAAGGTAATAATGTCAAGCATTACCATGTTATTCATTTAAATTTATTCATTAGGGTTATACGAAACTTCATATTCAACATCATTCAAAGAGCATATATTGAAACCCTTTTATGTGCTCAGAATTGTTATGTACACACCTATTTATATATTTACATGGTACACACACACACACACACAAAACTTTTTCTGCGATAGATACCCCAACATATCTATTAACTTAGCTTTAACTTAATATTTAAAAGCACTAATCTATACTTGTAGTATTTTGAAATTAGAGAATTATATAAGCTTATAACAAAGAAAATGAGCACCACAGGTCAGAAGAGAATGGATAGATATAATTCTAGGAATGGAAGATAAAAATGGTAATTAGAAAAGATCTCATGCAGTACTTCCATCTTGGCACCTCTAGGAGTAAAAGGTAGATCACACAATAAAAAGTCCATGGTTTGAAAGATCTTTCACTGACAGAACTTCGGTAAGCAGCAAATGCCTATAGGGACCATCTGGGAGAGTATTGAAAGAACAAGTAAAAAACCTCTCTCTCTACTTCCGTCCCTCCCTCCCTTTTCTTATACTTCATACTTCTCCAGTTAAGAAATCAACTGTTGCTTCTTGGGCTTGCAGAGAAAAAAAGCTGACAAAGCTCAACAATTCAGTATTAATGCAAAAATGTTCTCTTGAAATTTGTCCTAAAGCCAAAAATAAAATGTTTGAAGTTTTATTTAAATTCATAGAAGATTTACTAAAATATAGTTTTATTATTCACCTTGCTGTACACCTAAAATTAACACAACACCATAAATCAACTATACACCAATAAAAAATTTTAAAACTAGCAAGCTGTTTATACAGAAAAAAAGTTTTAAATGCTAATCAAATAAGTAAAAAAATTTAAAATGATAGATCCATATTTCTAACTTTTTTTAAATTAATTATTTATTTTAATTTAATTTTATTTTTAAACTTTACAATATTGTATTAGTTTTGCCCAACATCGAAATGAATCCGCCACTGGTATACCCATGCTCCCCATCCTGAACCCTTCTCCCTCCTCCCTCCCCATACCCTCCCTCTGGGTCATCCCAGTGCACCAGCCCCAAGCATCCAGTATTTCTAACTTCTAACTAACCTGAACCTGGTTGGCACTGGTCCGTGCAGAGAAATTAACATAAAAAGGAAAGTACAGGTCCTTTTCCAAGTGATTCATCAGCTTATCCTTCACATACACTGATTTTCCTGTACCCGTTGGACCCACAAAAAGTAGTGGCCTTAATGAAACAATGAACATATCATCAGAAGGAGAAAAAGTCAGAATACAGTTCAACTAGAGAAAGCTGGAGTTAGTTGAAAACATAAATAATAATCAAATCATCTTCACCCAAAAACTCACATTTTATCATTGTCATTTCATAAAAGACTGATAAAAGTAACAACTAGCACACATTTCTGCTTACTTTCAAAACTTAAATAGTGACACACTATTATTTGGACAGATGTAACATTGTTATATGCTAAAACAAGTAATCACATGCTTAACTTTTCAGAAAAAAAATAAAGCCAGCATTTGTCTCCTCAGAAAGTGCTATATTTTAGATAGAGATACAGGTGAGTGTGGAATATTAGGATGATGACAAAAACAGAGGTTGACGCTGTTGTGCAGTTATCTCAATACCACAAGGTTTCTTTCTGTAAGAAAGTAAATGGCAATGAATTCTAAAAAGTAACAGCTGTATCTACCCATCAATAGCATCTTTAAATCAAGTCACTGATACTAACCGAAAATACCGGTCTAAAAGCCAACTCTAAGGAATTCTCTAATAGCTTCAAGTAGAGTTTCTCATTTTTGAGTAGTCTGAACTAATTTAAAGGGAAAAAACTCCTGAGTTTATGTTCACAGAAACCTGGAGAACTCCAGTTTGAGACACACTGAAATAAAAATTAAATACGATCACTTTAAGTGATAACTTGGCACCACGCACTACATGGAGACAAACACAAAGCCTGGCATTAAAACTGAACAGCAGTATTCAGTATACAGAAAGTAATCTATATAACCCAAATTATGATAATATTAATTTTAAAAATTATCATTGAAGTATAAACATGAAATCAATACTACAAACAAAACACAAATCATTTAGAATTATAGTGATACCTGAGAATTCATCTACACTTTTCAGTCTGAGTAACACTCATCTTCTGAAAAACTACTTATTAAAATAATTTACGAAATAAAAAACCTTTCTTGACTTAGGGTCTGTGAGCCAAACTGAAGAAATTCTTACAGTATTCAGAACTTAGAGGACATAAAGGCTGTATCTTTACTTTCATTACCCTTTACGAAAATGGAGCAACTTATAATAGTACCTGTGTGCTTGTCATCAACAGACATCACAGATGTTATACTAAATATAATTGTTGCTGCTGCTGCTAAGTCGCTTCAGTCGTGTCCGACTCTGTGCGACCCCATAGACGGCAGCCCACCAGGCTGCGCCGTCCCTGGGATTCTCCAGGCAAGAACACTGGAGTGGGTTGCCATTTCCTTCTCCAATGCATGAAAGTGAAAAGTCAAAGTGAAGTCACTCAGTCACGTCCAACTCTTAGCAACCCCATGGACTGCAGCCTACCAGGCTCCTCTGCCCATGGGATTTTCCAGGCAAGAGTACTGGAGTGGGGTGCCACTGCCTTCTCCAAATATAATTGTTAGATATCTCAAAAATATCACTTATGCCTATTACTTCTTCAAAATTATGATCATCATCAGACTCACTGCTAGATCTTATTATTTAACATGTTAATAAAGAAGCACACATATTGCTACTGGAGCTCAAATTTTTCAAAACGTTAATAAATGTATTTTAATATGTGGTTTCCTTTGTAATCCTATGTTTTTACTTATTCATTTGAAAGCATTATTCTGACAAATCGTTCATGGAATAAAAGAATTCCTATACTAGGAACTCCTGAGAATTGACAAATACCTAACATGCCTAAAGTGAAAGAGAAAGTCGCTCAGTTGTGTCCAGCTCTTTGTGACCCCATGGACTATACAGTCCATGGAATTCTCCAGGCCAGAATACTGGAGTGGGTAGCCTATCCCTTTGCCAGCAGATCTTCCCGACCCAGGAATCAAACTGGGGTCTCCACATTGCAGGTGGATTCTTTACCAGCTGAACTGCCAGGGAAGCCCAATGTGTCTAAGGAAGACTTTAATCAGTTCAGTTCAGTCGCTCAGCCATATCTGACTCTCTGTGACCCATGGACCGCAGCACACCAGGCTTCCCTGTTCATCACCAACTCCTGGAGCTTGCTCAAACTCATGTCCATTGAGTCAATGATGCCCTCCAACCACTTCATCCTCTGTCATCCCCTTCTCCTCCTGCCTTCAATCTTTCCCAGCATAAGGGTCTTTTCAAATGAGTCAGTTCTTCACATCAGGTAGCCAAAGTATTGGAGTTTCAACCTCCAGCACCAGTCCTTCCAATGAATATTTAGGACTGATCTCCTTTAAGATTGACTGGTTCAATCTCCTTGCTGTCCAAGGGACTCTCAAGAGTCTTCTCCAACACCACACTTCAAAAGCATCTATTCTTTGGTGCTGTTAATATTTTAAGATTTTAATATTAGCCTCTAAATGCAAAAATGCAACCATGGGACAAAATACAGACAAAATAATGTTCCTCCCTATTTCATTCCTAAAGTTGACAGTTGGTCCATAAAGAAGACTAAGTGCCAAAGAATTGATGCTTTCAAATCATGGTCCAAGGGACTGCAAGAAGACAGACCAGTCAACCTGAAGGAAATCAACCCTGAATAGTCATTGGAAGGACTGTTGATGAAGCTGAACCTCCAATATTTTGGCCACCTGATGCGAAGAGATGACTCATTGAAAAAGACACTGATGCTGGAAAAGATTAAAGGCAAAAGGAGGAGGAGGTAGCTGAAGATGAGATGGTTAGATAGCATCATTGATTCAACAGACATGAATTTGAGCAAACTCTGGAAGACAGTGGAAGACAGAGGACTTTCGGTGGTATAGTTCATGGGTTGCCAAGAGTTGGACACAACTTAGCAACTGAACAACTATGCTCCCTCATAAGCGCTCTCTCTCTCTCTTTTTTTTTTTTAATAACGTAAGATAAAACTGTGACAAAATCCACTCAGAAATAGGTTCTTCATCAAAAACAAACAAACCATGACATCATGCATATTATGTAAACTTGTCTAACTTAAACATTATAAAATTAATGATAAATTGTGCTAATGTTTTAAGAGAAAAATAACTATGAAAGTGTTATTAAGAAAATTGGTATGGATATGCCTATGGTATGTGCTAGGCTGTTCATCTTTTTTGATGGGCTCTTCTGAGTTAAGTCTGATTCTTTTATGTTCATCTTAAATGATGAAGAACTGGTACAGGATGTATTTGAATAATACCAAATGAGAGAATCATTGTTAGTCTGATTCCTAAGGAGTATGGTGAGCCTGTGAGTAAAATGTCTAGATTTTTAACAGTAACATTGTAACTGACTTTTAGTCCACTATTACAAATAAGAGAAATAAAAGATGGCTTATAAGACAACAAAGTAGGATGGCAAAGATTTGGAGTGGGCGACAGGAAGTCTGGATTTCAGGTTTACTAAGAGTATCAGACGTCACTATGGAAATGTTAGTGGGTGGCTCAGTGTCTCAGTTATCTGAAAATGGTTTCTGAGGTTCACTTTAAAAATCCTATGATCCTATAAGAAAGGTACTGCAATATTTAAAATGCATGTTATAACCGTTTCTTACTTTGCATAGGTAATACTCAAATCCATTAGAAATGTATATCTAATTGTATCCATGGTAGGGACTATGATATCTTGAATCTTGACACGTCTATTTCCTAAACTAGTACTTTTAATTAGTTCATTCCAGTGGATCCAGCGACCTCGGTTTTTCAACTATAAGAGAACATAAATTTTAAAACATTATAACCATGCACTTGCTATCTAACAGGCTGTTTTTAACATAGCAATCATATATGCTTTTTAAAACTGTATTTAGTCTTTTCCTCCTTTTTGTTGTGAAATACTAGATTCATCCAAAATAATGTATACAATGTATTTAATTCTGACTGACAAGCACCCATGAATCCACCATCCAATGTAAGAAATAACGCATTTAGTTTTAGTTTTGCTTTTCAACGGTAACCTGATGAACTTAATGAAACCTAGTTATCACAAATTCAACATATATAAAATTTCAGATATTTTTGCCTCTATGTCCTCTTAACACTCTAATTTTTGCAAAATGCCTTGAAGATGTCCTTGTGCATATATCAAGAATTTATTTGAGAGCCACTCTGATGTGGCTGAAGTTACAATTAATAGGACTTTGGCTTGATGTTTTCATATTTTATTTATTTTTTTTTGTTTTGTTTTGTGGAGAATAACATTTTATTTAATTAAAGTTAAAAGTTAGTGATTCTTTTTTTTTAATTTTATTTTATTTTTAAACTTTACAATATTGTATTAGTTTTGCCAAATATCGAAATGGATCCGCCACAGGTATACATGTGTTCCCCATCCTGAACCCTCCTCCCTCCTCCCTCCCCATACTGTTTTCATATTTTAAAGGAAATGGGCAATAATCTCAAGAGAAACAAAATATAAAATAAACTCATTATATTTGTTTCTCTAAAATTATTCTGTTTGGCATATTGATCCAGGCTGATATTCAACCAGGACATATTAGAAAGGCGGAACCGATTGACACATTATTGAACTTCTTCTGAACCATGGGTTGAATGAAGATCTGCTGTCTTAACACCCTGAGTGATCCTGATTAGGGAATCCACCCTCCCCTCCTCTCCAGGTTGTCCTGCACTTCCCTGGAGATCCTAAATGTCTCTTACTGACTTTTCACCTTCATCAAGCAACAAAAGAGTTAACACCTGGCAAAGAAGGAGATCTCTTGGGCCCACTCCAGGGCTATGGCGAGCATCTAAGAATTTTTTAATATTTTCTAACAAATTGTATATGTATATGGTTTGTGTCTGGATTATGGTAATTTTGCAAATTTGGGTAAATGATTCTTTAGTAATTCATGTTCTTAATTTCTGAGGTTTTATCTTTTATTTTTATCAAAGCTATATGTGTACATATTTTAGAGCCCAAGTTTATAAGGTAAGGAAAAAGATCAGTTTCCCACTCATTTTCTCCTCTCCAACAGCAACTTACCTTTGCCTCTTTCAGCTAGATATTTTGATATTTACCTTCAACTCTATTTTTCTTTTTTACCTTCAACTGTTAAAGAATATGCTTGGGTTATCATCTCTTGATTTTTCAGTTTCAGGCGATATTTTATTGACTTCTCAGTGTGACTAATGTGAATGAAACTATCCTTTTGGTCTTATTCTTAAAATTCTGTGTTAGCAGGGTTTTAGAGAGACCTTTCTACACTGGCAATCAGGAGAATTGGGTTCAAGTCCTGGCTGTGCTAGCCAGTAGCCTTTCTAGGTTTGCTTTTTCATCTACAGACTTTGAGATTCAGGTAAAATTGTAATAAGGCTCTATCCAGACCTTATGGCTTTGTGAAGTAAAATCTGCATGAATCAATGATTATGTAAATGCTTGCTGTTTAAAAGGATATTTTTGTGAATTCTTTTTTAAATTAGAGAAAACAGATTTAACATAAATCTGAAATTATAAAATATTCTTCAAACAAGTGGATCTATACTGTCCACGAGTTATCAGTTGGTGTGTTAGTTGCTCAGTCGTGTCCAACTCTTTACAACCCCATGTAACTGTAGCCCGCTACAGGAGCCCTACAGGCTCCTCTGTCCATGGGATTTTCTAGGTAAGAATACTGGAGTGGGTTGCCATTTCCTTCTCCAGGGGATTTTCCCAACCCAGGAATTGAACCCAGGTCTCCTGCATTGCAGGCAGATTCTTTACTCTCTGAGCCACTGGGGAAGCCACTGGGGAAGAAGTTATAGGAGGAGAAACGAAAGAGAAGGGACTAAAAGCTAACCACAGGAGTCAGAGAACTCTAGGATGGGAACCCAGTTTTGACCACTGATCTAAGACTTTGTGTTCTATGGTTTATCATAACAAGCATCTTACATCATACCTCATACATGTAGTCATAGACTAGGCCTTTTTCATCAAAGTTGCATTCCCATTTACCCACAGAATCAGGTATTGGGTTGTTTTCATCTTTTCCCATTAAGACTATTCGTATGTAAACATCAAAAACAATGCGACCATCTGTATCACAGCTTCCTCCAATGGACCAAATTAAAGAAAATATAAAGCAAGCCTGTTGGTTTAAAAAGGAAAAAGTTTAATTTAAACTAATTATTTAAAAGAGACTTTTAACAGATTAAAATTTAATATATTGAGTTCTAGTTAACCTACTTGGAAAAGATCAGATTTACAAATAATGTGGAATGGAGCACATCTCAGCTACATAAAAAATCATTACTCTGGCAATGTGTCTAAATTTAAAATGTTCATGCCATATAACCTAGGGGTTTCTCTTTTAGTGGGTTTATCTTTAAATATATTCTTGCTGGTTAAAATGATAAATGTACAAGAATATTTACTGCAGCACTGTTTGTGGTAGCAAAATATTTGAAGCAACTCAAATAGAGATCAACTTAACTGGAATAAGCTATATACACTGGAATATGTATAGCTGTTTAGGGAAAAAAGGTACCACAATATTAATATGGAAAGATCTCCAAAATACATAGTGAGAAAAAATGCAAATCAGTATGCATAGTATGTTAACATGTATAAAATAGTGTGTGTGTGTTAGTTGCAGTCGTGTCTGACTCTTTGTGACCCCATGGACTGTAGCCCACCAGGCTCCTCTGTTCATGGAATTCTCCAGGCAAGAATACTGGAATGGATAGCCATTCCCTTCTCTAGGGGGTCGTCCTAACCCAGGGATCAAACCTGGGTCTCTTGCATTGCAGGCAGACTATTTACCATCTGAGCCAATGTAAAAGAGGACATGTACCAAATGTCTCTAGCAGGCTACATGAGGCACTGGTAACGGTGGCTGCTGGAGGGTGGCTGGGGGACTGGTGTGGATGGAAAACCTACTTTTGTCTTGATTTTTGCTCTAGGTACATGCCTTATCTAGATAGAAAAGTCTATCAAACATGTTTTAAAAGAAAATTTTCTGTGGCAACAAAGTAAAGGGAAAACAATGAGAGGTAACTGCTATTATCACAGGGTAGAAGAGTAGATGGATTGCATAGAGGAGGTTAAGGAATCTGACAATAGGTGGTGGACAGGAAAGTAGCATAGGCCAGGGGAGAGAATAGAACACCTCTTTCGTTTGGCTCCCTGAGAGCCTGATTCTCTGCCGTTCTCTGCTCTCTAGACATTAACTAACCTGGACCACTGACTCCTTCCTACCTACATGCTCTCTGGATTCGGCCTGCAATGCGCCACCCAGCTGGTTGGATGCCTGCTCCTAGTCTTTTGTCGTCACTTTGTTATAGCTTACACTCTAGCTTAACATTGAGACAAGATCAATTCACCTAAAGTCCATATTGGTTTAATATTAAGTCACTCTATTGTCTATCAAATTATGATATTTCATAAATAATAGGGCATTTTGATTTATTCTGACATATTTTACTTTCTCTAAATTGTCTTATAAATTAGAATACCAGATCAGGGCAACTTTAATGTCTTCTGGTATTCTTTTGGTGCTTATCAAAAAATAGCTCTGGGTCTTGTAATGTCTTTCTCAAGACAAGCAACATTTGCCAGAGGCACCTTTTATTCTATAACTTAAAAAACACAATAAATATAAACCAACCATAATCCAAACACGAATATGCTTGCTGGTAGGATCGTTCTCCACCGCGTTGCAGAGCAGTACTTCAAAGAGGCGTGTGAGAGAGACAACCACATTGCTATCGCTTGTTGGAATCAGTTCCTTCAAAGTGAAAAGGATAAGATACTTTACTTTCATCTTATATACATAATAAAAGAAAATAAGTGTTTCACTTTAAAAAACATACTTTTCACAGTCTCTATAAAAGTTAAAGAATTTAAATTGCAGCCATGATAAAAAAAGCCTCTGAAATATTTTAGTCTAGCATAATACGTTACGCAATTGTGTGAAACATATTCTTCTTCTGAATTCTCTGAGAAATGAAAATTAGTAAGAGAATAAACAGTGATCTAGAGATAGTAGAAATGAAGTTTATAACAGTTATTTATTCATCTATTTATTCAACAAACATTTATCAAAAATACAGTCTACCTGTATATTGAGCTAGGAGATATGAAAATAAAACAAATTATCTCTGCAAAGAAGTGATACTGAAATTAAAGACAACATACTAATGGTCCAGAGGTATATGAAAAGTCAGTTAACCTCACTAATCAATATGGAAATGCAAATCAAAACCACAATGATATATCACCTCACACCTGTTAGGATGGATATTATAAAAAAGATAAAAGATAACTAGAGTTGGTGAGAATGTGGAGAAAAACAACCCTTGCACACTGGCTGTGGAAAGGTAAATTAGTCCAGTCATTATTAATGCAAAGGTATGGAGGGGCCTCAAAAAACTAAAAATAGAACTACCGTATGATCCAGCAACCCCTCTTCTAGGTATACACTCAAAGGAAATAAAATAAGTACCTCAAGGAGATATCTGTGCTCCCATATTCACTGAAGCGTTATTCACAACAGCCAAGATATGGAAACACCTAACTGTCCACTGGTGGATGAATGGATAAAGATATTGTGGTAGATATATAATAGAATAATATTCATTCTTAAAAAAGAAAATCCTGCCATTTGCAACAACATAGATAAAACTTGAGGACATTATGCTAAGAGAAATAAGCCAGATACAGAAAGGAAAAAACTGCATGATCTCCCTTATATGCATGATCTAAAAGTTGAATACATAAAAAGAAGCAGAGTAAAACAGAGGTTACAAGTGGGGAGGAGGTGGGAGAAATGGGGAGATGGGCAAACAGTACAAAGTTACAGTTATGCAGGGTGAATAAGTCTAAGAGATCTAATATACAGCATGATAACTACAGTTAGTAATACTGTACAATATGTATCAATACTGAAGATTTGCTATGAGAGCAGATTTAGCTGCTCTCATCACACACACATACATACAAATGTGTTAACTATTTGAGAAGGTATGGTAATTATCCTGACTGTGATAATCATTTCACTCTCCAGGCAAGAATACTGGAGTGGGTAGCCATTCCTTTCTCCAGGGGATCTTCCTAATCCAGGAATCAAACCAGGGTCTCCTGCATTACAGGCGGATTCTTTACCAGCTGAGCTACCAGGGAAGCCCATTCATTTCACTACATGTATGAATATCAAATCATCTTGTACACTTTAAGCATACATATTAAAATTAAAAACACATAAATGCTGGATAAACGCATGCGCATGAATACAGACACATACACACACAGAGACACATGAGTACAAGGATAACTAGGGAAATGTAAATAAGATCAGCAGGTGTTATCAATGTCAATATCCTTGTTGTGATATTATAATACAGTCTTGCAAAATGTTGCCATGGGGGAAAACCAGGTGAAGTGTATGTGGGATCTCTCTGTATTATTTCTTACAACTGCATATGAATCATGGATGTTCATAATAAATCTTTTGATTTTTTAAAAAAGTGGATATTATATGTCTAAGTAGAAAAGATTTATTTATCCTACCATCCTGACTTTAAACTTAGTCGAGTTGAATGGAAAGTAAAGAAATTAGAGTAGATAAGAGAATTATAATGTTACCTTGCATTTTTTCTTACGGAGCTTTAAAGTGGGCTTTATTAACCAGTCAAAAAGTCCTCTCAGAAGAGCTTGGTGATCTGGTTCCTGTAGAGGTCCTTTCAGTGAATTCAACCATGAAGACACAAGTGGTTTCCATCCCAACTGTGAGGGCTCCAAATAAATCATGCCACAGCGGCTTACAGTGGCAGGCTAGAGGAAAACAGACAAGTTTTCACTTTCCAATCTGGAAGTTATTAAAGAATTCTTTGCATCACTTATAAGGTCCTTCATGATCTGGCTCCTGTCTTCCTCTATAGCATCACATACACTAGATGAAACTCTCTGCAGTTACAGATCCCCAGATATGTCATGGCTCCAAGTCTTTTCAAGACATCTTGTCATGATTTGGAGTGCCAAGCCCCAACCAATCTCCACAGAGAAGTCTTACCCCTCAAAACCGGATCAAACGCTCAAACATTGTCCCATGTCCTCTTCCTCTACCCATTCCTCGCTTGGGCACTTGCCCCCTCCTTATTCTTAGAGCACTAACATGTACCTCTATATCAGGAGATATATATATATATAATATATTAGCATGCTTCTCATCCTCTCTAAATGAGCATACACTGTCTTACTCATCTTTGTATTTTTTGTGCCTAACTCACTTTCTGACACATAATAAAAACGATTTATTCCTGAAACTAACACAACACTGTAAATCAACTACACTCCAATAATTTTTTACGATTTAATAAAGAAACAAACAATACAGAACAAAAGACTTATGACTCAGTGAACAAACGAATAAACTAGTATTATAATAAATTATGAACTTACTGAGGCCTGGGAAAGGTCCATTGTTTCAAAGATGAGGCTCATTTGAGGGGACATCTGAATGATTTCTCCACTCATAAGGCAAAGCTGAAGGCAATGATTTTTCAAAAGTTTATTTTAAAAAATCTAAAACTTCTCAGATAGAAGTTTATTCTACTTATTAAAGTACCTCCTAGGATATAACCCTAGGAGGAAGTCTTAGGATGGAAGTCTTAGGATGGAAGCCAGAAAAATCTTAAATCTAAATTCTAAGTCTAGCTCTGTCTTCTCTCATATGAGGAGGGGAGACGGGAACTACGTGATATATTGAAAAAACTACAAAATCCTATACTAATGTCAGTTTTTGTTATTAAAAATTACATGAAATACTACAGATTTTATAGTTGTAAGACTTTTTATTAATAAAAAGAGAAATATAAAAAGTAGAGAATACTATGAATATTCATATACTCATCTTGTAGAGTTAACCAATGGTAACATTTTGCTATATTTGCTTTGTCTTTTTAAAAAGTATTTTAAAGATCATTACAAATATCAGGGCATTTCACATCCAAATAAGTCAATATTAATCTTTTAAAATAAGGATTTTCCTGTATAACCACAATAACATTATCACATCTAACACAATTACCAATGATTCCTTAATATCATCTAATACTTAGCCAATACTCAAATATTCTCAGTTGTGTCAGGAATGTCTTTTCAACTGATTTATTCAGACCAAAATTGAATCAAGGACCGTGCATTGGATTTGCAGTCTCCTCTGGGTCTCTTTATAGAGAGACCTTGGCTTCCCCGTTTATAATTGTCATTAACTTTTAATAATGTCTCCTATCTATACAGCTCTCTTACTCGTTGACTCCTACTAAATTTGCTCTTTATTTTCAGAGATTTTCAGTCCCCTGTTGTTTTCACTTCTTTCATTAGGTAGCTTCTGTTCTATGGTCCAGCATTTCTAGCATCCTCCTGTCAATATATTTAAAGTCTTTCTGTATTTCCAGTCTAGCAACCTGAACTACACCTATATCTGGGCCTAATCATATCAGAAGGAACTAGGGCCATAGGCCCTGAGAGAATTAAACCTATACTAAATCATCCCCTACCTATGACTTTAAGACAATTGAGAAGATTTTAGGGAATCACAGGTTACTGTTGCATTTGGATTCAGGGTTATGGGGAACTTGCCCAGCCTTTGTATAAACTTTGTATGCAGGTCAGGAAGCAACAGTTAGAACTGGACATGGAACAACAGACTGGTTCCAAATAGGAAAAGGAGTTCGTCAAGGCTGTATATTGTCACCCTGTTTATTTAACTTCTATGCAGAGTACATCATGAGAAACGCTGGACTGGAAGAAACACAAACGAATCAAGATTGCCGGGAGAAATATCAATAACCTCAGATATGCAGATGACACCACCCTTATGGCAGAAAGCGAAGAGGAACTCAAAAGCCTCTTGATGAAAGTGAAAGTGGAGAGTGAAAAAGTTGGCTTAAAGCTCAACATTCAGAAAACAAAGATCATGGCATCCGGTCCCACCACTTCATGGGAAATAGATGGGGAAACAGTGGAAACAGTGTCAGACTTTATTTTTCTGGGCTCCAAAATCACTGCAGATGGTGACTGCAACCATGAAATTAAAAGACGCTTACTCCTTGGAAGGAAAGTTATGACCAACCTAGATAGCATATTCAAAAGCAGAGACATTACTTTGCCAACAAAGGTTCGTCTAGTCAAGGCTATGGTTTTTCCTGTGGTCATGTATGGATGTGAGAGTTGGACTGTGAAGAAGGTTGAGCGCCGAAGAATTGATGCTTTTGAACTGTGGTGTTGGAGAAGACTCTTGAGAGTCCCTTGGACTGCAAGGAGATCCAACCAGTCCATTCTGAAGGAGATCAGCCCTGGGATTTCTTTGGAAGGAATGATGCTAAAGCTGAAACTCCAGTACTTTGGGCACCTCATGCAAAGAGTTGACTCGTTGGAAAAGACTCTGATGTTGGGAGGGATTGGGGCAGGAGGAGAAGGGGACGACAGAGGATGAGATGGCTGGATGGCATCACTGACTCGACGGACATGAGTCTGAGTGAACTCCGGGAGTTGGTGATGGACAGGGAGGCCTGGCGTGCTGCGATTCATGGGGTCGCAAAGAGTCAGACAAGACTGAGCGACTGATCTGATCTGATCTGATCTGATAGCTTCCCTAGTGGCTCAGATAGTAAAGCGTCTGTCTGCAATGCAGGAGACCTGGGTTTGATCCCTGGGTTGGGAAGATTCCCCTGGAGAAGGAAATGGCAGCCCACTCCAGTATTCTTGCCTGGAAAATCCCATGGACCGCGGAGCCTGGTAGGCTACCGTCTATGGGGTCGCAAAGAGTCGGACACAACTGAGCGACTTCACTTCACTTCTGGGTCTCTTTTAATCTAAAACATTCCTCTTTAATCAAATATGTAAAAAACTGAATTTATCAACTGTGTCTTTTCTGCCAAATAACTATCTTATTCATTATTATTAAAGCTATTCTCTCAGTCTCCTTGGCTTCCATGTTTGTAATTGTCATTAACTTTTAATAATGTCTCCCATCTATACAGCTCTCTCACTCGTTGACTCCTACTAAATTTGCTCTTTATTTTCAGAGATTTTCAGTCCCCTGTTGTTTTCACTTCTTTCATTAGGTAGCTTCTGTTCTATGGTCAGCATTTCTAGCATTCTCCTGTCAATATATTTAAAGTCTTTCTGTATTTCCAGTCTAGCAACTTGAACTACACCTACATCTAAAGTGCTTAGATTGGTAGAGAAAATCTCACAGAGGCAGATGTCAGCACTAAACTTAGAGTTCATGGTCTTAAGTCTATCGGGTTCTCCATAACACCCAGATATGCTTCTTCGTTTTCCTAGGCAGCTCTCTTTTCCATTTTCCTTGATGGCTAATTTAAATCTTCCCCTTTCTCCAGTGTACAAAGAACCACGGTCTACCGCTTCACAAAGAAAAAAATAAATCGTCCAAAGGATTTGTCAAATCTTCCAAGACGTCGGCAATTCAGGTTGCCGCGGTGTCAGGGCCACACTCGGGCTTCCTGTCTACCCCATCCCAGCCAGCCTATGGCGGCTGGGCCCCTTGGCCCTCATCCAGATGCCGGGGGCAGCCCTGGGCTGCCAGAGCGATGTCCCCAAGTCGAACCACTGTGGTTTGCGGCCCAGCTACATTGTTTACTAACCCGAACTCCCTCCCAACCCCCGTCCCCACCCCCGCACCTCTCTTCCCTCCTCCACCCGGGCACAGAGCCATCCCCCTGCCTCTGTCTGGCTGTCTCTCCTCCCCTTTCTTTCGCACACAGACTTCTTTGTACCACAGCCCCCAGGACCCCTGCGCCCCTCCCCACACTATGGACTGTTCCACAGGCCACTGATGCTGCCCGCAATGAGGGGGCCGGGACGGCAGCGCTCTTATGGTACCAAGTGACAGGTCCACCTTCCTGTGACTGGGGGAACGCCAGATGTAATGAGAAGATGTCAGCAACTCAGGTTGCCTGGCCCTCCCATACAGACTATATTGCCAAGTACAACTTTCACCGCGCTACCAAGAAAGACCCTCCCTTAGGCAAAGAAGACGTGCTCAGCAAGTGGCTGTCACCAAGGACCCCAATTGGTACAAAGCCAAGAATAAGGCGAGCCACAAGGGCATCGCCCCAGACAACCACGTCCCGAAGCTGGAGGGCGTGAAGGCAGAGGCATGGAACTCAGCTTCACGGCCTGGTTCCACGGCCAGACCGTGCGGAGCAGGCAGAAGAGCCACTGTGCCCACCAGACAGGCCTGTCCTAGTGCAGGAGACCACCGGCTAGCCCCAGGCACGCCACCACATCCTGGACCAAGCCAGCAAACTCAGCACCCACGAGGACCTCAGGCAGCTGGAGGAGCACTGCACCTCAGATCAGAGGGACAGGCCAGACGTCACGGAGGTGCTAAACAGGAAGGGTCTGAAGCTGGTGCAGACCACTGGGAACCGAGAGTTTGGAGGCGTGATGCTGGGCAACTACCGAGGGAATGAACAAGGTCGCCGTTAAGAATGACGCTCCTGTCCGGGCCTTCCGGGCTGAAGCCTGGGTCCTGACGCAACTTCAGCGTACACCTGGTGCAGCTCCTGGGCCTGACCGGAGAGGAGGAAGGCGGGTCTACATCGTCGCCGAGAACACGGCTGAGGGGTCCTGGGGGACTACCTGTGAGGGCTCGGTCGGTACTGGGAGGAGACTATCTCCTCGAGTTCTTCCTAGACGTCAGCGAGGCCGTGGGACACCTGGAGGTGCTGGTGTCCGAGGGACCACGTGGCCCAGGTCAGCGGCTCCGGCCTCACCGAGGCGGCCTCCAGCACCCAGGACACCTGCAAGCTGCCGATCCAGAGGGAGGCCCCCGAGGCCCTGACAGAGAGGAAGTTCTCCACCGAGTCGGACGTGTGGCGTTTCGAGATCCTTCTCTGGGAAAAATCTACTCTTCCGGCCGAGTGTCTTACCCAAGAATCCATCCCTGAAGGACGTGGCCCCGCGGCTGGAAAGGGCTACCAGACTGACAGACGCCCCCCACGGCCGCCCGCCCGTCCATACGAGGCCATGATGCACTGCGGGCACCCGGACGCCCTCGCACGGCCGTCCTTCCCGCATTTCCGAGAGCAGCGGGAGCGCATCAAACCCACGAGCTGCACCTGGGACTGCCGGCCTCTGCTGGGGCCCAGACCTGTGAGGGCTGAACCTAGATAGACCGCACAGCCAGCGCCCCCACTCGCTGGGCCCAAACCCGAACTGAACCCAGCAGCAGGCCAGTGGGCCTCTTGCCTCTGGCCCCCGGAGACCCCGCCGAGGCCCCGCACCTTCTCTCAGGGACCCACTTGTGGGGCTTTGGGAGCCAGGCCCCGGGGCCAAGAAGGGAGGAGGCTGAGGCGCAGTGGGCAGACGCCCTAGCCCTACCGTGGTCAGGCTCCCCCTGGCCTCCCATCTCTCGCCTTCTTACCGTTTTATTCCTTTCTTTTCTTTTGAGATTTTTTTCCCCCGTGTTTTTATTATTTTTCAAGATAAGGAGAAAGAAAGTACCCAGCAAATGGGTGTTTTACGAAAAGTATGAGCCTTATTTTTCCTCCTCTGCCTACGAGGGTTGGGGAGACTAGGCCCCTGTTTACGGATCCATCACCGGAGCCTCATTCCTTGCCCCACGTTCTGTGTCCAGGTCGCCTCTATAGCACCATGTCTGCCCTTGACCAGGTGCACTGTTGGCGTGCTCCACATGCAAACGGTTCATTAGGGGCTTGGAGTCCCTGCCACCCACCCACTGCCTTGAGATGGAATCCTAATAAATCACTCCACGAGGACATCGAGAAAAAAATAATTTGCCTTCAAAATTTCCACTATTAAAGCCACACATTCACCTTTCCTGCTCCCCTCTCATCTGATATGAAACAATCCTTCCACCAGGCTCTGAGTCCTTCAGTTCAGTTCAGTCACTCAGTCGTGTCTGACTTTGCAACCTCATGGACTGCAGCATACCAGGCCTCCCTGTCCATCACCAACTCTTGGAGTTTATGCAAACTCATGTCCATTGAGTAGGTGATGCCATCAAACCATCTCATCCTCTGTTGTCCCCTTCTCCTGCTGCCTTCAATCTTTCCCAGCATCAGGATCTTTTCGAATGAGTCAGCTCTTCACATCAGGTGGCCAAAGTATTGGAGTTTCAGCTTCAACATCAGTCCTTCTGATGAACACCCAGGACTGATCTCCTTTAGGATGGACTGGTTGAATCTCCTTGCAGTCCAAGAGACTCTCAAGAGTCTTCTCCAACACCACAATTCAAAAGCATCAATTCTTCAGCACTTAGCTTTCTTTATAGTCCAACTCTCACATCCATACATGACCACTGGAAAAACCATAGCCTTGACTAGACGGACCTTTGTTGGCAAAGTAATGTCTCTGCTTTTTAATATACCGTCTAGGTTGGTCATAACTTTCCTTCCAAGGAGTAAGCGTCTTTTAATTTCATGGCTGCAGTCACCATCTGCAGTGATTCTGGAGCCCAAAAAATAAAGTCAGCCACTGTTTCCACTGTTTATCCATCTATTTGCCATGAAGTGATGAGACTGGATGCTATGATCTTAGTTTTCTGAATGTTGAGCTTTAAGTAAACTTTTTCACTCTCCTCTTTCACTTTTATCAAGAGGCTTTTTAGTTCCTCTTCACTTTCTGCCATAAGGGTGGTGTTATTTGCATATCTGAGGTTATTGATATTTCTGCCAGCAATCTTGATTCCAGCTTGTGCTTTCTCCAGTCCAGCGTTTCTCATGATGTACTCTGCATACAAGTTAAATAAGCAAGGTGACAATATACAGCCTTGACATACTCCTTTTCTGAATTGGAACCGGTCTGTTGCTCCATGTCTAGTTCTAACTGTTGCTTCCTGACCTGTATACAATTTCTCAAGAGGCAGGTCAGGTGGTCTGCTATTCCCATCTCTTGAAGAATTTTCCACAGTTTATTGTGATCCACACAGTCAAAGGCTTTGGCATAGTCAATAAAGCAGAAATAGATGCTCTTCTGGAACTCTCTTGCTTTTTCCATGATCCAGCGGATGTTGGCAATTTGATTTCTGGTTCCTCTGCCTTTTCTAAAACCAGCTTGAACATCAGGAAGTTCACAGTTCACATATTGCTGAAGCCTGGCTTGGAGAATTTTGAGCATTACTTTACTAGTGTGTGAGATGAGTGCAATTGTGTGGTAGTTTGAGCATTCTTTGGCATTGCCTTTCTTTGGGATTGGAATGAAAACTGACCTTTTTCAGTCCTGTGGCCACTGCTGAGTTTTCCAAATTTGCTGGCATAGTGAGTGCAGCACTTTCACAGCATCATCTTTCAGGATTTGCAAGAGCTCAACTGGAATTCCATCACCTCCACTAGCTGTGTTCGTAGTGATGCTTTCTAAGGCCCACTTGACTTCACACTCCAGGATGTCTGGCTCTAGGTGAGTGATCACACCATCGTGATTATCTGGGTTGTGAAGATGTTTTTTGTACAGTTCTTCTGTGTATTCTTGCCACCTCTTCTTAATATCTTCTGTTTCTGTTAGGTCCATACCGTTTCTGTCCTTTATTAAGCCAATTTTTGCATGAAATGTTCCCTTGGTATCTCTAATTTTCTTGAAGAGATCTCTAGTCTTTCCCATTCTGTTGTTTTCCTCTATTTCTTTGTACTGATCTCTGAGGAAGGCTTTCTTATCTCTCCTTGCTATTCTTTGCAACTCTGCATTCAAATGGGTATATCTTTCCTTTTCTCCTTTGCTTTTTGCTTCTCTTCTTTTCACAGCTATTTGTAAGGCCTCCTCAGACAGCCATTTTACTTTTTTGCATTTCTTTTTCTTGGGGATGGTCTTGATCCCTGACTCCTGTACAATGTCACGAACCTCAGTCCATAGTTCATCAAGCACTCTGTCTATCAGATCTAGTCCCTTAAATCTATTTCTCACTTCCACTGTATAATCATAAGGGATTTGATTTAGGTCATACCTGAATGGTGTAGTAGTTTTCCCTACTTTCTTCAATTTAAGTCTGAATTTGGCAATAAGGAGTTCACGATCTGAGCCACAGTCAGCTCCCAGTCTTATTTTTGCTGACTGTATAGAGCTTCTCCATCTTTGACTGCAAAGAATATAATCAATCTGATTTCGATGTTGACCATCTGGTGATGTCCATGTGTAGAATCTCTTGTGTTGTTGGAAGAGTGTGTTTTCTATGACCAGTGCATTCTCTTGGCAAAACTCTATTAACCTTTGCCCTGCTTCATTCTGTACTCGAAAGCCAAATTTGCCTGTTACTCCAGGTATTTCTTGACTTCCTACTTTTGCATTCCATTCTCCCATAATGAAAAGGACATCTTTTTTGGGTGTTAGTTCCAAAAGGTCTTGCAGGTCTTCATAGAACCATTCAACTTCAGCTTCTTCAACATTACTAGTTGGGGCATAGACTTGGATTACTGTGATACTGAATGGTTTGCCTTGGAAACGAACAGAGATCATTCTGTCGTTTTTGAGATTGCATCCAAGTACTGCATTTCAGACTATTTTGTTAACTATGATGGCTAGTCCATTTCTTCTAAGAGATTCTTGCCCACAGTAGTAGAAATAATGGTCATCTGAGTTAAATTCACCCATTTAGTTCGCTGATTCCTAAAATATCAACGTTCACTCTTGCCATCTCCTGTTGACCACTTCCCATTTGTCTTGATTCACGGACCTAACATTCCAGGTTCCTATGCAATATTGCTCTTTACAGCATTGGACTTTACTTCCATCACCAGTCACATCCACAACTGGGTGTTGTTTTTGCTTTGGCACCGTCTCTTCATTCTTCCTGGAGTTATTTCTCCACTGATCTCCAGTAGCATATTGGGCACCTACTGACCTGGGGAGTTCATCTTTCAGTGTCCTATCTTTTTCCCTTTTCATTCTGTTCATGCGGTTCTCAAGGCAAGAATACTGAAGTGGTTTACCATTCCCTTCTCCAGTGGACCACATTTTGTCAGAACTCTCCACCATGACCCGTCCATCTTGGGTGGCCCTACATGGCATGGCTTAGTTTCATTGAGTTAGACAAGTGTGATCAGATTGGCTAGTTGTCTGTGATTATGGTTTCAGTCTGTCTGCCCTCTGACGCCCTCTCTCAGTGCCTACCGTCTTACTGGGGTTTCTCTTACCTTGGACTCAACTAAACTGATTAACCCTCTCTTCTGAATCATCACTATTTCTTGTCTTTTTGCTTTCCCCCTTAGTCCAATCAATATGACTGAATAATAAACAAATGACTAACCACCTATAATAAAGTACTGGAGTATATGTTTGAATGTTAATTAAACTAGTTTGCTTACTTAGTAGTATAAGTATTTCATTTAGATATAAAAATAAATTGTGGTATATTGATACAGTAGAATACTAATACAAATATTAAAAGAATAATAAAGAAATAAAATGGAACTACAATATTAATATCATAGATTGTTGTATTGACCAAAAGAAAGAAAATATTATATGGTGTGATTCTATTTACATGAAGTTCAAGAACTGGCAAAACTAGGTTATTACAGCACAAGTTAGAATAACGATTGTGCCTTTGGGAAGATGTACAGATTGCATAGGGACTTAAGTGAACCTTGTAGGGAGCAATAAATTTAAGGTATTTTTATTTATATTATGGTCATCTGGGTGTACGCATATGTAAAAGAAATCATAGATTCTAAACTTTGGTATTCATTTTATACATTATATATGTTATCTCTCAGTTAAAATAAATATAAGATTTCCATTTTCTTATTTTTTTTAAATCTCACAGGTTCTAAGGTTATGTACCACATATAAACACTGAAGCAGTCTATGTTTTCAAAAAAGAAGGGTTTTTTGTTTTCTTCTAAAATATTAAACTGACTCGATGGATGTGAGTCTGAGTGAACTCCGGGAGTTAGTGATGGACAGGGAGGCCTGGTGTACTGCGATTCATGGGGTTGCAAAGAGTCGGACACGACTGAGTGACTGAACTGAACTGAACTGAAAACATTAAAGTTCTATAAGAAGCCTTAAGACTATAGTCACATAACTTATTATCACCCGTCACATTACCATGCCTTCCAGCTAATGTAGTAGTTTTAATATACTTGTATTCTAATTAAAAAAAAAAAAACTAATCAAAGAATTTACCACAGCATAGTTTTCATTGAAAAGATAACTTATAAACTTTTTAAATTTGCTGCATCCTTCATTTTAAAATTTTGGGATTTAGTTGTTGGACATATAACATGCTTAACCATGTCTGTATCTGCTTTGTTTTTTCTAATTGTGGTAAAAAAAAAAAAAAACACACATAAATTTAGCACGTTAACCATTTTAGGTTTACTGCTCAGTAGCCTGACATGACTTAACAGCAGCGTTAAGTATACTCACACTGTGCATCTGTTTCACTTTTAATCGTGATGGCTTACCTTTTTATTATCGTCCAGTACTGTGTTCATGCTCTCTATCCACAAAGTGTCAATGGGACCATCAAATACAACCCATTTCCGGTCAGGTGTTTCTGATAAGGCAAATTCTCTAAAAGTATTAGCCACAATACCATCAGTCCACTGAGGAGGAAAAAAGGAAGAGTTGGAAAGTTTCCCTTAAAAAACTATAAAGTGTTAACATAAAAATATTTCAAATTTCTTGGCTTAATGTGCATTGTCAGTAAGAGTAGAGATGTTTCTACTGAGGATTACCTCATGGGACACTGGGTCAAATTGTCCAAAAAGTTGGCCCATAGTAATGGATTTGGGGTTTACAGTCCTATAAATGACTTTTTCTTCCTCTCCACAGCCACGTTCATTCATAAGAGTTAGAGTATCAGCCAGCATATGCAGAACTTTTGTTTTACCAGCAAAAGGCTCTCCTACTAACATAAAACTATGAAGGAAAAAAAGTCATTATATCAAAAATAATGGTAAGTTAAATTATTTACCTATATATTTGTATATAAATTTTCACCCTATGATAATTACTACATATAATTTTTGAAATTATATTACTTTGTCTCAGATATAAGGTGGTTACATTTAACTGATCTCTAAATCAAGTTCTCAATATTAATACCTTTATCTACAAAAGAGAATAAAAATTTTCCAAATGAAAATGGAAACAACTGCATACTTAAGAAAAAAAATTTAATGACTTGAGGTTTCCTAAGCAGGGAGATGGAGAGGATTCACTTTTCCTCATTTTCACTTGCTACAGTGCTCTTTGCCAAATACCTCTGAATCTCCTCTCTGCTGGCACATCTCCTCTCTTCCTTGCTCTCTTTTAGGACTACTAGGTGACTAAGGTATAATAAATGGAAATGATGAGTGTTACTTGGTAGAGGAGAGATAATTGCCCATAAGGGACCCTACAGAGCTCTCTTCCCTCTAGCAATCTGTGACCCACAATGTTAAGACGGTGGCTGCTCCAACATCCTGGGAACTGAATAATTATGATGAGCAGAACCTCCCTGTTAAATTAGATTGAAAACAGTATGATAGAGAAATACACCTTTGTTCTCAGGTCACTAAGATTTGGGTACAGATTGTTTCTCTGTAGTCCATCCTTACTGATAGAAATTGGTACCTAGAAGGGAGAAAGGTATTCTTGCCATGATTAAAAAAAAAGAGAGAGAGACTAAGGGGCACTGGCTTAGAGGCTAAGTTGTGGGTGGCAAATTAACTGTTAACAGAGGCTAACGACTGGGAATTAATGCTATGCTGTGGAAAATTCTGAAAGAGATAGGAATACCAGACCACCTGACCTGCCTCTTGAGAAACCTGTATGCAGGTCAGGAAGCAACAGTTAGAACTGGACATGGAACAACAGACTGGTTCCAAATAGGAAAGGAGTACATCAAGGCTGTATATTGTCACCTTGCTTATTTAACTTGTATGCAGACCACATCATGAGAAACGCTGGACTGGAGGAAGCACAAGCTGGAATCAAGATTGCTGGCAGAAATATCAATAACCTCAGATATGTAGATGAAACCACCCTTATGGCAGAAAGTGAAGAAGAACTAATGAGCTTCTTGATGAAAGTAAAAGAGGAGAGTGAAAAAGTTGGCTTAAAGCTCAACATTCAGAAAACTAAGATCATGGCATCCAGTCCCATCACTTCATGGGAAATAGATGGGGAAACAGTGGTTGAACTTTATTTTTTGGGCTCCAGAATCACCGCAGATGGTGACTACAGCCATGAAATTAAAAGACGCTTACTCCTTGGAAGGAAAGTTATGACCAACCTAGACAGCATATTCAAAAACAGAGACATTACTTTGTCAACAAAGGTCCGTCTAGTCAAGGCTATAGTTTTTCCAGTAGTCATGTATGGATGTGAGAGTTGGACTATAAAGAACGCTGAGCACCAAAGAATTGATGCTTTTGAACTGTGGTGTTGGAGATGACTCTTGAGAGTCCCTTGGACTTCAGGGAGATCCAACCAGTCCATCCTGAAAGAGATCAGTCCTGGGTGTTCATTGGAAGGACTGATGTTGAAGCTGAAACTCCAATACTTTGGCCACCTGATGCAAAGAGCTGACTCATTTGAAAAGACCCTGATGCTGGGAAAGATTGAGGGCAGGAGGAGAAGGGGATGACAGAGGATGAGATGGTTGGATGGCATCACCGACTCAATGGACATGAAGTTGCGTAAACTCCGGGAGTTGGTGATGGACAGGGAGGCCTGGCTGAACTGAACTGAATGATCAAACGTTTGGTAAATTTATCCCCTGAGATAATCTGGGAGATAGGTAAATAAATCTGTTGAAATTGTGGTTTTAGGGGGGAAAGATAGTAAACAGAAAATTATTAGTATATATTGGCAGCTGAGGGATGCATTTAACAAGGAACTACAAAAGGAAATGAGCTCAGGAAAATATGGCCAGTTTGCAAGCTGGTATGAAAGTAGAGAAAAGCTGAGAAAAGAGACTTGAGAGACTGAATGAGGTGATTTATTCTCATCTGCAACTAGTAAGAGATAAGTTGAGAAAATCTTTGAACAACAAAGATCAACTTAGCCTAGTATCAAAGACCAAATCAAGAGCAGGGCCATTGTATCACTTCATTATAAGATATGAAAGGTTAATATGGTTCCCAGCAATCATTTCCGGATGGTGAAATAATTTAGGGAAAACAGATTAAGGATGTGGGCCCACCAACTAAGTCAGATAGGTTCGAGGATACTATAAGGATGTTTACAAAGGTATGACTTAATAAGGACCACTCTGGTGGCTCCTGGCACACCTGGAATCAAATGGAAAAAAAAGCTTATTAAGTTTCTGAGAGAGTTGACTGACAAAGAAACCAGGAGTCTAGGCTAAAACACAATTTGAATGTTTAAGATTTGTAAAAAAGACTCTTAGTTACTGAATGCATGAGGGTTGACTGTAAATTTATATAATACAAAGAGCTTTTAAAAAAAAATCTGCCTTTAAAAAATCATGACCTTTGAGACCTTTGATCTTTGACCTTTCTATAGGTAGAGAGCCGGCTGAAAACATTTTTCAGCTCTCAAGGAAATTTTCTCTATTATCCACCTCACATGTGACCAGGGAAGAAAATGGAGATGGGAGACCCCTCACAAGGTTGAACCAAAGTCCACAGAGGACAGGTTCCCAGAAAACCCCTCTTGGGGAGCAAAGCCAAACAGAAGTATACCCAGGTTTTATGAGGATCTCAGTTTATACAATTGGTAGGGAAGGCTATCTCAGGAGGGAAAAAAAAAAAATATATATATATATATGTAATTATGGATACAAAATGGCCAGAGCCACTTAGTGATACCCTTTACAATAAATTATGTATAAAATGATTCTGATTCCCTGGAAGGGCCTTCAGTACAAACCACTGAAGTACTCTCACAGTCAGTCTATCTCTGGAATTAGGGTCCAACATGCCTTGCTGAATTTCAGAACCGCTACTGCCAAGTATTGGCTTTGTCTGTTCAGTTTCTGAATGTGAGTATTTGCTGTGGTAATCATGTTCTGGTAAACCCACTATTATAATACCGGATGTGTGCAGGGCAGAGAACTTGTTTTTCTATTTTTAGATCTCTGGAGCAAGAGGAACAGCTTCCAAATCTGATACAGAGACTATCACACATCATCTAGAGATTCTAGACTTTGAGTCTGGTTCATTGATTGGAACTTTCAGGTTGCCTCCCTGGGAAAGTAAAAGTGTATTTAATATTCATGAAGTAGAACAAATAACATATTTGATGATCAAAGGGGAAAATTGTGGAGGGTCATTAGTGCTACATCACTGACTGAATGAGCACTCCTTTCCAATCTTTTTAAGACATGTGGCATGAGAGAGAAATACAGCGTTGTTTTTAAGTTACTGGAATGGAGACTGGCTGGGGTAGAATGGGGGTAGAGGGTTGCTCCCTACTGCACCTAGCAAGATTTGCTGACTCTTTTGGTTTACAAATTTTAGTTGTTTTAATAGTTTAACTTAAAAAATAACAGCTAACCATGGCATCTAACTATCTATAATCTTACCCGTGTCTAACGATCATCATCTCATATGTCTGAATCATTTTTTCAAGAAAAAATTTAACAGGCTGAAGATTATGTACTTTGCAGGCTTCATGAGCACATTCCAAAAATTCCTAAAAGAAAAGAAAAATGGAATGCATTTCTACAAAATGCTATTATAAGTCATATCATTCATGTCTTATAAATATAGATTTTTCATTTAGAAATAATAAAACTATCTTCTTATATTTGTAAACTATTTCTTAAACCTTTTTTTTTTACTTAAGAAAGGAAAAAGTAGAATTAAAATACTTTAAAAAATTAGTGTTTCCCATTATAAGTTATCAATGATCATGGCATCATAGCACTGGGTGTATGCTTCATGAAAACAACTTGTCTTATTAGTTTTTCCAGAATTTCACTTTTGATTAGGATATAGAAGGACATGCCAAACAATCCTTCACACTATGGTAAATAGAAACACACAGAGGTTACAAAAATTATAAAAACTGTAAACACACAGGAGCATTTTAGATACACGTAAGTCTAAAGGAACTAAATTTCAGAAATGGCAAACCATTCCAATATTCCTGCCTAGAAAATTCCACTGACAGAGAAGCCTGGTGGGCTACAGTCCAAGGGGTTGCAAAGAGTTGGCCACAACTGAGCAACTGAGCACTGAGCACAAGTCTAAAGGAACTAAATTTCAGAAAGGGATGAGCCTTTCACACAGACCAGCTGCTAGTTTTACTTCTAGAAGCAAGTACAGACAGGTAGGCATTGGTCTGACCTGCTATACTGCAGAGGGAGTTTGCTGAAGTAAGGGGAAATTGACAGATATTTTAATGACCATGTAGACTCCTGCGACATATAAATCTGGAGGAGCTTCAAATATAAAGCTGGTTTTTCCACTGCCTATGCTTTTGCTGAGTGTGAACTGACACAAGAAATCAAGGACTTAGCTACAAACCCCCCACAGAAAGAGATTTTCTTAGTCTTCTTTGGATGTTTTTATCCCAAAATGCTGCTAGAGGGAGGATCCTATCATAGATTAGGACAATTCTCACTCTAAAGACATTTGAAATCAGAGATAGACTAATGATCAATACTTGTGCAACAAGACTCTGGCTCAGGTCAACTCTTGGTTGAAAAGATCAGCAGCTCAACCTAGCCATCTTACAAAGGAAAAAAACATGGTTTTCCTACAGGAAAATACTACCAGTTCACCCTCTTACTTTCTACTCAATTTTCAACAGTCATAAGAAAAAATAGCTGTTGATCAGTAGGGGGAAAAAAACATAGTAAATAAAATAACTCACAGATGACTCAGGTGTCGTAATTAGCTGACAAAAAAATAAAATGACTTTTATAAATGTATAAAAGAACATAGACAATATTACAAAAATAGATGAAAAGATGAAGAATTTAAGCAAAGAAATGAGATCTTTTAATAAAGTCAAACTGGATAAAATAAAGCTGAAAAAAATAAAATTGATAAAATTAATGGTCCATTGGAGAGGCTTATTGGTAGACTGAACAAAGGCAAAGAAAGGATCATGAATCTTAAAGACAAGTCAATAAAAGTATCCAAACTAAAGCACAGATAATAAAAGCAATGAAAAAACAGAAATAGATCATAAGAGACATGTGAGACAATATAAAATAGTCAAAAATATTAATTCATGTAACTAGAGCCCCAGGGGAGAGAAAATTGGGTAGAAGAAATACTTTAAAAGACAATACGAATTTTCTGGAGAAAGAAAGTAATATGCAGGTAGCAGAAGTGCAGCAAATACCAAGCAGGATAAGTACAAAATGAACAAGATTTGGCACAGAGTCAAGAACGGAAACAAAGAAAACATTTAAAACAACCAAAGGAGAAAGAACACAGTACATTCAGCAGACACAAATAAGAAAAAATAGTGGACGTCTAACCATAGCAATTCCCCTGGGACCTGGACCAACCCTAGACCTGAGCAGAGTCCGCTCCCAAAGCAGGACTGGAGTGGGATTGAGGCTGCTCAGGAGGACGTGCCAGCAAATGAGCCCCGCTTCCATCAGAACTTGGCCAGGGGTGCCCTCTGAATGAAACCACCACCGCAGGATGCAGGTGGGGCCTTTTCACCTAAGCCGAGCCTCAAGCCGCCAAAGGACGTGGAGAGGCGTGCCTGGAAGAGCTCTGAGAGGCGTAGGGCTTCAGGGCTCCAGGGGGGGCTCTGGTCCCTGATTACAGCCAGCTTGCTTACAGTCGCCCCACCAACTGACACTCAGGACCCTCAGCATAACACTTTTGCAGGGCTTGGGGTTTGACTGAGGTGGTCGGGAGGAGGCGAAGGGGTAGAGGAAGAGGGTCAGAGGTAAAGAGACACAAGCTCTTGGGCACCTTGCACTCTCCTTGAAAACCCAGGAAGGATGGCCCAGTGAACAAGTGGGGCATGAGGAAGTGCTGCCGCCTTGTGGACATTTTCTGGAACTGCAATGAGAAGACATGGCCGCAGAGTACTTCAGGTTCACAGGATTGGGGATGCAGATACCTCCCCCACCAAGAAAGGTCCTAATGAGGCACCTAATGAAAACCTAACTCAAAACAGAGCTGACCCTCCACGTGCATATTTCAACAGCCACATTCTCTTTGTCACAGAGAAAAATCACCTGAATGAAAATGCTCAGGATCTCTAAGGAGGAGAAAGACCCCAAGACAAAGACACACAGGCATCCTCTGGCAGCAATCATTACAAAATCAACACTTCGAAAAAGGCTCCCCGGGTCTGGGGAGTGGAGTTGGGAAAGAATAGGGAACTCTCCAATGCTGAGGTGGGACTGTAAACTGGCAACAGTCACTCTGGAGAACAGTGTGGATGTTTATTTAAGAAAAGAAAAACGGAGCTACCACAAGATCGTGTATCTCTTCCCGGAAGGATACCCAGCGAAAAACATCCTTGCAAAAGTCACAGGCACTGTAATGGTCGTGTCTGCATTATTTACAATAGCCAAGGCAGAGAAACGACCCAAGTGTCTGAGGACAGATGAACAGAGAAAGAAAGCATGCCACCCATACTCAGTGGACAGTCACTCAGCCCAGAAACACAATGAAAATTGTGCTGTTTTAAGCAACTCAATGGACCAGAAGAGGCTCACACCAAGTCCAGTGAGGCAGACAGAACACAAGTATGACTGATTTCACTTACAAGTGATATCTAAAACATGATCGAAACCCATTAGTGTCCCACACAAAAATCAGGCTCACGGGCTTACACATGAAACATACCATTGCCAAGGCATAGATGGGGAGGTTGGCAGGGGGAAGCAGGGAGCAGGATCAATGAGGAGGCCCCAAACTACTGGAAATGCACATAAAAATATATCATAGCCGAAGACCCACAGAAGGGCCCAGGAAATTTAACTCAACACTCTGCAATACCATCATGGGATGAGAATCTGAAAATTATAGGTACAGGCCTATGTAGAAGTGAATCAAGGAGGTGAAGAACTCAAAGAGAACGATGCATGTCAACTCCACTGCAACAGACCATCCAAACAAACAAAACAGTCATAAGAGCAAAAAATGTCTATTCTATTCTCCTGGACCTGAGTCACCCAGGCTGGTTTCTTAGACCTGAGTAGACTCGGCTCCCAAAGCAGGAGTGGTGTGAGTTTGAGGCTGCTCAGGAGGTCATGCCAGCAAATGATCCCCACTTCTACCAAAAGTGCCGGGTCCCTCTGAATAAAACCACTGCTTCGGCATGCAGGTGGGCCCTTTTCAGGTAAGCCAAGACTCATGCCTCCAAAGGACAGTGGAGCAGCATGCCAGGAAGATCTCTCAGAACCTTGGCCCTCCAGAGCTCCTCGTGGTGTGGTCCCAGGTAAAGCCAGTTTGCTTAGAGTCACCCTACCTACTGACCCTAATACTCTTGGCAAAATGCTTTTTCAGGGCTTGGGCTTTGGCTGAGAGGGGTGGGAGGAGGCGAATAGGTAAGGAAGAGGGGCAGAGGTAAAGAGACACAAGCCCTTGAGTCTTTGTTCTCCTCCCCCCTCCCCCGCCCCCGCTCCGTTCTCATTTACCATCAGGAACATGACTTTGTCTAAAAGGCTCAGTCTATTTTCCAGATTGGGAATGGGGAAGTACTCCCATCTTGTGGCCCTTTCTCATAACAGCAACTTGACTCCCTGTTGCTATCATAGTTAACATCCACAAGATTTGCATTGCTGCAAAGAAATAATACCTGCCCTGAAGAAATGTCCTCACAAAGATCATGGAAAAAGAATTTTTGAATGGGCTGGCTTTCAAGAAGAAAATTCAAGAGGTATATTTTATTTATACTGTTGTTATGAAAAAAGCCAATGAAAAGCCAATTATTAGACAATTGCAAATTAAAATCTGCAACGAGTTATCAACTGACTCCAGTTAGAATGGCCATCAGAAAGTTTCCAAACAGCAAATGCTGGAGAGGGCACGGAGAATATGCAACCTTTGTACACTGCTGGAAGGAATGCAAATTGGTAGTGCTGTGAAGTACAGTATTTTGGTTCCTTCAAGAAGGAAAAACAAAGGTATCATTTGATCTGGCAATCCCAATTCTGGGAGAATACCCTGAGAAAACCATAGTTCAAAAAGGTACACACACCCCAAAACTCACTGCAACATTATGTAGAATAACCAAGACACCAAAGCATCTTAAATGTCTACCAAACTCTGAATGGATAAAGATGTGGTCCATATATTTAATGGAATATTATTTGGCCTTAAAAAAGAATGAAATCATGTCATTGCCCCAAGATGGAAGGATATAGAGATGGTCACACTAGGTGAAGGAGAATGGCAAATATCAGACAGAGAATGGCAAATATCATGTGATATCTCTTTTATGTGGATCCTTCAAAAAAAATGCATGATAGAAATGAACTTCTTTGCAAAATAACAACAGAGTCACAGACTTGGAAAGTAGACTTGTGGTTTCAAGGGGCAAGTGAGAGAGACACGTGGAGGTGAGGGATCATTTAGGATTTGTGATTAACTTTAGACACTACTTTATATAAAATAGATGAGCAAGAGGGACCAACTAATATGTAGACAGGGATCTCTCCTCAATATTCTGTAATAAAGTATATGGGAAGGGACTCTGAAAAAGAACGGATATACGTATCCATATATAACTGAATCACTTAGCTGTACATATGCATGCTAAGTTTCTTCAGTTGCGTCAGACTCCTTGCGACCCTATGGACTGTGGTCTGCCAGGCTCCTCTGTCCATGGGATTCTGCAGGCAAGAATACTGGAGTGGGTTGGCATTTCCTTCTCCAGGGGACCTTCCAGACCCAGGAATCGAACCTGCATCTCCTGTGTCTCCTGCACTGGCAGGGGGGTTCTTTGCCACTAGCAGCACGTGGAAAGCCCTAGCTGTAGACCTGAACCTAACACAACAGTGTAAATCAACTATACTCCAGTATAAAATTAAATTACGGAAGAAAAAAGTCTGAGTCAGTCTTGTTTGTGTCAAGCCTCTATTTCTGTGTTGCCCCCAAAAGATTTGGAGCTACATCTTCTCATGGACTCCCTCTTTCAAACTCCGTTTCTTCCTCTCACCATCTTCTTCAGCTTTTGTCCCCTCACCTTACCCTGTCAAAATAGAAACCCCCAAATCAGTTACCCCAGTAGGATGCCATGCCCTTCTCCAGGGAAATTTTAGTACTTTATGTTATATGATACCAGGGTTAACAAGCACCATTGCTTTCCCCAGTGGTGCTCCAATCAGGTGCAAAGTTAGCCCCCACTTTTGCCCAACCAGGCTTTTATCCTCTCCGGGAGGTAACTGATGGGAACAGAGGGAACACTGGAGTGCATGCCCCCTTCTCACTGGGGGACCTAGAAACCTACAAGGAGAAATCTGGCAGTTTCTCAGAGAACCCTGAAAAACTAAGAGACACATTTATCGGGTTGAGATTGACATTCTGTTAATCGCTCAGTCGTGTCCAATTCTTCACAAACCCATGGACTGTAACCCTACAGGTTCCTCTGTCCATAGAATTCTCCAGATAAGAATACTGGAGTGGGGAGCCATTCCCTTCTCCAGGGAATCTTCCTGACCCAGGGATCGAACCCGGGTTTCCTGCATTGCAGGCAGATTCTTTACAATCTGAGCCACCAGGGAGGTATATTTAGTAGTAAATATTATAAATCACAAGATAAGAATACAGGAAATAAAATGTGTTTCTTTTATAGGTAACATTATCTTTGACCTGAAACTTGTTAATCCTGGTATCATAATAAAGTACTAAAATTTCCCTGGATAAGGGCATGGCATCCTACTCTAGTACTGTTGCCTGGGAAATCCCATGGATAGAGGAGCGTGGTACGCTATAGTCCATGGGATTGCAAAGAGTCAGACACGACCGAACAACTGAGCACACACACTAAAATTTACTCTTCTTTATTAATCAGAGTGGCCAAAATAGAGGTTTATATTCCTAATAGAATAATTCACTCATTTAATAAAACTCAAAAAACTACTGAGTCACCAGATGAATTTATTTGAAGAACAAGTCACTCTCAGAGGTTTACTTACATGATAGTCGGCTTCAGGAAGTTTAACACCAGGAAATAAGTCACTAGTTATTCCATTAAATAAGGGTATATCATGTGATAAAAACTTTGGTTCATTTACATCTTTAATTGATCGAAGAAGCTAAAAATCAATCAAAAAGTGCAATACAGATTAATTGCCAGTATTGGCCCTCCTCTTGCCCCCACCTCACCAAAGTCAAAGTTTGTTTTATATTTCATGGAATCCCTATACTAAAAAGCCAATACTACACTTATCAAACAGAAAGATCCTTGGATTCCTACAAATTATAATGAAAACCAGAACCTCAAAACTGTCATTTCAACCCCACATAAAAAGGCTCAAAGCTACAACTCTTATCTGCCTATCTATAGTTCACAATCAACCTTGCTAAAAAAAATTATCTTTTAATGGAAACTTTCACAACATATATATTTAATACTTACAAGGATATCTTCATTTTCATTTGGAAATTTTAGTTTTAGGTTTCCAGCAGCTATTAAAACTGCTTTTACTGCTCGCATTCCATAGTCATAATGAAACTGTGATGAGAGCTGCTCTGAGCAGAGCCTATAGGTCATTACTATCTTCACAGACAGAGGTTTTGCATTCAGAAATCCGTAGGAGTAGAGGGAGATTTCTGCTATGAGGGCATAGTTTGGAACCATCATAGCCACTGTTCTGAAAAGCACCTGAAGCATAAAACAAGTGAAACATTTTATTTACATAAAGGAAACAGGTTTTAAAGCTGAGCATAAGCACCCAAAGACAACGGGCTGATATTCAAGTTTACTCCCCAGCGCAGCACCTTTTCACTAACTCTTTAATTTGTTCAGAAGCATTTTAGCAGTTTTATGTACTCTAATATTCCAATATTTTTTTAGCCATTAAAAAAAGTCTTTACAGGTTAACCTTACAGCAAATGGAAAAGGTAAAAGGGAGATTACAAATACATGTGAGAAAAGTGTACCATTTTGAGTAGATTATGCTGATTACCAAATTTACACTCTTTAAAAAATATATATTACCTTAAGATTATCTGGTAATTCAGAACGTCCTGCATAGCCAGGGTTCATGGTAATAGCTACGAAACAGTTTGGATTGAGCTTAAGTTCTGTCCCTTCAAAAGTAAACACTTCCAGCTTCTGTTGAATGGCTCTCTGAATGCAAAGGATCTGTTGAGCTACCACTGACAGCACTTCCAACTCAATTCGATTAAATTCATCAAAGCAAGCCCAAGCACCAGAAGAAGCCAATCCTTTAAAAAACTAAGGACAAGAAAAACGATGATTTTCGTAGGAAAGCCCTTTTGTTAAAACTGTAACATCTTTTGTTAAAACAAATATTTAACCTTTTAAGTCAAAATTGAAGTGTGTGTGTTAGTTGCTCAGTTATGTCCGACTCTTTGCGAGTCGACTATACTGTCCATGGAGTACTCCGGGCAAGAACACAGGACAGCGTTGCCATTTCCATCCCCAGGGGATCTTCCAGACCCAGGGATCGAACTCTGGTCTCCCACATTTCAGGAAGATTCTTTACCGTGTGAGAAACCTGCGAACCTTTTAAGTCAAAATTGTAAGTTAAGCTCAATAAAAACCCCAAAGGGATAAAAACAATGGCTTTACCCATTAAAAAAAAAGAGCTCAAATAATGCATAAACCACAATCAGTGTTTTAAATATGAATTTGCTTCAGCTTATCCAGTTAGCCCTAACTATAAACTACTTGTAATATTTAATATGTAACTTTACCTTTCCCATTGCTAGATAATCGAGCCCATCTGAACAGTTGAACACCACGCACTGTACAGCAAGAGCTTTAGCCAAGTCTTTGGTGGTTTCCGTTTTTCCTGTGCCTGCTGGCCCTTCTGGAGCACCTCCAAGGTTTAAATAGAAGGCACCTATCTGAAAAGAAAAATAAATATGAAAAGAAATCCATGCTTAACTGAAAACAAACAAAAACTCTATAATAGGACAATTGCTTATATTAATAAAATGGACTCAGTCTTATTTGTAGCTTCAGAGACAGTAATGCAATTACATACATCATTGATTTTTAGAACTCATTTCGGTAGCTGCAACAAGAAAAAGTGGTTTAAAGGATCTAAAAAAAGTTAAAATGTATGAAAATCTCCTTATCGTCTAATACTTCATATGTATTCCATTTGCCTTTTTAAAAACAAAGAGAATCCAGCCTTGAAGTGTTAACATTTGACCAGAAATGTTTAATTAAAAGTGGTTATGGAGGGCTTCCCTGGTGGCTCAACGGTAAAGAATCTGCCTGCTAATGCAGGAGGCACAGGGGTGATTCCTGATCTGGCAAAATTCCGCATGCTTCAGAGCAAGTAAGCCCATGCACCACAACTACAGCCTGTGTTCTAGAGCTCAGGAGCCTCAGCTTCTGAAGCCTGAGTGCCCTCGAGCCTCTGCTCTGCAACAAGAGAAGCCAACGCCAGTGGGAAGCTCGTGCACCGCAACTAGAGAGTGGCCCCCGCTTGCCACAACTAGAAAAAAAGCCTGTGCAGCACACCAAAAATAAAGTAATAAACATTAAAAATAACATGTCACCACCGCAACTAGAGAGTAGCCCCCGCTTGCCACAACTAGAAAAAAAGCCTGTGCAGCACACCAAAAATAAAGTAATAAACATTAAAAATAACATGTCACTTAAAAAAAAAAAGTGCTTACAGAAATGTTTGTAGAGACCAGTTATGACAATCTTGATAGCTAGCTGCAAAGAGAGAACACACCAAAAACTGAGGGTAATACATGGAGGCCCGTTAGTGGGAAAGAGATGCCCTACTATATACTTTGGTCTGTGATTCACCCTGGCTGTCGCATTCCACTCTTGGTATGTTCTTCATTTTCTCCATCCCCATAGCACCGCTCTGTATTCTCTTACCAGTAGTATCACCTTCATTGTGAAACCAGTTACCAGTTATTCACTGATGCATGGCAAACTGCTACCTGTCTTTGCCTACTGGACTCCACTTTTATTGTTTTTATATAAGCTGGCGTATCCTCCAAGCGTAGCCTGGGCACTGGGGTGGTTGCCCAAGTTGTCTTTTACAGATTTGGAGTCTTCTGTGTCAAATCAAGCTTGAGCTGATTAAGAGGGTTAAGACCACCGATCCTCCATCTGCACAGGGGCAAGTGTCAGCTCAGTGACCTTTTGATGTCAGAGGCCAAAAACTCCACCCTCAAAGCAAGCTAACTCCACTCCTTTCTGAGCTTTGCTGAGAAGCTGCTGCTAAGTCGATTCAGTCGGGTCCAACTCTGTGCGACCCCATAGACGGCAGCCCACCAGGCTCCCCCGTCCCTGGGATTCTCCAGGCAAGAACACTGGAGTGGGCTGCCATTTCCTTCTCCAATGCATGAAAGTGAAAAGTGAAAGTGAAGTCGCTCAGTCATGTCCAACTCTGTGCGACCCCATAGACGGCAGCCTACCAGGCTCCTCCGTCCATGGGATTTTCCAGGCAAGAGTACTGGAGTGGGGTGCCATTGCCTTCTGAGAAGAAGCAAATGTAAAAAAAGCCTGTGGCCTGGCTGCATGAGAGCAGAGTGACAACAGCCTCCCCATGCTTCCCATACTTCAGCTTTATCCCATGAATACCCTGAGCCCTTCGCCTTCAAGGAGGGAGCTCTAACTTGTTTTCCTGTCTCCTTGCTTGGCTGCTCTGTGAATAAACACTCTCTGCTGCAAACCTCAGCATTTCAGCGTTTGGCTTGCTGTGATGAGTTAGGCAAATGAACGTAGTTCAATAACACTTACATTACAGTTAACTAAGTACATTTTTCCCCCTCCCAATTAGTTTTTAAGTTCCTTAAGAGTAACATCAGCAGTATCTGAATTCTTTCTGAGTCTGCACAGAGACTATAACAATGGCTGGAAATTTTTAGAAGCATACAAGTTACAGTTAACTCTAACTATGAAGTTTGTTTCATGAAAAACTCTATGAGAGTTTGTGAAACTTAACTGCTTTTAGATGAAATAGGATTAAAGGGCCAAGACTGTACATATGGCAGGCCAGGGAGTATACAGGAACTCAATAGAGAGTTCTCAATAGAAGGAATAGACCTTCTACTTAATTTTTCTGTGAACCTAAAACTGCTCTAAGAAACTAAAAATTTTTTAAACATTTTTAAAAATAATGAATAAACCTATGAAAACCTTAAATATTTTCACCTTTAATAAAATCAAATAACAGAGACAGCTTATTAAATACATGCAATATCAATGATACTTTACCCATCATAAATTTGTAGTAAATGCTATACTGTTAATGTCCATTAATGTGACTACTAGAAACCTCAGTCTCACCTTTCTTTATAAAAATTTTCAAAAAATGCTTATAAATGTGTTCTCTTTATTATGGATATTAACTACAGTAGGAGATTTTTCCAGTGTTCAGTGTTTTATACAAGTATTTAATGTGATTTTGACTTTATACCTCAAAGTTGCTAGGGTCCACCTTACAAATATTCACAGCTCACTTCAGTGAGCTCTGAGATAGCACACAGCAGCTTGAGATTCATTTACTCAACAAATCCTAGGGAGTAACTTATCTACTTGTCTATCACTAGAGTAGAGGATAAGACAGACACAGTCTGGCCTTCAGGTAGCTTCTTGAGAATGAGGATTTGGTGAAATATTTTATCATAGATGCACTACAATCTTACTCAGATTCTCTTACTGGTCATTGCTTCCGTCCTTCCGATTGCTGTGGGTGTCATCTACAAATAGCTCACAACTGTCCCGTCTCCTGAGATTTGCCCTCAGTCAGGAGCTCCCTCATTCACAAACATCTGAATGCTTATTCACACCCCTAGCCTCAGGAGGGACCCATAGCCAGTGACAATGAAGGGATAGAAAAGTTAGACCTCTTTGCCTTAAAGTGAAGTATGTCTGTGATGCCATTCATGCTCCAAAGCTCCCTGTGAGATCAGGTTAGGCCCTACATCCACAGAAACCACATCCTTGCTTAGCTTCCCCCTCTGCTTTCTCCATTTTCTTACAGGCTTTTACTGAGAACATTCCCTAGACAATCATTTGCCCAATAATCCCTGTTTTATCTCTGCTTACAGACAACTCAAAGACACTTTAACTTACTTAGTACAAGTGGATTGTTGTTGTTTTTTTTTAATGGAAGGATAATTGCTTTATAATATTTTGTTGGTTTCTGCCATACACCAACATAAATCAGCCATAGGTTTATATATATCCCTTCCCTCCTGAACCTCCCTCACACCTCCCATCCCATCCTGCCCCTCTAGGTTGTTTCTTGCCAGATTTAGCAAATAAAAATACAGGATGCCCAGTTACATTTGAAAATCAGATAAACAATGGATAATTGTTAGTATAAGTATGTCCATGTAATAATTAGGACATACTTCTACTACCAAATTTTTCACTGTTGATTTGAAATTCAAATTAACCTGAAAGTCTTGTATTTTATCTGACAACACTATTCCCAGGTGTGTTTTGTTTGTTTGTTTTGTAGTCATGGCTTTATCTTCCATAGCTTCCCACCAAGGGCAGCCCTCAGCATCACCTGCTTACACTTCAGCTCTCCCTCTCCCATTCAACAACACTAACTTGGAGTTCTAAGGCTCAAATGTACTTCCTTCATCTCGTCATCTCTCCCAGAACTCCACTGAAAAAACTGATGTCATTTTCTGAAGCTCTGGCTTTTTCTTTAAATCTCCAGTACCTTACTTTTTCTATTTATCCCCAAAGGGAGTGGCTCATGATTTTCAAACATTAGAATTCAAACACACTCATATTCTACTAAAGCACTCAGAAGTAAATATTCATTATTATAACTTCACATAAAGGGAATTTGGGATTAGAAAAGGAAGCTATCCTTCCTTTGACTATAGCTATAGTCAACTATACAGATAAGAGAATGAAATGAGGATAGCCATGTTAAATTTGGACAAGAAAATATGACACCAAATCAAATACTAATCTTTAATGTGTAAATTAAAATAATTTAAACACATACCAATGTTCTGTAACATCTGTCAGTTAGAGGAGTAATGACAAGTCGAGGTGAGTTACCAAGATATTCATAAGCATATTTTACATTGCAATTAATGATACGAACTCGAGCGTTGTCATATTCCCAATAATAACGAAGCTGAGCAAGCCACTGGAAATCTGTATCATGTGAGACACCTGGAAGGAATAAAGTAAAACAAGACACATAATCCTGAAATGGAAATAATTTGAAAACTAGATATTTTATCATTGTTTACAAAAGTATTAACATTAAAATAATTCACATTTTCTAATTTATAGAAAAGATCATATAAAATAAATTCTGCTGAGACAGAAAAAGACATATAGTACAAGTTCTTGTTTCTAGAAACTATCAATATTTTATCTTCAATATGAAAAAGAAGTCACATACCCATATCAATCATGTCCATGACCACATCTCTAGCATGGACATCGATAGTAACCAAAGCCCCCAGAGTAATCCTGGTCTGCTTTGATAGTTTTCCTCTTACCAGCTCCACAATATCATTTAGTTGATTCTGAAGTTCCTTATAGTACTTCTTTAATCCCTACAAAATAAAAAAGCAATTAAATTAACATTAGCCAAATTGTGCATTTTATATGTTCACTCTTTAACAAAATGATTCTGAACTTCACAATGTAGTTCAGTATAAAAATGAATTCTAGAACAGAATAACTTTTG
Source organism: Bos indicus x Bos taurus (assembly GCF_003369695.1). Classification (NCBI taxonomy): domain Eukaryota; kingdom Metazoa; phylum Chordata; class Mammalia; order Artiodactyla; family Bovidae; genus Bos; species Bos indicus x Bos taurus. Next base: position 17,090,865 of record NC_040097.1, read on the forward strand.
TCTATGCATAATAAAAACTAAGAACAAATTTTTAAATAATTGTGCAATTTTCATGCTATATGTAGAAAGTGGGGGAAGATTGCCCTTGAAAATGATAAATAAGCTAACTAAAAAAGAAAAAAAATATATATATATAGCATGTAGAAAAGAATGTTACTTAAAATACACTTTACCTCTGTTCCACCACTTATAACTTCCTGTGTCTCAGAGGTCCAGAACATTTGAGAAACACAAAGTACCACCTGGCCAGGCCACTCTCGAACCCAGTCTCTTCTTGCAGATTCTGGATAAGCCTGAATAATTAAAGTGTATTTCTAAGTTTAAAAGGTGACAAGAGGAAAAAAGCTTAACGATTAACAATAAGTAAGTACGATATTGGTTACATTTGTAGGCTAGAATATATTCATGAAAAATTTCAGATGACTATTTAAAAGATCTGAAATTTTTTTACAAGCTATATTTTTAAAATATTTGTTTATTGATAAAAGAATAGAAAGATGAGCACCCATATTTCAATAATCAGTTATCTCTGGAAGAATATGATTGTTGATTCTTTGGAAAGCTATTTTCCATAGGATTTTTATGTTTCTTTGCTGTGGGGAGTTGTCAATTTTCTGCATAATATACACATTACTTCTATTATAATGAGATATGAGGGTTTATTAAAGTTAAAAAATAAATCAGTCTAGCAATTTACATATATTGATGCCAAGATTTAACTGAAAAGAAGACTACACCATCTTGTAGCTAGACTGACTTAGTAGCTAGAACCCTTGTATTATTTCTAAAAACTTGTATGACCAGTGTATATAATTTGAACAATTATATATTTGTCCAGTTATACACAATTGAACAATCTATGCTATGAGTTCAAAGTATACTTTCATTTCTTCTAAAATTTTTTATGCTCAAAATGCATTTAAATGGATTTATTGGAGAGGTAGCCTTTTTAAAAATAACTTGTTGCCACCTGGTGTTCTGTGATGACCTAGACCAGTGGGATGGGAGGAGGGGAGAGAGGCTCAAGAGGAAGGAGATATAAATATAATTATGACTGATTCATGTTGTCGTACAGCACAAACCAACACATTTTAAGGCAATTTTCCACCAATTAAAAAATAAAAATAAATAAAAATTTTAAAATAACTTGTTGCTAAAGTAAATGATAATAGAACTAAATTAAAAGCTGAAAAAAAAATGCAGAGCAAAGTATAAAGTTGATACTAATGGAATTTATATCTATATGTATACACATATTTATCTATTTATTGGCTGTGTTGCATAGCTTGTGGGATCTTAGTTCCTTGACCAAGGATTGAACCCAGGGCATGGCAGTGAAAGCACCAAGTCCTAACCTCTGGACCACCAGGGAATTCCCTGGAAACTATATTTTTAATACAATGACACCATCTTGGATATAAGAATATTAAGCATAAGGATGAAAGTGAAAGTGAAGTCGCTCAGTTGTGTCCGATTCTTTGTGACCCCATGGACTACACAGACCATGGAATTCTCCAGGCCAGAATTCTGGAGTGGGTTGCCATTTCCTCCTCCAGGGGATCTTTCCAACCAAGGGATTGAACCCAGGTCTCCCGCACTGCAGCAGATTCTTTACCAGCTGAGCCACAAAGGAAGCATAAGGATATAAATATTAATTATTAAAATTCATTTTTAGTAATATTTATGGAAAAAGTGAAAGTGTTAGTAGCTCAGTCTTGTCTGACTCTTTGTGATACCATGGACTGTAGCCCATTAGGCTTCTCTCTCCATGGAATTCTCCAACCAAGAATATTGGAGTGGGTAGTCATGCTCTTCTCCAGGGAATCTTCCCAACCCAGAGACTGAACCAGGTCATTCTTTACTGTCTGCGCCACAGTAGGACAGTCCATGACATTTTAAAAATATCAAACATTTATAATATTTATAAATATTTATGAATAAATGCAAATAACAAACTAACCTAGGTTTCAAAGAAGGCTAAGTTTCAAAGAATGGATGAGCCATTGCTAGGTACACAGAAGGTAAATTTCTATATGGATTAAGGAAATACTTTCACGGATAATGTTGATTCTTTCCTTTGTGCTTTGGAACCATAGATGGAAAATGGAGAGAAAAAGTCAAGATTTATCTGCAGGAACTTTGAAACTGAACAGAATAGACACTGCAAGATGATTCTTATAGGGCTCTTTGTGAAGGAAAAAGGATTCTTACTCAAAGTGAGTTGCTGGATATAAGGCTGCAATGCCCTTTTTTTTTTTAAACATATATTTATTTGACTGAGCCAGGACTTAAGTTGCAGCATGTAAGACTGCATGTGGGATCTAGTTCCCTGACCAGGGATTAAACCCAGGGCCCCTGGACTAGGAGCTCAGAGTCTTAGCCATTGATCCACAAGGGAAGACTGCAATGCCTTTTAAAATGATATTTTTACTATACAACTGTTCCTTTGTGGTCCTAGAGGAAGAAATATACTGAAATTTATTATCGTTCAAGATCAGGTTTATTGAATTAGCCTAAGTGAGATACATGTAGTGCCTACGTGTTATATTTCTCTCAAATATTATCGATCCTCCTTTAATGTTTATCTCATTATGAGTTTTTAAGTAATTGTTGGAGTGTAAACAGCAATAAGTAAACCATATCACACATTTAACACCCATGTCTGAGATTCTTTCTGACCCCATGGCCTTCATACAGGATACCCTAGATGGTCTTCCATTTGCTCTCTATTTGGTTAATTCCTACTTACCCTTTGGGTCTTGGTTTCAATTTTACTTTCTCTAAGAGCCTATCGCTAGCAACCTACCTTCCTCACTCCAAATTAGATACACCTTATTATTCTTTCTTACAGCACCTTTTTTTTGTTTTTGGAGTACCTAATTGCACATTATTATAAATTCTTACTACCATTATTACTTTAATAATAATGTTAGGAATGAAGTAAAAAAAAATAATAAATGGCTTAAAAGAGTAAGACCCTTAAGTGTGAATTTACTGGTACTCATTCAAAAATCTCCTTAAAAAAAAAGGCATTTACAGAATATAGGATATACATTAAATTCTAGGAAACACACCAGCCTGGCTGCCGCGATCACATCATGAATACTTCGAAGCATCAAATCTTCTACTTGAATGAGCCACTTTTCCACGGCACCTCGAGCTGCAGATGTGGAAATTAGTGCAATCAGCTCCACTCGCTCACCTTCAGAGCTATACATGGCCTTAATATCCAAATTGGGAAGGAACTCCAATTTGGCGATGCCTTCAAAGCATTTTTTCAAGTGAGGCTGAACTCTAAGTGGATCTTTGGTCTCTGACAGAATCTCTAGCATTTCATCATTAGATAAGAAGAAAAAACTAGGGAAAACCATACAAATACAAAAGCTTTAGTTATAATTCATTGCACCTCAGAAAATGCTTTAATGATAGCACAATTGATTATTCATCATACCGAGGGAAGAAAAGTCGTTTTTTTTCAAGATATGCGTTAAGGCCTTTCATAATTTTCTCCAAAAGTTCATTGCAGTTCTGCAGTTTTTCCAGTAAACCTGTTAAAGAAGTAGCAGCAAGAACCTAAAAGAGACCCATTCATTCAGGTCAGAACTTATATACCAGATATAATGATAAGATCTCAACATTAACTTATACATTAAAAATGTTAAGATGTCAAAAGACTTATGAAAATTGTCAGGAAGTTTTTTGTAATGTAAAACTAAGTAAATCATAAGTATTCTTACCCAAAGTTGATAGTTGTGAGAAATTATCATTGTCATATATATTTTCATTTTTCCTGTATTCTTTTGAATGATAGGGGAAGAATATGCTAGTTTTGTTTGTGATTTAATTTTTATATTTACAACTGTCAACTATAAACAGTCTATTTTTACACTTTTAAAAGGTTCAATAAATTACAAGAAGAAAACCATCTCATGGCACATGAAAATGTCAGTGTCCATAAACAGTTACATTATTGTATGGACACATCCATTCAGTTACATATTGTCTTTGGCCACTTTCTTGCTACAATAGCAGAATTGAGTAGTTATAAAAAACACAGTAGGTCTCATAAAGTATTTATCATGTATTTACCATGCAGCCCTTTGCAGAAAAAAAAAAACTTCTGATTTCAGTTCTCTAAGAAATACTGTCTTAAAAAGGTTCTAAAATCAACACGTAAGGGAAGTCTTCCAAACATAAATTTTAGTACTATTGATTCTCAACAGTCCAGCACAGCTACTTTTTCATCCAGCATTGAAATAGATTGTTATTTATTAAGTTGAGTACCAGATTTTTTTTAAGTGCATATATATCTACATGTATAAAAAATACATGGCCTGCCTTTCAACATTAAAATTACATTCAACAGGGTGCTATACTCACTAGGAGAGACACAGAGCAAGTGAGACCAGCTGCGAGAACTGCTGACTCTTTTTCCCATCACCCCAAGCATACAGAGTCACCGAGTAGAATGTCAGGTGAGTCACCTGCGTGACTCATATTCATTCATATTCATTCTCTCTCTCTCTTTCCCTCTCTCTCCCCCACCCTCTGGCTTCCTTCACTTTATTTTACTATTTATTTTTTTTCTAAATATTTATTTTCATTTCTTTATTTGGCTGTACTGGGTCTTAGTCGTGGTGTGTGTGATCTAGTTCCCTGACCTGGGATCGAACTCAGGCCCCCTGCATTGGAAGTATGGAGTCCTAGCCACTGGACCACCGGGGAAGTCCCCTTTACTGTTTACTTTACAAGAGGAAGCATGGAGTATACATTCTAGAAGCCAAGTAAGTTAAATGCACATTTGAAGCAGCTCCACTATACATATTAAAGGGTTATGAATAGTGTATCTTAAGAACGGAAAAGTAAAATTATTTATGCTTCCTTTTATTTCCCTGAGCTTTCCAGTTTGTATACAATGAGTAGGTTTTATTTCTGTAGTTGGAAAAAAAGTGAAATGCCTTTTGTAATAGCCAGAAATAAAGGTTTCCCCTTTATTTGAAAGAGAGAAAACAAATACTTCACCTTTGGATCTTTCGCACAAAACTTCATGATATCCCTCCAGTGTCTGTCTACTGTCTGAAACTGACGCCCTTCTTCTGGCATCTGTTGCATGATATCCTCAGAGCAAAAAATGGGCTCCAAGTATAGCCAGTGAGCTTGTACCTTTAACCATTCATCAATCGTTTCTTGTATTCGAATCAAACGGTCCTCCCACGCCTTAATGGAAAGCATATTATACTGAATTCCAGTTATTAAAGGAACCCTATAAATTATAACAAAGGCTACGCGTTTTAAATTCACTGTTATTTTTGAATCAGCACAAAACAGCTCAAAGTCACTTGTGGGTGTCTCACACTCGCTTTGAAAAACTAGGAGGTCTGAAGTTTTCCTAAATCATTAAAACTCACAGCTGTAAATGACTGTAGTTATTTAGACCAATTTCCTACTCCCTAGGTGAACTGTCTCAAGTTTAAAAAGCATCCAGGAATATATCCTGCCCCACACCAGTGGTTATCAACCTAGGGGCTATTTTGCCCTCACCTCAAAGGACATTTCACAATGTCTGGAGGCATTTTCATTTGTCACAACAAGTGGGGTGAGGGTTCTACTTATATCAAATGGTCAAAGGTCATGGATGCTGCTAAGTAGAGGACAACTCCCACAACAAAGAATTATTTACCCCAAAACATCATTAGTGCCACGTTGAGAAATGTCAACACAATTTGCTCTACGTCAACACAATTTGGAGGGGGGAATCTTATTACCACACATCTCCAAGAATCCATTAGATATTTCATTAGCCAAGGATCATGTATATAATCTCTCTTTGATTCTTAAATCTATGGCCTGAGATCCTATATATCAAGAGATTGGCCTCACAATTTTGTTTGAAAACCTCTAAGAGAGCTTTCAAATTTGTCTTAGAAATTCTCCTTTGTCAAAGAAGTACTTGCAAAAGACATCTTATCAGGAAAGGGTTAAGTCAGCCTGACTCAAGGCAAGATGTGCAGCGTTATGTCCTTTTAGAAGAACATAACTCTTTGTCTTCTCCAAATATTCAAAGCTAAGGTGCCCCATAACAACACTATACTTAAATTAAAACCAGACTGCTTTATTTTGAATTTCAGCTTTGTCATTTTTAGCTGTGTGCACTTGGTAAATTTTCTATCCTTGGTTTCCTTATCTATGAATGCTGATAATAATCTGCCTATCCTGGTTGTCTGCTCTGAGGATTAAATGAGTTAATAAATGTAAAACTCCTACAGTAGTATCTGGCACATATTTAGAAGTCAATAAATACTAGGGAGAAAATCCAGTTGTTGTTGATCTTTTTTCCACTTTATATAGTCTCCAGTTAGAATACTGATACTAAAGCACCTCATTATTATAAATTATTTGCTTTCTGTATTTACCCACATCAACTATAAGGTCATGACATTAAATAATCTTACAGTCTCAAATATCACTTGTTTTCTTAAGTGGAAAATAATTCATTAATTATTCTAAAGGGTTCTCAAGCTAGTTCTCAAATATAAAGTACAGTATATAGAACCTCACTACAAGTTACAAGAATATACTATGAAACAGGGCCTAGGCATCTACAGTTAAATTAAATAATACCAACTGTTTCCCTTCCAAATCTGTCACTGTCATTGGAGAAGATTTTTCTTACTAAAACATCACTCGTTCTTTTCAAAATCATTAGAGTTAGTGTCTCATCTGTTCTATACATTTTCACATTAATTTTAAGGTAGATATCTGTTTCTGTATTTCAACAAAGCTATCCAACAAACTTACTTATTCCCACAAGAGTAAATATGTAATAAATTTCAATCTTTATAAATGACCAGGAGTTGATTATCATATTTAACAAACCTTGATCTCCTTTTCAAATGGTTTGATGAATGGTGAGCCTCTCATTGTCTGAGTTTTTATAATTTGATCATCAAGGAGAGCCTGAATTTCGTCTACTGAAGAAAGAATACAGACTCCAGTATCACGATATAAACTTATATGAAAAGCAATATCATCCCAAGTTCCCATCATTGTATGCATGGCTTTCTCTAATGAAAATTCCTAAACAGGATAAAAAAGAAAGAATGGGATGATGAATAAGGAATCTTATTTACTATATGTATGGACTTTCCCTAATAAATTTAGTAGGCATTTTGTGCATTTTTGTAAGATATTCTGCAACTGTCTTTAAGTTAGAAAAGGTTTTAAACAACTACACAATTCCTATGGTGAATGACAATGTAGTTTTTAAAAATTCACTTGTTGTCAAAGCTGTCAGTATCAAAACAGACAACAGTATGAAAGACCTGCTGGATTTTCCCTGAGGTGCCTTTTTGCAGTCTACAGCCTGAAGATGTTTTCAGTGTATTCAAGAAGACTACAGGGCCATACTTACTCTGCCTAGAATACATACACATCACATGCCACATACACAGGCATCCATTTCCATTCTTAATAGAAAAAAATACATCTCAAAACCAGCATATCACCCATGCATATCAGTGTGGCAGAATTAAGAAGAGGTCAAAGGAACCATCTGTACTCTGGATTCAGGACAAGGGAATCATACAGAAGTATAGACTTTGTGGGGGAAAAATACGAGTGGCCTTCTGCCACTTTTCCCCAGTTTCTCCCACTTCTATCCCAAACTATACATTCAACCACAACTAAAACTATGACTATTTAATAAAAAGCTCATCAAATAAGGTATTTCAGTAGATCTGCATATTTACCTTGCTTGCACCTGCACTTATCACTTCAAATTTGTCCAAGTATGGTGCAAGGTTTAATTTTAAAATTTTCCTCAGTGTAGTTCCAGAGTCTGGAGTTAAGTCATAGCCTACAATTTCTGATAACTGCTTCCAATGACGTGCTCTCATTCCTGGATTACAAAGGATAGAGACAGTAGGGATGTAATCCTAATGATGAAAATGGAAAAAATGAGTCACTCACTTGACTTTCATACCCATACACTTGAAATTATGTAATATATTTAATAAGCCCATTTAATATTTAATGAGTTAGATTCAGGAGGGGAGAGAAACTAACAAAATTATTCTAAAGTTCATCTGCACAAATAAACATGTAGAAATAACCAAGAAAACTAAAACAGTGAAAAAAGGAGGGGTGGTGGAAAATGTTCTATAAGATATTAAAGTATATGCTAGAACTACAATAATTAAAACTGTCACAGTATTATAGAAATACAAAGTCATGTTTATTCTATAATTATATGAAGAAATATATAGTATAACATAATATATAGCTATATACACACATACATAGCATAAACGGGAAAAAAGCCTGCACCGAAATACCAAAATATAACCATCTGGAAATAAAAAAATATTCAACAAGAACACTTAATTCATCGCTTTTGATACTGATATTAAAACATCTCCTTTACAATCAGGAACAACATAAGCACACCCATAATATTTCTAATCAACACTGTATTGAGTCTCCAGCCACGGAGTTAATATAAATAAATAAAAGCTATGGAGGAGGGGTGGATCAAGATGGCAGTGTAGGAAGACCCTGAACTCACCTCCTCTGATGGGCAAAGAAGGAATGACAATGAAACAGGTAGAAGGGGTGGAGATGCAATCTAGTCAGAAACCAAACCCTGAGGTCAGTGACACACAAATGGAAAGAACGTTACAACTGCAGAGTTCCTCTCCAAGGAACACCGGGTCTAAGACCCACTCTGGCCTCCCCTGCCTGGAGGTCTTGCACTGGGAAGACAAGCCTCCAGCATGTTTGGCTTTGAAAGCCAGTTGGGCTTCCATTCAGGAGAGACAGAGGGTTACAGGAAACAAAGACTACATCCTTAAAGGGTACAGGCAGAAGCTCACATGGCCCAAGTTCCAGCAAAGAGGCAGAAGTCTGACAGGCACCTGTGTCAGACCCACTTGCTGGTTTTGGAGAGCCTATCAGAGAGGCAGGAGGCCTCTGGGACGCACCCTGGGGACAGAGATGCTGGTGGCAGCCATTGTGAGGATCACCAGCAAGTACCATTTAGGAATTCTCCCTCTAGCCTGTTAGTGTTGGGGGCTTGCCCTGGCCATTGGACGGCCCACAGTCAAACACAGAGAGAGGCTGCCCCACCCACAATGAGCCTGAAGCAGCACTGCCCAGCCACACGCCAGCCTCACCAGGAGACACGGCACTGCAGCCAGATAGGCCAAGGGCCAGCCCCACTTATACCCTCAACAGTTAGCCCTTGCACAACATAAGGAACCTGTGGTGTGAATAGGGGACACCCCTAGAGCAGACAGGTCTAGTGCCAGAACTAGTGTGCTGCTGGGCCATACAGGATGTCTCCTATGTAATGTCACTTCTCCAAGATCAAGAGACCTAACAGTCCTATTCAATATACAAACGTGACCACAGGGAATTAGGCAAAATGAGGAGACAAGAGGAATATGTTCCAAACAAAGGAACAAGACAAAACCTCAGAAGAACTATATTAAATGCAAATAAGCAATCTACCCAACATAGAGTTCAAGGTAATATATAGATGCTCAATGAACTCAGAAGAAGAATGGACAAACACAGAATTTCAACTAAGAGTTAGAAAATATAAAGAAGAACCAGTCAGAGCTGAAGAATATACTAACTGAAATGAAAAACTGCTAGAAAGTATCAACAGTAGATAGGATAATACAGAAGGACAGATCAGTGATTTGGAAGACAGAGTAGCAGACATCACCCAAGCTAAGCAGGAAAAAATTAAAAAAAGGATTTTAAAAAACAACGATAGTTTAAGAGACTTCTGAGACTACATCAGGTGTACTCACTTTCATGTTATAGGGGCTGCAGAAGGAGAAAATTGAGAGAAAGGAGGAGAGACTTCTTTGAGGAAATATTAGCTGAAAACTTCCCTAACCTAGAGAAGGAAATAAATACCCTCCTCTAGGAAGCACAGAGAATCTCAAACAAGATGAACCCAAACAGGTCCACACCAAGACACATTAAAATTAAAATGACAATAATTAAAGATAAAGAGAGAATCTTAAAAGCAGCAAGAGAAAAGCAACTAGTTATGTATTATACAAGGGAACTCCCATAAGACCTTAAGCAGATTTTTCAGCAGGAACTCTGCAGAAGGAAGTGGAACAATATATTCAAAATGATGAAAGGAAAAAACTACAACCAAGAAAACTTTACCTGGCAAGGTTATTTTTCAGATTTATCTTTATCTCTGAAGAAGAGACAAAGACTTTCACAGACAAGCAAAAAGCTAAAAGAGTTTATCACCTCCAAACACATCTTACAACAAATGTTAAAAGAAATAACAAGTATAAATAAACAAAATTGTAAAAGGAAAAATCTCACTGGTCAAGGCAAACCTGGAGAAAAAGTAGTTAATTAACCACTCATAAAGCTAGGAGTAAAGTTAAAATACAAAAGCAGTAAAAATCACCTCTATCTGCAATTGCAGTTTAGGCAAAAATTAACAGATGTAAAAAGGATAAAACATTTGGGGAGGTTAGTGAAAATGTAAGGTATTCAAACTTGAGAAATTATCCACTTAAAATAGACATCTATAATAGGTTGTTATAAATGAACCTCTTGGTAACTACAAACCAAAACCATGTAACATTACCACAAAAAGAGAGAGTCAATGCATCACTGAAAACCTCAAATAGGAAATTTTAAAATACCATGAGACAAATGAAAATGAAAACATAATATTCCAAAATCCATGGGACACAGTAAAAGCAGTTCTAAGAGGAAATTTTACAGCAAACAAGTTCACCTCAGGAAATAAGAAAATTCTCAGTCTAACCTTAACCTGAAGGAACTAGGAAAAGGAGAAAAAACAAAACCCAAAGATAGTAGAAGGAAGGAAATAATGAAGACCAGAGTGGAAATAAATAAAATAGAAACTAAAAAGAAAAAGAAAAAGATCAATGAAGCTAAGAGCTAGTTCTTTTAAAAGATAAAATTGATAAACTTTTAACCAGGCTCATTAAGAAAAAAAAGACAGCCCAAATAAATAAAATTAGAAATAAAAAAGAGGTTACAACTGACACCACAGAAATACAAAGGATCATAAGAAGCTACTGCAAACAACTATACACCATAAAATAGACAACCTGGAAAAAGTTAATAAATCCCTAGAAATGTAAAATCTTCCAGACTGAATAAGGAAGAAATAGAAAATATGAACAGACTATCAGCAATGAAATTGCATTAGTAATAAAAAATGCCTAACAAAGAAAAGCCCAGGCCAGATGGCCTTACAGGTGAATTCTGCCAAACAATTAAAGAAGGGTTAACACTTTTCCTGAAACTATTCCAAAACACTACAGAGAAAGGAATGCTTCCAAATTTATTCTACAAGACCATTACCACCTGGATACCAAAACCAAAGGAAACACACAAAAAGAAAATTACAGGCAAACATCACTGATGAACATAGATGCAAAAATCCTCAACAAAATACGAACAAACTAAATTCAACAATTAATTAAAAGAATCATACATCATGATCAAGTGAGATTTATCCCACTTGATCCCACTTGGGATACATGGATGATTCAATATCTGCAAAGTAATCAATTTTAACCATTTTAAAGAATAAAAATCATATGACCATCTCAACAGATATAGAAAAAGCTTCTGAAAAAATTCAATATCCATTTATAATAAAAAAAAAAAACCTCTCAACAAAGTGAGTATAGAGGGATCATACCTCAATATATTAAAGGCCATATATGACAAGCCCACAGCTATCATCAAACTCAATGGTGAAGAGCTGAAAACATTTCCTCTAAGTTCAGGAACAAGACAAAGTTGCTTTCTCTAACCATTTTTATTCAATATAGTATTAGAAGTCCTAGTGACAACAGGAGGAGAAGGCAATGGCACCCCACTCCAGTACTCTTGCCTGGAAAATCCCATGGACGAAGGACCCTGGTGGGCTGTAGTCCACCGGGTCGCTAAGAGTCGGACACGACTGAGCGACTTCACTTTCACTTTTCACTTTCATGCACCGGAGAAGGAAATGGCAACCCACTCCAGTGTTCTTGCCTGGAGAATCCTAGGGACGGGGGAGCCTGGTGGGCTTCCGTCTATGGGGTCGCACAGAGTCGGACACGACTGAAGTGACTTAGCAGCAGTGACAACAGGGAGTGCGAGTTTGATTCCTGGTTGAAGAACTAAGATCACACGTGCCCCAGCCAAAAATAAAGAAAGAAAATAGCAGGAAAAAAATTATTGATACTACTAGTGGTATGGGACAGTTTATCATCCATCTCAAGATGACTTTCAGAGATTATGATGGTGCACTGCTATGAAGACAGGAATAATGGATGTTGCTGATAAGAAAGGAAAAGAGGAGTATCATCTGGATAAATTTAAAACATAACCAAAGGCTTAAATGCTAACAATAAACTATAACTAAATCTCTAGCTGAAAAAAAAGAAAGAAAATAAAAATTACTAATATTTGGAATGAAAAAGGAGTTACTCCTAAAGATTCCACAAACATTAAAAGATAATAAATAAATGTTATGAGCAACTTTATGGCAATAAATTTAACAGTTTTCAAAAATGGAAGATTTCCTTGAAAATTACAATTTACTAAAACTGACATAAAATTAACACAAAACCTGAATATTCCTATATCTATTTTGAAAAAATAAAACTGCTTTCAAAATCCTTCCCATAAAGTTCCAAGTCAATGGTATCACTGGCAAATGTTTCTCTAAAATATTTTTTAAAGAAATAATAACAATTTCATTCAAATCTCTTTTGGAAAATAGAGATAGAATTTCCCGTTTGTTTCATAAGGTCAACATAATCCTGATAACAAAATTTGACAAATATATTACAAGAAAATTAAGACCAACATCTCTCCTGAATATAACCTCAAAAATCCTCAATAAAATATTAACATACAAAGTCTAGTCTTCCTAGTCCTGTTTCCAGAACTATTTATGTCCTGTAAATCAGTAAGAAAAAGACCAACTATTAAATAAAAAAATAGAAAATGATAAGACCAAATAGTTCACAAGCAAAGAAATACAAAATATTCTTAAATATATTAATTTATGCTTAACACTTTATGTAATAAGAAAAATGAAATTCTACTAGTAGATTTCCAAAAACCCAAGAATGATGACACTCTGTTGTCAAGGTTGGTGTAAATATATATTGGTAAAACCCATACAGAAGGTAATTCAACTATAGGCTTGAACCTGAAATTTACTCTTTGGCAATTTACCTTGCAGTTCCCACTTCATACTTAGAAATTTTTACACTAATATATAATATTTATAGGTGTAAAAAATAATGAAAAAACTCTATATACAACAAGAAAAGATTTCTAAGATAAATTAACCAAAACAATGGGAGAAATAATACATACAGTATGTTAATTTTATGTAAAAAGATAGGAGGTTTAGAAAATATAATCATATTGTTATATGTGTTAAAAAAAATCTTAAGTATACAAAAGAAAGTAATAACATAGCAAGGAGATTGTTCAGGTGTATCTTTTTAATATTTTTAAGCCATGATATTTATTAAAGATTAAAAATAATTTAAAGAAAATTTTTTTCAGGCAGCTCACAGAATCTCTGAGAGTGCTAGACATGGGCTGGAACAGTGCTGAAAATCCCATCAGAGTTTGCACTCTGAGCATGCTGACAGTGGAAACGTGGCTCTACCACTCGTAGGAACCACTGCCACCACTGCCTTGGAAAGTTGGATGCATTATTTACTGCCACAAAAACTGTTACTATCCTCTCTTTATAAATGAGGTGACTGAGACATGAGAGGTTAAATATCTTACACAAGGGGCATATTGCCATTACTAAGCACAGAATTGTGATATAAACCTAGGTAGTATGACTTGAAAGCTTTCTCAGGTAACTGGGACTCTGCTGCTGCTCATAGTATAGGCTAACTTGTTTATTCAGTAATTTTTTTATCCTCTTCATATCAGTGTACCTGGTCATTATAGTCTTTTCAATTTGTCAAGCATGTTCTCGCATGTTCTGTGAAGGGACTGATTATGAGGACTTCCTCAGGACAGAATTAAGTATATATTAAGAAATAGATCAAGTTTTCTGGAGTCGGCTTTGGTTTTGCTTTCCAGTTTTTCCATTTCTCTCCATTAGCACTTGCTGCAAACAGTTCCAGCAGGGCTTTCTAAAATGTCATTACATGTGTTTGTACCTTAAAAACTTTTATCTGCTCCATTACTGTAGTGCACATAGTAATGGTAGGATTCTCTTTTGGTTCCTCTTCAAGTTTCTCTTCTTCCAGAGATCGTCTTTTTGCTGCTTTTCTTTTTTCTTGTAATTCCTTCTTTTGCTTTGTTTGGAAAAATTTCAGAGTCTTAAAAATTTCCCGGGAAAATTCCTCTACATCAGTTTCCATGGCTTCCCCATTAAGGTCCAAAAACCCTCCATCCATCCACCTGAAAGAAAAAATAATATTAAACTCAGAGACTTTTGGTGTGTTAAGAGGCCTTAGGCTAGGTCCTTCATTTTGTGTTTTTTTTTTAATATAAACTTATTTATTTTAATTGGAGGCTAATCACTTTACAATATTGTATTGGTTTTGCCATACATCAACATGAATCCGCCACGGGTATACACGTGTTCCCTATCCTGAACCCCCCTCCCACCTCCCTCCCCGTACCATCCCTCTGGGTCATCCCAGTGCACCAGCCCCAAGCATCCTGAGCAAGAGCAGTTAACTAACCGTTTTTCTCAGTCACACAGAGCTATGACAGAGATAATACTAAATCCACCACTTAAGCTATGCTGCATGTGCTAAAATATGAATCAGATTGTCAATGGACAATTAATGGTACCCAAATAAAATGCTGATTTGACTCTATACTTCTAATTTTTGGTGTTAAGCATGAGTCAAATCAACTAACTGCATTAAAAATGGAATCAAATCTGGAAAACCCAAATAAGACTTAATTAGATATTATATTAATAAGATTAGGTGGTACCCTAGCAACATTTCACACTTCTCCTATATGATATTTGGTTTTTCTATCAAATGGACTGGTAAGTCCTACTTTTAAACACTTAGCCAACAACAACAGCAATAAAAATCAATGTATGTTTTATAAATCTTTTTATATCTTTGCTGAACTGTTTATTACATTACCAGAAATTACCGTTTTTCTGTTCGTTGCCACTTCAAAACTAAATTAAAAAACTTCTGATAGGGCTCAATGTTAACTTTTAATTTATCCAGTTCGGGATATTTTGTCAGTTCCCATTTGAAAAGTTCCTCTTCTTTATTAATAAACTGAACTGCTTCTTCAGATTCCTGAATACGTTTTTGTAGTTGTCTTACATCTGTCACATACTGAAAGCAAAGCATTTTTCATTTCAAGAAATACCCAAGTAATGTTATAAAAATAAGATTAAACAATACTTCATATATATATATATATATATATATATATATAGTGGCTTTATATATCAACTGCACAGCAATATTACGACAGAAAGCAAAAAATGGCTATGTCTACTTAACAAAAAGAAAACTAACCCACAAAAAAGGTTACATAATTAGCAGAAGTTCCAGGCCCCTTTTTGCCTTAGTAAGCACATGCTTTTCTATATTATACAAACATGCCTGCTAGCGTGCTAAGTTGCCTCAGTCGTGTTTCACTCTTAGCGACTCTGTGGACTGTACCCTGCCAGGCTCCTCTGTCCATGAGACTCTCCAGACAAGTAGACTGGAGTGGGTTGCCATGCCCTCCTCCAGAGGATCTTCCTGACCCAGGGATCAGACCCGCATCTCTTCTGTCTCCTGCACTGGCAGGCAGGCTCTTTACCACTGGAGCCACCTGGGAAGCCCTATACAGACACGTCCTGTACTCATCTACCAGCCTGCCACAGCTACTGTCTATGTTTATCAGACCTGTTGCATGCGGTCCAATTCTGCAAATTCTGCAAACTCTTCCATGCGCCGTGATTCCTTTTCTACTTCCAAAATCAGTTTCTCTCTCTTTGCTATTAGTTCATTTTCTTTTCTATGTTTAGCATTCTCAATGAGCTTTAAAAGAAAACAATGTAATCATGTTAATTATTTTGCTACAAAGCATAGAATGATCAAATGAGAAATCTGAATGCTCTGTACAGTAACAAAACACATCAGCAAAGTAAAAGTAAAACACTGTATAAAAATAAAACATTGACTGATACGAAAGGAAAAGAATAATAAATTACACAGAAAAAATTTTCTGTATCTCCAAAGTGACCATAATAATTCTTCTTTTAAGTACATAGTTTAACTGTTTAACAGATTCTGGGAAAATAATAAAACCTACCATATATCGAGCATTTCTTATGTCAAGAATTATTAAACACTTTACCTACGTTACCACAAGTATTATATCCTCATTTCAGAGATGAAGAAATTTAAGCGTATAGAGATTCAGAGGCATGTCCAATGTCACAAGATCATGAAAGTCAAAATCTGGATTAGAACTCGGGCTTATCTGACTGAAGTCTATGCTTTCCATTACTATACTATCTCACTTCCCAATTTAGGGAAAGCTAGCTTAAATTAGGACTTTTACAAAATTTGAACTATATTCAGTATTAATATAAAATCCTGAATCTGCAACTTCCTCCTGAGAAAGTTGCTTAACTTCTCTGAGACACATTTTTCTCAGCTATGAAATGGGGGAAATAGAAGCACCTGGATTTTTGTCAGTATTAAATGATTTAATAAATGGAGAGTACTGAGCACAGTGCTTATGATTATTAGTCTTTTAGTAATTTCCTTTTTTTAAATTTATTTATTTTGGCTGTGTTGGGTCCTCACTGTGGCTCGAGGGATCTTCAGTGGGGCATGCAAACTTCTTAGTTGTAGCTTGAGAACTCTTAGTTATGGCCAGGGATCAAACCGCAGTCCCCTGCATTGGGAGCATGAAGC
The DNA here is from genome assembly GCF_003369695.1 of Bos indicus x Bos taurus. NCBI lineage: Eukaryota > Metazoa > Chordata > Mammalia > Artiodactyla > Bovidae > Bos > Bos indicus x Bos taurus. The sequence goes on from NC_040097.1 coordinate 17,107,805, forward strand.
CTAGCCACTGGATGACCAGGAAACCCCCTGTTATTAATTTGATAATAGTTCTAACTTTTTAATGTCAGTCCCACTTTTTAAAACCTTGTGGATTAAGCCTGTCTTAAGCCTGCAGGGCCATAAATGTTGCTAATCCCAAACTCATACTGACACATGAAGTTACTTTTTAAAAGTAGATGGCAAGGGACTACTCCCCTGGTAGCACAGTGGATGGGAGTTTACCTGCCAGGAGATGTGGGTTTGATTCCCAGTCTGGGAAGATTCTGCACGCCTCAGAGCAACTAATCCTGTGCCACACGACTGAAGCCTGTGAGCCCTACAGACTGTGCTCCACGACAAGAGAAGCCACCCAAGGAGAAGCCACCACAGCTAGAGAGCAGCCCCCACTTTCTGCAACTAGAGAAAGCCCACATGCAGCCAGAAACAAATAAACAAATACAGCAGTGTGTAACGTTAAAAAAAAAACAGGAGATGGCAAGTATGTATGAAAATTAAATGAACATTGAACTTAAAACATCAGAATACAAAAATATATAAGGAAACATATATTTACCTCATCATTTTCATCAAAGATGGGATTAATTTTCCAAGGCCACATAAGGACAGCTGAATTTAAAGCTAAGTCTTCTGGAGGAAATAGAAATACATCTAAAAAGTAACTCATCCGGCGTTTGGATTCCTACAGAAGAAATTCCAGATATGTTAAACCATGTAGAATGGAAGTGAAAGTCACTCAGTCAAGTCCAACTCATTGCGACCCCATGGACTATACAGTCCATGGAATTCTCTAGGCCAGAATACTGGAGTGGGTAGCCATTCCCTTCTCCAGGGGATCTTCCCAACCCAGGGATGGAACCCAGGTCTCCCGCACTGCAGGTGGATTCTTTACCAGCTGAGCCACAAGGGAAGCCCTAAAGCATTATGAACAAGAGAAACAACAATTTCTAATACTTTTTCAAATTTCAATCTGACTCAGATTATTAACTGATATTTCATATCACCCAAATCACATGGGTATTTGAATAACTATAGGATTATTTATCTGGCTTCATAGCACACAATTGAAGACTTTTATAGTAAGAGCATTTAGTTTGCTCCCTGGTGGCTCAGATGGTAAAGAATCTGCCTGCAATGCAGGAGATCCAGATTTGATCCCTGGATTGGGAAGATCCCTGAAAAAGGGAATGGCAACTCATTCCAGTATTCTTGCCTAGAGAATACAATGGACAGAGGAGCTTGGCAAGCTACCGTCCATGGGGTCACAAAGAGTCAGACACGAATGGAGGACTAACACACACACAAACACATACCAAAATTAAAGCTTTTTAATAGTTTTCACTTGCAATTGACTTAAGATAAAAGTACTTGATTATCCATGTATATGGCTGAAAATGGTGATCAAACATGCGTTTTTCCAGCAACTCTGTTGTTTTTTTTTTAAAGGATTTTACAGTTTTATTCTTATATATTTAATTTTTTAATCTTTGGTGACAAAGATTTTAACATCTTTTATTTTGTTTTGCATCTTCAATAACAGTACCACTTCTTTTGCCTACCATTGAAAGTGAAAGTGAACTCGCTCAATCGTGTCCGATTCTTTGCGACCCCATGGACTGTAGGCTACCAGGCTCCTCCGTCCGTAGGATTTTCCAGGCAATAGTACTGGAGTGGATTGCCATTTCCTTCTCCAGGGCATCTTCCCCACCCAGGGATTGAACCCGGGTCTCTCGCATTGTAGACAGACGCTTTACTGTCTGAGTCACCAGGGAAGTCCTACCATTAGCATATAGCAATTGTCCAGAAAGAGTTTAGAAGTGACTGGCAAAAAAAAAAAAAAATCTTTAAAACCAAGAGATTTACCTGAATAAGACATTAAATATCTTTACCCCTTATAACCTGCATTGATCTGCATGCAGTGCTGTAATTTTTAAGAACTGAAATACAGATTCAAAGGCTAATTTAAGAGTTTTTGTTTGAGATACACATAGGATGTATATGTATATAATATATATAATGTTCAGAATGCATTATATATGTATTATATTGCACATAGAAATTAACCCAATAAAACCTGATTCATATAACTAGCTGTATTAATAGATTAAAGGAGAAAATGCATAAGATCATACCAATAGGTGCAAAAAATAAAATTCAACATCCAATCATAATAATGTTTTTAAATTAATTTTTATTGGAGTATAGTTGATTTATAATGTTGTGTTAGTCTCCTGTGTATAGCAAGTCTCTATACCACTGGATCACCAGGGAGGCCCCCTGCATCTCATATTTTTAAACAAAAATTAGAGTATAATATAGGTGAATAGGTATACAACCTTGTGTAGGGGAAGGCACGAGCATATGTACTACTAAATGTAGAAACTATAAAAGAAAATATCTTTTAAACCTTTGTTAAGGATGCACATATGGAGGAACTAAAGGAAAAAAATGATTACTGTAGAAACCAGGTTGACACCGCTAGGAGGTGCAGAAAGGGAAGTAATTATGGTCAGAAAGTCATATGCAAAGGATTTCTAGGGTGCTGGCAATATCCTACTTCTTCACCTGGGTGGTGGCAACATAGGTGTTCACTTTATAACTGTGTTTAACCATATGTGTTATTCATTTTCAATATGTGTACCATATTTCACAATGAAAAAAAATTTTTTTAATATGTAGATTAAAAAATTCCTACCTTGATCCGTGAAACCAACTCCTGAATTCCTACAGTTCGGGCTTTTTCTACATAAGATATAAGCTCCATCATTTCCTCTGTTGTCTCAGGAACTTTTAATGCATGCTCTTTAACTGCTTCAAATTCACTGCAAATACTGACATAATACCTTGCTTTATTATAGGTACAGTAATTAATGCTATATTACGCTCAATTATGATTACTATAAAATAGGCACTGTGATCCTAAAAACAATCAGTTAGGCGTCTTAAAATATTTAAGTATAACTTAACTGACACAACTCAGGATACACCATAGATTTATAAAATCTATAAAATTAAGGCAACATTTTCAGTGTGAAATAGAGCACGCTTTGGATCGATCAGGAGGCTCTATATCTAAATCCTGCCTCAGCTGCTACTAGCTTTGAATATTTGTGAATTAAATGAAGTTATTAAATTAATCTTGTGGGATTGTTGTAATACAATAATGAATAATGAATGCAAAAGAGCCCAGTGCATAGTACACTCTCAATTACTGGTAACTATGGTGTTAGTATAATCATCAGCTTAATTATTACTAGTAGTAGTAATGTCCCTTGTGAAACATGGCAACTGAAAAGATCAAATCTCTGCATACATTTTAAAAATCCATGATTCTTTCAGAAAGTCTATGTATGTATGAATCTATTAATAGATACCCTATACCTAGACCCATTATTTAACTAAGATATATTTCATAGAATTTTTTCCCTATGCTTTGCAGTATCAGTATTGTCATGCCATTGCTAGAAATATCAGAAAAACTCCTTGCAAAAACAAAGTACAAAAAAGGTAAGTGATTTTTAAAATAAATTTTAGTTCATGCAGGTATTTCATTTATACTATGTAATTATACTTATTCATTCATTTAATAAATAACTGAATACCCACAGTGTGCTAAGCAAAGTTCTAAGCATTGGAGATATAACACCAAATAGATCAAGTCCCTATCATCATAAAGCTTACATTCAAGTTGATGAGAGAGACAAAAAATACATAAATACGTAACACAGTGTTAGGTAGTAAAAAGTTCTATGAAGAAAAAAAATCAGTAAAGGGATAAAGAATAATGGAGTATAGAAAAGGAACCAGTATTTTATTTAAAGTGACCAGGAATGATCTCTCAAGAGAGATGATAATTCAAAATGAGAGAAAGAAAAAGAAGAGTCATACAAATGTCAGGGGAAAAGCTTTCAAGGCAGAAAAATAACAAGGATAAAAGCCTGAGGTAGCAAAAAGCTTCAGAGTTTGGGAATGGCAAGTAGAGCAGCGTGAATGCAAAAGAGGATAGAACATGAAGTTGTAGAGATGAACAGAAATCAGATCACGTAGGGCTTGACAGTATTTTTTTAAAGCTTTTTTGTTGTTGTTGTGAATCATTTTTAAAGTCTTTATTGATTTTGTTACAATATTACTTCTGCTTCACTTTTTGGTTTTTTGGCCATGAGGCATGTAGGATCTTAGCTCCCTCACCAAGAATCCAACCTACACCCCCTGCATGAGAAGGCAAATTCTTAACCATTGGATTGCCACGGAAGTTCAATGGTTAATTTTTGATTATCAATATTTTAAGAGTGGCTTCCCTGGTGGTCTAGTTGTTGGGAGTCCACCTGCCAATGCAGAGGACGCAAGTTCGATCCCTGGTCAAGGAAGATCCCACATGCCAGGTGGCAACTAAGCCAATGTGCCACCACTACTGAGCCTGAGCTCTAGAGCCTGTGCTCTGCAACAAGAGAAGCTACCACAGTAAGAAGCCCGCTCCCTGCAAAGAAGAATAGTACCCTCTCGCTGCAATTTAGAAAGCCTGTGCACAGCAACAAAGACTCAGCACAGCCAAAAACAAATATTAATAAATAAATCTTTAAAATTATTTAGAAAAATAGTTTTTTAGAAGGATATATTAATGTTGATAATGCAAAAAATAAGTAGATGATTCTACTGTGGGTGCTTTCTTCTTACTAGAGCAGAATCTGAGTCCCTTTGGAGCAACAATACAATTAAAAGAAAAGGAGGTAGAAGTTCCATGGCAGTCCAATGGCTAGGACTGCATGCTTCCACTGCAGGAGGCACAGGCTCGATCCCTGGTCAGGGAACAAAGATCCCCCATACTCTGTGACACAGCCAAAAGCAAAACAAAACAGAAAAGGAAAGAGGGCAAATAAGATTAGAGAGAGCAAGTTTGCCCAAGCAGATACTAAACCAAACTGTGAAGTAAGAGAATTGCTGGAGAAGGAAATGGCAACCCACTCCAGTATTCTTGCCTGGAAGAATTCCATGGACAGAGGAGCCTGGCGGGCTGCAGTCCATGGGATTACATGACTGAGCATATGTGCATGAGGGTGGAGGGTGACAGGTTGGTAGCAATAAACTGGTAGAACTAAAAAAAAAAAAAAGAAAATTGCTCTTTATTATTAATTTATTTAATAAATTATGCTTAACATAGTGGTACACATTTCCTCCTTTTAAAGAAGACTATTTATTTATTTATTTGGCTACACCAGGTCTTAGTCGTGGCATGCGGGATCTTTCATTTGTGGCATGTGGGATCTAGTACCCTTGACCAGGGATCGAACCTGGGCCCCCTGCATTGGGAATAGAGAGTCTTAGCAACTGCACCACCAGGGAAGTTCCCGTTTCCTTCTTTTGATGTTACCTAATTCACATAAGGAACTTAGGAAGAAACCAAAGCATGAACGAGGCAGAGGAAAATGGACAACTTTTCAACTGCTCTTCTGCCATGAGTTTATAATAAGACAGTTGCTTGTTGAAAGTAGTAGAATTTTCCAGAAAAGTGACCAATATTACAAAAGTAAACACCAAAAAGTCGTGTCAAACATAAATCATTTTTAAAATTAACTATGGTATTGTCATTGCTATTACTCAATGGGATTGTTGAAAGGAAGTGTCTAATACTTTACCATATCATTGTGTAATAAAATTTTGTACAAAATATGGCTAACCAATACTTAACTTTCTGACAGTCATATTTTTTTATTGACTTGAAAATATTTATTGATGTGATAGCTCCCTTTCTTGGGTACCTATTCTCTGTCAAGCATGGTGCTAAATCCTTTACAAATGTTATCTGTAATCCAAACATCAGTTCTGCAAGGCAAGGTATTATTTTTCGTAACTGGCACAGCAGGAAATTGAGGCTCAGGGAAATTAAGTAACTCGCCTAGAGTCATTTCATGTCATTTTCATGGTAGAGCCAGGATTCAAATCCAAGTCTCTCTGATTTCAAAGCATATAATTTTCTCATATTGCTTCTGGGAAAATAAACAGCTAATGTTTCTTGAGTACCATGTTCTAGGCACTGTGCTAAGTGCTTTATATAAATATTAGCTTTAATCCTTATTGAAGTTGGAGAAAAAACATTGTAAGCACTTATATTTTAATCTTATATTTTTAAACAAGAATTGCTATTAGCAAACTATCTGGTTGGACAAAAATTCATTTGGGTTTTCCTGTAAGAAGGCCAGTGGAATTTTTTATTTTTTGACAACCCAATATCTCTTTTACTCTAAAATTCTGAGTTTGGCAACTGATTCTACTTACTTTTCATTTTCTTTCCTATGTTTTGAAGCTATATCATTTAGCAACATGTTTGCAAAGGTTCTTGCTTTGTTTGTTAGGCCTGTCTTCAAATCTTCACAATCCAAACGCACCATAGGGAAATGAACCCACTGAGGCAAAAGCATTATTTCTGAAGCAAGATTGAAAAATTTTCCTATAAACTTTAAAAAAGGATTTAAAACAAAAATGGTTAGAATTTTCAAATTAACCTCTGATTTGACAGTACAGTGTTATGGTGAAATTCTTAATTATATGCTATAAGTATAAATCCATTTATTTTTGCTAAGGGATTAAATTTCTTTCCATTGTTGCACCAACTTTTTCCCCCCTGTCCTTTCATTAAGGAATTTACCAATTTAACAGTAAACATCCAATACAATGCCATTTATAGCATCAAAAATATCTGAACATATCACAAGGTGAAATTCCCCTCAGTAACTATTAAAAAGAACATGATCAAAGCCACCTATCTCTCAGTTTAAAAGCAAATCTTTATCATGTGACGATTTGTGTAGCTCACTAATACTTGCTTGCCATTACTAATGCCTCACTGAAAATTCTAGTTCAATCTTCAGGAAAATAAATATAAGAAACTTTTTGTTATTGGTCAAAATAATCCAGGAGAGAAACATTGTGCCCTGCTGTTACTAAAGTTCCAAGATATTGCACTTTATACAAATTCTTAATACCTAGACATACTGGGGTAATTTTTTTTTATTTAAGCAAAGTAGTGTGGAAGAAAACCTGACACGTTATATTTTGACAAGCTTTATGGAAAGTGAAACATACCTGTCAACTTTGACTTAATTTCACAATCCATCTTTAATGTTGCCTCTTTACCTTCCTCCTCACCTCACCTCCACCCCCCACCAAAATGCCTCATATTCCTTTTATTCTCCCCTAAGGAGACTTTTTCTTCATTTTCCTCGCTCTGAAGGCTACTTTATTTTTCTAGTCTCCAGTATTTAGTTGACTGTGCTTAAAATTTTCAATGTTTAAGGGAACTGAAGGTATTAATGAATTGGTTCAAAGGCTACACTGAGTAGTCTTGGTTAAAAATATACCAAATAGTCAGTTGAACTGACGGCACCAGAATAAGGAGAACAGATGGCCCTTTATCCTCAAGGGCCATCACCCATTTTTTTCTGGGATGTAATTAACAGATATGGAAAATAAAAGGTCTGGACCAAAGAAAATATGACACGTTGGAAACAATGCAAATGTCTGAACAGAGTTCAGTAACCTTTGCAGTAATACTAAACAGTCTAAAATACATAAAACTAGAATTCCAGAATTGAAGGAAGGAGACAAATTTTTTAAAATAATGTGTGAATATTTTCCAAGTTTGATAACAACTATACAGATCTAAGGATCTCAATCTTCTCAACAGGAAGGAATATAAAAGAAACAACAAAAAAGCACTTCACAATCAAATAGCTGAGAAGCAACAAAAAAGAGAAAATCTTAAAAGAAGTCATATTTTTAAAATTACAGAAAGAAACCCAGAGAAGACTTCCAACATGACAACGTGAGGAGTTCTGTGGACATGGTCCCCAGTGAAAGTGGTGAATATTAAAGTGCGTTAGTTGCTCAGTTGCATCCGACTCTTTGCAATCTCATGGACTGTAGCCCGCCAGGCTCCTCTGTCCATGGAATTCTCCAGGCCAGAATACTGGAGTGGATTGCTATTCCCTTCTCCAGGGGATCTTCCTGACTCAGGGATCAAACCCAAGACTCTTGCATTTCAGGCAGATTCTTTTCTGTCTGGGTCACCAGGGAAGATCCTCTGGAGAAGGGAATGGCTATCCCCTCTAGTATTCTGGCCTGCAGAATTCCATGGACAAGAGCCTAGCGGGCTACAGTCCATGAGATTGCAAAGAGTCGGACGCAACTGAGTGACCAACACATTATTTTAAAAACAAAGATTTAATTTTAAACCACTGAAAATGGTCATAAGAGTATACAGAAAATGAACAAACATCTATTGGTGAAACTTTATGAAAATTTAGAAGGAAAAGTGAGAATCTGTGGTATTTAAACCTGGATTTCTCCCTCCCACCCTGCTGCCAGCTCAGAATGTGGAAACTCCACTCCAGACAAGTGCAGTCAAGAACAGAGGGCTCCCTCACCACCCAGGTTTCAGTTGGATGGCTTAACTGGTTTTGTTAAAGCTAGGTTCTTGATGAAAGTAATTGGAAGGTGGGAACTCCCTTGTACCACACAAATACCACTCATGGAAGGGAGGGTCGATCTTGGTCATGGTACCACTGAGAATACTGAGACACCAATCACACTTGCCCTCGCTGGGAAGGTGGCAGCTCCATAGCAGAAAAGAGACAAGGCTAACCTCAGGTTAGTACTCTCTACTCCACTGAGTCTGGGCTTCCCAGATGGCACTAGTGGTAAAGAACCTGCCTCCAATACAGGAGACACCGGAAATGCGAGTTCAGTTCCCTGGGTTGGGAAGATGCCCTGGAGAACATCATGGCAACCCACTCCAATATTCTTGCCTGTAAAATCCCATGGACAGAGGAGCCTGGCAGACTACAGTCCACAGGGTCTCAAAGAGTCAGACATGACTGAAGTGACTTAGAATGCACACACTCCATTAAGTGCTCGACTTCTTCAGTGGGATTGTCACTGAGAGAAGCCTATCACTATCCCCATTCCCAGCTCCAAGGCCTTGGCTCAGATATTTTGCCTGGAAGTGAAGGAGAAGCATGTCATAAAATAGATACCTCCTAATCTTTTCCCAAAGGAATTGACTTCAGTTGCAATAGAACATGGAAAAATTCAAGCCTAACTGTGCCCTCAAAAACAGTGGAGGTTGTGGCAAGGAGCAACTGTGAGGAAGGTTCAGTGATTTGGTGAAGATTCCGGCTAAATCATACACCAGCTAGTTTGTTTGAGAGAAAGAGCCAGGGAAGGAGACTGTTGGTACGATCCCTCCTGGGATAGAATAACCATCAAACACTGACTCTGGCAACTGCTTTTTCAAGGGAGTCTGAATTTGATTACAGTAGAGCAAGTTATACCTCTATGGAATTGTTGAAAACAATACAGCAATTAACCAGCAGTATGTGAAGACTAACAGCTATGTATAGCCAGAGAAAGAGAGAAGAAAGACATTTGAAACCATAGCCTTTCCAGGATGACTTTCGGCATACCCAACACTGTGGCTCCCTGAGGAGCAACACTTGGTACTTTAGAGGGTGTGGGGAGCAAAACAGACTTCACTAAAATAATTTGCCCAGTCTCTTAACAAATAAACAAGCTAATAAAAATAGCAAACTGGAAGAGAGACCAGTGCCTGGAGTTGCTACAGTATATTACCTAAAATGTCCGGATTCCAACAGAAAATTATGAGATATACAAAGAAACAAGAAAGCAGGACCCATACATTGGTAAAACAAAACAAAATAAAAAAACACAGTCAGGGACTTCCCTAGCATTCCAGTGGTTAAGACCTGAGTTTCCAATGTAGAGGCCATGAAAGATTCCCACAGGATGGTTGAAGATCCCATGTGCCACAGCTAAGACCCAAAGCAGCCAAATAAATAAATAAAAATAAATATTTTGTAAAAATATTAATGGAATTTTTCACAGAACTAGAACACAATTATTCTAAAATTTGTACAGAAACACAAAATACCTAGATATTGTATTCCTAACTACCTATTCTTCAGCTGTACATGTGTACTCAGTCACTCAGTTGTGTCCAACTCTTTCCCAGCCCATGAAATGTAGCCCCACCAGGCTCCTCTATTCATTCTTCAGCCATTTGGGGTTTATTCAACGTTCTCTGAACACCTCTAAATACTTTTGGCCCTGTCTTATGTTACATTGGAGAGGGCAACAGCACCCCACTCCAGTACTCTTGCCTGGAAAATCCCATGGGCGGAGGAGGCTGGTAGGCTGCAGTCCATGGGGTCGAGAAGAGTCGGATACAACTGGGGGACTTCACTTTCACTTTTCACTTTCATGCATTGGAGAAGGCAATGGCAACCCACTCCAGTGTTCTTGCCTGGAGAATCTCAGGGACGGGGGAGCCTGCTGGGCTGCTGTCTATGGGGTCGCACAGAGTCGGACACGACTGAAGTGACTTAGCAGTAGCAGTAGCAGTATGTTACATTTCCTCTCTTCTTCACCTATAAACTATTTCAAAGCCCAGCCCACTTTTCACTTTTTCTAGAAATCTTCATCAATTTACTGACGCAAAAGTAGCCATTCCTTCTTCTGAGGTTCCATACCATTTTGTCCCTATCTCCATTCTAGTACTAATTTCAATATATTACAGTTGGGCTTCCCTGGTAGCGCAGTTAGTAAAGAATCCTCTTGCAATGTAGGAGACCCCAGTTCAATTACTGGATCGAGAAGATCCCCTGGAGAAGGGATAGGCTACCACTACAGTATTCTTGGGCTTCCCTTGTGGCTCATCTCATAAAGAATCCGCCTGCAATGAGGGGAGACCTGGGTTCAATCTCTGAATTGGGAAGATCCCCTGGAGAAGGGAAAGGCTACCCACTCTGATATTCTGGATTGGAGAATTCCATGGACTGTATAGTCCATGGGGTGGCAGAGTCGGACACGACTAAGCACCTTTCACTTTCACAGTTGTTATTTCTATGTCTGGTTTCCATGTTCAATATAAGCTCTTGAGGATAATGTTTATATATTATTTATTTTTGCATAACCAAAATATTGCTGTATGTCTGAATGTGATGAAAAGTATTTTTGTTGAATCAATGAATGAGCTAAATGAATAAGGGAATTATTAGATGAACATATGAGTTTACTAGAATGATGTTTTGAATAAGAAATCCTATTAACTCAGACCGATGCATTTATTTTTTAGAATAAAAAATCTTAACTTTAAAAATAAATTCAAAAAAGCATTAATGAAAAACAGAATTAACACATACCTTTGTGTATTCATCAAAAGTATGATCCTCTGCCTGAAAAGTCTCTATCAGCTTAACAGCAGTCCCATCAATGAGCCAACTGTACTTTTCAACTGAAAATTAATAATCTAATTTAAATCTCAGTTACACTCTTTTAAAAAGATAAAGTACTTTTTATATAGTCATAGACTAAAGTAGCCTACTTAATTAAATATTATTAATAGACTAATAACATACATTAACATGAATAGATGTAATAACATAAAATAAACCTAACAAGCAAACCAGATTAAAAGTAGACTTTTAAAATAAAAATAATAGTTTATATAAAATAACTTAGAGGTACAGATAAAGCTTCCTTGGTGACTCAGACAATAAAGAATCTGCCTGTAATATGGGAGACCTGAGTTCAATCCTTGGGTTGGGAAGATCCCTTGGAGAAGGGAATGACTACCTACTCCAGTATTCTTGCCTGGAGAATTCCATAGACAAAGAAGCCTGAGCCTGGTGGGCTACAGTCCATGGGGTCACAAAGAGTCGCACACAACTGAGTGAATAACATTTTCAACACTACTCTGAACTAATGCTTTTAAGGGCTTCCCAGATGGTGCAGTAGTTAAGAATCTGCCTGCCAATGCAGGAGATGCAGGTTCAATCCCTGGGTCAGGAAGATTCCCTGGAGTAAAAAATGGCAACCCACTTCATTTTTCTTGCCTGGAGAATTCCCTGGACAGAGGAGCCTGGAGAGCTACAGTTCATGGGCTTGCAAAGAGTCAGACGTGACTGAGTGACTAACACTTTCACAGATAAGCCAGTTAATAAAAGGTTCTGGTTAATAGAATGTCAAATAACAACTATTTATCTTGACACCATAACATACTGACCCCATAACATACTTGAAGAGATGATTAAGCTGAAATTGTTAGAAATTACCTTGCTTTTGGAGAAGGCAATGGCACCCTACTCCGGTACTCTTGCCTGGAAAATCCCATGAATGGAGGAGCCTGGTAGGCTGCAGTCCATGGGGTCGCTAAGAGTCAGACACGACTGAGCGACTTCACTTTCACTTTTCACTTTCATGCACTGGAGAAGGAAATGGCAACCCACTCCAGTGTTCTTGCCTGGAGAATCCCAGGGACGGGGGAGCCTAGTGGGCTGCCGTCTATGGGGTCGCACAGAGTCGGACACGACTGAAGCGACTTAGCAGCACCTTGCTTTTGCCCTTGATTTAACTTTCTGCTTATATCAACATCCTTTCTCTCTATGTTTTGACTTTATGACTCTGCTCCAGTTAATATTCACCCTTTGGACTGAATAACAGAATTCAAGTTTCTTGCGTTTGATCCATGACTCTGTCAGAAACCATGCCTATGCTTACTTCTTGCTCTCTCTGGTCTTTCATAACAGATCCAGACAACCAAATATCTGACAAAATTCTAGTAAAAATAAAATGGCATTTTTTTATCACAAAAAAAGAGATATAATATTTGTGTCATATATACCGTATGTCTCATAATGTTTTCTTGCGCCTTCTAAGTTACAATGCACCGCCACCTTCAGCTTATCAAGAGCCCATTGTAACACATGTTCAGGAAGTTCTGTGTCAAGATTCACAGGTGTTGAAGTTCCCGATAGCCAAGAGGGTACTGTTTGGACATTCTAACAGATATAAAAATGACAATTCATGAAATAAATATCTGTACAGTTGATCTATATGTAGATCTTATCAGATCAGATCAGTCGCTCAGTCGTGTCTGACTCTTTGCGAGCCCATGAGTCGCAGCACGCCAGGCCTCCCTGTCCATCACCAACTCCCGGAGTTCACTCAGACTCACGTCCATCGAGTCAGTGATGCTATCCAGCCATCTCATCCTCTGTCGTCCCCTTCTCCTCCTGCCCCCAATCCCTCCCAGCATCAGAGTCTTTTCCAATGAGTCAACTCTTCGCATGAGGTGGCCAAAGTACTGGAGCTTCAGCTTTAGCATCATTCCTTCCAAAGAAATTCCAGGGCTGATCTCCTTCAGAATGGACTGGTTGGATCTCCTTGCAGTCCAAGGGACTCTCAAGAGTCTTCTCCAACACCACAGTTCAAAAGCAGCAATTCTTCAGCGCTCAGCCTTCTTCACAGTCCAACTCTCACATCCATACATGACCACAGGAAAAACCATAGCCTTGACTAGACGAACCTTTGTTGGCAAAGTAATGTCTCTGCTTTTCAATATGCTATCTAGGTTGGTCATAACTTTCCTTCCAAGGAGTAAGCATCTTTTAATTCCGTGGCTGCAGTCACCATCTGCAGTGATTTTGGAGCCCAGAAAAATAAAGTCTGACACTGTTTCCACTGTTTCCCCATCTATTTCCCATGAAGTGGTGGGACCGGATGCCATGATCTTCATTTTCTGAATGTTGAGCTTTAAGCCAACTTTTTCACTCTCCACTTTCACTTTCCTCAAGAGGCTTTTTAGTTCCTCTTCACTTATATTATACTTAAATTAATTTCAGGTTTCAATGGTCCAGGAAAAGATAACTTGATGCAAAATAATGATTTAAAATATAAAACCTTAGTTGACTTAGTTTTTTATCATTCACCAAATCTCTATAAGGAATTATAATGTTGAAGTGATTATATTAGAAAGCTCTAGAAAGAACACACATCACTTGGATCTTGTCCTTAAGAAGTTCACAACTCAATAGGGAACATGAAACACATAAAATATCGATTTGTAAATATGTATATATTCATACTACAACATAAAAATTAATATATATATATTAATTCATAACTACAATAAGTTCTAAAAAGAAAAATGTCATCTCAAGCCAGGAAACTTTCTCAAAGAGAAAGCACTTTTAACTTACAAAAATTTGGAGGATTAAAAGAAAACAACAAGTTATGTACATATACAGTTTATAGAGCTTATATTCAACTAAAAAGTTTTAAGAAGAGCCATATGACATCACCTTTATGGCAGAAAGCAAAGAAGAACTAAAAAGCCTCTTGATGAAAGTGAAAGAGGAGAGTGAAAAAGCTGGCTTAAAACTCAATATTCAAAAAACTAAGATCATGGCATCCGGTCCCATCACTTCATGGCAAATAGATGGGAGAAACAATGGAAACAGTGACAGACTTTACTGTTTTGGGCTCCAAAATCACTGCAGATGGTGACTACAGCCATGAAATTAAAAGACACTTGCTCCTTGGAAGAAAAGCTATGACTAACCTGTGAAGTTGCTCAGTCATGTCTGACTCTTTGTGACCCCATGGACTGTAGCCTACCAGGTTCCACCATCCATGGGATTTTCCAGCAAGAATACTGGAGTGGGTTGCCATTTCCTTCTCCAGGAGATCTTTCTGACCCAGGGATTAACCTGGGTCTCCCACATTGTAGGCAGACACTTTACTGTCTGAGCCACCACCTAGACAGCACATTTAAAAGAAGAGACATTAGTTTGCCAACAAAGGTCCATCTAGTCAAAGGTATGGTTTTTCCAGTAGTCATGTATGGATGTGAGAGTTGGACTGTGAAGGCTGAGTGCTGAAGAATTGATGTTTTTGAACTGAAGTGTTGAAGAAGACTCTTGAGAGTCCCTTGGACTGCAAGAAGATCTAACCAGTCACTTCTAAAGGAAATCAGTCCTGAATATTCATTGGAAGCACTGATGGTGAAGCTGAAGCTCCAATACTTTGGCTACCTGATGCGAAGAACTGGCTCACTGGAAAAGACCCTAATGCTGGGGAAGATTGAAGGCAGGAGGAGAAGGGGACAATGAAGGATGAGATGGTTGGATGGCATCACCAACTCGATGGACGTGAGCTTGAGCAAGCTCTGGTAGTTGGTGATGGACAGGGAAGTCTGGTGTGCTGCAGTCCACCAGGTTGCAAAAAGTTGGACACGACTGAGCAACTGAACTGAACTGAAAGAAATCTGATGAGTAGAGTCACAGATGTAGGAAAAAAGCTTTTGGCTATTAGAGGGTAAGGAGGGATAAAGTAAGAGGTTGGGATTGACATATACACACTAATATAAATATGTATGTATATGCATATATTTATATATAATAGATAACTAATGAGGACCTCTGTATAGCACAGGGAACTCTACTCAGTACTCTGTAATGATACACATGGAGAAATAATCTTAAAAAAAAAAAGTGCATATACGTATATGTATAACTGATTCATTTTGCTGTACATTTGAAACTAACAACATTGTAAATCAACTATACTCCAATAAAACATTTTTTTAAAAAGAAACCCAATGAATAAGGATAAAGACTTACCTGCAGAGCTTCAGCTATTCGCTCAACCAAACCAAAGACAACATCTTCCAAATCTTGAAAAGTAGGATAAAATTCCATTTTATCATCATCAAGAGTCAATTCCATCTTAAATATGGGCAGCCTTCGTTGATCTTCTGGGTCAAAGAGTTTTACAAATCCTTCTACAGTTCTCTTTAAGAGATCTTTTAGCTGCATGATACCATAAGTTATTACTACTTTAGAAAGTACAAACCTTTAACTAAAAGTTTAAACCAGTGAGCAATTGCCTATAATTAATTCATTTTACCAATCCATTTAGTCCTGAAAATTATCTTCATTCAGCACAATATGTTCTTAATACAGTTTAAAATAGAACAATATATGAAAACTTTAATTTTTCTATAGAATATCAACAGTCTTAAAATGGCAACTTAGAATCTTCCACATTCTTCAGTAATTTTGTCCCTGGTACAAAAAAAGTTCCAGAAGACCCAACAGCATGGTAAAGACTGAGGGGTGGAGGGTCCTAAAACCAACTTTGGGGAGTGTCATGAGGTGATGGGCTTCCCTTGTGGCTCAGCTTGTAGAGAATCTGTCTGCAATGCAGGAGACCTGGGTTCCATCCCTGGGTTGGGAAGATCCCCTGCAGAAGGGAAAAGCTACCCACTCCAGTATTCTGGCCTGGAGAATTCCATGGACTATATAGTCCATGGGGTCACAAAGAATCAGACACGACTGAGCAACTTTCACTTTTCACTTTTACTTTCATGAGATATGTATTTGGGGCAAGTGAGAGTGACGTACTAATGCTAGCTCCTACAATTACAAGAGCTAATTGTTAAACATTCAAGAATTCTGTGAGCCAGATACTAAACTCTTGGATGCCTGAAAATCACCATGGTAGGAATATTTATACCATGGAAATTGGCAAACACTACAAATCAGGGGTTCTTCTCCTGGAGCATCAGATTTCCAGCATACCATTACTTGAGACTGAAGCCACTGGAACTTAGAAATGTGCACTATAAGTTACTAAAGGATGAATAATACTTTCTTATATATAACCAATTATTAGAAATGTAAACAAAGTAGACAAACATAGATTTAAATAACCTTCACAACATTTTTCATCTCTTAACTTCTTATCATTTAATCATAGTCCTCTTAAGAGGATAAAGGTAAAAAGGAAATCATGTATATTCATTACAGTGTTACATACCAGATTCATATATATATATGTGTATACATGTATATATATGCCTTTAAAAAGGCAAAATTTATGGAATCTTTGGAGATCTTTACAAAAAGGAAAACTTTTTATTAAAAACTATTTTTCTAGGGTTATATTTTTACAATAGTAAAAATTCAAGGAGCCAATAAAATAATTGTATAAAATTCATATCCTCTGTCATTTAAAAATGATCAATAACATTTCAAATCAAGATTTTATTAAGAAAAAAATGATAATAAATTAACCTAGAATTTCATAAGTTCAAAAATACATTCTCTAGGATAATCCTTTTATTAATTTTCTTTAATAAAGCTATAGATAATTAGCTTATAGCCTTTAAACATGAGTCCAGTAATCACTTATAATATTGACACATACTTCTAGAGTTACCTCTCATTTTACACTGCTTCCAGAAATGAAGTATTGTTTAGTTAAACTAGTAAAAGTCTCTCTTACTTTATTTCAAAATAATTATATAGCACTATACCTCATAAAATGCTAAATTAACTTTAATAACATTATCATTTAAAATATACATAATCTATTTACCTGATTTGACATAAGTGTGGAAACGCAGTTATAAAATGCATCCAGTTTCTCAGGTTTAATGCCTTCTAGTGCCTCCTTCTTGGTAAAGAGATTTATAACCTTTGGATACCAAGTGTTCATTATCTTCTCTTCTGCCTTTCTAGCTTGTATTGATAAATCATTTCTTAGTGATTCACAATCAATGGGGCCTTTACCTCTATTTATGAGAAAAAAAAATGATTTAAAGCAAACAAACTGGTCATGATACAAAATGAGTGAAGCAAGTAAGATAAGCTAAAAACTTTTTAAATGTAAAAACTCCTAAATATTTATCAGTTATAAAACTTATATAGTCAAAAATATAAAGACTCAAGCAGAAGACATTCAAATTTTAAATGTTAATTAATAAATATGGGCTTTTACCTAATTCCAGTTAAGTCTAGCAAAACTGTATTGGCAAATGTTGTATAACCAAGGTCCAGTAACATTTTCATGGTTGGATGAACAATGTGCAAATTAGCTAATATTTGGTTTCTTGTCTGCAGATAGTTAGAATGCCAAGGCTTAGAATAATCCAGGCCTCTGGAAAAACAAAACACTGTATCAAATAGAATTCAAATGACACATTCTAAATTTTAGTAAGTAATACTTATGGCATAGAATTAGCATCAAAGTGAGAAGAGGGGATTGAGAAGAGAGAAATGGGGTCAGCAATGGGAAACTTAGTAGATAAGCATGATCAAGGTCTTGAGAGTTCATTATCTTCAGAGAGAATAAAGAGATCATTGGTGCCTAAGGAAGGCTGATGGGCCATGCATGAGTTCCTTAACTTCCACTGCGCTCTGGCTCAGTCACCCTACATAAACAAACTTGGTCCTTAGAATTGGGGAGATGAGATGGAGAAATCTGTCTGGCATACTCCAAGGTTTACTTATGAAAGACCAAGTTGAGTTATACATCTATAAAGGTTCTCATAAGTGTATCATCAACAACTAGGTAAGTCCAATGTAGAGGATATATTTAGGGGAGGGAAAAACAGTATTACAGTTCTTTTACATGTTTTCAAAACACTTTTGAGCTTCATAATTTTAGCCTTGAATGTAAGATTGATCAGTTTATTTTCAGTCTGTTATCAAAACCTAGATGCAGTAACTGTTTTTTAAAAGATTTACTCACACAGGGGATTCAGGTATAGGGCCACCTTCATCTTCAAGCCAATTAATATCAGGTCTCACAAGAACACTTCTCACTAAAAAAAAAGAAAAACAGTATTTTATAGATAGATAAATACTTCTTGAAAATCTTTGCAAGACCTACTGAAATCAAAGTTTCAACTTTTGATAATGAGTAGTATAGTTTAATATACATCAAAATGAGTATAAGAAAAAAGTCCCTTGTTTGAAACAAAATTAAGCTTTTGGTATTTTGGCCCTACTTTGAATGTGAATTTAAATACAGTAAAGCTTTAATAAGTCCTCAACTATTTTCATCTTATCTATACCAAGGTCACTGGCATAACTTAAAAAATAAATCCAATTAAAAATTTCAAAGGTTATTTCTCTAATAAATCTCCCCAAACACACTAATAATTTCTTACAATCCTATAAGTAGCAAAACTACAACCATAAAGACAAAGTAAAAAGTTAAAAAACTATTAGTTAATAAGCACATTAAAAACCACACACAAAAAACTGAAGTCACTCAGTCATGTCCTACTCTTTGTGACCCCATGGACAGTAGCCTACCAGGCTCCACCGTCCATGGGATTTTCCAGGCAAGAATACTGGAGTGGGCTGCCATTTCCTTCTCCAGGGGAATCTTCCCAACCCAGGGATCGAACCCGGGTCTCCTGCATTGCAGACAGACGCTTTACCATCTGAGCCACGAGGGAACACAAAAAGTGCCCTTAAAAACGGTGCCCATGAATTACAAAGATTTGATTAGATTATAGGCTCAAAATTAAAACTCTAAAAATACATTCAGCTAAACATATGTTTATTATACATATTTCTGCTTTTGATTGGGATAGGCAGGGGAACAAGTAAGCTTGGTGTGTGTTAAATGCTACTTACCCAAATATCTCTTCATGCTTTTTTCAAAATCACGTGACACCTCGTTTATGAGACTTTGAACAAGTTCTTCTTGTTCTTTCCCTTCCTTCAAAGACTCAGGTACCAGCATTAACATGTGATCCAGCCATTCCTGCTGAATAGGTACTATCGGACTACTCTCTACACATTGCTTCAAATAAATATAGTTGAACTGAGAATATAATAAGAAAAACATAAATGTTCTAAGTGGCGTACCCTTTCAATGATATATGTGCAAATGTAGCACTTTGGAATAAAAATATTATAAAAAATAACATGCTTTTAGAATAAAAATATTTTACCCCAAAGTACGACCTACAAAGAAACTATGTTATATATTTATTTATGATGAGTTCTCTCCAAACTAATGTTTTTAGTATACTCTTCACTTTTCAAGGCAAAACAAAGATCCTTTGTCTAACTTACTATTCCTTCATTTAACAAATATTCATTAATTCAACAAATATAAAGGTATTGTTCCAAATGCTCAGGATATAGTAGTAAACAAAGCCCCAATCTCTTGGAGATAATATTCTGGTACAATAGCATCATAATATAATTTCATAAATTCTCCCATAAGAAAGAGTTGTCTGACAAAAACAGACATAAACAAATGGAAAGATAGTACCTGAGCTTGGTAAAGATGTTTTAACATCACAAAAATTTTAATTTGTTCCCCAATTTAATGCAATACCAATAAAAGTATCTACACACATTTTTAAGGAACTGGACAAGTTGAGCTTAAAGTTCAAGTAGAAAAATAAACATGTGAGAATAGCCAAGAAATCCCTGAGAAAGAAAATTTACAAAGAAGAACCTGTCTTAGGAGACATTAAAACATACTATAAAGTCTCCCTAATGAGAATAGTGTGATATAGGCACATGAATAGACCACTGGAAAAAAAAAAAGAAAGTCCAGAAATAGATACAACACATAGGAAAATGTAGCGTATAATAAATGTAGCACCCCAAATCACTGAAGCAAAGATGATTTTAATAAATATTTCTGGAACAACTGGTCAGCCATTTGGAAAAAGATTAACAGATATACAGAAGAATAAATTCCACATAGATTAGGAATTAACTGAAACAATAAAACTATACAAGGCCTAGAAAAAATTGATAAAATTCTTCTACATTTGAGTGTAGGGGAAAACTTCATAACTATGATTCAAATTCCAGGTATAGAAAAGAAAAAAATAATTAACAAATTCTGACTGCATAAAATTAAAATGCTTTCATGACAAAAACCCATCATAATAAAATAGGTCAAAAGATAGCTGACAATCTGGGAGAAAATATTTGCAACATATATCTCAAATAAAATGGAAAGAATGCTTAAAAATCTAGGAGATGAGTAAAACTTGAGGACATTATGCTAAATGAAATAAGGCAATGACAAAAAATACCTTATGGGCATCTAGGTTGCTTCCATGTCCTGGCTATTATAAACAGTGCTGCGATGAACACTGGGGTACACGTGTCTCTTTCCCTTCTGGTTTCCTCAGTGTGTATGCCCAGCAGTGGGATTGCTGGATCATAAGGCAGTTCTATTTCCAGTTTTTTAAGGAATCTCCACACTGTTCTCCATAGTGGCTGTACTAGTTTGCATTCCCACCAACAGTGTAAGAGAGTTCCCTTTTCTCCACACCCTCTCCAGCATTTATTGCTTGTAGACTTTTGGATCGCAGCCATTCTGACTGGCGTGAAATGGTACTTCATAGTGGTTTTGATTTGCATTTCTCTGATAATGAGTGATGTTGAGCATCTTTTCATGTGTTTGTTAGCCTTCTGTATGTCTTCTTTGGAGAAATGTCTATTTAGTTCTTTGGCCCATTTTTTGATCGGGTCATTTATTTTTCTGGAGTTGAGCTGTAGGAGTTGCTTGTATATTTTTGAGATTAGTTGTTTGTCCGTTGCTTCATATGCTATTATTTTCTCCCATTCTGAAGGCTGCCTTTTCACCTTGCTAATAGTTTCCTTTGTTGTGCAGAAGCTTTTAAGTTTAATTAGGTCCCATTTGTTTATTTTTGCTTTTATTTCCAATATTCTGGGAGGTGGGTCATAGAGGATCCTGCTGTGATGTATGTCAGAGAGTGTTTTGCCTATGTTCTCCTCTAGGAGTTTTATAGTTTCTGGTCTTACGTTTAGATCTTTAGAAAGAAAAACACCAATACAGTATACTAACACATATATATGGAATTTAGAAAGATGGTAACAATAACCCTGTGTACAAGACAGCAAAAGAGACACCGATGTATAGATCAGTCTTATGGACTCTGTGGGAGAGGGAGAGGGTGGGGAGATTTGGGAGAATAGCATTGAAACATGTATAATATCATGTATGAAACAAGTCGCCAGTCCAGGTTCGATGCACGGTACTGGATGCTTGGGGCTGGTGCACTGGGACGACCCAGAGGGAGGGTAGGGGAGGGAGGAGGGAGGAGGGTTCAGGATGGGGAACGCGGGTATACCTGTGGCGGATTCATTTCGATATTTGGCAAAACTAATACAATATTGTAAAGTTTAAAAATAAAATAAAATTTAAAAAAAATACCTTATGATTTCAATTATATGAGGTATTTAGAGTAGTCAAATACATAAAACAAAAATAGAATGGTACTTGGCAGGGACTAGGGGGAGAAGGAAATGGGGAGTGTTTAATGAGTGTAGAGTTTCAGTTTTGCAAGATGAAAATATTCTGGAGACTGGTTGCACAACAGTGTGAAAATACTTAATACCACAGAACAGTATACTTTAAAATAGTTAAGATGGTAAATTTTATGTTCAGATCAGATCAGTCGCTCAGTCGTGTCCAACTCTTTGCGACCCCATGAATCCCAGCACGTCAGGCCTCCCTGTCCATCACCAACTCCCAGAGTTCACTCAGACTCACATCCATCGAGTCAGTGATGCCATCCAGCCATCTCATCCTCTGGCGTCCCCTTCTCCTCCTGCCCTCAATCCCTCCCAGCATCAGAGTCTTTTCCAATGAGTCAACTCTTCGCATGAGGTGGCCAAAGTACTGGAGCTTCAGCTTTAGCATCATTCCTTCCAAAGAAATCCCAGGGCTGATCTCCTTCAGTATGGACTGGTTGGATCTCCTTGCAGTCCAAGGGACTCTCAAGAGTCTTCTCCAACACCACAGTTCAAAAGCAGCAATTCTTCGGCACTCCGCCTTCTTCACAGTCCAACTCTCATATCCATACATGACCACAGGAAAACCATAGCCTTGACTAGACGAACCTTTGTTGGCAAAGTAATGTCTCTGCTTTTCAATATGCTATCTAGGTTGGTCATAACTTTCCTTCCAAGGAGTAAGCGTCTTTTCATTTCATGGCTGCAGTCACCATCTGCAGTGATTTTGGAGCCCAGGAAAATAAAGTCTGACATGGTTTCCACTATTTCCCCATCTATTTCCCATGAAGTGGTGGGACCGGATGCCATGATCTTCGTTTTCTGAATGTTGAGCTTTAAGCCAACTTTTTCACTCTCCTCTTTCACTTTCATCAAGAGGCTTTTGAGTTCCTCTTCACTTTCTGCCATAAGGGTAGTGTCATCTGCATATCTGAGGTTATTGATATTTCTCCCGGCAATCTTGATTCCAGCTTGTGTTTCTTCCAGTCCAGCGTTTCTCATGATGTACTCTGCATATAAGTTAAATAAACAGGGTGACAATATACAGCCTTGACGTACTCCTTTTCCTATTTGGAACCAGTCTGTTGTTCCATGTCCAGTTCTGACTGTTGCTTCCTGACCTGCATACAAATTTCTCAAGAGGCAGATCAGGTGGTCTGCTATTCCCATCTCTTGAAGAATTTTCCACAGTTTATTGTGATCCACACAGTCAAAGGCTTTGGCATAGTCAATAAAGCAGAAATAGATATTTTTCAGGAACTCTCTTGCTTTTTCTATGATCCAGAGGATGTTGGCAATTTGATCTCTGGTTCCTCTGCCTTTTCTAAAACCAGCTTGAACATCAGGAAGTTCACGGTTCACATATTGCTAAAGCCTGGCTTGGAGAATTTTGAGCATTACTTTACTAGCATGTGAAATGAGTGCAATTGTGTGGTATGTGTATTTTATTACAATTTTTTAAAGTTTTAAATAAAAGTTAGGGTAAAATACATAGAAAAATAAATAGGAAGATATGAACCACAATTTCACAATAAAAATATTAACAAAAATGGCTCTTAACCATACGAAAAGGTGTTTGATCTTCATAATTAGAGAAAGCAAATTTAAACTACATTGAGATACCATTTGTCACCTTTAGGACTGACACAAAATAAAAAATATGACCCCTATATTCTGTGGTAAGACTATGGTGAATCAAGCATTCTCACAAGCTGCAAGTAGGAACACAAACCGGCACAAACCTTCTTGAGAGAAATTTTGCAGTTTCTAACTAAACTACATATTGATCCAGAAGTCCCACTTCTAGAAATTGAAAATACACATCCAACAATATGAAAACACACTTACACAAGGTTATTCATTGCAACAGAATGCTAGAAATATTTGAGAGCGGCTGAATAAATAACACACTGGTGTGTTCTGTGCAGCAATAAAAATGAATGAGGAAATCAAGTCAGCACATCTTAAGCCTTAAACTTACACAATGTTACGTGTCGATTA
Organism: Bos indicus x Bos taurus; assembly: GCF_003369695.1. Lineage (NCBI taxonomy): Eukaryota > Metazoa > Chordata > Mammalia > Artiodactyla > Bovidae > Bos > Bos indicus x Bos taurus. The sequence continues at coordinate 17,131,741 of NC_040097.1, forward strand.
CATCTCAATAAAGCTGGGAGAAAATGTAGATCTATAAATGTATATGGGGGGATTTCTGGGGTGTACTGTGAAGTTAAAATGCAAAAGAATATAGTATGATGCATTTTGTGTAAGATAAAAAGGAAAACAAGAACATTTATCTGTTTCTTCATGAAATATTAAACACAGAAAGGATAAACCAGAAATCAACATCATCAGTTATTTTAAAGGGAGTAGGTTGTAACAGAGAGAAAGTACTGGGGGGAGGAACAGGGTAGAAGGATGAAGGATGCGTCTTTGAGTATAGATTTGGATGCAGTTCTGACTTTAAAATATGCTATTGTTTCACATGCTCAAAAACATGAATAAAGAAAATTAGTAAGGATGAGAGGAAAAAGCCAAAATGAAAAAGAAACAAATGAACCTAAGTGGATTTCAAATTAAAAACATAGCCACATTGAAAGGAGTATAGAACTAACCAAACTAATTTTTGAACACAGTATTTTGATATATGCCTTCAAGCTAAGTACATAAAACTATAGAGAAATATTGAACTACAGTGAGTAGATTTCTCACATGAGTTAGCAATTTAAAAACTGTTTAGGTGCCGGGTCATCAAGATGTCGTTCCCCAAGTACAAGCCATCGCGCTTGGCCAGCCTACCTACTACCCTCGACCCAGCTGAATACGACATATCTTCTGAAACCCGGAAAGCACAAGCTGAACGGTTGGCCATAAGATCCCGGCTTAAACGGGAGTACCAGCTTCAGTACTACGACCCTAGTCGCCGAGGGGTTATCGAAGATCCTGCCTTGGTTCGTTGGACCTAGGCAAGATCAGCAAATATCTATCCTAATTTCAGACCCAATACCAAGACCTCCCTCTTAGGAGCTCTGTTTGGAATTGGGCCCCTCATCTTCTAGTATTATGTTTTCAAAACTGACAGAGATAGGAAAGAAAAACTTATCCAGGAAGGAAAATTGGATCGAACATTTAACATCTCATATTAAGTCTGACAATGATGTCTATATTGTCCTATTGTTCAAATAAATCAATTAATCATTAAAAAAAATAAAAACTGTTTACCTGTGTTATAGAATTTAGTAAAATAAGTAAATATATTATGGTTCATAAAATTCATGTTTCTGGATGTGAGAAAAGGGAGTAACAAACATGCAAAGAGGGAAGGCCAGAACTCTGTGATTTTGAATTGGAATAGGAGGCATCAGCATAAATTCAAGGCTTTCAAGATAGATGACAGAGGGAAGGATGGATGGGTAGATAGGAAGATAGATAATTTCCTGGCTCTTTCTGTTGAAGGAACCAAGAAGCAACCACATCTCAGTTACATAGTTTACACTTATGCCCCAATTTCTAAATGCCATTCTCTACTAAAAAAGATCCAAGAATCCTTGGAGAAATGACGATTTCAGGATTAGAACAGGAAAAGTACTGTATAAGGCCAGAACATCTTATTGTGTTGATGGGATAAGCTAAAAAGAACATAAGAGGCAACTTGATGTGCTCCCAGTGGCCAAATCTGGGGCAGCTGAACATCAAAATAGACCACAATAACAACACATTAATTCAATAGCTAAAATAAGACTCCATAGTGCACACATACTAAGTTGCTTCAGTTGTGTCCAACTATTTTCGACCCTTTGGACTGTAGCCCACAAGGCTCCTCTATCCATGGAATTCTCCAGGCAAGAATACTGAAGTGGGTAGTCATTCCCTTCTCCGGGAGATCCTCCCAACCCAAGTACTGAACCCACGTCTCTTACATCCCCTGCATTGGCAGGCAGGTTCTTTACCATTAGCTCCACCTGGGAAACCATAGCCCATATACTGATATATAAATGAATGAGTGAAGAAAGAAAAAAGACCAAGTTCTTCCTTAATACAAAATTCCAACTAAAAAATATACAAAGAATGGTGAGAAAATTACTATCTGGCAACCACCATAGAAATCATTGTTGCAGGTAAGAATGTTACTATTATGAGAACAAGTGAATATACAGGAGAATACTTTGTACTCTTTTTACAATTTTTTATAAGTCTGAAATTATTTCAAAATAATAAGTTTTTAAGGAATGGCCTGGTTGGACATTTTTTCACCTAATTTAAATTATTTTTCAATTAGTTGCTTGCTCAAAATTTTTCTAGAGAGTTATTTTCTATGTCTATTCCACTAATACGCTGCTTGATCTTAAAAGTCTTGCAGTGGTCCCCAATCTCTTAACAGACTGACTCTGTCTAGTTATGAAACTGATCTTCTCCTCACTCTTTCTCTTTCCTCTCTCCCTAGGTGACTTCACCTAGTCTCATGACCATAAATATAAACTGTATATATTGATGTGTTCTAAATCTTTATCTCTAGAATTCAGTTCTTTCTGAAATACTCAGAATAGCCAAAAGACATCCCTTCATCTCCTAGTTTCTAATCAGATTAGAAAACAGATCAGAAACTCAGTTTTCAAATATATATTTGATGCTTACAACTGGAATATACATTCTTCCTTCAGCAAAAAGATATCCGATTTTTCTAAGTGAAACTACGTGTTTCAAAGTTTCTTTTGAAAACTTCCTACTTTAGGTCCCCACTGTAGTCTCTTCATACTTCTGTCAAAATACCTGTTGTATTTAATTGAACATAATTATTTATATTTTTTAATTCAATAAGCATTTATTGAGTATTCACTATTGGTACTCAATAACATAGTTGTTAAAGACACAAAGATGTTCAAACAGAAGCAATTTCTAGCCTCAAAACTAGAAAATAGATCATTGTAATACATAAAAAGATCAAGGAAATACCTGAAACAATGTGCTAAGTAAAATAACAAAAATAAGCAGAGTATTAACATAATAGGAGCAAATCAGAAGTCATCTATCCAAACTCATTGGAATAGGTAGACTTCCTGGGGATGATAACTGAGCTGAAGTAGATACAGCCAGGTAAAAGGAAGCATGGATGGTGAGAGGATGTGCCAGGCAAAAGCAGTGTGGTGAGAAATGATATATTTCCTCAAGGATGAATAAGCCAGTCTGTGTTGGTGAAGCATAAGATATGATAGAGAGAGTGGCAAGAGGAGAGGCAAGAGAATAGGTAGGAGTCACATTACAGAAAGCTTTACATGCACATTAAGATTTAATTCTATGGTTACGGGAAGCCAATGATGGTTGCTATAGTCAAGGCAAAAGATGAAGGCCCAATCTAAGGCTAGGGCAAGAAGAGGACTAATTGGAAAAATATTCATAGCATTCAGGGACTAACTATATGGCAGGTGGGCAGTGGGAAAGGGGGAAAAAAGAAGTTAAGACACTGGTGCTTCAGTCATGAGTGAATGGATAAATAGTGATAATTAGAATAAAGAATAAAGGGGAATAGAAGTCTTATGGAAGAAACTGATAAGTTCATTTTTTCTGACGTTGAATTTGAGGTATTTGTGCATCAAAATCTATGGGAGTCATCAAAATATGAAAGGTACTTGAAATAAGAAGAGAATCATCCAGGAAGATTCAAGGAAAGAATAGCAAGCCACAGAGAGACAAGGAAGAGAAATCCATGAAGACGACAGGGAAACAATATTTAGAGAACCAGAAAAATAAGTATAAGGGCATTTAAAAGAAATGAATATTCAGCAGTGTCAAAAAGTCAGCTAGAGGAGAAGGCAATGGCACCCCACTCCAGTACTCTTGCCTGGAAAATCCCATGGACAGAGGAGCCTGGTAGGCTGCAGTCCATGAAGTCGCTAAGAGTTGGATACGACTGAGCATTGAACTGAACTGTTATATCAGCCTGAATAGCCAGCTATGGTCTAAACCAGTCCAGTGTTTTCTCTGTGCTGGGCGCTGTTAGTGTCCAAGAGAGTGTGTTCAGAGAACACAGCTTTTCTGACCTCTTTCTTGAAGTGGTTTCAGTTCCTATTTTTTTCTCTTGTTTCCCAAAGTTGACCTAGATGTAACCTGGGTGTGGTGGGCTGAAACCTTCCTAAGAAGGGTCTATTGACCTAAGGTTTATTTTCTGAAACCCACTGTCCCAAACTGACCTTTTAATTCTCACAATTGTACCTTCCCAAAGTCATCTGTAAAGGGAGTCTATACCGGAGAAGAAGTTCCTTTCAGTAGAGTCAGCTGCCAGCTGCCTGTCCTATGAGGCTGTGGGATTGAGGGTGGATACTGTGGTTTCTGTTGTATGTGTGAAGTGAACAAAATAGTATTTGGTGTGGATTAGTATTGTACTGGAAAGCATAACTTGGGATCCTGGACTGTCACTTGCTCCTTTGTTCTCCATCCCCCCTGAAATGTCTGTGTGCTTCAATAAAACTTTCTTCCTTGTCAAAAAAAAAAAAAAAAGTCAGCTAGAATTGTCACTATTTCTTTTTTAGCCATTCTAACCGGTACATAGTGATTAACTTGTCATAACTTTAATTTACATTTCCCCAATAGTTAATGACATTGAGCACTTGGTGTGCTTATTTGCCATCCATATATCGTCTTTGGTAGAATGTCTCTCCATGTCTTTTACTTATTTTCTAATTGGATTATTTTTATACTGTTTTGAGAGTTCTTAAATATTTTAAATTCAAATCGTTTGTTGGATATGTGATTTGTCAAAAAGTTACTGCAATATGTAGCATGTTTTTTCGTCTTCTTAACAGAGTCTTTCACATAGAATAGTTTTTAATTTTGATGACACATATTGTTGTTGTTTTAGTCACTAAGTCACGTTCTACTCTGCAACCCCATGGATTGTAGCCTGCCAGGTTCCTCTGTCCATGGAATTCTCCAGGCAAGAATACTGGAGTGGGTTGCCATTTTGTTCTCCAGGATGACATATAATTTAGTGCTTTTTCCATGGATTGTGCTATTTAAAATTGAGATATAGTTGATTTACAATATATATTAATTTCAGATATACAACATGATTAAAAAATTTTATAGATTACACTCCGTATAAAGTTTTTATAAAATACTAGCAATATTCCCTGTGCTGTACAATGTATCCTTATAGCTTTTTTATATACAGTAGCTTGTACCTCTTAATCCTCTACCCCTGTCTTGCTCCTCCTCCCTTTCCTCTCCCCACTGGCAACCACTAGTTCGTTCTCTGTATCTGTGACTCTGTTTCTGTTTTGTTATGTTCCTTCGTTTACTTTTGTAGATTCCACATATAAGTGAAAACATACAATATTTATCTTTCTCTGCTTGACTCATTTCACTTGGTGTTGTAAATGGAAATTTTTCATTCTTTTACATGGCTATTGTAAATACTACTACTATGAACATTAGAGTGCATTTATCTTTTTGACTTAGGGTTTTTGTTTTCTTAGGACGTATACCCAGAAATGGAATTGCTGGGTCTCATGGTAGTTCTATTTTTAGTTTTTTGGAGAACCGCCACAGCTTCCCATAGTGGCCACACAAATTTATGTTCCCACCAGCAGTGTACAAATGTTCCCTTTTCTCTACATCCTCACCAACACTGGTTGTTTGTGGTCTTTTTAATGACAGCCATTCTGACAGGTATGACGTGATATCTCATTGTGGTTTTCATTTATATTTCTCTGATGAGTGAACAAATATTGAGCATGTTTTCATGTGCCTATTGGCCATCTGTATGTCTTCTTTGGAAAAACGTCTATTCAGGTCTTCTGCCCATTTTTTAATCAGGCCTTTAAAAATAGTTATTTGTTTGGTGGCATCAGGTCTTAGTTGTGGCATGCGGGCTTAGTTGCCCCACTGCGTGCGGGCTCTTAGTTCTCAGCCCAGGGACTGAACTCGTGTTCCCTGCATTGGAAAGTAGATTCTTAACCATTGGACCAGCAGGGAAGTGCCAGGCTGTTTATTTTTTTGATATCGAGTTATATGAGCTGTTTATATGCATTATCAATCACATAATTTGCAAATATTTTCTCCCATTCAGTAGGAATATTTTCATTTTGTTGATGGTTTTGCCGTGCAGAAGTTTTTAAGTTTAACTAGGACCTATTTATTTTTGCTTTTGCTTTCTTTGCCTTAAGAGACAGATCCTAAAAAATATTGCTGTTATTTATATGAATGAGTGTTCTGCCTATATTATCTTCTAGGAGTTTTATGGTTTCCAGTCTTACATTTAGGTTCTTAATATGAATTGTGCTTTTGATGTCATGTCTAAGAATTCTTTGCCTATTCCTAGATATTCTTCTAAAAGTTTTTTTAATAGTTTTGTTTTACATTTAAATCTATGATCAATTTTTACTTAATTTTTGTTCAAGGTGCAAAGTTTAGGCTGAGGTTTGAAGGTTTTTGTTGTTTATTTCTTTCCTTGTTTTCTTTTTTAATGAGTGTCCAATTGCTTCACTCCATTTGTTGAAAAGATTATCCTTTTTCCATTGAACTGATTTTTTGCACTTCTGTCAGAAACAACTGTTTATAGCTGTCTGGGTCTATTTCTGAGTCATCTATTCTGTTACATTGATAACAAGTATTCAATTATGTAAAAATAAAAGGTTTTTAAAAGTTACCTGGAGGTCTAGGAAGAGAAATATTGGAAAAACATCCTTTCGGTTTGGCAACTAGTGGTCATTAGTGAAATTAGTGATGAAGTGGTGAAGTTCCTAGAAGCCAGATTGCCAAGAGCAGTGGCTTTAAGCATGAATGATTATTTTATACCCAGCTACCTACTTTGGATTGTTAAGACACTAAAGGCAAAAACTGTAGATGAAAAAATGAGGATGTTAAACACATACACCCAAAAATAACTTGCCATTCACCCAGCCTCACATTAAATATTTATAAATGTTTTGGAGTTGTTTTTACTAGGGTTCTTACACCTAGTAAAGGGACAAATCCACAACCAAAGTCTCTAGAAAAGTTGGGAGGCAGAGGGAGGAGAAGAAAACTTTAAAAGACAGAAAAACTTGAAATAGCTAAAATGAGGTTCTTCCAAAGATATGCAGTCGGTAGGAAGGTACCCTTAGTCCTCTATCCTGAGAGGGATATTTAAGGGATTTAGGAAGCCTGTAGCCCCATTTGGGAATATGCTTCATATATTTCTCTTTTGTGTTACCAGCTCCATAACTTTCCATATCCTTTACTGCTAAATAAATTTTACATGTTATCATCTTTGCAACAAGCACGTCACGGTTCCACTTTGTCACCCATGCACTCAGTGTCTTTTTTTTTTTTTAATTTCTATCATCTAGCATGTGAGTAGCACACAACAGATTCTAAATAAGCAGTCATCATTACATCAATATCAGCACAATAAAAACAGAAATGCATTTCCTTTATAACTACCACTTTGAATATTTTTTTCTTTGGGATAAGAACAGAAAATATTTACAATTAATCCTCAAATAATGAATGGCAACAAGAATGTAACTTGTAAAACCTGCATTGTCATCATGACATGCTTGTTCCCTTAGGCAGAGGAAATAATCTGCTTCTAAATTTCTTCTCTAGGATGGAATACAGCAGGTGGTCTTAGAAGGAACTACTTTGTAACAGTTTGAACATTTTCAAAACAAGAAATATAAAAATTCAACTCACTGCTTTCTTTTTAATTTCACTGGTCATCTGTCAAAAGCAAACAAATAAGATATAATTAAATCAAGAAAGTTTTAAAGTAATTTTACCATTTTTAATAAAAGCATAAATAGTTTTAAATATATGCATTATTCTTTAAAAATACTACTTATAGTGAGATTGACTTAAAACAATAGTTAAAATAGTATATCATTACAGTTTTTAAAGAGAAAATATAAACCTACAGTTGGAGGATAATCTGGCTCTGGTGATGAAGGTGTTCTTTTACCCAGTGTTCTGTCTAAATTCCTTTTGGCTCCTTCAATTCTGAAATTTACAGTTAGAAAAATGTATGACTCTCTTGAATATAACATTAAGATATATTAAAACATTATTATTTGAGTATTTTTTCAATTATACTTAAGAGATATTCAAGGGTTCTTTATCTTACTTAATTTTCTATAAAAAATAAATCTCAATTACCATTATCAATGAGTCCTTAATTTTCATATTATTCATGTGTAATATAAAAGGAGACTATAAATAATAGCCCATAATTTTCAATTAGGAGAAGGCAATGGCAGCCCACTCCAGTACTCTTGCCTGGCAAATCCCATGGACCGAGGAGCCTGGTAGGCTGCAGTCCATTGGGTCACTAAGAGTCAGACACGACTGAGCGACTTCAACAACATCACAATTTTTAAGTTAATCTGATATGGGCCCTTATATGTGTTATCTCTATTCAAACGTCACCCTGTCAGAGATTTCCCTTACCCTTTTTACCTATATACCTATATACCCTATATAAGTAACACGTCCTTCACTATCCATCCATTTTATCCTCACTTTCCTTGCTTCGTACTACTTAGCACCATTTGACATATTATGTGTTGTAAACCATTTTATCCATTGCCTTATCCTTGATACCCAGAATAGTATCTGGCACATTATCAGTCAGTTCAGCCACTCAGTCATATCCGACTCTTTGCAATCCCATGGACTGCAATACGCCAGGCCTCCCTGTCCCATCACCAACTCCCGGAGTTTACTCAAACTATGTCCATTGAGTCGGTGATGCCATCCAACCATCTCATCCTCTGTCATCCCCTTCTCCTCCCACCTTCAATCTTTCCCAGCATCAGGATCTTTTCAAATGAGTCAGTTCTTCGCATCAGGTGGTCAAAGTATCGGAGTTTCAGCTTCAGCATCAGTCCTTTCAATGAATATTCAGGACTGATTCCCTTTATATTTGACTGGTTGGATCTCCTTGCAGTCCAAGGGACTCTCAAGAGTCTTCTCTAACACCACAGTTCAAAAGTATCAATTCTTCAGTGCTCAGCTTTCTTCACAGTCCAACTCTCACATCCATACATGACTACTGGAAAAACCATAGCTTTGACTAGACAGACCTTTGTTGGCAAAATAATGTTTCTGCTTTTTAATATGCTGTCTAGGTTAGTCATAACTTTTCTTCCAAGGAGCAAGCGTCTTTTAATTTCATGGCTGCAGTCACCATCTGCAGTGATTTTGGAGCCTAAAAAATAGTCTGTCACTATTTTCCCATCTATTTGTCATGAAGTAATGGGACCAGATGCCAGTTTTCTGAATGTTGAGCTTTAAGCCAACTTTTTCACTCTCCTCTTTTACTTTCATCAAGAGTCTCTTGAGTTCTTCTTTGCTTTCTGCCATAAGGGTGGTGTCATTTGCATATCTGAAGTTATTGATATTTCTCCTGGCAATCTTGATTCCAGCTTGTGCTTCATCCAGCCCACTGTTTCTCATGATGTACTCTGCATACATTAAATAAGCAGGGTAACAATATACAGCCTTGACGTACTCATTTCCCTATTCGGAATCAGTCTGTTGTTTCATGTCCAGTTCTAACTGTTGCTTCCTGACCTCCATACAGATTCCTCAGGACGCAGGTCTGGTATTCCCATCTCTTGAAGAATTTTCCAGTTTGTTGTGATCCACAAAGTCAAAGGCTTTGGTAGAGTCAATAAAACAGAAGTAGATGCTTTTCTGGAACTCTCGTGCTTTTTCAATGATTCAACGGACGTTGGCAATTTGATCTCTGATTCCTCTGCTTTTTCTAAATCCAGCTTGAATATCTGGAAGTTCATGGTTCATGTATTGCTGAAGCCTCGCTTGGAGAATTTTGAGCATTATTTTGCTAGCATGTGAGGTAAGTGCAATTGTGCAGTAGTTTGAACATTCTTTGGCACTGCCTTTCTTTGGGATTGGAATGAAAACTGACTTTTTCCAGTCCAGTGGCCACTGCTGAGTTTTCCAAATTTGCTGGCATATTGAGTGCAACACTTTCACAGCATCATCTTTTAGGATTTGAAATAGCTCAATTGGAATTCCATCACCTCCACTAGCTTTGTTTGGAGTGATGCTTTCTAAGGCCCACTTGACTTCGCATTCCAGGATGGCTGGTTCTAAGTGAGTGATCATACCATCGTGATTATCTGGGTCATGAAGATCTTTTTTGTATAGTTCTTCTGTGTATTCTTACCACCTCTTCTTAATATCTTCTGCTTCTGTTAGGTCCATACCATTTCTTCATTGTGCCCATCTTTGCATGGAACGTTCCCTTTGTATCTCTAATTTTCTTGAAGAGAGCTCTAGTCTTTCCCATTCTATTGTTTTCCTCTATTTCTTTGCACTGATCACTGAGGAAGGCTTTCTTATCTCTCCTTGCTATTCTTTGCAACTCTGCATTCAAATGGGTATATCTTTCCTTATCTCCTTTGCCCTTTTTTTGTTGTTGTTGTTAAATAGATTTATTTATTTATTTTTTTGAGTGCTTTGCTTTTCTTTTCACAGCTATTTGTAAGCCCTCCTCAGACAACCATTTTGCCTTTTTGCATTTCTTTTTCTTGGAGATGGTCTTGATCCCTGGCACATAATAGGTTCTCAATAAATAGTTTTGAATGTAACAATTTATTACCCATAAAATATAACTACTTTAAATGAAATTATATTATCATATAATCCATTCATCTGTCATCAAATAAATACTTACTGAATGTTTATATATGCAAGATATCCTACTAGGCTTTATTAAAATATTGCAGTGAGAAATTTCAAGGAATTTATAAACTAAAAGGGTGGAAGGATAAGATCAGGACACCATATAAAAAGTATGGGCGGGGAGAAGTATGAGACACTGATGGCTCAGAGGAGGGACAAGTTCACTCTACCAGAAGGCATCTATGAGGGCTATGTGAACAAGTTAGCATCTGCTATAAGCTTGAAATGAAGAAGAGGGTCATAGGTGATGCAGTTTTCTTGGGCAGACAGATCTGAACAAAAAAGACCCTAAGAAACAGGGAGACAAGGCATCAATCAAAAGCAAAAACTGAGAATAAGGAGTTGTCCAATCTGCCCAGAAGTTATGGAACAGATGGAGATGAGTTTGCAGAAGCGAACTGGAATATCTAGCTAAGAGTATCAAATAGCAAGCTTTTTAATTTAGTAGACAATGGGGAGTTACTGAGATTTTTTTTAAAGCATCTGAACATATTTAGGAAGACAAATTTACCAGTTTATAAAGGCTAAATACACAAGAAGAGAGGGCCAAAGCAGAAATTATACAAGGAAAAGAAAAGAGACCCAAAAAAGAAGACTGGAGGATGCCAAGCATGACAGGAATGATGAAGAACAATTGAAGGAGGCAAAGCAGTCATGGTCAGAGGCAAAAGGAGATCTGGAAATTGAAGGAAAGGACAACCACCAGAACCACATAAGCCTAAACTAGTAAACGCCATAGATAAATATCTGTTATGCTCACTGCTCTATCCATACCACTTAGTGTCCATCAAGGTCAATAAATATCTGTAGAACGGATGATCAGAATAGTGGATTTGGGAAAGATTCTGCATGTCTAGTTCAGTACCTTATTTGCTGTGTGAATACTCTCAAAAATATCAATCTGTACCCCAGGATGACTGAGGAGAGATGATACTCATCATTTTCTGAGGTAGCCCAACTTATTGCCATATTCTTAGAAACAAATTTCTTATATTGAGCTGTATGCTTTTAACTTCTATACTCTGGAGCTATATATACAAAAAAAAAAAAAAATCACATTCCTCTTCTATATTACCCCTCTCTAAAACTTAGTGATATCTATTCAGTTCCATTGACCATTCCTGTCAGTAAGTTACCATTTATGATGACTATCACATCCTAGGCATTGGCTTCATTGACTATGCTAAAGCCATTAACTGTGTGGATCACAACTAACTGTGGAAAATTCTTAAAGAGATGGGAATACCAGACCACCTTACCTGCCTCCTGAGAAACCTGTATACAGGTCAAGAAGCAACAGTTAGAACCGGACATGGAACAAAGGACTGGGAAAGGAGTTCAAAACTGGGAAAGGAGTACATCAGGGCTGTATATCATCACCCTAATTATTTAACTTATATACAGAGTATATCATGTGAAATGCCAGGCTGGATAAATCACAAGCTGGAACCAAGACTTCTGGGAGAAATATCAACAACCTCAGATATGCATATGATACTACTCTCATGGCAGAAAGTGAAGAGGAACTAAAGAGCCTCTTGATGAGGGTGAAAGAGGTGAGTGAAAAAGATGGCTTAAAATTCAACACATTAAGAAAACTAATATCATGGCATCCAGTCCCATTGCTTCATGGCAAATAGATGGGGAAAAAGTAGAAACAGTGGCAGATTTTCATTTTCTTGGGCTCCAAAATCACTGCAGACAGTGACTGCAGCCATGAAATTAAAAGACACTTGCTCCTTGGAAAAAAAGCTATGACAAACCTAGACAGCGTATTAAAAAGCAGAGGCATCACTTTACCGACAGAGGTCTGTATAGTCAAAGCTATGGTTTTTCCAGTAGTCATGTACAGATGTGACAGTTGGACCATAAAGAAGACTGTGTGCTGAAGAATTGATGCTTTAGAATTTTGGTGCTGGAGAAGACTCCTGAGAGTTCCTTGGACAGAAAGGAGTTCAAACCAGTCAATCCTAAATGCAATCAACCCTGATTATTCATTGGAAGGGCTGATGCTGAAGCTGAAGCTCCAATACTTTGGCCACCTCATGTGAAGAGCCGACTCATTGGAAAAGACTCTGATGCTGGGAAAGATTGAAGGCAAAAGGAGAAGAGGGTGGCAGAGGATGAGATGGTTAAATAGCATCACCGACTCATGAATTTGAGCAAACTCAGAGACAGTGAAGGACAGGGAAGCCTGGCATGCTGCAGTCCATGGGGACACAAAAAGCTGGACACAACCTAGCGACTGAACAGCAACAACAGGCCCTGACTTAAGATTTTATAAGAGTGGATCTCGTTTAACTCTCATAGAAACCCTACAAGACAACCACTATATTCCCATCTTACAGATAGGAAGAATAAGATAAGTAAAGTTACATGACTTGCCAAATTTACATTGCTAATAAGCTGCAGAGATGGAATATGAATGCAGGCCTGTAATGCCAGAGTCTATACTCTTCCCCATTAAACAAGTCAGTTCCCTTCAAATTAAGCAGTTTCAAGACTTCTCACTCTCCTCAGTAGCTATAATGGTTTATCAGTGTCCCTCTTAAAATATAAGCCAAGAATTCCAGATGTTGCTTAACCAGTGCAGAGTGAAAAATTTTCTCTTCCACATTCTAGACATTCTTCATTTATTAAAACAGTATAAGACTGAATTAGATTTCTTGAGTAGCTTCATTTCCCTGTTGAGTCTTATGAAGCCTGACTAAATTAAATTCCAAAGGCTTTCTCACATGGAGTAGAAAACATACTTGGAATATCTTTCTTCCTATTTTCTTTGTTAATTGTCAGGCCAGGCCAGACTTCCCTTTATCTGCCACTATCTCCCTAAGCAGCCTTGCTCTCAGTAATCAATACTTTCAAGGACTTTGCCTTATCCTTTGGTATGCCAGTTGGCACAGGCTACCTTGCACTGTAACAATCCCAACATAAATATGTCTAACTTCCTTGAGCTCTTTATATATAAATACCACTCTTTAATATAGCAATAATTTTCTGGAGTGTGTTTTCTCCTTCTGCTATAAGTAATCAATTTAAAAAGAGCTGAGAAGAATATAAGAAGGAGCCTTTTCACTCCCTGTTTTTCCTCTTTGTGTTAACAATCAAAAGCAGATAAATAAAACTGGATAATTTCAAAGGACTGTGTGAGAGACTACATGTGGTAAAGAAGAGAAATGTTGGTCTGAATCAAGAGGTAGGCAGTGGCCAAGGAAGAAGTGGCTCATCCCTGGAAATCTGAAAAGCGACAGAATAATTTTCTATTTTTGCTCAGTCAAGTGTTCCCGGGACCTGCTCCCAGCAGGGGGCCCAGTTCTGCCCAGGACTCCTTATATCCCACTTTATTCCTGGAACTCTATCCACAGACCTCACCTGATTCTACTCTTCCCCAGGTCCCTGATACTCTAGTGGCATTGACTATTTGTCAGTTCCTAAAACACACTGAAAGCATTTCCATTTCAGGGCTTTCATGCTTGCTACCCCCTTTGCTGGAGTGGTGTTCCTGTGTTTATTAAAATGACAAGCTTCTTACTCTTTAAATCTCTAAATATAATGTCCACAAGACTTACCTGCAATGTTCCTAGAAACACTTTCACTATCCCACTGTTTTATTTCTTCACAGTATCTATTACCATCTAAAGGATTAATATAATCTTTTTATTTTTCATTTTTATTGTGTTTACTATCTGCCTCCTCCCACCAGAATATAAGCTTCTGAGAAGACTACAGTCCTTTATGTTGTGTTCTCTATGGTCTTTCTAGTAACAAGCACAGTGTCTGTGAAACAGTAGATACTTAATATCTGTTAAACAGATGTAAGAGAAATATGTATTATAGAAAGGGTTAAAGCTGCACAAAAGGGATTAGGATAAGGATTTCCAGAGAAGGTGATTCAAAACCTAAGCCTTGAATAAACAGTATAAGTATTCAGGCAGAAAAATAATCTCCGGTGAATAAAATGTGAGGAAACAACTGTGAAATTCCTTTTTCACTAAATGTAAAAAATATAATATATTCATGGAACTTCAAGTAGTTCAATATGACACTCTTGAGATTATTTGAGGAACTCCTTTTTTCTCTAGTCTAAGTCTACTGAAACATTGATCAGAGTCTTAGAAATGAAAGGGGTAAAGGTATCTAACAATATCTATACTACCATTAATATACCTTATACATTTGGATTTAAATGATTAGAAGATTGACTAATAAAAATGTAATTCTAAAGAAGTTATGTGATTAATGGCGGTGATGGTTTAGTTGAAAAGTTGTGTTCAACTTTTGTACCATGGACTGTAGCCCACTCTTGCACCATGGACTGTAACCCACCAGGCTCCTCTGTCCATGGGATTTTCCTGGCAAGAATACTGGAGTAAGTTGCCATGCCCTCCTCCAGGGGATCTTCCAGACCCAGGGATCAAACTCGAGTCTTCTGTGTCTCCTATGCTGCAGGCAGATTCTTTATCTGTTGAGCCGTCAGGGAAGCCCCTAACTTATTTTAACTAGCAACAAAATGATCATAACAATATAACAGAGAGAAAAATGTAGTCAGTTGTGAAAATATATATAAAGGAGGCAGACCAAAAAGGGAAAGAGAATGCAGAAGGATAAGCAGAAATCCACCAGAGAGAAATTCCCTGTTTGTAGTTAAGTGTTAAGTTCAAATCTGACAGGTGAGCTCAATGTCTTTTTCTTATTTATTCCCATAGCCCAGCAGAGTCAGGTACCTAGGGAAATCCCAGTAAATGCTGAATTGACTGAACCATCCTTATCACAGCCTTTGGTAGCTGGTGCCTACATTATCTGTGTTTTTCTGTTCATTTGTTTTTTGGCTTCAGTAGTTTTGGTGAGCGGGCTTAGTACTTGTGGCACACAGGCCTAGTTGCCCTGCAACATGTGAAATCTTCCCAGACTAGGGATCAAACCCATGTCCCCTGCATTGGCAGGCAAATTCTCAACCACTGGAAGACCAGGGAAGTCCCTAAATTAGTTTTAATTTCCACTAAATTGGAAGGGAAAGGGCAGGATGTTAGACTCTATTTTCTTCTGTACAGAAAAAAATTTTAAGTACAAGTAGTTTCAACATGTTTTACTAAGTGTTTGCTCAAGGACAATTAAGAGGCGCAGTTACTTGCTTTTACTTTCAGGGACCAGTATGGTTATCATATATCATAAGGAGGAATAGTGTGGGGTTCAAAGTATGTGAACTCTAGGACTAGACTGTCTGGGTCCAAATCCAAGTTGTGAGAACTTCAGGCAAGTTACTTCTCTGCACCTCGGTTCACTCATCTACAAATAGCAGTAACAACAGTACCCATCTTATAGGGCTGTTGTGAGAAGTATACGTAAAACAATAAAAACAATGCTTAGAATAAACACTGTAAGCACTGTACAACATTTATTCTCATTACTATTACTTTTTCAATTGTTTTCCTAAGTGAATTTGAAGATGGTATTTTGCTCATGAACAACCAAAATAGATAAGACATTTTATGTGTGAAAACACTGATTATTTCACTCAAATTCCAAACAAGGATTATTTACTAATATGCTACTTACACTAACTGATTAATTGTCTTCTGCTGCTCCTTGGATCGTCTGTAACTCAGCAACTTACTCTGTGCTGGTGTGTCAACACCTATGTCTTCAGGGGGACGAACAATGGGAGGTAACTTCAAGTTCAGGGCCTCTTTTTCTGCTGCAATAGCAGCTTTGTTTGGATCTGACATCTTGGTCCCCTAAAGATTAAAATTCTCTGTACTGTGAAGAGAAAAAGTCCATAAAGCCATTATTGTAAAAGCTAGTCTCAATATATTTATAATGTATCTTACATATCAATATCAAAAGTTCTAGGTCTCTTTATATCTTCCTCCCAAGAATGGTAGTTGAGATAAATGGATAGGGATTCCTGTTAGGAGTCCCACCATTCACTGCTGTAAAGAAATGAAGCTGTCACTTGCCTGTGAGTGAGGGCTTCCTCATGGATGAAATTATGAAACTGGATTAGATGCTCTCTAAATATCCTCACAGTTCTGAAATTTTGAGTTCAAATTTTCCCTAAAATGCAAATCACAACAACATAATCCAGCTCTCGAGGTATAATCCCTTTCCCCCAAAAGCTGATACTTTACATCGCTAATATTTTTAAACATCAGTATTTTATCTTAGCTTTTCCAGCTTCCTGGAAAGCAACACTAAGATCAAGCAAAACATAGGCATACTAAATGCCTAAGAAATCTGAAATGTCATATAAGTACTGAACAATGAACTGTAATAGCAACTGCATTTGCCGCGGATGCCCACAAAACTCTGGGAATCGTGCCTCGAAAAAGAGACGATTTGGGCGGGTATCCAATTCAAAATCTCCTGCCCTGGGAGAGGGGTAAAGAGAAGAGTTGAGGACAAGAAAGTACCTGTCTGATTGCTTTCACTTCTTTCCGGCTGCTCGGATAAGAGGGAAACGTTCAGAGAACTTCTCCAGTGGTGAAAGGAAAAAAGAAAACGATGGGGAAACATCCGGAACCCCACAGGTTCCTGCCGAGCTGGGCGGTCGCCGCGTAGAAACAAAGTTGTCGCCATGGAAACCGTCGCGGTCGCAACTGGATAGAACGGTAAATGTTGCCTGGAGAGGCAGTTGCTGAGCTGCGACAGATTAGGATTATCATAACAATAATATTCATTACTCTAGTAAATGGAGGGTGGGTGAATGAGGACGGTGGAATTGCTGGAAACAGATTTATGTAAAACACTCACTGTCAAGGCAGATCAAGTCTTCAAGTGTCCCCTAGCGACTTCCCTGTAAATATTATAACCAATCAAGAATTTAATTTATCTTGTTTCTCTACTTGCTATTTGTTTCGACTGCATATTTCCTTCAGGAAATTCTTGGCAGAAAAAGTTAAGTGTGTACATGCTTTGAATATGCTTGGAGAAAGAAACTTGAAACGTTGCTGTTTGAGACTGCACAATGGATACTCCATCTAAGTGATGATGGCCTACACAAATACCATGTGCATAAATAAAATCAGCAGATGAATAAAATCTAGTGGTGCATTGATGGCATAGTCATTCAATAAATATTTGAGCATCTTCTATGTGCCAGTGAGTATGTAGAATTTTTTTAAATGAGAGTACAGCCTATCCTGGCACACAATAGTTCCTCTAAAAAACATCATTTGAGTCAGTGAATGAACAAACTGAAATTCCTCAGACCTTGTAAAAGCAGCCTATCTTTTTGTAGAAAACAAAACACTTGGTTTTTTTTTTTTTTTTTGTCACAGTCTTTTTAAAAATTTTATAATGAAATATAGTTGATTTACAACGTTGTGTTAGTTTCAAGTGTACAGCAAACTGATTCAGTTATATATCTGTATATATTCTTTTTTTAGATATTTTTCCATCATAGGTTATTAAAAGATAAGGAGTACAGTTTCCTGTGCTATACAGTAGGTCCTTTTTGGTTGTCTATTTTATATATAGTAAATGTGAATATTTTAATCAAACTCCTAATTCATCCTCCCACTTTACCTTTTGGTAAGCATAAGTTTGTTTTCTGTATCTGTGAGTCTATTTATATTTTGCTAAGTTCGTTTGTGTCATCTTTCAGATTCCACATACATGATACACATCATATGATATATGTATTTTTTTAAACAAAAACCTGGTTAATTTCATGTGGTTTTTTAGTTGAGAAAGACTTTTTGTTTTATCAGTATTGTTTTTACATTCATTCTTAATTTGGCTGCTCAGGGTCTTAGTTGCGGCATGCAGGATTTTTAGTTGCAGCATGCGGGATCTAGTTCTCTGACCAGGGATCAAACCCACTCCCCTTGCATTGGGAGCACAGAGTCTTAGCCATCGGACCATCAAGAAAGTCCCCTCTGTGATGGTTTTTAAACATGTCAATCTGGTTAGGGACTGAAAGGAGGACAGTAGCTTTTTATATTCTGCACACACCTTCATCCAGTTATTCAAACACTAATCTACTGCTGTGATGAAGAGATTTTCCAGATGTAATTCAAGGCCCTGATGTTACACTACGGAGATTATGAGGGCTTCATTCAATCAGTGGAAGAACTTTTTAAAAGTTTTAGACATGCCCTGAGTTAGACTCCAAACAGCAGCTTGGTCTACCATCACTCTCCCCTCTCTGGCTCTCCCCTTCCTGATAGCCTATCCCTACAGATCTTGGACTTGATTCACTAGCCCCCTAAGTTGCATAAGCCAGTTAGTTTCCTGTAATAAATCATATATATAAACATACAAATACTAGATATGTATAAGGCATATATATAATCTACTTGTTCTGCCTTCCTCATTCACTTCAGTTCAGTCGCTCAGTCATGTCCGACTCTTTGTGACCCCATGAATCGCAGCACGCCAGGCCTCCCTGTCCATCATCATCTCCCGGAGTTCACTCGGGCTCACGTCTATCGAGTCGGTGATGGCATCCAACCATCTCATCCTCTTTCGTCCCCTTCTCCTCCTGCCTCCAATCCCTCCCAGCATCAGAGTCTTTTCCAATGAGTCAACTCTTCGCATGAGGTGGCCAAAGTACTGGAGTTTCAGCTTTAGCATCATTCCTTCCAAAGAAATCCCAGGGCTGATCTCCTTCAGAATGGACTGGTTGGATCTCCTTGCAGTCCAAGGGACTCTCAACAGTCTTCTCCAACACCACAGTTCAAAAGCATCAATTCTTCAGTGCTCAGCTCTCTTCACAGTCCAACTCTCACATCCATACATGACCACTGGAAAAACCATAGCCTTGACTAGACGAACCTTTGTTGGCAAAGTAATGTCTCTGCTTTTCAATATGCTATCTAGGTTGGTCATAACTTTCCTTCCAAGGAGTAAGCGTCTTTTCATTTCATGGCTGCAGTCACCATCTGCAGTGATTTTGGAGCCCAGGAAAATAAAGTCAGCCACTGTTTCCACTGTTTCCCCATCTATTTCCCATGAAGTGATGGGACCGGATGCCATGATCTTCGTTTTCTGAATGTTGAGCTTTAAGCCAACTTTTTCACTCTCCTCTTTCACTTTCATCAAGAGGCTTTTGAGTTCCTCTTCACTTTCTGCCATAAGGGTGGTGTCATCTGCATATCTGAGGTTATTGATATTTCTCCCAGCAATCTTGATTCCAGCTTGTGCTTCTTCCAGCCCAGCGTTTCTCATGATGTACTCTCCATAGAAGTTAAATAAGCAGGGTGACAATATACAGCCTTGACGTACTCCTTTTCCTATTTGGAACCAGTCTGTTGCTCCATGTCCAGTTCTAACTGTTGCTTCCTGACCTGCATACAAATTTCTCAAGATGCAGGTCAGGTGGTCTGGTATTCCCATCTCTTTCAGAATTTTCCACAGTTTATTGTGATCCACACAGTCAAAGGCTTCGGCATAGTCAATAAAGCAGAAATAGATGTTTTTCTGGAACTCTCTTGCTTTTTCCATGATCCAGCGGATGTTGGCAATTTGATCTCTGGTTCCTCTGCCTTTTCTAAAATCAGCTTGAACATCAGGAAGTTCACGGTTCACGTATTGTTGAAGCCTGGCTTGGAGAATTTTGAGCATTACTTTACTAGCGTGTGAGATGAGTGCAATTGTGCGGTAGTTTGAGCATTCTTTTGCATTGCCTTTCTTTGGGATTGGAATGAAAACTGACCTTTTCCAGTCCTGTGTCCACTGCTGACTTTTCCACATTTGCTAGCATATTGAGTGCAACACTTTCACAGCATCATCTTTCAGAATTTGGAATAGCTCTACTGGAATTCCATCACCTCCACTAGCTTTGTTCGTAATGAGGCTTTCTAAGGCCCACCTGACTTCACATTCCAGGATGTCTGGGTCTAGGTGAGTGATCACACCATCGTGATTATCTGGGTTGTGAAGACCTTTTTTGTACAGTTCTTCTGTGTATTCTTGCCACCTCTTCTTAATATCTCCTGCTTCTGTTAGGTCCATTACCATTTCTGTCCTTTATCGAGCACACCTTTGCATGAAATGTTCCCTTGGTATCTCTAATTTTCTTGAAGAGATCTCTAGTCTTTCCCATTCTGTTGTTTTCCTCTATTTCCTTGCATTGATCGCTGAAGAAGGCTTTCTTATCTCTTCTTGCTATTCTTTGGAACTCTGCATTCAGATGCTTATATCTTTCCTTTTCTCCTTTGCTTTTCGCTTCTCTTCTTTTCACAGCTATTTGTAAGGCCTCCCAAGACAGCCATTTTGCTTTTTTGCATTTCTTTTCCATGAGGATGATCTTGATCCCTGTCTGCTGTACAATGTCATGAACCTCAGTCCATAGTTCATCAGGCACTCTATCTATCAGGTCTAGGACCTTAAATCTATTTCTCACTTCCATTGTATAATCATAAGGGATTTGATTTAGGTCATACCTGAATGGTCTAGTGGTTTTCCACACTTTCTTCAATTTAAGTCTGAATTTGGCAATAAGGAGTTCATGATCTGAGCCACAGTCAGCTCCTGGTCTTGTTTTTGTTGACTGTACAGAGCTTCTCCATCTTTGGCTGCAAAGAATATAATCAATCTGATTTCGGTGTTGACCATCTGGTGATGTCTATGTGTAGAATCTTCTCTTGTGTTGCCTTGAGAACCCCATGAACAGTATGAAAAGGCAAAATGATAGGATACTGAAAGAGGAACTCCCCAGGTCAACAGGTACCCAATATGCTACTGGAGATCAGTGGAGAAATAACTCCAGAAAGAATGAAGGGATGGGGCCAAAGCAAAAATAATACCCAGTTGTGGATGTGACTGGTGATAGAAGCAAGGTCCGATGCTGTAAAGAGCAATATTGCATAGGAACCTGGAATATTAGGTCCATGAATCAAGGCAAATTGGAAGTGGTCAAACAAGAGATGGCAAGAGTGAACGTCGACACTCTAGGAATCAGCGAACTAAAATGGACTGGAATGGGTGAATTTAACTCAGATGACCATTACATCTACTACTGTGGGCAGGAATCCCTAGAAGAAATGGAGTAGCCATCATAGTCGACAGAGAGTCCGAAATGCAGTACTTGGATGCAATCTCAAAAACGACAGAATGATCTCTGTTTGTTTCCAAGGCAAACCATTCAATATCACAGTAATCCAAGTCTATGCCCCAACCAGTAATGCTGAAGAAGCTGAAGTTGAACGGTTCTATCAAGACCTACAAGGCCTTTTAGAACTAACACCCAAAAAATATGTCCTTTTCATTTTAGGGGACTGGAATGCAAAAGTAGGAAGTCAAGAAACACCTAAAGTAACAGGCAAATTTGGCCTTGGAATATGGAATGAAGCTGGGCAAAGACTAAAAGAGTTTTGCCTCCCTCATTAAATCTTGACTAATACAATGCATATCTTTTGTCAAACAGCTTCTTATAGGTATAATTTAAATACTATAAAATTCACCATTTTAAAGTATATAATTCAATGGGTACTTTAGTGTATTTATAGTTGTGCAACCATTAACAGGATCCAGTTCTAGAACATTTCTATCACTGCAAAAATTCCCTTCAGCTTATATGCAGTCAATCCTCACTCCCACTTCCAGTCCTAGGCAACCACTGATTTGCTTTTGGTTTCTATAGGTTTACAATTTCTGAAAATTTTCATATATATGGAATCTTATGTGGTCTTTTGTGTCTGGCTTTTCTCACTTAATGATGTGCTTGAGGTTCATCCATACATAATATGTGACAGAAATTCACTCCTTTTTATTGCTGAATAGTCTTCCATTACCTGGAGGAGGAAAATGGCAACCCACTCCAGAATTCTTGCCTGGGAAATCCCATGGACACGGGAGACTAGTGGGCTATATAGTCCATGGAGTCAAAAAAGAGTTGGACACAACTTAACAACTAGCCAAACAACAACAGTCTTCCATTAAATGAAGATATCACATTTGGTTTATTCATTCAGAAGCTGATGGACATTTGGATGGTTTCCTCTTTAGGGCTACTATGAATAATCCTCCCATGAACATTTGTGAACAAATCTTTGGATGAACACTTTTATTTCTCATTGGTAGGAATTGCTGGGATAAATAATAAGCTTATTTGATCTTTTAAGAAAATGTCAAACTGTTTTCCAAAGTGGCTGAAAGATTTTACTTATCAAAAAAAAAAACAATACAATGATTCTAATTCCTCCACATTCCTTGTCAACATTTGATATTGTCTATTACAAGTATTGGAATGGGCATACAGTGGTATCTTATTATGGCTTTAATTTACATTTCCTAAACACAAATAATGTTGAATGTCTTTTCGTGTGCTTATTATCCATTAACATATTTTTTTATGAAATGTCTATTTAAATCTTTATCCATTTTTAAGTTGGACTATTTAGCTTTTGATCATGAAGCTGTAAGAGTTCTTTATATTCTGGATACACATTATCAGATAATTTGCAAATATATTCTCTTGGTCTGTAGATTGTCTTTTCATTTTCTTAATCATGTCTTTTGAAGAGTAAAATTTTTTCATTTGTATAAAGTCAAACAAGGTATTTTTTCTTTAATAGATTATGATTTTAAGGTTGTTATCTATGAAAGATAGGTAAGATCATGAAGATTTTCTGTGTCCTCTACTTTTTGGTTTTACACTTAGGTCTATGATACATTTAGAGTCAATTTCTGTATGTGGTAAGAGATGCAGATTCAAGTTTATTTTTTTGCATATATATATACACAGTTGTTCGAGTACCCTTTGTTGAAAACGCTGTCCTTTTCTCACTGAATCACCTTGACATCTTTATTGAAAAATCAATTTACCGTAATATAAAGGTTTATTTCTGGACAATCAATTCTGTTCCTTTGATCTGTGTGTCTATCTTTATTCCAGTACTACAGTGTCTTGGAAAAACGGTTATACAGTTGACTCTTAAACAAGACAGTTTTGAACTATCCAGTTTATATACAGATTTTTTTCACTAAACGTATGTTACAGTACTATGCACGATTGTCGGTTGGCTGAATCAGCAGATGCTAAACATTGGATCTGGAGAACCGACTATAAAGTTATACATGGATTTTCATCTGTAATGGGGTAGGGAGGGGGACTGATGCTCTTAATTCCACATGTTGTTTAGGGGTCAACTATAGTTTTAAATTTGAGTAGTGTTAGTCTTCCAACTTTGTTCTTCTTTTATAAAAAGTAGTCATTTGGACTCTTCTAGATACTTTGCATTTCCATATAAAATTTAAGATCAGCCTATCAATTTTTGCAAAAGATACATCTGGAATTTTATTACCTATTTTGCTTTGAAAGAAAGGAAAAAATATCTAAACATATTTAATTTGCAGCTTAAAATGCTTCCTTTAAAGGCTCTATTTCTGAGTCTAGGGGTTAGAAATATTATTTATAACCAGATAATTATATTTCACAAAACCTTAATTATTTAAAAGCACCAGTGTAATGACACTAAAATGTGATTCTCTAATACTATACAAAAAAATTGTTTTCTATTTCTTAATGGAAATGTTAATGATGCTAAGAGAACATATGAAACTAACGTACTATGCTTTAAACTATGTATTGTTCATTTCAAAATTTAAAATGGGTGTGCAGGAAAAAGAAAAGAACTTATATGCTGAAGAGTTCTTTATGGAGCTAAACTGTGTTATGTTTTATGTAAGTTCTTTGATTTTTCCCTTCAAAATAAGTTTTTCTTTACTGTTACATTAAGATTAATTATACTTATATTAGGGGCTCCCTGGTGGCTCAGACAGTAAAGAATCTGCCTGCAACATGGAAGACCCAAGTTTGATCCCTGGGTGGGAAGATCCCCTGGGGAAGGGAATGACTGCTGCTGCTGCTGCTAAGTCGCTTCAGTCGTGTCCGACTCTGTGCGACCCCATAGACGGCAGCCCACCAGGCTCCCCCATCCCTGGGACACTCCAGGCAAGAACACTGGAGTGGGTTGCCATTTCCTTCTCCAATGCATGAAAGTGGACTGCAGCCCACCAGGCTCCTCCGTCCATGGGATTTTCCTGGCAAGAGTACTGGAGTGGGGTGCCATTACCCTCTCCAAAGGGAATGACTACCCATCCTAATATTCTTGCCTGGAGAATTCCATGAACAGAGGAGTCTGGCGGACTATAGTCTGTGGGGTCTCAAAGAATCAAGCACAACCGAGTGACTATCACTTTCACTATACTTACATTAATTGATATAGCTACATCTCAATTTTAAAACTGAAAAAAATGATACAACTGTATTATGTATTATACATACTATGCTGTATAGTATTATTAATATATAATATAATCATTGTAAGTTACAGTAAATATTTTAAAATAAAAAAATAGCATTGGTAGATATTCACGATGGTGTGATCACTGACCTAGAGACAGACATCCTGGAATGTGAAGTCAAGTGGGCCTTAGAAAGCATCACTACGAACAAAGCTAGTGGAGGTGATAGAATTCCAGTTGAGCTATTCCAAATTCTGAAAGATGATGCTGTGAAAGTGCTGCACTCACTATGCCAGCAAATGTGGAAAACTCAGCAGTGGCCACAGGACTGGAAAAGGTCAGTTTTCATTCCAATCCCAAAGAAAGGCAATGCAAAAGAATGCTCAAACTACCGCACAATTGCACTCATCTCACATGCTAGTAAAGTAATGCTCAAAATTCTCCAAGCCAGGCTTCAGCAATATGTGAACCGTGAACTTCCAGATGTTCAAGCTGGTTTTAGAAAAGGCAGAGGAACCAGAGATCAAATTGCCAACATCCGCTGGATCATGGAAAAAGCAAGAGAGTTCCAGAAAAACATCTATTTCTGCTTTATTGACCATGCCAAAGCCTTTGACTGTGTGGATCACAATAAACTGTGGAAAATTCTGAAAGAGATGGGAATACCAGACCACCTGACCTGCCTCTTGAGAAACCTGTATGCAGGTCAGGAAGCAACAGTTAGAACTGGACATGGAGCAACAGACTGGTTCCAAATAGGAAAAGCCAAAGCCTTTGACTGTGTGGATCACAATAAACTGGAAAATTCTAAAAGAGATGGGAGTACCAGACCACCTGACCTGCCTCTTGAGAAATTTGTATGCAGGTCAGGAAGCAACAGTTAGAACCGGACATGGAACAACAGATTGGTTCCAAATAGGAAAAGGAGTACGTCAAGGCTGTATATTGTCACCCTGTTTATTTAACTTATATGCAGAGTACATCATGAGAAACACTGGACTGGAAGAAACACAAGCTGGAATCAAAACTGACGGGAGAAATATCAATAACCTCAGATATGCAGATGACACCACCCTTATAGCAGAAAGTGAAGAGGAACTCAAAAGCCTCTTGATGAAAGTGGAGAGTGAAAAAGTTGGCTTAAAGCTCAACATTCAGAAAACGAAGATCATAGCATCTGGTCCCATCACTTCATGGGAAATAGATGGGGAAACAGTGGAAACAGTGTCAGACTTTATTTTTCTGGACTCCAAGATCACTGCAGATGGTGACTGCAGCCATGAAATTAAAAGACGCTTACTCCTTGGAAGGAAAGTTATGACCAACCTAGATAGCATATTGAAAAGCAGAGACATTACTTTGCCAACAAAGGTTCGTCTAGTCAAGGCTATGGTTTTTCCTGTGGTCATGTATGGATGTGAGAGTTGGACTGTGAAGAAGGCTGAGCGCTGAAGAATTGATGCTTTTGAACTGTGGTGTTGGAGAAGACTGTTGAGAGTCCCTTGGACTGCAAGGAGATCCAACCAGTCCATTCTGAAGGAGATCAGCCCTGGGATTTCTTTGGAAGGAATGATGCTAAAGCTGAAACTCCAGTACTGGCCACCTCATGCGAAGAGTTGACTCATTGGAAAAGACTCTGATGCTGGGAGGGATTGGGGGCAAGAGGAGAAGGGGACGAAAGAGGATGAGATGGCTGGATGGCATCACTGACTCGATGGACGTGAGTCTGAGTGAACTCCGGGAGTTGGTGATGGACAGGGAGGCCTGGTGCTGCGATTCATGGGGTTGCAAAGAGTCGGACACGACTGAGCGACTGATCTGATCTGATCTGAAAATGATGCAGCCACTCTGGAAAACAGTACAGAAATAAAAGTTACTCAAAAAATTAAAAGAACTACCAATTCAGCATTCCACTTCAGTTATGCTGCTAAGTCGCTTCAGTCGTGTCCGACTCTGCGTGACCCCATAGACGGCAACCCACCAGGCTCCCTGTCCCTGGGATTCTCCAGGCAAGAACACTGGAGTGGGTTGCCATTTCCTTCTCCAATGCATGAAAAGTGAAAGTGAAGTCGTTCAGTCATGTCCAACTCTATGCGACCCCATAGACAGCAGCCCACCAGGCTCCTCTGTCCATGGGATTCTCCAGGAAAGAGTACTGGAGTGGGTTGCCACTGCCGGAAACAAAATCAATATCCTAAAAAGGTACCTGCATGTTTATCGTCTAGTGCAGCATTATTTGGGCTGACCAGGCGGCGCTAGTAGTAAAGAACCCACCTGCCAATGCAGGAGACATAAGAGACTCGGGTTCAATCCCTAAGTCAGGAAGATCCCCTGGAGGAGAGTGTAGCAACCCACTCCAGTATTCTCGCCTGGGGAATTCCCATGGACAGAGGAGTCAGGCAAGCTACAGTCCATAGAGTTGAAAAGAGTTGGACATGACTTAATCAACTTAGCACGCATGCCCGCAGCATTATTCATGATAGCCAACACATGGAAACAACCTAAATGTTAACTGTACATTAATGGATGAGTGGGTAAAGGAAATGCAAGATATGTATATATGATACTGATGTAGAGATATATTTAACAGATACATAATGGAATATTTTTCAACAATAAAAAAGGAAATCCTGCCATTGTGACAACAAAGGATAGACTTCTAGGGCATTATGCTGAGAGAAATAAGTCAAACAGACAAATACTGTATGATTTCAATTATATGTGGAATCTAAAAAAATTTGATTCGCAGATACAGAGAACAGATGGAGGGTGTTGGATGAAGAAAATGTGTGATCAAAAAGGTAAAAAGTTCCAGTTGTAAGATAAGCAAGTTCTGGAATGGAATGGACTGTACAGCATGGTGACTACACTATATGTGAAAATTATAAAAGAATAGACCTTAAACGTTCTCATTACAAGAAAAAAATTGTAACTACTGAGGTAATGAATGTTAATTAAACTTACTGTGGTAATCATTCAGCAATATATACATATGTCAAATCATTAGGTTGTACATCTTGGACTAATACCATCTTATACATCAATTATATCTCAATAAAACTCAAAAAAATTTTAAACAAATAGAAACTGATCTGTTAGAAAGCAAATAGAAATTATTAAAATTTGAATATATAAGAAAATAAATTACCCTGTAGTGATTATCACCAAGTACCACTCAAAATTTCTGAGTGCTATCACTCAAAACTACAGTTTCATGTTGACCTCAAATTTATAAAAAATAGAAGTATATTAATGATCTATGCCAATTTATTAACTGAAGGTAATTACCAGAAACTGTCTTCACATGCTAATCTCTGCAGATATATTTATAAGTAACAAAAATAATTCCATCAACCATAGCTTTTGATTAGTAAAAGTTAGCTTGTGTTTCTTGGTATGAATTGAGAATGCATGAATAAAATGTTATTTTTTACATTTCTTTTGGTATCAGGGAAAACAAAGTATTGGTTCAGTCTTCCAATCTCAAATTTCAATTATGTAATTATAACTGTGCTACCATTTAGCCTCATAAAAATTTAGCTTCAAACACACCACTTATTGTTTTCAAGTCTTTTGAGTTCAAATTAAACTTTCTATGTGAATTTGAGACACAGGAAACTTGCAGAAACTTTCTCTTGAAAGAAATAACAGCAGATAATGAAAAGCAAAGATACAGAACGATGGGTATACTACTTTTGTGTAAAAAAAGTGGGGGAAAGGGTATAAATTCATAAACGTTTGCATATGTATAGGAGCCAGAGTGGGAATATTACCATTTTTCACTGCGGATATGTTTTTACTCTATGAAAAAAAAATTTTTTTTAACTCAAAAGCCAAAAAAACCCCTGAAAGTATGACAGTTCAAAGTATCTGTCTCAAACTGGGATTAAGACTCTGCTACAGAGTTAAAGTAGATCAGATTACTCTAAAGAAAGTCCCATTTTCTAATAGGGTTTTTGTTTCAGGGTTATTTTTTTTGTTGTTTTTTGCGCACCTCCCAGCTTGCAAGACCTTAGTTCCCCCACCAGGGACTGAATTCAGGCCCTCAGCAGTTAAGGACTTCCCTGGTGGTTCAGACGGTAAAGCGTCTGTCTATGAGGCGGGTTCAATCCCTGGGTCGGGAAGATCTCCTGGAGAAGGAAATGGCAACCCACTCCAGTATTCTTGCCTGGAAAATCCCATTGACGGAGGAGCCTGGTAGGCTACAGTCCATGGGGTCGCAAAAAGTCGGACACGACTGAGCGACTTCACTTTCACTTCCAACAGTTAGAGTGTGGACTCCTAACCACTGGACTGCCAGGGAATTCCCATATTTTCTAACAGGGCTCTTAGCTTTCTTTAAATAGACTTGACATTCTTTAAACATCTTTCTTTAAGATTGACTGAGTTCTGCAAAGTTGTATGAACAAAAATGCCAGTTCAAAGTTTATATTTGCTAATGTGGGTGCTATGAACTGGAGTACTGAGACTTTCTTCAGGCAGTCAGCTGATATAATGTAATGACTTTTATCCCTTCAGTGTAGCCCCACATTACATACCATCAGGTATCCAGTCACCTCGGCAAATGCTTGCTGCCTTGGGAAAGGGGAGGACAAGAATATAAATTTCAAACGACTGCAAAATTCATCCTTCTTTTAGAAAAAAAGTTTTGTTTTTTCCTCACTGTAAGCCAGGGGAAAACAGTATGGCTTATTATTAGACACTCAGTAAACATTCTAGTTGTAGGAGACGGGAAAGTAGATGCAAACAAATCCTTTGCCGTGACGAGAGAATTCTCAATTTCTTCTTTGAAACTTCAAGAGTTGTTTTTTTTTTTCTTCAGTTAATCACTTAATTATATTTAACACAAAATTTGTCCCTTGAAATATTTTTCATGTGGTTTTCAAAGAAACTGCATTTCTCATTTCCTTTTACTCATTGACTATTCTGTCTTCTGTCATTCATTCAGCCACGTCTGTTTGGCCTCGAGCACGTAACTTAATCTCTTTGGACCTCATATTTGTATGTTTTCAGCACAGTCACTGCCCCCTAATTGGGAGCTATTATAAGGAAATGGCAACCCACTCCAGTACTCTTGCCTAGAAAATTCCATGGATGGAGGAGCCTGGCGGGCTACAGTCCATGGGGTCACAAAGAGCTCGGACACGACTGAGCGACTTCACGATATATCGTTCGTAGTTACTACCACAAAAGCTCTGCTTCGCGCGTCGGCGCTGGCTCGGCCAGAGGTGAACCCACACCTCAGAGGAAGGTGAGCAACGTTGGGAATGCTGCTGACAACTAAGAAACACTTTCCACACCTGCACAAAGGCTGGCAATCTGGGTAGAGTTCCCTACGCCCTAGCACAAGGCAGCAACAGAAGGCAAGCGCTTAAAACCCAGGCACCACGTCTATCTCCTTCGAAGAAGCGAAACCCGTGACATCACCCCATCACTTCCGGTTTGAGCTCGCCTTCTCTTTTGCCCGCCAACTGCACTTTCGTTAAAATCGTGGAGTCTAATATTTCCTCCTGGAACCTCTATATTTTCTTCTCTTTTTCCAGCCTTATGACTCTTGTTAAAGATAAAATTAAGCCAGATGGATTCGAAAAAAGCGTGGCTATGGAGAAAAGGAGTAGGTGAGCTGCCTGGCGAAAGTGCGTGGCGGTAGCTCAGTGCACTTTCTCTTCGCCGGCCGGAAGTTGAGGGACTGAATGGATCCCGGAACCGGCGGCTGCGGTGTCTCTGTCTCTACTTGACACTTGGCGGTTGCTCAGCCCCAGGTCAGCCCCAGGTCTTGACAGCTACTGGGCCACCAAGTTCATGTGGAGGCTCCCAGGCGTCCGCGCCGCGCTTCGTGGGGTCCGCACGGCGGTGGAGCGGCGTAGTCGGACCGAGGCGGCGTCTGAGACCTCGGTGGGCGCGATGGAGCGCGCTGTAGTGCGCTGTGTGCCTTCCGAGCCTAAGCTAAGCCTTTCATTTGCCCTGGCCGACGGCAGCCACAAGAACATGCAGCGCGACCAGAGCGAGCCGCTGGGTCGGGCTCTCAGCCGGATCGCTACCAATGCCCTTAAAGGCCACGCTAAAGTCGCTGCCGCCAAGAAAAGCAGGAAGAACCGGCCAAACGCAGGCAGTGGCGTGGCTTGTGCTGGGCCTGGGCCTGAGCCGGCTGCAGCCTGTGAGCCCGTGGTGAAGCTGTACTACCGAGAGGAGGCAGTAGCTGAAGACGTGCTCAATGTGGATGCCTGGCAGGACGGTGCGGTGCTGCAGATTGGTGATGTCAAGTACAAGGTGGAGCGTAACCCACCCGCCTTCACCGAGCTACAGTTGCCGCGCTACATCATGGCCGGCTTCCCGGTATGCCCCAAGCTCGGCGTCGAATTTGGGGATCCCACCGGCTCCCTCTTTCGCTGGTACAAGGAAACCAAACCCAGAGCGGCGGAGCCAGAGGGCGGAGGCCCCTCGTCATCGTCTCCCTCTTCGCCCTCTCCTGGTTGGACCGAGACGGGTGTAGACGAGCGCGTCTACACCCCGTCTAATGCCGACATCGGGCTACGGCTCAAGCTACATTGCACTCCGGGCAATGGGCAGCGCTTCGGGCCAAGCCGGGAGTTGGAAAGTGTGTGTCCAGTGGAGGCTGGGCCCGGCACCTGCACCTTTGACCACCGGCATCTGTACACAAAGAAGGTGACGGATGACGCTCTCATCCGCACAGTCTCCTACAACATTCTGGCTGACACATACGCCCAGACTGAGTTCTCGCGGACGGTCCTGTACCCATACTGTGCCCCTTACGCTCTGGAACTCGACTACCGCCAGAACCTTATCCAAAAGGAGCTCACGGGCTACAACGCCGACCTCATCTGTTTGCAGGAAGTTGACCGCTGCGTGTTTACAGACAGCTTGATGCCGGCCCTCGAGGCCTTTGGGCTGGAGGGCGTGTTTCGAATCAAGCAGCATGAAGGCCTGGCCACTTTCTACCGGAAGTCCAAGTTCAGCCTCCTAAGCCAGCATGACATTGCTTTCCATGAAGCCCTGCAGTCCGACCCACTTCACAAAGAACTGCTGGAGAAACTAGCTTTGTATCCATCAGCGCAAGAAAGGGTGCTCCAGAGGTCTTCTGTCGTTCAGGTAAAGTGACTTCGCCAGTCTCTGTACATACTCGTTCTGGAAGGGGTGCCAGGGGTGGGGGTGCTTATAGTAAAGATGAAGACCAGACTCTACTGAAAAGTGTTTGCTCTTGAATCTTAAGCACGTCATTTAGCCTTCATTCATTCATGGAGCAAATACTGAGTACCTGAAATGCGCCCTGCACGCTTCAGGTTACCTTGAAAAAAGACGTGCTTACGATTTCGTTTATTTAGCTAAATAAGAAAATTTAGTAGTTAATATTTTATTATTACTTACCAAACACTGGTGACACATTTTGAAGAACTTCAAATTTAAGCCTCCAGCATCTTTGTGCTCCATAAATATTAGCTTTTAATTTTGGCTCATAGTAATCCTGCAGTTCCCGTTTTATAGATGTTACTCTAAAACTCTGTCCATTTTTTAGGTAACTGATTTTGTTCATATTAAAAAAATTAGCTTCCATTTTTTTGAGCACCTACTGTGTATCATGCACCTCTGAGTAAGCTCATTTAATTCACATAATTAAATTTTCTCTTTGAAGTGGATGATATTGCTTCTTTTTCACTCAT
The DNA here is from genome assembly GCF_003369695.1 of Bos indicus x Bos taurus. NCBI lineage: Eukaryota > Metazoa > Chordata > Mammalia > Artiodactyla > Bovidae > Bos > Bos indicus x Bos taurus. The sequence goes on from NC_040097.1 coordinate 17,164,137, forward strand.
GATGAAGCTGGTTTAGGAAAAAGAAATGTCACTTTCCAGGTCACACTGCTATAAATGGTTCAGTGGGTATTCAAAGCTACTTCTGCCTGACTCCTATGCCTACACTTACCACTTAAAAACACCATCTCCAACCTTAGTGTTACCATCTGAACTGTATTAATCTTCCTCTATATGTTAGGTTGTTATTAAAATATTATGCTGAATCCCATTCATGTATACTCCAAAATTTAAAAGTTAAGTTGCATAATTTCTATCATACTTCATCAGCAGGGAAGGTTTTGGAATAAAATGTCAGTTCATCATATAGTCTTAGATTTAAAAAAAATTTTTTTTCAGAACGGGAAATAGAAACTGAAGTCAGCATTTTCTGTTTATCTTAGGTTTCTGTTCTTCAGTCTACAAAGGACTCTTCTAAAAAGATATGTGTTGCTAATACCCATCTCTACTGGCACCCCAAAGGTAGGTTTTGTTGATTTTCACAAGTGGCTTAAACATGGTAACTTAAAGTTGGTAAAAGCTGTTTTACACAAATACATTTTTTCTTTGTTTTGTCAAAATATAGTTTATAACACAGTGCTGTACAATTTAAGGTATATGGCATAATGACTTATGTATATTGCAAAGTGATTATCACAATAAGTTAACATCCATAATTTCATATAAACACCCCCAAAATTTTTTTTTCCTTGTGATGAGAACTTCTGGGATTTACTCCCTTCAGTTCAGTTCAACTCAGTCGCTCAGTCCTGTCCGACTCTTTGCGACCCCATGAATTGCAGCACACCAGGCCTCCCTGTCCATCATCAGCTCCCGGAGTTCACCCAGATACAGCGCTATTAACTATAGCCATCATGTTGTGTATTAATTACCCAATATCATTAATCTTGAAACTTGAAATTTTATGTTTAACCACCTTCCTCCAGTTCCTCCCCACACATACAAATAAATATCCTGAATGCTACCCAGATACTATAATTTGTGGGTTTTTAATTTTTTTTTAAGGCAGGTTAACATTAATGTTTTTTATATTCCTAGGTGGGTACATTCGTCTCATTCAAATGGCAGTAGCCTTGGCTCACATTAGACATGTCTCTTGTGATCTGTATCCCGGCATACCAGTTATATTTTGTGGGGACTTTAATAGTACCCCATCCACAGGAATGTATCACTTTGTCATCAATGGCAGCATTGCTGAGGATCATGAAGACTGGACCTCCAATGGGGAAGAGGAACGATGCAACATGTCTCTTAGCCATTTCTTCAAACTGAAAAGTGCTTGTGGTGAACCTGCTTACACAAATTACGTTGGTGGCTTTCATGGATGTCTGGATTATATTTTCATTGACTTACATGCTTTAGAGGTTGAACAAGTAATTCCATTACCTAGTCATGAAGAAGTTACCACCCACCAAGCCCTACCTAGTGTTTCCCATCCCTCTGACCACATAGCACTTGTATGTGATTTAAAATGGAAGTAGATTTGTGTCTAATAGAATTTAAATCTGCTTTAGTAGGAGATTTAATATGAATCAGAGTTTATGTATAACTTTCAAAGAGGATAATTAGACACTAAGGTAAAATATTCTTATCTGTTAGTTATGCTCTAGTGTCTTCATTACATGACTGTCATAATGTTTGCATAATACAGTTTCTCTACCCTTTTTTTCTATACTTGGAGGAAAAACAAAAATATTTATGACTGGCAGGAAGAACACTGTGTACATTTTATAAGTACTTTTTTTTTTTGCTAATTAAGAATTTTGTAAAGAAAAAAAAAAACCTGAATGATCTTGTAATTTTTCTATCATAACACACTTCAAATTAAATGATGTATATGTAATTAGGGGGAGAGCACATACAAGTTGGAAGTGAGAGGACTTAAGTTCTAACACAAGGAAGGAATAACATTAGGGCCTGTCTCTACCTCAGTGTGGATGGCAATTTCATACAACTTCAGAGCTTTAACAAAAAAGTACACCATTACCAATTCCTATTGGTTTTCATCTTTTAATTTTCAATTAACATAAGGTATTTTCACCATCTTATTTTTAGGATTTAATTTTTAGTGTATGGCATAAATGGACATATTTATGGTCCCATCCTTACTGCAGCTCATCTTAACTTTAAGGATGCAAGCACAATTTAGTATTCAAAGTGAACAGTAACATTGTCAACTTGATCCTATTGTCTGTAACACTCTTGCCCATGGAAAATGTTCATAAATCAACAGGGTATTTGACCCTGTAGTATTAGGTATTAGGAGAATAGCACAATGCATTACTTTTGAAAGACTGCCTACTGATACGGGCTTGAAATAGTGGATGAACCACGGAGTATTTCTGTGCTGCAAGTATTTTTGAAATTGTTAGTTTTTCTAAATAGGAGAAAGGGAGAGTAGTAATGGGGTTTCTGAGCATCTCTGGAATAAACTTATAGACTTGAACATTATATTATAGCTTGAGTTATAGGAAAACATTGTATATGTAATTTATACACCGTAAAATTTTTTAAAAATATGAAGCCAAATTCTTGAAAATTACAAATTATAGTTTTACTGATTAGGTCTAGCTGATTAGTGACTAAGGTTTTCTAACTCAGTTATCACCATACTTTATTTGTAATGCTTTAGCTGCAGCCTCATGTTCAGGATAACCATAATGTCATCTTGTATTTCTGCATTTAACTTCTAGCTTAGATAGCTAGAGCTCACTTCAACCAGAGCTCTGATTTTCCAGTCATGAAGCCCTTTGTTCCATCTTCTTTAATCTCTAAGCCTGGTAAGAACTTTTCTCTTTTGATGAAGTAGCCTGCATTTATTTTCATATTCTGCTCACTATCCAGTGTATTGTTTACTCTTATTAATTTTGAAAATGAGAGGGTTTTACCTGCACTTCAGATTGAACTTTGAAGTGCTTAAAAGTACTTGAAGCAAAAAAAAGGTGGCAGTTTTTTGGGATCTAAAAGCTATAAATGAAAAATTGAAGCTACCAAATTGTGCCTTCCTAAATAGCATTTTAAAAGCATTTTAACATCAGTTTACAGATACAAAATATATTGAAGCCAGAATCTGATTCTTCTGCAATTTTTTTTTCCATTTAAAATCTGGTTTTGATTTCGTTTCATACATATTGACACTTTGACAGTAAACTGAGAAAACAAAAAGCTGAGAAACAAAGTGTAATATGACTTCCTCGTGCCCATGAGAAAAACATACAAGTCCTGTATTATTAATAACACTACAGCTAGCTATATTGAATTCTGGTCACAAAAATTCTACATACTTGTTAAACATCCACATCCTGACTCTTCAAATTTGGTGTTTGCTGACTAGACAATGATCACACAGGCATTTCAGAATATTAGAATATAGAGTATTATTTTGAAGTGCCATATACTCTGGTCAGATCTCTAGTACACGGCTACGTTCACACAGTTTGTCCAAAGTTGTGCTGTCACTGTCGTGTCCCACTCTGACCCCCATGGACTGTACCCCACCAGGCTCCTCTGTCCATGGAATTTTCCAGGCACAAATACTGGATTGGACTGCCATTTCCTTTCCAGGGTATCTTCCTGGCCCAGGGATCAAACCTGCATCTCCTTCATTGGCAGGTGGGTTCTTTACCACTGTGCCACCTGGGAAGCCCAAAGTTAGGAAACACTAAGAAAACTGGCTGAGACAGTAAAGCGTCTGCCTACAATGCGGGAGACCCGGTTTCAATCCCTGGGTGGGGAAGATCCCCTGGAGAAGGCAATGGCACCCCACTCCCGTACTCTTGCCCGGAAAATCCCATGGACAGAGGAGCGTTGTAGGCTACAGTCCATGGGGTCACAAAGAGTCAGACACGACTGAGCAACTTCACTTTCACTTTCACGAAAACTGTGTAAATAGCATACCAAAATGTCCTTGTATGTGAGTTAGAATAAAGTGTTATTTCAGAAAGTTTTAAGTGTTTAAAAGCCATCTCTGTGATTGAATTTTTCTATTACATTTGAGTTTTTGCAACCCACTCCAATACTCTTGCCTCGAAAATCCCATGGACAGAGGAGCCTGGTGAGCCGCAGTCCATGGGGTCGCTAGGAGTTGGACACGACTGAGCGACTTCACTTTCACTTTTCACTTTCATGCACTGGAGAAGGAAATGGCAACCCACTCCAGTGTTCTTGCCTGGAGAATCCCAGGGACGGGGGAGCCTGGTGGGCTGCTGTCTATGGGGTCGCACAGAGTCGGACACGACTGAAGCAACTTAGCAGCAGCAGCAGCAGTATATGTAATTAAATATGGAAAGTCGAGCGATTCTGGTGAATCAGATTGTACTATGTAACCAGCAAAGTACAATGTACTAGCAAGAACTTGTTTTGCTATAGGAATTAATGTTTTGAAATTTTATATTATTGATTACAAACTATAATACTTAAGAACACTATAGAATACATTATTCCTGTTAAATGAATTCTTAAACAGTTGCCACTCAGACATACAAACTGGTAGTTTATAATTCATTAGCAAACCAACCATTTCTGACTATCATGTGATGTTCTTTAAATTCTATAAACTCAGTTAAAATTTTTAAGAATTTTACTCATCCGTGATTTGAGTCATCAAAATGTAGTTTCAGCTCAAGGTGGATCTCTGAGGAATATAACTCAAGGTAGAGAAGTCCAAAGAATGCTACTGTGGGGAAATCTCCCTGGGAGAAACGGATAGCTTTAGATTTTCCAGCTATGAAATGCAAGCAGAAATTCCTTACAAACTAGTTTGAGACAAAAGCAAAACCCATATATAATGAAGGACAGAATTGCACTATTAGTTTATTGTCAAGACCCACATGACAACTAAACAGGGAAAATCTTTTCTCTAAAGTAAGAGCCAACTAGTTTTCCAAACGTAATACAAAATTTAAATCCCCACGTTTGAGCATGGGGATTTGCTGGTGGTCCAGTGGTTAGGATTCTGGGTTTTCACTGCTTGAGGGCCTGGGTTCTAACCCTGGTCAGGGAACTAAAATCTCACAAGCCAGACAACAAAAAGAAAAAATTTGAAAGTTTTGAAAATTTTAACATTTTGCTCAATGTAATACTAAGGAAATGCAATTTAGATTCCATTTTGGAAAGGGAAACAATATTAAGAGGATTAACTGATTTTGGTAATATTCAAATTCTGTTGTCCCACTTTTTTAGAAAGTACATGCTTTTAACATAGAAGGTTTAAGAGCTGTTATTAACTTGGGTGATTTTTTTTAGGCACTAACTTCAGAATTACAATACTATATTGAGATGATACCAAAACATTTTTTAAACAGGTGAAATTCATGTAAGACTAACCATTTTAAAGTATATAATTCCATTGCATTGAGTACATTCAGGATGTTGTACGGCTACCGTCTGTTAACTACTTTCAAAACATTTTCATCACCCCCAAAAGAAATTCCATTAATTTACTCTTACCCTCCAACCCCTGGCCTAATCTGCTTTCTGCCTCACTGGACTTCCCTATTCTGGGTATTTCACATAAATGGAATCATACGCTACATGACTTTTTGTCTGGCTTCTTTCAGTTAGCCTGTGTTCCTCCATGTTGTATGCATCAACATTTCATTCCTTTGTATAGTGGAATAATATTTCATTGTATGGGTACACCATATTTTGTCTGTACAAATGGACATTTTGGTTATTTCTACATTTTGGCTACTGTGAATAAGGCTTATAAACATTTGTGTACAAGTTTTGTTTCAACAGCTATTTCAGTTCTTTGGGTTATATTCCTATGAGTAGACTGCTGGGCCATATGGAGGTTCTACTTAGAAACTTTGAGAAAATGCCAAAATGATTTCCAGAGCAGCTGCAATGTTTTTTACATTCCCACCAGCAATACACAAATTTCAGTTTCTCCACATTCATCAACCTATTTCACTTTTTAGTCATGCAAGTGGATGTGAATTGGTATCTCTACCATTTTTAACTTTAGTCTAATGATGATGTTTCAGTCATAAACTAATCACAAGTGTATTACCCAATCTAATTTTTTCCCAGAGGACTCATCTTGAACTTTTTACTTACAAGCTTGGGTCAAGCAAGCAAGATCAATCTCATTATTTCTTTTGAAGAAATTTGGAAAAACATTTTAAAAAAAAGTCTGGAGTATACATAAATTAGAAAAAAGAAGCCTAAGATGACCAAAAAAAAAATTCACTTGAGAAATGAGTCTACTTCAGTAAGTTCAGAGAATGAACTGACTTTCTCATGTTGTCATTTAAATGGTTTAGCCATGCTCCACTGTTACCTACTGCTGTTTAAATCCCAGTTTTGGTTCACAGTAGTAGATAGCAATAATGTCTAAATATCAATTCCTGAGAAACTGGGATGGCCATTGCTAAATGTAATTTACCAAGTTTATAATATATAGTCATTAAAAAACTCTTATTAAAAAATCTCAAGTTTTGAAAAGAAAACCTTAAATTCAAGGTAAGCTTTAAACACACAATAAAAAAGACACTGAGCTAATATGACACTGAAAATTATATGCAAAAATCTACTTTGCAAGTTGGCCATCTTCAGTGTATTGAATCATATTGAAGCCAGATGATAAAATAGTATTTTACATATAATCTTTAAAATGTAGGCCTTAAAAATACTGTATCTTTCAGCTTATTGGCTGATGCCACCCTCAAAATAACAGCAATTGCCAGCTGAGTTCATTCTATGAAACTCTAGGTCATTCAAAATTGATGTTAACATTGTGTTAAGCTTTTACTCACAATTTTCAGTTTGCTTAAGAAACTTCACTAGAAAATAAGCTGAATCACTAATCTCCATCTTCTGCCCATTTTGTGTTGATTGTAGGTCAAAGGTTTTATATAATGTAATCCATTCTTTGCCCAGTAACTCACTTTAATGATGTTACACTACTGTTGTATATTTCCCTAAGGTACTTAATTATTTCTAGTTGGCATTTTTGCTGGTTTCATTTGTATTCTTTTATAACTGAACATGGTTCAATAGGGAATTGGATAGGCTTTACTTAGTTGGCTTTCTTGTACTGAATGAACAGTATACATACTTCTAAAATAATATATTGCATTTAAACTTTATTTTTCCTATAGAGTAATTTGAAGAAACAGGCAATGGCACCCCACTCCAGTACTCTTGCCTGGCAAATCCTATGGACCAAGGAGCCTGGTTGGCTGTAGTCCCTTGGGTTGCCAAGAGTCGGACACAACTGAGTGACTTCACTTTCGCTTTTCACTTTCATGCATTGGAGAAGGAAATGGCAACACACTCCAGTGTTCTTGCCTGGAGAATCCCAGGGACAGCGGAGCCTGGTGGGCTGCCGTCTATGGGGTTGCACAGAGTCAGACACGACTGAAGTGACTTAGCAAAGCAAATTTGAAGAAAGTGTATCAGGGATAAAATCATTTAGAAATAACCCCACTTTTTGGAGGAAAACCAGCTTTAAGTGTGGTGTTTTAAATAAGGCAAAGAATATTCCTGCTAAAGCTGTAGAATTTTTAAGTACTGTAAATAATGTAATTATATTACCCCTTTTCATATCATTACATACCTAAAGAAATCTGGCTTTTTGCATCCTGCCTTGGGTCCCTTTTTTTCATCCTAAACGAAAGAATCCCACAATGCTTTGCTCTTCCAATACAAAAGTGATCTTTTTCTCTTGAAGAGTTTTTGGTCACTGCACGTCAAGTCAATCGACAAGGACTGGCTACAAAATGAAACCCCATACTCATCAGCAGACATTCCCAATCCCCATCCCCTCCGGTCCTGGCAAGCACTTTGCTTTCTGTCTCTTCGGATTTGCCTATGCTATACATTCCACATAGATGAAATAACAGGTGTCTTTTTTTAACTGGCTTCACTTATTTTTAAGGTTCTTTCAAGTTGTAATATTTATCAGTACTTCATTTACTTTTTATGAGAAATAATATTCTTTGAATGGACATAACCACATTTTATCTATTCATCAGCTAATGGATATTTGGATTGCTTCTACATCTTGGCTTCTATGAGTAATACTGTACATTTGTATTCAAGTTTCTGAATGGACATGTTTTCATTTCTCTTGGACATATATCTAGAAGGGGATCTGCTGGATCCTATGAAGTGTTTTAACATTTTGAAGAACTGTCAGACTGCTATCCAAAGCAGTTGCAACATTTTGTATTTTCACCAGCAATGCAAGAGGATTTCAATTTTTCCACATCATCACTGGTATTAACAGCTATCCTAAGTGAGTGGCATGTTATTGTGATTATGATTTGCATTTCACTAATGGCTAATAATGTTGAGCATCATTTTATGTGTTTACTGGCCATTTTTTTGTCTTTGGAGCCCATTTTCAAGAATTGATTTTCTGTTGATCATCCTTCTTTAAAAAAAAAAAAAATCGTATCTCACTTCTCAAGGCCTATACAGAAGGCAAACCTTGCTCAGTCTGTGCTTAATATATCCCTGTTAGTAGAATGGCACTCAACTCAGCTTAAAGAGAAATACTGCCATCAAGGTACCTGGTCAGTTCCTGAGAGCTAGCTCCCAGCCTGCAAATGGCAGTGCTAAGCCCCACGACACCAGTCCATTCTAACAGAAAAAGCATACCACGAGAACAGCACAGAAATCCCTGACAAGAAGGTACCTGCCTCCACTGTCCTTTTAAAACACACAGGCAAGGACTTCCCTGGTGACTCAGTAGTAAAGAATTCTGCCAATGCAGGAGACAGGAATTTGTTCGATCCCTGATCCAGGAAGATCCCACATGCTGCAGAGCCAACTAAGCCCTACGCCTCAGTACCCCAACTATTGAGTCTGTGCTCTAGAGCCCAGGAGCCACAACTACTGACGCCTGTGCACCCCTAGAGCCCACGGTGTACAGAAGCCACCACAAATGGAGAACAGTCCCAGCAATGAAGACCCAGTACAGGCAAAAACCCCACACAGGCATCAACTAACTCATACAGCTGGCTTATTTTTTTACAAAGAGTTCAGATTATTGCTTCTGCTACTGATTTCCCACAATCTTTGTTACTAGAATATAGCATTTTATATAGTTTGTGGAAATAACTAAGATAAAGGGATATTTGTCCAAAAGTAACTCAGTGAGAAACAAAAGCAGCCAAGTAACTTTCCACTATAGTAACTTCTGTACCTAAATACAATGTCACAATGTATATGCTAGAAGAAATTTATCAAATAAATGTCTGAGCTTAAATAATTCTCAGGGGTAAATTTTAACACTAAGTCCTAACTAATCAATTATTAGTGTTCATATTAATGTAGACTTTAAAGTAACGTATCTTTAATTACTTTAATGAGATTAAAAATGTTAAGCTAGGGAATTCCCTGGAGATGCAGTGGTTAGGGCTCCTTGCTTCCTCTGCAAGGGGCATGGCTTCATCTCTGACTGGACAACTAGGATCCCACATGACACACATGGTGCAGCCCAAAACAAACAACACAGACACCAATGACATTAGAAACAAGAAGTCAGCGGACAGAAAAACTATACCAAAAGCTGGTTCTTTGAAAAGATGAATAAAATTGTTAATTTTCTAGCCAGACTGAGACGAACATATTACCTATCAGAAATCAAAGTGTGGTCATTACTTCCCAGCAAGTACCTGGAAATAATTACTACATATGAGATAATTCTGTATATACACTAAATAAAATGAAGTCTCAGTAAATGAGACACTGATAATCTGGAAAATTTAAATGTTCACTATTTTCCATGAAGAATACATAAAGGGGGGAAATCCATGGAAATAAATCTGCAACAAAATAACAATATCACCACAGAAAAGCAAGTGAATGACAGGTTAAGATAAAAGACAATGGGGAATATTATGGACAGAAAATGGTTCTATCCTCAACTAATGCAGCTAGCCAGCTTTTACAAGAACCACAATTCCTCTTCAGTTTCTCTGTTAACATACTTAACAATTACTAGGCAGAATACTCTATAGTCTATGGATATATCAACTGTTCTGTATAAGATGAGGGTCACAAAGACCTCTTTTTGATCGATCAACACTAAGTTTAAAATCTATATAAACAGTAAGCACTGAATATAGGTACTGATCATGTCAGTAAACCACGACAGTGAAAAGTGATTTTGTAAGTCTGCATTGTTTTCAAAAAATGTTAGCACAGTGAAAGGCATTTTAGGGATTCTTTCAATTTACACTTCTTCCCAATTATTTACTCACTTCTACGTGGGGGAAAAAAAAAAAAGAACTTCTCAATTTAATTTAAAAACAAAACCAAGAAACTACCACCAAGACTGAAGAAAAACAGTACTTCTTGAGGTAAAAATATGCCAAGTTGGCAACTTAATGTTTTCTTTGGAAAAAAAAGGGGACTTCCCTGATGGTCCAGTGGTTAAGGTGCCACACTTCCAACACAGGGGGTGCAGGTTCAGACTGGCCCTGTTCAGGGAGCTATGACCCCACATGCTAAGTAGCACAGTCAAAAAGTAAAATAAATAAGAATAAGCCATCATGCAAATCTTTATAAAGCCCATTTAGTGAAAACTAGGCGATTTTACATTCCTAGTGCAGTCATTTCCAACAATGGTGTAGTAAGAGCTGCCATATGCTGAAAGTAAGATTTTATGGATTCTCTTTATTCTGTCTTCAGAGTTCATGAAAGCACCCTTGACTTAACTTGGTTTAGTTTTTTTTAATTAATACAACAGTGTTAATTTAACTATGATCCCATCACTAAACCTACCATAGTTTTGCATCTCCTAGTCGAGGCCCATAAAACCACTCACACTATTTACCCTATCCAAGTTTTATTCAAGAAATAAGACCTTTCTTATTCAGAGGGAATAAGTTAGAGAAGTTAAACTTAAATAACCCAAGTTTAGCATACATTTTTCTCCCGGCAACCCGTTAGACAACTTTTTAAATTTTCTTTCACTTTGTCCAGGTTTTTTTTTTTTTACAATTCAAAAATACACATTATTTTACAAGCATGTATTTGGTTTTGAAAGTAAGATTCCAATACATATATTTATCTAAGCCATTAATAATCATAAATGCAAGGTCTATAAAATATATATAGTCAAAAACCAAGTTACTCATTGGGTTACCAAGTTGAGTTCTTAGTAACTTCACAGATTAAGTTCATGAGGTACATACCTTATGGCAAAGAATTAGTCACTTTCTGCAGAAGTTCTGAAATTTGTGACAACTAAAAAAGAAAAGTGCTTGTGAACTTTGTTCTCCTACATAGGGGAGCAGCATCACTAACAACCTATGTATTACGCCATGCAAACAACACTTGGATGTTTTTTAACTAATGTGAGCTGTGAAACAAATACGTGCATATATACTTTGGGGGTAGTTCATTTTATTACAGCTTTTTACTCTTGATCTGACTTTAGAAATGTACAGCATCAAAATGGCATTTTATCAAAGAACACTAAATTTTTGAAGCTGCTCCCCACTCTGTTATACACATGTTTAGCAACCCGTATTTTACTTCCAATTCAAACAATAAACTCAGTGGGATCTGTATGACTGTTCACAGTATGTAATAAATGCAAATCAACTCTGCTAAATAAGAAAAATCCATTTCAAACATCTTCAAGACTCAGGAAAAACAAACACCATTAAATGTTTTTATCATTTTATTAGGAATAATTCCAAATGGGTTATGAAGAAAACTTATTGAGTTTGATGAGTTTTCCAAAAACTCTTAATGAAGATATGTTCACCAATAAACAATAAAACATCAGCAGAACTATCATATACTGGGCAAAGAGTCAGGCTGATACCAAAAGCAACATGCAACATAAAAAAGATACAATATAAAGGAAGACAATCTGCTGAGGATTAAAAATCATCTCCATATGCACTCTTTTTATCTAGCACAGAATTAATTATCAAATCTAAACCACACCAAGGTAAGCTTGGCTGATGGAAGCCAGGAGTCAATAACAATGGGGGTAAAAATAGAAGTTCCTCAGTGCAAGATCTGAATAGTGTTTCGGAGCATTTCCCTGGCTGGTACAAGCAGTATTAAAAAATCTTTTTGGCAAGGGGGGAAAATAAATACAAATGGAATGCTACATTTTTTTAAATCAGCAGACTGTCCCAGGAATGATAAAGGTATCATTAAAGTAGCAAGGGGTAACTTTAAAACATTATTCCTGTGGGCTCAAAAAAAAAAAACATTCAAAATGGATTTATTTAAAAGGTGTCACATTAGCTAAGTCCAGGCATTTAGGCTTAAGGGAAGTAAAATTAAAAGAGGACACTTTTTTTTTTCCCAAGTTAAGGAGAATCTCTTTAAAACCAAGCATATTGCTAAATGGCAACATTACACTTGGTAAACAATAATTGGCAACAAAATAAGTTTAAACGCAGTAATATTCTGCCCAAACCAGTCCCAGATACTGTTTAATAACCAAGATGCAAACTAATTTTGTTGTAACAAGCCTAGACCAATTCTATCAAACATGTCCTTGGTTAGATATCCAGCTTCATTTAACGTTTTGAAAGCTCATTTGACAGCCAGTCAAGTCCCTCATACAGACCGGTTCCTTGTGTAGCACAAGTGGCTTGAACATACCACTGTAAAGAAAGGACAACAAGAAAATGCTTGATTATATAATCAATGTTTAAAATTTCTTATTCAGAAAATTATTTTTCAGGGGAATTAGTAGGTACCATAAATAAATAGAAAAAAAGGGATAAAATATATAAAGTCATAGGAACTAAAGTTGTCAGTGAGGTAAAGTATTATTATATCTCACAAATGACTAATTTTATATCCAATAAAATATAAAAAGCATATAACTGCTGAGGGTTAAAAATCATAAATCATCTGCATATGCACTCTTTACATCTAGCACAGAACTAATTAGCTATCATATCCAAACCCACCAAGGTAAGCTAGGCTGATGGAAGCTAGGAATCAATAATGGGCAGAGGAAAAGAAGTTCTGCTACTCATTCATTACATTTAACCAACTACTACATTATCTGAATGTTCACAGGAAGATTTGTATTAATAACTAATAATACCCAGTTGGTCCTTGTTTCTCATAAAACTAAGTTCAGAGTAGAGGAAGCAAAATTTTCAAAGAGTAGGGATTGCTGATATTTCAGAGGCAAGCTTTTCCAAGAATTTCACTGTCTTTAGTCTCATGCACCCCAAAAGTTCCACTCTTTAAAATGTCTACGAATGTTATCTCCAGTAACTATATCAAATGCCATGAAAATTTACAAATACCAAGAAGAAGACCTAGAAAGTAATTTAATTATCTTTATGGGATGATTTATTAATTTTCTTTATTGACCAGTTTTATTTTGCTTAAAATAAAGACCTTCTTTTAATGTTGCAAAGTCACTTCAAGTCTACCATATGCTGCCAATTATTACTTGAACACCAAAGACCCTAATAACCTAGAAGGCTGGGAAAAAGCATGAATTCATATCTCCTCAGCATGGAACAGAGAACGCAGTGGCACCCCACTCCAGTACTCTTGCCTGGAAAATCCCACGGACGGAGGAGCCTGGTAGGCTGCAGTCCATGGGGTTGCTGAGGGTCAGACACGACTGAGCGACTTCACTTTCACTTTTCACTTTCACGCATTGGAGAAGGCAATGGCAACCCACTCCAGTGTTCTTGCCTGGAGAATCTCAAGGGACGGGGGAGCCTGGTGGGCTGCCGTCTATGGGGTCACACAGAGTCGGACACGACTGAAGCGACTTAGCAGCAGCAGCAGCGTGAAAAACTGGCATCGTTTAGTCTGTCCTATTTAAATTAGCCTGGGGCATGTTAAACCGTGAATACAGTTATTGTCATACCACAGTATTTGCCTTGTTGACAAGTTAATGAAAAACTATTGTAAAGCACAAACTACAAAAACAGTTTGTGATATTTTTATATATAAAATAGTATATTGTATTTTGCTGATACTTAAACAACTGATCTAAAATGATAAGCTATTGGAGAGAAAATAAATATTTGTTATAATTCAAAACTCAAAACTTGTTTAATATCATAGTTATAGTCTCTGCACAAGTTTAGTGCTACCATGAAAACAGTACCAAATAGTATTTAAAATATAGCTCATAAATATAGGAGTTTTAAAAAGAAAACCTAACCACAAAATATGTACTGCAGAGTTATATAAAAGATAGGTTTAAAATAAAGCCTAAAAGAGCTCATTTTTATATAAGCAAGAGTCTCTTATAGGTTTTTTTTGGCTGCACTGCAAGGCATGAGGGATCTTAGTTTCCCCAACCAGGGTTTGAACCCATGCTCCCTGCAGTGAAGAGTGGCGTCTTAACCACTGGACTGCCAGGGGAGTCCCTGTAGCTTTTAAAAAGATGTGCTCACTACCCGTTTCAAAGAGGACAAGTAAGTTATAAATATTTAAACTAAATACTAGCTTAAAAAATTATCCTAATAATTGAAACTCCAAATACTTACTGTTCTGTTACGAAGGGACTGAAGACCTAATTTATCTGTCATTTCACTAATGGCCATAGCATTCGGCAAGTCCTGTTTGTTTGCAAAAAGCAGCAACACTGCATCTCGCAACTCATCTTCCTGAAGCTAAAAATGAAAACTAAGACTTTAACAACTATCAAATCAAAATTCAATTGTTGTACAAACTAGGTAAAACACTGTCTTCCTAAATATATACATCATTTATTCAACATTACATACATTATCAAACATCGAACCAATAATCATACACCTACAAGTATAACAAAACTATTCTCTTAAGTAAATCATCCTATACTTTGTTAAGGTAAATAATTCATTCAGTCTTGACAGTTACCCACAGAGGACGAGGACTGGCAAGGACAAGAAACACACATAGGAATAAACATTTATGGGAGAACTTTATGGTATTTAATTGTAAACTTATTTACATGGTGAGTCTTTCTGGACTTTTATACTTTCTAGTCAGCTGGATCAAACAGTGGGAAAATAATATAGTGATTAGGGCATAGTAGTATCATGAAAAATATAAGAATAATACCAAAAGCTGAAGCTGGTAGGAATCAAATACTGATATGAGACAAAACTTGGAAACTTATGCTAAGTACAAAGTGAAAGAACCTTTTAAAACGTTAACAAAAGACCATATGCATATATACAGGGGAGTGTGGAGTGGAGGGAAGGTATGGGGGACGAATGCTAATGTTTATAGGATTTCTTTTGGAGGTGATGAAAATGTTCTAAAATTCAACTGTGGTAATGATTATACAATTTTATATACTAGAAACCATTGACTTCTATATATCAAATGAGTGAAGTTATGGTATGTGAATTATATCAATAAAACTTTACCAAAAAAAGATGGGGAAAAAAAAAAGAGTAGAAGGGGTAATATTTGACTGAGACATAAAAAGCACCAGTTACACATAAAACAGCACTAGGGTTTTATAAACTTCACTCAACATTCTTAGGAGCAATGAATGATAATATTTCAGTAAATATTTCACAGCTGTAAGTCTGAAACCATGGCAAAGTTCCTCAACAATCGCCCCCCCAGGATTTTTAACAATATGAATATACGAAAATATTAATCTAATATATGGCAAGGCCAAAATGCCACCATCAACCAAAATGCTATATCCTTTAGCTGGAATTTTTTATCATGGTTGATATTACAAAACATTTTGAAGTTATATATTATAGGTACAGTATAGAGAAAACTGAACCCAATGACCTTGGGAACAAGGATTCCAAGGTCACAAACACTTCAAAATGGGAGAGTCATCCACAGAGCATTCTACACACTGGGCTTTCCTCCCAACTTGCTGAAGCAGTCACTCATTCATGAGTATAAATTTTCATGTGCAGTCTTAAGAACCTGTGAATATAGTTCCTCAAGGTTCTTTCTAAGCTCACTAATGTAATCAGATTACAGTAAAAATGTACTGACCACTAATATCACCACTGTCACTCAGAAAATAACGTTATCTTATAAATGATAAATTTAAAAAATATTCTCACCATTTTCTGCAGCTCTTCTGCTCCTTCCTGAATTCTTTCACGATCATTGCTATCTACCACAAAAATAAGACCCTGAAGAAAAATTGTTTAAATAAATTATAAGTTAAATTTAAAACACAAAATAAACATGAAACCTAAATATACAGGCAGCAAGACTATATCAAGAGTTAAGTGCTAGGAAGAAAGTTTTCTTACTTTAAAAAAAAAAAGAAAAGACAGAGCAATAAAAACTAAAAACAGATTTGAGCACTATTTGTGATTTTTAACTTATCAATGCTATTTCCAAAAAAAACAAACCCTTACTCTTTTTCCAACCACACTAAAGAATAAACTTTATCCCTTTCCCCTGCCCTTGCAACTTTAAGTGCAGGTAAGTATTAGTAACAAAATGGCCACAAAGGGGCACAGAAGTATAAAGGAAGGACAATCCAATTTAGATCAAAGGACAATCCTAAAGATTCAATTTACTAACTGAATTAGCTTACTCGAAGGCATGCACAAAATGAAACTAAAAAAAGAGGAAGGAGGGCACTTCAGTAGTTTTTATATGGTTCATATAAAAAGAAAGTCTTACTCTAGAATGCTGCCTGCCAGTTCCAGAATCAGGGCAAGAAAGTTTTAAGCGAACTATATCAAGAAAAATTCAAGAATGACTTGATCAAGTAAGAAATTCTTAACAAAAAAGAAGACAGTAGCCATTCTTAAAAGATAGTCATATATTAGAAATTTATACTACAAAAGAATTAGAATTTTATACTAATTGGGAAGGAATTAGCTGAATTAAGATTCTTCCAAAAACTTTCAAATGGAAAAGTATACAATTTTAGGTTAGAGAGAGACAGGGCAGATTTGTTAAAATATATCCCTATTGTACCAAGTATTATTATTCTCCCCACAACCTGACCCAAGTATTTTTAATCTTCTGTCACTTTATCACAAACTGTCTTGTGCTATTATTTGTGTAAGTCATCACATTAAATTCACTGAGGGATTAATCATCTCGGTATTATCATAAAGCTTGCTAAGCACCATGCCAATAAGTATTTCAGGCTACGGACATTAAATGACACATACCTTCTTTTGGTCTAGAAAACTTCAAGCCCATTTCCTTTATCTCTGCAGGAAATCATTTTAAACACTCTACCCTTTGAAAAAAATTTTGGTGCTTTGAGAGCCAGTATATCGTAGTGGGTAGATTTTATTTTCTTGGGCTCCAAAATCTCTGTGGTGACTGCAGCCAAAAATTAAGATGCTTGCTCTTTGGAAGAAAAGCTATGACAAACCTAGACAGCATGTTAAAAACCAGCAACATTACTTTAGCTGACAAAGGTCCATATATGGTCAAAGCTATGGGTTTTTCCAGTAGTCATGTACAGATGTGAGAGGCGAACCACAAAGAGGCTGAGGACCGAAGAATTGATGCTTTTGAAGTGTGGTGTTGGAGAAGACTCTTGAGAGTCCCCTGGACTGAAGGAGATCTAACCAGTCAGTCCTAAAGGAAATCAACCCTGAATATTCACTGGAAGGACTGATGCTGAAGCTGAAGCTATAGCTCCAATTCTTTGGCCATCTGATGTGAGGAGCTGACTCAGTGGAAAAGGCCCTAATGCTGAGAAAGATTGAGGACAGGAGGAAAAGGGGGCAACAGAAAATGAGATGGTTGGATGGCATCATAGACTCAATGGACCTAAGTCTGAGAAAACTACAGGAGATAGTGAAGGACAGGGAAGCCTGGTGTGCTGCAGTCCATGGGGTCACAAAGACTTGCACTGGTTATTAATTATATAAATTACCTAGTCTTTGAACATGCCTCCTATTCTATAAAATAAAATACTAACTTTTTAAGCCTATTAAAGATTAAACATAATCACAGAGGTATAAAAGAATCTAACATTTGTATTTGGCATATCACAGGCATTTAGTAACTGTCTCCTTTTCCTCCTATCCCGAAGGTTAGTCCTTTTTAGAACCTACTTCTCTAGAAGAGGTAATGCCTCTAAACGGATCTAATTTTATCTGGACTACTAACAATCTATTTTTATTGTTTAAAATGCAAATAACACTGTCAGTCCCAACATAACCTTGAGAGGGAAGGTTATTTTAGAAATAAGTTTAAGTTATTCACTTCCTGAGACAGCACAGAATCAAGAGGCTAGAAAAGTTAGGATTCTAAAAATGGCTAGTCTAAGAAAAGACTACTTAAAAAGCCAAATATTTACTTATTTGTTTAGAATAGGAAAATAATTTCAATTATACAAAGAGGAATTTACTGCAATAAACAACGTGTCATGGATTGTTAATATAAGTTAGAGAAAGTATAGTTAAATGGAATAATTAGCTTCTAAAAGAACTTATCATGAATGTTGCAAAAGATAGCTTTAAAAGGATAGTGGTGATTACATCAGGTAATCATAAAGCTTTCTCCAGCAGCCTGGAGGTCCCTGGGAAGAAGTACTTGAACTTTCAATTCTAGGGTGGTCCAGAGAGGCCAGGAATGAGTCTAATTACAAGTTAAAAGAAAATTAAATAGCAGTCTAAACAAGTCAAGGAATACGACCAGGATTACCTTTGGTCGAGAGTTAAAGGCTTAAAAACATGGAAACAATCTCTACGTCCATCAACAGATGAAAGGATTAAAGAAGATGTAGCACATATATACAACAGAAATTCCTCAGCTGTAAAAAAGAATAAAATAATGCCATTTGCAGCAACATGGAGGACCTACAGGTCATATTAAGTGAAGGAAGTCAAGAAAAAGAAAGACAAATACCATACGACACCACTTACATGTGGAATCTAAAATAGAACATAAACCAACGTTATCTACAAAACAGAAACAGGCTCACAGACATAGAGAACAGACTTGTGGTTGATAGATGGGGGTGACTGGGAGCCTGGAATTAACAGATGCAAACCAGTATATATAGAATGGATAAACAAGGTCTTATTGTATAGCACAGGTAACTATATTCAATGCCTCGTGGCAAACCATAATGGAAAAGAACATGTAAAAGAATATATGTCTGTATAACTAAGTCACTTTGCTGTACAGCAGAAATTAAAACACTATAAATCAATTATACTTCAATAAAATTATAAAAATTAAGTTAGAAAGAATTAAAGGTTTAGGATTACCAGTTTTATATCATACCAAATTTATTTCAAAAGTGTGTTCTCTAAAAAATGCCTATGACTTACTTTAAAACAATCCAGAAGGCAGAATATATAATAAAGGAGTATCAATTAAACAATACTGTCCATATCCTAATAACTGAAGTTGAGTAATACATATGTGGGAGTATTATGCTATTCTTTACATTTGTATATATTTGAAAACTTCAACAACAAAGTTTTAAAATATAACTCACGTTAAAACATTTTCTAACCACAGCTATGTTAATGAATAGGCCTCCCTGTGGCTCAGATGGTAAAGAATCAGCATGCAATGTGGGAGAACCAGGTTTGATCCCTGGATCACAAAGATTCCCCTTGGAGAAGGGACTGGCAACCCACTCCAGTATTCTTATTTGGAGAAGCTCATGGACAGAGGAGCCTGGTAGGTTACAGTGCCTGGTGTCAGAAAGAGTCAGACACAACTGGGCAACTGATACTTTCACTTTCATGTTAATGAACAGAAATACTCTTATTTTTTAATAAAAGTATGTCATTTACTTAACATGACGTGCTACTTAAACCTGATTGTTTCAGCCATTCACCTGGAGTATTCACTGCTACCTGGTGGCAATAAATCTCACTTGTATACAATGTTATAAGAAGTGGAATCAAATATGACATTTGCACATGGTAAACATAGGAAGTGCTTGTAACATCACACATTACTGTTTTTTACAAACCTTTATCAACTCCAGTAGTAAACAAAAACTAGTAAGAAACCCCTCATGTGGTAGAAATCACCAGAGTTGGGACCTACTTAACTGAAAATGTAAAACAAGAACCAGCTCTCCAGTCTTAATTGTCATTCCAAGCTTCAGTTTCCTCATATATAAGAGTTAAGACTACCACAGTGGTTCTTAAGAGGGAGCAATTTTGTCTCCAGGAAATATTTTGCAATACGTGGAGACATTTTTGGTTGTTGCAACTGGACTGGGCAGGGGAGACTATGACTGGGTAGATTACAACTAGTGGATAAAGGCCAATAATGCTGCCAACCACTCTACAATGAATGCAAAGGAGAGCCCTCTCTATACTCATTAACAAAGAATTAACCATCCTGAAATGTCAAAAATGCTACTGCTGAAAAACCCAGGATTGGAGCCTAAGGTCCCAAACCAGCAGCATTAGCACCATCATGTGAGAATATGCTAGGAATGAAGAATCTCAAGCCTTACTCAGCCAGGTCCCACTGAACTGACCTGTATTTTAACAAATACCCAGGTGATTCATAGGCAGGTTAAAGTTTGAGAAACACTACTGATGTCTAGTTTATGTTGCCAGAGATTCTGAATCAAGTGGTCAGGTATTATGCTTAGGTTTTTGAGGCTTTTAATATTCTCCAGGTGACTTTAATATGCAATCAAATTGCAGAATTCCTGCTCCACAGGATCACTAAAGTCTCTTCCATGTTAGTATCATACATACTACATGATAATACAAAAATACTTCACAAATCAACAGAGAAGTTAGAGCTTCTATATTTTTTCCTCATGTATCTTAATAAACTCTTCACTGAGTTAAATGAAAGTGAAAGTGAAGTTGCTCAGTCGTGTCCGACTCTTTGCGACCCCATGGACTATAGCCCACCAGGCCCTCCGTCCATGGGATTTTCCAGGCAAGAGTACTGGAGTGCGGTGCCATTGCCTTGTCCGTTAACAGCGACTAGGCATATTATATTTACTTGGAGCTGGTGTACTTGGTGAAGCCTTAGGGCCCTCACTGCAGTACATTCATTAAAAACTACAATGACAGAAAGCTATACTTTTAGAAGAAAGATCTTACTTCTAAGATTCTACACTAAGAATGAAACCAACAGAACTACTGATAAGACATCTAATTCAATCTTGAGAGCCATCCCAATTCACCTTCCAAAATATTACTATGATAATTATTTAACTTTTCTACCCTAGGTAATTTAGTCTACAAAGGCACGAAGGAGAGAGTCCACTGAAGAACACGGAAGTACTGATAAGAAGAATGCCAACTCACAGAGTGAACACGAATATCCAAGTAAACAGTATTTATTAAACTTTATAACATGAAACATATAAAGAGAAGTTATAAAATGTATAGCATTCCTTACTTACCTGGGTATTTTGAAAGTAATGCCTCCAGAGAGGCCTAATTTTATCTTGACCACCAACATCCCATACTGTGAAACAAATGTTCTTATATTCTACTGTTTCCACATTAAAACCTACATAAAAGAAAAAAAGAGAAGACCATTGTGCACAGTGTCATTCAGAAAACCCCTTTGATTGTGGAATTCCCTCAGAATTGGTTTTTGTTTTTTTTTAAGTCCTAATACAGCATATTAAAAAGCAAAGACATTACTTTGCCAACAAAGGTCCGTCTAGTCAAGGCTATGGTTTTTCCAGTGGTCATGTACGGATGTGAGAGTTGGACTGTGAAGAAAGCTGAGCACCGAAGAATTGATGCTTTTGAACTGTGGTGTTGGAGAAGACTGTTGAGAGTCCCTTGGACTGCAAGGAGATCCAACCAGTCCATTCTGAAGGAGATCAGCCCTGGGATTTCTTTGGAAGGAATGATGCTAAAGCTGAAACTCCAGTACTTTGGCCACCTCATGCGAAGAGTTGACTCATTGGAAAAGACTCTGATGATGGGAGGGATTGGGGGCAGGAGGAGAAGGGGATGACAGAGGATGAGATGGCTGGATGGCATCACCAACTCGATGGACCTGAGTCTCAGTGAACTCCGGGAGTTAGTGATGGACAGGGAGGCCTGGCGTGCTGCGATTCATTGGGTCGCAAAGAGTCGGACATGACTGAGCGACTGAACTGACTGAATACATAATCAACAAAGGTAAAAACCCAAGACAGATACAATGATGCATATATGTTATTAATGGTACATTTGTCCAAACCCACACAATGTACCAAACCTTAAGTATATGGACTTCGGATGATTACGATGTGTTAATGTATGTTTATTAATTGATAAAACAAGTGATATTGATGATGGAGAGGGCAATGCATGTGCAGAGGAAGAGGACATTCGGGAAATCTCTGTAGTTTCCTTTCAATTTTTTTGTGAACCAAAAACTACTCTTAAAAAAAGTCAAAATTAAACTGTATTCTATTTCACTTTATAATACATTACTGTGATATAAATAAAAGTCACTGTAAACCTTCTTACCAATGGTAGGAATGGTGGTGACTATCTCCCCTAACTTCAGTTTATACAGAATGGTCGTCTTGCCAGCAGCGTCCAATCCAACTAGAAAAAGACATTACAGATTTTAAATCTGGACCAAAAGGACACACCAAGATACAATTTTACAACAAATTTTTAGTTTGAAAGCAAAAGTTGACTCGTCAAGGCACTAATGAATTAGAAATGAAATCACCTCATTTCTAGCTCACGAAGACTACACTTCCTAAAAAAGCCATTTCCATTTTCCTTTCTAGACCTAGAGAGAGAGCATGGGGTCACTTAAGGAAAAGAGGTCAGAGAAATTAGCTATAAAATAAAGGGACCTGATCAAGTAATCTAAGATCTCTTTCAAGTCCTCATTAATTCTATGAAATACTACCATTTTAAAAAACACAAATTAGAAATGGGATCAGAGAACACATAAGAACAAATTAAGAGCAATCTTTAAGACTGACAAAGTCAATTCCCTTTAATATAACAAGAAAATTTTAAGTAAAGGTCTTAATGTTAGAGGAAAAACTGTATATAACTATGCCCTTCTTAAATTATAAAGATGAGGCCAACTTTACCCGTATCTTAATCCATTTCAACATCAAATATGCAGAAGTGATACAAAAGACTGGTTAATTTGGGTTGTTAAAACTGCCCTGTCATGCTCATCTCCAATGTAAGTAATGCCTAAATTCTTAAAATTCCTTTGAGGCAGGTGGATATAAGTAGGGAGGAATGTACTTGCTTCTGAGAAAAGCATGAATCTTTGAAAATCTGCACATACTACATTATTTGCTAAAGCCTTCAAAAATGGAAGGTCAATACCTAATAACCTCATTGAACGGATTCTTCATCTAAGCAATCACATTTGGTCACCTACATGAACACTATCACAGATTTTAAAATCAATTCAACTAAGTATTGACTTAAGCAAGAATATTTTACTTCAGAGCATGACTTAACAAAGGAAACCCATGCTGTTAAAAAAAAAAAAAAAAAACTGAAATCACCTAATGTATCTAATTTACATTCCTGTGCAAGTAGTTTAACTTTTATCAGTTAGTCCAAAATGAAATCAAAGACTAGAGTAGGCTATTCAAATTCCTTCTACCTATATAACAATCCTATCTGTTCTGTATCCTAAAATGGGGAGAGCTTTAAGATCTCCTTG
Source organism: Bos indicus x Bos taurus (assembly GCF_003369695.1). Classification (NCBI taxonomy): domain Eukaryota; kingdom Metazoa; phylum Chordata; class Mammalia; order Artiodactyla; family Bovidae; genus Bos; species Bos indicus x Bos taurus. The sequence goes on from NC_040097.1 coordinate 17,187,636, forward strand.
GAATTGTAAGGCAATTATACTCCCCCAAAATTAATATAATATTTTATTATTTTATTAATAAAACATAATAAAATTTTAAAAAGAAAAAAGGGCTACAGGAAAGTATGAGAAAGTATGTCATTAAAGAGATATGAAAACTATTAAAAACAATCAAACAGAAACTCTGGAGTTAAAAAGTACAATATCGAAATGGAAAAACACCACCAAGAGTTCAACAGCATATCTGAGCTGGAAAAAAAAGTAATCAATGAGCTTTGAGATAGGTCAACTGAGACTATTCACACTGAGGAAAAGGAAAAAAAAAATAATGAAGTAAACGGAGTATCAGAGACCAGAGGGACACCATCAGGGATACCAAAATATGCATAATGAGAGCCCCAGAAAAGGAAAGAGAAAGAATGTCTGAAGAAACAGTGACTGAAAACTTTCCAAAGTTAATGAAAAACACTAATATCTACACACCCCAAAAGCCAAAAAACTCGAAGTAGGATGAACTACAAAAAAAATTAACACTTAGATTGTAAACAAAGTGCTGCAAGCTAGAGAAAGAAAGAATCTTGAAAGCAGCAAGAGAGAAAATGATTCATCATGTGCAGAAGACTCTCAATAAGATTAAATGCTGATTTCTCATCAGAAACTATGGAAGCCAGAAGGCAGCAGGATGTTATATTCAAAGTAATGGAAGAAAGAACATCCATCAAGAATCCTACGTCCAGCAAAACTATCCTTCAAAAATGAGAAAGTAAGACGTTTCCAAATAAAAACTAAGATAATTTGTTACTAGTAAAACTATCCTACAAAAAAATACTAAACGGAGTTTCAAACTTACGTGAAAGGACTCTAGATAATAATGTGAATCCATATGGAGAAATAAAGAGCACTGGTAGAAGATAAAAAAAAGAAAGGGTTTGAACTGGAGTCTCCCACATTGCAGATAGATTCTTTACCATCTGAGCCACCAGGGAAGCCAGGTAAAAGACAACTACATATTAAATAAAAGGCAGTTTAAAAAACAATCTCCATGGAGACGCAGGCATTTTATGCTGTCTTACTCCTGTATCCTCTAATCACTGTTCCCCACTTCTTCATACTGAAACTGTTTATTCTATGCAAAATATTATTGACACTTAAAGTTAAGAGCCACACTCTAAGCCCTCACTTATGGACATAAGAAAAACAAACCATTAACAGGAACTGCTTTATTCTCATCTAGGGATGGATCGAACCCGTGTTACTCCGCAGAGCAAGGGCAGAGTCTTAACCACTGGACTACCAGGGAAGCCCCTGTTTTATTTTTTAACTATGGAACAGTAGCAAACATATCAGAAAACATAACTTTAAAAAGATACACAAGGAAACACAAGCAGCTACGTTAGTTTAGCATTCTCAATAAAAATACAGAGGACGAAGGGATGAACAACAGTATCTTTTCATTGGTGGAAAAAGCTTTAAGTATCTTGAGTCTAAATCCTCTTCAGGCAGTTTTTATCAAATTTTAAAATAAAGCAAAATTCACCTTTAGCTAAGTCCAAATACCATTAGCCCAAGTCAGAAGAACTGAAACAAATGCTGATTAGAAAAAACACTTGTAGGGAGACTCCCTGATGGTCCAGTGGTTAAGAATCCGCCTCCCAACCCAGGGGACAGGGGTTTGATCCCTGGTCCAGGAACTAAGATCCAACATGCCAGAGGGCAACTAAAACCGTGCACCACAACTACTGAGCCCATATTCTGCAACAAGAAGCCACAAGTGCACCGCAACTAGAGAGTAGCCCCCACTCACAACTAGAGAAAGCCCACGGGCAGCAGTGAATACCCAGCACAGCCAAAAATTAATTAACAAAAAAAAAATTTTTTTTTAATTTGTGTTTAGTTTGGAGAACTCATGTATACACCTGTCCTCACTGGAGGTCCAACTGGACCTCAAGTCTTAGTTTAAAAACAATGTTAGTCCAAAAATATTGACAAGGAATGAAAGAAATCCAGAACAAATACTGATTACATAACTACTTTAGGTTATACAAAACATTCAGGTAATTAAACTTTTCTTTAAATGACAATTTATACCTGTTTGTATGCATAATTAATATCTTTCTACTCTAGACAGAGTATAGAGCCTTTTTACACAATAAACATGTATTGATTTCATTAAAAAGAAAATATTTCCCAAGTAATGTCTTTCCTTTACTAAAAACTGTTGGGACTAGTGAAAACTCATCAGGATGAATGCTTAAGAGACAATATTTTATATGTTTATTTTAATTGAAAAAAGAGGAAAGCATTTACAAAAATAGTGCATCCATAAAGTTTTTTTAAGCATCTGTAAGCTATTTTTAAAATTTTAAGACAAGAGTTAAGTGACTCACAGCCATATACAAGACTCTAAAATCACAAAGATTATCTTTTTTGAGTTGCATCTAAAATAAGTGTGTATAAATGCAAGCCATAAGTTTTGAGGTATTTTTATCATGAAGTTTAAGATGCATTAATGTATATCATCACTCATTATATAGTTCTATATTCAAAAAAATGTTAGTATAACAATTCTGTGCCACTTTAGTGATTTCTTAAGTATGTATTTTCTTAATGTTGCAATATTTGGCAATGAGATTTCTCCACGAAATGAAGCTATAACCAATCCTCAACTAGCCAAGATAAGACTCTAATCTGTACAGGCCAGTAATGTCCTCCCCCTCCCTCTCACCCTCATAAACAAGTCACTGTTTTGAAAGATATACTGGAATTACTTGTTCTCCTTGACTGGACCTACACTTCGACGGAACAGTCAAAAGCAGCAAAACTGTCCCCCAAATCTTTTGGCAATCATTAGAAATACTTTAAGTCAAAGAAAATAGATTGCAATTACCTCAACTTGGGAAAAAACCAAATGCAAAAAAGAAAAAAGACTGAAAAGAAACAAGTATATTTTCAGTAAGTCAGGTTTCAGTTAGGATATTTTTCTTCATGTTTTGTTTTTCTTTCAGATTTTCTACAAGGAAGCTTAAAATAAACTTCATAATAATTTTTAAATAATTAAAAATCAAGTCCTTATTGTGTTCCAAACACAATACCAGGTGACTGCATACATTTTGTAATTTAACCCTCACAATAACTCTCCATTTTTGAAATTCAGAAATGTTCTCAGAGTCACAGGAGTAGTAAAACAGATTTTAAAACACAAGATCTTTTCGAGAAACTAGATCCATACATAGCTGCAGGAATGTGAAAAGGTGTAGCTGCTTTTGAAAAAGTTTGTCAGTTCCTCAATATGTAAACATAATTAAGAATAACCCAACAGTCCCATTCCTAGCTAATTTACCCACAAGAATTAAAAATATATGCCTCCACAAAAACTGCATGAATGTTCATAGTAGCATAATTTGTAAGAACCAAAATGTGAAAACTACATTTCCATCAACTGATGAATGATAAACAAACTGTGGAATATATCCATACAATGGAATTACTATTGGGCCATAAAAAGGAATGGAGTACTGATACAAGCGATAATGTGTCAGTATAATGAAACTTGGAAACATGTTCAGTGAAAGAAGGCAGACACTAAAGTCCACATATATCCTGAACAAACAAGACCACAGCAACAGAAAGCAGAAAAATGGTTTGTTGCAAGATGGAGCGATGAGGAGCAGGAGTGACTGCTAAAGTGGTGGCGTTTCTTTCTGGGCTGATGAAATGATTTAGAATTAACACAGTGGTAGGAGTTCCCTGGTGGCCTAACGGTTAGTTTTTGGGGCTTTCACTGCAATGGTCCAGGTTAGATCCCCTCTCAGAGAAATAAGATCCCAGAGCCACCAAAAAAAACAAACAAAAAAAAGGTGGTGTTAATGGTTATACAACTTTGTGAATATACTAAAAATCACTGAATTATACACTTTAAATCAATGAGTATTATGTGAACTACATCTCAATTTTTTTTAATTAAAAACAATCTTAGGCCTGATGCCAGAGTACTCATATATCAACATTCTTCCCTCAGGTTTGCTTGGTGGACCCAGAGTACATTAATATTTTATCTAATTCCTCAGAGGTTCAGTTATCAAAACTGACACTGATGCGAACAGGTGTACAGGAAAATTATAATGAGCTTGGGTTTTGCTTCTACCCAACAGCTCAGGGATGTCATCACTTTGATTACTGTGCTATTAATTAGTAGCAAATTATCAGTCTCTGATAGAAATACCTCATAATAATACATGAGGGTGCACCTAAGGGTGGCTTCATCAACATCTAATGGCATAAAGCTAAGGATTTTTGCCTCTTCTATCATTTCCCTCCATCATATAACTAATCAGAAGACCTCCCCCCTTTTTTAAAGGCTGGCAATTATGTTTTCAGTTAATGACCTAAGGAAAAAGTCATAATAAACCAAGTCAAAAAGAACACAAGGCTATATACCACAACTACAATTCTAGAGAAACAAAAACTTTTTCTTAAAGGCTAAAAGTAAATATAACAAATAGAGTGGAATGGTGGAATTATAAGATACCAATTATTCTTTTTCACATCTTCTAAACTTAACAAAAAGGACCTTATTTTTAGAATCAAGACCAAAATTTTTAAGTTACATAGTAAATATATGGTCCAAAAAAGCCAATCACATGTAAAATAACACAAATCTACACTGGATTAGCAATTTTTTGAAAGCCAACACTTTTTCAGCTTTTCAACAGGCAATAACTTGCAAGTTTAAAGAGAGAAGAATTAATAACTCCTCTACATATTGTTTTCAAATATAAACAACATTTAGGGAATCATTTACCAAAATTACATCTCATCACAAATTAAAATATGGAGATCATACTGAACACAGGATAATAAAGGAACTACATGAAAAATCTAAGGTGGTAACTGACTTTGAATTTAAGCTCAATCACATGTGATTTTTCCCTTTGGAGACAAATTAAATAATTTCTATCAATCTATAGTTTGATGTTACATTCAATACACTGTGTTATTTAAAATTTTTTAATTAGTTAACATAAAGTGCAACTTCAAACATCTTTTAAAATTACTTTAGCTTTCAGGAAAGCATGTGTACGAATAAAATGTAAAACTCCACAGTAATTTGGCAAACCAGATTCATTAGCTACCTGCTATCTTTCAATAATACTTTAAAATGGTAAAATCTGAAAAAGTCACTGACTCTTCAAGAAAGCATGAATTTTATCTAAGCCGTATAAAGGAAAAGGAAGAACATATGCCTGTCAGAGAACATTAATAATGGAAAAATAATCTTTAATTGGTAATTCTAAACTTGGATGGGGCAGACACATTAAGATTATTTATGCTATCACTCATAAAGCTAGATATAAAAATCTATGAGTGATCAAACTTCCAAATCACCTATTTCACTATCCATACACATACTCCCCATATGGTTAATGCTTCGTTTGATGAGTTATCGTAAAAGTTGACCTTGTGATTTCACTATATTTAATCAAGGAAACCTAATTATCATGAATTAAAGTGCAAAACAAGAATAGCAAACCTAATAGAAAATTTAACATCAAATGATTTAAATAATTTCAAATCATGACTTCTATTCCCTGCACAAAGACACGGTTATTTTTCTTCTTCCACTTTCTTTCATTTCTGGGGAGTAAGGGAGAGAAATGCTCCCCTAATACATATCAATATTTGAAAGTGCTTAGACCATACATAATTCTACCTTTCTTTTCTGAAACTTTCAGTCATTACAAAAGACCGAAGAAAAGAAAAACAAAAAGTTAGAAGAAATCTTATCAAGTACAACACACTACACTTTCCAAGAACAGAAACACATACTAGGTAATCTCTTTAAAGAACACGCTGGAAATTCATTTATGACAGTCCAAAGGTCTCCCATTGACTTCAAATACTTCGGACTGTCGATTTTCAGGTACTTTTAAAGCTCAAACATTATGCTTACTTACCCTCCTAAAAATAATTTTTTCACAACTGAAATCTGATAAACTTTGAAAGAGAAAACACTTTCACTTATCTCTGAGAATAAATTATTAACAATTGTTTCAGGGATTTTGAGTAAGCTGGAATTAGAGTTAAGTGAAAAAAGAACCAAATGTGCATACCCTTAACCGTGGCGTATCTTGAACCTTGCTTCCGGGAACTTTCAAATAAAACCTCCCCTTAACTCCACTTCTCTAGAAAACAAGCTAATGAACCAACAAAACTCAATGTTTAAATTAAGCGAGGCTCCTCATAGCATTATTTAGGTTCACAGACGTAAGTTGTGATGTAAAAACTACTCACAGTACCATCGGGGAGACGCTGCTTACATCACTCAAGTGACAAGCCCCTGCTCCCTCAGCAGAGCAAAACACCGACCCTAAAGAGCAATTTCTTAAAAGCCCACCTTCCATAAGATTTTTTTAAAACACTCGTGTAATTACTACTTAACAAGGTCTCCCTAAAATTATGCGTCATGATGTTCACTTACTGAAAACTTGTCACCAGCTTAAAAAAAAAGTTTCTAAGCCTTCTCCCCCACCCCATTAAACTTTAGCCAGATGAATAAAAATTACGTACTTTGAAAACTCTCTGGTAAACCAAATATATTTAGCCCTTGAGACTGGCCAAAAGAAACATTCATGATAATCTCAAGTTTTCAAGGACATTAATAAGGAAAAGAATATGTATACATATATATGAGGCAGAATCCAGAGCGAAGCAAAGTTTAGCGAAGAGACAGCGCGCTGAGGATTCCGGACTCCACGGAAAGCTAGGTGCTCCCGGGCCACCGCACTGGGCCTGGCCACTTCCTGCCCGGGCCGGCTCAGGGCAGTCGGCGACTGCTCGCTTACACAGCGTTGGGAGTGTGCAGAGTGTGTACACGGGGCGGAAAGGGGGAGGAGGAAGGCTGGAGTCGCCGGGCCTCCCCCTCCTTCCCGACCGCTGCCCACACCCGGGAAGAAGGGAGCCAGATCGCTCTCTCAGAATGGGCCTCGCCAGCCTCTTCCGGGCTCGGAAGATCCGAGAGTTCGCTACCCTCACATCTCCGCCCAATTGTGTCGGGCTTTCAATAAAACAAGCAGAAAAACGCCAAACTCAGAAAGAGGAAACCTTGCCCGCGGCCCACTTCCATCCTCTTCAACACTTTTGCGGCGACAGCCCACCCTTCACCCCACCCTTCACCCCATTGTTCCCCTTTAGGAATTCCTCCCGACCCCCAGCTCGCTGCCCCTCCCCCACCACAGAGGACCGGGAAAAAAAAAAAACAGGCCCCGAGGCCACCCCGAGCTTAGAGACCCGTCCGCCCCACCCGGGCCTTGTCTCCTTCCTCAGGCCCTTACTCACCCATCAAAATGCGCATCTGCTTCTTGCCGAAGAGGCGGGAGAAGAGGGAGGAGATGGTGAGGCCCATGGCGGTAGTGGCACTTGCAATGGGCAGGAGCAAAAGGGGTTTGGGGCGTCCCCGGGCCTTCTCCTTTTACGCTCCCAGAAAACTCAGCGAGGAAAGAGCTGCTGAGGAAGAAAGACGGCTGCGAGGACGGTTCGCTAGCCGGCGTGTCCGAAAAAGCTCCCGGACAGCGGGATGAGGACCTGCTCCAGGACTGGCGGGGCAGCTCCGGCTCCGGCGTTAAATCTTCGGCTGTGCCACGTCACGAGGCAGCCGCGGCAACTACGGCAGCGGCCCGGCCCCTCCAACGCGGACAGATTCGCGTCACCGCCGCCCCATCCCCCTGCGCTTCCGGCGCTTCCCGAACCACTGCGCCTGCGCAGGAGAGAGATTGGCCCATCTTCGCTGACGTGCGCCTCTGGCCGGCGTAGCCCCCCGGACGTGGCTCCTGGAGCCGGGCGAGACCAGTTAGCCTCCGTGTACTGGACGACGGACACAGTCCCACAATGCCTTGCTTTGTCACGTCCAATCAGACTCAAGGAGAGACGTTTCGGCCCAGAGAAATGCATCCTGGAGGTTGTATTCCTTCCTGCCGTAAAGGCGGACTGTGCAGTTTGGGTTAGTTAGTGAACATCGTTCTTCCGCGCGTGTCGGAGATTTCCTGGTTTCCGAAGGTACACGTTTCACCCGGCGAATCAGACACTTGCCCTAATGGAGGCTTGAAGACAAACCTTGCTTTGTCAGGAGATAAGTTGTTCAAAACCCAGTGCGGAGAGAACGAGGCTGTAGTAACCCTTGTTTATGAAGCTAGGCCTAAACACTTCGAACGCGCCAACGCCAGGTCATAGTAAAGATCCCTAATCGTCTGTAAAGACAAAGAGCTCCAAGACATTTACATCCTCTATTGCAGGTTTTTAAGAGAAGCCAACGGGGAAGGCTGATTTTTCTTCTCTCCAAAAAGGAGCATGGAAGATTTATTCCCGATGTTGAAGTGGAAAGCCTCAGTTCAAAAATATTTATGATCTTAATGTTTTCTTGTCTACAAAATAAAGTATATATCTTGTTAAAAATGTAAAGTTCCCCACAATCTTCTCCACCTCGCATGTATTTCCGCCATACCATTGGTGCAATTTAGGATTAGCGCACCCCACTCCCCACCTCGACGCTTATGCTGACTAAGACATGCTCACCCACCTTTCAGATCTGTTTAACCCCCTTGGAAAATACATTCTTGACCTCCTGACTAGATAGATAACTCAAACCATCTGCTCTTCAAGTTATGATTTCACTTTTGATATTACTATTGGTAACCCTCTTCCCCTCTCCCACTTGTGTAAAAACTCTAGAGAACTGGACCCTAGTCTGTTTTTATATTACTTTGTAATCACTCAAATAGAGTTGAATGACTGAGGGACAACTGAATAAATTATGGTATATCCATACTATTTATGAGAATACTCTCCGGATTTAGAATGATGTACAACTATAAATTCTAATGAAAAGATCTCCAAAGTACAGTTACTGTGAAATGCCAAATAATTACTAAGTACAGTAAAGTGATATCTGCTCTGCTGCTCAGTCAATGTGTGACTCTCTGAGGTCCTATGCACTGTGACCTGCTAGTTTCCTCCGTCCGTGGAATTTTCCAGGCAAGGATACGGGGAGTGGGTTGCCATTCCCTACTCCAGGGGATCTTCTCCACCCAGGGATGAAACCAGAGTCTCTTCCATCTCCTGCATTGGCAGGTGGATCCTTTACCACTAGCACTACCTAGGAAGCCCCACAGTAAAGTAACATAAAAATGTGTGAGCGTGTGTGTGTGTGTGTGTGTGTGTGTGTGTGTGGAGGGAGGAGGGCACCTTCCTAGAGAGTGAGGGAACCAACTTTTGAGGTGACAGTTAAAAGCGAGTTTTATCTCTATTTTAAAAATTCACTTTATTGAGATATAATTTACACGCAACACAATTCTAAGTGTACAATTCTATTAATTTTAACAAGTGCATACAGTACTGTAGCCAACACCATAATCATGATATTAATTGTTTACATTACCCCCCAAAGTTCTCATACTCATTTGTAGTCATCCTCTTCCCTCACTTCAAGCCACTGGCCAACCACTGATGCTGTCGTAACAGATTGCCTTTTCCAAAATTTCATGTAAATTTTACAGAGTAATACAGAACGGTCAAACTCTTGTGTATGAACTCTTTCTCCTAGCATAATGATTTTGAGATTAATCCATGTTACAGCATGTACCAATACTTTGTTCTTTTTAATTGCCAAGTACTATTCCATTGTGGATATACTAGTTTCTTTATCCATTCATCAACTGATTGCCCATTTGGGTTGTTCTGAAGTTTTGGACTTTTATGAATAAAACTGAACATTTGAATACAAGTATCTGTGAATCTGTATTAATTTACTTTTGTAAGATGAATTTATTCATGCACCATTTAGATAATTTTTTCAAAAAACTTGAATTTGATGAATAAGTTCATCATTGCTTAAAATTTATTCTTCCAGATTTTACTCTATGAAATATTAACTTTTCTATATAAATGTTAATGGGATTTTACACTGCTAAGCAACTTCTTTTTCTATTTAATAATATACTGTGACCATTTTAAAATATCAGTATTTATAGATTTAACTCATTCTTTTTAAGGGTTGCATTTCATTGTATGCATGTAAGATAACTTATTTAACTAACCTACCAAATTGTAAAGCTTCCAATAATTTATGGTACCAAAATTTCCCTCAAGTTTCCAAATGATACTCGTAAGATGTTCATTATTCACTACAGCATGATAATGCAGAAAACTGGAAACATCAACTTTTTAAAAGAAGTATTTTTTTTGGCACATGGTTTGTGGGATCTTAATTCCCTAACCAGGGATTAAACCCACACCATGAGAGCAGAGTCCTAACCACTGGACTGCCAGAGACGTCCCAAAATACTTACATACCCCTTTCTTTCTTTTCCTCTGGTCACAAGTCCAGGTATTCCGATTTTTCTATTGCAGCTGCAATTTTATAAACTTACAACAATGATAAATTAATAGTTATTAGACACATTACCAGGATATTTAATTTCTTTTCCTAATTGTGCTGTCCTAGGTGGTTCTGTATTGGAGAAGGAAGTGGCAACCCACTCCAATGTTCTTGCCTGGAGAATCCCAGGGACGGGGGAGCCTGGTGGGCTGCCGTCTATGGGGTCACACAGAGTCGAACACGACTGAAGCGACTTAGCAGCAGCAGCAGCAGGTGGTTCTGTAGTTGTTTATTCCAGCTGGTGCATTCTGCAGGATGGGGCTGAATAAGAAAAACCTGCAAAGTTTCACAACGGGTAAGCTTTATGTTGTTGAAGACCTACTGAGTAAAACTCCATCTGGTAGATCTACCCTTTAGAAACTCGTATTTTAGGAGTGACCCTGGGCAATCAAAACCAACAACTTCCTTCTTCCAGTGGATATAGTAAAGCCACTTCATAGATTACAGTGGGTTTATTCGGTTCCTCCTGTTTAAATTCTCAAATGTTCCAATAATAAATTCTTAAACAAGGTGAAAATAAATGTGATTAAATATACATTTGAAGAAAACAAGGGAAATGCAAAGGGAAAGCAATTGATTTAATATAATCAGATTTTTAAACTCTTTAAAAGCAATTTAATAGACATGTTTATTAATTTATAGTGTGCAACAAAATACTATTTAATTTTTTAATAACTGAAAGTCTATGCAATTACCTAAGAGATCCACATATTTGCCTAGAATTTAACTTAAAAGGAATTATAGACTGTCTTCAAGAAGAAAACTTCCTCTTCACTGGAAAGACATGTAAAGCATTGCTTAGCAGTTGAAGAACTAAAAATTGCATTTTGGAAGATTGCTAGATTAAAAAAAATTTGTATCCTTTAAGTAGCTTTTATGGGCTTCCCTTGTGGCTCACCTGGTAAAGAATCTCCTATAATGCAGGAGACCTGGGTTCAAATCCCCGGGTCAGGAAGATCCCTGGAGGAAGAAATGGCAACCCACTCCAGTATTCTTGCCTGGGAAATCCCATGCACAGAGGAGCCTGGCAGGTCCATGGGGTTGCAAAGAGCTGGGCAGCACTCAGTGACTAAGCATGCCTGTCTGCTTTGAGGTTTATAGAGAATTCCTTAAAATAGTGTTCACCTGGGACTTCCCTGGCAATCCAGTGTTAAGATTGCCAATGCAGATGCTGCAGGTTTGATTCCTGAACAGGAAACTAAGATCCCAGACGCCTTGTTATCAAAAAATCAAAACATAAAAAACAGAAGCAATATTGTAATATATATTTTTAATTTATATATATATATATAATTAAACAATGTTCACCTGATTCCACCAGTCTTCTTAAATTGATTTTCTAAACTTCTCAAGACAAATGAAATGAGTCTCCTTCCTCATAACTTCTTCCAAAATGTAATCCATATTTTGTTTAGTTAAGCAAGACAGCTGAAGAGAACTCTGATTTCCATCACTAGCCTCTAAAACATTAACCAGAACATCAAATGAAGACGTCAGAGTAGATTTTTCAGATTTCCACTTAAGATTTGCTGCACATCAAGAAGCCAATGGAGATTACAAAACAGGATGTTAATGGTCCACTGAAATGTCTCCATTGTAAAGATAAGGCTAATCAGGGTCAGAGAAGTTAAGTAACCTGCCCAAGGTATCACAGCTAATAACTGGGACAAGAAACCATTTCTTCTCGTGTCAACACCCTTACCCACTGTACTATTGCCTTATTTTTAAAAGTGAGGAAGTTGAGCCCCAGAGGGAAAACTTGCTATCATTTACTGATCACTTACCATGTACCAAGTGCTATATACTTCATTTAAAATCCTAACAACTTTGAGGATTGTATTATAAGGTTGCTCCAACTCTAAAGCTTATTCTTTTAAACAGCACACTACACCAAGTATTGCTTTCTTCATCTGTTTTTTTTTTTTTTTTTTAGAATGAGAGCTTTCCGGTCTCACATGTGTTTATGTTTTAGTCTGTTAGATTTAATCATGTAATTATTTTTGCTGATTTATGTCCCACTAGAACACAAGCTTAAGGAAACCATTTCACCTCCTCTGAAATTTTCAAAGAGTATGTATTTTATAAATAGTGCTAATATTCTAATATTTACTTGCAACAGTGAATGTTACTGAGCACTTATTATAGCTAAGCATTGTAACATGCATTATCCCATTTAATCCTCTCAACAATTTAATCCATGTCACTCACTTTGTTCAACAATGACTCAGCTCTAAAAAAAAAACTCAGCTCTGGTTCTAGTACACCTGTTAGTCATACAATAATATAATTTTTGGCCTTCATTTCTCAACCTCTATAAACTCCATTTTGATCTCATTCTCTGATTATAATCCATCACTTACCTTGTTAAAAGTTTTTGTCCTCTGAATATTGTTATTTGTCTGCAATAATGGAAAAATATCCATGCTTCTACAAAGAATCATGTCCATCACCTACTTTCTCTTTCAAAAGGGGAACAGTATATGAACTCCCAGAATCTTTGGATAGTTTGGCCAAACACGTCACCTCAGTGCCTTTTAGTCTATTAAGTCTTCTTTAAAAAAAAATTTTTTTTTAATTTATTCCATTTATATGTGGTGGGAGGCTCTGTTTATTTGAATCTATACCCTCATCTTACCTAGGAGTCAGTGTTTTGTTTTTTAATTTTGGTAGACACTGCTGACTTGGAAGAATATTAAGTCCACCTGACTTTAGTCAACATTCGCCTACTTCTCCAATTTAAAACAATTCTCCTGCTTTATTTGCTTCTTAAAAGGAAGTGCAGTCGCTCAGTCGTGTCTTACTCTTTGCAACCCCATCCATGGGGATTCTCCAGGCAAGAATACTGGAGTGAGTTGCCATTCTCTTCTCCAGGAAATCTTTCTAAGCAGGGGTCAAACCCAGGTCTCCCGCATTGCAGACAGATTCTTTACCATCTGAGCCAAGGGAAGCCCCTGCTTCTTCGAGGTGATATCCATTGTATAGATAAGTCAAATTCATTTAAAGTTTCTTACTGGAAACTTTAAAAACAGGGAATGCCAAGAACTTGACTAGCTTCCTTTGAAGTATTTATTGCAGTCATATTCCTGACTTCCAGAAGAACTGGTACTCTGGTTTTCTAGAAACTTTAAAGCTGAGTGATTTTATGGCAGGACTGTATCTTGAGACTCTTGCAGGAAAGGAGCCCCCTTCAGGGCCCAATAAAGGCCCCTCTCAGGCCCTTGAAAGGGTCCCCCTTCCTACAACAAGACCACTAATTCTACTAAGATTTGTATTCACCATCTAACATTTATAAAAGTTTCACTCAGTCCTGTTTCACTCTTTGCAAGCCCACGGACTGTAGCCCACCAGGCTTCTCTGTCTATGGAATTCTCCAGGCAGGAATACTAGAGGGGTTAGCTGTTCTCTTCTGCAGGGGATTTTCCTGACCCATGGATGAAACTCTGATCTCCTGCATTGCAGACAAATTCTTTACCGCCTGAGCCCTCAGGGAAGCCCAAAGAAGAAGCAAAAAGATCAAAATGGAATCATTTGTGTACTTGCAGACCCCACATTCCACTACAGCAAACTTAAGACTGAATTGCAGTTTCAACCCCTCCCAGAAATGTGACCTTTAAAACAACCAATCTAAAATTTACTCATCAACAATAGTGAGGTAATCTGCATGATAAAGACCCCTGCCAGACCTCTTCTTCCCCAAAAGAAGGTGGCCTAAAATTATCCTTTCTTTTCTTTTGCTAATACCTTCTTGTCTCACCCTCCTTCTGCCAATAAAAATCTTCCATTTTGTACAGCCCTTCAGACTGTCCTTCTGTTTACCAGTTGGGATGCTGCCAGACTCAAGTCATGGAATAGTCAATTAGATCTTTTACAAAACTCAGTTGAATTTTAGTTTTTTTAACAGATTGGTGACAAGGCTGGATCCAAAGTGAACTTCCAAAGACAGTAAGAAACAGAAGTGCAGCTCTCCAACTCTGAGTTCGTGGTCTTTCTTGCCCTTTCCAGTGACATCAGTTCCTCTCCATTGAGCTGCACTCTGTTTTTTGCATTCCAACTCTAGATCTCATTAGCTTTCCTTTACAGAGCAGGTCAAGTTGGTAGAGGCTTCTGCCCTAGGCCAACCAAGCCTGTCACCTTTCAGACCAAATTTCCCCAGGAAAACCCCAGCCCATAGATCCTTCCCCCAACTCAACATTGGGGACTTCTGGTGGCAGTTGAGTTTTCCAGTTATTTGGAATCAATTCATAGCCCCTATTCCTTGAGGTCTGTTTGTTCGTTGCTTTCCCCAGTCAAGACTTCCAAGGGGATGTTTGCTGGTTACTGGCCAGAGTCGGATTCAGTCCAGTGGAAGGCCTCAAGTAGCTGTTACATAAAGGCTGGTTGCCAGTGGGAGTCTTGGAAGTACTCAGAAGCTGATTAGTTGGGCTCTGAAAAACCCAAACACTGGGCTAAATGAAATGTGGTCCTTTATAGCCAAAGAAAAGACCCTGATGCTGGGAAAGATTGAGGGCAGGAGGAGAAGGGGACGACAGAGGATGAGATGGTTGGATGGCATCACCGACTCAATGGACATGGGTTTGGGTGGACTCCAGGAGTTGGTGATGGACAGGGAGGCCTGGCGTGCTGCGGTTCATGGGGTCGCAAGGAGTTGGACACAACTGAGCGACTGAACTGAACTGACAGCCAAAGAGATGAGTGAGCCACCTTCCGGGACATTTGCTTATTTTATGTTTAAGAACTATGCTCCTGCAAGGTGCAGATATTTACCAAAGTTTTACTAAAAATAACCTATAATTGCAATGACCATTATGAGGAATGTTCCAAATACATAAAATCATTTTAAAAGTACACAGAGCAACTCAGTGACTCTCTCTCTCCCCCTGAGTCTGCCCCTGTGCCTACCAACACATATATTCTTTTTCCTCTTAATAAACACTTTACTTGCTTCACTACAAAAAAAAAAAAGAGAGATAAAACACTGAAAAGTACACATTCCCATATCAAATAAACAGAATGGGATACCTATTTTAATTAGTATGAAGAAGACTCCAAAAGATTTAGAAATTCCAAAATAGCCTCATTGAAGTATTTGTTGCAAAAGGCTAGTGCAAAATTAAACACCAAAGGTATCTAAAAACAACACCTAGGCCACACCCATTATAACCTCGTAGGGCTTCATCATCAAAACACTGGCCCCAAAATTTTCTATTGTAATCAACCAGAACACTAGGAAAAACTGTCCTCAAAAGCCCTATGTAAATTCTTCAGGATCAATTTAAATGGCCACATATGGGTCCCTTTCAGAACTCTTATTAAAGAGTTCTGGTTGATGAACTCTTATTAAAGAACTTTAATAAGATGAAACTCTTATTAAAGAACTTCTGGCAAACTGGTATGTATTTTCTCAAACAGCTGAGGGGAAACAAAATTAAAATCGATGAGGTTATTCAATACCACCAGAAATATTTGTCCTAGATGAAGCCTGACAATATACTTGAAAGGACTTGATAACTTTAGGTTTAAAAATTTGGCCAAATGGGAGAAGCTGATGTTTGGGGCCTGCTAGGCATTTTATTTGGCCTTCTCTTCTAAGGTAACTGTACCCAGAGGGAAAAAGCCATTCCAACTATAGGTGAATGGGTGTGTCAGTCCTTCCTGGCAGTCCTAAAACCTCCCCTAATTCATCTTAAAATGCTTGTAGACATTGTGACGGGAGAAGGCAATGGCACCCCACTCCAGTACTCTTGCCTGGAAAATCCCATGGATGGAGGAGCCTGGTGGGCTGCAGTCCATGGGGTCGCTAAGAATCGGACACGACTGAGCAACTTCACTTTCACTTTTCACTTTCATGCATTGGAGAAGGAAATGGCAACCCAGTCCAGTGTTCTTGCCTGGAGAATCCCAGGGACAGGGGAGCCTGGTGGGCTGCTGTCAATGGGGTCACACAGAGTCAGACACGACTGAAGTGACTTAGCAGCAGCAGACACTGTGACATTGAAAACAGAACTGTCCTACAGATAGGCCCAAACTCCATCTTGTAGGATACTTTAGATACTTTGTCTTTGTGATACAGATTTTAGGTCCCATTTTTTTCTAGGACCTAAAAACCATACTTCGTGATGCAAATGTCAGGAAGGTAATTCTCATCAAAACGGAGAAAGGTCATTTTACAAAAAAACTTCTAAGTGACTTTTACACAAATACTAGTAACTATGAGGTCTCTGTGACCAGGGGCATTTATGTTTATACATGTCATAAATGTGTGACATTCTCTACGTCTGGATGGTATTATCAAAATTAAAGTGCTCTATTTGACTATTTGATTGGCTTAAAAATAAGTGTGTATATATATATATGTATATATACATATGTATCAGTTCATTTCAATTCAGTCGCTCAGTTGTGTCCGACTATTTGCGACCCCATGAATAGCAGCACGCCAGCCCTCCCTGTCCATCACCATCTCCCGGAATTCACGCAAACTCACGTCCATTGAGTTGGTGATGCCATCCAGCTATCTCATCCTCTGTCGTTCCCTTCTCCTCCTGCCCCCAATCCCTCCCAGCATCAGGGTCTTTTCTAATGAGTCAACTCTTCGCATGAGGTGGCCAAAGTATTGGAGTTTCAGCTTCAGCATCAATCCTTCCAATAATAACATATAATTTACATATAGCTAAAATAAAGATTGGATAATCTAAAACTCAGAAATATATTAATAAAAACTAACCCCAGGTGCTTTCTAAGTTTGTGTGATCTAAGATAAATAAAAGCTAGTTTAAATTCACTGGTGTAATTAAAACAGGCATGTTTGCAGAGTTAGCAGCATCAAGTATAAAATTTTTTATTTTACCTGGATTAACTGATCAGGTAGGTTCATGTTGTATCTGTTAAAAATTTTGTCAACAGGAAAGTAATTGAAGTATGACTGTTGGGAGCAAGTAGTAGATGTTAAGATTAAAAGGTTTTAGGTGAACTCTTTAGCAGTAATTATATTTTAGGTGTCCTTAAAACATTTTCTCAAATCTCTTTGGTAACTAGAAACTTTAAGGATTTTATAGGTTAAATAATAGAGGTTTACTGAATATCTGGATCATTTCCAAAAGGAGTAAAATACTGATACTTTAATTACAAAATACAGGTTCATCTACTTTTGGCTTCCTACTACAGAAAAACTAAAGAAAAAGAAGCACATGATTCTAGAAATTAAAGTTTCCAAGGGTTAAAAATTATAATTAATACATGTAGTTAAGACAACTAGAAGAGTTCAGCTCTATATGTAGGGACACTATGATGTATTTTAGTTTAAGGAGAAGGAAGCTTGAGGAATAAAGATGCATCTTTGTTGAAGGAAATGAGAGTAATTTTGTCTAAATTAGAACTTCTGATTATTTAGGAAGACAGTAAGAGAGAATCTTTCCTTGTATAAACAAATTGGCTAAAACTGAACTATAAAGGTTTTTAAATTATGCTCAATATTAGTAGTATACTTACATAAAACTAAAACTTGATTTCCTTTCATCTGATAAAAGGATGTTTTATTATTACTTTGGCCAAATAGATAATTAAGTATTGTTTCACAATGATCTGTGGTTCTATATAGTCAAGTGTCCAAACTTTTGTTAATCTGACAGCTTCCCCAAATCAAATGCTATATAAAGTCCTTTTAACCTCTAGTTAATTTGAGATTTCTCAGGGACCCCCTGTAAAAGCTCCTATAATTTATTCTCTCACCTCATAAAAAGGGAGATGTTATACTAATTCAGGCTTACATGAAATGTTAAATTACATAGTTAAGTAAGTAACATTAGCCTTCTTCATATCTGTATAGATATGTCATAGTTCAGTTGCTCAGTTGTGTCCGACTCTTTGTGACCCCATGGACTGCAGCACACCAGGCTTCCCTGTCCATCACCAACTCCTGGAGCTTGCTCAAACTCATGTCCATCAAGTCAGTGTTGTCATCCAACCATCTCATCCTGTCGTCCCCTTCTTCTCCTGCCTTCAATCTTACCCAGCATCAGGGTCTTTTCCAATGAGTCATTTCTTCCCATCAGGTGGCCAAAGTATTAGAGTTTCAGCTTTAGCATCAGTCATTTCAATGAATATTCAGGACTTATTTCCTTTAGGATGGACTAGTTGGATCTCCTTGCAGTCCAGGGGACTCTCAAGAGGCTTCTGTAACACCACAGTTCAACAGCATCAATTCTTCAGCGCTCAGCTTTCTTTATAGTCCAACTCTCACATCCACACATGACTACTGGGAAAACCATAGCTTTGACTAGATGGACCTTTGTTGGCAAACTGATGTCTCTGTTTTTTAATATACTGTCTAGGTTGGTCATTAATTTTCTTCCAAGGAGCAAACCTTTTAATTTCATGGTTGTAGTCACCATCTGCAGTGATTTTGGAGCCCCAAAAAATAAAGTCTCTCACTGTTTCCATTGTTTCCCCATCTACTTAAGTATTCCAGAAATGGAATGAAATTCCTGGAAAGTCTGATTATGTCCTGGCATGATTCTATCTGCCCAAAAAATTGAGGCTCTCTCTAAAAGGACTGAACTTGAGTATCAGGGAAATGCCCTCACTGCAAAGGCAGTAGCAACAGTGTCTGTCAAGATTGTGGCACACGTGGATGAAGTCCATTCTACTTCGGCATTAACAAGGGCGGCCAGTGATAGGGCCATAAAACCTGGATTACCGTTCTGGATTGTATCCTGTCAACATGGGTAATGTTATGAAGTACATTTTCTAAAATCTACTGCTTTTATGGCTGTGTTAGAATTCATGGAATCCTATGGAAGAGAGGAGGGGAAAATAACAGGTTTTGTTTTCTTGAAGAGCAAAGGAAATTAAAGGAAAAATAATCTATTCTCCTTGTAAAAGGACACCACTACCGAGATTTTCACTGGAATGTCACGGTTGAGAGAAATATACATAGTCTTATATAATCAGAGAGCCTCAAGAAACTGCTTGGGAAAGCTGTTATTTTACTAACAAGGTTCTGGCAAAACAATCTTTAAAAAAAAACAACTTACATGGTCAATCACTGTTTCTTGCTGCACGTGTATAAATAATCAGGCTGAGGTTAATATAAATTTAGCTTTACTGTAATTACCTACAGTAAAAAATGGGGGTAATTATGGAGAGAAAAATTGTTTGTTCCTTTATAGATAGGAGACTCTGATTTTGCTAACAGTCTTTGAGGTGTTGTTATACAGCTATAGACTGGACTCCCCTGGCCTATAGTATTGCCTATGGTCTTACTGACTGTTCATAACACCACCTTTGGGAAACACAAACTCACTCCACATGAGATAATCAAGGTCAGACCAATGTCTATTGGTATACCACCTTCTGCTGATCGTTTTATAGTCTCCCACTAGTATGACCAGCTATCGTGTGACTCTGGAGCCTATTACCAACAGGTTAAAGAAGCGCTCCCTGATTTCTGATTTAGGGAAACCTTACTGGTCATGGTCTGGAGCCCAGTGACTGGAAAAATTCTGGAGACATCATCAGAAGAAAACCACCCTCAAGCCCCACTGAAAGCGAACTTATCAAGTGCTTCTGGCCGCTCACTCTGCTGCAAAACTAGAAGGCAGTGAACCTTGTATATCATATGGCTAAAGGAGGCTCCAACTGACTTCTGGTCCTGTACAAACCCTGAAGACCTCCAAATCAAGTTGACAAGAATGACATCATGGTGACAAGTGGACATCGATGACAAGTGAACATCAGTGTAGACTGCTTCCATCCAAGATGCCAGACAGAGCAAGACTTCCCATTTCAGCTGAACTCAAAACCTTTTCTTCTCTTTCCTTTATCCTGGCACTGACCTGGAAAGATAATTCCATCAGCCACAACTTCTGGGCCATTGCTAAGGAAGGTAATCTTTAGAATTTATAAAACCTTTTTATTTCAGGCTAGGGGGAAAAAATTTAATTGACTCCTGGCTTTAAACAGGCAAATGAAACAACTCTTGCAGATGAATCTATTTACAATGCCACCTTGGTGACAGGATTTATTTTTTGGGTGATTATCTTCTCCTTGGGCTATGAAGGCCTAGGTGGCTGCTGCACAGCTGGGCAATGACACTTAGTAATCTAACTATGACTCTGTTCTTGAAAGGGCCTAACAGGAGGCACTTATGATTCAGGATTTGCTTCCTTTGGCAGGTCTCTACTTCCCTGGTTAGGAATAAATACAAATGAGGCTATGATCAGGAACTTCTCCTTAACTTTTGAAAGTACTGCAAGAAATCCACTGCTAAGCAGTAGCTTCCCAGTAAAGATCTTTGGACTCTGGTGGAGGTTGTTCTCAATAACAGAGTAGCCCTCAATTATCCTCTTGCCAAGTTAGGATGCATTTGTGCTGTGGCCAACACCACTCTTGTACGTGAATTAACACTTCCAACGGAGTTGAAATTAAGTGACATATCATTAAACAAGCCACCTGGCTTAAGATGACTCTGACTGGGGTCTCTCTTTGATTGGTTTGGGTCTTTGAGACCAAAATGCACTCAAACACTGGAAATTGTCCTACTTACCATAATGATAATAATCCCCACTGGTGCTTTGTATCCTCTCAAAAGTTTTAATGCATATTTGCAGCTACTAACCTCCACGTGAAATATCTCCCTGAGACGATAACAACAGAAAAGAAGCAAAGACAGTAACCAATTTAAGGATTATGAAAAGTGAAAGTGAAGTCGCTCAGTCGTGCCTGACTCTTTGCAACCCCATGGACAGTAGCTGCACCAAGCTCCTCCGTCCATGGGATTTTCCAGGCAAGAGTACTGGAGTGGGTTGCCATTTCCTTCTCCAGGGAATCTTCCCGACCCAGGGATCGAACCCAGGTCTCCCACATTGTAGACAGACGCTTTACCATCTGAGCCACCAGAGAAGTGCAAGGATTATGGACCATGACCTGTGAAATGTCACAGGGCTTAAGCAAAAATGTCATGACCCATGGATGCAGAGCAGTGGGTGAGAGGTGCACTAACGCCTTAATTTTTTTTTTAATCACATCTCAGTTATTCTGAGAGTATGATCAAAAGGGGGTAGTTGTTAAAGAAGAAGCAAACACAAAATGGAGTCATCTGCTTCCCCTTATCCACTATAGCAAACCAGGACTTAATTGTTGTTCCAACTTCTCCCAGGAATGACGTTTTGTTTAACAATAGTTAAAGACATGAAGGGGCTTCCCACGTGGCTGAGTGGCTAAAGAATCTGCCTGCAATGCAAGAGACACAAGAGATACGGGTTTGATCCCTGGTTCGGGAAGATCCCCTGGAGGAGGGCATGGCAACCCACTCCAGTATTCTTGCCTGCAGAATCCCATGGACAGAGGAGCCTGGCGAGCTACAGTCCATAGAGTTGCAAAGAGCTGGAGACAACTGAAGCGACCAAGCACAGCACAGCACAAAGCCATGAAAGCGTAATGTCTAAGACTGCTATGTACCATAATATCATGAAGACCCTTTTTTATTTCACAAAATCTTCAGCTCTGTCTATCCTGATTGTATAAATATTCCACATGTCTTGCAATTACATGCTACAAAACAGAAATTAATTTACTCAAAAAGATTTTTCTTCCAAATATTAGATTTACTGACTCGTGTAATTCTATCTTCATGGTAAATGATGGTTGATAGTGAATTAATTATCTAACATTAACTTCAAATATATGCATGGTTCTTAAATGTTAATATGCATCAGGATTCACTGGAAGGACGGTTAAAACCAGACTGTTGGAACTCTCACTTGTAATCAAGATCAAGTAACAAAGACCAGATTTACTCTCTCACCTAAAAAAAAAGACAACATTTATGAAACAAGGGTTTTCAAGATACCGGATACTGAACAATGAAAGGAAAATAATTCCTGAAAGACAGAAAACAAAGTCTGAATCTGAGACTGCCCCAGTTTACTGCCTTGTTGAGTGTTTCCGGGCCACACACAGCACAGAAAGGGGAACAGAGGAGTAGGCTGGTAAACTCCTGAAGCTAAAAGTCTGAGGAAACCAAACTTTAAGGCAGAGAGGAAAGAGCACAGAAAAAAGCCTTGTACACAAAAAGATCTGCAGAGGGCTCCCCAAAGAACTCATATGCATATGAGCCAAATACCCAAAGCCAAAGAGGTGACTCATCAAATGATTAGAGAAAACACTGCCTGTTCCTATCAGCCAGACTGAAAAAAACACACACAATTCATGGGATGGTGAGTAGAGTACTCAAGGTCTCTCAGTAGTGAAGAATAATTAATTTGATACCAAACACTACTTCAAACCTACCTAACAAGTCATAGAAGACCTGAAAGGACCGATTGTTTCCAAATAGCGTAACTGCATGTGTGCTCAGCTGAGTCTGACTCTGAAAACCATGGACCATAGCCCACCAGGCTCCTCTGTCCCTGGGGTTTTCCATGCAAGAATACTGGGGTGGATTGGTATTTCCTACTCGAGGATCTTCCCAACCCAGGGATCGAATCTGTGTCTCCTGCATCTCCTGCATTGACAGACGGATTTTTCGCTACTGAGCCACCTGGGAAGCTTAACTGCATCCTAGAGCAAAGCTCAAAAAATTCGTAAGAACACAAAAATATCCACATCCAACAAAGTAAAATTCTGGCATCTAACCTAAGATTATTCAGCATACAAAAAAGCAGAGACACATGATCTGTAATAATGAGGCAGTTCATCAGAATGAACTCAACTAACAGAGATGTTATCTTAAGTAAGTACAGAAACAGAAGACAAAATACATAAATCAAGCTTCCAGAAATCAAAACTACAACATCCAAGATGAAAAATATACTAGATAGAGTTAACAGCAGGTTCAGTTCAGTCGCTCAGTTGTGTCTGACTCTCTGTGACCCCATGAACTGCAGCACGCCAGGCCTCCCTGTCCATCACCAACTCCCGGAGTCCACCCAAACCCATGTCCATTGAGTCGGTGATGCCATCCAACCATCTCATCCTCTGTCGTCCCCTTTTCCTCCTGCCCTCAATCTTTCCCAGCATCAGGGCCTTTTCAAATGAGTCAGCTCTTCACATCAGGTGGCCAAAGTATGGGAGTTTCAGCCTCAGCATCAGTCCTTCCAAAGAACACCCAGGACTGATCTCCTTTAGGATGGACTGGCTGGATCTCCTTGCAGTCCAAGGGACTCTCAAGAGTCTTCTCCAACACCACAGTTCAAAAGCATCAATTCTTCGGTGCTCAACTCTCACATCCATACATGACCACTGGAGAAACCATAGCCTTGACTAGACAGACCTCTGTTGACAAAGTAATGTCTCTTCTTTTTAATATGCTGTCTAGGTTGGTCATAACTTTCCTTCCAAGGAGTAAGCGTCTTTTAATTTCATGGCTGCAGTCACCATCTGCAGTGATTTTGGAGCCCAGAAAAAGAAAGTCAGCCACTGTTTCCACTGTTTCCCCATCTATTTACCATGAAGTGACGGGCCCGGATGCCAGACAATATAAAAGAGAAAACTAACTTAAAGGCATAGAAATACGAAAGTATCCAAAATGAAACACAGAGAAAGAAGAGTAAAACAAAAACATAAGCATCAGTGAACTATGAGAACCTCAAACAGACTAATACATGAATAACTGAAGTTCCTGAAAGATGGGAAGGGACAGAAAAAATACTTGAAGAAATGGTGGCCAAAAGCTTTCCACATTTGATTACAACTATAAAACCACATGAGCCATGCTATGTAGGGCCACCCAAGATGGACAGATCATGGTGGAGAGTTCTGACAATATGTAGTTCACTGGAGAAGGGAATGGCAAACCACTTCAGTATTCTTGCCTCGAGAATCCCATGAACAATATGAAAAGGCAAAAAGATGACACCATAAGATGAGCCCCCCAGGTCGGTAGGTGTCCAGTAGGCTACTAGGGAAGAGTGGAGAAATAGCTCCAGAAAGAAGGAAGAGGCTGGTCCAAAGTAGAAATGACTCTCGGTTGTGGATACGTCTACTGGTGAAAGTAAAGTCCGATGCTGTAAAGAATAATACTGCATAGGAACCTGGAATGTTAGGTCCATGGATCAAGGTAAATTGGATGTGGTCAAGCAGGAGATGGCAAGAGTGAACATCAACATCTTAGTTCATAGCAATCAATGAACTAAAATGGACAGAAATGGGCAAATTTAATTCAGATGACCATTATATCTAGTACTGTGGGCAAGAGTCCCTTAGAAGAAATGGAGTAGCACTCAGAGTCAACAAGAGTCCGAAATGCAGTACTTGGGTGCAATATCAAAACAACAGAATGATCTCGGTTTGCTTCCAAGGCAAACCATTCAACAAACAGATGGGGGGAAAATGGAAACAGTAACAGTAACAGATTTTATTTTACTGTGCTCCAAAATCACTGTGGATAGTGACTGCAGCCAAGAAATTAAAAGACACTTGCTCCTTGAAGGAAAAGCTATGACAAACCTAGACAGTATATTAAAAAGCAGAGACATCACTTTGCTGACAAAGGTCTGTCTAGTCAAAGCTATGCTTTTTCCAGCAGTCATGCACAGATATGATAGTTGGACAACAGAGAAGACTGAGCACCAAAGAATTGATGTTTTTGACTTGTAGTGCTGGAAAAGACTTGAGAATCCCTTGGACAGCAAGGAGATCCAACCAGTCAATGCTAAAGGAAATCAACCCTGAATATTCATTGGCAGGACTGATGCTGAAGCCAATGCTCCAATACTTTGGACACCTGATGTGAAGAGCCAACTCTCTGGAAAAGACTCTGATGCTGGGAAGGATTGAGCACAAGAAAAGGGGGCGACAGAGGATGAGACAGTTGAATGGCATCGCTGCTCAATGGACATGAATTTGAGCAAACTCTAGCAGACAGTGAAGGAAAGAGAAGCCTGACGTACTACAGTTCATGGGATTGAAAATAGTCTGACACAGCTTAGTGACTGAACAACAACAAATAAAACCACATATTCAGGAAGTTCCATTGACCCCGCATAAGAAATCTGAATAAAACTACATCAAAGCAAAAGCGGCCAAGGAAAAAGACTTATTAACTACATAGAAACAAAGATAAAGATGATATATTTCTCAGGACATCCTTGGCAGTCCACTGATTAAGACTCTGAGCTTCCAGGACTTCTCTAGTGGTACAGTAGATAAGAAGCTGCCTGCCAATGCAGGGACATGGGTTCAATACCTGGTCTGGGAAGGTTATATATGCTATGGAATAATTATGCTACTGAGCTTGTGAGCTGCAACTACTGAAGCCTGAGTGCCTAGAGCCTGTGCTCCACAAGAAAAGCCAACACAATGAGAAGCCTGTGCACAGCAATAAAGAGTAGCCCACACTTATCACAACAAGAGAAAGCCCACACAAAGCAACGAAGACCCGATGCAGCCAAATAAATAAATAAATGAAAAAGACTGAGCTTCCAATGTAGAGAGTGGGGATTCGATTTCTGGTCAGGGAACTAAGATCCCACATTCTACATGGTGCAGCCAAAAATTTTTTAATTAATTTTAAAAAATTTAAAAGATGACATATTTCTCACTGGAGATAATGCAAGCAGGAAGACAGTAGAGAAACATTTTAAAATAATGGAAGGGAAAAACGGACAACCTAGAAATCTGTATCGAGCAAAAAAAAAATCATTACAAAAGATGGTAAAATAAATATATTTTCAGATATAAATCTGCACTACAAGGAATGTTAAAGAAAGTTCTTCAGGCAAAAGGAAAATGATACCATAAATATCTACACAAAAAGGCCTACACAAATATATACCATAAGTATCTACACAAGGCATAAAGAGCACCAGAAAAGGTTAAGTGTAACAGCATATACATAAGAATGTTTTGTCTCACTATTAACACTTAAAAAAAAAAGAACTATTTAAAAAAAATAACAATAAGGTATTGGGGTATTTGTAACATGTACAAAAATAAAATTCATGAAGAGTAATATGACAAAGGCTGGAAGAGCCAAACAGAAGTATACTATTACAATATTCTTATACTATATGTGACGTAGCGTAATATCACTTGACGGGAGACTCATAAGTTACAAATGCATACTGTAAAATTTTTTTTTTTGGCTTTGCAGAGGATCTTTGTTGCTGTGCTCAGGGTTTCTCTAGTTGCTGCAAGTAGAGACCCCTCTTCGTTGTGTTGTGGGAGCTTCTCATTGTGGAGGCTTCTCTTGTTGCAGAGCATGGGCTGTAGGACTCACGGGCTTCAGCAGTTGCAGCCTGCAGGCTCAGGAGTTGTGACTCGTGGGCTCTAGAGCACAGGCTCATTAGTTATGGCACATGGAGTTAGTTGCTTCAAGACAGGTGGGATCTTCCCTGACCACTGATTAAACCCATTACCTCTGCATTGGCAGGCACATTCTTGACCACTGGACCACCAGGGAAGCCCCAATAGTATAAATCTTAAAGTAACTACACTGAAATAAAAATAAAAAGAGTTATATCTAATAATCACACAAAAAAGATAAAATGAGGTAATAAGTAGTCCAGTAATTCAAAAGAAGAAAAAAAGGAGAACAAGAGCAGATAAGACAAATAGAAAACAAATAGCAAGATAACAGATTCAAATGTAACCATAGCAATAATTAGTAATTGTAAATGCTATAATTATACCAACTAAAAAAATAAAATTTGTGAAATTGGATGAAAGAGCAAGAACTAGGGAATTCTCTGGCAGTTCAGTGTTTAGGACCTGGTGCTTTCACTACAGGTGCCCCAGGTTTAATCCCTGGTCAGGTAACTAAGATTCCACAAGGTGTGCAACATGGCCAGGAAAAAAAAACCAAGAGCTATATTTACCTACAAAAGTATTTTAAATATAAAAACACAGGTAGGTTAAAAGTATGGAAAAGATATATCATGCTAACATTAGTCACAAGAAACCTGGAATTCTATTAATATCAGACTAGACATGTGAGCAGAGTATACACAAATCTAACAATTTGATCAAGATCTTTCTATAGCCTTCTCTTAATAATTGACAGAACAAGAAGGCAGAAAATCAACAACATGAACTACACTATCAACAGACTTGACCTAACTGACATTTATATAACACTCCACCCAAGAAGAGCAACATACACATTGTTCTCAAGTGTACCCGGAACATTTACAAAGATAAACTGTATTCTGGGCCATAAAACAAACCTTAAATTTTCAGATCATACCAAGTATATTCTCAGACCACATTAAATGACATTTGAAACAAAGAAGAAAGAGATTTTCAAAAGATTTATAAATATGTAAATAAAGGAAATAACACACATAGGCCTTCCTGATGGTCCAGTTGCTAAGACTCCATGCTCCGAATGCAGGGGGCCCAGGTTCCATCATCCCTGTTAATGGAACTAAATCCCACACGACGCATCTAAGAACTTACACGTCACAACTGAAAAAGATTCTGTGTGCCAGAACTAAGACCTGGCAGAACCAAATAAATAGTTCTTTAAAAAAGGAAATATAATAATGCTTCTAAATAACCCATGGAAGTCCTAAAGTAAATTATAAGGTATTTTGAACTGAATGAACATAAATACAGAACATAACCAGAATTTATGGGATGCCATTAAAGCAGTACTTAGGGGAAAATGTATAGCACTAAAAACCTATGTTAGAGAAAAGGTCCCAAATCAGTGACCTCAGCTTCTACTTTGAGAAACTGAAAAAAAGAAGAGCAAATTAAAACCAAAGTAAGGAGAAGAGAGGAAAGACAAAAGTAAGAATCAATGAAATGGAAAACAGAAAAACAGAGAAAATCAATATAACCAAAATTGACTTTTACAGAAGATGAATAAAATTAATAAGCCTCCAATATCAGGAATGAGAAAGTTTACATCATTACAGTTTCTACAGATATTAAAAGACTAACAAGGAAATACTATGAACAATTTTACACCCATAAATACCACCACTTAGATGAAAAGGACACAGCTCTTGAAAGACACAGAAAACCAGTGCATACTCAAGAAGAAATAGATAATGTTAATAGCTTTGTATCTATTTTTTAAAAATTGAAACTGCAAACACCTTCTCACAAACCATCCTTTAACGAAGAAATGATACCATCTTGACACAAACTCAACTCATTCTAAGGCATGATACCAAAACCAGACAGACATTACAAGAAGACTATAATCCAATACCCATCATGAACACAGATGCAAAAACTTTAAACAAAAATTTAGCAAATCAAATCCAAAACTGTATTAAGAGGATAACATATCAAGGCCAACTGGGGCTGAATCCCAGAAATACAGTTGGTTTAACATTCAAAAGTCATTCTGTGTTAACATATAAATCGTATTCACAAACTGAAGACAAAACCAAATGAAATGATATGATCACCTTGATAGTTCAGAAAAAGCATTTAAGTCCATTCCTGATAAAAATTCAGCAAACTAGGAACAGAAGACTTCATCAACTTCATAAAGCACATCTACAAAAAACCTACAGCTAATATCACACCTAATAATAAAAGTCTGAATGCTTTCTTTTGAGATTAGGAATAAGAAAGATGTCTAGTCTCATAAACATTACTCAACATTCTACTGGAGGTTCCAGTCAGTGCTGTCAGGCAAGAATACTAAACAGAAGCCATCCAGATGGGAAAGGTGAAGTAAAGCATTCTTTATTCACAGACAGCGTGATCTCCTATGTTAAGAATATGATGGAGGGCTTCCATGGTGGTTCAATGGTAAAGAATCCACCTGCTAATGCTGGAGATATGGGTTTGATCCCTGATCCGGGAAGATACCACATGCCTCAGAGCAACTAAGCCCATGTGCCACAGCTATTGAGCCGGTGCTCTGAAGCCTGGCAGCTGCAACTTGAGCCCACATGTCCTAGAGCCCACGCTCTGCAACGAGAAACCACCGCAGCAAGCCCACATCGCACCTAGAGAGCAGCTCCCACTCGCAGCAACCAGAGAAAAGCCTGTGCAGCAATGAAGACCCAGCACAACCAAAAATAAATAAAAATTTGAAGAAAGAATATGATGGACCATGCCAAAATAAAGCTACTAGAATTAACGAGTTTAGTAAGGTTGTGAGATATAACATCAATATACAAGTATATGTTAGAATTCTGAGCTGGGACTTTTTAGGGAAAGGTTAAAAATTGAATTTTATAAAATGACATCATTTACAACAATATCAAAAATACAACAGGCTTATGGTTAAGTCTGACAGGAGATGTGAAAGATTTGTACCTTGAAAACAACAAAACATTGCTAAGAAATTAGATAAGACACAAATAAATGGAGACATGTATTTTGTCCATAGATCAGAGGACATTAAGAATTTACCCAGAGATTTAATATAATCCCCATCAAAATTCCAGCAGGAATTTGTGTAGAAATTCATAAATTTCTGCTTCTTCAAAAGACACTGTTGTGAAAATGAAAAAAAAGCCAAAAGCTGTAGAAAAATTTTATAGGCCACATATATGAAAAGTAACTTCTATCAAGAATTTTGAGAGAACTCTCAAAATTCAACCACTAGAAATTAAACAACTCAGTCTTCAAAAAGAGCAAAGATTGTTAACAGATACTTTATCGAAGAACAGATATAGATGACTAATGGAAAGCACATGGAAAGATGTTCAACAGCACAGGTCTTTAGGGAAATGAAACTTACAATCCCAATAAAACAACAGTATAAGTCATTAGAATTGCTAAATCTAAAAGTGCTGGGCATACCAGGTGTTGAGTAGGATGTGCAAAAACTGGAACTCTCAGATACGGTTGGTGGAAACAAATTAGTACAACCACTCTGGAAAACAGTTTGGCAATTTCTTGAAAAGTTAAACATGCATCCACGATTGATTCAGCTTCCAAGGTATTTACCCAAGAGAAAAGGATATATATGTCCATACAAAGACTTGTCTGTGAGTGTTCACAGGAGTTTAACTTTTCACAGACAAAAACTAGAAAGGACCCAAATGTCCATCAATAGCTGAGTGGATAAGAATTTTGTATTACAGTCATAAAATGGAATACTACTTAACAATAAAAACAAAACAATCACCTATTGAAACATGCAATATGAGTGAATCTCAATTATGATGAGAGGGAAGTGAGATCACTCTCCGCACTGGGAGCCACTTTTCCTGCCACAGCCACTCACTCCCCTCCCTTGTCAGGAGTGCCTGTAAGTGGATCACTGGCTGCAGTAGTGATCAAACAGCTGAAGATGCTGACAGATCAGAGCCTCAGCAGCTTGGCAGCCTCGGGGCCCTTGACCTTACTTATCCCTAGGCATAACTTCCAAAGAAGTGCCATTTTAGGGACATTGACACAGCAGGCAAATATACTGGGGCTGGGGCTGCCACAGTTGGGGTGGCTGGGATTAGGACTTTGTTTGGGAGCCTCATCATTGCTTATTCCAGGAACTCTTCCCTGATGCAACAGCTCTTCTTCTATGCCATTCTGGGAGGCCATGGGACTTCTTTTTCCTGGTGACAGTCTTTTCCATCTTCTTGGACATGCTAAGGAGTCCTCTCTTTCTCCCATGTCTAATCTGACCTGTATAATCCTTTTCCTACACATCCCCAGTGAGCCTGGGGAAAGGGGCTGGTTCAGGGTTTAACAGAGGGGAGACAAATAAATAGTATCTTAAGATGTTAGGGGAAAAAAAAGCCAGATCAAAAAAAGAGGTATATACCATGTGTAAAACGCTAGAAAACACAAACCAATCTACAGTGACAGAACACAGATCAGTGATTGGGAAGGGAGACAGGATGGAGTGCAAAGAAGCATAAGGAAATCTGAGGTGGGGGTGAACAGATATGTTCCCATCATGACTGTGCTGATGGTTCTATGGGTGTATTCAAATGTCAAAACATCAAATTGTACACTGTGTTTAGTTTATTGTACATCAATTATACCTCAATAAAGCTGTTTAAAAATTTTTTTTCTGGGTTCTATCACCAGAGCCTTTGGCTGTAAAATACTTACCCATTTTGTTCAATCAAAATCAATCATTTCATAGGTAACTAATGAAAACCTACCATATAGCACAGGAAACTCTACTTAATACTATGCTGTGACCCAGATGGGAAGGAAATCCAAAAAACAGGATATTTGTATATGTGCAGCTGATTCACTATGCTGTACAGTAGAAACTAACAACATTGTAAAGCACTATACTCCAATAAAAATTAATACCAAAAAAATCAATCATTTCAATAGCTTCCTTCACTCACTTAATAGAAAGTATGGTAACTCCAGAATATAAAGTTACTATTTTTCAAAAGCATCTAAATATAGAAGCAATTTATACTACAAAGTATTCATCCTGGTGGATATGGAAAAATATAAGAAACAGTAAAAAAGATAAGGGACTCATGATGTTTAGCTTTCTAATGGCTAAGCAGAAATGGTATGATGACTAAGACAAGAACATACAATGAAGAAAAGACAGTCTTCTTCAGTAAGTGGTGCTGGGGAAACCAGACAGTTACATGTGAAAGAATGAAATTAGAACAATCTCTAACGTCACACAGAAAAATAAACTCATAATGGATTAAAGATAGGAAAATATCTGATGTAAATCACAGCAAGATTCTTTTTAATCCACCTCCTAGAGTAATGAAGGTTAAAAAAATAAATAAATGAGACTTAATTAAATTTAAGAGCTTTTGTACAGCAAAGGAAATCATAAACAAAATGAAAAGACAACCCACAGAACGGGAGAAAATATTTGCAAAGAAGCAACTGACAAGGGATTAATCTCCAAAATACACAAACGGCTCACGCAGCTCACTATCAAAAAAGCAAACAACCGAATCAAAAAATCGGTAGATGACCTAAGTAGACATTTGTCCAAAGACATAGAGATGGCCCAAAAAGCACATGTAAAGATGTTCAACATCACTAATTATTAGAGAAATGCAAATCAAAATTATAATGAGCTATCACTTCACACTGGTCAGAATGGCCATCATCAAAAAGTCTACAAACAATAAATTCTGAAGAGGGTGTGGAGAAAAGGGAACTCTCCTACACGGTTGGTAGAATGTAAATTGATACAACCACTATGGAGAACAGTATGGAGCTTTCTTACACTAGAAATACAGCTACCATATGATCCTGCAATACAATGCCTGGGCATATACCCAGAGAGAACTGTAATTCTGAAAGATACATGGACCCCAAGAGCCATTACAGCATTATTTAAAATAGCCAGGATATGGAAGCAACCTAAATGTCCACTGATGGATGAATGCATAAAGAAGATGTGGTACATACCTTCTTTGAAGGATTACTGGAATATTACTCAGCCATAAAAATGAATGATATAATGCCGTTTGCAGCAACATGGATGGACCTAGAAACTGTCATACTGAGTGAGCAAAAGACAAATATCATATGATATCACTTAAATATGGAATCTAAAAAAAAATGGTACAAAGGAACTTATTTACAAAACAGAAATAGAGTCACAGATATAAGAAACAAACTTGCGGTTACTAAAGGAGAAAGGGGAGGGGAGGGATGAATTGGGAGACTGGGATTGAATATACACAATACTATATATAAAACAGATAACCAATAAGAACCTACTGTACAGCACAGGGAACGCTACTCAATATTCTGTAATGCCCTATATAGGAAAACAATTTGTAAAAGAGTGGATATGTATATATGTATAACTAATACACTTTGCTGTACAGCGGAAACTAACACAATATTGTAAATCAACTACCCTCCAATAAAAAGTAATTAAAAAAAATAAACAAAAGAACCCAAGCCTAGTGATGACACTAGCAAAATGGAATGAGACCTAAGATAATTAGACAACATTAATCTTAATTTGAAGAAAGGCATAGCAGCATGGTTTTCAACTAATGGGTAAGAGAAAGGCTGGTGTTCAAAAGTCCAGAAATAACACAAAAGACTAAGATATAGCAGAATTGTACTGCCATCTTTTTTTTTTTCTCATTTGTGCCTCATTAGACAGGCAGTATTATAACTGCAAAATAAAAGTCATAAACTTATTTCATTTAGTCAACCATCAACCTTAAGCTTATCTTACTAAAAACTAGTTAGATGCAGGATAAATTTTAGGAATCATGATTCTGTATCTTGTGTCAAACTCTATTTCAAACAAACAAAAAGAATAAAAAAAATTCTTGGAGCTCTATTAACAAATGCTAATTTCTATTGATATTATAATAAATACCATAATTGAACCAAGTTGTAGGTAGCATATGTGAAGAGCTAAATTATTTGTGATAATTTAGTCATTACTATGAATTAACAGGGTTTTTCTTCTTGAACTATCTGTTTTTAAATGACTAATATTAGAAAGTTAGTTAAATTTTTTCCCCTAAAGTTATGCTTGAAGAAAGTAAAATTCAGGTGTATAAAAACAAGTGAGGTAAGTTATGAGCAAATGAGAAAAAAAGGACACATTTCAACGGGCATTTCTTTTAAATATACCAACATATTTTATAGTCTACTTTGAAGGATGTTACCTAGTAACTTCAAGAAGGAGGAACATCTAATATATTTTATTAAAAAATAAAATCCAAAGAATAGTATTATTTACTAGCTACTTGCAAAAAAGAGAAAGAAATGAAATTTGAGATTTAAGGTTAAAAAAAGAAAAGGCAGAAAATGGAGAATCTAACAATACCTAGATTATTAAGCTAAAATTTTTTTCATCAGAACACTTCACAAAAATCAATACACTAGTAGGAAAGATATGAAATCACTTAATTCTGTGATCTGTTAATAAAATGGAGCATTCACCTGTTCATAATAAAGTAAGCAGAAAAAGGTTTTCATTTGAATTCAGAAAAATAAGTTAGAAACTAAAAGGAATCCCATAATGCAAAAGTTCCATTTACCCTGCATTTTTTTCAAGCATTCCAATCTTACTCAGAAATAATACAAAATATCCAACAGCTTTAAAATCCAAGGCCTTTAATTAGGTTTTCAGTAATGACCATAAATGCCTTCTCAAAACCCCTTTCACTGAAAGCAGAAGGCAACAGGCATTACACAACACCCTGAAAGCAGTGATTCCTTCTGACGCTGGTGAGGTGAAGATAAACATTAAATGGCAGGTTTTAGATCTTAACAAGGTCTCTTCAGAAAAAAAAAAAAAAAAGACAACTTTAAAAATCACACAAAAAATTAAGTTATCACTCAGTCTTTGTCAGGTTCCCAATGCAGTTTTAAGTTATTTTTACAAGTACATAATTTGAAATTAATAGATAAACCCGGTAAGTAAGATATGGTTTTCAGTATGTGTTAGGTTTTCTGTTAAGTATAGTAAATATGTAGATACAATTATTATGCTAACTGGCATCCTTTGCTACTCTTTAGCTGTGCAAAATAAACTTGAAATGATACATCCTGTAGTGGTATAATTTAAAAGATCCTTGATGTGACACTAACCACTTTCAAACTCTGGTCACAAACTGCATATAAATTGTAGGATTATTAAAATATGCCTTTTTGAAAAATAATAAGATGACCATTTATATCTAAATAAGGTTTCCCAGGAAGATATTAAATACTTTAGCATATAAAAGTTGCTGCCCCTTTTCCATGAGGACAACTGTTGCTTCACAAAATAACTCATGTGATCCAAGGCAAATGACTTCTTTCAAATGCAGTATTCTTTCCATGACTTTGAGGTATGCTTCAAGAGACCTACATCCATGAGAAAAGGGCACATTTGGATAGAAGACCACAGTTACATACACCAAGGACCCATTCTTAGGCTGGGAGTGCCCTTAAGAGTTATATTAATAGAGACTAAGAGATAGCTCCTGAAGCCATTTCTTCTACAACCTACAACCAAATTTGGATATGTAAAGGGTAATTCACATATGTGCTATGTCATGGATGCCTATTTTAAATAGTGGCTTCTTCAGGACACTCCTATTCAAACACCAACGGAAAGATCCTTATTCTACCAAACCACAATCTTCTATTTTTGGCAAGGTAGTACACTGTAAACAAAACAGAAGCAAACAAAAACAACAACAAAACTAGCTTAGATACAACAGTGATTCAGGCAAAAGTTCCCATGTCAACAGCAGGGAAAGTAATCTGAGAAATATTAATTTGGGGGGGCGGGGAAACCCTACCAAACAAATAATGCTAAAAATCAATCTTAGAATCACTCAAATGACTATCACACAAAAGGTATAAAAATGCCTTTAAAAAAGGAACAGTTCAGTTTATAAAAATAGCTGATTATGAGGTTTGTAATTAGAATGTCTTTGAAAGACATCCAAGCCAATTAACTCAGGCTCAATTAGTAAAGGATAAGAGGAAATAAACTTTTCCATAATTAATATTAGATGCCTTCTTCTCTTCAGTGAAACTAAGATTAAATTTGAAAATGGTATAGAAAATAATGAAATGAAACCTATATGACAGTTTAAAAAAACACCAATGCCACTAATAATAAACACAATAGGAGGCAAAAAATATATTTTTAAGCAATGATTACTCAAAAACGCCTTATAAAAAACTACATATTATAATAAAGTTAAGAAAAAGCTTCAAGACTAGCAGCTGGGCTTCTGTGAAACATGTAGGACCACGGAAGGCACTACAAAAGCATTAATCACTTCTAACTACAGTCTGACAGTTCAGTCTTTTCCTTCTTCTTAAGAAGACAGCCAGTGTGAATGTTATTTTTATATCCCCCTGAGTTTTAACATGATTGGGCAAAGAAGCACCAATTTAAAAAAATACCTGCAATGCCAGCACTGCAGTTTGGAATCACTTAAACTGATGGCCCCACAGGTCTCTCATAAGAGCACTTTAGAACATGATTAAAAATATAGAAATGCCTTTCGGTGTTTCAGTATTAAAGTGGAACCACCACAGATATCTGTTTTTAAAAATAATGCACTAAAAATGTCTGTTTATACAGTATAGTCTTTCAACCCTGTAGCGAGCATTCACCGCTATTTTCCACTCCGAGACAGCTTGTGCATCTGGTTGAAATGTCAGTATGCTTCATGGTGTACAATCCTTTTGGCTGGAAAATCTTGGCAAATATCATGTCATGCTTGTTTTGAGCAATATGCCTTGCAGGTCCTCTGGTAATGCTAAGATAATTGCATCTATGTGTGTCCGTAACTTTTCCATAGTGTCAGGTTTCACAGGTAAATGCTCTCGGTCAGCCTGTAACTATATAAGGAACATTTGGGAAGCATTTAAGTTATCTTTTGTGTCTGGATTAACACAGTATATTCTCTAAATAAACAGACAAAGATTTGATTAATGGTCAAAGATTTGAAAACTTCAGACTGAGACCAGAATTAACAGAAGCTATGGCACCCCACTCCAGTACTCTTGCCTGGAAAATCCCATGGACGGAGGAGCCTGGTGGGCTGCAGTCCATGGGGTCGCTAAGAGTCGGACACAACTGAGCGACTTCACTTTCACTTTTCTCTTTCATGCATTGGAGAAGGAAATGGCAACCCACTCCAGTGTTCTTGCCTGGAGAATCCCAGGGACGGCGGAGCCTGGTGGGCTGCCGTCTATGGGGTCGCACAGAGTTGGACACGACTGAAGCGACTTAGCATAGCATAGCATTCTTAAAAAAAGCAAAGAACATGACACATTAACAGTATGATTGTTGAGTTAAAAAAAAAACTTCTAAAAAAAAAAAACTTCTATGTAATACTAACATAGATAATACCAGCACAGACCATGTGGTATTAAACATGTCAGAATGTTTTCGGTAAAGCTCATTAGACTCCATGTAAATAACTAAAAAAAAAATATATATATATATATATATATATATATGGCTTCATTATGATCTACTTGAGTGACAAGTATTTTCAGTCCAGTGACCATCAACCGTCACTGGACTGAAAATACTTGTCACTCAAGTAGATCATAATCAACCGACCAATCACAGGTCCTCTCATTTAAAAATTTACTTCTGTGATACATCACAGACTACCACCTCAAATGAGAGCAAAATAACCCTATGGATCTTTGGCCGTTTTGGCTACATACCAGCTTATTTTTTAGCTTCAATACAAGGTCCACTGTTTCTACTTCTGTGTGTTTCTGGGTCCAGAGAAGTAAGTCCTAGAAGAATAAACAAATCCCAAATGAATAAATAATCAAAATAATATCGAAATCATGCTCTTTTAATAGGCAAAACTACTGGAAAGGAAGGACAAGAACAGGGTTTTAACCCAGACACAGCATTACAGTTTAAGAATAATTCTGTACATGAGACAGTGAGACAGTGAGAATCAGATACTTTTTGATGTTAGCCAGAATGACTGTCTAATATTTGGAAGTAAAATATTATGTAAGAAATGTAAGAAATTCCTTTCTGAAGTGCTCCTTTTAGATCAATCAAGAAAAACAAATTTGGAACTTAAGATACAATACTAACCCCCACCCGTAAGTAGTGAGTAATTTATAAGGAACATGAACTAACATTAAGATAATTGTGAATATGAATATATTCCTGGATATAAACTTCGTATCTTCAAATAATCTCTTCCTGGGCTTATCTGTGGTTATCTTCATGGTATTCTTTTTCTGAAAGTCACTGGGAGTTTATGATTAGAAAGTTAAAACTGAGGTTAACCCACCTCAAGCTAAACACACTTTGAGACTATCCTTTGTATATTTAACAAAAATTTATTTTATTTGTCTGTAGGATCTTTTATTGCAGGGCACTTGTGGAGCACAGGCTCAGTTGCTCTGCAGCATGTGGGATCTTAGTTCCATGACCAGGAATCAAACCCATGTCCCCTGCACTGCAAGGCGAATTTTTAACTACTGGACCATCTGGGAAGTCTCTATCCTTTATATTTTTAAAAGTAGCTTAACTTAAAATAGTCTTCTGACAATTTATAGAATGTGGAAAAGTCCAAATACAGGAAAAATGTATTAATAATAACTAGGAAAGGTGAATAAGGCATGGTGGAAAAGATATCAAGTTAGACTGCTTGGATTTGAATCCAAACTTCATCCAGTGGTATGCTATTTAACAACCGGTTCTCCAGGAAAAGTCTCTTAGCTTGTAGCTTTGCCAGTTTCTGTGGTGTAAGTGTTCCTCTGTACCTGATTTCAAGCTACCATTCTGAGATCCCTGAATACAGAACTAGGAAAAGATGCACACAAGTAGCTCTTGTGAGCCAGTGCAAGCGGGCTCGAGCACACTGCTGGTTTCACTACTTAGCAGTGATGTGATCTGAAGCAAATCACTTAATTTGTAATCCTCAAATGTACCCTAAAGCAGATCATAACATACCAACTTCAGTGAACTGTGAAGAGTAAAAGACTTTATCCACTTCGAGCATCTGCACAGTCCCGGCACATCACACATGATCTAGAACAGTTAGCTATTACTATTTATAAAGTAGTGGATAAAAATAGAACATTCCAGTCCCTATGGAGTTATCTTCAATAGCTGTTAACCATCACACAAACACGCTGTTTTCTAACCTCTTCACAAAGAGCTTCTAGATGGAGTGCCTCCAGTTTCTGGGTCATTTCCTTCCTCCGGGTCTTGAACCAACCATCAAAATTTGGAGATTTTAGAAAATGCCTATAAAAATAAATTAAAAAAAAACAAAGTTTGATATGACTTAACTTCCTTTCCTCAATACCTTTTCTACCTATAGCTAGGAAAACCACATGAAACAATGAATTCTTTTTTAAAGAATATACTTAAGTCCAGTTTTTTGTTTCATTTTTAAATAAAGATCTAGAGATGGATGAAATAGAAAAAAAAAAAAGCGGGGGGGCACTAACCGGTAAAGTCCAATCCAGTCACCCTTTATTCTAGAGGTCAGCTGAGGTCCTGTTTTCTCAAGTGTTTTCATAAATTCTTCTGGAAGAAACTGTCTTAACTGGGGTGGACTCTAGAAAACAAGACATACTGAATTTAAATATTAAAAATGGATATAGTCACAGAAGTTAATTGTAGTTAGAGAACTGATATAGGAATTTAATGGAATATAGTTATACCTTCCATGGAGAAATGCTT
Source organism: Bos indicus x Bos taurus (assembly GCF_003369695.1). Lineage (NCBI taxonomy): Eukaryota > Metazoa > Chordata > Mammalia > Artiodactyla > Bovidae > Bos > Bos indicus x Bos taurus. The sequence continues at coordinate 17,227,052 of NC_040097.1, forward strand.
TTCTGCAAAGGCATCAAGCTCGCCACATATCTTTCCTAAGTCCAAGGAAAAAAAGTTAGTCAAGGTTAGCTTTTCTTGCCCAGAGATGTCTTCAAAAATGTTTAAACTGACCTACTTAAAAAAAGTGGGCATGGGACTTCCATGGTGGTCCAGTGGCTAAGACTCCGCACTCCCAGTGCAGGGGACCCGGGTTCAATCCCTAACCTAATCAGGGAACTAGATCCCACATGCTGCAACTAAAGATCCTGAATGCAACGCAAGACGCTGCCAAATAAACAAATGAGTATTTTAAACATTTTATTTAATTTTGGCTTCCTTGCTGTGTGTGGACTTTCTCCAGCTGTGATGTGCAGGCTCTTCATTGTGGTGGCTTCTCTTGTTGCAGAGCACAAGCTCTAGAGCACGTGGGCTTCAGCAGTTGTGGTTCTCAGGCTCCAGAGCATGGGCGTAGCAGCCCTGCAGCACGTAGGATCTTCCCAGACCAGAAATCGAACCAGTGTCCCCCGCATTGCAAGGTGGATTTTTAACCACTGGACCACCAGGGAAGACCCAAGAATAAATATTAAAAAAAAAAAAGAAAGTGGACGCTTCCTAGTTTTTTATCATATGCTCTTTCAATGGAGATCAACAACACCATCACTCCTCTCAATAGATACACTACCTTTAGACTCAATTGAGAAGTCAGACTTTTAATAAAAATTTAAATAAATTTAAGATAATCCAAGAAACTACTTTTCATTATCTTTTTATTTTTTTTAAGTCTTAATTGAATTTGTTACAATATTGCTTCTATTTTATGTTTTAGCTTTTTGGCCAAGAGGCATGTGGGGTATTAGCTACCGGATCAGGGACTGAACCTGTACTCCCTGCACTGGAAGGTGAAGTCTTATACTACAGTGGACCCCCAGGGAAGTTCCAGAAATATCTATTTTTAATGATAATAATTAACCTTATCAAGTAACTGTGTGCCAGGAAGTTTACTCAGCATTTTACATGCATGATCTCTTTTAATATTTGCAACCATCCCTTGTGGTAGGTATTACTGGGAAACTGAGCATTGAAAGGCTAAATAACCTGCCCAAGTTCATACAAATTGAACTTGAATTCAGGTCTACTTGATTTTAGCCCGTGCTCTTAATTAAGCATTACAGTCAAGTTCACTTGCCTAAATAAGCAGACTGAAATAGAACAATATAACCTGACATCTGTAGACCCAGAGAGAACATTTCTTCCCAAAGTATAATAGCAAAGATTTCCAGGTTTCCCTTCTACAGTATTCTTAGACAGATTACATTAGCAACTATATGAGTCTCTCTCTGATGCAGTCTCCGGACCAGGACTACATCATGTTATTACTTTATACTGTGAGGCATCTTTTAGTAATTTAACATGATGCTCCATTGAATTTCACTGAATAACCATATCACCTAGTCATTTATTTCATAAATATTTATTGAATGAGTGCTACTATATGACAGACTGAGGAAAAGATAATGAACAGGACACATAAGGAACTACATCATAGAACTACATGCTAACAGATATATCAAATTATGCTCAAGAAAATAATATCAGAGAAAGAAGTTCCAGTAGGACATTTTAAGCTGCAAAATGCAGTAATTATATAACATTTCATAATGATTATCTTTTAAGATTCACAACCCTGAGAAGTATTTAACAAAAGTATAATTAGCCACATTTTACACATCAAGAAATTGAGAGTCAAGGAGAGGAAGTGACTTATCAAAATTACACAATTAATTACCAGAACCAAGAGTCTGGGTGTCTTGCAAAGAACTCTATTTTAACTACTACACACATAAGCAACCAAAACAATTTAAGATAAGGTTTTGGTGGATGGAAAAAACATCATGTGCTCTTCAACAAGTCATTAAATTAAGCAAATACATATGCTAACTTACTAATGGAATGATGAAGCTTTGTGTCAGTTCCAAAAAATAGCGTCGGAGGATAACACTTTGAGCTTCAGAAGGACGCTTCTGTTGAACACCCTTAAAAGAGGGAAAAATGAGAACCTAGACTCTAGTGTCAGAGAATAGAAAATAATGAATGATTATAGAAGCTTAGCTGATATAAAAATTTATGGACTTTTATTTGATGTAAAAAAAACCTAGAACTTCATCTTGAAGTAATTTAATGTGAAATTCACTATGCAATATCCTATTAAAAAATCCTTAGAACAGAATATAAGATATTCATCCCATCCTTTAAAATATTAACTCACAATGACTATCTTTATTTCATACTTGCTGTATTAATACTATGTATTTTCCAAAAAAATGCTAACTATCCCAATTGTCAGGTACTAAGCTACCTCATAGTATAGTCCATAACTTTTTCACTGTAATTCCTAAGTTTTCAGGAAGACTGGCACTAGTTGGTAGCTGAAGCCCCCATATTTCTAGCCCATAATTGCTGCTACATTAGTCTCCTGATTTTTATGAGGCATTCATTCAGAAGAGAGACCTCTTTTCACGTGATTGCACATAAAGCACATATTACCTTACTGGATATTGCATACCTGAGTAAGAACATTTAAATTAATACAAGAGCAAGTAATCACCTTCTGTAATTGTTTTATGATATCTTCGTCTCTATTTAGATATGGCTTATAAGAAGTATAAACTCCTAAGAAGTAAAGAAAAGAAAAGAAGGTAAGCAGTAGGACCCATTTACCTATATAGTATATATTTAAAAATTAGTAAAAGTCAATACCAGGTTTAGAATCCAGAGTCTTTAGATTCTTCAGTTTTTTCACTTTAACCTGCTTAGGTATTTCACCTGAAGGGAAACATCATAAAGATTCTTGTAGTTATTTGAATTTTGCATATCACAAAACTGGAATGTTCTAAGACTGATAATCCACTGGCTGTTATTTAATACTTATTAGTCAGGGATGCTGCAGCTAAGGTGTTCTTGTTAACATCGATTGATATTTAAGAGTTTATTTCTAGTACTTTGAAACTGGATAAAAGCAACACTGGGTTATAACAACATTACAGAAACAACCTGTGTAAATTATATAAAATGGATATTTGATTTCATTAATACTGATCATTACTTTAAAATTTCCCTTTTCATCACTCAAGCTTTAAAATCTTTTGTGCTAAGTATATGGAACATGACTAAAATAGCATTTTGAATATGATGTCAAACATAATACCATTTAAGAGTAAACAGAATTGAAAGCAACTCCTAAATTAATATGCAGTTGTAGTATTCAAAGTTTGTTTTTATTTTTATTTTTCCTGGTACGGCCCCAAATTCTGCTTTTGCAGTGTAGAAACACTGCCACCAGGTGGCGACAGTGGAAGGCACAACCGCAATCTGAGCCACAAGTGGACTCTTCTACATTGAGGGGAAATGTTTCACCTTTCATGAAATCATCAAACCCAATTTCTAGTTAGAAATTCAGTTTATAATTTGATCCAATATTCAGTAGTAGAATTACTTTCTCTTTGAGGAATACTTGTTAAGTACCATTATCCTTGCATTATGTTTCTTCATTTAATAGGATTTGGGTGAATTAAAACTAGGTACAGTAATCCCTTTATAACAGGAGGAATGATTTTTCTGCAGGATTAAAACTATACACACACACACACATATATATTTCTCATAAAGCTACAAGCTTCTGGGCCCAGGGGAGCAAAATCTCAGTTTCATTATGCCCTCCCAGCTAATTGGACAGAACATCCTTTTTCTGCAGTTTTACTGATCCACTTAGATAGTCTTGAATTTTCAAAGTCAGGATTCTAAGCAGACCTGTTAAGCTTTATAACTTGTGGAGAAATTTGCAGTGGTCTTGGTCTCAAGATCAATGGGCAAAAAGGAAAAATATCCCAAGAAATATACCCAGTACTCCTAAATTAAAAGATAAATGGATTTTCATGAATGTGATATCAAAACCAAAGACAATGAAGGAAAATACTGACAAGCTGGACTTCGTCACAGTTTAAAAGGTTTTGTGCATCAAAGGATACTATCAAGAGAGTGAAAAGACAACCCACAGAACAGGAAAATGTATTTACTTTTCTTTGTATCAATAATAATAATAATAATAAAGGACTATATACCAAATGGGATTTATTTAAGGAATGTAAGGTTAGTTTCACATTAAAAAAATCAATTAATTCAATATACTTTATTAAAAAGGACAAAAACCACATGATGATCTCCACAGATACAGAAAAAGCATTTAACATTTAACACCAATTCATTATACTCATTCTCAACAGAGTAGGAACAGAAGGGCACTTCCTCAACTTGATGAAGGACATCTATGAAAAACCTACACCTAACATCATAATTACACCTGTATATTGAAAACTACAAAATGTTGCTGAGAAAAATTAGAGAATATCTAAACAACAGAGAGACAGTCTAAGTTTCTGGACTGAAAAACTCAGTATCTTTAAGATGGCACTTCTCCCCCAAGTTGATTACATATTCCCTGTTGTAACCAAATATATTCCTATCAAAATTCCAGTTACCTTTTTTGTTTTCTGCCCAATGCGCAGAAATTGACAAGGTTATCTTAAAATGTATATGGAAATGCAAATAGCCAAAATAGACCCAGAAGAGACAAAACTATTTTGAGAAAGAATAGGAAAGGTGGAAGATTTATATCTCCTGATGTCAAAACTTACTATAAAATTATAGTAATCAAGACATACTGGTATAAAAATAAGATCAATGAAACAGAAACAAGAGCCCAGAAATAAACCTTATGTTTATGGCCAATCAATTTTCAAAAAGAGGTATCAATGCAATTCAATGGATAAAGAACAGTCTTTTCAACAAATGATGCTAAGACAACTTGATATCAATGTGCAAAAAAAAGATGACGTTATACCCTGAACCCCACATCATACATAAAAATTAACTTGGAGTGGTTCCTAAATATAAGCGCTAACAATACCATTTTTAGAAGAAAACATAGAAGAAAATCTTTGTGATTTTAGGCTAGGCACAAGTTCTTAGATAAGTTCTTAGATAAACATCAAAGGTCAATTCATAAAAGAAATAAAGAAAACTGATAAACTAGACTTCATCAAAATTAAGTACTTTTGCACTTCCAAAGACATCATTGAGAAAACAAAACAAGAAGTCAAATACGGTGAGAAAAAATCTGCAAATCATGTATCTGAGAAAAACCTGTGTCCAAAATACATAAAGACCTCTTACAACTAAAGAAGACAAAGAACCTAATTTTTAAATGGACAAAAGATTTAAACCACCATTTCACAAATAAGATATACAGATGACTAATAAGTAGATGGAAAGATACTCAACATCAGTAGTCACTAGGAAAAAGCAAATTAAAGCCATCATTTCAAACCCACTAGAAAGAAAAAAAGGAAGAGATAATATCAAATGTTGGCAGGGATGTGACATGAAGAGATAGGAACCCTCATACACTGTTGGTTAAGAATGTAAAATGGTGGGCCACTGCAGAAAACTGTTTGGCATTTTCTTAAAAAGTTAAGCAGGCTCATCAGTTCATGCCACTTTACCAATGATCTTTTCAAAAGCTTCTAATAATAATACTTACATCCCCAACACATAGCCTTTTCTCATTGAAAAAGGACAATAAACAGTAGTCTGCTGCTGCTGCTAAGTCACTTCAGTCGTGTCCGACTCAGCCCACCAGGCTCCGCCGTCCCTGGGATTCTCCAGGCAAGAACACTGGAGTGGGTTGCCATTTCCTTCTCCAAAGCATGAAAGTGAAAAGTGAAAGTGAAGTCGCTCAGTCGTGTCCGACTCTTAGCGACCCCAGGGACCACAGCCCACCAGGCTCCTCCATCCATGGGATTTTCCAGGCAAGAGTACTGGAGTGGGGTGCCATTGCCTTCTCCGAAACAGTAGTCTACTATGTTACAATTAATCAAATGGTATAGATTAATAGGACTAAAATAAGAAAGTAAATATCAAGATTAAATTATGATAAAAACCAACTTTCCATATCTTCTCATAGATAAGACTCTGGTCACTGCTGTGCTCTGAATTATCAGGCAGAACACTAATGAAATGTCAAAGGATCATGACACTGACATTTCCAGAGTGCCATGAATTAAGTACTGTGTTTAATTCTCCCAGCAGACAAAGAATCCAAGGTTTAAAGGTCACACAGAACTGACTGTCAAGGTAAAGTCCTTTGCCCTTTCCCCTATTTCTTAAGGCTTCTAAGGATTTCAGTCTAAGATTGAGTCTAATATTTGTAAATAACAGGGTTTAAAATGTTATTTCCTGACTCTAATATGTCTATCAGATTTATTTATATTCCAGGAAGGATATTTTATAAAATAAATAAATAATGTATTAAATATAATACCCATAATACCAAAAGAAAAGTCTTAATAAGTAACATATCATAATATCATTAAAAGAACATTTTGGACAGTTCACATCTCAATTATTTGCATAGAAAATTCAAGAATGTCCAGTGAGAAAATGTCAGAGGTACCACTAAACTGTCATTTAGGTTAACAAAATTGCCAATGGTTAGAATTTATTTACTCATTTAATAAACATTCATTAAACATGAATGGAAAGGCACCATGGAAAGGTGGTGGTGGTTTAGCCGCTCAGTCGTGTCCGACTCTTGCTACCCCGTGGACTGTAGCCCGCCAGGCTCCTCTGTCCATGGGATTCTCCAGGCAAGAATGCTGGAGTGGATTGCCATTGGCTTCACCAGGGGATCTTCCTGACCCAGGAATCAAATCCCGGTCTCCTGCATTGCAGGCAGATTCTTTATTGATGGACCTACAAGCGAAGCCCACAGAAAGGTACTACATGTCTTTTTTTTTTTTTTCAGTGAAAGCACAGCCTGTGGCCACTTCTTTAATCAGTATCAGTACCACAAAAATGTTTAATTCTTGTTTTCAATTCCTAGTTGAGAATTTTGTGTTAAACTGAGTAACCTGAACTTTCTTTAAGGTTTTATTCAAGCACTGTTGGGAAAATCTTGTTTAATTGGGCTTATATTAATATATATATAAAAAGTAGCTCAAATTTTTGAGGTTTCATTTTGTTATAATTCATATAACACTGTAGGTGCATTTTTGGTAGGAGGACATGACGGCTTACACATTTAAGAACCTGTATATTTTAACTGGAAGTCATGCTCTCCTTTAAAGGTTTTATTCCAGTTGTCTCAAAGAAGTTTGCCATCAACATAACTAAAAAGTAACCAAGCAATGAAAACAAACAGGAAGAAACAAACCTGCTCATCCACATTACACACTAAAACAAGAACACCAAGAACTTTACCTGCAGGTTTAAGGTCTCCTATTCGAATAATGTGTGGCCAGTGCTGGAGTGTTTTTGCGAAAAAAGGGTTGGTCACTCCTAATATGACTGAGGGCCTACATAAAAACAGAACAAAGCCAAAGTCACCAAAAAACGCATGTCCCATCAGTTTACAATTTATTTTGAGTGAACAATAGATAATCTTTTCCTTCACTGGTACTATGTACCAACTACATGCCAGGCACTATTTTTGGCATGAGGTATATAAAGATGAAAAGACACGGTCTTTCTTAAACCACACAGGAAAAAGGGTATACATACCCAATTATAACATCAGAAATTAGAATATAGTGAAGGTGATATAAAATGTACAAGAATTACAAAGGAGAAACTATGTCTGCCAGCGGACTAAAGGACAGATTCACTGAAACAATGACATGTGTACAGAGATATGAAAGATGAATAGGAGTTTTGTTTTGAAGTATAGTTGATATATAATAGTATATAAGTTATGACAGGAATTTTTTGTCAAGGGTATAAAAAAAAAGTGATACATGAGAATGAACAGTATGTGCAAAGACATGAAGTGAGATCATGGTCTACTTGTAAAACTACATATAGTTCAGCACTCTTAAAGCACAAAGCCGGAAGCGTGAACAGTCTGAAATGAAAGCAGATGGGCAGATGCTAGCCAGATCACTAAGTACCAACTTTACATGCTAGGAAATTTAGATGTTATCTTGTAGGCAAACAGAAGCTACTGGAGAACCAAATAGAGGAATGTTACATAAATAAAAATGTACTTACTAGAAAGATCACTTGGGTGGGGGATTTGGAAAATGCTCTACAAAAAGGGGAAGAAGTTTGGGGAAAAGAAACAGCAGATATGAAACAGACTAGAAATAGTAAGACTAGGAAAAGAGCTTTGGAAAAAGATAACAAATTTATGAGAGATATTTTAGGATGTTGAACTGGCAGAATTTGGGTAAACTTTATGTGGAGCATATTAAAAAGGAGAAATTTATGACAATTCAGGTTTTTGATAACTAAGTAAAAAGAAGTACCATTCCTTCCTGAAAATAGGAAGAGGCATGGAACTAGGGGAAAAAATGAGGAGACAAAAAAGAAATCAGTTTGAACATGTTTAGTTTTGGGTGCCATTAAGATATCCAGGTGGCAACACAGTAAAAAACAACAAAAACAAAAACTTGGATAGAGGTCGAGACCTTGCAAAGATTTGAACTAGGAAGACAAACTTCAGTCCTCATTATGTAGGGGTTAACAGAGACCGTGGGTACAGATAAGACTGTTCAGAAAGAATTATCGGTCTGAAATCAGAACCCAGAACACAATACTGGAGAATACCAACATTTAAGGGGTTGGCAGAGGAAGAGAAGTCTGCAGAGAAGACTGAGTGCACCACCAGACAGTCAGGTGAGATGGCATCAAAGATTAAAGTGTTTTCAAGGTCAGTGGATTCAATGTCATGAGAAAAGGGAAGGCAGGAAAAAACAGGGCAATAATGTGTCCACAGGTTCAAGGCAGTGAGAAGGGTCTTCTTAACCTCAGCAAAAACAACTTCAGCAGAGACGAAGAAATCAACTTGCAATGAATTGAGAAGCAGCTAGGAAACCAAGAAGTGGAGACAGTAAATGGAAATTTTTATTGTTATTCTAGAAACTAGGCTATGAAAAAAAGGTGAGCAATAGAGCAAGAGCTAAGAGGGAAAGGCAAGATATTTTTTTTTCCCCTTTTATAGACTGAGAAGAATTTTTATATGTTTGTATGGTGATTCAATGAGGAAGGGGAAGGAAAAGGAAGTTACAGAGCAAGAAAAGATAACTGATACTGTAAGAGGTCATGAAGCAAAGAACAAAGAGAACTAAAACTACAGTTGGGTAGCTAGCTATTAATAACAATTATGGCTTCCACAGGTAAAGCAGATCATTTACAGAAAATAAGATACTGACTCTTGAAATGTGAAATTATTACCAGCTGCTCCTCAAAAGTACCTTTACAAAATCAATCTCGCAATAAGTTCAAATTTTAAACTTTTAAATTATTACCAAAAATAATTCTAAATGCTTTGGTTATGCATGATGCTGGATGCTGGGGGCTGGTGCACTGGGACGGCCCAGAGGGATGGTATGGGGAGGGAGGAGGGAGGAGGGTTCGGGATGGGGAGCACATGTATACCTGTGGCGGATTCATTTTGATATTTGGCAAAACTAATACAATTATGTAAAGTTTAAAAAATAAAATAAAATTAGAGAAAAAAAATAAAATAAAATAAATATACTAAATATAAATTTAAAAAAAAAAAAAAAAAAAGGTTAATATTTAGTCAATAAAAGTTATTTTGTTTACTCACGGGGCTTGAGTACGGGTAGTATATTCTTTGAATTCACTATCATGAATAGTGAAATAAGGTCGGAAATCACTGAAGTACTTTAATGGAGAAATACAGCTGTGAGGCAAGAAACACATGTGAAACAAAGGACAGAAATTAAAGGCCCTACACAGTAACTATAAAACCTCTATACACAGAGTTTACCCCACTGAGATCATTATCTGTTTCAATAAATGGTAAGCTTGTTTCAGGACAATGGCGATATGTAATTACCGAGTGGCTAAAATACAGAAAACACACTGGATTTAAGAGAAGTTTGGGTGAAACTCTGACTCTGTCATTCACTAACTACATGCGTTTTACTAGACACTGACTGTTCGCACTACTGGTATCTATCAGGTGCCAACTTTATGTGAGTGTATGAGCATGCCTATTATTCAGAAAAAAAACAAAACATGGTTCCAGCCCTAATGGAGCCTGAATTAATTTTCTCATCAATAAATGGTGCTATAATGAGTACTACCTTCTCACAGGGTTATTGTGTAGATCGATGCAATGAATGTGCAAACAATCACAGATGGTAAAGTGTTGTAACTATCACCACCAGGAACCAAATATACTCACTTAACAAGTGCCAATACAGTCTCTGAAGACTCTGATGGTGACGGTGCCATGACCACAAGGGGCTCACCCAACAGCACCAGCTCCCAAAGCATCTGACTATGAAGGAAAACTGGGCAGAAACACCTGGAAGGTGTTTACACAGAAGAGACAGTCTTACTTATCCATTCAAGGTTTAAGTTCCTATATAGTGATTCTAAAAACTTCATATTGATACAATTCTTATAGCTATATATACCTTGAACTGATATACAAATCCATTTATACAGAATATGGTGATGCATAGAGATATAAGTTCCTTTTATCCACATAAAATATATAGTGATTTTATTCCAATTTTTACAAAATTAAATGTAAAATAAATATAAAATTTAATGTAAAATTTAATTTTACAAAATTTAATGTAAATATTTACAATATTAATGTAATATACTGACACACAGAATGGCTAACAATAAAAGCATACAAGATAATTATTAAATTACTATACCATACGGTACGAACTGAACTGATGGTACATCTAGTTTATCAATACTGCTTTGTTACATTTGAATTTCTTAAGTATGTTGAAGGAAACAAGAAAAAATTAATTTTCTAAAGGATATTTACTAGATGTACTTAATTTCAATGTTAATGCTTTCATCATTAAAGGATGGATGAAAAGAAATCACAATGGAGTGGGGTTCTAATGCCAAACAACAGAATGATTTCCTAGGAAGATCCTCTCCCTACAGAAATGCTGCACATTTTTATAGTAGCCCTGGAATTAGACAGAAGCATATAGGAACAAAACTCTGGTACATTACCTAGCCTAAGTTACATCTCCTCCTAGCCAGGTCAAAATTTTTCCTAGTAGATTAGAGGAAAACTACTTATCTATTTATAAAAATCACAACTGATCTACCTAGTTGAAAACATATACACACAACAAAGAAAAAGAAAGAAAACAAAAAAACAAGTAACTTTTAAGTATAAAAATATGAAACAAATTTGTGAGCTGGAAGTTAGGGAAAGTTAATTTTAACTACTCAAAGGCAAGAAAAGATATGTAAGGAAGAGCAAAAAAAAAAAAACCACAAAAATAAAAACAATACAAAAGGGAAAATATCGATAGAGAAGGCTGGGGAACGCCAAACTAATGAAATGATCAAAGTGAGCATTATCAGTAAGAAGGCAAGTTTTGGTTATCTCCCGACCAAAGATAGAGAGCCTGAATCTAATCACAGGTAAACCCCAGACAAACCTAAGCTGAGGGACTTCCTGTAAAATAACTGTCCTGTAATCCACAAGAATGTCAGGGCATGAAAGGAAGACTGAGGAAATGTTCCAGACTAAGAGAGACTGAAAACACATGACAACTGAATGCAACAGACAACTCTGAACGAGATATCGTTGTGACAACTGGCGACATTTGAATGTGATCTCAGTAGTAGATGGTATTATCAAAAGTAGATGGTATTATCATTATTAATTTTCCAATGTTTATGGCTGCACTGAGTCCTTATTTGTAGAAAATAGACACTAAAGTATTAAGGGATGATCGGGGCATCAGGTCTCCAACTGACTATAAATTGGTTCTAGGAAAAAAAAGTTTTCTGTACTGTACTGACCACTTTTCTGTACATTTGGGATTGTTTCCAAATTTTATATAGATGCATAAATTTTATATAATACATAAAATTTTGAAATAATCATGAGCTTACAGAAAAGTAGAATATATATAATTTATAAAAATATATAATGTATATAATTATATATATAATTTTTAAACAATAATTTATATATAAAATTTTAAAATAAGCAAAGGAAAAATGGAAAAGACCTGTATGAAAAACATCTGACCAACTAACTTTAATCGCAGGATGCCCTTAAGGCATCAAAGTTGCAAACTAGTTTTTCTCTGAAGTATAGTAATAATATGTTCAGTTCAGTCGCTCAGTCGTGTCCGACTCTTTGCGACCCCATGAACTGCAGCACACCAGGCCTCCCTGTCCATCACCAACTCCCGGAGTCCATCCAAACCCATGTCCATTGAGTCGGTGATGCCATCCAACCATCTCATCTTCTGTCGTCCCCTTCTCCTCCTGCTCTCAATATGTTATTAGTAAAGGCACAAACAGATAGGAAGTACAGTTACAAGATGAAGCAGTCTCTGAAAGCTCTGTGTTGTACTGGTAATATCTGTTATACAAAGTGGTTTTTATTGAGAGGGAGATAAGTATTAAATATTCAAGAGAGGAAACCTTTAATAGACACCGGTGGTACGCATTAAGTTAACTGCAGTGTTAATTACTACAATGAGGGCTTTGTAGGGAAATGACAGAGCTAAATGTCTAAAATGCTAAAATCTTTCTTTAGCACGACTTTTATATTCATTCTGGAGAATCAAGCTTTATGCTCCCAATCTACCTGCAAGTCCCCCAAAAAAGCCATCCCTGGAAAAAAAAATATCATTTACTGTTCTCACACCCAACCAAACAAAAAAAAAATTGTTTCTACCATATAATACTCTGTCCATACACAAAGTTCCTTAGGAGTCAAAGAAAATGATGTGCAGTCAGGAATGAATCATTTGTTTTTTTCCAATTTTTCCCACATTTGATATAGGAACATTCATTTTCTAAAGAAATTAATAACAATATCATAAAGCAAATGAGACAAGGAAGTTAACAAAATTTTTTATTCTTTACCTGAAAAGATCCACTTCATGAACAGTAGGTAAAATAACAGATATATGAGCATCTCCCTAGGAGATAAAAAAGACAAATAGACAAGATGTCATTGAAATTTACAGAAACTGGTTTTTAAAATCTAACTCATGATCAGTAAGCCATGTTGCCCTCTCTGTCTTTTAGGATTCTCTTCCTCCAGAAGCAGCCACAAAGAGAATGGGTGTTATCAGTCTCCCCTAACACAGCAGAAGGTCAAGGATGACACAGATTCCACAGATAAAGCATTAATCCAGTAGTCAGATGTCAGATTAATTCTCAACTGTATGAAATACTTCCATAATACTAGTTGAGATATACAACAGGCAAAATTAGTCTTCCTATTGCTCTCCATTTTTATTTAATTCAAAGAACAAGGGAGTGCTAATACACCAGTTAAATAATTTCAAATGAAAAATTCATCCCCACCCACAAACAAATGTAACTGTGGGGAAAATGAAAGGCAATCATAACTACATAATCCTTTTGATTAAGTTTCCCCAAACAGAAGTCTGTTGACCATTCTTCTAAGATTAGAGGTTTTGTTAGAATCAAACCTTGTTTAATCTTTTTCAAAAGACAGCTTTTTCCTTTTCCTCACAATTACAGTATAAATTCTGAGTTCTCCAGTGTCTACCAGAGAAAGAACAACAACAACAAAAACGGAGCAACATTAGGAAGCTTATTATCAATTCATTAAAAATTATTTAATGGGATATTTCAGTGATATTCAGAAATGTAACATAAATCTAAGAAATTCTAAATTTGCTAGTTGAAAATTTCTGCTAAAAAGACTATATATGCTGGATTATTCTACCACAGTACCATACTACCTGCTGAGTTAACTGCACTATTTGAGTTGTCCCAGGCTTGTCGTGACATGTGGGAATCCGGACCTGAAAAAGAAGAAAATAACTCTGGCTACAAAAGAATGACCTTTTTTAACACAGTAATTTGTGAGTGACAGTACAAGAAGGGATCAGAAGCACTCAGTCTATCCTGAAGCTGAAAGGTATACTCAGCAATGCCTAAAAAGCCGTGAAAGCAAAACACTTTTGTAAGATTCAAAATAAAAGTTGTATTTATTTTCAGTCACAGCAGAAGGTAAGTGAACCAAGGTCTCCACATTCCCACACATAGAAATCACTAACCCACTGAGAAGCAAACGTGCTGAAAACCAGAAAAGGACATCAACTACATACCGTTCCTGCTTATTGTTCCAGTCTTTGCTTCATTAATATACACACACCCAAACACACCCTCTCAGGCTTGCCAAACTACGGGATATATCTCACAGGGAACCATGAGAACTCTCAACCCAGAGCAACTTTTGATTATTTAGGAGGGGGGGAAAAACAGAACAGAAACGAGGACATCTGAAGAGAGAACATCGCCAAAAATAAGCCCAACTTAAAAATGAATGGCAAAAGCACTTAGAGCACATTTACACAAACTCTGAGAACAAAATGTTAACTCATTATATTAAAAACAAAAACCACACAGCTTAATAGAGAACAATACCCAGATGCTATTAAAAAGATTTCATAAGACTGAGAATCAATGGCTTTCCTAATTTCTTTTATTATTTTTTTTATTTGTTTTTTACTTTTTTTTTTTATTTAATTTTTATTTAATTAGTATACATGTGTTCCCCATCCTGTTCTTTTAAAGTTTACTAACTCATACTCAATTCTACACGTGCTCTGCAATACCATCCATCTCTGGAGGACCATGAAGCTGTACAATTCTAGGAGGTGGCATTCACATTTACAAATATTATTAAGAATAACACCACCATCCTCACACTCTACAGGATGAAAAGAGACTGGTGCCCTGTGGAGTTGTGTGACAAACAGTTTTGTGGTACCTCTGTAATTCCTTACACCAAGGACAAAGAAGTGAAAGCTGCAAAGCGACTGAACGTTATTAGGGAGTTAAAAAGCAAAATGCGTACGTGAACTTCCTACAGTTCTTTAAAAAAAGAGACAAATGAAATACAAGCTATCATTACCTTCATTACTACCCCCATAATAGGCAGGTATAATGTTTTCCCTGGCACTGGTGCAGGCCATCGATCAACATCATTACAAGCTGAAAATATAGTAAAATATTTCTTTAGTATAAGTGGAAATACTAAAATATTAACAATGGAACATTAGAAATTAGAACTCCACTTTTTGCTTTCTATATGGCAGAAAAAATACACTTGGAAGGATGGAAGATAAATGGCAAAAGAACTGAAATAACTTGTATTTCACAAGATACACACCAATGTTCTAGGATACAAACTGGCTAACATATGCTTTGAAATGAATAGGTTTTAAAAGAAGTTTTCTTATTTATTACTACTAAAATCAGCTACAAAGCACACAACCTAGAGGAAGTCTTCTTTCTGTATCAAGTGACATAGGATTTCTGTTTAATAGTACTCTAAGTATCGGAATTGGCAACTCAATATTTGTTCATTATTATCCAAAAAATAAGCATCATCTGTATTTCAAAAGGAGATAATAAAAGATAGGGTCTGTGTTGTTTGTAGGTAAATACGCCAGAAGCATAGTTTGATATCTCTCCATCAGATAACCCTCAAAATTCTTAACTGATCTTTTTTCACTTATTTCCAGTAAAAATTTTAAAACTCCTTTATAGAGGAACATAACTCATACAATATTTAACTTACCTGCTTCCAAATAAGGTTCATTCTTCTCAAAATACTCTGGTGCTATCTGCTTGAGCACAGTGTGAAAAAAATGAATATAAGGTAGCTTGCTGATTAAAACCAAGGACTGCAAGGGAAAAAAAAAACAAGTGTTTAATTTCCTTATGACTATAATTTAAGTTTGTCATTTCTTATGTAACCAATTACTAACAAGCCAAATTCAGCAAAAAGTGTGGATTTGAAAATAAAAAGGCTTTGACAGTAGATAGTTAAAAGGAATGTAAAACTAGAATGGCAGAACACTGAAGTTTAACCTTATTACTACATTTTAAGAGCATAAAGACATAGTCACAGATTTTCCTGCTCTCCAGGAAAAAGAATTTCCTATAAACAAATCAGTATCGTGGATAATTTCAAAGCCTAGCTACTATTTTTGTCAGCAAAGCAATATTAGGAATTAGCCAGATAAACTCTTCCTAATAAAGAAAATGCAAATGATGATGCTTTTTCAAACTAAAACCTATGGCTGTTATATTTTAGGGTTCAATGGCTTTAGCCACATTCTTAAAAATTGTCACTTTATAGTCTGTGATCACTTCAGATATAGAATATGCTGATTTTTTAAAAAATCTATTTTTCTTGAAAATTACTTTTCATCTTTCCACCAAGCATCAATACACGGCCAGGGCATGCTCTAATTACAGTAGGTAACAGTGTGTCCCTCCCTGTCAGCTGGGATCAAACTGGAACTAACTTATATTTATATATATATATATTTAGAAACAAAAAAATTATACATTTAGAGTGGGAGCAGTAATGCCTAAGAGGTTGGTCAAGCATATTTAGTGGCTCTTCAAAAAAACATACTGCAGACTTTTATTCGTTGTAACTATATCACAATCTGTTCATTCTTTCCCTTATTCTAAAATGTGAAAATTAAACAGATTGTTCTGAGTTTTGAAAGTTTCATACAGTAACTGTAACTTACTGCCAGGAATCTAGCACATAGATAGCAGAAAGGCAAAATTCAATAGCAGTTAAAAATTTAAGGGCAGATGTCTACAATCTAAAAAAAAAAAAAAAGATAAAATATAAATTCCAGTATGTTTAAAGATGAAATATGAAACTTTAAAGACTGTTCATTCTAATAATTTCTATTCTTCTAACCATGATGTAAAAATGTTTCCACTAATGTATATGAAAATTACCTTCTGAAAATAGCCTCTTTTTAGAGTTTTATCCCGAACTTGTCGAAAATACACATATCCATAAAAATAGGCAGGATCTTTCTATGAAAGAAGTGACAAATTAAAAACATACATATATATCAACTCTTTACTATTAATGGCAAGTTCCTTTATAAACTCAAACTGAGATATGAAGTATACACAAAAAGCTAGTTATACTTTTCCACCAAAGTAAACAACTATCATGATAATAACTGCCAGATAGAAACCTGCTAACTTGCCTAAAGATGAAATAATTATAGCTTAATGTACAAAGCCAACCTTCTATAACTTAATGTTTTTATTCTTTATTTACATCTATGGTAGTTAACGGAAATTGAAAATAATCAAATTCTGTTTTCCCCAATGGTACACTTAATGTTTTAAAAATCTGCCTACAATTTTTGAGGTATTCTAATAGAAAATTTCAAGAGAGAAATTAAAAGGAGTTAACTGTTAATCTGAGTCCTACATATACTGCTATATTTTTCACCCAATAATAATGAAACACTGCAATGTTTATCAACATACAATTTGAAAGGCAATTACATTCCCAAAAAACTTGCAAAATTTTTACATCCTAATGGAATAAACTCTGGCCCAGTTCCTTGTTATTCTTTAAACAAATATTTATTGACCACCTACTTTGAATAACGCATTGTGTTAGAGAAGATAAAATGATGCATAAGACATAGTTCCTTAAGAAGATCACAAACTAAGAGAGAGAAGACAAGTACAAAAATGACTATTATGTAAAAGGAGGGCAGGTACCATGAAAAAAGCACAAAGTAGTATTTTTTCCCTTCTGCCAAGGGGCAAGAGATTACCTGTCTATGGTGATCAGTAAAGATTTCACAGAGGCAGATGTTTTTGAATTAGGTACTGAAGAACAGATATGACTTAAACAAAGACATTTCAGGTTTAGAGGGTCAAGAGTTTGAGCAAAATCATGCAGAGACAAAAAAATACAAGCTACCTCAGGGAAAAGCTATAGTTCAATTTAGCTAAAATATGACACATGTATAGAAAGAAGATTAAGCTAGAAATTCAGAAGGTAAAGTTTTATCTTGGAAGGCCTAAAAAGTGAGAACCAGGAAACAGTACTATCATTAGCTCTTTATTCATTAAGCAATAGGTAATCATTTTAGATTTGTTTTATGTAATATATTATGCACACTTTAGCTAGGAACACTGTATAAAATATATTGCACTGAGAAAGACAGGAGATGGGTGTCTTTGGGCGAATTTTGTAATCCTCAGTAGCCCTCAAGTTTGCAAAAGGAACTGTCTCAGAACAATATAGGGAGGATTAATAAGACGTGTGTGCTTAGTCACTTCTGACTCTGTGACCCCACGGACTGCAGCACCCCCTGCTCCTCGGTACATGGGATTGTCCCAGCAAAAATACTGGAGTGGGTTGCCATTTCCTCACCTAGGAGATGTTCCTGACCTAGGGATCAAACGTACATCTCCTGCATTGGCAGGTGGATTCTTTACCTCTGAGCCATCTGGAAATCTTATTAGTAAGATAATATATGCTTATTGATACAAGGCCAAGAACACAAACAAGCTATCAGCAGCTGAAAGAATATGTTAGTAGTGATAGCCAAGGTCATGGAAAGGATGAGATGGCTATAAGAGACATTTTAAAGGATTTTAAAGACATTTTTTTAAAGGCTTTGCTTACTGGAAGATTAGAGTCATTGGTAGAACACGGAAGGTAAGCTGTAAATTCTTATTTGAGGGAAAAGATGTCAAGTTCTTATTGGCTGTGCTAGTAGGACATACAGATAGAATGATTCTTCATGTAGTTAAAGTGTGAACCACTGTACCAAACAGAAATTCTGGAACCATCTGAATTATTAGCATTGTTTTTAGCAGACAATAACTGCAAACCAAAGCTCATTTAAAAATCAAAGAGACAACAGTAATTGTACTGTAAAGCCGGTAGGGATTACCACAGGGAATCTTTAACTCTGGGTGATATTCACCCTGCTTCCACATTTAACAAAGAGCTATTAACAAGAAAGAAAATTACCTCAACATTCTAATTTCTATTATTCACAATGGCATTATAATATGTTTTAAGAACAATAACTTTAAAAAGTCTCTTTCACTCACATACTAAATCCTAATGAATCAGATTCACTTAGGAAATCCAACAGTTTAACACGGTAAGAAAACAAAAGCACAGTTTTTCTGAATGCTGTAAGAGGTAACTCGGTCCTAAAGTTTCCTCTCACATGGACATTATTCTATTACTACTTTTCCAACCTTTAAGTAAACTGGTAAATCTTTGTCAAATTGATCCAGGAGACAATGCAGTGACACCCTCCTCCCAGAAGACTGTCGAAATCTAAAACAAAACTGGGTATCTCCAAGACAACCTAATGAAAACAAAAATGAAAGAAATTAAGGACAGCACAGTATAACATTAGTTATCCAGTTTCACTATATTTTAGAGCTAAAGAGGTCCTATCATATTGAAACCCATTTTATCATGTTTTAGAGAAGAAAAAGGAGGAGACCCTGACAGATTCAGTGACTTGCTCAAAGCCATCTTTTCTAGTTAGAGGCAAAGTCATTAGTAAAACAAACATCTTATGTCCCTCTACTGTTTTTCCTATTCCGTTTTCTCCATGTAATTAAAACTTTTTGAAAACTGTGTGTGTGTAATGTTGATTCACAAACATAATAATGGGCAAAAGAAACTAAATACAATAGAACACAAATTGTTCAAATCCATTTATATAGTTTTTTTTTTTTTTAAAGCAGGCAAACTATAGTGTTTAGGAATGTACAGTTGGATGATAAAACTGTAAGGAAAAGCAAGAAACTTAATACTGTAAGAATCAGTACAGTGATTTGCAAAGCTACATGCATCCTAGTGTTCACAGCAGCATTATTTACAATTGCCAAGGTATGGAAGCAATCTAAGTGTCCATCAACAGACGAACAGATAAAGATGATGTGACACACACACGCACATATACACAATAGAATATGAGCCAGAATAAAAGAATGAGCTTTTTGCCTTTGCAGCAACATGGATGGACTTGGAGGGTTTTCTGATAAGTGAAGTAAGTCAGATAGAGAAAGACATACACTGTATGATATCATTTCTATGTAGAAGGGAAAAAAACAAAATAAACTGTAAGCAAAACTAACAAAATAAAGCAGACTTGCAGACACAGAGAACTAAAGGTTGGTTACCAGTGAGGGGTGGGGGGAATAGAGGGAGTGGGAAGGTGGGGGGTATAGACTACTGGATGTGAGAGAGGCTATAATGATTATTGTACATTAAAAGGAATACAGTCAATATTTTACAATAACTGTAAATGGAGTATAAATTATTAAAATTACATTACAATGTTTTAATAAAAAGAAAAAAAGAATCAAGGATAGTGGTTACCTTAGGAGAGGGGAAGGAAATAGTGTTTGGGAAGGGACATGAGACAACTTCTGTGGTATTGGCAAAGTTCGATTTCTTGACCTTGTGTGAGTTTTATATTTCACAATGAGAATTAAAAAAAAAAAAAGATATAGCAGACTCAGGAAGAGTTCAAGTAATAGACTTTCCATTTTAATCATTTCAATTATAAATAAAGGTTTAAAACTTTAATCATTTTAGCAAACCTCTTAAAACATTACTTTGTCAGGCAATAATTACAAAAAACTGTAAATGCTCTAAAAAGTAAAAGACACAAGAAGCAGTTTGTCACTCAGATTCTTCCTAGTTACTGTATTTAGAACTAGTAAGATTAAATACAGAATGTGCTCAAGAGTTTCTTACCATTATTACACACAGCAGTACTTCTATTATTAGTATATTAGTATTATACACAGAAGTACTTCTATTTCTTTAGCACATGAAGTTCTCATAAAAGAAGGGAAAGTGAAAGCTGCTCAGTCATGTCTGACTCATTGCAACCCCATGGACTATAAAGTCCATGCAATTCTCCAGACCAGAATACTGGAGTGGATAGCCTTTCCTTCTCCAAGGGATCTTCCCAACCCAGGGATCGAACCCACGTTTCCTGCACTGCAGGCAGATTCTTTACCAGCTGAGCTACAAGGAAAGCTCAAGAATACTGGAGTGGGTAGGCTATCCCATCTCCAGCAGATCTTGCCAACCCAGGAATCAAACCAGGGTCTCTGCATTGCAGGCAGATTCTTTACCAACTGAGCTATCAGAGAAGCCCAGCTTGATATTACGTTTAAGTTTTTTAAAAAGCAACTCAGTTTATATACCTACATGCAATTACAGAAACTAGTATTTCTTTGGTGGAGAAGGGAAGAAACAAAGAGGACTGGAGAGTGAGTCAATTCAGTTTTTTTTTACTTGTTACAGCTGACGGTTTATAATAAGGAAAACACATGAGACCAGAAATAATGGAAAATACTCCTAGCATTGTTTTAGTCCAACGGATTTATACACAGATGGTTCAGCTTTTCTCTTTAGAAGACAGAAAGATCCACTGAGAAGTACACACTAATTTCTCTGAGACACTTAGCAAGATACAGCAGAGAAAATGCAATGGATTTTAAGAAAGAGAAATATAGGTTCTGAAGGGATGCTGAGCTTTATGCAAAGAAAGTAATTAAGTTCCCACAGGCCTTCATCCCTACCCACCCAGCTCCATTCCAAATCATGGGCATGCTGTAAGAATTTCCCAGTGGCCAGCTGTACCTGCAAGTTGTACAGAACTGGTCAGGAAGCTAGATCACCAGGTCACAAAGGCTTTAGCCAATGTCTTTGTGAACTGAGGTAAATGGTTACCATTTCATATTTCAGAAGTCTGTCCCTTCACACACAAAAGGTTACTAAAGGAATATCAACCCCTTACCTGGGCAGACCTTTGTTCTCAATCCTGACTTCACTATTAACGGGGCAGGAAAAGAGGCATAACGGATGGGCAACCAGGTTGTTTATATTTGCCTTTAAGAAAACAATACCTGTGGAGGGTGGGGCAATCCTGATACCCTACAACCTCATCAAAAATAAATCTACCTTGTTAGTATGACCCATCCAGTTTGCCTATTTTTAATAATAGAGTGAACCCCTACGTAAGAAATATGATTACACATGAATGATGGTGAAGTATGACTGTGAACATGAAGGAAAAGTTACAATCTGAGGAAAAAGGAGTCACGATCAATGGGAAGTAGTCCCAGGTCCATCAATAATTAACCTTCTACAGGTTACTTAGCCTAAGTGACTTGTCAACAAAAGTAAGAGGCATCCTAAAAGTCACTTTCGGCAGTTATGTTCGATAATTCTAAAATAAAGTTCCACAACCAACCTATGATTCTACTGAATTCCAAGCATCTTACCCAATATACTAAGAAAACGGAAGATCTATAAAGATCCAAAAAGACCTAAAAGTCATGCAATGTGTGCCACAGCTTTCTGATTATTAACAAAAAATGGGAAAAAGTAAATGGAAATTACTTTTTCTTTATTAAAATAAAGGAATAAAGAATTTACACAAATTTTAAGATTAAATGGCAGCTCTCCAAAGAAAATATGCCTTTACATGGCTTCTTGATTAAGAACAACAAAAATCCTTTCCTTGATAAAAGTAGCAGGTAATAAGGAAATGGCAGGTTTGCTCAGCAAACCCCCAAAGCCTGAGGAAAATTCTACTTTAATTAATCTAACATAATCTTTACTAGCCTCGAAAACAAATGAATAATCCGACATTCTTTATATCAAGAAAGTTCCTGTAGCCTTCCTCCAACATCCTTTTCCAAACAACTAAGTTGTTAGGAGCGAAATCAAACAGAATTCCAGGTCAAAACTTTGTCGTTATTTTGTCTGCTTCAGAAGTGGTTCCACCCACCCCCAGCTCAATACATGAATTGAGCGCCCATTTCAATGAGTGCTCCCTCTGTGGTAGGCACTGTCAGGAACATTTTGGATACATTAACTCATCTGGTCTTCATGTTTCTCAGGTAAGTTCCCACTGTTAGTCCTGTTTGTGAGGAGGAATTCGAGGCACAGAAAAATTAGGTAATCATCCGAAGAAATAAATCTGCTAAATGGTAGAGTAAGAAGAACCTGAGAAGTCTGAATCTGGAGCTGATACTCTTGAGCATTATTATATCATACTGGTTCTTTCAAGTTAAAATGGACCTCAAAACACCACTTCCACTAATGTGAAATATCCAGAACAGGTAAATTCATTGAGACAGAAAGCAGACAGGTGGTTGCCTGGGGCTGGGTGAGGGGAGGGGAAGAGAAGGACAATGGAGCATGAAGCGGGTGATAAATATTTTCTAAAACTGACTGAGGCAATAACAGTTGCACAACTCTGGGACTGTACTAAAAATCACTGAATTGTACATTTTATAAGAGTGAACTGTATCTCATAAATCTTTTTTTTATGGTACTTCACTGCCAACTGGAGCAAATCAAAAGTTTCTTTTCTCCTCTCAAAAAACAAAAAATCCTTCTAAAAAGTACCCCTCTGACTGAAGAGTTGCTGAACTCACTGGTTTCTGGGCCAGTCCTGTCAGTTTCAGCAACTCCCATACAAACACCAAGCAGTATGCCACAAACAGCTCTCCTCCTATTTATCAAGGGCACAGATGATTTTATCTTCTACATCTGCCAATGAAACCAAGCCTGCAAAGCTACAGGTAAACAGAAGACACTTTCCCATATCAAAAATATTACTTGAGATTTGAGGGAAAAAAACTTACATATTTTTTTCTAAAGGGAAGAGACAACTTCAGAGTATTTTTATTTCAGCAGAAAACAGCTATAGAGCAGATCAGAGTAAGACTAATAAAAGAAAACATGAGACTTTAAGCGTGAGCTCCATTCCTGGCCTCCAACTCTATGTGGTTACTCTCTTTGTGATGAGAGTTGGACATGCTGAGAAACAGGAGTTTAGAGCAGAGCTTCTCAAAGTGTAGTCCACAGACTGACTCTTGTTACAATACATGACAAAATAAAAACTCAAATTGAGAGCACACATTTAGAAGCCCTTACAGCAATTTGATATTCCCATGACAAATCCGGACTTTCATATGGTTTTTCCCCTTTTCATGGTTCTAAAAGTTCATGTGCATAGCATTCTGTAAAAGCACTGGTCCACAACAGATTGGAAATTTTTTAAAAATCAAAACTGTCCTTCAACACAGATGAGTGTGAGAATGTGAGGAGAACTGTTTTCACTATTGAGAAGTGTAAAATACATGACGATATCCCAGCTGTTTACAGAGGAAAAAAAAAAATCTGTTGAGACAAATACTATCTTACGTCTAATCCATCCAGAATAAGGATTAATCTTTCCCTTGGATTCATCTTTACTTGAAACTCTCTACTAATGCTGAGTTTTCCCTCTGGTCAGGTTTAGAACATGGTGATTATAGTCCTTGGCTATCCATCACAGCCTAAGGATCAGGAATGCATATATCCAAATGATATTATAGTAAATAATGAGAAAAATAGCTGACAAATATTTATCAGAGAGAAACCATCCTTTAAACATAGGTTCCTAAAGATAAAAGCCATTCAAATGGAACAAAAGACTGAAATCTAAAAACAAAAAAACAAAACTTTTTTCTCAAGTCACAGTACCTTAGGTGTGTGTATTGGTAGTGGGGGAAGGAAGTGGACTGCCAAATCCTCCCACTGAGAATCCCCAATTCTTCTTTATCTGTATAACTTAACATAGACTCTAAATGCTGTTTTGCTTTTTTTTAGAGTGTGCACCATGGAAACTAAAGCTAGATTATGATTCTCTCCTAGAGATTGCTCTACTCCACCTTCTGCAACAATTCAGCTATCTTGGGAAAAATCAAATCCATTCCAAAGTTGGCATGGTACTGATTTCAATTTCCATTTAATGAACGCACAAGTGAAACAAACTATTTGGACAATCGCAATTGAGAATAGCGATCTCAAATATATACAAAATGCAGAGTCTCTT
Source organism: Bos indicus x Bos taurus (assembly GCF_003369695.1). Taxonomy (NCBI): domain Eukaryota; kingdom Metazoa; phylum Chordata; class Mammalia; order Artiodactyla; family Bovidae; genus Bos; species Bos indicus x Bos taurus. The sequence continues at coordinate 17,251,828 of NC_040097.1, forward strand.
GTTGTCTAGATTAATATTCATCTGTTAAAATGGCAAGGTTGATTTTACTTCTAAGCACCAACCGTATTTTGAATAAAAAGAAGCACACTTCATTTGATGTGCAGCCTATAAAAAAGGCTTTACAAAACATACGTGGGTCATTCAAATGCCTAAAATACTGAACACATTCTTCTTTTTGGCCCCATGGAGTCCTAACCACTGGACCGCCAGAGAATTCCCTGAACAAATTCTCATTTTCCAGATTTACACTTGAGTTTACGTTCCAATAAGAAAATGACTCATATACAGACTACAAAACTACAAAAGACTATCCAATTAACTTCTTAGTTTTGATGCGCATGTAGAGAGGTGAAAGACAGCCATGAAAACCAGCCATGATCTGAATGATCTGAAAGAGAAGAGTGTGCAGTGTAATCCACTGGGATTCCAATCACATAAAGTCTGTTTATCCTGTAATCCATACAACTCAGCTGACCTTTAATCATGGAAGTCCAATCCAACACTCACTAAATCAGAACTACATGTGTGTGCTTTAACATCCTTTCATTAACAGGCAAAACATGCAAAAAGAGTCTGTTAATCCAGGTCACAACAAAAGTCCTCCTGGAATTTCTCAAAGCCATCTTTTTTTACTAAATTATTTTTTCCTTACATATTTCATGAAAGCTGAGTTCGAAATGTCTAGAGAAAATCTCTAGAGCATTTATAAGGAAAAGAGAAAATGCTTTAAAAAACTAAAATGTCATGTCTCCCAAATCAGATTATCTAAACTAAATTAACAGGATATTAGAAGTAACCACAAAAGGAAAAGGAGTCTGAAGTGCCTTTGAGTCACAGTATTCTAACTGTGTGGTCTAAGAAGTTGTGTTCTGGTCACTCTAAGCCTGAAAAACTATTTTGAAGTGAAACACAAAAGGCAACCTGAAAGATTTCAACAATTAGGGTCACACAAAGACAGAGTTTGAAAGAGACCAGCAAAACCGTTTAATAATAGCAAACACTTATAAAATACTTTCTATAGTCAAGCACTATTCCGAATGCTTTATATATACTAACTCATATAAACTTTTGCAAATAACTGATGGCCAGGCTTTATAACCATGTTCACCCTGATATTTTTTAAATCCCTACTTTTACAGAGTTCTTGGAACTAAAAGAAAACTACTTCCTATAAATCCTCAAACACACCAATGTTGCTGATTTTCAGGCTTATTATTTCAACAGTTTATTGCTCCATGCTCTTTTACCTCATTACGAGACAATAGTTACTTTAAAAGTTGAACAACTAACACCTACATAAGATGTGACTAGACATCATAAACTAGATATCAAAATCACTAATCCATTAGGCTGAAAATGACTTTGCTAGACTACTATGCTATTTTAATTAATTTTCACATATTAAGAACAAAATCAGTATTCTCAATATAAAATTCAACAGAAACACCACATGAAAAATAGTTACCTGAATTTGAATCTGGAAAAGACAAATAGCAAATATTGGTTTTCTGAAAAAGAAAACAAAAACTATATATGCTGACACATACACACCAATAAAAACAGAAATACAACAGTAAACAACCTAGAGCAATGTATTCACTTACTTCTTTATCAGTAAGTCTGGAATGCTGAGGATAGATTACCTGGAAGAAAAAGAGAGTAAACTTTGTTAGATAAATATATGAAGTATATACTACAAACATTAGTAGGGACTTCTAAAATACTAGTCAGCTATTATCAAATCGTTTCATGAAACAGTTCACAGTGAAAACAGTGAAACGGGAGAAGCTGGGAGAATTGAGTAGGGTTTACATTTGGCAAAAAAAAAAAAAAAAAATTGTTTTAAACCAAAGTTATCTCTAAAACTTGGGTGAAATTTTGAGTTATCAAGAATAATTTACCTGTGGAGAAAAGGGAACCCTTCTACACTGATGATGGGAATGTAAATTCGAACAGCCACTATGGAGAACAGTATGAAGATTTATTAAAAAATTAAAAATACGAGACAGCAAAAGAGACACTGATGTATAGAACAGTCTTATGGACTCTGTGGGAGAGGGAGAGGGTGGGAAGATGTGGGAGAATGGCAATGAAACATGTAAAATATCATGTAGGAAACGAGTTGCCAGTCCAGATTCGATGCATGATGCTGGATGCTTGGGGCTGGTGCACTGGGACGGCCCAGAGGGATGGTATGGAGAGGGAGGAGGGAGGAGGGTTCGGGATGGGGAACACATGTATACCTGTGGCGGATTCATTTTGATATTTGGCAAAACTAATACAATTATATAAAGTTTAAAAATAAAATAAAATTGGAAGAATAAAAAAAAAAAAAAAAAGGCAAAATGAAAAAAAAAAAAAAGAAATACCGTATGACCCAGCAATCCCCCTCCTGGGCATACACCAGAGAAAACCATAATTTGAAAAGATACATGCATCCAAATGCACTATTCTTAATAGCTAGGACACGGAAGCAACGTAACTGTCCATTAACAGAGGAATGGATAAAGAAGTGGTATGTATATACAAAGGAATATTACTCAGCCATTAAAAAAATGCCCTTTGCAGCAAAACAGATGGATCTAGAGATTGTCATACTAAATAAGTCAGACTCAGAAAGGCAGATATCAAATGGCATTGCTTATATGTGGAATGTAAAAAAGAAAGGTACAAATGAACTTAAATTACAAAACAGAAGTAGAGTCATAGATAAAGAACACAAATGTAGGTTTACCAGGAATGGCAGGGGGCAGGGATGAACTGGGAGATTGGGACTGATACATACACACTACTACATGCAAAACAGATTTAACTAATAAGGACTATGGGCTTCCCTGGCAGCTCAGATGGTAAAGAATCTGCCTGCAGTGCAAGAGACCTGGGTTCAATACCTGGGTTGGGAAATCCCCTGGGAAAGGGAACAGCTACCCACTCCAGTATTTTTGAAAAATATATATATAAAATTGTTCCATCTTTTTCATATCTACCTGATCATTACCCTGATAGCTTAGTTGGTAAAGAATCCACCTATAACGCAGGAGACCTTGGTTTGATTCCTGGGTTGGGAAGATCCTCTGGAGAAGTGACAGGCTACCTACTCTGGTATTCTTGGGCTTCCCTTGTGGCTCAGCTGGTAAAGAATCCACTTGCAATGAAGGAGACCTGGGTTTCATCCCTGGGTTGGGAAGATCCCCTGGAGAAGGGAAAGGCTACCCACTCCAGTATTCTGGCCTGGAGAATTCCATGGATTGTATAGTCCATGGGGTCACAAAGAGTCGGACACAACTGAGCCAACTTTCACTTCACTTTCACTTCCAATAAGGAACATCATAGGAAACTCTACTCAGCTCTCTGTAATGGCCTATATGAGAAAAAAATGTAAAAAAGAGTGGATATATGTATACATATAACTGATTCACTTTACTGTATACCTTAAACGAGCATAGCATTATAAGTCAGCTAAACTCCAGTAAAAAGTTTTAAAAAATTTACCAATTGAATTGCCAGCAATTCAAAGTTTATAAAGTCTTTTTTTTGTAGCCTAAAATCTAAAGAGATCTTGAGCTACCAGCTGGTAGCTACTTCAAGAAATAATTTTCAATTGATTCCAAGAAATACAAATCATTACTTATTAAAAGTAAAATGAAAAGGAAAAAAATAATTACCTGCAGTTTAAGAAATATCAGAGGCCATCTTCCTGCCATAAAGCCTATCCCAATTTCTCCAATCCCTTTAAATAATCAGAACACTTTCCTAGACAGCTCCATTTAGTGCCTGCAGTGACCACAGCCACCTTCTGAGGGAAACTCCTGCCTCAGAGCCCCCACAAAGGAAGCAAGATGAGGCTACAACAAGCACTGGCAAACACCAGACCCAAGAGCACCCACTCTATACATCAATCAACTGCCCAGATGTGGCTGAGCATGAAAATTCTGCCCAAATATCAGTGCCCAAGTTGGGCCAGTACAGATTCTCTGGAATGTGAAGAAGATAGGGGTACTCTGAGGAGCAGGTTAGCTAGTGGCTGATAACCAAAAGGTGAAAAAAATCACACAAAATGTAGCTGAACTGTTTTAATACTGGCTTGCTAATGTGGGGATCCATGGCTTCTCAATTCTGGAAGAATCCATGAGTTCTTCTATTCTGCAGTTGTCCAAGAGTCTGAAAATCTTACATTTCTAGAAATAACATATAGTAATAGCACATAATGGGGCTTCCCTCATAGTTCAGCCGGTAAAGAATCTGCCTGCAATACAGGAGACTCAGGTTCAATTCTTGGGTCAGGAAGATCCCCTGGAGAAGGAAATGGCAACCCACTCCAGTATTCTTGCCTGAAGAATCCCATGGACAGAGAAGCCTAACAGGCTACAGTCCACAGGGTCACAAGAGTCGGACATAACTTAGCGACTACAGAAAGAGAGAGAAAGATAGCACATGATAAACCGTATTAAAGTGGTTTTACATATTTATTTATTTAGTTCTCACAATAATAGACAAGGCTAGTAAAATGGTATCACCATTTTACATATAAGAAAACTAAGGTAAAATAAAAAGATGAGAATTAACCTTTTCTGAGCATCTTTTAGAGTTTCTAGTTTTCATAACCGGAGAAGGCGATGGCACCCCACTCCAGTACTCTTGCCTGGAAAATCCCATGGATGGAGGAGCCTGGTAGGCTGCAGTCTATGGGGTCGCTAAGAGTCAGACACAACTGAGCAACTTCCCTTTCACCTTTCACTTTCATGCACTGGAGAAGGAAATGGCAACCCACTCCAGTGTTCTTGCCTGGAGAATCCCAGGGATGGGGGAGCCTGGTGGGCTGCCGTCTATGGGGTCGCACAGAGTTGGACACGACTGAAGCGACTTAGCAGCAGCAGCAGCAGCAGCAGTTTTCATAACAACTCTGTCAATTCTTCTTATCTTTACAGAAAAGGGCACAAGTACACATTGGTTACATAACTCTCCTAAAATCTTTTCATTTAGTAGGTGCCAGAGCCAGGCCTTGAACTTAGGTCTGTCTGATATCAAAGTACACAAGCACCACTCCTCACCCCACCCATAGTGGCACTCGCTAACATGCAATCGCAACCCTCTTTCCCCACAGCCAGGACGTGACATACACTGCTTCTCAATTCAGGGGTATGGGGTGGATCTACAGGGCTGATATGTCACATGAAAACACCCATTCTATTCCTGGAAGAGAGAACGACACCAACTGAATATTTGCTCTGTTTTGCTTTGTATCCCATGTTGTGACCAAGCTGACTTAACCTCTGTCTCCACAACTCATGAAGGTAAGAAACTGGTCTGTTTTGTTCAACTCTCTTCACACCTAGAACTGTTTCTGGTGCATAGTAGACACTAAAGAAATATTTCTCCAATCAGTGGATATACTCTCACATTAGTTCTATTTGACAACTCAGTATTTAGTAAAATGTTGTCTTCTTTAAGTATACATAGATCTCCCCTGCTTCACCTTGAGATCATTTTCCTTGTTACCTTTAAAGGAGAAATGGCAAACTTATAATCTACTTAGCCATATTTATGAAAATCTCATTACATGTAAATTACACTAGAGTTTGCTGGTCTAAAACATATTGACAAGTTTAGTGGTCTGTAACAGCTCAAACTTAGGCTCTAAAATCACTTTTATGTGAATGCCCTTCAAATTTTTATTTCCTCAAATCAAAACATCAATTGAAAGGCAAATATACAAAGTTAAATTTTTTGGTATTACATGAAGACATCAACCATGGTTCCTTTGGATTTTGGTTTCTTAAGTTTCAAAATATTAGCATGATAATATAAAAAACAATATTGCTATGTTTTACCCACATATAGCAGTACCTTAAATATATATATATACATAAAACATGTATATATGTGTATGGATGTATATATTTAAGGGGCTTATATATGCTATATATATTTATTAATAAGTAACTTTTTTTAAAGATATGAAAACTGCATAATCTATCCAAGTCTGCCTTTTATGGGATTCCCTGGTGGCCCAGTATTAGAACTCCACCCTTCCACTTCAGGGGACCTGGGTTCAACCCCTGATCAGGCAAGTAGGATCCCAGAAGCTGCACAGCAAGGGCAAAATATAAATAAATAAATAAAAAGTCCACCTTTTAAAAATTCTGATTGTACTAGACTGTCAAATAGTATCTAGAATTTCATTTTAATGTATTCTGTTAGAACTACTCAGTGTCTTATTTTGGAACAAATATGATGTTGTAAAAGAAACAATGCATATTTATATGCTATAAATATAAATGGCCACACTGTACTTAAGATCAGAAAAATTCATACTTAACTTTAAAAACCTCAACTCCCTATTTAAAAAACAAAAGAAAGAAAAGTAACCACCACCAAGTATATGGAAGTGCACAAATTGCCACCATTACTAGAATTGTTTTCTATGTACATACTTTATTTTGCTTTTTAAAAAAAAGCTTAAATAATAAGTTTGTGCTTAGTCGCTCAGTTGTGTCTGACTCTTTTGTGACCCCATGGACTGTAGCCCACCAGGCTCCTCTGTCCATGGGCATTCTCCAGGCAAGAATACTGGAGTGGGTTGCCATGCCCTCCTCCAGGAAAATAGAAGTTTGGGCAATGACTATTAGTTTGGTCAGTTAGCTCCTGATACCTACATGGAAATTAACCAACTGTAGATTGGCTCCAGAACCTGGAGATGCCTCTCACTTGAAGTTTTCTCACTCCATAGCTCAAGTAAAGGCATCTCTGTCCCCCCAGCCACTGGCATTCCTAGGAGGCATCAAAGGGAGATAGAGAGAATCAACTAATGTCAGTCTGGTTTTGTTACCTATGTTAAGATCTCCCATGTTACAACAAAAAGGGGAGAGAGAGGTGGTCAGTTAATAACCCAAGAGAAAATTAAGTTTTATTTGATATAATTATTAAGGCCTAAATATGATAACAGGCTGGATGAAGCTCAAGCTGGAATCAAGATTGCCAGGAGAAATATCAATAACCTCAGATATGCAGATGACACCACCTTTATGGCAGAAAGTGAAGAGGAACTGAGGAGCCTCTTGATGAAGGTGAAAGAGGAAAGTGAAAAAGCTGGCCTAAAACTCAACATTCAAAAAACTAAAATCATGGCATCTAGTCCCATCACTCCATGGCAAATAGATGAGGAAACAATGGAAACAGTGACAGACTTTATTTTCTTGGGCTCCAAAATCACTGCAGATGGTGCTGCAGCCATGAAATTAAAAGATGCTTGCTTCTTGGAAGAAAAGTTATGGCAAATCTAGATAGTGTACTAAAAACCAGAGACATCACTTTGCTGACAAAGGTCCATCTAGTCAAAGCTATGATTTTTTCAGTAGTCATGTATGGATTTGAGAATTGGACCAAGAAGAAGGCTGAGCAGCAAAGAACTGATGCTTTTGAACTGTGGTGTTGGAGAAGACTCTTGAGAGCCCTTGGACTGCAAGGAGATTAAACCAGTCAATCCTAAAGGAAATCAACCCTGAGAATTCACTGGAAAGACTGATGCTGAAGTTGAAGTTCCAATACTTGGATCACCTGATGCAAAGAGCTGACTCATTGGAAAAGACCCTGATGCTGGGAAAGGTTGAGGGCGGGAAGAGAAGGGGGTGACAGAAGATGAGATGGTTGGATGGCATCACTGACTCAATGGACATGATTTGAGCAAACTCTGGGAGACAGTGAGGGACAGAGAAGCCTGGAATGCTGCAGTCCATGGGGTCACAAAGAGTTGGACACGACTGAGCAACTGAACAGCAACAAAATATGATCACATATTTCACATCATGATATGACAGAAAAAAATATGCCTAAGAAAAATATTAATATATCTGCTGGAAAATAGTATTACAAAATGTTTTAAATGGGTGTATTCAAAGGTACATCTCTCTGCTATTTGCCCTTATATACCTACCATTCCCACCTCAGTATGAAAATAATCATGGTCCCAGGAGGAGGAAAATTAGGAATACCAGCTAACTTACAGCCAGTATCACTGGGACATGGAAAAAATTCATTCCTGCCATGCACCCAAGTTGTGTGCAAATGGGTGTCAACCTGACATATGTGACTACGTGTTTGTCTCTACCACATGACCCTGAGTGGTATTCCAGACCTGAGACTGCATTTCCCCAGAAATACTTGCCTTGATCTCCTACAGAAACATCAACTTGTATATAAGCATCATCATGACCTTAAGGAGAGCATGAATTCAAAACACAATGAGAATTAGGTCTTCAATGAACAATGAAGTGTACTGCAAATGGAAATTGTTTATAGGCAAAAAAACAAGTCTACATTTTTCAACTGGTATTATCTTATGTAATTAACTGGCTGAAAAATATTTTAGGATATAGTAAATATAATATGATATCTCTTTTAAGAGACTTTTAAATATGAAAAATAAAGCAATGACATCCAGTAGCAATAAGTACACCAAAAATCCAAATGTCGATTGCTAAGTATCATTCTTCAGTAAAAAGAATCAGGGCTCCTTGGAGAGGTAGCTGATAACACAGCTGGGGCAGGAAAAATATAAGATGAGCCAAGAGCATCTTGTGGTGCCAGAAAGAAAAGAAGTGCTTAAAAAGGGGGAGGCATGATTTTCTGGACACAGAAACCAATCTGAAAGAAAAAAAAAAGGTACCAATGCTCAAAACTGGAAAAATCTGACCAAAAACATAAACAACAGTAGTAACCCAAATAATAAAATAAGTATCCTTGAGTCCATATTGATAGAGAAGATGGAGAGACAGATGGTTGGGTGGATGGATGCAAATCATAAATCCGACACAGGCCTAGGCTACAGGATCCATAAAGATTTCTTACATTTCAACAATAAAAAGTCAAATAACCCATATTTAAATGGGCAAAGGATTTCATTAGACATTTCTCATACAAAAGGCCAATAAGTACATGAAAAGACACTCGATGTCATTACTCATTAGGGAAGTACAGATAACATTACAGTAAGACACCACCTCATACTTCTACAATGGCTGTAATCGAAAGGACAGACGAAGTGGTAGCAAGGATATGGAGAAATAAGAACCCTCATACATTATTGATGAAAATAGAAAAAATGAAGTCATATTGGGAAACCATTTAATAGTTTCTCATAAACTTAAACATGGAATTACCATATGTCTCAGCAATTTTATTTGTAGGTGTATAGATTCAAGAGAAGTGAAAACATACATTCACACAAAAACCTGTATATGAATGTTTATAGCAGCACTATTCATTATAGCCAAAAAGTGGAAACAATCTAAATTTTCATTAAATGATGAATAAATTTTAAAAATGTGATATATCCAAATAATGGTATAAAACTCAACCATATAAAGGAATGAAGTACCAATACATTCTACAACAAGGATGAACCTTGAATACATACTAAGTGAAAGAAGCCAGACACAAAAGGCCACATGTTCTATGATTCCATTCATATGAAATATACAGAAAAAGAGAATGCAGAGAGGCAAATCAGATAGTGGTTGCCAGGGGCAGAAGGGAAAGGGAAATGGGTCATGACTGAAAGTGGACCTAAGGGAAATTTGAGGGCAGTAATAATATTGCTTCTTGATCTCTACTGTAGTGATATGGCACATTGACTTAATGGAAATTCACCAAAATACAGACTTAGGATTTGTATACTTTTTTATGTTACACTTCAATGAAAATGTTTACTGATTTTAAAAAGTGGAAAAAATAGCCAGAAATCATAGTATCCTCAAGTCTAAAATTTCTGCTTGCTGAAGATCTAATGTAAATTATGCTACTAGAAAACCAGATAGTTTGAACATGGAATGGACAGTAAAGCACTTCTCTCAAAAAAAGAGTAAAATTAATCATGTGTAAAATAGGTTGTCAGTGGGAAGTTGTTATGGGAGAAGGGAAGGGAGGCCCAAGAGGGAAGGAGCATATATAGATGTATTTTATATATATATATATAATTATGACTGATTTGTGTTGTTGTATTGTTCTATGGCAGAAACCAACACAACAGCGTAAAGCAATTTTCTTCCAATTAAAAAAATAGTTTTTTAAAGAGTAAAGTTTAGATACAGTTTTCCATATTTCACATCAATCATCATAGCAAGTATAAAACATAAAGTACTGGTGAAAGAACTTGACAGTAGAACTTCCCAGATTATCTCCAGATTATATAATTTAATAACTGAATCAGAGACTGAAAAATGAAAGTGAAAGTGAAAATGTTAGTCACTTAGTCATGTCCAACTGTAGCCCACCAGTCTCCTTCGTCCTTGGAATTTTCCAGACAAGAATACTGGAGTGCACTGCCATTTCTTTCTCCAGGGGATCTTCCTGACCCAAGAATTGAACCCGGATCTCCTGCATTGCAGGCAGACTCTTTACCATCTGAGCTACCAGGGTAGGAATTGGAGATTACTACCACCAAAGAAGCCCTTGTAGAATCTGGGAGCCTAAGAAGCTCAAGGGGTCACTAAGGTTTTAAATCTCAAATAATAGAGCTACATCAAGTTACCATGAACTGCTACTATTTCACAACGAAATTTAAAGGCCATTATTGGTCGTGGTGGTTTAGTCGTGTTTGACTCTGGCAACACTATGGACTATAGCTTGTGTCCATGGGATTTCCTAGGCAAGAAGGCAATATCCTTCTCCAGGGCATCTTTCTGACCCAGAGATGGAATCCAGATCTCCTACACTGCATGCATATTATTTATTGACTGAGCCACCAGGGAAGTCAAAGGCCATTATTAATACCCTGCATATCCTATCCTAACCTTCACTGTGGCATGGCCTACCTTCCACGCTAGACTCTAATCTCAATGAAGGAAGAGATGATCAAGGCTTTATCTACAGAACATACCAATGTTTGGATATGGCAGTTGTCCAATAAATATCTGAATAGATGGCTCAATGAGACAGTATAACATGCAATCACACACACCCATTTCGATTAAAACAGTGAACATGCTGAGGATCAAACACTGAGGCTTTAAGTCACCAGAAGAGAGAAAGAAACAAAGAACACCTCTCACATAACTGCCTTTATCCTTCTCAGAAAATAAACAGAAACTTTCCTAAGATACAGAAAACTGTGATGACTACTCTAGGTTCTACTTTGCTAGGGGATAAGGAGGAATACATAAGCAGTGACTCAAAAAAAAACAAAAACAGAAGGGAAAGAAAGGAGAGTCAGTTCTGCTAAATGCTCTTTCAAAATCGGCCTAAGTTTACCCAAGAGCAGAGCTTTATCTTCAATTTGTTAGGGAAAAATAAAAAAGGTTGAGGGAGGATCAATAATCAAATGATTATAAACTATCCTGCTTTTTATAATTTCAGTTCAGTTCAGTTCAGTTCAGTCGCTCAGTCGTGTCCGACTCTTTGCGACCCATGAATCGCAGCACGCCAGCCCTCCCTGTCCATCACAAACTCTCGGAGTTCACTCAGACTCACGTCCATCGAGTCAGTGATGCCATCCGACTCTTTGCGACCCCATGAATCGCAGCACGCCAGCCCTCCCTGTCTCCCTGTCCATCACAAACTCTCGGAGTTCACTCAGACTCACGTCCATCGAGTCAGTGATGCCATCCAGCCATCTCATCCTCTGGCGTCCCCTTCACCTCCTGCCCCCAATCCCTCCCAGCATCAGAGTCTTTTCCAATGAGTCAACTCTTCACATAAGGTGGCCAAAGTACTGGAGTTTCAGCTTTAGCATCATTCCCTCCAAAGAAATCCCAGGGCTGATCTCCTTCAGAATGGACTGGTTGGATCTCCTTGCAGTCCAAGGGACTCTCAAGAGTCTTCTCCAACACCACACTTCAAAAGCATCAATTCTTCGGCGCTCATCCTTCTTCACAGTCCAACTCTCACATCCATACACGACTACAGGAAAAACCATAGCCTTGACTAGATGGACCTTTGTTGGCAAAGTAATGTCTCTGCTTTTGAATATACTATCTAGGTTGGTCATAACTTTTCTTCCAAGGAGTAAGCGTCTTTTAATTTCATGGCTGCAGTCACTATCTGCAGTGATTGTGGAGCCCAAAAATATGAAGTCTGACACTGTTTCCACATCTATTTCCCATGAAGTGATGGGACCAGATGCCATGATCTTCGTTTTCTGAATGTTGAGTTTTAAGCCAACTTTTTCACTCTCCTCTTTCACCTTCATCAAGAGGCTTTTGAGTTCTTCTTCACTTTCTGCCATAAGGGTGGTGTCATCTGCATATCTGAGGTTATGGATATTTCTCCCGGCAATCCTGATTCCAGCTTGTGCTTCTTCCAGCCCAGTGTTTCTCATGATGTACTCTGCATATAAGTTAAATAAACAGGGTGACAATATACAGCCTTGACGAACTCCTTTTCCTATTTGGAACCAGTCTGTTGTTCCATGTCCAGTTCTAACTGTTGCTTCCTGACCTGCATACAGATTTCTCAAGAGGCAGGTCAGGTGGTCTGGTATTCCCATCTCTTTCAGAATTTTCCACAGTTTATTGGGATCCACACAGTCAAAGGCTTTGGCATAGCCAATAAAGCAGAAATAGATGCTTTTCTGGAACTCTCTTGCTTTTTCCATGATCCAGTGGATGTTGGCAATTTGGTCTCTGGTTCCTCTGCCTTTTCTAAAACCAGCTTGAACATCTGGAAGTTCACGGTTCACATATTGCTGAAGCCTGGCTTGGAGAATTTTGAGCATTACTTTACTAGCGTGTGAGATGAGTGCAATTGTGCGATAGTTTGAGCATTCTTTGGCATTGCCTTTCTTTGGGATTGGAATGAAAACTGACCTTTTCCAGTCCTGTGGCCACTGCTGAGTTTTCCACATTTGCTGGCATACTGAGTGCAGCACTTTCACAGCATCATCTTTCAGGATTTGAAATAGCTCAACTGGAATTCTATCACCTCCACTAGCTTTGTTTGGAGTGATGCTTTCTAAGGCCCACTTGACTTCACGTTCCAGAATGTCTGGCTCTAGGTCAGTGATCACACCATTGTGACTGTCTGGGTCGTGAAGATCTTTTTTTGTACAGTTCTTCTGTGTATTCTTACCACCTTTTCTTAATATCTAATTTAACTGACCTGAAATTCTCTTCATCAAAGAGGTGAAATACAAACTATATGTACATAGAAATAGGTTATGTCATAGATAATCAGCAAAGTGAAACCTACAAAACTTGATTCCCAGAAAGTGCTTTAAATACTTGTGACTTACACAAGGTTAGCTTGGATGATTCACATCCAAAGCTGTGTATTTTTTAAATAAATTTAAGGCAAAACAATAGGAGTGACAGAATAGCCAAGATAGTCCCACACTGGTTATTGAATGTATGAGGACGCTAATTATAAAAAGCAGCTAACATACTGGGCATGCATTAAATGACAGACATTAATTTTTACACGCTTTTATCTCACTTAGTACCTCCAATAACATTTGCAGGATATTATTTTCCCATTTTATAGTTGAGGAAAATGAGACTCAGAGAACTGAAGAAACTGGCCAAAAATCTGTTAGCATATGTTCAACACCCCAAGCTTGTGTTCTTTGCACTAGATTGAAATTCTGTCCAACAAGTTGATAGGTCATGGCCTTCAAGAGGGGGAAAGCCACCAATGATTTCTCAACTCATAAAATCACAGGCTGGAGAGGTTCAAGAAAGTGAAAGTGAAAGTGAAGTCGCTCAGTCGTGTCCGACTCTTTGTGACCCCATGGACTGTAGCCTACCAGGCTCCTCCCTTGATGGGATTCTCCAGGCAAGCGTACTGGAGTGGGTTGCCATTTCCTTCTCCAGGGGATCTTCCCGACCCAGGGATTGAACCCAGGTCTCCCGCATTCCAGGCAGATGCTTTAACCTCTGAGCCACCAGGGACATTACCTCCTATGATGTTCTACATGTTCTATGAGTTCACATGATTTGCATATGAGCGTGTATGTGTGCTCAGTTGCTCAGTCATGTTCGACTCTTTGTGACCCCATGGACTACAGCCCACCAGGCTCCTGTATCCATGGGATTTTCCAGACAAGAATACTGGAGTGGGCTGCCGTTTCCTTCTCAAGAGGATCTTCCTAACCCAGGGATTTAAAGGCTCTCAAAAATGAAGACCATCTCTAAGGAAGAGTGTACAGGTGGCAAACAACTCTTCACAATGTGAAGAAAAATAGAAATTACTAAATATCCAAATTAGGGGAAATAGTTAAATAAGTGGTAGTCCATAAAATTATATTTATGAAGAATCTTTAATGCTATGGCAAATTGTTTATGAGAATCCTTATCAATAAAGGCAGACTCTTAAAGCAGATCTGTTTGGGAGATTGCTGCCCAGACCATGCTTCGAAGTGTCCCTTCCCTTTGCTGGGGTGAACCTAAGTGGCCACTACGGAAACCCTGTCTCCTTACTACAGCTGACTAAACAAAAGGGAGCATCTGACCCATGCTGAACCAATCAGATACTCTAGTATTTGAATTGAGCTTCTGCCTGGCACCAGAATACAAAAGTAGAAGCTTGGCTAAAATCAGTACGATGGAAACCCAAAGTCAGGTGAAATGGGGGAGCAGAAATTGAGATCCTTGCAGAGGAAACCAGCCTCAGCACAAAGAATGGAAGAGACAGGCAAAGAGAAGCAGAGACAAAAGACCACACAGCTCCATAGAGACAAAGGCAAAATCCTGGGGCTTTCCAAATCCCATGAGGTTCAACCCTGCTTCCTGCAACTGGGTTCCCAAAGACTCCTTACAATCAATTTCTCTTTACTTAAATTTGAGAGGATTGCTGCTCTTAATATTCAAATTTGTCCTTGACAGATACAAAATTATGTAAAGAAAAAAAAAGGCACTAACAAAAATGTCAAATATCAATCTCTTAGTATAATTATGAGTGCTGCTTTCTACTATTTATAATTTCCTTTCTTGCCAGATTTTCAACAATGAGCATATTATTACTCAATCAGGGGGGAAAAAAAAAAAAACATGGAATAAATGAGGCAATTCTAAATTCAGATAATGAAGGCTTTACCATATAATCAGGTAATTTCACAGAGCTGGAAGTGACATAGAGTATATAAAATCCAGAAGATTTCAAACCTTGTTTCACAGGACGCATGGTGTCACAGTGGTGATGCTAGGGCCATCTCAGGGGACGAGAAAGAAGCTGAGCACACCTCCTGCAGTCAACACCTTTTGTGGTCTCTTCCCAACTCAAAAGAGCCCCTTCACTGTTCCCTTCTAGGTCAGGGTTGCCAGGGGACATGTTCTGCAACACAGACCACTCCTCCAACCACTTAGGTCTTCAGCTGATTGTAGCACACTGAGAATCTACCCCAAACCAGGCCTGAGTATCTTCCTCTGGTGTTTGGGATGGCAATGACATTTACTCTCTTCATTAAAGTGGCTGAAAAGGGCAACTTAGCCATAAAGATCACAGAAGCAGAGAAGTCAGTTTGCAATGGAGCATAAAGCGTGAACAAAATCCATAAACACGAGCATAAAGGAGGCTTTCCTGGTTTTGGATTCTAGCCATTTTCTCTAAGTCCCTTTAGTTTGTACCTTGGACATCTTGAAGTACCTCTGTGGCCTGAGCAAGTGTGCCTTTTTTCCCTAAGCGATAGTTTCTGTTGTCCAAAACAGAATATATACACACAAGCCCCATTTCAACGAGATTAGCCACTAAGGTACATCTGACTTTTTTCTTTTACACAGAGAAAGCTCCCCAATTTAAAACAAAACAAAACCGATTCTAGTATTTCATTTCATTTTTCTGGTGAGAAAACTAAGGTTTAAAGGCCTCATCTCCACAAAGCTAAACTTAGGGGGTTCTCTTCATTGAAAAAGAGATTTTCAGTGCTTCCCAAACACAGACTTACATAGATCTTACTGAACCCAAGGCACTTGGATGCTTCATCAACATTGTTATTTAACCCTCACAACAATGCCATGATAAAGGCACTGTTAACCTGTCACAGAGGAGCGTAAGGCTCAGGAAAGCTAAGTAACATGCCCTGAGTCACAGTGATTCAAGCCTACGAAGTCCAGCTTTAGAATCTAAGTTCTTGATCAATACTCTACTTAAGCAGGGATTTAAGCTTAAGTAAGTGGCATTGTTTAGGCATTTGTTTAAAATTTGCAAATGGTACTTTCTGTCATGGCAGAACAGACTTGTTAAGTCTCTCTCAAACTTAAGACTCAGTAACTGCATTTCTGATAACAGGACTGAGGTGGCGGATATACTGTCCAAACTTAGTTTTTAAGTTATTTTTCAATTAACTTCCCTTCTGAATCCCTATAGTTGTTCATTATAGGAAGTAGGGCTGAGGCTATTAATCCATTTACCCAACACAATTCCACACTTAGCTTTTTTGCCCCATTACAGCCACCCCTCCTGTCCATTTCTGGCCTTGATACGGTGGTAATGGGGCTTCCCAGGTGGCACTAGTGGTAACGAACCCACCTGCCAATGCAGGAGGCATTAAGAGACACAAGTTCGATCTCTGGGTCGGGAAGATCCCCTGGAGGAGGGCACAGACATTCACTCCAGTATTCTTGCCTGGAGAATCCCAGACAGACGAGCCTGGCAAGCTACAGTCCATAGGGCTGCAGAGAGTCGGACACTGACTAAAACAATTTAGCATGCATGCATGGCCATAATGGAAAATGAAATATATACTTCTACTATCTTGTTATATTGTTAATTTATACTTTTTTCCTTCATTTTAAAAGTGGCAATATTCTACACTTCTCGGGAAAAGAAAACAAAATTAAATTGTGTTACCTCTTAATGTATTTTTCTTGGAATCCTTTATTAGGGAACCTTCTCCACCCTCACCCTTTCTAAAATCAGTGATTCTTAATCTGAGGACAAAGGATCAGGAGGTCCATAAATGCTCCTTAGACAGTTAGTAGAAGCATATACAAAATTTGTATTACTATTTTCCTAATGGCGAGAGCTCATGAAGTTTGTAACTTATTTGCATCTTGGACCTTCAAAAAAAAAAAACCCAGAGACCTAAAGAAATAGGAAATGAAATTCAAAATAGTCTAAATAGTCTCAGGGATTCACATTTTTTGAGTACCTCAATACTTGCTGCTGCTGCTGCTAAGTCACTTCTGTCATGGCCAACTCTGTGTGACCCCATAGACAGCAGCCCACCAGGCTCCTCAGTCCCTGGGACTCTCCAGGCAAGAATACTGGAGTGGGTTGCCATTTCCTTCTCCAATGCATGAAAGTGAAAAGTGAAAGTGAAGTCGTTCAGTCGTGTTTGACTATTAGCGACCCCATGGACTGCAGCCTACCAGGCTCCTCCGTCCATGGGATTTTCCAGGCAAGAGTACTGGAGTGGGTTGCTGCTGCCTTCTCCCAATACTTGCTAAGTATTGTTTATTTGGTCAGAAAAAACACAGAAGTGTTATAAAGAATGCCCAAATGGTGAGTCTGAATGGATCTCTTTTAACTATTTAAAAATGTTATCTTTCTGACTAAATTGTATTCTACTCTATATATATAGTTTCAGGTTAATATGTCAATGTAAATGATAGATGATTTACAAATCTCTTCTTTATAGTCTTGGGAACTATTATTTTCACCTTAAAGTGCTGTTTATGTACTATCAGTTTTTTATTGAACACTGTAATGCGCCAAGCACATTTAGCCCTATCCTCTAGTGCGATTACTTCTTGATTCTCTTCTAAATTTAGTCTTAATCTACAAATATGTTATAGTATATTCTTCATATACGTATGCCCAGAAACCAGGATAATACCTAGATCTTACAATGGCTGAGCAGGTAAAGAATCTGCCTCCGACGCAGGAGACACAGGAGACGTGGGTTCGATCCCCTAGTCATGAGATTCCCCTGCAGAAGGAAATGGCAAGCACTCTAGTATTCTTGCATAAAAAATCCTATGACCAGAGGAGTCTGGCGAGCTACAGTCTAAAGGTTGGCAGAGTCAGACACAGCTGAGCAACTAAGCACAAGCACGCAATGTGTATCGAGCTGCATAAAATAACACACATGACAGGCTGACTACACACTCCACATTAAGAAATACATCCCTGGACAGTTTTCATAGACAACACATGCCACTGAAGTCAGAATGAGAAGATTCATTACAATCTGTCATTGCCACCAAAACAAAGATATCTTCTAGGCATCGGTCGTTCTTTTCTTGGATGCACAAAGACAAGTAATCCCTTATGCTACAAAAGGGGCCCTAAATAATGTCAAGAGTAGTTAAGATTACAATGCCTTTTAACAAGGCGCTATAAAGATTGAAAACTCGACAAATTCACAAGCGAACGATTTTCCTTCTGATTGTCTTGGTAGGAGCTTTCAGGTCGTTTCAGAAGCAACATCAAGAAGTAACAGAAATGAGGAACAAAGGCAGGAAAGAGCGAAAACCTCTGCTGAGATAAGCATTATGGCTCAGGCTGAGTGGAATGCTCTAAGAGTCCCTGCAAATGACCAAAACAATCTGAGTCTAAAAAAAAAAAAAAAAAAGTTGGTTGTGTGAGGTTTGGCTACTATATTATAGTTCACCATATGTCAGGGACATTGTTCGCTTCTTGAAAAAGTCCCAAACATCCTGCCTGTGGTTTTCTCCGGGTGCCGCTAACCATTCTAGTTATTCCTGTGACACCGGGTTAAAGGAAAATGAAAACACGACCATCATCAGCCAGTATTTAGGAGGGGCCTAAAGAGAACTTTTCACCCTTAGCCACAGCCCACGATCCTCCCACGGGAACTGCCTCTGGACCGCAGCCCGGCTGACAGCGGAGGGGCTGCCGGCCACGCCCGGATGCGCAGCGGCCGGGGTCCAGCCCGGCCGGCCGGCGGGTCACACGCTCTGTCGGGGCCGCCCCGGCGCGGGGACAAAGTGCGGCCGGGCCTCACCTCCACGGCCTGGCCCAGCTCCAGGTCGAAGCCCACCACACACACGCAGTGCAGCCAGGCTGAGAAGCCGTCCCAGCGCAGCAGGCCCCGGCTGCGGCCCTCGTCCTCTTCATCGTCCTCTGGCGTGGCTCCCGCCACCACCACTGCCGGCGCCTCGCGCTCCTTGTCCGCCGCCACCGCCTCGTCCAACGGCCCTCGGGAGCCGGGCCCCGAGCCTGCCAGGCCCCGCAGAGCCATCCGCCGCCCCCTGGCCGTTCGCGCCGCCTCCACGGAGGACCGCGCCGCAGAGGGCGCTGGGCTCCGCGCAGGCGCAGCCGCAGCTGTCGCAGCCGCGGGGGACGGGCCGGGCCGGGGAGGGGCCGCAGCGCACGTGATCCTGGGAGTCCGGCTCTGCGCGCGTAGTCTGGTCCCGCCCCCCGAACTTGGCGATGTCGCGCAAGCACTTGACTGAAACTGTCAAGCCGGCTCTAGCCTCCTTGCTTTAAAGCTCGTCAAGCCTGAAGCAGTGTATCCTGAAACCCTTCTTCGCAGTCCGGCGACCAGGGAAACAATTATTCTTGGAATGACACCGTTCGTAATTATAAGGTATTACAAAATTGTTAGAACATAGTGGTAACAGTGGCTAACATTTATTGAACACTTACTCTGTGACAGATGAAATGCCAAGGAAGTAGTTACAAATATTACTTCATTGAATCTAGTGGGTAGACATATACTAGATATTTATACATCTTTTTAGATAAACTGAGGTTCTGAGAGGTTACCTGACTAGTCAAGCAAGTACTAAAACTCTGATGCAGGCTTGCAATGCACGCAGGCAATTTTCTGTGCGTTCATTCAGCAGTGTCCTCTCCACAAAGTCCCCTCCCATCTTTCTTGGCCTGGCTTCCTGTGACTCATTCAACACTCACACATCTCCGCACCCTTCTGCAGCGAGCACCTCTACAACAACCTATGGATTACTGTCTCTCAGCAAGAGTCTAGTCTCCTGAAGCTTAGTATTCTTGGAGATCGGCTTCGGACTGGGTAAGCAGGAGGCGCTTGGTCTGTGGACTGATTATGGATCCACCCTGGTACTACTGACTAGGATTCATTCAGCGCCTACTATGCTGAGCATAAACTGAAGAACAGAAGTAAATAAGAAACACACAGTAATGCTCCAGTAGGAAAATGAGTAAAAGACAATGGATAATAACTCACAATAAACGTGTGTTTTGAAAAACAGCACAGTATTCATGCTTTTACACACTTTATCTTTTAAAAATATAAATTTATGTGGCTGTATTGATCTTAGTTGTGGCACTCAGGCTCTTGCTGTGGCTCAGAGCCTCCAGAGCACTTGGACTCAGTTGCTCTGGGTATGTAGCATGTGAGATCTTAATTCCAGTGTCCCCTGCTTTACAAGGTGGATTCTTCTTCTTTATTTGTGACCACTTCTGCATTTTTCCATTGTGTTTAATTTTTAAAACAATAGTTATTTTTTTGGCTGCGTTGGGTCTTCTTTGAGGTGCATGGGGGTTCTCATTACGGTGGCTTCTCTTGTGGAGCATGGACGGTAGGCGCCGGCTTCAGGAGTTGCGGTGTGGGGGCTCTAGAGCTTGGGCTCAGTAGTTGTGGCACAGGATCTTAGTTGTCCAGAGGCATGTGGGATCTTCCTGGACCAGGAACTGAGCCTGTGTCCCCTGCACTGGCAGGTGGACTCCCAACCACTGGACCACCAGGGAAGTCTCTACACAGATTATTTTATCTGATTATCCTAACACCCAAAAAGATGCGTGTGTGCTAAGTTGCTTCCGTCATGTCCAACTCTGCGAACCTATGGACTGCAGACCGCCAGGCTTCTCTGTGGAATTCTCCAGGCAAGGATACTGGACTGGGTTTCCATTTCCATTCCCACCTCCAGGGGATCTTCCCGAACCAGAGATCAAACCCACATCTCCTGCATGGGCAGGCAGGTTGTTTACCATTAGCACCACCTGGAAAGCCAAAAAGATAGGTCCTATTATTATTCCATTTTATAGGTAAGGACTCTGATGCTCCTCAAGATGTCAATAATGTCACAGCCAGTAGGTGGCAGGACAAAGACTTAAAACCCATTTCTCCCACTGAACCTCAGTTCCTAACATTTTGCTGTACTACCCAGTCAAATTTACCCTGTTTGACAAGAACTGTTTTGTCCATACCCATAGGATTTTTAGTTGAAATAAGTGTTAGCATCTCTCTTTTCAGGGAGAATTTCTAATATCCTCAGGCATCAATAGCGATGTCTGCTGGAGACTTTCTTTAGAATAGAAAATGATCTTTTCTCAGCATCAGGGTATTTTCCAAGGAGTCAGTTCTTTGCATCAGGTGGCCAGAGTATTGGAGTTTCAGATTTAGCATCAGTCCTTCCAATGAATATTCAGGACTAATTTCCTTTAGGATAGACTGGTTGGATCTCCTTGCAGTCCAAGGGACTCTCAAGAGTCTTCTCCAACACCACACTTCAAAAGCGTCAATTCTTCGGCGCTCAGCTTTCTTTATGGTTCAACTCTCATATCCATACACAACTACTGGAAAAACCATAGCCTTGACTAGACAGACCTTTGTTGTCAAAGCAATATCTCTTCTTTTTAATATGCTGTCTATATTGGTCATAACTTGCCTTCCAGGGAGCAAGCGTCTTTTAATTTCATGGCTGCAGTCACCATCTGCAGTGATTTTGGAGTCCAAGAAAATAAAGTCTGTCACTGTTTCCATTGTTTCCCCATCAGTTTGCCATGAAGTGATGGGACTGGATGCCATGATCTTAGTTTTTTGACATTGAGTTTTAAGCCAACTTTTTCACTCTCCTCTTTCATCAAGAGGCTCTTTAGTTCTTCTTCACTTTCTGCCATAAGTCTGGTGTCATCTGAATATCTGAGGTTATTGATATTTCTCCCAGAAACCTTGATTCCAGCTTATGCTTCATCCAGTCCAGCATTTCTCATGATATACTCTCCATATAAGTTAAACAAGCAGGCTGACAATATACAGCCTTGATGTACTCCTTTCCTGATTTGGAACCAGTCTATTGTTCCATGTCCAGTTCTAACTGTTGCTTCTTGATCTGCATACAGATGTCTCAGAGGCAAGTCAGGTGGTCTGGTATTACCATCTCTTTAAGAATTTTCCGCAGTTTGTTGTTTAGAGTCAATTTAACATAGTTTCTATGTTTAACATTTGTATGGGATCTAAGGGGAAAAGGTTACGAGTGCTTCCTTCTTTATTGAGGTTCTGTCATTAGAACCTTTGAATCTGTAAGGCTCTTAGATCAGATTTTCTCTCCAAACCCTTCATCATATTCATGAATTTTCTGTTTTTTTGGTCAGCCAGTTGTCATTCTAATACCCCTGATTAAGGTAAAATTCTCCAAGCCAGGCTTCAGCAATACATGAACTGTGAACTTGCAGATATTCAAGCTGGTTTTAGAAAAGGCAGAGGAACCAGAGATCAAATTGCCAACATCCGCTGGATCATGGAAAAAGCAAGAGAGTTCCAGAAAAACATCTATTTCTGCTTTATTGACTATGCCAAAGCCTTTGACTGTGTGGATCCCAATAAACTGTGGAAAATACTGAAAGAGCTGGGAATACCAGACCACCTGACCTGCCTCTTGAGAAATCTGTATGCAGGTCAGGAAGCAACGGTTACAACTGGACACAGAAGAACAGACTGGTTCCAAATAGGAAAAGGAGTACGTCAAGGCTGTATATTGTCACCCTACTTATTTAACTTATATACAGAGTACATCATGAAAAACACTGGGCTGGAAGAAGAACAAGCTGGAATCAAGATTGCCGGGAGAAATATCAATAACCTCAGATATGCAGATGACACCACCCTTATGGCAGAAAGTGAAGAAGAACTAAAAAGCCTCTTGGTGAAAGTGAAAGAGGAGAGTGAAAAAGTTGGCTTAAAGCTCAGCATTCAAAAAACTAAGATCATGGCATCCAGTCCCATCACTTCACGGCAAATAAATGGGGAAACAGTGTCAGACTTTATTTTTTTGGACTCCAAAATCACTGCAGATGGTGACTGTAGCCATGAAATTAAAAGAGGCTTGCTCTTTGGAAGGCAAGTTATGAACAACCGAGATAGCATATTGAAAAGCAGAGACATTACTTTGCCAACAAAGTCCATCTAGTCAAGGCTATGGTTTTTCCAGTAGTCATGTATGGACATGAGAGTTGGACTGTGAAGAAAGCTCAGTGCCGAAGAATTGATGCCTTTGAACTGTGGTGCTTGAGAAGACGCTTGCGGGTCCCTTGGACTGCAGGGAGATCCAACCAGTCCATCCTAAAGAAGATCAGTCCTGTGTGTTCATTGGAAGGACTGATGTTGAAGCTGAAACGCCAATACTTTGGCCACCTGATGGGAAGAGGTAACTCATTTGAAAAGACCCAGATGCTGGGGAAGATTGAGGCAAGGGGAGAAGGGGTTGACAGAGGATGAGATGGTTGGATGGCATCACCAATTCAGTGGAGATGAGTCTGAGTACACTCTGGGAGTTGGTGATGGACAGGAAGGCCTGGCGTGCTGCGGTTCATGGGGTCGCAAAGAGTCGGACATGACCGAGCAACGAACTGAATTGAACTGAAGGTAAAGTCACTACCTTGCAAAGTTGCTATTTTCTGGGTGTTCATGAGGGATAGAAAGTGCTTCCTGTTATAGAGACAAGATCAACTGCTTTGTAATGTACACTCATTGGTCTAAGTTGTGCTTGCTGAGATTATACAGAAGAGACCAACTCTTCTACATGATAGCCCTGTAGATATTTGAAGGTGGTTATACCACATCCTCACATAAAACTAGTCAATTTAATCACACTAGGACCACAGCCTTGTCTAACTCAATGAAACTAAGCCATGCCTATGGGGCAACCCAAGATGGGCAGATCATGGTGGAGAGATCTGACAGAATGTGGTCCACTGGAGAAGGGAATGGCAAACCACTTCAGTATTCTTGCCTTGAGAACCCAATGAACAGTATGAAAAGGCAAAATGATAGGATACTGAAAGAGAAACTCCCCAGGTCAGTAGGTGCCCAATATGCTACTGGAGATCAGTGGAGAAATAACTCCAGAAAGAATGAAGGGATGGAGCCAAAGCAAAAAGAATACCCAGCTGTGGGTGTGACTGGTGATAGAAGCAAGGTCCGATGCTGTAAAGAGCAATATTACATAGGAACCTGGAATGTCAGGTCCATGAATCAAGGCAAATTGCAAGTGGCCAAACAAGAGATGGCAAGAGTGAATGTCAACATTCTAGGAATCAGCGAACTAAAATGGACTGGAATGGGTGAATTTAACTCAGATGACCATTATATCTACTACTGCGGGCAGGAATCCCTCAGAAGAAATGGAGTAGCCATCATGGTCAACAAAAGAGTCCAAAATGCAGTACTTGGATGCAGTCTCAAAAACGACAGAATGATCTCTGTTCGTTTCCAAGGCAAACCATTCAATATCACAGTAATCCAAGTCTATGCCCCAACCAGTAACGCTGAAGAAGCTGAAGTTGAACGGTTCTATGAAGACCTACAAGACCTTTTAGAACTAACACCCAAAAAAGATGTCCTTTTCTGGAGAAGGAAATGGCAACCCACTCCAGTATTCGTGCCTGGAGAGTCCCAGGGACAGAGGAGCCTGGTGACACAGCAGCAGCACTTGTGCCTTATTTAGAGGGAAGCCGGGAGCGGAGAAACCCTTAAGGTTCACAAGACTGAATCTCCTTCGGTGGAATTTCAGGAATCATAAATATTTTTTTGTTCAAAAAAAAAAAAGATGTCCTTTTCATTATAGGGGACTGGAATGCAAAAGTAGGAAGTCAAGAAACACCTGGAGTAACAGGCAAATTTGGCCTTGGAATACGGAATTAAACAGGGCAAAGGCTAATAGAGTTCTGCCGAGAAAATGCACTGGTCATAACAAACACCCTCTTCCAACAACACAAGAGAAGACTCTCCACATGGACATCACCAGATGGTCAACACCGAAATCAGATTGATTATATTCTTTGCAGCCAAAGATGGAGAAGCTCTATACAGTCAGCAAACACAAGACCAGGAGCTGACTGTGGCTCAGACCATGAACTCCTTATTGCCAAATTCAGACTGAAATTGAAGAAAGTAGGGAAAACCACTAGACCATTCAGGTATGACCTAAATCAAATCCCTTATGATTATACAGTGGAAGTGAGAAATAGATTTAAGGGCCTAGATCTGATAGATCAAGTGCCTGATGAACTATGGAATGAGGTTCGTGACATTGTACAGGAGACAGGGATCAAGACCATTCCCATGGAAAAGAAATGCAAAAAAGCAAAATGGCTGTCTGGGGAGGCCTTACAAATAGCTGTGAAAAGAAGAGAAGCGAAAAGCAAAGGAGAAAAGGAAAGATATAAACATCTGAATGCAGAGTTCCAAAGAATAGCAAGAAGAGATAAGAAAGCCTTCCTCAGCGACCAATGCAAAGAAATAGAGGAAAACAACAGAATGGGAAAGACTAGAGATCTCTTCAAGAAAATTAGAGATACCAAGGGAACATTTCATGCAAAGGTGGGCTCGATAAAGGACAGAAATGGTATGGACCTAACAGAAGCAGAAGATATTAAGAAGAGGTGGCAAGAATACACAGAAGAACTGTACAAAAAAGATCTTCACGACCCAGACAATCATGATGGTGTGATCACTGACCTAGAGCCAGACATCCTGGAATGTGAAGTCAAATGGGCCTTAGAAAGCATCACTACGAACAAAGCTAGTGGAGCTGATGGAATTCCAGTTGAACTATTCCAAATCCTGAAAGACGATGCTGTGAAAGTGCTGCACTCACTATGCCAGCAAATGTGGAAAACTCAGCAGTGGCCACAGGACTGGAAAAGGTCAGTTTTCATTCCAATCCCAAAGAAAGGCAATGCCAAAGAATGCTCAAACTACTGCACAATTGCACTCATCTCACACGCTAGTAAAGTAATGCTCAAAATTCTCCAGGCCAGGCTTCAGCAATATGTGAACCGTGAACTTCCTGATGTTCAAGCTGGTTTTAGAAAAGGCAGAGGAACCAGAGATCAAATTGCCAACATATGCTGGATCATGGAAAAAGCAAGAGAGTTCCAGAAAAACATCTATTTCTGCTTTATTGACTATGCCAAAGCCTTTGACTGTGTGGATCCCAATAAACTGTGGAAAATTCTGAAAGAGATGGGAATACCAGACCACCTGACCTGCCTCTTGAGAAATCTGTATGCAGGTCAGAAAGCAGCAGTTAGAACTGGACATGGAACAACAGACTGGTTCCAAATAGGAAAAGGAGTACGTCAAGGCTGTATATTGTCACCCTGTTTATTTAACTTATATGCAGAGTACATCATGAGAAACACTGGGCTGGAAGAAGCACAAGCTGGAATCAAGATTGCCGGGAGAAATATCCATAACCTCAGATATGCAGATGATACCACCCTTATGGCAGAAAGTGAAGAGGAACTCAAAAGCCTCTTGATGAAAGTGAAAGTGAGAGTGAAAAAGTTGGCTTAAAGCTCAACATTCAGAAAATGAAGATCATGGCATCCGGTCCCATCACTTCATGGGAAATAGATGGGGAAACAGTGGAAACAGTGTCAGACTTTATTTTTCTTTACTCCAAAATCACTGCAGATGGTGACTGCAGCCATGACATTAAAAGACGCTTATTCCTTGGAAGGAAAGTTATGACCAACCTAGATAGTGTATTCAAAAGCAGAGACATTACTTTGCCAACAAAGGTCCGTCTAGTCAAGGCTATGGTTTTTCCTGTAGTCGTGTATGGATGTGAGAGTTGGACTGTGAAGAAGGCTGAGCGCCAAAGAATTGATGCTTTTGAACTGTGGTGTTGGAGAAGACTCTTGAGAGTCCCTTGGACTGCAAGGAGATCCAACCAGTCCATTCTGAAGGAGATCAGCCCTGGGATTTCTTTGGAAGGAATGATGCTAAAGCTGAAACTCCAGTACTTTGGCCACCTCATGCGAAGAGTTGACTCATTGGAAAAGACTCTGATGCTGGGAGGGATTGGGGGCAGGAGGAAAAGAGGACGACAGAGGATGAGATGGCTGGATGGCATCACTGACTCGATGGACGTGAGTCTCAGTGATCTCCGGGAGTGTGTGATGGACAGGGAGGGCTGGCGTGCTGTGATTCATGGGGTCGCAAAGAGTCAGACACGACTGAGCAACTGATCTGATCTAATCTGATCTGATCCCACATCCTTAGGCCTGTAGTTTCCAGGGTAAACTTCCCAGTTCCTCTAACTATTCCTCAAAGGGTATAGTTTCTAGGCCATTCATTATCCTGTTGCCCAACTTGGACATACTCCAGCTTGTCAACATCACTCTTAAAATGCAGTGCCCAGGATGAAACACTATCCTCCAGGTGTGATCCGACCACTGCAGGGTGTACTCTGGGACTATTACCTTACTTGTCCCAGCCACCAGCCTTCTATTAATGCTGGTTCAGATCACATTTGCTAGTTTTGGCAGCCAGGTCACATCACTGGCTCAGGTTGCATTTACTGTCAGCTAAAGCCCTGGGTCTTTTTTCATGTGAAGAGCGCTTAAGTCAGGGTAGTCTGCTGTAGCCAAGAGCATGACTGGATTCATGGCTCTGCTGCTCTTCTAATATTACCAACAATACTGAGAGCAGGATTAAAAACATTCCAGACTTTTCTATTCGCCCGTAACCAAACTCCTGGCATTTCAGCAATTTTCATAGTTGAAGAAGAAGAAAGGAAAAAAAAAGAAAGGGTGAACTTTAGATAATGGTGTGAATTGCAGTGCCAAGGTCTCTAGACTTAGTTTTACCAAAAGGACCTGTAGGGGATCCAAATGCCCTAGATATCCACCTATTTGGGCAGCCAGAGGAGTTCCCTCCTGATGCTGAGCTAGATGCTGTTGTAGCTGCTAAGGTATAACTATGCTTGTAGTGGAAAGAAAATAGAGAGAAATACAGAAACTCAGGTGCCGACGTGTTATCAATAGAGAGTTGAGTTTACTGCCACACATCTCAGAATGCTCAAACACACATTTTGAAGGGAGGATCCAGGCAAAGAAGACACAATATACTGTTAGGTGCTTCCTAAACAGTGCTTGTGAAAGCTTTAAAAAAAAAAAGACGAAAAACTTTGGTTTTTCATCTTGATGTTCTTAATATCTATACATGTGACAGGTACTCAGTAAATATTTACTTTTTAAAAATTTTGTTGAAGTATAGTTGATTTACACAAACTTATAACTTTTAAAAAAGCTGTTCTTTTTTTCTTTTTTTGGCTGTGTTGTATCTTCATTGTGGCACAGACTTAGTAGTTGTGGCCTGCAGGCTTAGTTTTCCCAAGGCATGTAGGATCTTAGTTCCTCAACCAGGAATCAAACCTGGATCCTCTGCATTGAAAGGCAGATTCTTAACCACTGGACCACGAGGGAAGTCCCTAAATATTTATTGAATGAATGAAAACACTAAAAGAATATATTTAAGTATTCTTATTTTACAAAATTTTCCTTTCATGATCAGTTTTATGAACACATGAAACATTAATATAAAAATATTTCTTAAATGTAGTTCACTCTTAGCTTATGAAAAGTAAACATCCACCTCACTGTATTTGAAGGTTATTTTACACCTGTTTGACCAAGTTAGTGCCAGGAGACAGGTTTAAAAGGCCCATTACAAAATGCCAAACAGAAAGAGCAACCAGTGAAGTTCATGCTCTTTAGTCAGAGAGATGTGAGGCCATCACTCATAAAATATTTTGACAAAATCTAAATAATTCTAGTAGATGTGCTAGTCTGATTTTTCAGGGTGTACTAAGTTGCTTCAGTCATGTCTGACTCTTTGGCACCCTATGAACTGTATAGCCCACCAGACTCCTCTGTCCGTGGGATTCTCCAGGAAAGAATACTGGAATGGGTTGCCATGCCCTTCTCCAGGGGATCTTCCCGACCCAGGGATTGAACCCACATCTCTTCCATCTGCTGCATTGGCAGTTGAGGCGACTGACACACACACACACACACACACACACACAGCATCACCTGGGAAACCCTGTTTTTCCAGACTAAGCAACAAATAAGGGTGGAGAGGGTGCTCAAGGCTGAGCATGAGAAGAGCAGAAAACAAAAGTCTACAGGTTAACAGAATGGAAGAAAAAGGGAAAAAGAAGTCAGAAAACAAAATATCAGAAAGACACACACAATGAATTATTTAATCATTGGTTGACCCATTGGGAATAGAAATGCTGGGGAAAAGAAGAGCTGGTGAATAGAAATAAGGAGCTTTGCTTTTATCTTGCACAATTCTGTATGTTATTTAGAGAAGGCATGTATTGCTTTCATTAACTAAACATTAAGAGGTAACGAGAGTGTAATAGAGTTGCTTATGATAGTGAAGAATTAGACACTACATAAATGTCCAACAAGAGGAGACTGAGTGAAAAATGTCATGTACCCATTCAATAGACTATTATGCAGTCATTTAAAATGTCATAGAAGAATATTTTGTAGCAGAGAAACGTTAAATTATATATTTTTAAGTAGAAAAAGGTAGGTCACAAAATAGAACGAATGATCCTGTTCATATAGACTATATGTACAATGAAAAAAGACATTGGAGTTGGAGAATTTTTTTGCTTGGAATTAAATATTTGTTTTATTTTATCTGTGTAATATCTATTTAACTAAATCCTTTCTTTATGTATATATAATAAGAAAACAACTGAAACAGAAAGAAAAAGAAATAAATTACAATGTTTTCACTTGGAGAAGGCAATGGCACCCCACTCCACTACTTTTGCCTGGAAAATCCCATGGGCGGAGGAGCCTGGTAGGCTGCAGTCCATGGGGTCGCTAAGAGTCGGACACAACTGAGCGACTTCACTTTCACTTTTCACTTTCATGCATTAGAGAAGGAAATGGCAACCCACTCCAGTGTTCTTGCCTGGAGAATCCCAGGGACAGGGGAGCCTGGTGGGCTGCCATCTATGGGGTCGCACAGAGATGGACACTACTGAAGTGACTTAGCAGCACAATGTTTTCACTAATGTCTTTGTGGCAGAAATTGCTATGCCACTGTGGTGATTAATTTTATGTGTCAAATTGACTGGGTCATGGAGTGCCCAGATACTTGGTTAAATATTATTCTGGGTGTGTTTATGAAGGTGATTGTAAATGAGATTAACATTTGAATTAGTAGACTTGGGTAAGGTGGATTGTCCTGCCCAGCGGAGGTGGGCCTCATCCAGTCCATTGGAGGGCTGAAGAGAACTAGAAAGGCTGAATAAAGGAGAATTCGTTCTCTGCCTGGCTTTGAACTAAGACAACAGTCTTCTCTTACTGTAGGTAGGACTCACACTCAAACTGGGACTTATACCTTCAGCTCTCCTCATTCTCAGACCTTTGGACTCACACAGGAACTATCAGTTCAGTTCAGTCACTCAGTCATGTCCGACTCTTTGCGACCCCATAATTCACAAAACGCCAGCCCTCCCTGTCCATCACAAACTCCCGGAGTTCACTCAGACTCACGTCCATCAAGTCAGTGATGCCATCCAGCCATCTCATCCTCTGGCGTCCCCTTCTCCTCCTGCCCCCAATCCTTCCCAGCATCAGAGTCTTTTCCAATGAGTCAACTCTTCGCATGAGGTGGCCAAAGTACTGGAGTTTCAGCTTTAGCACCATTCCTTCCAAAGAAATCCAAGGGCTGATCTCCTTCAGAATGGACTGGTTGGATCTCCTTGCAGTCCAAGGGACTCTCAAGACTCTTCTCCAACACCACAGTTCAAAAGCATCAATTCTTCAGCGCTCATCCTTCTTCACAGTCCAACTGTCACATCCATACATGACTACAGGAAAAACCATAGCCTTGACTAGATGGACCTTTGTTGGCAAAGTAATGTCTCTGCTTTTCAATATGCTATCTAGGTTGGTCATAACTTTCCTTCCAAGGAGTAAGTGTCTTTTAATTTCATGGCTGCACTCATCATCAGCACTGATTTTGGAGGCCAAAAAAATAAAGTCTGACACTGTTTCCACTGTTTCCCCATCTATTTCCCATGAAGTGATGGGACCGGATGCCATGATCTTCCTTTTCTGTATGTTTAGCTTTAAGCCAACTTTTTCACTCTCCTCTTTCACTTTCATCAAGAGGCTTTTTAGTTCCTCTTCACTTTCTTCCATAAGGGTGGTGTCATCTGCATATCTGAGGTTATTGATATTTCTCCCGGCAATCTTGATTCCAGCTTGTGCTTCTTCCAGCCCAGCGTTTCTCATGATGTACTCTGCATATAAGTTAAATAAGCAGGGTGATAATGTACAGCCTTGATGTACTTCTTTTCTGATTTGGAACCAGTCTGTTGTTCCATGTCCAGTTCTAACTGTTGCTTCCTGACCTGCATACAAATTTCTCAAGAGGCAGGTCAGGTGGTCTGGTATTCCCATCTCTTTCAGAATTTCCCACAGTTTATTGGGATCCACACAGCCAAAGGCTTTGGCATAGTCAATAAAGCAGAAATAGATGTTTTTCTGGAACTCTCTTGCTTTTTCCATGATCCAGCGGATGTTGGCAATTTGATCTCTGGTTCCTCTGCCTTTTCTAAAACCAGCTTGAACATCTGGAAGTTCATGGTTCACATGTTGCTGAAGCCTGGCTTGGAGAATTTTGAGCATTACTTTACTAGCGTGTGAGATGAGTGCAACTGTGCGGTAGTTTGAGCATTCTTTGGCATTGCCTTTCTTTGGGATTGGAATGAAAACTGACCTTTTCTAGTCCTGTGGCCACTGCTGAGTTTTCCATATTTGCTGGCATATTAAATGCAGCACTTTCACAGCATCATCTTTCAGGATTTGAAAGAGCTCAACTGGAATTCCATCGCCTCCACTAGCTTTGTTCGTAGTGATGCTTTCTAAGGCCCACTTGACTTCACATTCCAGGATGTCTGGTTCTAGATGAGTGATCACACCATCGTGATTATCTGGGTCGTGAAGATCTTTTTTGTACAGTTCTTCTGTGTATTCTTGCCACCTCTTCTTAATATCTTCTGCTTCTGTTAGGTCCATACCATTTCTGTCCTTTATCGAGCCCACCTTTGCATGAAATGTTCCCTTGGTATCTCTAATTTTCTTGAAGAGATCTCTAGTCTTTCCCATTCTGTTGTTTTCCTCTATTTCTTTGCATTGGTCGCTGAAGAAGGCTTTCTTATCTCTTCTTGCTATTCTTTGGAACTCTGCATTCAGATGTTTATATCTTTCCTTTTCTCCTTTGCTTTTCGCTTCTCTTCTTTTCACAGCTATTTGTAAGGCCTCCCTAGACAGCCATTTTGCTTTTTTGCATTTCTTTTCCATGGGGATGGTCTTGATCCCTGTCTTCTGCACAATGTCACAAACCTCATTCCATAGTTCATCAGGCACTCTATCTATCAGATCTAGGCCCTTAAATCTATTTCTCACTTCCACTGTATAATCATAAGGGATTTGATTTAGGTCATACCTGAATGGTCTAGTGGTTTTCCCTACTTTCTTCAATTTCAGTCTGAATTTGGTATTAAGGAGTTCATGGTCTGAGCCACAGTCAGCCTCTGATCTTGTTTTTGCTGACTGTATAGAGCTTCTCCATCTTTGGCTGCAAAGAATATAATCAATCTGATTTCGGTGTTGACCATCTGGTGATGTCCATGTGGAGAGTCTTCTCTTGTGTTGTTGGAAGAGGGTGTTTGCTATGACCAGTGCATTTTCTTGGCAGAACTCTATTAGTCTTTGCCCTGCTTCATTCCGTATTCCAAGGCCAAATTTGCCTGTTACTCCAGGTGTTTCTTGACTTCCTACTTTTGC
Source organism: Bos indicus x Bos taurus (assembly GCF_003369695.1). Classification (NCBI taxonomy): domain Eukaryota; kingdom Metazoa; phylum Chordata; class Mammalia; order Artiodactyla; family Bovidae; genus Bos; species Bos indicus x Bos taurus. The sequence goes on from NC_040097.1 coordinate 17,284,591, forward strand.
ATTCCAGTCCCCTATAATGAAAAGGACATCTTTTTTGGTGTTAGTTCTAAAAGGTCTTGTAGGTCTTCATAGAACCATTCAACTTCAGCTTCTTCAGCGTTACTGGTTGGGGCATAGACTTGGATTACTGTGATATTGAATGGTTTGCCTTGGAAACGAACAGAGATCATTCTGTCATTTTTGAGATTGTATCCAAGTACTGCATTTCGGACTCTTTTGTTGACCATGATGGCTACTCCATTTCTTCTGAGGGATTCCTGCCTGCAGTAGTAGATATAATGGTCATCTGAGTTAAATTCACCCATTCCAGTCCATTTCAGTTCGCTGATTCCTAGAATGTTGACATTCACTCTTGCCATTTCTTGTTTGACCACTTCCAATTTGCTTTGATTCATGGACCTGACATTACAGGTTTCTATGTAATATTGCTCTTTACAGCATCGGACCTTGCTTCTATCACCAGTCACATCCACAGCTGGGTATTCTTTTTGCTTTGGCTCCATCCCTTCATTCTTTCTGGAGTTATTTCTCCACTGATCTCCAGTAGCATATTGGGCACCTACTGACCTGGGGAGTTTCTCTTTCAGTATCCTATCATTTTGCCTTTTCATACTGTTCATGGGGTTCTCAAGGCAAGAATACTGAAGTGGTTTGCCATTCCCTTCTCCAGTGGACCACATTCTGTCAGACCTCTCCACCATGCCCGCCTGTCTTGGGTGGCCCCACAGGGCATGGCTTAGTTTCATTGAGTTAGACAAGGCTGTGGTCCTAGTGTGATTAGATTGACTAGTTTTCTGTGATTATGTTTTCAGTGTGTCTGCCCTCTGATGCCCTCTTGCAACACCTACCGTCTTACTTGGGTTTCTCTTACCTTGGACGTGGGGTATCTCTTCATGGCTGCTCTAGCAAAGCACAGCCGCTGCTCCTTACCTTGGACGAGGGGTATCTCCTCACCGCTGCCCTTCCTGACCGTCAACGTGGGATAGCTCCTCTAGGCCCTCCTGTGCCCGTGTTTTCTATACCTACTATACCTACCTAACATTGCCTCACCTGGCTCTCCAGCTTGCCGCTGCAGATCATGGTATTTCTCAGCCTAAACAACCACATGAGCCAATTCCATATAAGTCTCTCCCTCTCCCTCTCTCTCTGTAGTCATATCTGACTCTTTGTGATGCCACGGACTGTAACACACCTAGCTTCTCTGTCCTCCACTGTTTCCCAGAATTTGCTCAAAATCATGTCCATTGAGTTGGTGACGCTATCCAACCATCTCATCCTCCATACGTGTATTTCCATCCAATTGGATCTTTTTCTCTGGAGACTAATGAATACAGATTTCAGAACTGAGAGTGGGGTGCTACTGTAACAAATACCAAAAAACATTGAAGTGGCTTTGAATTGTGCAAAGGGTTGAGGCTGGAGAAATTGTGACGTGCATGCTAGAAATATGGCCATTAAGGGCAATGATTCTGGTGAGGATTCACAAAGAAAAGGGGTGAGCTGGAGGGAAATCTTCCCTCTATTTATAGAATATGTAAATCATCCATGCTGCTGCTGCTAAGTCGCTTCAGTCGTGTCCAACTCTTTTCGACCCCACAGACAGTAGCCCACCAGGCTCCCCCGTCTCTGGGATTCTCCAGGCAAGAACACTGGAGTGGGTCGCCATTTCCTTCTCCAATGCATGAAACTGAAAAGTGAAAGTGAAGCCACTCAGTCATGTCCGACTCTTAGCGACCCCATGGACTGCAGCCTACCAGGCTCCTCCCATGGGATTTTCCAGGCAAAAGTACATAGACCATTAATAAATATATGGGTGGCAAAGGCTATTCTGGTGAGATCTTAGATGGAAATGAGGAACACGTTACTGAACAGTGGGGAAAAGGTGATCCTTGTTATAAACTCGCAAAAGAACCTGGCTGAAATATATTCTAATGTTTTACGAAAGGTAAATCTTTCAAGTTGTGAAACTGGATAGTTAACTGAGGAGATTACTAAGCGAAGTGATGAAAGAGCAAGTTTGGTTCCTTCTGACTGCTTAGCATTAAAGGCAAAAGAGAGAAATGAGTCAAAGCAATGAATTGTTAAGCAAAAATTGACTAGAACTTTAAAAGTTGGAAAAATCTCACCCTGTTTATACTAAGGGTGTGGCTCACAGTTTGATTAGAAGCATAGCCTGGGTGTGAACCACAGACCTGATCAGCCACCCTAGCACAGAAGGAAGGAAGGCTGTCAGACCTGTATAGACCCTATACAGAACTGGACTGTGGAGCTAGGTAGCTGCACACATGTGCTGTTCTTCAAGGCAAAGGAAGAAGGATGCCCACAAAGGTGATTCAGAGATCACTGGGGCTGCCTCCTCAGTTTCAAGGGTGGGAAGTTTGTTGCTTCTGATTCAATAGGCTAGACAGCAGCCATCTGGAGCTTGGAAGGTGGGACCCCTCATAATTTTGGGACTGTGACCTCCCCCACCTGTCATAGCGGCAGAGGTGGGACCACCCCATTGGGTCTGGAAAGCAAAGGATTGAACCAAAAAGGACTATTCTCAAGCCTCGAGATCTAATATTATTTACCTTATGAGGTTTTGGAATTACTTGGGATCTGATACCCTCTTCTTCCTTCCAGTTTCTCTCTTTGGAGAAGTCTATCCTGTACATGTCTCACCACTGTATTCTGGAAGCACTTAACTTATCTGATGTCATAGGTTCAAAGATAGAGAAGAATTTTGCCTCAGGGTGAATTATACCTCCTGTCTCACTCATACCTGATTGAGATGAGATTTTGAACTTTTAGACTTTAAAGTTGAAGCTAGAATGAATTAAGACTTTGGGGACCATTAGGACTGAATGAATGTATCTTGCATGGAAGAGGGATGTAAACTTAGGGAGGGGTCAGGAGTGGCATGTTCTGACCTGAATATTCCTGTGCTGATGCTCTAACTCCCTATGTGATGGTATTTGGAGCTGGAAGATGATTACATTTATATGAGGTCATGAGGGTGAGGCCCCTTGATATGATTAATGTCCTTGTAAGAAGAAACCAGAACTCTCTTTCTGCCATGTGAGGACACAGCATGAGGGGGGGGACATCTACAAGCCAGAGTGCCCTTACCAGGGAACTGAGTTAGCCAGCACTAGAACTGTGATGGCACCCAATCCAGTATTCTTGCCTGGAGAATCCCAGGGACAGAGGAGCCTGGTCGGCTGCTGTCTATGGGGTCGCACAGAGTCGGACATGACTGAAGCGACTTAGCAGTAGCAGCAGCAGCAGAACTGTGAGAAGGAAATATGTGTGGTTTAAGTCACCCAGTTTTGTTATAGCTGCCCCAGCTGACCGAGACAGTCCCCTGATATTCATTATCCCCCTTTTCCTTAGTTATGCAGCCTGGTTTAATTTGGGGTGGCACTGAGCCCATCTAACAGATTATTTCTTAACCTCCACAGAAGATACATGTGACCATAAGATGAATAAGATGTATGCAAGAGTATTGATTAGAACATTTGGTTATACTCTTTTAAAAGTACACAGAAAAAAAGGAGATATATAAATATAGATAGATAGCAAGCAGCTCTTGCTCTTTTGTACTCCTCTGCTTCCTTCCACTGCCAACCTGAACATGAAGCCCCAAACTGCAGCAGCCATTTGGAACCATAAAGAAAATATTAAGAGACTCACATCCATAAGGCACAAAACTAATGTCTGCAACAATGTGCCTCTGAACTTCATAAAAATTAACCTTTATCTGTTCCAGTCACTGTAGTTAGATCAAATTGTAAGCAATAAATGACGTGAGTCAGCTTTTGCATTAAAGCTTTAACAGTGTACAGGAGCTGCATCAGAAAGCTTTAGGAGTTAGATGCTAGAAACAATTTTGTCTTTAGAGTTGACTTCTCAGTTCATTACTTTTATATAAAAACAAAATTATCAGATCAGATCAGATCAGTCACTCAGTCGTGTCCAACTCTTTGCGATCCCATGAATCGCAGCACACCAGGCCTCCCTGTCCATCACCAACTCCCGGAGTTCATTCAGACTCACGTCCATCGAGTCAGTGATGCCATCCAGCCATCTCATCCACTGGCGTCCCCTTCTCCTCCTGCCCCCAATCCCTCCCAGCATCAGAGTCTTTTCCAATAAGTCAACTCTTCACATGAGGTGGCCAAAGTACTGGAGTTTCAGCTTTAGCATCATTCCTTCCAAAGAAATCCCAGGGCTGATCTCCTTCAGAATGGACTGGTTGGATCTCCTTGCAGTCCAAGGGACTCTCAAGAGTCTTCTCCAACACCACAGTTCAAAAGCATCAATTCTTTGTCGCTCAGCCTTCTTCACAGTCCAACTCTCACATCCATACACAACCACAGGAAAAACCATAGTCTTGACTAGACAAACCTTTGTTGGCAAAGTAATGTCTCTGCTTTTGAACATGCTATCTAGGTTGGTCATAACTTTCCTTCCAAGGAGTGTCTTTTAATTCCATGGCTGCAGTCACCATCTGCAGTGATTTTGGAGCCCAGAAAAAGAAAGTCTGACACTGTTTCCGCTGTTTCCCCATCTATTTCCCATGAAGTGATGGGACCAGATGCTATGATCTTCGTTTTCTGAATGTTGAACTTTAAGCCAACTTTTTCACTCTCCACTTTCACTTTCATCAACAGCCTTTTGAGTTCCTCTTCACTTTCTGCCATAAGGGTGGTGTCATCTGCATATCTGAGGTTATTGATATTTCTCCCAGCAATCTTGATTCCAGCTTGTGTTTCTTCCAGTCCAGCGTTTCTCATGATGTACTCTGCATAGAAGTTAAATAAGCAGGGTGACAATATACAGCCTTGACATACTCCTTTTCCTATTTGGAACCAGTCTGTTGTTCCATGTCCAGTTCTAACTGTTGCTTCCTGACCTGCATACAGATTTCTCAAGAGGCAGGTCAGGTGGTCTGGTATTCCCTTCTCTTTCAGAATTTTCCACAGTTTATTGGGATCCACACAGTCAAAGGCTTGGCATAGTCAATAAAGCAGAAATAGATGTTTTTCTGGAACTCTCTTGCTTTTTCCATGATCCAGTGGATGTTGGCAATTTGATCTCTGGTTCCTCTGCCTTTTCTAAAACCAGCTTGAACATCAGGAAGTTCGTGGTTCACATGTTGCTGAAGCCTGGCTTGGAGAATTTTGAGCATTACTTTACTAGCGTGTGAGATGAGTGCAATTGTGCGGTAGTTTGAGCATTCTTTGGCTTTGGCATTGCCTTTCTTTGGGATTGGAATGAAAACTGACCTTTTCCAGTCCTGTGGCCATTATACTTTTATATAAAAACAATTATTAAACAAAAAATAGTTTATTTTGAAGAGCTAGGATTTGTTGTTTGTTGTGAATTCCCACTGCTCCTACTTGCCTATCACCCATTTTTCTTCTGTTTAAGACTCCCCAGTTTTCTAGGCACCCCACTCCAGTGCTCTTGCCTGGAAAATCCCATGGACGGAGGAGCCTGGTGGGCTATAGTCCATGGGGTCGCTAAGAGTCAGACACAACTGAGTGACTTCACTTTCACTTTTCACTTTCATGCATTGGAGAAGGAGATGGCAACCCACTCCAGTGTTCTTGCCTGGAGAACCCCAGGGACGGGGGAGCCTGGTGGGCTGCTGTCTATGGGGTCAAACAGAGTCGGACACGACTGAAGTGACTTAGCAGTTTTCTAGGAATTTCCTAGGGGTCTAGGGGTTAGGACTCCACAATTTCACTGCATGCTGAGGGTTCAGTCCCTGATCCAGGAACTAAAATCCCACAAGCTTCGTGGATAGCCTAAAAAAAAAAGTCTCTAATTTCCCAAGAAGCTACCCCATGATCATATTCTTACCCCATGAGGTTCAGCAGGAGGTAACTGCTACCTCTGAACTCCTGTGTGGGCATACAACGCAATCCTAGGCAATCACTGTATTCCATAAATCTAGAACAATGATGAATGCCTGACTCAAGCAATGCAATCAACTCTGAGAGTCATTACAACGGTTCTGAAAGAGGCACTGTCCTAACACCAGCATTATTGGGAGACTAACTTGAAGCTGTTAGCAGCCTTACCACCATAAATGGAGAAACAACCCCAGAATGAAGACAACAGGAAAAGAAAAAGAAAAAAAAAAAAACAAGAAATGGAAAGAGCAGGACTGAATCTTATTGAAACAATTTGGCCCTGGTTTTAGACAAGCCTGAACTTTTCAGATACATGTCAAATAAAATTTCCTTTTTGATTGGACTAGTTTGAGCTAGATCTTCTGACACTAGCAACTTATAGGAACCTTGACTAATATAGTTACACATGGTAAATAATCCTCACTCATTCCATTAGCCTTTTGTCACATTAAGTTGCTCATAGGAAATCTTCCCTGTGAATTTATTTACCAAAAAAAGCAGTATAGTAGAACACTAGTTCACATAGTGCATTGGTTCTGGTGTTTTATATTATAAAATAATCCACAAATTAATTTTTAACTGGAAAAAACAGGAGAAATACCATTCAGTTAAATTCAGTCACTCAGTTGTGTCCGACTCTTTGTGACCCCATGAATCGCAGCACACCAGCCCTCCCTGTCCATCACAAACTCCTGGAGTTCACTCAGACTCATGTCCATCAAGTCAGTGATGCCATCCAGCCATCTCATCCTCTGTCTTCCCCTTCTCCTCCTGCCCCCAATCCCTCCCAGCATCAGAGTCTTTTCCAGTGAGTCAACTCTTCGCATGAGGTGCCCAAAGTACTGGAGTTTCAGCTTTAACATCATTCCTTCCAAAGAAATCCCAGGGCTGATCTCCTTCAGAATGGACTGGTTGGATCTCCTTGCAGTCCAAGGGACTCTCAAGAGTCTTCTCCAACACCACACTTCAAAAGCATCAATTCTTTGGTGCTCAGCCATCTTCACAGTCCAACTCTTACATCCAAACACGACTACAGGGAAAACCATAGCCTTGACTAGACAAACCTTTGTTGGCAAAATGATGTCTCTGCTTTTCAATATGCTATCTAGGTTGGTCATAACTTTCCTTCCAAGGAATAAGCGTCTTTTAATTTCATGGCTGCAGTCACCATCTACAGTGATTTCGAAGCCCAAGAAAATAAAGTCTGACACTGTTTCCGCTGTTTCCCCATCTATTTCCCATGAAGTGATGGGACCGGATGCCATGATCTTCGTTTTCTGAATGTTGAGCTTTAAGACAATTCTCCATTTTCACTTTCAAAAAGAGGCTTTTTAGCTCCTCTTCACTTTCTGCCATAAGGGTGGTGTCATCTGCATATCTGAGGTGTTTGATATTTCTCCCAGCAATCTTGATTCCAGCTTGTGTTTCTTCCAGTCCAGCGTTTCTCATGATGTACTCTGCATAGAAGTTAAATAAGCAGGGTGACAATATACAGCCTTGACATACTCCTTTTCCTATTTGGAACCAGTCTGTTGTTCCATGTCCAGTTCTAACTGTTGCTTCCTGACCTGCATACAGATTTCTCAAGAGGCAGGTCAGGTGGTCTGGTATTCCCTTCTCTTTCAGAATTTTCCACAGTTTATTGGGATCCACACAGTCAAAGGCTTGGCATAGTCAATAAAGCAGAAATAGATGTTTTTCTGGAACTCTCTTGCTTTTTCCATGATCCAGTGGATGTTGGCAATTTGATCTCTGGTTCCTCTGCCTTTTCTAAAACCAGCTTGAACAAATTCAAACTGAAATTGAAGAAAGTAGGGAAAACCACTAGACCATTCAGGTATGACCTAAATCAAATCCCTTATGATTATACAGTGGAAGTGAGAAATAGATTTAAGGGCCTGGATCTGATAGATCAAGCGCCTGATGAACTATGGAATGAGGTTCATGACATTGTGCAGGAGACAGGGATCAAGACCATTCCCATGGGAAAAAAAAATGCAAAAAAGCAAAATGGCTGTCTGGGGAGGCCTTACAAATAGCTGTGAAAAGATGAGAAGCAAAAAGCAAAGGAGAAAAGGAAAGATATAAGCATCTGAATGCAGAGTTCCAAAGAATAGCAAGAAGAGATAAGAAAGCCTTCCTCAGCGACCAATGCAAAGAAATAGAGGAAAACAACAGAATGGGAAAGACTAGAGATCTCTTCCAGAAAATTAGAGATACCAAGGGAACATTTCATGCAAAGGTGGGCTCGATAAAGGACAGAAATGGTATGGACCTAACAGAAGCAGGAGATATTAAGAAGAGGTGGCAAGAATACACAGAAGAACTGTACAAAAAAGATCTTCACGACCCAGACAGTCACAATGGTGTGATCACTGACCTAGAGCCAGACATCCTGGAATGTGAAGTCAAGTGGGCCTTAGAAAGCATCACTACGAACAAAGCTAGTGGAGGTGATGGAATTCCAGTGGAGCTATTCCAAATCCTGAAAGATGATCCTGTGAAAGTGCTGCACTCAATATGCCAGCAAATGTGGAAAACTCAGCAGTGGCCACAGGACTGGAAAAGGTCAGTTTTCATTCCAATCCCAAAGAAAGGCAATGCCAAAGAATGCTCAAACTACCGCACAATTGCACTCATCTCACACGCTAGTAAAGTAATGCTCAAAATTCTCCAAGCCAGGCTTCAGCAATATGTGAACCGTGAACTTCCTGATGTTCAAGAAATACCATTACTGTCATATAATCATATAATCACCACCACCACCTACCTAAAAGATAGGTATATATATATATATCGTGGAGAAGGAAATGGCAACCCACTCCAGTATTCTTGCCTGGAGAATCCCATGGACAGAGGACCGTGATAGGCTATAGTCCATGGGGCTGCAAAGAGTCGGACACGACTGAGTGACTTCACTTTCACTTTCATATATATATCGACAAAGTTAGGAAGCAATTATCATTGAAAAATAATCTTCAGAAAAAAGATAGTTCAATTCATTCTCCCTTCCTTCTTCAAATATTTAACTTATAAAAGATATAGTCTTAAAGTTTGAGGGATAGCAAGCTGAATATGATGTTTTCTAGGAGTCTATAATTTAGCAGAGCAGACCAAGCATGAATGCTATTAACAGTTACGCACCATTTTCTAAGAATTAGAGAATAATAGGAAAAATATCTGGGGGAAGTAAAAAAAATTCTCTCATATTATTATAGCTATTAGAGTTCTTAGAGACACAACAGTTCTTTCAGCACATGGTTGAGGAAATTGTAGCTCAGAGAGCCAGTGACTTGTTTCCCATAGCAAGTCCATGGCAAAATCGTGCTGGGAGCCAGACCTCCTTAGATACAGTCCAACATTCCTTCTTACTACCCCACCCTACCTCTGTTCGGAGAAAAGCAAAATACCAAGAAGTTTTTCAAACTATAATTTTTCCTCCACACAATCTGAAGTGGAGAGGAAAATCTCAAAGACCACAATAAAATAAGCCTGATTCTCTTTTTATCATGTACAGAAGCATTCCAGAAAGGCTGTGCCTCAGCTTTGAGACTTTGTCTTTGACTTCCTGTCATGATTTTTCTCTCACTGAATTTTTTTATTTTTAAGTCTAATCTTGACTGTGCAGCAACCCTGCCTCATAAAAATCCAATCCAACCAGCTTGTTTTGAAAATGTTTGTTCTCTTCTGCATTATGGGCAAACTAATGGAGTCTGACAGCAAAACTAAAATTACCTAAGTTAAACTTAATCCAGAAAGTCTTCTTTGATATCCCAACTGGGCAGTGCCAGCTTGCACAAAAGACTAAGTACACTGCAAGCTCTAATTCTTGTGTGAGTAAGAGTTTCTTCTAAGGAAAGTAAGAGAAATAAAGAGACTCCAAACTAGAACTGCCGTTCCTAGACACCTTCTAGTGAAGAACTTACAAAGAAACCAGTTCTTCTTAAAAAGAATTGCTGTGAAGTGTGTATTTTTGCAGTGTTGCTGAGATGGCAACCCCTACAAATAATTTTTTATGGAAAATAATTTTCAAGAGCCAGGATTGCTGATTTATGGGTTTGTTTGTTTGTTGTCAGATAATAATATGTCACATCCTTTGGAGTCACATCCTCTCAGTTTTAAATATGTGCTTTGAAGTTTCATTCATAAATATTCAGTGACAACTTGCTGAGCTTACAAAATGAGCAAAGCAGATGTAGTTGCAGCATGGCAGAGCTTTTAGTTTATTGGGGGAAACAGGTAAAAAAGAAAAAAGAAAGTAAACAAGCAAATAACTAAAATGATGACAAATTACATATGAAGAAGTAAATACTGTGATAAGATACAGATTAATGGGGGTGGGCAAGACCTACTTTAGAAGGGCTCAATTAGTCTACTAGGGCTGAGTGATATGATAAAAATAAATATTTGATTTTTGTTCCAGTTTGCTGGCACACAGCCCCCGAAACCCTTGGAATCTCTGGAGAGATAAGCGGGACTTTTGTATGTTAATGAGATGACTGGTAGCTGGGAGCCCCAAAATGACTGGTGACTGGTGCTGGTTGCCAGAAAGATCAAGGCATAATTAGAGGGTTGCGACTTTCAGTTCCACTGAAGGGGAGGGGAGGGGTGCTGGAGATTGCCCTAATCACTGATTGCTGATGATTTAATCAGTTATGCCTTCATAATGAAACCCCCATTAAAACCCCTGAATGATGGGATTCAGAAAGTTTTTTGGGTTGGTGAATACATGGAGGTGCTAGGGGAGACCATGGACACGCTGCTCTTCTTCCCCCCTTACCTTGCCTTGTGCATCTCTTCCATTTGGCTATTCTTGAGTTGTATCTTTTATAATGAACTACCAAGTTGGAGACGGAGAAGGCAATGGCACCCCACTCTAGTACTCTTGCCTGGAAAATCCCATGGACGGAGGAGCCTGGTAGGCTGCAGTCCATGAGGTTGCTGAGTCAGACATGACTGAGCGACTTCACTTTGACATTTCACTTTCATGCATTGGAGAAGGAAATGGCAGCCCACTCCAGTATTCTTGCCTGGAGAATCCCAGGGATGGGGGAGCCTGGTGGGCTGCCACCTGTGGGGTCGCACAGAGTCAGACACGACTGAAGCTACTTAGCAGCAGCAGCAGCAGTAAATTAGAGAAGGAAATGGCAACCCACTCCAGTATTCTTGCCTGGGAAATCCCATGGACAGAGGAGCCTGGCTGGCTACAGTCCATGGGGTCACAAAAGAGTCAGACACGACTTAGCAACTAAAACAACAAAACAAGAAACAATAATGGTAAGTAAAGTATTTCCCTGAGTTCTGTGTGCTGTCCTGGCAAATCACAAACCTGAGGAGAGAATCGTGGAAACTCCTGATTTCCAACCAGTTGATCAAAAGTACCTGGGACTGGGACTGGTGTCTGAAGTGGGGGCAGTTTTGTGGAACTGAATCCTTTACCTTGTGGGATCTGATGCAAACTCAAGGTATATGGTGTTAGAACTGAATTGTTGAACACCCATGTGGTGTCTGAAGAGTTGGCAAATTGGTTTAGCGTGAGGAAATATTCATACCTTCGGTATTAGAAGTATCATGAGTAAAAGCTGTTCAGAGGCTGCCATAACGAAATACCACAGACTGGGTGGTGGTGCTAGTGGTAAAGAACCTCCTGCCAGTGCAGGAGGCATGAGAGACTGGGGCCCATCCCTGGGTCAGGAAGATGCCTTGGAGGAGGGCACGACAACCCACTCCAGTATTCTTACCTGGAGAATCCCATGGATAGAGGAGTGTGGCAGGCTATAGTAGGGTCGCTGAGAGTCCGACACGACTGAAGCAACTTAGCACACATGGGTGGCTTGAAACCTGAAATTTATTTTCTCACAGTTCTGGAGACCAAAAGTGCAAGATCACAGTGCCATAGGGTTTGCTTCTGGTGAGGCCTCTCTTCCTGACATGTCTTTTTGCTGTGTCTTCACATGGCCTTTGCTTAGTGTGTCCAAGGAAAGAGAGAGAGAGATCTCTGGTGCCTCTTTCTCTTTCATAAGAACACAAATCCTATCAGATTAGGGCTCCATCCTTAGGAACTCATTTAATCTCCCTAAAAGCCCCAATTCAGTCATATTTGGGTTAGGGCTTTAACTATGAATTTGGTAGTGGACACAATTCATTCTATAATGGAAGATAATCAGAGAAGGCCTTTCAGAGGAGGTGACATTTCCACTGAGATTTAAAGGCTATAGGAACTTGTTATGGGATGAGCCAGAGGAGGGTCACAGAGAAGAAATAGGTGCAGAGGTACAATGTGCATTCGTTATACTATTTTGAGAATGTTGAGTTATAATAGAGAAGAAAAGAAAAAGCAAATGGGATAAATGAAACTCCTAAGATGTGCTACGTATAGATAAGTCATTAGTGGGTAGAACATATATGTTAAATGTAAATAGAAAGCAATTAAAAGATCAAGAGTAATATCCAAAATGTTCTAAGTATACATAAGGCATGTAAGCACTAAATAAATATTCATGACACGTTAAATATATATGAGATATTTAATGTCCAGGATACACTAAATATACATGAGCACTTAATATTTATGAGGTCTTAATCCAGCCACCCATGGGTAATAACTATTCTGGTCCATGTGTCCTCTGCCCAAAATACAAAAGTTCATAGCTGTTCAGCAGGGTAGTTGGCAAAGTATAGCTCTTGGTCAGGTGTACTTGTCCCTATGTCTTTCTTGTAAAGCAAGTGAATACCATTGGCCCAGGGCACCTTCTGTCTGTGGGCCCTCTTGTTGGGCCCTCTTGCTTGAACTTCAACTCTGGCTCATGAACAGAGAAGGCTGACACAGCAGAGAGTTGAAAGATGTAAAAAAATTCCATAACCCATAACATTTTTATAGGTATTGTTATGATTTTAATGGGGCTTCCCTGGTGGCTCAGACGGTAAAGAATCTGCCTGCAATTTGGGAGACCTGAGTTTGATCCTTGGGTTGGGAAGATCCCCTGGAGGAGGGCATGGCAACTCACTGCAGTATTCTTGCCTGAAGAATCCCCAAGGACAGAGGAGCCTGGCGGGCTACAGTCCATAGGGTCGCAAAGAGTCGAACATGACTGAACAGCTAAGCACATTATTTTAATATTTGTGTATTTGCACAGGGTCTTAGCTGCATGCAGAATCTTCATGGCAGCAAGCAGGATCTTTAGGTATGGCATGTGAACTCCTAGTTGCAGCATCTGGGATCTAGTCCCCTAACCAGGGATTGAGCCTGGGCCCCCTGCATTAGGAGAGTGGATTTTTAGCCACAAGACGACCAGGGAAGTCCCTACATAGCCCAGGATTTAAGCAGTGTGATCCTTCTGCCTTTCTCGCATCCTTTCCTAATAGTGTGTTAACTTACCATTTCTCTTTTCCTCTACCTCATGCTGTGTGTTTTAAATTGATTTGATGAACTATGTGATTTGAGCATTTAGTTTTATCTGTAAATTGAAATTAATTAGAATTAATTAAAATTAAAATTCATGTCATCAGTTACACTGGCCATATTTCAGGTGCTCAGAAGTTATGTGTGTTTGGTGGACAGTGCAGAAGAACATTTCTGTTATTGTGGAAAGTTCTATTGAGCAGTGATATTTTCAAAACTTAGAGGAAGCCATTATGGCTGGAGGGTGATGCCGAGGAGAGTGATAAGAAATAAGTTTGAGGGGAAGGAGTTGTTGAGGGACTTGTGGACGATGGTAAAGAGTTTGCATTTTAGTCCAAAATACAATACACATAATTAGCTTTATATTTTAAGAAGATCCCTTGTGGTATTGCCTGGAGAATGGGTTAGAAGATGTGCAGAAGTGAGTTAACATAGAAGGCCTGACTACTGTCCTCTGAAAGCGTGACTGGTGTCTGGAAACTTGGATTTTGGGAGAATTCCCACAACCCAGTTGTTAAGAGTGGTTCACTTTGCTTAAACTGTTTGTATAAAAGAAATGTGCTGTCTGCTGAAGGCCTGCTTTCCTTTGAGGAATATGGAATTTTGGTACCTGTGAAACAGAACATTGGAGAAAGAAGTGAGAACGCATTTCAGGATTCTTGCCTGGGAAATTCCATGAACAGAGAAGCCTGGCAGGCTACAGTCCATGGAGTCACAATGAGTCGGACATGACCGAGTGACTAAACAGCAGGTAGAACATGTCTGTGTGATTTGCCCCCAGTCTCTGGTTACCAAGGTGTTGTTGTTTTTTTTTAATTATGTATTTATTTGCCTGCATCTAGTCTTAGTTTCTGGAGAAGGCGATGGCACCCCACTCCTGCAGTCCATGGGGTCGTGAAGAGTCGGACACAACTGAGGGACTTCCCTTTCACTTTTCACTTTCATGCATTGGAGAAGGAAATGACAACTCACTCCAGTGTTCTTGCTTGGAGAATCCCATGGACGGAGGAGCCTGGTGGGCTGCCGTCTATGGAGTCACAGAGTCGGGCACGACTAACGTGATTTAGCAGCAGCAGTCTTAGATTCAGCACCTGGGATCTTTGCATTGCATCATATGGGATCATTCATAGTGGTGTGTGGGCTCAGTGGTTGTGACTCACATGCTTAGTTGCCCCATGCTATGTGGGATTGAACCCACATCTCTTGCATTGCAAGGCGGATTCATAACCACTGGACCACCAGGGAAGTCCCTGGATGCTGAGTTTTAAACAAGCATCCCTGGTTGGCAACAATTTTGTTGTCACAACTTTTGCCAGGGTAATTAAGTATATACTGTGTAATTCTAGTGGGATAAGACTCCTGGAAGTTGGCTGATTTTGCTTAGAACCCCTTTTCTGTAACATGAATATGATTATATGTATTCTGCGTCCTGTTAAGTCTTCCTAGCAAATTATTAAACATGGGAGGTGGTCATGGGGACCCCTGACACAGAAGATGACGAGATTAACAATGAAGTGGAAAAACCATTTAAGAAACAATTTCAATCATCCATGCAGGTGAGAGATAATGACTTGACTAGAATGGTCAAGAATCAATTTGGCTGATGTTAATGATCAATCTTCAGGTGCTCCTTACCCTTTGATGCTTACATAAATCCTGACAATTATGGAATCCAGAAAAACTGAACCAAGAACTGTGACTCTAACTCATGGTAGGTTGGAGATATTCACTGCACTCATTTTCTCCTTGAATCTGCGAAGCTCTCACTGAGGGCATCTATCCTCTCTAAACCACTGGGATTTTTACTGTAGATCCTAAGGCTAAATTTGCTTAGTGTTGAGAGACCAGGCTTCCATACTCAACTTCTTATCTCCCATGACAGAACTGTATATGGCATCAAGGCTCATGTCTCTGTTAGTCATATACTAATATATTCTCTTATAGTAAGTGCTACAGTTTTACATGGGTAAGATTTTTCTTCCAAGCTAAACTGTTTGCTTTATAATTTATACTTTTATAGGCCTCACTTTGCTGAGCATAAAGAATGCAATAAATATTGTAGATAGGTATAAAAAAGAGATTACACAGTTTCTGCCTAAGGAAATTATTTACAACTTTCCAAGGAGGTATAACCAAGAAGGAGAGACCCAGATATGACCACAAATCAAAGAAGGGTAATAAAACTGGAAATGAGAAAACGAAGTGCTATAGGTGATCTAAAAGATTAAATCTTGCTGAGAGTTCCGAATAAGATACATAGAGACTTCCTTGGTGGCCCAGTGGTTAAGAATTTGGGCTTCTACAGCAGGGGGCTTGAGTTCAATCTCTGGCTGGGGAACTAAGATCCTGCATGCCATGCAGTACAGCCAAAAAAAAAGGATGCATAGAGATAGACTCATTAAAGAATGCCCTTGAAGTCTTGAAACCCTTTGAGAGAGAAAAGAGATTTTTAGTTTTGATTTTCTAGTTTTTTGAAGGAAGGCTTTTAAGATCTAAAACAGCACTGTTGGGAGTGGATGCAGAAGTCCCACCTAGATCCCTGATCAGGGGTCAAACTTATGTCCCCTGCAGTGGCAGGATGCAGTCCTAACCACTGGACCACCAGGAAGTCCCTTATTCTCTCTTGATCCCTTTGCATTATGATTCAGACTTTGTTTAAATGTTATTTGCAAGAGGTGTCATTTTATTACTGTAACATTTAATAACTGTTAATGTGGATTCACAGTGTGCAGTTTCATTTCATAATTGCTATGCAACTAGCACTGCCATTCTTTCACTCCATCTTCTCACCTTTCATGTCCGCGGTAGAAACCCTTGAGGTAGTCTGTAGCGATGAAGAGGTAGACCAGCAAACTGCAGGCACCAAGTGCCTGTTTCAGCACTTGTCTCTGTCCCTCAACTCTTAGACCCTAGAGAATGGTATAATAAAGTCATGTTTAACTATGTAATATCAAAAACTGGTAAATACTATATCTACCATTTCCCCCTTCCTCTTCCCAGGTACTTTTCCAAAAGGACTGACTATGAAACTAGCTGTCCTGATATAAGACATGGGTGAAGAGGAACACAGTGACTTTAAAGAAACATCAGACATAAGAAAAATAATTTTTTCTATTGCGTTAAGAAAATACTCTGAAGCAGAGAAATAAACATTATTTGATAGAAATATTTACATTTCATTTGTATGTTAAGACAAGTAACTAGCAAAACAAGAAATTCTGGAATGCTATTTACATAGTTTTGAAAAAGAGGTACCAGAACAGCATGTGTATGGGCTGTCTTGCAAAAAGAGCACTAACAATAGGATCAGAACTAAATTGCTATATTTCAAATAAAACAGTGCATGGCTGGATAAGGGCGTGGAGTCCAAGTTGGAAAAGGGATTCAATACCAAGAAGGGGGAACTATTCAAGCTGCATTAGTTTCTGCAGCCAGGAGTTCTCTGATGGTTCTTTGACCCACATGGACTGGGCCCATGTGCTACAACTACTGAAGCCATGCAGCTAGAGTCCATGCTCCGCCAGGAAGACACTGGCCACTGCAGTGAGAAGCCCACTCGATGAGAAGCCCACATATATACCTAGAGAGCAGCCTCCACTTGCCACAACTAGAGAAAGCCCATGTGCAGTAACAAAGACTCACTACAGCCAAAAAATAAAAATAAATCTTAAAAAAAAAATCCTATGATGTTAATACCCCAAGAGGGCACCCACTGTGAAAGAGAACTAGACAACCAGAAAAAAAAAGAAAAAGCGGTTTGCAGTGCTTTTCCCTCAAAGAGTCAGATTTGGTAGATATAGGTAGGATGCGGGGGACGGGTGGGGTGGGGGCAGGGCTCGGTGGTAAAGAATCCACCTTCCAGTGCAGGAGACGCAAAAGATGCTGGTTCCATCCCTGGATTGAGAAGATTCTTCTGGAGGAGGAAATCACAACCCACTCCAGTATTCTTGCCTGCAGAAGAATCCCATCGACAGGAGCCCGGTGGGCTATAGTCCATGAATTGGGCACAAACTGAGCAACTGAGCACACACACACACAGGCAGGATGGGGAGTCTGCATTTTTAACAAACTCTAAGTTATTCAGATGCAGGTGATCTGAGGATTGTACCTTGAGAAATGCTGAACATTTAGAGCATCGCTGCTTCAGATTTTCTATACAGAAGGTAGAGTGTGGAAAGCTCTCCAGTTGGAAACGGGGGCTAAGGGGACTTTTCTAGAGGTCTGTTTATAAAACAAACATCCTTGAGGTAATGAGGGCCCCCTGGGGGCCACTGGTTCAGCCATTGGTTAAGGGATGCTTAAGTGGGATACTTCTTAAACATGAATGTGCATATATATCACCAAGGATCTTGCTAAAATACAGATTCTATTTCAGAGGGGCTGGGTGGGTCCTGGAAATTCTGTATTTCTAAAAAGCTCTAAGGTGATGCCAATGCTGCTGGTCCCAGGACCGCTCTATGGATGGCAAAATTTTAAGTGAAAGTGGGGTTATATAATGTAAAGAGATATAGTCAGAAATTGCACGTGAAGTGGAAAACCAATACATGAAATACAGCCATAGTCAGAAGACTTAATCCAAAGGTTGAGCAAATTAGAATCATGAAAGGGGACATAACTAAGAGTGAATCACCAAGGCTCTGGCTCTTAGCCTTTTTCTTCACATGGAGCATCTTTGGTGTCTGCATGAAAAGAGTGAGTGGGTGTGGGTGATCATAGATAAGGTTACAGGCCAGGTTCCAACAGACAGAAAGGTCCAACAGTTTCCTAAGAAACACAGTTTTCTCTGATTAACAAACACACCTCCCACAAACTAGAAAAATGCAGCTTTGCAATACAGGATAACTGATTATCACCACAGAAGTTTCAGAAACCAAGATCTTATCATATCTTCCTCTGCTGAAAATCCTGGATGGTTCCCCACTGTTAGGGACAAATCTAGACTTCTGACCCTTGAATTCAATTCACTCCACATTTATCCGTACATTTCCAATACTGTCTCTTACCAATATCTAGGTTTCTCACACTTTTTTTGGTGCAGGTCACACCTAACTACAGGTATAGTAAGCCTCTGCTCTAGTCAATTCTTTGCTGAAATATCCTTTTTCTAATATAGTCTTCAAAGTCTTATATAAATATAATAATGATATAACAACTATCTGTATTTACAAAGTCCTTACTGTTCAATAAGTACTACATTATCAGAATGAATAATTCTGAAAAAAGAATGTTTATTATGATTGTCCATTCATTTGTTCAGCAAATATTTATTGAGCCCCTGATGTTGGCTTCCTTGGTGGCTCAGCTGTAAAGAATCCGCCTGCCAATGCAGGAGACGTGGGTTGCATCCTTGGATAAGGAAGATCTCCAGGAGAAGGCGATGGCAGCCACTCCAGTATTCTTGCCTGGGAAATCCCATGAACAGGGGAGCCTGGTTGGGCTACAGTCCATGGGGTCACAAAGAGTTGGATATGACTGAGCGACTAAAAACAGCAATGTGTGCTTGATACTGTCTAGGCACTGAAAATCTAAATAGACAAATCCCTTCCTTCAATAGGCTTTTATTCCAGCTGTGAAAGTGAAAGTTGCTTTGTTGTGTCCAACTTTTTGTGACTCCATGGACCGTATAATCCATGTTATTCTCCAGGCCAGAATACTGCACTGGGTAGCCATTCCCTCCTCCAAAGGATCTTCCCAACCCAGGGATTGAACCCAGGTCTCCCGGGTTGCAGGAGGATTCTTTACCAGCTGTGCCACTAGGGAACCCAATATTCCAGGTTTATCCAGAGATAAAGAAGTAAACATACTATATGTCAGTGATAAGTGCTGTGGAGAAAAATGAGGCAGACTTGGGATAGTGATAAAGGTAATTGGGGAAATACTTGCCTGGAGATAACAGTCATCCTGAGGATAGAGACAGAGGAAACATCTAATGCAAAAGGCGTGCTTGTCATGCTACGGCAAGGGGAGTGTGAATGAAGAAGAGGGTGGCTGGAACTGAGAAGTGGTCAGAGAAGTGGGGGAGGTGGTGCTAAATCATATAAGAGGGCTTTCTAGGTTAGTCTAAGAATTTTGCCTTTTCTTCAAAGTCAGATGGAAAGCCATCATCCTTTTCAAACGACTCATGGGCTATTGCCTTAAAAATTGATGACAGGGGAACAGGGGCAGAATCAAGGAGACCTATTAGGCAACTACTGCAGAGATCCAGGTGAGACATGATGGAGGCTTGGCCCAAGGTGAAAGCACGGGAGCTGCAGAGAAGTGGTCAGGTTCTCAGTCTATTTTGAAAGGGGCAGAATATGAGTAGGAGTTAATGAATGAGAGGAGCTAAAGACAAAGTTTCTGGGCTCTTTTAACTGGCAGGACAGAGTTGCTGTTTGTTATCTTATAGATAAAGAATTTGGGGTTTCGGGAGATTACCTAACTCCTCCAAAGTCAACTGTCTAGTCGTCTGTTAAAAGGTTCATGTGGAGAGATTGAGTGGTAGTTCTTCCTTTTACCCATGTCCTCAGGAAAATAGCTTTCATTAGTATAAAGATAACACAAAGGCTGGGGAGGAGTTGTGGAATTTTAGGATTTCCAAGTGTCTCCCACTCTCAGAGACTCAGGAAAGAACAGACCCAGGTTGGGATGGCTGCAGGATGCCTCAGTGTCATGTCGTCAAGCACTGAGACCCTGAAAGCAGCTTTAAAAGTGCTGGGGGTCATCTTGCCTGCCTGCCTGGAATGGAAAAGACCTCTGGAGAGGGCTTTCTCTGGCCAGACGAAGGAGGATCAACAGCATAATCCCAATCCAGTTTCCTAGGACCACTCATACCCTAGAGGTCTTTGTTGTTGTATTGTTCAGTTGCTAACTCTTTGCAACCCTATAGACTGCAACACGTTAGGCTTCTCTGTCCCTCACTATCTCCTGGAGTTTGCTCAAACTCATGTCCATTAAGTCAATGATCCTTTCCAGCCATCTCATCATGGTATGATATGAGGACCACTCATACCCTAGAAGTCTTGCATGGTCCATTGTAGTGGGAAAAAGAATCCCAGTAATAATTCTTGTCCACCTTCATAAGTGGGGGTTCTGAGCCATGTTTTATTTGAATGAATGAATTCATAAACATATAAACAAACAAAAGAAATATGACAGAGATGTTTACTATAGCATTGCTAATTAAAGGAAAGCCTTGGGACAACCCAAATGTTCAACAGTGTGGGAATGGTTAATTAAATTTTGGTATTTAGAGAGAGTGTGACACTGTGTCTCTGTTTAGAAAACTGGACCAGATCTATGTTTATGGGTATGGAAAGGTATCCACAACCTGTTTCAAAATGAAAGGATCAGTAGAACATTATGCAGGGTATGAGTCTGTATAAATCACACTCTGGGTATACATATGCATACACAAAAATGTGTATGAAGAGATGATTGGAAGCTGGTTCACAAAATTGTAATAATACTTATCTGTGGCTGGTGAGGTTTATGTAATTTAGTTTATTTCCTGCTTTTCTGGATCAACTGAATTTTTTAAAATAAGCGTGTCTCAATTATGCAATCAAAAAGAACTTTTTCATCTTAGAAAAAAAAAATCTATTACCCAGGATTTTGCAGTTTTACCTTTAACTGTGCTGTAGAACTCTTTTATCTAAAGCTAAATTTAAAATATTCAATAGACATTTTGCGCCTTAGAAAATTTTTATTAAGTCTCCATTTCATCAGTTAAATGATGAAAAGTTAAGTGCATTAAGTGACGCCTCTTGATGCTAACCACTAAGCACTCAGCTCCATTTACTTATTTTTAACATTACTTTTCTTGAGCTTTCTTGCTAACAAAAATTAAGTGGTAAATTTTAAAAACCACAGTTATTTCCACAAATAGGATGACACGAATTCCACTGATGATAATTTTTAAAATGTATTTACTGATGTTTGGCTGTGCTAGGTCTTCCCTGCTGCACGGGCTTTGCTCTAGTCGCAGCGAATGGGGGCTTCTCTCTAGTTGTGGTGCTCAGGCTTCTCATTTCTGTGGCTTCTCTTGTTGTGGAACATGGGCTCTTGGGCACGAAGGCTTCAGTAGTTGCAGCACATGGGCTCGGTCATTGTGGTTTCTGGGCTCTAGAGCACAGAATCAGTAGCTGTGGTGCACAGGCTTAGTTGCTCCGCGGCATGTGGAATCTTCCTAGACCAGAGATTGAACCCATGTCTCCTGCATTGGTAGGCAGATTCTTTACCACTCAGTGAGCCACCAGGGAGGCCCTGATAATAATGTTTGCTGAGGCAGAAATAATTTTGAAACAGCCAAAAGAAAAAGTAGGGTGTGTTTGAAGTCTGGGATTTTAGCACATTTATCACAGTGATCCTTCTTCTCAACTTGATTACAAAACTATATGACCTGCAAGTTGCTGCTGCTGCTGCTAAGTCGCTTCAGTCGTGTCTGACTCTGTGTGACCCCATAGACGGCAGCCACCAGGCTCCCCTGTCCCTGGGATTCTCCAGGCAAGAACACTAGAGTGGGTTGCCATTTCCTTCTCCAATGCATGAAAGTGAAAAGAGAAAGTGAAATCGCTCAGTTGTGTCTGACTCTTAGCGACCCCATGGACTGCAGCCTACCAGGCTCCTCCGCCCATGGGCTTTTCCAGGCAGGAGTACTGGAGTGGGGTGCCACCTGCAAGTTACTTTTTCTTTAATCCTTGAAATTCTAGTGCTATGGACACTGCATTTATCTGTGTGATATTTCTAAATACATAGTTCTTGGATAAGTAGACCAGGTCAAATCAGGTGAACTGGTTGAATTCCAGCTCTTGGAGTATTAGGTACTAGGTCAAACTTAGGTCTTAGAGATGAAAATCACTATTAGTTGAAAAAAATTTTTTCAAAGACAGACGGCTATTGACAGTGAAATCAAGAACAGCACCATGGCTATAAAATGTTCAAATAAAAACTCAAGAACTCTGCTACACCTGTTATTTAGTCACTAAAGGGAGAGGTTTTATTTTCTTTTGTTCACAGAAAGCAGGAAGAGGAGAAAGGGGAAAAAGGGAGGAAGTAAAAGATCATGAAACTGATACAGATTTACTGGAAAATAGATGAAAACAGAAGCAAATGTTAATTCATAAAAATTTAAAGAGAGTGATGCAGAAATGGAGCATACATCATATGATGTTTTACATGATGAAAAAAGTAAATGTAAAAAGGAAACTTTTGGGGAGGGACAGAATATTTTTTTAGACTCTTCTCTCTCCTTCAGTCTCTTTATTAGTCACCAGATTCTGCTGATGGTTGAATTCCCAGCAAAACTGTAAGATATTACAGAAGGTTCTTCAGGTTATCCTCACTACCTGTACCTGGTTCTAACTTCATTCCTCTAATCCTATCCTAGGTTATTACTGTAAATCTTATTTCTTTTAAAACTTATTATTTATTTTTGGCTGCACTGGGTCTTTGTTGCTGCCCATGGGCTTTCTCTAGTTGCAGCAAGCATGGGGCTACTCTCTACTTGCAGTGTGTGGGCTTCTCATTGCGGTGGCTTCTCTTGTTGCAGAGCGCTGGCTCGAGGGTGCTCTAGGGTGTGTGGGCTTCAGGAGCTGCAGCACTCGGGCTCAGTAGTTGTGGCACGTGGACTTAGTTGCCAGCATGTGGAATCTTCCTGGACCAGGGATCAAACCCGTGTCTCTTGCACTGGGACATGGATTCTTACCACCAGACCACCAGAGGAGTCCTAAAAATCTTATTTTCAAATGGCTTTGTTTCAGTGAAAGACAAATCTAAAACTCCAAACTGTATTTTGATTTCATTTCACCCATGGAATTACTCACATTTTAGTGAGGAATAATTGTATGAAAAAGCCTTCAAAATTTAAGTGTCCATCTTCAGCCTGAGTTTGTTCCCTCTTGGATTCCATGCCAGACCAGTGTTTCTAGTTGGCCACTGTACATGTTTACCTGGACGTCCTACCCACCGTTCAGACTCACCCCTTCAAGGCTTGCTCTTCCTGCTGGATCCCACATCTTCCCTTTTTCTCATCCCTCACATTCTGAAAATTATACCTCCTAAAAGCCCTCTTTGACTGCAAGGAGATCCAACCAGTCCATTCTAGAGGAGATCAGCCCTGGGTGTTCTTTGGAAGGAATGATGCTGAAGCTGAAACTCCAGTACTTTGGGCACCTCATGCGAAGAGTTGACTCACTGGAAAAGACTCTGATGCTGGGAGGGATTGGGGGCAAGAGGAGAAGGGGACAACAGAAGATGAGATGGCTGGATGGCATCACCGACTCGATGGACGTGAGTTTGAGTGAACTCCGGGAGTTGGTGATGGACAGGGAGGGCTGGCATGCTGCGATTCATGGGGTCACAAAGAGTCGGACACGACTGAGTGACTGAACTGAACTGAAAAGCCCTCTGAATCCATTCCCCCTCCTGTGTTCACAAGCTAAGACCTCAATACAGGTGGTAACCATTTCTCATCTGGACCTGCAAGTTGCTTCTGAATGGTCTTTCTGCCTCCAACCCATCTTCCATTTGGCCATGATTCTAAAATGTACAATTGATCATGTCCATTGCCTGCTTAAAAATTTTTCAGTGGCTCCTCATTGCATTCAGGATAAAAAACAAATACATTAACATGACACTTGGGGTCCTTTGCAAGCTTGTTCCTGTCTCCTCGTCTAATCTCTCTCTACGTCATTCTTTAAACATACTGCACCGCAGTCATGCTGAACTAATTCTTGTTTTTTCAAACGAGCCATGCCTCTTACTTCTGTCAAGCTGCTCCTTCAGCCTGAAATGTTTCCCCTTTCTCTACTTTACCTCTACCTGTAAGCTCCTTCTTATCTTTGAAGACTCACCTCATGTCCCCCTCTTTTCTTTCTGAAGACATTGCTGGTCTATTTAGGCAGAGTTTCATGTAGACATTTATTCTGTAGAGTCTATAGTATAGTTTTTGTTTTTTTTTTTTTTTGATTCATAACAAATTGTCTCAAGACTTAGAGGCTTAGAACAATAATAAACATTTATTACCTCTTATAGTTTCTATGGGTTGGGAATATGGAAGCCACTTGCCTGGGAAGTTCTGAATAGGCTTTTCTCATGAAACTCAGTCAAATGTCAGCTGGGCTGCAGTCATCTGAAGGCTTGAACGGGGCTGGAAGATCCACCTTCAATGGCTTATTCACCTGGCTGGCAAGTTGGTCCTGGATGTTGGGCAAGGCCTCAGTTCCTACTCTTGTGGGCCTTTCCACAGAGCGGCTTTCAAGTCTTCATGAGATGGCTGCTGGCCTACCCCAAAGCAAGCAATTTAAGAGACCAAAGCAGAAGTTGCAAATCTTTTACAAACTACCCATGGGAGTCACCCACTGTAACCTCTGCTATATGCTGTTGTTCACATGGACTGGCCCTGGTTCATTGTAGAAGAAGACTACACAAAGACATAAATATATATTAAAAAAGATAAGGCTCTTTAGGAACCTTCTTGGAGACTGGCTATGGCATACAGAGTAACAAATAAAGTTCATGATACCTTACTAGCCAGTGACTACCAAATAAGATCATATTTACCTTTATTGTTCAAATTATCATGGCTTAAGCACTCATGGCCTATTTCCTGGAATAAGGAACCTCCTACTCTATATTTCTTTTCTTTTTAAAATTTATTTCTTTTGGCTGCACCAGGTCTTTATTGTGGCATGTGGGAACTTTAGTTGCAACATGCACTCTCTTAATTGTTGCATGTGGGATCAAGTTCCCTGAGAAGGGATCAAACCCAGGCCCCGGGCATTGGGAGTGTGGACCACTGGGGAAGTCCCTCTTCATATTTCTGATGTAGCTCTTCTGTTCTCAGGAACAGCCCTTCCTGTACTTCTGCCCAAACTTTCTGGACCTGCTGCAGCTGAACTGTCTCTCACCTTTATGAGGACAGTGAGCACGGCTGTCTTAGACAATTGACTGTGCCCATGGCTTCTACCATGGACTTTGAGAAGTGCTTGATATTCTTCCAGGAAAATAAAACAAGATCAAGAACGCAACTGAGGCCAGGTTGTAACAGTTAGCAAGTCTTTTCAGAAGGCTTGAGAATATCAGAAAAGAAGTGAAATAGACCAGGTGACATACTGCTATTAGTAGCGGCTACTCTGAGAGGTCCACAATCTAAACTTATCCTCAGAATGGTACAAACCAAGGTCCTCTGGAAAACACCATCAGCAGGTGCCCTATGTCCTCCAAAAAACAAAGTGCCACACAGCCTGTCATTAGTCTAATTTCTCAGGTCTGGGATTTTCAGTCTGTAAATACCACCAC
Source organism: Bos indicus x Bos taurus (assembly GCF_003369695.1). Classification (NCBI taxonomy): domain Eukaryota; kingdom Metazoa; phylum Chordata; class Mammalia; order Artiodactyla; family Bovidae; genus Bos; species Bos indicus x Bos taurus. The sequence continues at coordinate 17,310,172 of NC_040097.1, forward strand.
AGGTAGAATGCCACGATCCATGCCATGGCATGCTGGGCCAGGCACTCTGTTCTTGTTGACAGCCTGCTCTCCAGCACTGGCTGAAGAGAATAAGCCTGTTTGCTCTTCCAGCATTCCTTTTCTTCCCACTTCTATGACCCTCCCAAACAAAGAATAATCCAAAGAATAGTCCTCTGTATTCTACAAGGGTATGTGGTAATGTTTAAGCACAGGGTAGTCTAAATCCATACTTAGGGAAAAACATTTCCTTATAGAAATCATAACTTATCATTAAAGCATAAAACTACTGAGAGAGAAAGTAGCATTGACATACATACACCACCCTGTGTAAAACAGACAGCTGGTGAGAAGTTCCAGTATAACACAGGGAGCCCAGCCTGGAGCTCTGTGATGACCTAGTGGGGTGGGATGGGAGGAGGGGAGGGCAGCTTAAGGGAGAGGTGATATATGTAAATTATGGCTGATTCACGTTGTTGTATGGCAGAAGCCAACGCAATGTTGTAAAGCAATTTTCCTCCAATTAAAAAACAGAAACAAAAACTACTAAGAGACGTCTTGTTAACAGCCTGAAACATCTACATTTGCTTTACCTTTAATTATTTCAGGCTTTCTTCAAGAGCTAGACTCGGGTGGATTGCTTTATATTTACATGTAGAGACTCCATCAGGATGTTTCCCAGCACTTAGGGAGAGTTAGTACCCAGGGGAAATTAGATCCTATGCTTTTAGAAGGTAGTTTTCCCAGCTGCTTTACTCATCAAGGTTAAAAAATAAAATCCTGGCTTCTGCCAGCCTGGTTATATCACCTGCCGTATTTACTTCTTGGAAAGCATGTCTCCCCTTCATTAGAGAGCCCAGAGGTCAGGGAGCAAAAATAGGAGCTGAAGGGAATAAATAATGCCTGGAAATAGAAAATAATGTCCAGCAGATTGTTATGTGGAAACAGTGGGCTGTCGTGAAATGGCAAGAGATTTTGATGTAAGTCTACTTTATGGTGGATGCTTCCCTTATGGTGGGGTAACTCAGACTGAACTTCCCTGAGCCTTGTAAATGATGTAAAATGATGGTAATAATCTCTACCTTACAGAGTCTAGTATTAAATGAAAAAAAATATATATGATCAAGTCCCGGCAGGCAGGTCATGCTCCAGCTACAGCACTGGATGGTAGGAATAGAATGGTGAACAAATAAAAATGAGTCACTGTCTTCATTGAGATTTCAGTCCAGAAGGAAAGACAGGCATTAAACAAAGAACTATCTAATTATGATTTGTAATGACTTGACCTATTTTAGGCTGGCATGGAATGTGGTCTTGACATAGTGATGCCAAAGGTGGAGAGTCAGGGTTAGGGAGAATGTGTCAGGCTTCCGTCAGAGCATTCTAGGCTGCTGGAAGGTGCTCAATAAATGGGAGCTGCTGTAATAATTACTATTATTATCATTATTAATTTCGTAAATATTTATTGAGTATCTACCATGTGTACTATGCTACTGTGCCTACTGAGGATATGCTAAATGTGTGAATTTAAGCAAATATCTTAACTTCTTTGGGCCTCATTATGTTCTCTGTAAATTGGGGATATTAACAGTACCTACCTCTTTAGTCTTCTTTGAGGATCCAAATGAAATAGTGTATATAAAGTGTTTAACAAATTGCCTGGCAAAAAGAGAAGATAATGTATGTTAGTAATATTACTATTCCTCAGTAGTCAGGGCCAGCTACAGAATTTGCAGGGCTCAGTGTAAAATGAAAGTACAGGGCTCTTTGTTTAAAAAGTAATAAGAATTTCAGGACAGCAACAGCAAAGCATTAAACCAAGTGAGGGGCCCTGTATGACTGCATAGTAAACACAATCATGAAGACAGCCCTGTCACTAGTTATGTCATATATATGTATTTATATGCTTAACTATCCAAGAAGCTTGAATTTTTTTGTGGGGGATGGGGGCAGACACAACTTCTATAACTGTCAGCTGAATTTAGTTTATAAGAAGCATATATATTCAGCATATCAATATATCAATAGATAATTGGTGATATTTTCCTCAAATTTTTATTATGAAAATTGTTAAAGTGCAAAATTATAAGAATTTCATAATGAACACATGTATATATACATCAACTAGGTTGTACAATTAGCATTTTATTATATTTGCTTTATTATATATTCATCTATCTATTCCTCAAAACTTCTGTTAATCTATATTGTTTTTGGTGCCTTTCAAAGTAAATTCCAGACATCAATATCACTTACTGAAATCCATTTTGTTTCCTTTTGATGTAATATTGACATATAGAGGAGCATGCTAAATGTGTTGAGTTTTGACAAATACATATACCTCTGTGACCTTTAGAACATTACCCGTCACCCTAAAACCTTCCTTCATACCTTTTCCAAGTTAATCTCCATCTCCAACTTCCATAAGAGACAACTGCTCTTCTGATTTTTTTTCCTGGAGCTTATAATCTTCAAAAGTACTTCATAAGTACTTAGCTTCAGTGCTGTCTCAAATGGGTGCACAGAAAATTCTGTAGACTGTAAAACAGGAAAGACAATTCTAGAATACTGTGTTGCAATCAACAAATATTTGTTGAGTCAAAGAGTAAAACTATTGAAATCACTTGAATGCTTTTTCTTTTTCTTTATTTATTTTTCTTTTTGGCCACGCTGGTGGCTTGTTGGATCTTAGTTCCCCAACCAGGGATCAAACCCAAGCCCTTGGCAGTGAAAGCACAGTCCTAACCACTGGACTGCCAGAGAATTCCCACCTTTTTCTTTTTAATAGTTTAATCTTCTGGTAAAAATTATAATAATGTATACTCCAGAAAAGAGTAAATAATATGGAAAAATAAAGAGAGGACATTAAAAACCACCCATCATGGAGGAATAAACATTTAAAAATATTCTATGAAATTTCTCCCAGATATCTGTGCATATATACATATAGTGATCTGTGGATGAAATTTAATAAAAATGGATACACATGTATGATCCATTTCTATCACTGACAAGTGCTGCACTGAGTTACAACATGAGCACATTTTACAAGCTGATTTATGATTCCAAAATGCCATCCAAAGAGGAGGCACGGATTTACATCCACTGACTGGTTATGTTTTAAATTCTTAAGGATGGAAAATAAATGTTTGTTTTATATTTTTTTCTTGAGGGTAGAAGAGAGAAACAGGTGAAGGGCTAGTAAGTGCCCCCAAAAGCACATCAGTCCAGTTGAACTCAGTTCAATAAGTAATTACTAAGCAAAGATAAGAGGGCTTCCTAGGTTGGTGCTAGTTGTAAAGAACCTGCCTACAAATGCAGGAGACATAAGAGACACAGATTCAATCCTTCAGTCGGGAAGATCCCCTGGAGGAGGGCATGGCAACCCACTCCAGTATTCTTGTTTGGAGAATTCCATGACAGAGGAGCCAGGTGGGCTAGAGTCCATAGCATCGCAGTTGGACACAACTGAAGTGACTTAGCATGCATGCATGCAAAGTTAAGACTAGCTGCTGGGAACAGAAAAGATAAGGCATGAACCCAATATGTAGAATGCTCATACCCTAACCAGAGAAGGCAATGGCACCCCACTCCAGTACTTTTGCCTGGAAAATCCTATGGACGGAGGAGTCTGCAGTCCATGGGGTCTCGAAGAGTCGGGACACGACTGAGCGACTTCACTTTCACTTTTCACTTTCATGCATTGGAGAAGGAAATGGCAACCCACTCCAGTATTCTTGCCTGGAGAATCCCAGGGACGGGGGAGCCTGGTGGGCTGCCGTCTATGGGGTCGCACAGAGTCAGACACGACTGAAGTGACTTAGCAGCAGCAGCAGCATAGCCTAACAGGACAATTTCTTTGACTACAGGGATTTATCCTTACTTGAGCCTACATAATGAGGGAGGATCATAAGGATCTCCTCCCAAAAGAGCACTGAGTCCTACATTAAATTTGGTACAAAACTCAAAAGATATAAGTGAAAAGCAAGTCTCCCTCCTGTCCTTCTTTCCTACATCTCTCACCCAGTGTTTGATTCTTTAGGGTTTACCACTGTTACTGATTTCCTGTTTCTCTTCCCAGAAAACGCTCTGCATATATATACAGGCATATGCCAAGCAAGCAAAAATATTAGTTGTCCACTCATTGCTTACTCATTCAAGCAATTTAAAAATACAATTGTGTGATACCTACACATAATTTTGCATGTTGCTCTTAACATTATACCTTGGAGATTGCTCCATATTTATTTATATGGAGGTGCTTCATTTATTTTTAGCTTGGAAATCATTACATAGCCACTCTTAGAGTGTCTTCATTCTTTTGTTTTCTTTAACTATCTCCACAATATACCACTTTGTGAATGTAATTTATTTAACTGGTACATTATTGATGGACCCCAAGTTTAGTCCCGATATTTTGCTAATATGATCCTGCAGTGACTGAAAAGATAAGGCATGAACCCAATGATTTACATGAATCATCTGGCTTTGAATCGAGTTAGTAAGTACTTGGTAGAGGCATTTGTTGGGTTATAGATGAATATTTAGAAGTACAAAGCATTAAATATATATGCCGTGTCTGAAGTATGTTCCCCTAAAACCACTGTTAAAACAAAACAAAAGCCTAAGAGCCAACAGGAAATCTCCACCCACTTAGTCAGACTCCTCAGGAGCAGTAAATAGACAGGCCTATCCAGTGTCTTCCAGGTTCACAGAGGAGCTTTGTCACACTAGTAGTAGCTCATTGTAGAGTCCATGCTTTGGCACTAAGAACTTCCCCTAGAGAGTTTGGATCTAGCAATATAGCATACAAATATTCACTTGTCACACAAATAATTCATCAAAAGGCCTTGGGAAATGCAAACGCAGAAACAGATTTCCTCTTGCCCTTCCCATTGATTTTTTTTCCCTTCATTTTGAAATAATTAGAGAAGAGTTTCAAGAATAGCTCAAAGAACTCCCACACACTTTTTATTCAACTTCACCACTTTTTAACATTTGGCCACTTTTTAATATTTGGAGAACCTTTCCATACACACACACACACACACACACACATGTACATGTGTATTTATGTATGTATTTACATGAGTGTTTTTTAATGGATTAGTTAAGAGTAGGTTGTACATATAATATTCTTTTATCCCTTAATATATTCCATAAAAATGGGAATAATCTGTTGATTTTGAGGAGAAAGTCTGACCTGGCTACCTTCTGTTCTTTTTTGAGAATCACTGACTTTAAGAGCTAGAAGTAACCTGAAAGTGTCTAGTTCACCTCCTTTACACACAGGGAAACCCAGAATTAGCAAATTAGTCAGTCAAAGTCATATTGCTAATATCTGCCAGGAGATCCTCTCTTCTGGCTCTTTCTTCTCTACAAGCCACTTGGTATCATCTGGTCCAAACCATTCAATAGGTTTTATAAATGAGGAAACTATGGCCCAGAAAGGGTTTATGATTTGTCTAAGATCACACAAGAAGTTACTTTCCTGGATTCCATAGGTAGGTATACCTTTTAGTATGGGGCTCAAGAAGAACACTAATTTTCCTGTATTTGCACTCAATGGATAAGCTGATGAATGGACATCTCATGCTTTTGCCTGCCCAGCAATCCTTCCCCCTCCTCTGTCAACAGCTTTGGGAAACTATCCCTCTCCCATTAGATACAGAGTTAGTGGGACTGTACTTCAAAGTTCTGCACTTTTCTGGCCATGAAATGGGCATGTAACCCGGCCTCAGTCAGTCAGCTTCTCTAGGGCATTTGAATTTTTTTTTTAAATAAAGAACAGACTCTTTCCACTTGTTTATTTCTTTTTGGCTGTGCTGGATCTCTGTTGCTGCTCATGGGCTTTCTCTAGTTGCGGTGACCAGGGGCTACTCTTTGCTGCCATGCACAAGCTTCTTATTGTGGTGGTTTCTCTCCTTGCAGAGCACCAGCTCTAGGGTGCTCGGGTGTCAGTAGTTGTGGCACAGAGCCTCACTAGTTGTGGCACACAGGCCCTAGATGAAGTGGCTCCCATAGTTGTGGTTCGCAGGCTTTGTTGCCTTCGGCATACAGAATCTTCCCAGAGCGGGGATTGAACCCTTGTCCCCTGCCTTGGCAAATGGATTCTTATCCACTGCATGGACTGTGCCCACCAGGCTCTTCTGTCCATTGGAGTCTCCAGGCAAGAACACTGGAGTGGGTTGCCATTTCCTTCTCCAGGCATTCTTTCTGACCCAGGAATTGAACCCTGGTCTCTTGCATTGCAGGCAGATTCTTTACCATCTGAGCTACCAGGAAAGCCCTGTATCCACTGCACCTCAAGGGAAATCCAGGCATTTGAATATTGAGCAGAAAGCCTCGGATTGAAAAAGATTGAGTTGATAAGGAGGCTCAGTTCAGTCACTCAGTCATGTCTGACTCTTTATGGCCCCATGGACTGCAGTACGCCAGGCCTCCCTGACCATCACCAATGCCTGGAGTTTACTCAGACTTATGTCCATTGAGTTGGTGATGCCATCCAACATCTCATCCTCTGTTGTTCCCTTCTCCTCCCACCTTCAATCTTTCCCAGCATCATGGTCTTCTCAAATCAGTCTATTCTTCACATCAGATGGCCAAAGGATTGGAGTTTCAACTTCAGCATCAGTCCTTCCAATGAATATTCAGCACTGATTTCCTTTAGGATGGACTTATTGGATCTCTTTGCTGTCCAAGGGACTCTCAAGAGTCTTCTCCAACACCACACTTCAAAAGCATCAATTTTTCAGCGCTCAGCTTTCTTTGTAGTCCAACTCTCACATCCATACATTACTACTGGAAAAACCATAGCTTTGAGTAGACAGACCTTTCTTGGCAAAGTAATGTTTTTGCTTTTTAATATGCTGTCTAGGTTGGTCATAACTTTTCTTCCAAGGAGCAAGCGTCTTTTAATTTCATGGCTGCAGTCACCATCTGCAGTGATTTTGGAGCCCCCCAAAATAAAGTTTGTCACTGTTTCCATTGTTTCCCCATCTATTTCCCACGAAGTGATGGGACCGGATGCCATGATCTTAGTTTTCTGAATGTTGAACTTTAAGCCAAATTTATCACTCTCCTCTTTCACTTTCATCAGGAGGCTCTTTAGTTCTTCTTTGCTTTCTGCCATAAGGGTGGTGTCATCTGCATATCTGAGGTTATTGATATTTCTCCCGGCAATCTTGATATCAGCTTGTGCTTCATCCAGTCTAGTATTTCTCATGATATACTCTGCATATAAGTTAAATAAGCAGGGTGACAATATACAGCCTTGATGTACTCCTTTTCCTATTTGGAACCAGTCTGTTGTTCCATGTCCAGTTCTAACTGTTGCTTCCTGACCTGCATACAAATTTATTGGGAGGCAGGTCAGGTGGTCTGCTTTCCCATCTCTTGAAGAATTTTCCACAGTTTTGTGATCCACACAGTCAAAGGCTTTGGCGTAGTCAATAAAGCCAAAGTAGATGTTTTTCTGGAACTCTCTTGCTTTTCTGGTGATCCAACGGATGCTGGCAATTTGATCTCTGGTTTCTCTGCCTTTTCTAAATCCAGCTTGAACATGTGGAAGTTCATGGTTCATGTAGTGTTGAAGCCTGGCTTGGAGAATTTTGGGCATTACTTTGCTAGTGTGTGAGATGAGTGCAATTGTGGGGTAATTTGAAGATAAGGAGGCTACTTACTGGTTTTTGTTGAGCATCAGCTCTGCTTCCCATCCTTCCTGAGACTTGTTTCTTCAATGTTTATTTCTGTTCTCTTAGCTACCCATGTTTTTCTAGTAGTTTTCATAGGCTTATGTTGGCCAGGGGTAGTTTCTGTTGTTTGCAAACAAAGGAGTCTAACCAGTAACAGCTGACTTGAAAAAAGTTTTGCTTTCTGCAACACTTGCTGAAACAGAACTGAGACATAGGTTGCATAGGAAAAAGTTGGACCTGGGTACACCCTTCCTCAAAGCTTAGCATGAAAGGGCTTTTCAGGCTCATCACTGTGCCATTCAGTCTAACTGATGACATTCCACTTTCCCATTCCCTGAAGTATGTGAATGTGTTCCTTCAAAGAGCAACCTTTCTGTTAGTTGTCATTCTTAGAAATATCTCCAGCAAGGAGGCACCATTTAGTGGTTATTTTAACTCATTGTCCCCAAAGTATCCATCTGGGTAGAGTGGTGAAATACAATCTGATTTGAGAACAGTAGTCAAGGGTGGGCTCCCGGCCTGATTGATTCTAGGGTTTGCCACCAGTAGGAAGTGAAGACACCACTTGTTGTCTTTCCTGACCACCTGAGAGGACTCACTCATATGCAAGAACACATTGGTATCTCCAGAATAACATTCAGACAGTGTAGTCTGAGTCTTCATCCAGGAAGAAAAAAAAAATCTCCAGGAAAGCATGATAGTCTTCAAAGAAATTCACAAGTTCTCATTGAAAACAGCTTTTTCTTCCTTAAAATTTTTAATATTCTTAGAATAATATATATATTACATATAGTTAACATTATATATAGTTTATTATTGTTAATATTATGACATGGAGCAATTTAGCTTCTCATTAGCCACTCAAGAACCATGCTTTTGCGTGACTAAAGATCCAGTCATTTAACAAATACTTTTAGGTCAACTCTGTGCTAGGCATCAGAGTTGACCTAACAACTCTTTTATTGACCATCATGGTCAACAAAAGAGTCTGAAATGCAGTACTTGGATGCAGTCTCAAAAACGACAGAATGATCTCTGTTCATTTCCAACGCAAACCATTCAATATCACGGTAATCCAAGTCTATGTCCCAACCAGTAATGCTGAAGAAGCTGAAGTTGAACGGTTCTATGAAGACCTACAAGATCTTTTAGAACTCACACCAAAAAAGATGTCTTTTTCATTATAGGGGACTGGAATGCAAAAGTAGGAAGTCAAGAAACACCTGGAGTAACAGGCAAATTTGGCCTTGGAATACGGAATGAAGCAGGGCGAAGGCTAATAGAGTTTTGCCGAGAAAACGCACTGGTCATAACAAACACCCTCTTCCAACAACACAAGAGAAGACTCTCCACATGGACATCACCAGATGGTCAATACTGAAATCAGATTGATTATATTCTTTGCAGCCAAAGATAGAGAAGCTCTATACAGTCAGCAAAAACAAGACCAGGAGCTGACTGTGGCTCAGACCATGAACTCCTTATTGCCAAATTCAGACTTAAATTGAAGAAAATAGGGAAAACCATTAGACCATTCAGGTATGACCTAAATCAAATCCCTTATGATTATACAGTGGAAGTGAGAAATAGATTTAAGGGCCTAGATCTGATAGATCGAGTGCCTGATGAACTATGGAATGAGGTTTGTGACATTGTACAGGAGACAGGGATCAAGACCATCCCCATGGAAAAGAAATGCAAAAAAGCAAAATGGCTGTCTGGGGAGGCCTTACAAATAGCTGTGAAAAGAAAAGAAGCGAAAAGCAAAGGAGAAAAGGAAATATATAAACATCTGAATGCAGAGTTCCAAAGAATAGCAAGAAGAGATAAGAAAGCCTTCCTCAGCAACCAATGCAAAGAAATAGAGGAAAACAACAGAATGGGAAAGACTAGAGATCTCTTCAAGAAAATCAGAGATACCAAAGGAACATTTCATGCAAAGATGGGCTCAATAAAGGACAGAAATGGTATGGACCTAACAGAAGCAGAAGATATTAAGAAGAGGTGGCAAGAAAACACAGAAGAACTGTACAAAAAAGATCTTCATGACCCAGATAATCACGATGGTGTGATCACTGACCTAGAGCCAGACATCCTGGAATGTGAAGTTAAGTGGGCCTTAGAAAGCATCACTACCAACAAAGCTAGTGGAGGTGATAGAATTCCAGTTAAGCTATTCCAAATCCTGAAAGATGATGCTGTGAAAGTGCTGCACTCAATATGCCAGCAAATTTGGAAAACTCAGCCGTGGCCACAGGACTGGAAAAGGTCAGTTTTCATTCCAATCCCAAAGAAAGGCAATGCAAAAGAATGCTCAAACTACCACACAATTGCACTCATCTCACACGCTAGTAAAGTAATGCTCAAAATTCTCCAAGCCAGGCTTCAGCAATATGTGAACCGTGAACTTCCTGATGTTTAAGCTGGTTTTAGAAAAGGCAGAGGAACCAGAGATCAAATTGCCAACATCCACTGGATCATGGAAAAAGCAAGAGAGTTCCAGAAAAACATCTATTTCTGCTTTATTGACTATGCCAAGCCTTTGACTGTGTGGATCCCAATAAACTGTGGAAAATTCTGAAAGAGATGGGAATACCAGACCACCTGATCTGCCTCTTGAGAAATTTGTTTGCAGGTCAGGAAGCAACAGTTAGAACTGGACGTGGAACAACAGACTGGTTCCAAATAGGAGAAGGAGTACGTCAAGGCTGTATATTGTCACCCTGTTTATTTAACTTATATGCAGAGTACATCATGAGAAACGCTGGACTGGAAGAAGCACAAGCTGGAATCAAGACTGCCGGGAGAAATATCAATAACCTCAGATATGCAGATGACACCACCCTTATGGCAGAAAGTGACTACTACTATTACTACTACTAAGTCACTTCAGTAGTGTCCGACTCTGTGCGACCCCATAGACGGCAGCCCACCAGGCTCATCCGTCCCTGGGATTCTCCAGGCAAGAACACTGGAGTGGGTTGCCATTTCCTTGTCCAATGCATGAAAAAAGTGAAAGTGAAGTTGCTCAGTTGTGTCCGACTCTTAGCGACCCCATGGACTACAGCCTACCAGGCTCCTCTGCCCATGGGATTTTCCAGGCAAGAGTACTGGAGTGGGGTGCCATTGCCTTCTCTGGGCAGAAAGTGAAGAGGAACTCAAAAGCCTCTTGATGAAAGTGAAAGAGGAGAGTGAAAAAGTTGGCTTAAAGCTCAACATTCAGAGAACGAAGATCATGGCATCCGGTCCTATCACTTCATGGGAAATAGATGGGAAACGGTGGAAACAGTGTCAGACTTTATTTTCCTGGGCTCCAAAATCACTGCAGATGGTGACTGCAGCCATGAAATTAAAGGAGGCTTACTCCTTGGAAGAAAGTTATGACCAACCTAGATAGCATATTCAAAAGCAGAGACATTACTTTGCCAACAAAGGTCTGGCTAGTTAAGGCTATGGTTTTTCCTGTAGTCATGTATGGATGTGAGAGTTGGACTGTGAAGGCTGAGCACTGAAGAATTGATGCTTTTGAAGTGTGGTGTTGGAGAAGACTCTTGAGAGTCCTTTGGACTGCAAGGAGATCCAACCAGTCCATTCTGAAGGAGATCAGCCCTGGGATTTCTTTGGAAGGAATGATGCTAAAGCTGAAACTCCAGTACTTTGGCCACCTCATGCAAAGAGTTGACTCATTGGAAAAGATTCTGATGCTGGGAGGGATTGGGGGCAAGAGGAGAAGGGGACGCCAGAGGATGAGATGGCTGGATGGCATCACTGACTCGATGGACATGAGTCTGAGTGAACTCCGGGAGTTGGTGGTGGACAGGGAGGCCTGGCGTGCTGTGTTTCATGGGGTCGCAAAGAGTCGGACACGACTGAGCTACTGATCTGATCTCATCTCATTTGTGCTAGGCACATAGCAAAAGCAAACAGGTTCCTTACTCTTATAGAGTTTACAGTCCAGAGATTAACAGACCTTAATCAGGATGTTATACGTGTACCCCATTACAAAGTGTAATAGGTGCTATGAATTGACAAGTACAAAGATCTGTGAGAGATCGAAAGTAAACGGTTTTTCTCAAAACAGATTCCATAATTCCAAGTGAATTTCTTAAAAAGGCTAGAGGACAATCCCTCCCTCTACTCTATGAATAAGTGGTCTGTGAGTATACTAGCCCAGCCCTGGTCAAAACAACCATAAAAAATCTAGTCCCCCTTTCAGAGCAAAACTCAGGTGTTCTGCCTTTATTTTCTCATTGTGTTAATCATTATTGTTTTCAAAACCAAAGAGAAGAAGAAAATCATTCAGTCAAAATGTTTGTTTTAAAGGCAAATATCACTGGGAAGATATATTCATTTTCTATTGCTGCTATAACAAACTACCGTAAGTGGAGTAGCCTAACACAATTTCTTAAAATTCTATAGACTGGCAGTCCAACTGGGTCTCACTAGGATAAAAGCAAGGCATTGGCTTTTCTGAAGTCTCTAGGAGAGTATTGGTTTCTTTGCCTTTTTCCAGCTTCTAGAGGCTTCCTTCATTTCTTGGTTTGTGGCCCCCCTTCCTCCATGTTCAAAGTCAGCAACAGGTTGAGTTCTCAGGTCACATCTCTCTGATTTACTTGCTGCCTCCCTCTTCCACTTTTAAGGACTCATGTGATTAAAAGTAGATTCACCCAGGTAATCCATGATAATCTTCCCAGCTCAAACTCTGCACCCTTAATTATACCTGCAAAGTCTCCTTTGTCTTATATAACCTAATGTACTCTTACTTGTAGGTTCTTTGGATTAGAATATAGACATCTTTGAAAGGCTGTTGTTCTGCCTACCACAGGAGGCATAGAAAATGTTGGTAAGGGTGAAAAAAGGGAGAGATGCTTCATTCTTTGTGGACGAAGAGGTACAAGGTGATGGCATTTTTCTACATATGGTGGTTATCTCCGGGCAGTGGAATTATAGGTAATTTTTTTTTATACTTCTCTGCTTTCCAAGCTTCCTACATTATAAATAAAATACTTTTTAAAAAAGCACTATATTTTAGTTATTTAGAAGAATGTCTATTGTAAGGAAGTAGACATTGAGACATTTCAGAATAGAGTCATGATTGGAACTCACTGTGAAAAGTTTGGTTTGTGTGTGTGTGTCTCACACATACACACACACACAGATACACGGAAAAGGCAAAATGGCCAAATGATGTCAAAGAGGAGTAATATGTGCATTCATTGCAATTGTAGTTTTCCTGTGCATTTGAAGTGTTCTATAGTAAAAAGCAAAACTCGAATGGACAGAGAATGTATTTGATTTCATAGTCTAATTATCATTTTAAAGAATAACAACAAACTCTAAGAGTGAAAAGATAAGTTACAAAATCAAGGCATGTTTTCTCTGGCAACCATCTTTCCTGCTGATACCAAGTTATATAATTCGATTCCAGGAGTTAGAGACATGGACGTGACTGGTTTCACTTGAAAAGTTCTCATTTCTATAGGAATGCTTGTTCACTGTCAGCAGCCTCCTCATTTGTCCTAGCATTTCATATGCTCTCCTTGTTAGCATGCTGGACTTGAACAGAGCAGATTGGATTCTCAAAACAATATGCCCAGTGTGCAACCAGCTCTGTAATTTGACGGGCACAGTACAAAGTAAAAATGAGGGACCTTTTGTTTAAGGAAAGTATTAAGAATTTCGAGACAACAGAGTCCTTCTCAACGCAGACCCTGTGTAAGTTCACACGCTTACGAAATTGGCCCTACACAAAGCCCAGCAGACTCCACCAATGGTCTCCTCCCACCAAACCTTATATGCTGGGCATGCTTGGTGGGAATAGGCGTGGAGGAAGAGCAGGAACTCTAGACTCATTTTACGAGTCTCTTTACTCCATTTCAACCAAATGTCTTAGGAATGCTTGCAATCAAAGATTCCATCTATGAAGTCTGTGAATTATTACCATTCAGTGAGATGCTTTTGACCATTATCAATGACACTGCTGTATAGTTATAGAACAATACATTTATCTGAAACAAAAGCTCTAATGTAGCTTATTAAAAGGAAATAAAAATAATTATATTAATATTAAAAAACAATGATTTAAAATGTTAGTCTTCTCAAAATAAAGAATATACTTTAAATATTTTTTAAAAAATCACTAGATGAACAAAACCACCATGTATAAACAGTCTCTGATATTTTGATTGGTAACTAAGTTATTTAAAAACAAACCCAAATATACCAGTAAAAATTGAGAAAGAAAATGCCTCATGTGGCTTTTTGACCCATCCCTTTTATTCTTAAGCATTTGCTGCATTCCAGCTAACATTCTTAAATTGATTATAAAAAGCAAGAGAACGCTCCCAGTAATCAAAAGAAGACTTACACAAGAGTGACCGAAAAAACACAGTTTCTTATCTTCTTCTTTCTCCCCCTAATCCAAGCTTTTTGCTATTGATATAAAATATTTATCCTATCTAGCAACTGAACAACAGCAACAACAATAGTATTTATCACGTTTAGTAATAAGGCTCCTAGTGTTGATTTTTCTATTTCTGATAATATGATATTTTAAAAAGGGCATGCCTCAAATGGGCTTAGAAAAACATCTGGAAGGATATAGCTAATAAACTGTTAACAGTAGCTTGCCCTGGGCTGAGGATTTGTGATGAGGATAGAGAGAATTTTTACTTTCCTTACTTTTGCTTATATGAATATATGCAATGAATATGTGTTCACTCTATCAATAAAAAAATCAATAAATTTTTCAAAAAGAACAACAAATAAAGCCTATACTTTAGGTCTAGCATGGCGATTTAGAATCAGTCACTTAATCTCTTTAGTCTCAGTTTCCCTACCTATAAAATGGGGTTAGTACCACACAGAGATGTTATGAGGGAAATGTATGGTAAATACACTTTCAATAAATGTTCCTTCTCTGAGCCTCAGGTTCTTTGCCTGCAGAATGAGGGAACTTGATTAGTTGTCCATGATCTTTCTGAAAGTTAATCTTCGGATTCCTTCTTTTTATATTCACAGAAAAAGACTGCTACGTGAAAAATAAATCTCTTTATTTGTGTGCAGGTAATTGTGTTTCTTTTATTTCCTGAAGAACCAGGAAGCCAAAAACCAATGAGCAGCACCTCTGGAATGTCTGGGTAACTCCACCCTGGGCACCTGGGAAATGACAGAGTATTTCCACTCATTAGAATCTCCCTGATCAGAGGGGGATGGGTGGTGCGGGGAGAGCTTTTCTTATTGTGAAGAAGATAAACTTCAGTTTCAAGAAGACAGTGTGTGCCATTAAAAATAGTATATCCTCTCAGTTTTAATCTTTGACTACTCCAGTTCTTCTCTTTAATTAGTTCGCTTACTTATATGTGTTTGCAACTCAGATACTCTCCTTAAGCAGTTATGCAAGTTATTCACTATATCATCTGCCATTGGTTAAAATCCAATTTGATGATTATCGAACGCATATTAAATGAGTTTACAGAGTAAACTCTGTAAGTTGAGTTGTCTCTTACACATCTGAAATGCTAATAATTGCCTATCTTTCATGGTACTTGGGAAATAATTTTGCAGTTCTTCCTTTCTTTTTCTTAGATTGAAAAGTAGCATGGATCATGGCAGTGGTAGTAATGATCAGTTTATTTAAAAAATAAAAATCAAAGAGGAAGAGAAAGCTACTCATTGGGAAATACTATCATTCCACATTTCTCAAAACATAACATGCTTTTTATTTAATTAAAGTATTGTATGGATACAGAATCATAGAGAGCAACACCCACATGGCTTAGAATTCAAAATATCTCATGTTTGAGATGTCTTAATTTAAGCCTTTTTTGTGCCTACCAAATACCAGTGGGTGAAGAACGCCTTCAATGCCATTTTAGCATTTCCAGCACCCTCCATAGCTTCATAAGATTTTTTACCCTTCTAGGTTATAGCAGTCCCAGCTTTTCTTTGGAAAAATACGTGAAAAAGCGTATTCTCTTTGTTTAACATTCATTTTAAGAGACTGTAGTAGAATTGAACATAAAGAGATATGTTTTGTTCCCACATTTATGAATACATTTCTCTATATGCAAATTAGAGATAATACAACTTGCCTCTTACTGTATGTGGAAGGCTGGAAGAATTCTTAATATTAGTAATAATAATAGAAACTGACCTTCTTTGAGCATCTACTATTTTCTAGGCATCATTATCTTATTTTATCCTAATGTTATCTTATTTAATCCTAAGGCTCTGTGGGGTACTATCTACTTTTTTTTCCAAATGAGGAAATTGAAACTCAGAGACGCTAAATCATTTAGAATTTACAGTGCTTTTAATGGTGATGCAATGTCTGATTTTGAAACCTTGATTTTCATGATTTTACTTTGGTCTTCTAGGAGAAAGGTGGCAATATTCTGAAGACCACTGCATTCATTGCCTTCAAGTCCTTCAGCAACTGAAACTACTTTTCTATGTCCTTCTTTCTTGACCACCTCTCCTTATGCTTACGTGAACTCTTGGTTGTGGCATGTGGAATCTAGTTCCCTGACCAGGGATTGAACCCGGGCCCCCCTGCATTGGGACCACAGAATTTTAACCACTGGACCACTAGGGAAATCCTGATTCCTACTCATTTTTCACGTCAGTTTAATTACTCGACCATGCTCCCATTATCCTTGATAAATTCATTACAGCAAGAATCTTATTGTAATGTTTCATCACCTAAATAGTGAACAACTCAAGGGAGTCTTTTTTTTTTTTCTTTCCATTGTTGTATTTCCAGGACCTATGGCAGTAGCTGTTTCCCACCTTCAAATAAAATATTTATAGAGTGAATGAATGAAAAGACTTTTAAGTTAAGTGACTTATAAGTTCATGCACAGAACTGATTAGGGTTATGTGGAGAGTCCTATATTAGTTTATTCTACAAAAGCCTAAAAGTTACTACAAATGAAAAAAATTTCATCCTCTTATATTAAAACTTTTCAACACATCCTTATTTTTCTCCAGAATACAGTACCAGGAACACAGTAGTAATTCAGTACATATTTGGTGAAATAGTGAAGACTGTTAGAAAAGTATACAAGGTCCTTATAATCTTCTATAATCTAACACATATTCTAATACTTTTAGTTCAGTTCAGTCGCTCAGTCGTGTCCAACTCTTTGCGACCCCATGAATTGCAGCACACCAGCCCTCCCTGTCTATCACCAGCTCCTGGAGTTCACTCAGACTCACGCCCATCGAGTCAGTGATGCCATCCAGCCATCTCATCCTCTGGCGTCCCCTTCTCCTCCTGCCCCCAATCCCTCCCAGCATCAGAGTCTTTTCCAATGAGTCAACTCTTCGTATGAGGTGGCCAAAGTACTGGAGTTTCAGCTGTAGCATCATTCCTTCCAAAGAACACCCAGGACTGATCTCCTTTAGAATGGACTGGTTGGATCTCCTTGCAGTCCAAAGGACTCTCAAGAGTCTTCTCCAACACCACACTTCAAAAGCATCAATTCTTCGGCGCTCAGCTTTCTTCACAGTCCAACTCTCACATCCATACATGACTACTGGAAAAACCATAGCCTTGACTAGACGGACCTTTGTTGGCAAAGTAATGTCTCTGCTTTTGAATATGCTATCTAGGTTGGTCATAACTTTCCTTCCAAGGAGTAAGCGTCTTTTAATTTCATGGCTGCACTCATCATCAGCACTGATTTTGGAGCCCCCAAAAATAAAGTCTGACACTGTTTCCACTGTTTCCCCATCTATTTGCCATGAAGTGATGGGACCAGATGCCATGATCTTCGTTTTCTGAATGTTGAGCTTTAAGCCAACTTTTTCACTCTCCTCTTTCACTTTCATCAAGAGGCTTTTGAGTTCCTCTTCACTTTCTGCCATAAGGGTGGTGTCATCTGCATATCTGAGGTTATTGATATTTCTCCCGGCAATCTTGATTCCAGCTGTGTTTCTTCCAGCCCAGCGTTTCTCATGATGTACTCTGCATATAAGTTTATTTTGTAATAATTAGTAACAGTATGTACTTTTCAATCATGTATCCAATACTTATTTAGTCACTATTATGTGCTCGGCATATTGGCCCATTGTTTCAAAGAGCCGTATTCTTTTTCTCCTTGGAACCTTATGAAGCCATTCATCAAATACTATATTTATTGTGGTTTTCCTACCAGCCTTCTTTCAGTTCAGTTACCGCATCTCTGACTCCTTTAGTACCCAGTGCTTGCTTAGCCCTGATTACATCAAAGTGAAATTACCTTTGTTTGTCACCCTTCTCTCCCCATCCCTATCTCATAGTACTCAGGTGTAATCCCAAAAGAAAAATATGAGGTTTTATGCACCTATGTGTTTCCAGGGTTCAGGACCGAGCATGGGACCGGGCCTCAATTCTATATATACGAATTGAAATGCACTGTCCGTTACTCTTTTATGAGCAAATGGATTACTACCTTGAATTCTCACAACAGGTGAGTTAAGTATTATCTCCATGTAATTGATGACAAAACGAGGCTTGAAGTGGTTTAGAAATGTGCCCAAGGTCACACAGTGGTGAAGCCTGTTGTTAAAGGAATCTGAAGAATGAAGTCACCACTGATTCTAAATGAGTATGGCTCATTTCTTCTATCTTCTTCTTGAAATTTTCGTTTAGATTTGGCGAAGTCTTTCCCTTTTGAGACTAATGACTCCTTATCTACCTTACTATTTTGAGTGCAGGAAATACCTTTCTTCATATTTGAAATTGTTCGACCTCTTTCTGGAAGCAACGTGATGTTAACTTTTCTGATATAACTAACACTCATTTCGGGGTAGAATCTGAGTTAGGAGCCCTGGGGGACAAGATAGGCCCAGTTTACAGTAAGCTCATTTGAAATGGAATGCAGGGACTAAAAAAATTTTCCTCCGGGCAGGATACCTGGCAAGGGGAGAATGGACCTTAAGATGCACAAATCCTAAGGCTTGTGGGAATTTAATTGCTCACACCTAGGGCAGCTGTGGGGTACTGTGTTGCCCACAGCTAAGATGGATGCTAATAACATCTTCGGATGAGTTTGTCCTCCTTGCTCATTGGTATTTTCATCCAGGACCATAGTGAATAAAATTTAGGAAAAGCAGGCGCCTTCTTACCAAGATGGTAAAGTAGGAAGTTGAAGTTGCATTTAGGAAACCTTCAATAAGTCAAAAACATTTTTATTGCCCTTAACCAAAATGGTAGTAAAGGTTGCCCCACGGTTTTGAAGCGTCTAACCCTTAACTAAGATGGCGTTTGGAAGCTTGTTGAAAATTGGCTTGCCCTCTTTTCCGCCCTTGACCAATATGGCTTCAGCGGCTTCGGTCACGTGACCCCGCCGACTACGGCGCGGGAGAAGGGTAGGAGGGCCTTTGAAGGGTGCGCGTTCCCGTGGCGGTGCACCGGGTAGGTTTCAGTCAGAGTCACTATGGCGGCTGGCGCTGGCAAGGTAAGCTGAGGCGGCGGCGGCAAGGGAAGGTGGACCCGTCGTGGCGTCTGGGTTCCCAATCCCCTGAGCCCGTCCGCAGAGAGGTCGGCCGAGGTCGTAGCCAGTCGCGGGGTTTGGCTGGGGTGGGTTGAGAGGGGCGAGGGCTGAGGCGGGCGGGCACCGGCGCCTGACGGCCGTTTGTTTTGATGTTTTCCCCCTCAGGTCGGAAAGTTTCCTGCCTCGTCGGTCACAGCCTGAGCGTGTCCCACCGGCCGCGAGTGGTGAAGGCTGCGGCGGACCCAACCCGGGGCCTCCAGGCCTCTCCCCCAATCTCCGGGCCAGCCTCCCTCCCCCACCTCCTCGTCCGCCTGGAGCTTCGGCTGCTGCCCCTGAGATGCGACCCTCGCGGGGGCGACCCTGAGAAGAGGCGACCGGTGTGCTGAGCACCAGCCGGGAGCCCAGGCGTCCGGGGACCAACTTCCTGCGGCCCAAGACCCCGGAGCCTCCCTCCGGGTCGCGCCTTGCTCGGTTCGCACCCGCCTGCGGAGCCGGATCCCCGCCCTGGTCGCGGGGACGCCCGCCAGGTGCCCGGGAGTCCCGCCTCGGCCGCTGCCCGCGCCCCCGCCGACCCCAGCTCCTCGTGCCAAGGACCCCAGCCACCGCTGCCTGAGCCCGGGCGGTCCGGGCACCCGGTGCCACCTCCCGGGCGGCCTCCGCGCAGCAGGGGCAATGCAGACTGTCCCGCTGGCCGTCTAGAGCCCTCCGCCGCCTCCTCCATCGCCTTGTCCCACCACTCCCGAGGCCCTCGAGGACGGGCGGTGGCCGCCCAGGGGTGCTCAGCTACACCTTTCTTCCGCCCGCAAGGACCCTTCTGGCCGCACCGACCCTTCCTTCATGCTGCAGTGCTGCAACATTTCCGCCACCGAGGGGGAAAAGCGGCCACGATCCCAAACAAAACACAAGAATTGGCGTGTGACTCATCTGCTTGGATACCTCCAGCCCCCAAACTGTCTTCCAGGAGTTTTCTGGGCCGAAGCTGTCCGATGTTTGAGCCTTTACTTCCCAGGGAAGAAGATGGACTGAAAGCCGCCAGTTGGGGACTTCAGGGTGATCAAGGCGCTGCTGGGTTTTCAAGGAGGTGATGGGGCTTGCGCTGGCTTGTCTTCCCACCCAAGTGAAGAGTTGTTGATGTTCACTGGTTATGCTTAGACAATGTACAGTTTGCTTTAATTTAAAATTGTGGGGGGGGATAAGGGGGTCTAGGCTTGTGAAGGGCAGCTCGGATCCGGTGGAACTCCTCTTTGTCCCTGGTAGGAGAGACACCCCCAAGTCTGTCCTCGATGCCGTCAGCCTTGGCCATCTTCACTTGCCGGCCGAACTCACACCCGTTTCAGGAGCGTCATGTCTACCTGGACGAGCCCATTAAAATTGGCCGCTCCGTGGCCCGCTGTCGACCAGCGCAGAATAATGCTACCTTTGATTGCAAAGTGCTGTCCAGGAACCATGCTCTCGTCTGGTTTGATCACAAGACGGGCAAGGTAATGTCACTAAGTTGTCTAACAGTCGTTGCTTTTCGTTTCCCTTTGCGCTTTCTGCGTAAATGTATGCAGGATCCCAGGGTTTGCACCCAGAGGAGACTTTTCAGCCAGGCGGGGAAACCCAACTTTTTGTGTGTCTGGTTCTAGTGACTGAATGGAAAACAGAGAAGGAATTGTAATTAAATGCCTCGAGAGGGCGATGGCATCTTGATAACGTGGTCATTCCCAGTGAAATCCTAAACCCTAATGCATTTTAGAAAACTAGATAGTGAAACTTGGCTTCTTGCTTTCGTTCTTTTCCGAAAGGTGAATTTGCAGTTCAGTGCTTGATGAAGAAAGCAGCACTTCCCAGAGCAATGCAGGGAATCTGTGGCCAGTACTACCCTGGGGCTCAAGTGTCTCAGTGATGAGATGTAGTTAACACCACAGCTTTTAACTGAGGACCTTTCTAGCAAAGGACAGTGTTTGTGTAAATTTACATTTTTAAAAGATTTGATACGTATTTACCTATGAAGGAGTAATTTGCAGTTATCAAAGCTAATTAAGCATGAACAACTAACTTTATAATTTCAGAGTTTTGTTTGCAAATTGGATGAACATATACCAATTGCTTTTGAAAATCACTGTTGATGTGCCCTTCAGCACTTATTAAAAACAACTAACGCATACTTACAAAGGTGATATTTAGAAATCATTGTTAAAATTATTTTCTGAAATTATATCCAACTCTCGATTATTGCATTACCTAGATGTTATAGGATGAATTTAGTTCTCATTATGTATGAATATTTTAGCATTTTTATATTGGCACCCTAATTAACTGTATATGTAGGTGCTTATGTCTTACGAATACAAGAAAAAAAATTGGGTAAAAAGATCCTTTCAATTTTAAAACTATCTTTGTATGTGGAGAATACACTAAAGAGTTCATCTTTGTGCTTAAATCTCAAGTTTTAGTTAAGCTACTGAATCCGTTCCAACTTAGAATTAAGTTATGTAAGACTAATAATATCTCCGGTTTTACCTCCTGACTTTTTGGATCCTCTTGCTGAGTTTAATGATTAAGTCTGTTTTAAAAAAAGAATTTAAATCTTTTAGAAGAGTTGTGTTTTGAAATGAAGGAAACCTGAGCCTGAAAAGGAAGAGAGAAAGGAATACTCCTGAATCAAGGAATTATTATATAAATTGTTGTTCACAGAAAGGAGGAAAAGATTGCCCAAGTGCTCTGTGCTTGCATAATATCTATATCCTACTCTGTATGTAGAATGAGAACTAAAAAGTATGTTATTTTTCTGTGTAACACCAGATGCTCCTTATCTGTGGAACAGATCCTTTTTTCTCCCTGGGAACTAAAGTTTGGGTGCCTGAAAGACCTCATAGATTACCAATAGTTATTTAAAGAACTCATCTTTCCAGCAGACAAATTCAGACAGCAGTTACCAGCTAGTTGCCTTAACCAGC
This sequence comes from Bos indicus x Bos taurus, assembly GCF_003369695.1. NCBI lineage: Eukaryota > Metazoa > Chordata > Mammalia > Artiodactyla > Bovidae > Bos > Bos indicus x Bos taurus. The sequence continues at coordinate 17,332,285 of NC_040097.1, forward strand.
TTTTACATTTTTGTCTTTTTATGTCCCTGGGTAACAATTATGATGCAACGTAATCAGATAATAAGTTTTCTTAAAGTACATTGTACATGCACCATTTTTATTCTGATTCAGTAGTTAGAGGGGGCTCAGATTTTTTCTTTTACTTAGTTGAAAAACAGTGATTACATGAACAGTGCTTTTCATGGTTATACTAAAACCTGCATAATGGGTTATTTTGAGATGACATATCAATAGTAAGTGTTTTTTGTATAAATTGATATGATACGTTAAACTTTTGAATGGAATTTATTAGAAAACCTCATCAGGATCACAGCTTATTTCTACCATTTGAATTTTTTTTTCTTTCTTGCTTTTATTAGCTAAAACATACTCAGAATGTGAGGCCTTGACTTTAGAGTTCGATATAACTATTGATTATTGTACCACCTAATCTAGTTAAGACAAATAACCTGTCAGATCTTGCCATGTGATCAAATTGCTCTAGGAATTAACTACTTAAAATTTAGGTTTGAACAGACAGTAGGTTTTTATTGAGCATCTGTTATGTGCCATATATTGTAAGGTACATAGTTACAAAGAAAACCCACAGTTTGACCAAGTATCACTTACTGTTTTCTCTGTATGAAATTTCTAGTAGAAGGATTTGTTATAATTGTATCATAACAAAAGTCCCCAAAGCCTAATATATATTCTCAGCAAATTTCTTTGGATAATACTAGAATCCCCTCCTTCTGTATGCATTGCCTCAGGTAAGTTTGTTTGTTTTTCCTCAACCTACTTTAAACTTCAGGTTTCTCTTCTGGGGATAATAATAGTCCCTGGTGGCTCAGACAGTTAAGCGTCTGCCTACAATGCGGGAGGCCCGGGTTCGATCCCTGGGTCGGGAAGATCCTCTGGAGAAGGAAATGGCAACCCACTCCAGTACTCTTGCCTGGAAAATCCTATGGACAGAGGAACCTGGTAGGCTACAGTCTGTAGGGTCGCAAAGAGTCAGACGCGACTTCACTCACTTCACTCGTTGTTTTCACGATTCAGGTAATCATGTAAATCACTTAGCAGCCTGTTGCTTGCCCTTACTAAGGGCTCAGTCCTTAGAGAAGAGGGTATTTGGAGTGGAGAGACAAGGGAACTATCTAGGCAGGTCTTTGCAATTTGCTGTAGTGCTGTGGAATCTTAGGAAGGTAGAGCGACATTTTTTTCTTTCATGTGATGGCATGTGTGGAAGTAATTTTTTAAATTGAAACACAAGAAGTTGACCATTTTGTCCAAATTGGCACCTTACCTGGGAAGTGGAGAATTGGGGTAATATGCCCTTTGGTTGACTTTCAATTTATGAGTGTTGCATTCTGCGTTTGCCATTAAGGGAAGACCTTTAAAAGCTGAAAGAAATAATAACCACTTAAAACCTTCTGATTAGTCAAGCCATACATGTTTATTGTAGGAAATCTGCAAAGTGTAGGCAGATGGAGAGCTCGGTGACACTTTTTAATGCTAAGTTCAAGGAATGTTTTAATGGTATTTAAAACCTGGTGACAGGTTTGGCACAAAGTGGAATTTAATAAGCTTCCCCAAATCATCTACTCAGTGATGTAGCAGGTGGATATTGCCCAGCTTGGATTCTGGCCCTGTGTATCATCTTTCACTCCTTTTTGGAGGTCAGACTCTTCAAATTAGATGGCAGATAATAGCATGTTACGATTTTTCTGTTGACTCAAGGTACCACTGAGCAAGCAAATCTGTCCATATGGTGGTTACACAGAAGAGCTAGTAAAGCAGGACTGCCTCCTGATTTGGATGGCCCTGTTTGATTTGAATCTTTGTGAACCAGTAATAGTCTAGTGGCTGACACAGTAGTCTATTTCCAGTCTCACTGTAGTTCACCAAGTAGTAAGTACTAGTGGTAGTTGTCTACTTCCAGTTTCACTTTTTAAATTTAAATTCAACACATTCTTGAGCACCTCTTCTATCATGATCTGTTTTAGTGTAGGGCATAGTGGTGGGTGAGGGAAGGGGGAGAAAAATCATAAGAATTGGTGAGAAATTGTTACCCCTTTTTAGGAGTTTATATTTCAGATCAAGAGGGTGACTAAACACCTTGAGAACAGTTGATTTAAGCTAAGATAGTATTATTTAAGTTTAAATGGCAAGAGAATGATGGTATTTGAGACTTTAAAATAGGAGTAGATAGGTACAGGTAAAGAGAAGATGCTTTTCTGACTTGTGTTTGTGTATAAGAGGATGAAGGTGGAATAAAACAGACACGGAAACTGATCTTGTTGGACTGAAGGGTCCTTTTGGAGAGTTGCTATGATAGTAGCTGTGAGAGAACATTTGCTGTGTGTATGTTTTCATGTTTGTGCCTTGTTTTTGTGATGAGTTGTCAGACCCTGGAGAAGAGGATCTCTGCCTTATGTGTTGTTTTCTTTTATTTCTTATGAAGTAGATGTTGAGTAACTGAAGCTGAGTAGAGAGTGGAGACAAGTTGTGGAGTGCCTTTATTTACTTTTCCAGGACGTGGACCCACGGGCTATGGAAAGACAGGGAGAGTTCTGTGCAGAGCACTGACATACGAAACCATAATATACGAGTGATAAAACAATATGTAGAATGACCTGGAACAAGGAAAACGGATAACCATTAGCTTAAGTTATTTTGTACTCTGTTACCATGCTATTCTAAATACTTTACATGTTAGCTTATTTAATACTTAAGTATCTATTTAAGATAGGTGGGAGTTCCTTGGTTGGTCCAATGGCTAAGACTTTTTGGCCTCTGTCTCACAGGATCTTAGTTCTCTGATCAGGGATGGAACCTGACCCCTGCTGCAGTGGAAGCTCGAAGTCCTAACCACCCGGCCACAAGGGAAGACCTGAATCCAAGCGCTTAACCACTCTGCTATTCCAGGGTTTTGTGAAAGCTTAGATACGATGCCATTTTGTAGGGGTACAGGCCAGGTTCACAGAAGGAATGAAAATGACTAAATGCCAGAAAGTGAAAAAAAGACAAGTGTGTTGTCTGTTAGGACTTCAGCAAATAGAGAAGTGCCATATGGACTGGAGATTGTAGGGAAGGTTTCATGGATGAGATGCAATTTGAGCTAAGACCTTAGGACTTTCTGAATAGGGCAGAAGGTAGACAGCCAGAATCAGTCAGAAAGGAGTTTTGGGTGGGAAGAAATCTAATGCCTCAAGTAAAGGCATAGAAGCAGGAATGATGTGGTATGTTTCAAGGACACTGCAAGAAAGTCACTGCAAGGGAGAAATCTCCAGAATTTGACAACCAGGGTTGTTTTCTTTTGTCTTCTTCCTATATGACTGCTGAGATCCTGGCCTCAGTTTTTGGGGAGAGTGGCAGATCCTATATTCATTGATTTTGTTTATTTGTGTTTTGTTTCAACAGATGCCTATTTTTTTTGTTGTGGTTGTTGACAGAAGTTATAAAGGTCAGAAAGAGCTGATTTTTGTGAGAAAGACATGTATTTGACATGTTTAATACATATTAATGTAAACATGTTTGGAAGGCCCGGTTATATATCCCCAGGACGTAATCATTTCCTTCTGTCTTACTTTTCACAGTAGTGGAAAGTTAATGAAATATTTTATCCATCTTATCCATCCATTGTTTAAAACATGGACTGTGTATACACTTTAAACATTTTTGTTCTACTTATTTGACTTTACTCCCTTGGCTGAATTTACTCTTTACCTTCTCAGGCTCCTATTTGGTTTTCTCAAATGGTATTTATGTTAAAGCTTAGTATCTATTCTTTTTTATAAATAGTGCGGAGGGTATCTGTCATTCAGAGTTTTAAGTGAAAAGATTGTGAGATTGGTTCTTGATATATGTTAGCTACTTGAATTGATAAAAGTGGTGGCATTTGTTAGCTGCAGAAGTGTTCTAAAGACTCCTGCCTATGCTTCTCTCACTGCCACTGCCAGTAGATGAACAGTTGATATACCCCTATTCAAAATCTAGGTTGCTATACCATTAATTTTTTTCCCCCATTGATTTTTAGCATGATATGAGTGAGTGAGTGAAGTCGCTCAGTCGTGTCTGACTCTTTGCAACCCCATGGACTGTAGCCTACCAGGCTCCTCCCTCCATGGGATTCTCCAGGCAAGAGTACTGGAGTGGGTTGCCATTTCCTTCTCCAGGGCATCTTCCTGACCCAGGGATCGAACCTGGGTCTCCCGCATTGCGGGTGGACGCTTTAACCTCTGAGCCACCATGCAAAGCCTTCAAAATCCGTCTCTCATTTCCGTTTTTTTTCCAGCTCTTGTTTTCTGTTACTCTTTTTTTTTTACCCTTTGCCCCAGACTCTGCAGTAGCTATGTGACAGTCCTCACTGTCCCTTGAAAAAGTGCCTTCCTTTTTTTTTTTTTTTTTTTAGCTATTTTGTCTTCCAGAATGACTTTTCCCCTTTGTCCCTTGAGGCCCAGTTCCAGTGTGAAACCTTTCCCTACTCCCACTAACTGAAGAATTAATTGCTTCTTCCTCTCTGTTCCCATAGAACTTTGTATATAATTTCATTATGAGACACAAACAAGAAAATAACTGTGATGCAAATGTACTGTTGCTCAGCCAGATGTGTGCTCTTGAGAACAAGGGACTAGACAGTACATAAATGTTTGAATGAGTGAAATGAACAATGAAGCAGTCTCTGTTTCTGCGAACCCTGAGGGTCAAAAAGCAGAAGGTCATTCGAGTTAGTTCTCAATTTGAGATCACAGACTCAATTTCCAATAGGTAGTGTTTGTATAAATCATTACGTATAGAGCAGTTGCAGTGTCCAAGGCACTTTGCCAGGTGTTTTGGTATCTTAGATAATCTTGTGGTTGGTGATATAATTTTGAGCCATTATATTTATATCCATTTTCATGCAAAATAATACTTTTAAGGATTTAATAATATTCAGCATACTTTCTTATTTCACTTGATCTGTATAACACGTAGGAGGTAGGTAGAGCAACCGAAGACTGGCTCCATTTTATGAAAAAAGAGTTTGCTCTTTAGAGGTTATTTGCCCAAGGTCACCTCTTAGTAGCTATGGAGAGGTGGAACCAGAATCTAGATTGTTTCCCTCTGAAATAAAAGCTAGCTGCTACATTTATTCTAAACTATCTTATTATGGAATTAACAATTATAATGAAAATCTGTCTTTTGCTCTCTTTAAGGGTAATCTAATCTATTATTTTCTGGGAGTATGACTGAAAAACTTGTATGACAAACTTCCAAAGACTGAGAGAATCTGAGTTAATTATTTTTCTGAGTCAGCTAGCATTTTTTAAACATACCCCTACTACTCCTAGCAATAAATGTATTTTTTCCTAAGTTTGCATTCAGGCAACTGATTTGGATTTGAGTGTTTATGCAAATAAATGAAACGGCCTTGGAAAAACTTGTTTGCCATGTAAATTTTTAATCCTTTATAAAGAGAACAACTGACAGGTGTAGAGGAAAAAGGAAAGTTTGTGTAGGTATTTAAAAGCATGGAAGACTTTGGTGATTCTACTGAATCCTTTGTAAAATGTATAATCTGGATTAGATTTTAATTTAAAAATGTAGGAAAGTTTGTTTTCTTATTTATTTGCTTTAAGGTTTTATCTATACTTTCAGGCTTATGGTTTTATCTACATTTATAACTACTGACTTATTCTAGCTGAGCCAGGTAGAAATGAATTTCAAATATGGATTTTCAAGCTATTATTTATTTTCTTATTTTTTATTTGCACAAGTAACAGGAATACATTCTTATAAAAATTGAAGCAATAGGGAAGTATGTGGAGTATATGTACATCATCTTTCACATAGGTACCTTTTACCTTCTTCCCTTCTAATACCATTGTTATTAGTTTGGTATGTAATTTTCAGAATTTCTACTGTGCATTTGTCTACTTGGTTATATAGATAAATAGTTTTTTGTTTTTTTTTTCATAAGCAATTGGATCATAATTCTGTATGTACCTGTTAGCTGATGATATCAAGTGAATTGTAATAAGCTTATCTAAAATGTGTTGATATGCTCTGAGTTAAGACCAGCATCTAGACTGCTGTAAAATTAATATCACTTCATTGAGTGCTTACCAGGTAGTATACTGAGTTCTATATACGTTATCTCATTTAATCCTCACAACAGACTTATGCAGTAGGTACTATTATTATCCTCACAGTGAGAAAACGTACGTTTCAGGGAGGCGAAGGAATTTTTTGTTCAGGGTAACACAGGTAGTGGTGAAGTCAGGGTTCGAACCCCAGTCATTTGATTGCAAAATGCATACTCTTGATCACTCTGTTGCTTGCTTCCTCAGCACCTCTACACAATTAGTCATCGTTAATCTCATCACCAACCAGTTAGTGAGCAATAGACTGAAAGAAAAAAATTGAAATAAAAACCTTATTGTCTATTAACTCATAGATATTTTTTTTTCATAGATATTTTTTGTAGTAAATCTGTATAGAGTTTTAATTGAAGGTCAGTTCCTCAAACAGTATTTATTCATCACTTAAATTTTTACAATTTGAAAAAGAAAACAACTCTACATGTAAAGATATTGTAGTATCACTGTTCAGATAGTATAATATACTATAAAAAGGTACATTATATAGTATATAATATGCTAAAAAAATACTCTTTTTTCATTAGATAATTTATAAACATACTTTATATTTATTGAGGTATAGTTGATTTGCAAAATGTGTTTCACGTATATAACAGTAGATCACGATTTTTAAAGATTATTCTCCATTTAAAGTTGTTATAAAAAATGGACTATATTCCTTGTGCTGTACAATTTATCCTTATAGCTTATATATTTCATAGATAGTGAAGTGAAGTCGCTCAGTCGTGTCCGACTCTTTGCGACCCCGTGGACTGTAGCCCACTAGGCTCCTCCGTCCATGGGATTCTCCAGGCAAGAATACTGGAGTGGGCTGCATTCATAGATAGTAGTTTGTACCTTTTAATCTCCTACTCCAGTCCTTTCCTTCTCCCCACTGGTAACCACTATTTTCTTCTCTGTATCTGTGTGTCTATTTGTTATATTCAATGGTTTGCTTTATTTCTTAGATTCTACGTATAAGGGTTAACATACAGTATTGGTCTTTCTCTTTCTGACTTATTTCACGAAGCATAGTACCATCCTGGTCCATTCATGTTGTTGCATATGGAAAAATGTCATTCTTTTTTGTGGCTTAGTAGTATTTCATTGTATATATGTACCAAATCTTCTTTACGCATTCATTCGTTGATGGACACTTAAGTTGGTTCCCTATCTTGGCTATTGTAAATAATGTTGCTATGAACATTGGGGTGCATGTTTCTTTTTGAATTAGTCTTTTTTGCTTTTTTTGGCTATATACCAAGGAGTGGAATTGCTGAATCATATGGTAGTCCTATTCTTAGTTTTTTGAATAATATTCATACTGTTTTCCACAGTGGCTACACCAATTTACAGTCCCACCAAAAGTGTATGAGTTCCCTTCTCTCTACATCCTTCACTGGATAATTTCTAAGTATAATATGTTTGGGGTTGTATTTTAAATTATATATATGAACCTCCCCCTATAAGTAAATCTAATTTAGAAAACAATGAATTAATTTGTTTTTTAACTATTTAAATGTAGAAATATTAACTATATTATTAGATGCCAATTATATGAGGTTTCCCCCAAGAAGGAATTCTGCCTTTAGAGGGCCATCATATTCCAGGCTGCAATAGCAGCTCTTCCTTCTCTAGCTTGCTGGCCTACCCTGGAGATTTCAGACTTGTTGGCCCCTAGCATGTTACGGGAGCTAATTCCTTAAAATAAATCTTTATCTCTGTATGTATGTATGTATATGGTGTGTGTGTGTGTGTGCGTGCACGCACACCTACATCCCCTTAGCTCTGTTCTAGACAACCCTGGCTGATAAATACATGGAGTGACTGCTAAATTGGTACAGGTTTCTTTTTGGGATGATCAAAATGTTATACAATTGTGATTGATGGTTGCACAGCTCTGAACTGTATACTTTAAATTGGTAAATTGTATGGTATGTGAATTAAATCTCAAAAAAAAAAACTCCTATGGAAAAAAGAGATATTAGATGCTGAAATAGACTTGTGAAACCAAGTAGTATGTAAGGAAGTGGAAGAGTGTAGAGTTCAAAGTGGGTAGGACCAGCAGAGCAGCTTTTGAAGTACGGTGTGGCGTAATTTTTGTCACTCGTTTCTTAGTGTGAATACCTTATACTCTTGGTTAGACTTTTGTTTATTAAATTTAGTAGACAGAGAGTGTGTTTCGAAACTTTACATTTGTTGAAACAAAAGTCTAACCAAGAGTAAGATATTGATACTAAGGAAGTAGTGACAAAATTTTGGTATTACTGAGAAGTTTTAATGCCAAAGTCTTCATGTGGGAGTTGAGAAATGGTTGGAAAGGTGCATTGTATAAGTCTCAGTCTGAACCTGGAGATCTTAAGATAATAATTTTACTCACCAGTGACTCTCTTGTATATTCAGGCTCATAGAGCATGGTAAAATATTGGTGGAATGAATGATGTTGTCTTGACTAAGGAAGTATTCATAGTTGTGCTTAAACTGGGACTGTTTCTGGTCTTTAACAAGTATCTCAGTGTCTTGTGTGCAGACAGAGCAGTGTAGCGCCCAGTTGTTAGTTGCTAAGTTGTGTCTGATTCCTTTGTGACCCCATGAACTGTAGCCTGCAGGTCTCCTCTGTCCATGGGATTTCCCAGGCATGAATACTGAAGTAGGTTGCCATTTCCTTCTCCAGGGCATCTTCTCGACCCAGGGATCAAACCTGAGTCTCCTGCATTGGCAGGTGGGTTCTTCACCACTAAGCCACCAGATAGTGCCCAGTATGTAGTACTGAAGAATACAGTTACAATACAAGTAAGTCCAACAATAGAAGTATTTATGAATTACTGTTTCCAAGGAGCTAAGGGAGTGATGTATTCCTTATCCTAGTATTGGGGGTAGAAAATATGGAAGGAGTGAAGAGAACTTCCCAGAGAAAGTTGTTTTTAAGCTACTGTTTGAAGAATGAGTTTTTTACTCTCTGTATAAAAAAGAGCAGGACTTTCCAGCCCCAGGGAATCGTGTGTATTTAAGGCAGAAAAGCCTAAAGAGAATGATGTAATCTGGGAAATGCAAACACAGAAGTTAGCAGAATTGAGGAGGGTAGAATAAAACTGCTGTCAAATCTTTGGACTAGTCAAACACTGCTGGTAGAAGTTCTAGGGTTGGGCTACCTTAGTTGGAATCCTGGCTCCACTGCTTGCCAGACGTGTGACCTTGGGGAGTCTCTGTGTCTCCTTTTCCCTCATCTGTAAAAGGAGGCTAATAGTGGGATTTGCCCTAAGGATCATTGTAGAGACCATGAGAATTCACATAAAGCAGTTAGCAGAATGCTTGGCATGGAATAAGCACAAACAGTCTCTGCCTTAGAGTAGTTCAATTTAGGATTTTTTTACTTCATGATGGTATGAAAGTGATAATAGATTCAGTAGAACAGTACTTCAGGTTTTGGATTTTGATCTTTTCCTGCAATGTGTGGTATGGTACTCCCTTGGGGTACAGGGTTAGTGACAGCAAGCCACAGCTCCTCGTCAACTGTGCAGTCACAAGGGTAAACAGCTTATACACTTACAACCGTCTGTGCCCACACAACCCTTCTGTTTTTCATTTTTAGTATAGTATTCAATCGGAGAAGGCAATGGCAACCCACTCCAGTCACTACTAAGCGACTTCACTTTCACTTTTCACTTTCATGCATTGGAGAAGGAAATGGCAACCCACTCCAGTGTTCTTGCCTGGAGAATCCCAGGGACAGAGGAGCCTGTTGGGCTGCCGTCTGTGGGGTCGCACAGAGTCAGACATGACTGACGCGACTTAGCAGCAGCATAGTATTCAATAAATTACATGAGGTATTCAGCACTTCATTATAAAATAGGCTTTGTGTTAGATGTTTTTTCCCAACTGTAGGCTAACTTAAGTGTTGTGAAGATGTTTAAGGTAGGCTAGACTGAGCTACGAGAAGGCAATGGCACCCCACTCCAGCACTCTTGCCTGGAAAATCCCATGGATAGAGGAGCCTGGTGGGCTGCAGTCTGTGGGGTCATGAAGAGTCGGACACGACTGAGGACTTCCCTTTCACTTTTTACTTTCCTGCATTGGAGAAGGAAATGGCAACCCACTCCAGTGTTCTTGCCTGGAGAATCCCAGGGACAGGGGAGCCTGGTGGGCTGCCGTCTCTGGGGTCGCATACAGTCCGACACGACTGAAGCGACTTAGCAGCAGCAGTAGCAGACTGAGCTATGATGTTGAGTACGTTAAATGGATGAAATGCGTTTTCAGCTTACAATAGGTTTATTGGGACGTAACATCATTGTAAGTCTAGGGAGATCTGTACTCAATAACTTGTATCTATTTTAATTTTTCTTTGTATTTTTAGTTGATGTGTTTCCAGAGTAAAACCTATAAGCTTATTTTTCATAAGTATGCTTTTTCATGATTAAAAACGTTTTCTCTCCTTTGAATATCATGTCTTTAGAGTCTCCTCAACTAAGTAAATTATTTGATACCTTGGAACTTTTTTGAATGTGTTAAAGAAGAAGTGTGACACAGTAAAAAAATATTTGGTCTTTGTCCGAGGTTCCTGGCACACAACTAAAACTCTTGGAATCTCCTGAATTTATCATTCTTATCGAGTGTCTTTTGTATGTTAATAAGGTAACTGGTGGGTGGCAGACCCTGGATAGCTGGTGCTGGTCAGGATGATGTTGGTCACCAGAAAGACAAAGTGATTGGAGGGCTGGAACTGTGAGACCTGCTTACCATCTCTGGGAAGAGGAGGGGTAGCAGGTTGAATGAAGTCTGAATTCTATAAAGACTCTTGAACAGTGAGGTTCTGGGAGCTTTCGGTTTGGTGATCACATCAAGGTCCTGGAAGGGTGACTCAGCTGAAAAGACATGGAACCTTCTTGCCCTTTCTCCCATATCTTATTCTTTGCAGCTGTTTCATTTGACCGTTCCTAAATTATATCCTTGTTGGAGGTGTCAGTGACAACCTGGGACTTTGACTGGCATTAGAAATGGGGGCAGTCTTGTGGGAATGAGCCCTTAACTTTTTGAATGTGGAATCCACTCCAGGCAGATAATGTCAGAATTGAATTGTAGGACACTCAGCTTGTATTGGGGCTCCCCTGATAGCTCAGCTGCTAAAGAATCCACCTGCAATGCAGAAGACCCTGGTTTGATTCCTGGGTTAGGAAGATACCCTGGAGAGGGAAATGGCAACCCACTCCAGTGTTCTCAACTGAATAATCCCAATGACAGAGGAGCTTGGTGGGCTACAGTCCATAGGGTCGCAAAGAGTCAGACATGACTCAGCAACTAAGCACAAACACGAATGAACAGCTTGTATTAGAAAGTTGGAAAAGTAGTGTTGGAAAAGACAACCACACATTTAGTAACACAAGTATTGTGAGTATAAACAGTTCAGATAGTCTTATTAATATCCATTATCCAGCACTACCAAGTTTGTATGGTTTCCCTTTAAAAGGAACAAAAAATCATTAGCATACTTGGCCTACGATGCTTGATATGGAATTAAAGCAGTTGAATAAGTTATATGATGAAAATCTAGTTAATCAGGAAATGTAAAAGAGTGTATATGCTATATTAGGCAACATGGGGCATAATGAAAGTATTAGGATGTTACTTTGATCTTCGAGGAGCTTATTGTAGTTTAATTGGGAAGCCAAAGCTAACTCCATAAACAACTAGGGAAGAATTAAGTTCTAAATGGAATTAAGAGCTCTATGTGGTTAAGGTGGAGAAAGCTTGAATTGGACCCTGAAGATTTAGGGTAGAAAATAACAGGTGTACTTGGTGTATAAAAGTCTTGGTGAAAAGGCATGAAGCCAGAGGGATAGTCTAGTGGCAGTTGTGTGTTCAGTTCAGTTCAGTTCAGTTCAGTAGCTCAGTCGTGTCCAACTCTTTGCGACCCCATGAATCACAGCACGCCAGGCCTCCCTGTCCATCACCAACTCCCGGAGTTCACTCAAACTCACATCCATCGAGTCAGTGATGCCATCCAGCCATCTCATCCTCTGGCGTCCCCTTCTCCTCCTGCCCCCAATCCCTCCCAGCATCAGAGTCTTTTCCAGTGAGTCAACTCTTCGTATGAGGTGGCCAAAGTACTGGAGTTTCAGCTTTAGCATCATTCCTTCCAAAGAAATCCCAGGGCTGATCTCCTTTAGAATGGACTGGTTGGATCTCCTTGCAGTCCAAGGGACTCTCAAGAGTCTTCTCCAACACCACAGATCAAAAGCATCGATTCTTTGGTGCTCAGCCTTCTTCACAGTCCAACTCTCACATCCATACGTGACCACTGGAAAAACCATAGCCTTAACTAGACGGACCTTTGTTGGCAAAGTAATGTCTCTGCTTTTGAATATGCTATCTAGGTTGGTCATAACTTTCCTTCCAAGGAGCTGTAATACTGGATGGACCAGGCAGTTGGGGTTAGGTGGAGGCGAACTTGTCAGGTTCCATTTCTGGAAGACTGTGAAGGTATAAGCGTTGATGGGGCAATAGGGCAGAAATCTTGAAGGAACCAAGGCCCAAGCCCTGGGATTAAGAATCTTGGTTTGTAATTTAGGGGAAAGTCATGCCTCCCATTAATCCAACCAAATAACCCTGATAACTAGGCTGATATGTTCTACAGTGGGTTATGAAATACCCATCTGATTTATTAAGGTGGACTTAATAATAAAGTGATAGGAAAATGGTGAGGACTTGATTCATAATGAGTAGACAAAATTCGAAGTTTCCCAAGTATGATTTCTTATTTTCAAGATTCTTTTTCTCTTGGCATATTACAGAATTCCACTTCTGTGCCTCATTTCAAGGTATTTTTTGGTCAGTTACTCTGAATTCTGGAATAAACTTAAATGCCATTTGTGACATTGTCAGAAGTATAGATTTACTGTTTTGAATGAAAAATGAAAGAAGTTACAAGGATAATGAAGAGAATATTGTATACGAATGTCCAAGTCAGAGGCAAATATTAAGTGACAGCACTTACTTCAGTAGATGTAGATTTTAAAGCATAAAATTTATGTAGTAGTACTGCTCTTGCCATTTTAAATTGATGCTGTAAGCTGAGGTTTTTGTTCATAATTGTCAGTTGTATGGAGGCAGAGTTTTCAGATAAGCATCAGTGAAGTTTATTGACATTATTGTGGTTTTTCTTTTTCATTTTTTTTAGCTTTATTATTCCTATTGTTCTTGGTTTTAATAGTTCATTTATTCCTGCCCCTCCTTACCTGATTTGAGAATTGTATCAGAATTTTATCCTTTGTTTTAGCTGCATCTGTTTTGAAACCTGATGTAACAATAAGTAAACTTTTTGAACAGTGTGTGAGAAACTGATTAAAAGGCATTTTCCATTGTTAGGTGGTTCCATTATAAAAGTTAGTCATTATTGCTTCCTAGTTTTACTATTTACTATCTGTATTACTACTGCTCTGTCATTGCAACATGGAAGTACAGGTAAGAAAATTACAGATTTCATTGTAGCTCTACTGATTACTGTTGCCATGTTTCATGTGTGTGTGTGTGTGTGTGTGTGTAGAAAATATATATGTATTTAATTCTGATATTTGACTCTTGCTGCCAAAATATTATTCCCCAGAACAAGATATTTGGAGTGTAGGTATCTGAATGTTGGGACTAGAGGAAAAAAAAACTGTTTTTTTTTAAAAGCCACTTTAAAAAAGATTTGTTAAAGGGAAATACTCTTTTTCTTTTCTGATTTTTCTGTTATTAGTGTCATAGCTCCAGGTTTATGACTATGTAAAACCCTGATGCTAACTGCTAAGTCGCTTCAGTCGTGTCCGACTCTGTGCGACCCCACAGACAGCAGCCCACCTGGCTCCCCCGTCCCTGGGATTCTTCAGGCAAGAACACTGGAGTGGGTTGCCATTGCCTTCTCCAATAACCCTGATAGTAGCAGTTAATACTGTTACTCAGCTCACCTAAGCTTTCTTTTGCTTTTGAATTTTCTGATTATCTGCAGAGTTGGGCTGGGTAAGTCTGAGTTTTATATATAGCTTTAAGCAGTGCAGGTGCACAAAATAAAAAACTGATATAATTTTTATGTATGTTTTACATTGTTACTTTTATTATATTTTCCATTTTCTATTGCTGTCACTTGAAAATTTTTCATTAATTCCTACTTTGTGGTTTTTAATCTCTCGGCTGTTTTAAGTATAGATATATTTTGGATAAATTCTGGATTTTCTTATTCTAAATTAGAATTTATTAGATGAAAGTTTAAAGCTGTTGTGACAACATTTTGCTGATTGCCACAATTCTCACTAGTTTACCCCTTGTCTTCATAAAATGAACTTGGATCATGTTTATGACAAAGCTTACCCCTTGATTATATATTATTCTGGAAATTATATTATTCTTGATTATATATTGTCAACTCCTTAATTATTATTGCCCTAAGAAATTTGCAATCTCTAGAAAAGACAGTGGCCTGTGCTGCCTTGTATCCCTTCAGCGTAGGTACAGTGCCTTGTTCTTGGTATGTAGTTGAAAAAGTTATTGCCAGTACAGTACCTTTCTTCAAAGAGATTGTAGAAATACTAACTTAAGAAATTTGTCTTTTTTTTTTTTTTTAAGACTTTGTAAGGGAATCTAGACTATTTTTTTCCTTGGAGTAGGAAAGAATACCAGAAATAATTCACAGAAACAACACATTGAAGTAAAATATCAATAAATTGAAATGTTAAAATTAATTGTTTTCATTCAATAGAATTAAAAAAATGAAGACAAAAAAAAAAAGAGATAATTATAGTACACATCACTTGTAAAGGATTGATATCCAGAATGTAAAAAGAACTTTGTCCAAATTAGTACCAGATACAACCCAACGGAAACAGTGGTCAAAAGAGACTCCCAGAAGAAGTAAAAATGGCTAATAAGATGTTCAGTGTAACTAGGGAACTGTAAATGGAGACCTTGAGGCACCATACATACTCATCTTAAAGTTAGATAGTATCGAGTGTGGGTGACACTAGAGCAATAGGCCTCTGATGCTGTGTTCTTGATATGATGAGTTACACTGATTGAGTTTTGAATATGAAATTAGCTTCATATTCCTGGGATAAAATCCACTTGATTGTACGTGTTATCCTTTTTTACATTGCTGGATTTGATTTACTTATATTTAGTTCAGGCTTTTTGCTTCTCTGTTCATGAAAGATTAGTCTTAAATGCATGTTAAGAGTTTACTAGTGAAGTCATCTGGATCCGTCTTTTTTGTTGTTGTTGGAATGTTTTAAACTGTAAGTTTAATTTCTTTGTTAGCTATATAGCTTTTCAGGTCTTTTTCTTCTCTGTTAACTTCATTAGGTTGTGTCTTTCAAGTAATTTGTCTGTTTCACTTAATTTGTTACATTTATTGGCATAACATAACATTACCTCATTATCCTTTTAATGTCTATAGAATCAGTAGTGATGTTACTTGTCTCATTCTCAATACTGATAATTTGTATCTTTTCTGTTTTCATTATTTTGGCTAGACATATATCAGCTTTATTTCTTTCTTAAAGAATCAAGTATTTAAAATAGATTTTTTCTTTATTATTTTTTCTACTTTCTGTTCTATAGCTTTCTGCCCTCATCTTTATTGTATCCATTTTTCTACCTTCCTCAGGTTTAATTTCCTCTTCTGTTTGCCAGTTTCTTAAATTGGAAGCTTAGATCACTGATTTAAAACCTCTTCTAATAAAAGCATGTGATGCTATAATATAACCATTTTAATGAACAAGTTGACATTATTACAATGTTAAACTTGTATATATCTAGTGACCCAGCAGTTTTTCACCTAGATATATATGCTAGAAAAATTTTCTTTCTATAAATCTGTATCAGGAGACATGCTCAAGCATGTTGGTAGTAGCATTTTTCACAATAGCAAAAACTGGAAACAGTTTAGATGCCCATTGACAGAAATACATATACATTTCTTCTAATTTACACTATGGAATACTGTACAGAAGTGAACAGGAATGTACAACAGCTGTGTATGTCAGTGTAGTGAACTGAGAAATTTTGAATGAAAAAAGCAAGTTAAAAGAATACTTAGACTATGATGCCAGTTAGTATAAAGTTTAAAAATCACAATACTCATTCATACATCCATTTTACTACATATATAGTAATAGAATGGTAAACATATTTCCTCTTGAGGGTGGCAGAGAGAGAATATAAAAATAGCTAAATTTTACATAATATATACTGTAAAGTGTTAAATAATTTACATATGTATATACTTATTTAATTCTCATAATTAAAGAGTACTTGCTATAAAGCAGGCATTATTATTATTCTCATTTATAAGTAAAAGGGGTTATAAATAAAAATGCAGAAAACTTTAACTTCCCCAAATCCTACTGCTAGTAAGTGGTAAACTTATATTCAGACTCCAGCACAGTTTGGCTGTAGAGTCTGTACTCTTAACCCTTAAACATACTGCTTGAGCCATGGGATGGGTAGGGAATGGGTTCTAAAGATGGGTGTTAAGGACATGGATATTTCTTTTATTATTTTTTTAGTTGTTATTCATGTTTATTTTTATATGTATCAACTATTTAATTAAACATTTAAAAGAAAAATAACAAAAATCAAGCTATGTGAAATGGAATGTAAGAAGCATATGCACCCAAACTGTACCCCCAATGAAAGTTTAGGAATTCAACACTTTTAATTTTCTCTGACATATTTCCTAGATACTAGTAGATCATGAAATGTCAGCAGTCATATAGATGATGTGTTATTAATGTTTTATGTCCTGATCTTGGTGATAATTACATGAGTATGTTGGCTTAGTAGTGATTCATCAGGCTGTACAGTTTTTATTTGTTCACTTTGTAGGTATTCCATACTTTAATAAATTCTTTATAATAAAAAAATCACAATGAAGATTTTTCTAAATTCCAGGGATTTCTTATTGTAGCTACATTATGTATGTGTTTGTTGAGATGATCACAAGAGCATTATAGGATGAGTGATGAAGTAAAGGGGCTGACTTTTTGAGATTCTACTTCATCATAAAGTCTATAAAAAGAATGAGGGAGATGTCTTTGTACTGAAAGAGAGAATTTTCCAAGATATGTATTGTCAGATGATAAAACAACACGATAAATGAGGCACAAAACAGTGTATATAATAATCTACCTTTTGTGCAAAGGAGGGAAAATCTATATTTATTGTTTATGTGTTCATGCATAAAGATATCTGGAAGGATACAAAGGAATCAGTAACTGTGGTTACTTGAGAGTAGGATGAGGGGTGAAGACTGAGTTGACCTGAGATAAGGTGGCAGAAAGACTTTTCAGTGTATGTCCCTTTCTGGTTCTTTTGAAACTATACCACCTATTCTAAATAAATCAACAAAATAATTTATTAATTTGAAAAGAAAATATGGTTAGCTTGGCTCTTTTAGGTAGATTCATATGTTTCCATTTCCAGGAGATTTGGTTTTATAATCTCTTGAAATGGAGAAATTTGGGGAATACTATACCATTAATTAATAAAGATTTATGGTCAAAAAGGACTGTTTCAGTTAGATTCTCACTCTTTCCAGAATCTCCCCTTTTCTAGTGTTACTTCACTTCTTGGATTACCTTCAGCAGCCTCTTTTGGGTATTGTGCATTTATAGGGAGAACTTACCTTTTAATGATGAGGGTTTTTAAAATAACACAACCTTATTTTAAACAGTTTTATAATTTATAAACTGCTTTGGCACTGTGACTTTGACATTTCTGACGTCATTTAACTTTAAAAGTAGGAAAAGTTAGTGTTTAGATGGCCAAAATATTCCTTTTTTTCTTTTAAAACGTGTCTTTTAAAGACACATTTTATAAGCATGATAAAAATTACTCTTTAAATCAAAATCTGCAGAAGTTGAAATGGAGAAGTTGAAATGGAGATTAATAATATAAATCTATGTACTGTTTTAGGGATATATTTAAAACCACTCCCTTAAAAACTGATCCAGAATTAAGGTGAAAGAAAAAGTTGTTATTTTTTTGTAGGGACATAGAAAGAAATATAATATGCATCCTAGGCTGCATATTAGAATCATCCAGCGCTTTTAAAATACACCAGGGCCTAGGCCTAGTCCCCTAGAGATTATGGTTTAATACTTATAAATTATTCATATTTTAAAAATCTGTACATTGTTAATATCTATGCAGATCATGTTGGCAGTATGAATATACTATTTTGATGGAATACTGAGAAGTGAAAATATATTAACCTAACCACACATTTCTGTAGTAAGTGGAATAAAGTATCAATTTTTTTCCTAGGCATTTATTTTCCTGTTTAGACTGCTGATATCAGCTAACAGATAAAAAATAAAACCTTACCTTTAAAAAAAAAAGATAAAGAGAAAAGAAACACATAGAAAATATCCTGTGTGATGTTTTTGGTTAGTGATTTTTATAAACTGCCCATATGCCCATACAGGTGTTATAATGAAGTTTACTTATAAAATGAGTGTGAAACTCAGTTGAAGTGCTGTTATGGTTTTAGATGCTTTGAATAAAAATAGTACCAATGTGTAGGAAAATGAGAAAGATTAAGTATTAACTTACTGTGAAAATTTCCATTTCAGCACCTTATGTAATTTTTAGTGCATGTACTCCAGTATGGAATAAAATGCTAGCAAGATTTAGCAAACATGAACATTTACTTACTTTTAGACATTTTGAAGTACATCTCTTAGTCTGTATAGATTAGGAATTATATCAGTCATAATTAAACCATAATTTCCTGACATCCTGAGAGAATGAGTCATTTTAGAAGATTGGATTTTCTGATGAGTTGAAAATTATGCCTTTTGCTTCCATATAATTTTTGGGTCATGGAAATTTTTCTAAAGTGATTGGACATTTCTCTATCACTTTGAATCATGTAAAAGATATAACCTTTTCTTTTTTTAATTTAATTTTAAAATAATTAAAAAAATTAAACTACAGTTGATTTACAATGTGCTTATTACTACTGTACAGCAAAGTGATTCAGTTGTGTTAATACATATATAATATAGATACACACACATTCTTTTCTATATTCTTTTCCATTATGGTTTATCACAGAATATTGAATATAGTTCCCTGTGTGCTATACAGTAGGATCTTGTTGTTTATCCATTCTGTGTATAATAGTTTGCATCTACTAACCCCAAACTCCCAATCCACCACCCCACCCTGGCACCACAAGTCTTTTCTGTGCGTGTATGAGCCTGTTTCTGTTTGATAAACAGGTTCATTTGTGTCACATTTTAGATTCCACATGTAAGTAGTGCCATATGATATTGGACGTAAACTTTTCATAATGACTTAGGTTGTATTTACTGATACTTAGAGGCGTTAGAGGTTATACATTTTTTTTTTTAACCCGGGTGCTGAGTGACTTTTCATAATGACTTAGTTACTTTTCGTAATGACTTAGTTGTATTTACTAATACTTAGAACCCACTCCAGTGTTCTTGCCTGGAGAATCCCAGGGACGGGGGAGCCTGGTGGGCTGCCGTCTGTGGGGTCGCACAGAGTCGGACACGACTGAAGCGACTTAGCAGCAGCAGCAGCAGAGGCATTAGAGGTTATTCATTTTTTTAACCCTGGTGCTGAGTGACTTTAGATTAGCAGTTTTAAAATGACTGAATTACGCATTTTTATGTGTTGGTTCTTCTTATGGGTTGTTATTTGTCAGTTTTCTGGGTCAGCCATTCCTATAGGAACTGTTTAGAAACAAAATAATTAAACATATGTAAATATGAACCTGTGAGGGAGCATGTGAACTTTCCAGTGCGTCAGCTTGGACATCTGCTCCCACAGTTCTCTTCTTTCCTTTCTGGGTATCAAGTGAATGTGTTGAGAGCAAAATGGTATTGTTGGAATCTTTGATATGTATGTTGTTGAAAACTTTTAGAAAAATGTTGATACTTTACCTAAGATCAGATAACAGATGGTCATCAGATCTCTTCAACTTTTCTTTACAGAATAAGCAATTTTTGATTTCCTCAGCTTTTTTTTTTAATAATATGAAATACTTTTGTATTATAGTTTCAAAATTTTCAGTCACTTTATTTATTGGCAAATAAAATGTAGATGGTACTTTTATAGTTCTTTCAGCAAACTGTCAGTCAGACTTAACAGTTCTACTATCAAGTGTTAGAGATTAAAAATAACAACAACAAATGTTTGCCTTCTTAAAGGTCTCTTTGAATAAGGTAATAAGAAATCTTTAGTACAGTTTTTTTTTTTAATTTGTATTTTTAATTTGTAATTGGAGGATAACTGCTTTACAATATTGTGTTGGTTTCGGCCATACAACATCGTGAATCAGCCACAAGTATCCATATGCCCCCTCCCTCTTGAACCTCCCTCCCCACTCCCCCCGTCCCACCCCTGTAGGTTGTTACAGAGCCCTGGGTTGAGCTCCCCTGTTCTACAGCAACTTCCCACTAGCTGTCTATTTTACATACGGAGTTTGTCCCACCCTCTCCTTCCCCTGCTGTGTCCTCAAGTCTGTGCTGTGTAGTATAGTATTTTTATAGTGGCATATGCCTGAGTATTATTATATTATAAAGGAAGAACAACTAACTCAGTGTGTTGGCTAGTTTATGCTAGTTATGCTGTGGTGATAAACAGCCCCAAGATCTCAGTGACTTATAACAAAAAATATTTATTGTTTGTTCATGTTAAATGTTTAGGAAGGTGGCACCTCCACCCACTTTTGTTCTCCTTTCTGGAATGCAGGGTGAAGGGACAACACCTATCTCATACATGGTTTGATAGTAAGTAGTAGAAGCAGAAGAGCTATGGAGAGCCATGGACTTACAATTAAAGTTTCTGCCCAGAAGTGGATCATGTGACTTGCTCTCACATTTCATTGGCTAGAGTAAGTCACATGGCTAAACATGACACAGCTAGGCAGGGAAATGTAGTTAGTATTCATTTAGGTAAAATCAGTGGAATAATTGAGTCCAATCATATGTTTTACTATACTCAGCTTACTTCCGAACTCAGAGTGAAAATTATGTAGCCTTGAGAGCTAAGAAGAATATGTTTTAGCAAAAATGAAGTTTCCTACTCCCTTAAGAGTATTCCAGTATGCATAAGTGAAATGGCTTGTATCTCTCTCAGAGATGAGAAAATTAAGGCATAAAGAAATTATAATTTAAAGTAATGTTCTTTTTATGAGAGACTATCATTGATACACTACCTAATACCTTTTGTGAATAACTCTGACAGTGAGTTATGGAGTTTAGTCCTAAGTGATTTTTTTTCCCAAACAGCTATTCATCAGCTTTATTTTGCCTATTCATCTGCCTTGTCATGAACTAAATCTGTATTGATCATATTTTAAAATAAAACAGTGGGATATATTGGTTCATAGAGTTGAACATTACAGTGTTTATTATTGAGATATTATTGATTTACAGTATTAGTTTCAGGTATATGATGTATTGATTCATATTTTTTATAGATTATACTCCACTCAAAGTTACTATAAAATATTGGCTCTGTTGCTGGTGCTGATAATATATCCTTGAAGCTTATTAATTAATTAATTAATATTTATACATAGTTTAGTTTGTACCTCTTAAGCCCCTACCCCAGTTTTGCCCATCTCTCCTCACCTTTCCCCTCTGGTAACTATTAGTCCTCTATATCGGAGAAGGCAATGGCAACCCACTCCAGTACTCTTGCCTGGAAAATCCCATGGACGGAGGAGCCTGGGTCGAGAAGAGTCGGACACGACTGAGCAACTTCACTTTCACTTTTCACTTTCATGCATTGGAGGAAGAAATGGCAACCCACTCCAGTGTTCTTGCCTGGAGAATTCCAGGGACGGCAGGGCCTGGTGGGCTGCCGTCTATGGGGTCGCACAGAGTTGGACATGACTGAAGCGACTTTGCAGCAGCAGCAGCAGTCCTCTATATCTGTGAATCTGTTTCTGTTTGTTATATTCATTTAATTTTTTTTTTAGATTCCACATATCAATGATATGTGGAATATTTGTAATATTTGTCTTTCTCTATCTGACATTTCAGTAAACATAATAACCTCTAGGTCTATTCATGTTGTTGCAAATGGAAATTTTCCCATTCCTTTTTATGACTGAGTACTATGCCAGTGTGTGTATGTATCTGTATCTATATACACTATATCTTTACCCATTCATCTATTGATGAAGACTTAAGTTTGCTTCCATATCTTGGCTATTGTAAATAATGCTATTATGAACATTGGAGTGCATGTATCATCTTGGCTATTGTAAATAATACTATTGTGAAAATTGCAGAGCATGTATCTTTTTGATTTAGTGTTTTCATTTTCTTTGTCTATATACCCAGAAGTGGAATTGCTGGATCATATGGTAGTTCTCTGTTTAGTTTTTTGAGGAACCTCCATACTGTTTCGGAGAAAGCAATGGCAACCCACTCCAGTACTCTTGCCTGGAAAATCAGATGGACGGAGGAGCCTGGTGGGCTGTAGTCCATGGGGTTGCACAGAGTCGGACACGACTGACGCGACTTAGCAGCAGCAGCAGCATACTGTTTTACACAGTGACTACATCAATTTACATTTCTACCAATGATGTACAAATATTTCCTTTTCTTTACATCCTTGGCACATTTATTATTTGTGGTCTATTTGATGATAACCATTCTTACAGGTGTGAAATGATAGCTCATTCTGGTTTTGATTTGCATGTCTCTGATGATTGCTGATGTTGAGCATCTTTTCATGTACCTGTTGACCATCTATGAAACAGTAGAGTATTTAAAATAGAGAGTGACATAAACTACATAACATTTGTTTATTGGGCATCTCTGTTGCCTAGGTCCGTCTAGTCAAAGCTATGGTTTTTCCAGTAGTCATAGATGGATGTGAGAGTTGGACTATAAAGAAAGCTGAGCGCCAAAGAGTAGATGCTTTTAAACTGAGGTGTTGGAGAAGATTCTTGAGTCCCTTGGACTGCAAGAAGATAAAAGCAGTCCATCCTAAAGGAGTTCAGTCCTAAATTTTCATTGGAAGGACTGATGCTGAAGCTGAAATGCCAATACTTTGGCTACCTGATGCGAAGAACTGATTCATTGGAAAAGACCCCGATGCTGGGCAAGATCAAAGGCAGGAGGAGAAGGGGATGACAGGATGAGATGGTTGGATGACATCACTGAATTGGTGGACATAAGTTTGAGCAAACTCTGGGAGTTGGTGATGGACAGGGAAGCCTGGTGTGTTGCAGTCCATGGGGTCACAACGAGTTGGACACGACTGAGTGATTGAACTGAACTGATGTGACATGCTTGCTAGCTAACAAGGATACAAGGGTGAAAGGATACAACCCCTATTTTCAGGGATTCTGTTTAAGTGGACATGTCTACCAAAACTTAACAATTCAGAGAAATAATTGCTTGGAGAGGTATTATTCAGACGAACTGCTGTAAGAATGCTGGAATTGAGTGGAATGACCAATTGACAAGGCCGTGAAGGCAGAATAGCATGGCTTCTCTGGAGGTGATTGATATCTGAAACACCTCTTAAAAGAAGAATGTGTTTTAGCTTGCAAATGTGTGGGAGGTACATTTTAGGCAGCCTGAGTGATAGATTTATTAGTACTGATAGGAGTAAAAATAGGTGGCTTGTTTGAGAATCTGACTTTGTGTGGTATTATTGGGGGAAGGAACAAAAGATGAGGCAGAAAAGGTAGTTCAGAACCAAGCTGTGAAGGATTTTAAAGTCATGCTACTTTTTCCTTTAGAACAAGTGGTGAGGCATTCCAAAAGATTTTAATAGAATTATACGGTTAAATCTTTGTTTTTAAGAGTTGCAGTCTTGGTGATAATGTGAAAGGCATTGAAATTGTGCTTAGAGGCAAGGAGACCAGGTAGAGTGTTAGAGTAAAAAGGACAGTTAGAGAGAAATTGCTGGAGTGCAACCAAACCATCTGGATGGAGTGAAACAAATTTGGGAGTCATCAGCTGATACAGTGAAGGCTGTAGGAAGTATTCGCAAGAAAGTGTATACATCTCTAGTAAGGTAGAAGCTAGGAGGGAACCCTGGGGTGATCAACATTTGAACCAATGTAAGTGAAAAAGAAAACAGACTTGGAAGGACAACCAGAGAAGCTGAAGAACCAGGAAAGAGTGGATTAGTGAGGTACAAGGCAGGGAAGAGTTTCTGATAGAACACTCAACTGTCACCTTGTAACAGCTGAAAATATTCCTTGGATTTGGCAGGTAGCAGTCTCATCGGTCGGAGAACGCAATGGCACCCCACTCCAGTACTCTTGCCTGGAAAATCCCATGGACAGAGGAGCCTGGTAGGCTGCCATCCATGGGGTCGCTAAGAGTCGGGCACGACTTCACTTTCACTTTTCACTTTCATGCATTGGAGAAGGAAATGGCAGCCCACTCCAGTGTTCTTGCCTGGAGAATCCCAGGGACGGGGGAGCCTGGTGGGCTGCCGTCTGTGGGGTCACACAGAGTCGGACACGACTGAAGCGACTTAGCAACAGCAGCAGCAGCAGTCTCATCAGTGACATGAGGGCTGTTCAGTGGGGTGGTGGGTATGGAAACTTACTGACAGTGGATTAAGAAGACTGAGTTAGTCAGTGTGACAGCTCTCAAAGCGCTTGACTGAGTGGATGCAGAAGGTTATTCAGGGTTTTTCCATATGAAAGATAAGTGTGTGTATACTTCAATGATGGTTCCCCGCCGCGACCTCAGTTTTAATTTTTGCTAATTCCAAGGAGACTGTGGTGGTTTCCCACATGCTTGAGGAGAAAATCTGGAATGAGAAAAGCCATACAGGCACCCCTTGTCCACATTAATTTCTAAATAGACTTAAATGTAAACTGAAATCTTAGTGAGTTAAATATACTTGTACAAATGGGACATGAGTCACAGAGGTCAAAGTATATGTTAAAAGTTTGTAATTCCAGGGCTTCCCTGGTGGGCCCGTGGTTAAGAATCCACCTGCCAAAACAAACAAAAAAAAGAATCCACCTGCCAGTGCAGGGGACGTGGGTTCCATCCCTGGTTCAGGAAGAGCCCGCATGCAACAAGTCAGCTCAGCCCGTGTGCTACAACTCCTGAGCCCATGCTCTGGAGCCGCCACCACAACGAGAAGCCTGAGTACCACGAGGAAGAGCGGCTGCTGTTCGCTGCAACTAGAGAAAGCCTGCCCACAGCTCTGAAGACCGAGCACAGCCAAAAATAAATAAGTAAATAAATCTTAAAAAAAAACCCCACAGACTTCGTAATTCCATACATACTAGAAATTAGGTAGTCATAAATGATATTCCCTACTACTTTTTTGATATTAAGTTTTTTAAGCTATGAATTTATCTATACATTTCTGTTGGTAGAAAAAAAGTACTTCTATACAGAGTTTGTGTGTGTGTGTGTGTATGGTGGGGGGATGTTTGTGTGTAACTGGATACATATCCAGCTTTTACTCTGTCCAAAATATGTGAATGTCTCTGCAGACAGTTTAATGTGGGGATGATTGAGAGTTACAGTTGGCCAGAATTAACCTTTTAGCATACATTTTATAATCATCAAAAAAGGTTAAATATTTTAGTATTCACCCTGACAAACACACACCTATTAAAGAACAACAAACTGTGGAAAATTCTGAAAGAGATGGGAATACCAGACCACCTCACCTGCCTCCTGAGAAATCTGTATGCAGGTCAAGAAGCAACAGTTAGAACTGGCCATGGAACAACAGACTGGTTCCTAATTGGGAAAGGAGTACGTCAAGGCTGTATTTTGTCACTCTGCTTATTTAACTTATATGCAGAGTACATCACGTGAAATGCCAGGCTGGATGAAGCACAAGCTGGAATCAAGATTGCCAGGAGAAATATCAATAACCTCAGATATGCAGATGACACCACACTTATGGCAGGAAGTGAAGAAGAACTAAAGAGCCTCTTGATGAAAATAAAAGAAGAGAATGAAAAAGTTGGCTTAAAACTCAACATTCAGAAAACTAAGATCATGGCATCTGGTCCCATCACTTCATGGGAAATAGATGGGGAAACAGTGACAGACTTTATTTTTTTGGGCTCCAAAGTCACTGCAGATGGTGACTGCAGCTGTGAAATTAAAAGACGCTTACTCCTTGGAAGGAAAGTTATGACCAACCTAGACAGCATATTAAAAAGCAGAGACATTACTTTGCCAACAAAGGTCTGTCTAGTCAAGGCTATGGTTTTTCCAGTGGTCATGTATGGATGTGAGAGTTGGACTATAAAGAAAGCTGAGTGCTGAAGAATGATGCTTTTGAACTGTGGTGTTGGAGAAGACTCTTGAGAGTCCCTTGCACCGCAAGGAGATCCAGCCAGTCCATCTTAAATCAGTCCTGAATATTCATTGGAAGGACTGATGCTGAACCTGGAACTTCAGTACTTTGGCCACCTGATGCAAAAAACTGACTCACTGGAAAAGACCCTGATGCTGGGAAGGATTAAAGGCAGGAGGAGAAGGGGACAACAGAGGATGAGATGGTTGGATAGCATCACCAGCTCAATGGACCTGAGTATGAGTAGGCTCTGGGAGTTGGTGATGGACAGGGAAGCCTGGCGTGCTGCAGTCCATGGAGTCACAAAGAGTCGGACGTGACTGACAACTGAACTTACTAACTAAACTGATGGGAATTTATATGTTAAGGTTGAAAAAAAGATGAAATACTATGGTAAAATTTGAATATTTTTGTTTTAGAGATATGTTTTGTGAGTAATCAAATTCTGTTTCTTCATTTTTATAGTACTTTGGTAGCTTATTATCTATTTATATAATTTTATGATAGTTTTGCTGTTGTTAATTCTTCTTGTTCTGGTAGTTCATTGCTGAATATGTAACTGTTTATTAAAATGTACTTCAGCATTAAGTAGACATGAAGATATCAAGCAGTTATTAAACATGTATGACTAATAATTTTCTGAATTTATACTATGTAAACTGAAGTCATGTATGTAGAACTCTTTTATAAACAGAGTAGTTAGAAATTAAGGTAGTTAACACTACAGTTTTTAAAGGGCTTCTCTGGTGGCTCAGATGGTAAAGAATCTGCCTGCAATGCAGGAGACCCGGGTTTGATTCTTGGTTGGGTACAACCCCTGGAGAAGAGAATGGCAACCCACTCCAGTATTCTTGCCTGGAGAATTCCACGGACAGAGCAGCCTGGCGGGCTGTGGTCCATGGGGTCGCAAAGAACAACACGACTGAGCTTTCACTTTCACTGTATTTAAAACAGATAACCAGCAAGGACCTACTGTATAGCACAGCAAACTCTGCTCATTATTCTTGTATAACCTAAATGGAAAAAAGATTTTGAAAAAGAGTAGATTTAAAAAGAGTTAAGTAGTTAATTTTACATATAAGGTGGTGGTTGTGTGTGTGTGCTAAGTCGTCTGACTCTTTGTGCCCCTGTGAACTGTAGCCTGCCCAGGCTCCTTTGTCCATGGGATTTTCCAGACAATAGTACTCAAGTGTGTTGCCATTTCCTTCTCCAAGGGATCTTCCCAATTAAGGGATCAAACCCATGTCTCCTTCATCTCTTGCATTGCAGGCGGAGTCCTTACCTCTTGAGCCTAGAGATATGTGTAAAATTCACTCTAAAGTTCATGGAAAACATAATTAAGTTACTCTAGAGCAAAGAAGTCAAATAAAATCTTTTCAGTTTCAGAGAGTTATATCTATTAATGTAAAGATAATAAAGATGTACTGAAATATGTATTTTGAATATATTTTATGAGTTCTAGGGTGAAAAAAATTATTTTGAGCAGACATAAGGGAAGGAAATTTTGGAGGAATGGCTTTTTAGGAATTTGAGCCCAGCATAAGTATATAGCAACAGTCTTATTTTTTTTTTTAATGTAGTTTTATTTAGCAGGTGTTGCAGTTTTCAACCTTCATACTTTTTTTACTTGCACAATGTTTTCTATTGTAAAGCATGTATGTCAAAACCCAGAATCTGCACTGTCACTTCCTTAGTGTAAATCCGGCTTTGCTACTAAGATAATGTGCCTCAAACACAGTGTAAATCTCTCAGGGTCTTGAAAAACAACTTGAGAACGAGACAAAAAGTTTAAGGTATGATTAATTTTCTAATTTATGATTATTTAGGAGTTCATTCGGTATTTTCAGCATAGTTTTCAAAAAACCTATCAAGCGAACTCCTATATTAATAGAAAGTGCCCAAAATTGCTTAAGTTTTTTCACATAGCTTCAAGTTTGTTCAGATTAAATATTCAAAAATTGTTAATAATAGAAATCTCTCATACTTGAACCAATTTATTTTCTTTGCTAAACTTTAGAGTTGAAACTGATCCATGTAAAGACATGTTTTCTAATGGAAAGCAAAACACCATTTCATCTCAAAATTTACTTGATATTTTAGATTCTAATAAAGTTCTTAGAGGAAATCTAAAACAGTACTCAAATGTGAGAAATACAGCAAGATGTTCTGGTGGGCTGTTTTTTTAGTGTATTCAAAGGGAATTATTTGACCCTGAACTACAGCTTTAATTGCATGTATATTTCCTTCCAGCATCTTTTTTAAAAAGAAAAGTGAGGTGAACAAGTAATATTTGTCATCATTTTAACAATAGAGTACTTTGATTTAAAGAATAAAAGTTTGTAATAATTGTGTTGATTAAATGCAACCTTCTTAGTGATATTTTAATATAAAACTGTTGGTGTTAATTTTACTGTTTTGTGATAGGTGTAGTAATAATGCCTGCTATGTAGTAATGTTTAAAATAAGATGTGTCTTTTTAAAAATTGAGGTAATTTGGTTTATAACATTATGTATTTTGTGTCTACAACATCATATTTCTGCTTATGTAAACCCTACCCTGTGCTCACCACCAAAGTTTAGCTTGCATCTGTCACTGTACAGTTGACCCCTCTTTATCAGTTTTGCTCCCTCCCTTCCCCTCTGGTCAGCGCTGCTCTGTTTTCTGTGTCCACATGTTTGTTTTTGTTTGGTTTGTTCATTTATTTTATTTGTTTTTATATTCCATACATGACTGAAATCATACGGTATGTGTCTTTTTCCATCAGAAGATGTGTTTGTTTTGATTCTTCATGTCAGTTTATAAATAATTAGCTGAATCAAACATTGTTAGAAATTGTCTTTATCATTAAGATATTTATCACTGTCTATTAGTTTTTTCTTGTCTATTATCCTGAGTCGAATTGCTTTAAGTTGGAGGATTTTGTCTTCTGTGTTCATTGTTCTAAGTGCAGTTAGTGTTGAATAGGTTTTAACAGGTTTTCTCTTTTCTCCTTATATTTCTTAGATATTGGTTTTATTTATTACATTTCACTTAAATTGTATCTTTGTCTTTAGGGGATTTTGTCTTCTGTGTTGTGTATTCCTGTATTTGACCATGATTAATTCTAAGTGTATATAGTTATTTTTACCATTTAAAGAGTTAACTCTTTAGGTTTGTATGGACTCTTACTTTTCATTATAGTGTAAAAAGATAAAAAGAAATTTATGATTATATTTAAGCATTTAGCAATATAAGCAAGTCATATAGGCTTCTTGTCTGTCTCCAGTCAGTGTGGTATTTCAAGGGGAATTCTTTTCTTCCCTGAAACTGTAGTTTTGGAGCTCAGTTTTCTCTGCCTCTTCACAGGATTTTTAGATGTGAAGAATTCCCCAATGTACATGTGAATTTCTAAAATATACACGCAGTATTGTGTAGATTTCAAAGTGCTGTTGGTTCATTTAGCCAGTGTGTTGAGCACTTCCTATGTGCTAAGCACTGTTCTAGTTAAAGAAAACAAGTCCCCGCCCCCACGGAGCTGACATTCTGGCATGCAGTGTGCCATCATCCATCTTTCATCATCACCTCAATCTATTTAGGACAAGAGGGAGTGGTTCTGATTTGTTGACAGGGAATTCAGCATAACTCAGTTCATCTTGTCGTGTAAATTAGCTGTGTAAAAGCAATGCTATTAATATGTCTCAATTGTCCTTGTTTACTCGTGCTCTCCACTTGGTGAAATCTGACCATATCTCCTTCAATTATATAAATGTAGATTGTTTATATATTTTCTTAACTTTTTTTTTATTTACCAACAGATTATTTTTTAAAGTCATCAGGGTCATGATTCACTGAATAATTTTGGTTGTTATTTTTGTTTTCTCTCTACTCTGAAACTTATTTTTCCATTTTACTCGGTATGAATTTAACTTTTTGTGTGTGTGACACTGTACTTTCCTAGTTTTTAATTTTCTTGACAGTTTTGACATTTCCATCTTTGTTTCCATTATTTACCATTCCCGTAAAGGCTTTACCTTTATCCTTCAGATTCACCTCCCCCCTCCATATTCTCAAAATTCATATACTGCTTGCAGTCTTAAAATGCCACTTCTGAGCACTTTATTCCAACATTTATGTCCTTATCATGGATTTCTTAACCATATTTTTTAGCTTACTTTTAGTTTTTTGATACACTTCAGTTGTTTTTAAGTATATTCACAGAATTATGCAGTCTTTACTACTGTTTAGTTCCAGGATATTTTCACTGCACCTGAAAGAAACTCTGTACCTGTGAGCAGTCACTCCCCGTTTCCTCTTCTCCCAGCTCCTGGTGACCACTCATCTACTTTCTGTCTCTCGAGATTTGCCTATCTGGAAATTTCATATAAATGGAATCATATAACATGTGATTTCTTGTGTCTGACTTCTTTCCTTCAGCATAAGTTTTGAAGATTTGTCCCTGTTGTACCGTTATTGGCACTTTATACCCTTTATTGACAAATAATATTCCTTTGTAGGGATATATACAGCATTTCATTTATCCATTTACCAGTTGATGGATATTTGGGTCATTTCTGCTTTTTGGCTGTTATGAAAAATGCCACCGTGAACATACACGTCCAGGTTTTTCTGTAGACATACGTTTTCGGTTCTGTTGGTTGTATCTCTAGGAGTAAGAATGGCTGGGTCATGTGGTATTAACAACTCCACATTTAACATTTTGAGAAACTGCCAAACTGTTTTCCAAAGTGGCTATACTAGTTTACAGTCTTGCCAGCAGTATGTGAAGGTTCATTGTCTCTGCTTCCTGTTCAAAACTTGTCATTATCTTTTTTATTGTAGCTATTTAGTGAATATGGAATATTTTACTGTGTTTTTGATTTGTGTTTTCCCCAAAACTAACTAATAATATTGAGCATCTTTTTGTGTACTTACTGGCCATTTGTATAGTTTTCTGGGGAAATGTGTTCATGTCCTTTCCCTGTTTAAAAAACTGGATTATTTGTCTTTTAGTGTTGAATTGTATATTCTGCCTCCAGTTTCTTGATCAGATGAATGATTTGCAAATATTTCTCCCATTTTGTAGATTGTTATAAGGGTGCCTTTAAATATTATTATCATAAAATATACATAACATAAAATTTATCATTTTAAGTGTACAAGTTAAATACATTAACAATGTTGTATAGCCATCACCTTCATCTGTTTTCAGAAATTTTCCATCATCCCAAACGGAAATTCTTTACTGATTAAACGATAACTCCCCTCTTTCCCCCCAGCTATTGATAACCTGCTGTTTCTACTTTGTGATTCTATAAGTTTGCCTATCCTAGGTGTCTCATGTAAGTGGAATTACATAATATTTCTTCTTATGATGTCTTTTATAGCACAAAAGTTTTAAATTCTAAAGTTCAATTTATCCTTTATTTTAAAAATAACTTTAATGACTTAAAAGTTTTCAGTTTATACCATGCCTTGTGCTTTTCATATCATATCTAAGAATTCATTGCCTAATCCTAGGTCAGGAAGACTTATTTTAACCATTTTGAGAGTTCTGTTACTTTGCCCTCCCATTTGTATTTTAAACATGAACTGTCAGTGGTTTTATGAGAAGGATTTATAAGATGTACTATTTAAAATTTTTTAGATTAAGATAGTGGGTTTCAAACCTTAGAATCTCCTGAGACGCTTACTGAAAAGATTTCTCAGATGAGTTTTGTACATTTGAAGTAAATGTAGTAAATGTCCAGGAGACTTGGCCTCAGGTGGCTGAAAAAGTGTGGAATATCCAGCCTAATGATGAAGAGCCTGGATCCTGGATTCTGACTACCTGGCTTTGCCCACTTTCTAGCCGTATGATCTTGGGCTAGTCAGTTGTTCTTGGTAGACATTCATTTCCTCTCTCATAGAATTGTTGCAATGATTAAACTAGCTAATATCTGTGAAGTACTTAGAATAGCTTGGCAATAGTATGCAACACATATGTGTTACCTTTTATTATACCCTTTCACTCAGTAATGTTATTTTTAGGGATTTAATCTAAGAATATTATCAGATATGTTGCATAAAGTTATATGTATAACAGTGTCATCACAGAGATTAATTGTAAGAAGTCTTCCATATGTAGTCAGTAGAATGAACTATGGTTAAATATATTAATGAAATTTATGAAATGTTATATAGCCATTTAGTCATACTCAAAAAAACATTTTAATGCCTTGGGAAAATAATGATTTAAATGAAAAAGTCAAATAATATATAGCTATTTATAAACCAGGTCTATAATGTTCTCTAAGAATATGAGGCAGGGAAGTGGTTTTATATGCAATGTATATAAATAAATTTGTTAAAGTGTTGACACTGGTTATCCTTGGAAGCTCAGAGGAATAATTTTAATTTTCTTTTGTATTTTATTGTACTTTCCTGACTTTGGTGATAAGTATTTTATACTCAAAAAAAGCACATTAACTTCGAAAAAAAAAAAAAAACCAAAACAGAAAGCCCAATGTGAAAGAGGTTAATAGGATGATAGAAAAATAGGAAAAGCCTGGTATGAAATAGGAAAGCATAATGTGAATAGGAAAGCTGCATCCTAGTACTGCTGCTGCTGCTGCTGCTGCTGCTAAGTCGCTTCAGTCGTGTCCGACTCTGTGCAACCCCATAGACAGCCCACCAGGCTCCCCCGTCCCTCGGACTCTCCAGGCAAGAACACTGGAGTGGGTTGCCATTTCCTTCTCCAATGCATGAAAGTGAAAAGTGAAAGTGAAGTCACTCAGTCATGCCCGACTCTTAGCAACCCCATGGATTGCAGCCTACCAGGCTCTTCCATCCGTGGGATTTGCCAGGCAAGAGTACTGGAGTGGGTTGCCATTGCCTTCTCTGCATCCTAGTACTAGTACTGTTATTAAATGGTTTTGAACCTTGAATGAATTTTCTCTCTTTCTCAGGGGACAATTTCCTCATCTGTAAAATTGAGGAAATAGACTAACATCTCAAAGGCAGTAGAGTAGAATGGTTAAGACCTGGGAGGTCAGAAGTAGGGAGTTAAGGACTACAGCTGATATCATTACATGAGTTCCCATGCTGTTTCTTATTTACTTGGTGACTTCTGGCAAGTAATTTGCCAGAAACTCTGTCTCAATTTTCTTATTTTTCTTTCTTTTCTTTCTTTGTTTTTTTTTTGGCTGTGCTGGGTCTTCATGGCTGCACGGGCCTTCCTCCAGTTGTGGCGAGCAGGGGCTGGCTACTCTCTAATTGTGGTGTGCAGGCTTCTTGCTGCAGTGACTTCTGTTATGGAGCACAGGCTTTATGGCATGGGCTTCAGTAGTTGCAGCTCCCTGGCTCTGGAGCATGGGCTCAGTAGTTGTGGAGCATGGGCTTAGTTGCTGTGTGGCATGTGGGATCTTCCAAGATACGGGATAGAACCCGTGTCTCTTGCATTGGCAGGTGGATTCTTTTACCACTGAGGCATCAGGGAAGCCCCGGTTTTCTTATTTTTTAAAGTGGGGATCATAACAATACTTCACAGGGGAGTTGTGAGAATTAAGTAAATTAAAAAATGCAAAGAAATTTATAGAGTCTGGCACACGGTAAGAATTCAATAATACTATTTTTACTAGTATGTAGATCCTTTCTAATGCAATTATTTATTGCCATTATTTTTAGTCGAATGATTCTTAAATTTGTCATTTGAAAGTTTAGCCATTTTCTGTTGAGATATTTTTGAGATTGTGGAGGCTATTGATTTGTGTGAAAGCAAAGGTGTTAGTTGCTCCATCGTGGCCAACTCTCTGCGACCTCATGGACTGTAGCCCACCAGGCTTCTCTGTCCATAGAATTCTGCAGGCAAGAATACTGGAGTGGGTTGGCACTTCATTCTCCAGGGATCTTTTGGATCCAGGGATCGAATCTGAGTCTCCTGCACTGCAGGCAGATTCTTTACTGTCTGGGCCACCAGGGAAGCCCATTGATTTGTGAAGCAGAGTGTTTTGGACTCCTTGGCCCCACCCTCAGTTTGCCTTATTTGTTTTGGGTTTTGTGCACGCAGCTTCTTTGAGGTCCTACATTATCTCATCCATGAGGGTATTTTATAGACCATTTCAGCAGTAAAAACCTTGTATTTGATGTTTTTTTTCTGACTCTTTTTTGTTCTGAAGCTAATGTGTGCAGCTTTATTTGTAATCAGGTCACATTGTCTGCTAAACTGTACCTATTTTTCTTCAACTGATGTTTCATTTTAAATTTAGGAAATGTCATAAAGCCCAAGGGAATGTTACAGCTCAATTGACTTGCCCATTCTAGAAAAAGCTAACAATTTATGGTAAACTCAGAAGTTGGTAGATCACCACCTCTGGTGTAACTCCATTGATGCATGGATGTTATTTAACCCCAGAAAAAGAATGTACCCAAATGCTTTAAGAGATAAATTTGTGTATGTGAAAATCCCTTTCAGAATCAGCAACCATATTGAGATTCATTTTTGAATCTCTGAACTCTAAACAGAGGCTACAGAAATAGATGACTTTTATAATGTATCATTTTCTTTCGCTGACTGTATGAGACACTTAATTAAGCCTTCAGTGAATAGTGACTCAGCTGTTCGCTTTGGAAATTTTTGTCTGCGAACAAGTCACTCTGTGATACCTCAGTTTATAATGGCAGTCAAAATGAAGATGAAATTTATATTTTAATACATTTACTCTTAGATTTTTAGACGCTGTCTCCTTTTCTGCATGGAGTAACTGCAGTAGGCAGCCTACTATGGGAGGTCATTATTTCTCTGTTAGAGAATAAATTAGTAGAGTTAACATTGCCAGGAAGCAAACGGTAGTAGTTTGACTGCCACAGTTAAGTGATACAATTTGTTACTTATAACAAATATAAGATATTTTCCTCTAATGGTACTAGTTCATTAATCATAACTAGCTATAACTCTCATAACAAGAGAGTGGTGTGTCTTTTGGCTTGATGGATAGAATCAGTTTGAGACAGCTTTGTGACTCACTGACAAAAGTGGGAGAGATCTCTGCCTGCCCTCAGAATTGAATTTTATTTTAGGATGAGTTGTTTTTATAAGTATAGATATGAGAAGATTACTATTCTGCATGTCAAATACCTTATTCTGTCTTTTCATGGGTTTAACTCAACGTCTCCCAATTCCCCAAGCCTATACTTTTTGTATCTTCTGCTACTTGGTTTATGTTAATTGCAAAATATTTCTCTTCTTCCCTCCATATTTTTCTTTTGAATGTAAGTTTATGAGCTTTTCCTTTAAACATCTTGAATTGTCTTTTGTGTTCTTGATTTGTTTTGCTTTTTAAGATTTCAGTTTTTTTTTATCAAGAGTAAACTGGTAACGTGTCTGCCTCTATAGAGGGAGGTTACGAAACTGTGGGACGGGGGAGATGCTCTTTTCGCTGCCACTGGACCTTTGGATCCCATTACATTTCCCCCGATCTTTTTAAACTTAATTTTCTAGCATAGCATAAACACATTTACAAACTGCTGGTTTGTTTCATGGGTTCTATTTCTTTTAAAGTTGAGAACACAAAATTTCTTAAAGTTGACCATGAATGTTCTGTTGGAGGCATAATAGAAATGTACAGTCTTCCTTTAAATGATTCACTTGATCCGTAAACTTCAGAAGGTAGTAGAAATGAGTAGAAGTGATGGCCTAGCTCTTCTAACGGTTGTTTGGGGTCAACTGTGGCAAACTAGACTGTGCTTTCAATTCCTTTCTTCATCTCAACATCATTTTCCTTTCATTCATCAACACTGGCAGTATTGCTGTGTGCTCTTCTATTTTGGAAAAGATATTAGAGTCATCGTCTTACTTCTTGTATTTCTTCTTTTGTATGGTAACTGACTCTTCATGATGGTGAGTCTGCAGGTCTATATCAGTATGATCCCCTGTACAGATCTTTAATACGCAGCTGAAATCTTTGTTGCTTCCTGGACACATAGCAGGTCCATTCCATCTGACTTAAGCCCAGCAATAAAATTGCCTTTCTTGTAGTAATCAGTGCTGGCTGGTGCTCTCAACAGATGCTCCCATTCCATAGTGGTTATTCTCCCAGATGAAAATAAATGGTCATTCCACAAAGCTGCCATATTTTATGTTTCAAATATAAAGTCAAACAGATCTCATTTTTTCCATTATACAGTTGGCCCTCCCTATCCATGGGTTCTGCATCCATGGATTCAGCCAACCACAGATTGAAAATATTTGAGGGGGGGAAAAATTCTGGAAAGTTCTAAAAGCAAAAATTGAATTTGCCATGCACCAGCAGCTGTTTGCATAGCATTTACATTGTATTAGGTATTACTCAAGAGATGATTTAATGGACTTCCCTGGTGGCTCAGCAATAAAGAATCCGCCTGCCAGTGCAGGGGACACAGGTTTGATCCCTGGGTTGGAAAGAGCCCTTGGAGAAGGAAATGACAACCCTCTGCAGTATTCTTCCCTGGGAAATACCATGGATAGAGGAGCCTGGCGGGCTACAGTCCATGGGTTGACAAAAGAGTTGGACATAACTGAGCAACTAAGTAACAACGAGATGATTTAAAGTGTATGTAAGGTTATATGCAAATACAAAACCATTTTATATAAGGAACCAGAGCCTCTGACGATTCTGATAATCGGTGGGAGTTCTGCAACCAGTTTCCATTGATACTGAGGGATGACTGTGTTTACAGGCCAGACCAGTACAAGCTCCCAAGGGGACCTGAACTCTGGCAGTGCCCTGGTCCTCAGAGAGGTCTTGGTGTACATGTGTATTAACATGTGTATTTCATTTAGCACAACCTTCTCTTTGTGCTGTACACTCTGCAAGTTTCTATGACAGAGAATCCAGACGTAAAGCTGAAAATCATGAGCCCAATTGACTGTGATGAGATGGTCTACGATATTTATCCTGACCTCAAGTCCCCCACAAACTACTTGACATAATTATATAAGTGACAGAAACCACGAATAATTTTCAGTTTAATTCCATTGGCAAACAGGCTGTATCATCCTGTAGAATTTGCGTCTCTTCACTGCAGGCACTATTGTGATAAGAGAGCCCTCTTTCTAGCCATGAAGATCACATTTCTGAATTTCAAATGTACCATCATTTACCAAGTTACAGGATGCCACCAGTGCAGTCTTAGCCATGACCCACTGGAAACAGTGAATCTCTTCCTCTAACAGGATCTTCCTCCTGAATGTAATCAGTCTATGGTGTCATGCTCTATGTTGGGCCACAGGCACACAGACATTTTTAAAAAGTACATGATATTCATGAATGGGCTGTAATTTTCTTAACTGTTCTTCCACTGCTGAGTGTTTTAACAGGTTCTGTCATTTAAAACTATTATAAATTTTGCTTTGCTTAGTATGTTTATACCTAGATCTTTACTTACATTTTTTTAATTATTTGTATAGGCTGAGTTCTCAGAAGTGAATCAAAGGGGACATTGGTTTAGAGCTCCCTTGGTATACTTTGCCAAGCTGCTTTCCAGACACATTGTGCCAATTTACGCTCCTACGATCAGTTTGTGAAAAAGTTTTTCTTATATCACTTTTGGAGGCACTGAATATTACTTAAAATACTTTCTGATACTTTTATCAATAACAAGTTGGGTTCCTTTTTTGTCTTTCAGAGCTATTTAATATGTGCTTCTATATATTTATATATTCTTTTCACCCTTTCACTGTTCACTGGCTTTTTAAAAACAGTTCTATTGAAGTATAGTGTATATTCCATAAAATTTACCCATTATAAAAATAAGTTGAGTTTACTTGAAGTTAATTTATGTTATGTTAGTCGCTCAGTCATCTCCAACTCTTTGCGACACCGTGGGTTGTAGCCTGCCAGGCTCCTCTGTCCATGGGGATTCTCCAGGCAAGAATACTGGAGCGGGTTGCCATTTCCTTCTCCAAGGGATCGTCCCAAACCAGGGATCAAACCCAGGTCTCCCACGTTGCAGTCAGATTCTTTACTATCTGAGCCTCCAGAGAAGCCCATTGAAGTTATTGGGTTTTGGTAAATCTATAGTTTTGTAGCCATCACCATAATCTAGCTGTAAAACATTTTCATTACCCCAAAAAATTCTCTTGTACCTGTTCACATTTAGTCCTCAGTCTCACATACAGGCTTAGGCAACCACTGATCTGCTTTCTGCCTCAATAGATTTGCATATTCCAGAATTTCAAATAAGGGAAATCATACTATATGCAGTTACTTGTGTCTGGCTTCTTTCACTGAACATTATGTTTTTGAGGTTCTTCTCTTCTATAGAATATATCAATAGTTCATTTTATTGCTGATGTATCTTCCTCCGTGGTTGGTGGACATTGGGATTACTTCCAACTTTCGATTATTATGAACAATGCTGCTAGGAAATTTGTGTACAGTTCTTTGTGTCTTTTATTTTGTTGACTAGATACCTAGCTGTAGAATTGCTTGGAACCCGTTACATT
This sequence comes from Bos indicus x Bos taurus, assembly GCF_003369695.1. NCBI lineage: Eukaryota > Metazoa > Chordata > Mammalia > Artiodactyla > Bovidae > Bos > Bos indicus x Bos taurus. The sequence goes on from NC_040097.1 coordinate 17,371,136, forward strand.
CTTCACTTTGAATTACTTCACTTTGACTTTCCACTTTCGTGCGTTGGAGAAGGAAATGGCAACCCACTCCAGTGTTCTTGCCTGGAGAACCCCAGGGATGGGGGAGCCTGGTGGGCTGCCGTCTATGGGGTCGCACAGAGTCGGATACGACTGAAGTGACTTAGCAGCATTACATTTTATATCATTGCTGCTAAGTTGCTTCAGTCATGTCCGACTCTGTGCGACCCCATAGACGGCAGCCCACCAGGCTCCCCCGTCCCTGGGGTTCTCCAGGCAAGAACACTGGAGTGGGTTGCCATTTCCTTCTCCAACGCACGAAAGTGGAAACTCAAAGTGAAGTCGCTCAGTCGTGTCCGACTCTTAGCGACACCATGGCCTGCAGCCCACCAGGCTCCGCCGTCCATGGGATTTTCCAAACGAGTACTGGAGTGGGGTGCCATTGCCTTCTCCATTTATATCATTACTTAGCCATAAAAATATGTTTCATTTAAAGAATGGATGATAGCACCATACTTGAGAATAAACACAATTAAATAGAATAAAAGAGTTAAACAAGAATGATTGGGTCAGGTAGGTGAAAGGTTCTAAGACATGTAGTATGTCTGGACAGTACTGGAACTCCCTTCCGGATTCCTTTGTACCTGAGCAACTACTAGAACCTTAAACCAAGTGAAGTCAAAAAAAAAAAAGAAGATCTAAATAAACATTGAAAACTTTAGTTCCATGAAAAATGATAGAAATGGAAATGGAGCATCATTTGCATTGATTATGACAGAAAAATGAATATATATGACACACAAAATGCCCTTTCCAATATAAAAGGTCAACATGATTTTTGTAGATAGACCAAAGAACTGTACAGTTAGTTCATTCAAGATGAAAATACATAATAAACAAACACTGATTGTTGTTAGTAACTACAGAAATAAAGATCTTACAAAATGATTGTTATATTAAATTAGCAAAATCAAAATATGTAGTGGTAGAAAGGTGATAGCGATGTTAGCTTTGGGTTTTGTTCTAGTGCATCTTCAAAGCAATGTAGCATAGCTGTCCACATCCTTCCAGTAGTAAGATTCTGAGTTAACTTTCATTTTAGCTTTTTTGAATGCAATTAACATCTTTTAATAGTAAACTAATGAGGAAATAAACCAAAAGATAACAGCTACAGATTTCTCCTGTGTGCTGAATTCCAGTCTGGTTGTGCTTCTCTGCTGTGTCTCTGTGATTCACAGACTCTGGAGATGCTAACCCAACTCAGTTCTTATTTTCCTCTCTAGCCTAGAGAGCTGCATACGATCCGAATCCTGCTTTTCCAGCTTTGGCTAAATCCTGAATCTGATTGTTCTTTAATCCTATGACTCACATCTTGGGAGTTGCCCCCATCCCACTCCAAGAAAATGCTTTTAACTTTCTCATTGCAAGTAATAATTCTGTCACATCTTTTCTATGCTTTAATGATTTTGTGTTAGATGCTCATCTGAAAATATGCTTCCGTTTGATTTTCTTTTTTCTTTTTTTAAGTTCTTTGCAGCGGTCTTCTGTATGGGTGGGACTGAACACTTATGAGTCATTCCCAGTTAGTACAGTACAGCCATCCAAGAGTAAGTGATGCTTTAGTATGACTGATTGTCTGCCCAAAAGTGATAAAGCACAGCTGAAATCAAGAAACGGAAATTGATCTTTGCTCTGTTTACTTCCCCCTGTATCTTATCTTTTTTTCTTCCAATGTTAGAAATTCTTTCCATTCCTGATAAATTTTTATTGTATTGCTAATATTTTCCCTTAAGTTTTGTAAGGCCATAAGATTTCCTGTTAGTTGAGTTTATGTAAAGTTTTAGGTGAAGTATTATGTAACAATCAAGAAACAGGTATGATAAAAGGCCAACATTTTTTTCTATTTTTCCTGTTCATTTTATTATACTTAACAATGATTTTTTTGCTTATGAAGAAATACATTACCCTTTACTGTTCCCCTGAAACTGTCACAACATTGGTAATACCCCAATACAAAATAAAAAGTTCAAAAAAATAATACATTACAGATTTTCTTTGTATAGGGCAACCATAAATATTCTTCTACTAAAACTGTATATAATCTTCTACAAGAGTTAATGGTACAACTGTATTTAGTTCCTTTAGTCTTTTCCACTCAAATTGACTTGACTACTTAGGACCCTCAGAAGAGATGGCCTGTGGATTGCACTAATACTTGAAAAATTAATACAACAGAATTGGAAAGTCCAGACTGTTAATGTGATTGGATTTTTCTTGATCTCCTCTGATTCCCACCAGCATGTTCAGGTCACTATACTGTCTCTTTATAAATGGATAGAGGTATTAGTCCTTGGTAGTTCCCTGGCCTCTTGGTTACATCTTTTCTTATTTTTTTCTATACCTTTTTGATTGCTCTGTCTGAAATTCCTTCAAGCATTTGCTCCACTAACTCTCCATAAAATGCTAATGTTCCTAAAAAATTAGTCACTGTTTGTCTCATAAATTTTTTTGGATCACATATATTAAGATAATTTTAATTACTACTCAAGTGCTCATGCCTCTCAGATATCTTGAGCTCTAAGGTCTGAGTTTTCTACTCACTGCCTGCTTACATTTATTCATTTGGATGTCCTATAGAGACTCTAAAAACAATATACCCCAAATTAAAATGAATCATTCACCACCCCCTCCCCAGTAGTTCCAGTTAAGGTAATGGCATTATCATCTGCCCAGTAGCTCACACTAGAAACTGCTGCTTTCATCACTGAGCACATAAGATCTGTCACTAAATCCTTTAACTACTTCTAACACCATCCAAATAGGAAAAGGAGTATGTCAAGGCTGTATATTGTCACCCTGCTTATTTAACTTATATGCAGAGTACATCATGAGAAACACTGGGCTGGAAGAAGCACAAGCTGGAATCAAGATTGCCAGGAGAAATATCAAACACCTCAGATAAGCAGATGACACCACCCTTATGGCAGAAAGTGAAGAGGAACTCAAAAGCCTCTTGATGAAAGTGAAAGAGGAGAGTGAAAAAGTTGGCTTAAAGCTCAACATTCAGAAAACTAAGATCATAGCATCTGGTCCCATCACTTCATGGGAAATAGATGGGGAAACAGTGGAAACAGTGTCAGACTTTATTTTTTTGGGCTCCAAAATCACTGCAGATGGTGATTGCAGCCGTGAAATTAAAAGACACTTACTCCTTGGAAGGAAAGTTATGACCAACCTAGATAGCATATTCAAAAGCAGAGACATTACTTTGCCAACAAAGGTTCGTCTAGTCAAGGCTATGGTTTTTCCAGTAGTCATGTATGGATGTGAGAGTTGGACTGTGAAGAAAGCTGAGCGCCGAAGAATTGATGCTTTTGGACTGTGGTGTTGGAGAAGACTCTTGAGAGTCCCTTGGACTGCAAGGACATCCAACCAGTCCATTCTAAAGGAGATCAGCCCTGGGTGTTCTTTGGAAGGAATGATGCTGAAGGTGAAACTCCAGTACTTTGGGCACCTCATGTGAAGAGTTGACTCATTGGAAAAGACTCTGATGCTGGGAGGGATTGGGGGCAGGAGGAGAAGGGGACGCCAGAGGATGAGATGGCTGGATGGCATCACCGACTTGATGGACGTGAGTCTGAGTGAACTCCAGGAGATGATGATGGATGGGGAGGCCTGGCGTGCTGCGATTCATGGGGTCGCAAAGAGTCGGACACCGCTGAGCGTCTGAACTGAACTGAACACCATCCAGTGTAGGAGCTTGTTATTTCTGTATTCAATAACTGTCACTGGAGTTAATATCTGGTCTCCCTGCTTTCAGTCTAGTACCCCTCCAGCTGTTCCCTCCCTGAGTGAAATGTCGGTTGGATCTTAGTATTTCCCTACCTAAGCCCTAGATTAGGTAGTTGCAAGTCCCCTGTGATTTATATGACAAAGGGTGTACTGCTTGATACATGCTCACCTCTCCAGCCGGTCTTCCTGTCATTCTCAGCCTTCTGCTTCCTGTTCCTACCCCATCCCACCCCCACCCCACTCCCACTATGTTGTTCCTCACCTCTGTTTGCTCATGCTGTTTCGGCCCCTCCTCTCTCATCCTGATTCACTCTTAATCAGCCTTCGTGACTCAGCATGGGACAGTTCCTTCAGGAAGCCTTTTCCGAATCCTCAGGGTTGGGCCGAGTACCCTTCTTCTTTACTGGATTGTTCTTGTTAGTATAAGACGGTGTGGTTTTTCTCTTATTAATAAATAATTATCTTGACCTGACTTTTCTTTCATTAACAAAATTTATTTACTCACCTATTGTTTTTGACTGCTCTGGATCTTCACTACTGTGTGTGGGCTTTCTCTAGATGCAGTGAGTGGGCGCTACTCTTCGTTGTGGTGCACAGGCTCTAGAGCACGTACTTAGTAGTTGTCCACTAAGCACCCGGGCTTCGTTGCTCCAAGGCATGTGAGGTCTTTCTGGACCAGGGATAGAACCCATGTCCCCTGCTTTGGTAGGCGGATTCTTAACCACTGGACCACCAGAGAAGTTCCCACTTTTCTCTCTAGCTACTGCTCATATCTTTGCTTCCATTTAGAGCAGAAATCCTTAAAAAAGATTGTCTGTATGTGTTCTTTCTCATTCCCTTCCTTCCGTTTTCTCTTGAATCACTCTGGCAAGGCTTTCGTTCTCCAGTACATCCACACAGTTCTTGTCAAGGTCGTCGGTGGCTCAGGTTGCTATTTCTGTTGGTCAGTTCTTGTACCTAATCTTCCTTGATCTTTCAGCATCATTTGACATAGTTGATCTCTTCCATGTTTCTGGAAACATCTTTCACAGTGGCTTTCAGGACATGCCCCTTTCCCTTGGTTCTCCTCTACTTCACTGACCATATATTAAGTTTCCTTTGCTTGATCTTCAACTCCCTGCCTAGAAACTTTGGATGGCTCCGAGGTTCTGTCCTTGATCCTCTTGTCTGTTTGTACTTGCTTTCTTGATGATTTCCTCCTATTTCTTGACTTTGAATTTTTAGTATATGCTGATGACAACCAAAATATTATTTCAAGCCCAGACTTTTTCCCTGGACTCTAGGTTCATAACCAACTCCCTTTTTGACATTTCCACCTGATATCTAATACACATCTCAAATTTAATATGTCCAAAGCTGAACTCCTGATAACCTCCCCAGCCTCAATTTAAAAAAAAAAACCTTCCCACCTTCAGCCCTTCCAGTTCACATAGGGGCAGTTATAGTTGACTCTTAAATGGCATTAGGTTGAACTGTGTAGGTCCACTTATATGCAGATTTTTTTTCAGTGGTAAATACAACAGTGCTACATGGTTGGTTGAATCCTTGGATATGAACTTGCAGATACAAAGGAACCATGTATAGAGAGGACTGACTATAAGTTAGAAGGTATACTCTGATTTTCAACTGCATGGAAGGTTGGTGCTCCTAACCCCAGAGTTGTTCAAGGGTCACCTGTATACCCTTCTAAGTCACTTGGGTCAAAAACTTTGTTATCCTTCTTGACTTCTTTTTTTTTTCCATATTTTATATACACTATCAGGAAATTTTGTGCTGTACCTATGCTATCATTTTATATGTGTTGTATAAGAGGTTGACGTTAACCCTTTTCCAGTTTTATAACGTTGCTTTATTTTAAGGGCAGGGATCATGGGTAGTACGTATATGCCGATTATACTTCCCAGTGTATAAGATTGCTGTTTCTCCACGTTTTTTGCCAGATCCAGGTATCACTGTTCTTAATCTTTGCCAGACTGATATTGACCACTTTGATGATTGTCCATCTTCCCTGAGCTTTTTGGTCTCTTGAAAGTTTTGGAATTAGATGCTTATTCGCCCTTTCCCGTACATGTCTCTTTCTCTCTCTTGTTTTTAACTAAAAATGAGGAGGTTGTAATGGGAAGCTCTCTGCCCCTGCCATAGTAATTTGTATGCTGCTCGGTGTCCTAAAGAGCATTTTGAGTTTTTTACTGAGTGAGTTATAGTCTTCACTGAGCATTATTCCATTGCTTGACTGGATTTCCAACTCTGTCACTCAGGGCCAGGAGTTTGTAGGTCTCTGGTTTAGAAATGAAACTATGGCATCTGTTAAATATCACTTGCCTAATTTCTTCAGAAGCTGGTTCACATTGTTAAATGACCTGTGGATTGCTAAACTATGCAATATATTCCAAGTGTATTTACATATACCTGAGAGTAGTAATTCCCTTTTGATACAGTTTTGACTAGGGAATTCCTTGATGCATATTGTGATATGTGTTTCATATTTTTATAAATGGTTTCAGTCTATGCTGTGAGATGCAGACTTAGCTGCTTCTTTGCACAGGTTGTGGTTATTTATGGTAATATTTATGTGTAATGGGGCAATGGCATGCTATTTTTAACATCTGTATGTGTTAGAGTTCAGCTGTTACTGATTTATTTTTATCTCTATCAGCTGTTTACTGTTTAAGTAATTAATTGGCAAATTATTTTTAAGAACCTTAGCTTAAGAAAGGTTATAAGGGAAAGGTATAAAGGAAAATCTTGCATCAGTTCTCTGACTGAAAAAAGTCTAAGTGATTAAATATTTAAGCATTTTCTATGAATTTAGTAATAGTAGCTGTCATTTGTTTAGCAGTTTCTTTGTACAAATACTGTACTAAATACTTTACATGCTTAACATCATTTAACCTTTACAACAAACAATCAGGTACATATTGATACTATCCTCAATTTATAAATAGGGATTTATAAATAACTCTATAGCTAAATAAGCAGGGTGACAATATACAGCCTTGAGTACGTCAAGGCTGTATATTGTCACCCTGCTTATTTAACTTATATGCAGAGTACATCATGAGAAACACTGGGCTGGAAGAAGCACAAGCTGGAATCAAGATTGCCGGGAGAAATATCAAACACCTCAGATATGCAGATGACAACACCCTTATGGCAGAAAGTGAAGAGGAACTCAAAAGCCTCTTGATGAAAGTGAAAGAGGAGAGTGAAAAAGTTGGCTTAAAGCTCAACATTCAGAAAATGAAGATCATGGCATCTGGTCCTATCAGTTCATGGCAAATAGATGGGGAAACAGTGGCTGACTTTATTTTTGGGGGCTCCAAAATCACTGCAGATGGTGATTGCAGCCATGAAATAAAAAGATGCTTACTCCTTGGAAGGAAAGTTATGACCAACCTAGATAGCATATTCAAAAGCAGAGACATTACTTTGCCAACAAAGGTTCGTCTAGTCAAGGCTATGGTTTTTCCAGTAGTCATGTATGGATGTGAGAGTTGGACTGTGAAGAAAGCTGAGCGCCGAAGAATTGATGCTTTTGAAGTGTGGTGTTGGAGAAGACTCTTGAGAGTCCCTTGGACTGCAAGGAGATCCAACCAGTCCATTCTAAAGGAGATCAGCCCTGGGATTTCTTTGGAAGGAATGATGCTAAAGGTGAAACTCCAGTACTTTGGCCACCTCATGCGAAGAGTTGACTCATTGGAAAAGACTCTGATGCTGGGAGGGATTGGGGGCAAGAGGAGAAGGGGACGACAGAGGATGAGATGGCTGGATGGCATCACTGACTCGATGGACGTGAGTTTGAGTAAATTCCGGGAGTTGGTGATGGACAGGGAGGCCTGGTGTGCTGCAATTCATGGGGTCGCAAAGAGTTGGACACGACTGAGCGACTGAACTGAACTGACTATAGCTAAAGGATTGCTCAGAGAGGTTAAATCACATGCTCAAGGTCACATAGTATGTTAGGTGATGGAACTTAAACTCACACCTTTAATGTTTTCTCTGTTTAATGTATAGCACATTGTTATTTGGATGTGATACAGTTTGGCCTATCCTATGGTAAATCAAAGCTCAACAGCTTCCATTCTAGAGCATGAATTATTTCATTTATTCATAATATATTTTAAAAAATCATTTATTCCCTATGTCTGTTGGAACTTTCTGACAGGAACTAAATGTTTTAGACTAGAAAAGATGGAATCAGTAGTGCTCTTTAGAGTACGATCTGAACAATTTGGACATAGAGGTTTGGGAATTAGAAACTTAACCCAGAATAAAGCCTTGATCTCTGATTTAGGGGTAGCATTGTTTAATGAGAAATGTTATCAGAAAGAGAAATCTTGTTAAGATGTTTAAATTTGGCTTCAGAAAAAAAAAGAGACTTTTAATAAGTAAGGAGTGTGAGTGGGTGGGTGCAAGCAAGGGCTTCTGGGGTCCAGGCACAGCATATCGAAGCATCAGACCTGGGACTTGGGTAGAAAATTGCTAGTAGTTAAGCAGGGATAGATTGGATGGTACTTTTAGGAAGAGTGGAAAATCCAGTTTGATAGGGTGATTGAGGTCACTTTGAAAGATTTGAAAACTTATTAGAGCTCTTAGATTTAATTATGATGACAGCAAAGGATCAACAGCCATTTTACAAAGGGAGAGAAAATGATCAGGTTTATGTTTTAGGGTGTAGAGGGTGGAGGGTGTGGAGTCATAGCCATCATCTTGGCAACTGTTGTGGACCTGGGTTAGAAGAACAGTGGAGGAGAGGGGGAGGCAGTGTGGAGTCGAGAGCTGTTTCTCAATCAGAACTTGTAGGAATTGGTGGCATGTTGCATGCCCTGTGGGGTTACTGACATGATTACTACCAATAGTATATTTACTGTTTTGTATTTGCTCTAAGTGACTTTGGAAAGTCACATGTTCATTCTATTATTAGAACATGGCTGATGGCTGAATTCCTGTTCAGAGGTGCTCAGGAAATGGTGGGTAAATAATGGAGTGAGTCCGGGCAGCTGTAAATAAAACACTCTTAAAATATTTATTTAAATTACTTGTTTGATATCTCTTCAGCAGGCATTTTGTTAAGGGCTGGGGATAGCACTTAGATAATAGGGATATCACTTACCTTGATCTTCAAGTGATTTGCCATGGGCATGAGGTGTCTGATAGACCTTGTTTGCTGTTCTTACTTTCTGTGTATTCTTTGGGCATATAATTTAACTTCTTTTTTAAAATTTTTTATAAATTTTATTAGAGTTTAGTTGATTTCCAGGTGGTGCAGTGGTAAAGAATCTGCCTGCCAATGCAGGAGACACAAGAGATACAAGTTCAATCCCTGGATCAGGAAGATCCCCTGGAGAAGGAAATGGCATCCCACTCCTATATTCTTGCCTGGAAAATTCCATGACAGAAGAGCCTGAAAGATTACAGTCCATGGGGTCGCAAAGAGTCGGACATGACTGAGCACTCGTGCATAGTTGATTTATGGTGTTGTGTTAACTTCAGATGTACAGCAACGTGAATCTGTTTTACATATACCCGCTGACGAAGGATTCTTTTCCCGTGTAGGCCATTACAGAGTATTGAGTACATTTCCCTATGCTATTCATTCAGTAGGCTATTATATTAGTTACCTATTTTATATATAGCAGTGTGCATAAGGTAGACCCAATCTTAATTTAACTTCTTACCCTGTTCATGTGGAATAATGCTTATTTCATGGTATTCTGAAGTTCAGTTAAGGTCATGTGTGTAAAGTGTCTACCATAATCTCTGCCGTAAGCAAATGCGTGTTCCCTTTTAATCTACCATAGACATGGAAGCTGGGAAACTCAGATTTATTAGGATTTTGTGTCAAACAGGTGTTAGAGTTACTGAATGCATTTCTGAAAGAAATTTTAAAAGGTTACCTTTCCTGATGGTTTGGCATCACAAGATCTGATTGCTGTTTTATTATTTTATTGTGACTGTAGATAGATTACTTAGATAGGTTACTTGTGTTTCAGCCTCAACCTGTTGATCTATAAAATGAGCAAAATCAGTCCTATTTCACATGATTGTTGGTAGAAACATTATACATAGTGGATATGAAAGAATCAGACAAACATGAGTAGCATAGCAGAATGGTTGAGATTAAAAAGTTTGAATGTGTATTTCTTCCCATTACTAGCTTGAGAGGTGGCCCTTTGGCAGGTAGTTAACCCATTTAAGCCCTGATTTCTTTATATGTGGTATTGGGATAATAAAACATCTATGCCGTTGTACTATTTTAAAGAGTAAGTGGAAAAAGGCATGGAAAGTAGTTTATACAATCAAATGGTAAGCACTCAAAAGCTATACTTATTGTAAATTATGTGGTGTCCTTTTAATACTATTGAACAATTAACTCTTCTTTGTTAACTTTTCTTTGGTTTTGCTCTGTGACTAAAATTTCCATACACACAGGTGAATTCTGGATATAAGTGATGTTGCCTTTCATGATAGTGAAAGAAAGCGATGATCCTTTTAAAAGAAAACTTCCTAACAGCTTTAACTTTGTCTCTTTAAAACTATGGGAAAAAAAAAATGTTTCAGGCCTGTGTTTAACCATAGGTGGCAGTGGAATTTGAATGTGATACTTTCTATTATTAAATTTCAGTTCAAAATTTAAAAAAGAGTTAGTGACTGTTAGTTGGGGGCATTACCTACATATCCTGAGAAACAGGGGCTGTCATGAGAGATATTGGGAATAGATTATGTCTGACAGCCTAAATCATGCTTGGGCGGAAAAATGGGAGCCTCTGCACTATTTTCTTTGGTCCCAATAGTCATGTCCCATCTCAGCCAAAAAGATTATTTCATAAATTGCATCACTGTATTTCTATGTATTTACTTATAGCCCTCAGTTACTTTGTTACCTTTTCTCTTTTGAAGTAGAATTATTATAATTTTTAAAGAACTTAACTATGGATGTATGAATTGTCAAAGCCTTGAGGAGACAAATCTCTTGAAGAATTAACTGTCACTAAAGGTGGGAAGACACGAGTAAAGAACAAGGTGCCTTAAACATTAAAATTATATGCCAACCTGAATAGTTGTGCTTAAAGAATGGAAAAGTCCATCATAGTTATTTTCATTACCTTTTAAGCGTTTTAAAAAGTTGGGAATGTTCTTTTTGGGGGGCAGATGTGCTATTTGCATCTTTTAACATTTCCATTGAATTTGTTTGCCAAATAAACTGTTTTGTGTGTGAGCAGTTTTTTGGGTTTTTTCCTTTCCCTAAATAAGATCTAGATTCCTGTTTTGTTAATTTTTTCCATCTTTAATGGAAAAAACTTGTGAGTTTCTCCCTCTCCCCTGCCTCCTAATGACTATATAAATCATTATCAACTGTCCTAAGATTGCTCCCATAGTTTGCATTAGTGAACAATATGTGGGGCTACATCCTTTAAATGTAGTTACCTTGTTTTATATTTTACACAGATGTGATCACAATGATTTCATTTTGTGGCAAACAAGACTGTTATTCTTTGGGTGAGGTTTTTTAACTATCAGAAATAGAGTGGAGGTGCAGTTATTTTTTTTATTTCAGCTGATTTCAAGATGGTTTAAGCTAACATTTTGTGAGGAAAATCATGACCTATAAATTTCTTTTAAAGTATTGTGTACTTAGGGTATCACAATATCCCTTTGCGTTATCCTTAATATGCTAAAATATATGGTATTTTAATAAATACGTTTTTATTTTAGGTACTTATATGTTGTTTGAGGTGAAGATCTCTTGGGGTCTAAAAGATTGAGTTTGGGATCGGTATCTGTTCTTTAATTACCTCAGTATGAGCTTCAAAGACAAAGTTGAATGCATCTTGCTGTGGTTAACACAGCAAGAGAGGAGAAAATAATCAGGATTTGTCTTTCAACCCATCAGTTTGGGGATGTAGGAAATAGGTTAATCTCCTCCAAATTAGAATTTGGTGCTGGCTTTCAGTATGGTCATCTGTCAGAACTGTAATGTTCTGATAATGTTTATTTTGTATCTTACTGAGAAATCTAATGTACTTTGTCTTAAATTTTCAATGAAGGACTGTCACAGTTTTGTTTGTCTGTGTTAGAAGGGTGTCATCATTCTAGCTGTGTTTTGTAATGTTCTACAAAAAATTCCTCCTTCCTACCTTCGAAATTTCTTCATAATCTTATCTCTGTTCCTATGTAGAGAGAGAGAAATACTTTTGCTTTCTCTTTCTCCTGTGGGCTGGCTCCACAAGAAAGAATTACTTTACAATGTGTCTTGGATGTCACTTGGAGATGGAAAAAAATCCTGGTGATTTCATAACACTTGTAAGACCTTTGGGTATATGTCAACAAGTTCATTTTAGTTGTACTTGGGAGATTTCATTTTGGTGAGAACATTTTTACCACTTTTGTGTTTCCCTGTAGCATGTGAATAAAACTTTATATTTCCCCCTTCAGTGGTACAGCTTAAAAATTCCAGCCTCTGAAACATGTGGTGCTTTGCTAGTCAGGAAGCCAGGAAAGTTATATAAACAAATCCATATTGAACATGCATATAAACTAAGTTTGTGTACTCTAAGAAATAACTAAATGGTTGGTGGCAAAAAAGTACAAGTTATGGATCTCCCTATTTCTAGTGACTCCCGCTACAGTTCATCCTACACACAGCTGCTCGATTATCAGAGCTGTTGGAATACTCTCCCTAAAACAGTATTTTCATCAAATCCTTCAGCAGTGGCTTCTGTCTGAAGAAATCTGGACTCCTAAGTACAATGCACAAGGCCCCCTCTTATAACTTCACTCTTAAATTTCCCCACTTTTTCCTTTGATTTTGGTTACCCTGTGGGACTGGGTCATATATATATATATATATATATATATATATATGTACTGTAATATCTGTTCTTCCTCCTCCTCCTCCTCCTCCTCCTCACCATTCATTCAGATCACTTCCCTTACTCTTAAGTGCCTCATTAGCAACTTACTGTGTCTAACTTTATTTTCTCACCAACCTCTTAGGATTTTGGTACTTAATTCATACTCTCTGAATTTATTCTCAGTGTAGAGTGGCTCCATATTTGATTTTATGAGTGTGCAGTCTCTCTAGACAGGTGCCAAGTAAACATCAGATAGATTAAGTGATTTGTCTCAATGGTGTAATTAGAGGGGAAATTGACTCTTCCTATTCTGATTGGTTCAGGAAAACTTCATAAAGTGGGATTTCATGAATTTGGACTCAAAGATCAGAGTGTTTAGTCCAAGTAGGAAAGAAGGAAGGCAGTGTGGAGATTTTGAGAGAATAACTGTCAAATCTGCAATATCTCTATGATCATGACAATCTACTTAATATACTCAAGTCTCAGTTTCTTAATCTATAAAATGGAGATGGTGATAGCTATTTGGTTGGATTGTTGTGAAGATCAGAAGTGCCTGCACATAGCAAGCAGTCAACAAATGGTAGCTATTATTACAGATTAGGGACTCATAGAGTGCCGCCATGAAAAATGATGGAGGAGGAAGCTCCAAAAATTGGTTTCTTCCCCAAGATGACTGTTAAGGAGCATGACTGAAGCAATTATTTTGGAATTCTGGAGTCTAGGCAAACACAGCATCCAGGGGAGTGCTTAATGAAGAAAGAGGCTGGCAGATTTTTGAGACCTTCAGTGTTTTGCATAGTGGCTACCACTTTCCATCTCCTAGCTCTGTGGCAGAAAACTGGGTATGGTGGCCCCTGATTCTTGGTGTGGCTTTGCTTGTCTTTCAGAAATTGAGGTTGTTGTTTTTGTTGCTGCTGTTGATTGCTGAGGGTCTGGCCCAGAGGCTGGCCATTGTTTCAAACCCCAAAGACTAAAATGACTTCCCTGGCTTCTGCCAAGGGGATTTAAAGAGACATACCCTTTCCCCCTTTTCTTATTGTATCCTGCTGTATAAGGAAATCTCTGTCAGGCTACTGGATGACCATGGAGATGACAAAACAGAGACTTCAGTGATAATATATGACAAGGAATATACTATTTGCAAAAAAAATAGTTTGGAAAAGTCAATAAATAAACTGTTGACTACAGCCTTCACCACATAATAATAGCAATCTCTAGGGTTGGAGAGAATCTGATTTCTTTAGTTACCACATTACAATATTCAAAATGTCCAATTCTAAAAAAAAAATAACAAAGCATGTGAAGAAATAGGAAATTATGACCCAATCACAGAGAAAAAAGTGCCGATTGACAAAAGCCATCCCTGAGGAAGCCCAGACATTGGACAAAGACTTTAACTATTTCTAATATGCTCAAAATGCTGAAGGAAACCATGGACTACTTAAAGAAAAGCAGGAGAACAGTGTGTGGAGAAGTGCGGAAGATCAGTAGAGAGAAGAAAATCATAAAAGAACAATAGCTGAAATAAAGAAATCAGTAGAACGTTCTTCAATGACAGATTTGAGCAGGTGGAAGAAGGAATTTAAAAAAAAAACCCTTCAGGATAGGGCAGGACTAGAAAGAAAGATGAAGAAAAATGAACAGTACCTAAGGGACCTATGAGACATCATTAACTGTACCAACATACGCATTATGTGGCTCAGCTGGTAAAGAATCTGCCTGCAATGTGGGAGACCTGAGTTTGATCCCTGGGTTGGGAAGATACCCTGGAGAAGGAAAAGGCCACCCACTCCAGTATTGTGGCCTAGAGAATTCCATGGACTGTGTAGTCCATGGGATCTCAAAGAGTCGGACACGACTGAGCAACTTTCACTTCACTATGCATTATGGAAATCTTAGAAGAGAATAAGAAAGGGGCAGAAAAACGTTATTTGAAGAAGTAATGGCGAACTTCCCTGGTGACACAGTGGAGAAGAATCTGCCTGCCAGTGCAGGGGATACGAGTTTGATCCCTGGTCCAGGAAGATCCCACGTGCCAAGAAGTAGCTGAGTTCGTGTGTCACAACTCCTGAGCCCATGAGCAGCAAGTACTGAGCCTGTATGCCACAACTGCTGAAGCCCATGGGCATAGAGCCTGTGCTCTGAAGCCACCGCAGTGAGAAGCCCAAGCACCACAACGAAGAATAACCCGTACTTGCTGCAACTAGAGAAAGCCCACACAAAGCAACCAAGACCCAGCACAATCTAATAAATAAATAAAAATTTAAAAACAGTATTAAAAATTAATGACTGAGAAGAACTTTATCATTTTAGCTCTTATATTTAGGTCTTTGATTCATTTTGAGCTAATTTTTGTATATAGCGGAAAGTAGGGGTCCAACTTTTGCAAGTAGTTATGCAGCTGTCCCTGCACCATTTGTTGAGGAAAAGGTTCTTTTCCTGTTGGATAGACCCTGTTCTTCTTTTTCAAGGTTGTTTTGGGGTCCTTCGCAATTCCATTAGCATTTGAAGTTTGGCTTTTCCACTTCTCCATAAAAAGGCAGGTGAAATTCTAATTGGGATTGCATTGGATCTGTAGACCACTCTGGGTCCTATTGACACCTTAAGGATATTTAGTCTTACAGCCCATGAACACAGGATGTCCTTCTGTTTATAGGCATATCTCAGAGATGTTGTGGGTTCAGTTGCACACCATTGCAATGAAGCAAGTATCACAATAAAGTGAGTCACACAAATTTTTTGGTTTCCCAGTGCATGTAAAAGTTACATGCTGTATTAAGTGTGCAGTAGCATTACATCTAAAAAAAATAATGTATGTACCTTAATTAAAAAACAATTTTATGGGGGAAATGATGCTAATAGACTAGTTTGGAGAAGGAAATGGCAACCCACTCCAGTGTTCTTGCCTGGAGAATCCCAGGGACGGGGGAGCCTGGTGGGCTGCCGTCTGTGGGGTCGCAGAGTCGGACACGACTGAAGTGACTTCTTAGCAGCAGACTGCTGCTAAGAAGTCTGAAACAAAAGTTTCCAACTTTTGTTGACCCAGGGTTGCCACAAACTTTCAGTTTGTAAGAAATGAAATATCTGTGAAGCACAGTAAAGCTAAATGCAGTAAAACAAGCTGTGCCTGTATTTGTCTTTAATTTCTTTCAGCAGTATTTTATAATTTTCATTGTACAAGTTTTTTATGTCTTTGATTAAATTTATTCCTAGGTATTTTATTTAGATGCTATTATAAATTGAATTTCTTAATTTCCTTTTTGGATTGTTCATTGCTGATGTATACACACATTTGATTTTTGTGTGTTTGTCTCGTAAACTGCAACTTTGCTGAAATTGTTTATTAGCTCTGTAGCTTTCTTGTGGGTTCTGTGGGATTTTCCATATATAGGATCTTGTCATCTGCGAATAGACACAGTTTACTTCTCCCTTTCCAATTTGGATGCCTTTTACTTCTTTCTTCTTGTGTCTGGCTAGAACTTCAGTACAGTATTGTGTAGCTGTGGTAAAAAGCAGGCTTCCTTGCCATGTTCCGGATCTTAGGAAGAAAGCTTTCAGTCTTTCACCACTGAGTATTACGTTAACTGTGAGTTTTCCATAAATGTCCTCTATCATGTTGAGGAAGTTCCTTTCAGTCTCAACTTTCTGTGTGTGTGCGTGCATATTTTAAATATGGAAGGGTGCTGGATTTTGTCAAATATGCCTTTTCTACATCAATTGAGGTGATTTGTGGTTTCTTTTTTTTTTTCCTTTTTTCTATCTCTGTGGTATATTATATTGATTGACTTATGTTGAACCACTTTGAATAAATCCCACTTTTTCAGTAAGCCAAGTCACTGCTTTTCCAGCATGGGTGAGTTCTGAGTTAGTCCTTCAAGAAGCATCCAGACACGTTAGAGTAGATAGACACAATAATTTGCAGTTTAGGTCTGCTCTGCTCTCTCTGAAACCAGGTAGCTGTGTCCCATAGTGGAAATACAGGCTGATATCTTAAAGGCTTCTGCTTTATAGAGGGAGGGATTGGGGCAAGGGTAAGGAATGCTACAGCCATTTCCTACCATTTTTAAGTTGCCTTTTTCTTGATTCAGTGTTCACGTAGTCACTGTACAACTTTTGTTTTCCAGAGTTCTGACATAGTTGGTTCTGACTCTTTCAGCATGTATTTCAAAGTTTGTGTGGAGATGAGAGCTTGGAGCCACCTACTTTGCTATTTTGCTGATTTTACTTTGTTATTTCCTTTTTGATTCAATTTTTCTCCTTTTTTCTTTCTTCTCTTAAGGCATTATTTGCTTTACTTAGTTTAGTTTAGTTCAGTCACTCAGTCGTGTCTGACTCTTTGCGACCCCATGGACTGCAACATGCCAGGCCTCCCTGTCCGTCACCAACTCCCAGAGTTTACTCAAACTCATGTCCATCGAGTCAGTGATGCCATCCAACCATCTCATCGTCTGTCATCCAGTTCTCCTCCTGCCTTCAATCTTTCCTAGCATCAGGGTCTTTTCAGATGAGTCAGCTCTTCTCATTAGGTGGCCAAAGTATTGGAGTTTCAGCTTCAACATCAGTCCTTTCAATGAACACTCAGGACTGATCTGCTTTAGGATGGACTGGTTGGATCTCCTTGCAGTCCAAGGGACTCTCAAGAGTCTTCACTAACACCACACTTCAAAAGCGTCAATTCTTCAGCGCTCAGCTTTCTTTACAGTCCAACTCTCACATCCATACGTAACTACTGGAAAAACCATAGCCTTGACTAGACGGACCTTTGTTGGCAGAGTAATGTCTCTGCTTTTTAATATGCTGTCTAGGTTGGTCATAACTTTTCTTCCAAGAAATAAGTGTCTTTTAATTTCATGGCTGCAGTCACCATCTGCAGTGATTTTGGAGCCCAAAAATATAAAGTCTGACACTGTTTCCACTGTTTCTCCTGCTATTTGCCGTGAAGTGATGGGACCAGATGCCATGATCTTTGTTTTCTGAATGTTGAGTTTTAAGCCAACTTTTTCACTCTCCTCTTTCACTCATCAAGAGGCTTTTTAGTTCCTCTTCACTTTCTGCCATAAGGGTGGTGTCATCTGCATATCTGAGGTTATGGTATATTTCTCCCAGCAATCTTGATTCCAGCTTGTGCTTCATCCAGAGATTTCTCATGATGTACTCTGCATAGAAGTTAAGTAAGCAGGGTGACAATATACAGCCTTGACGTACTCCTTTTCCTATTTGGAACCAGTCTGTTGTTCCATGTTCAGTTCTAACTGTTGCTTCCTGACCTGCATACAGATTTCTCAAGAGGCAGGTCAGGTATTACTTAGTTACTCATGTCCGAATTTTGTACTCATTCCTGAAATGATTCCCCTTTTTTCCTGTTTCTTTTTTGAGTTCTTTCCTACAGTTTTGTAATTATAATTTATATTTCTTTTCCATGCCTTGAGTTACTTTCTTAATGTCTTTAAGCTTGTTCTGAAATAGTGTAATTTTGATCTGTTCCCAAGGTATGTCTCTCATTATGTGTAGGGGGTGTTGTTTGCTTTTTATTGTTTTTTCTTAAAATAGCTATGAGATGAGACACTGATATTTTTCTGTTACTCATTTTTATGTAAAGTTTGTTTTCCTGAACTTAGAGAAGGGAGTCATGATTCAGGATAACTTTTCTAATGTCACAGAGCTCCCTCTTCTGTTGTTTTTGTAAACTGTTCAAAAATATAATAGCTTCCTTTCCCCTTTTCTACTTTTACCTGGATCTTCCTTTCCTGTCTCTGTTGTCTCTACCCCGCTCAGTTTTGGTTCCAAACCCTACAGCTTTTGAGGGAAAGCCCTATCCTGGAATGCAACTTTGGTTGGTAGGTTGGTTTTAAGGATTTATATGACTCGGACTGCTCCATCCTTTTTCAGAAATTACCTCATACTCACTTGTTAGCGGATTGGGCTAAACTTTTCCCATTTTCAGATTCTCTTTTCAAATTGGCTATCATATTATCCAGTGAGTAGACAGTGACTATTCTGAGGTACTCAAGTCCTTCAAATGTCCATTGCTTCTGCACTGCAGGCAGATTCTCTCCCAGCTGAGCTACCAGGGAAGCCCACTGTCCATTGCTTCTGTATGCATCCTCATGCACAGATGCTGATTTCATGCAGGTCTCGTAACTGTTGATGCTTTTTCCCACTTTTATTTTGAGTTTCATATGGATAATTTCCACTTGTTGTTGTATATGTTCTCCATGGTATTTTGGTTTTGCTGTCTTAGTCACTCTTTTTGATTTTAGGTGGTGATTCAAGTACATTAAAAAAATCTGTAGTGTAGTATCTGCCACCAAGAGTCCAGGATCCACTCTGCATTCATATTTTAAAATTTCCCTGTATGGACTTGGAATTTCTGGCCTCTCGCTGATGACCTGTCTCCTGTGTTTGTGCTTCGTTCTGAAACCTTAAAAAATCTGTTGGTAGTTGGATATTGGAAAACCTGTCAACTTAGAGAAGGCTAGAAAGAAGCAGTTTATCATTATAGTGGAAATGAAAGCATTTACACATTGAGGTGAAGTTGCAAATGGTACAGAACATGTTTGCTTACGGAATGAACAGCAGAAACTTTCTGAAGACCAAAGAGCAAATTATGCAACCTGTGAAGTGCTGTGCTTGTGTCTTTGAAAGTAATCATAATAAATGAGAAACAGGAAAGAGTGACTGATAGGGCGAAGACAGCCTTTCAGTTTAATGATCGCCATCAATGCCTGATGTGGGGGAGCTTAACTTTAATTCAGGGGAAGGCATGGGGTTAATTGAGGATAAAGCCTGTTTGAAAACAGTGGGAGATGGACTTTGGCCACAAGCTATGGAGGGTTTTATAAATTCAGAGCTCCTGAGACACCTGCTGAACATCAAAGTGAATGCCCAGTGGCTAATGCAAACACTAGAGACAGATTGGGCATTCCTTAGGCTACTAGGAAATAAAGATGGTTAAAGCTTCAATAGGATTTTTTTTTCCCAGCGTAGTAAAATAAAATGGGAGGGGAAAAAAAAAAAGCCTGATGGAAAAAGGTATCAGCACAGAGGAGAAAGTAATTTCTGGTTGGAAAGTGATAAAGGACCAATTGACATACCTACCAGGGGAAGTACATCCAGGGACTGTTAGCATCGTCACTTCCCAGTCCCTTGCAAACATAGTCACTTCCCAGTCTCTTGACTTTTTTACACCTACCTAGTGAAAGTGTGAAAGTCGCTCAGTCATATCAAACTCTGCAACCCTGTGGACTATACAGTCCATGGAATTCTCCAGGCCAGAATACTGGAGTGGGTAGCCTTTCCCTTCCCCAGGGGATCTTCCCAACCCAGGGATCGAACCCAGGTCTCCCACATTGCAGGCGGATTCTTTACCAACTGAGCCACAAGGGAAGTCCTATACCTACTTAACCTGATAATAAATAGAATGAATAGCTTTTGTACAGTGTAAACTGAATAGTGGCAGATTGTTTCATTGAAGGTGCAGAAACATTTTTAATATCAATTTTTCACACCACCAAGGGGAGAAGGGTAAATCAATATAAATATTTCTGCAGGGAAGTAAACTATTGCTGTCTAGCTATGCCCAAGTGCAGAGGCTCTGGGGCATGAATGGAGGTTGGTGGGGAAAATAGTGGGAGTTAATGAGATCGGAGAGGGAACCACAAGCCAGGTCATATGGGGTTTTATTGGCTGTAATGGTAAGAACTTTGAACTTTATTACAAGATGTTTGGAAGCTGTTAGCAGATTGAGAGCAGAGGAACAGTGAGCAACTAATGTAAATGGTGTTTTCAAGCTAACTGGATGTCAAAGGTACTATGGGTATGCTTTGGACATAATAATAGACGTGTTAGAATGTAAAGAACCTGGGTTAATATTGATTAAATTCTTTTAATTTGAAAATTTATGGTTTTAGAGTTAAGAGCTACAAATATGAAGTGTTGAGATATATGTGTGCGAATGTGTACAGAAAAACACACACATTTTTTTGTTTTTCAAGTAAAGCTTGCTAAACAGTACTGAACCTCATTTCATATATTCTTACTTCTGTTCTCTTAATTTTTTTTGTTTAAACCACTAGTCACAGCCCAATAAATTGACTTAGTAACACATTATTGTTGTTCCATCCCTAAGTTGTGTCTGACTCTTTGCAACCCCATGGACTGCAGCACACCAGGCTTCCCTGTCCTTCACTATCTTCCAGAGTTGGCTCAAATTCATGTCCACTGAGTCAGTGATGCTATCCAGCCATCTTATCCATTAGTAACACAATAATGGATCAGAATTTGAAGTTTGAAAACCACTGTAAATCTATAATCCCCTTATATGGCTTGCCAAGGCACATACAACTGAAAATGACCAAACCAGAATTCAGATATTGCCACATTACCCAAGAATATATCTATTAAAAAAACAAAAAAACAAGTTGGTTTATACAATGTTTAAGAGTATGTTCCAGTGTGGAAAAAATCTTGAGGATCATTGTCCCTTCTTGAGCATGTTGCCTATGCTTATCTCTCTGGTGTGAAATGTTAAGCCTTTAAATTTCAAATGGAGTTGTAAAATATCAACACAATTTTCTTTCCTAATGGCCTGTAATTAAATATATAAACTGCTAGCCAAAGTAACAGTTGGTCTCTCTTGAATTATAAACAGAATAAGTCATTTATAGCCAGCCTGGTGGCCTTTAAATTGTCGCCTAGGAATTAATGAAAAGAAATGTCATTTTCATATTTTCTGCAAATCGCTTATTCTTTTGTTGTGTTTCATTTTGGAAGAGGGTTTTATGGGAGGAGTGAAGGATAAATGAAACATGAAGGTCAGTATGAAGTCATGGGGGAAAAAATGTCCCTTTTGATTCTGTTATATAAATCCTTGCTTCTGTCTTCCATAGCTCTGTGACCTTTGGAAAGATACTTGCCTGTGCCCTACTTTTCTCATATATAAATGGAAATAATATCTATATCATAGCTTTAACGTTAAGGTTAAATGAGGGCCTGGTGGTACAACATGTATTTTAATAAATATTAGTTTTCTTCTTTCCTTTCTTCTTTAGGAAGGAATTCAGTGAAAATGTGTTGCTAGAATAAGCAGGGCTGGAGAGTGTAGAAAAATGCAAAAAGAAAGGTACATCTTTTTTTATTGGTTGTTCTCTTCCTAGTAAGTCTGTTGTGTGTGATCCCAATTGTTAATAATTTCTTTGGGGATAGATAGGTGATAAATAGGTAGGCTTCCTGTGCCTCCTGCTGTCCCTTCCCTTTGTAGAGACGGGGGATCACCCAAGTGATGAAAGGCAAGTTTAGTGGAGCTAGAAAGTGACACCTTCACAGTTGATTCCAGTATTTTAGTTTCTCGTGTCTTCAATCTGTTTATCACAAAGAATTTACTGAAGACATGTCGGTCCTGATACCAAGTATGTTAGTTCACTAATAGCTGTTCATACAGGTGTTACCTACTACCAATTGTCCTTGCCTGTGGAGTAAATAACACTTCCTTTGATTTAACCCAGAAATTATAGCAGCAGAGTTACAAAGTCAAAGTGAGATAGGAAGATAAAATTAGAGTTTTGTATAATAATCTTTAAAAAGATGTTTTATTGAGATATAATTTATATGCCATAAATTCAGTCTTTTAAAATGAACAATTCAGAGAGTTGTACAACCATCACCACTATCTAACTTTAGAACCTTTTAATCACCCCAAAATGAAACGTTACACCCATTAGCAGTTATTCACCCCACCCCACCCCTCCCCTCCTCTGCCCTGACACCTCAACCCCTTGCAACCACTAATGTGCTTTTTCTCTCTGTGGATTTGCTTATTCTGGATATTTCATATAAATTGAATTACATATGTCTTTTGTGACTGATTTCTTTTACTTAGCTTAATGTTTAAAAGTTCATTCATGTTATAACATAAATCAGTACTTCATTACTTTTTATTGCCAAATAATTAATTCATATGGATGTACTACATTTTATTTTCCTATTCATCAGTTGATGGACATTTGGGTTCCATTTTTTTGGCTCTAATGAATAATACTGCTGTGAACATTTGTGTACAAGTTTTTGTGAGGACATGTGTTTTCAGTTCTCTTCAGTATATACCTCAGAGTGGAATTGAAGGGTCATATGCTAGCTTTACATTCTAACATTTTGAGGACCTTATAAACTGTTTTCTGAAGTGATATACCATTTTGTCCCAGTGGATTTTAAATCTCCCACTTTTAAAGTTCTGGTTTTATATATAATGGAATAAATAGCTGAAATAAGCAATTTGAATTGATAGGGGGAGAAAATTCACCTGTAGTAGTTTGCAAAGTTGGAAGTACTTTTTTTTAAAGTAGGTTTGAAATTATTACTATTAATCTTTGGCTCTTTTTTTAAATTTTATTTTTGCAGTTTTATCTTCAAGACACTAAAAGTAGTAATGGTACCTTTATAAATAGCCAGAGATTGAGTCGAGGCTCTGAAGAAAGTCCACCATGTGAAATTCTTTCCGGTGACATTATCCAGTTTGGGGTAGATGTGACGGAGAACACACGGAAAGGTACGGGTATGGATCGATTTTTCCTATTATTTGTCTTGTTAAATTTTTTATTCTATTGTTTAATGTTAACAAAACATTTCATGCTTGTAAAAGCAATTTAACTGTGACATTTCATGCAGTGAAATGTTGAATGTCTCACTTTTCCTATTGCTTTTCTAAAATCTTAAATTCTGAAATATTAAATAGTTTATAATCTCTATTACAGTACCAAAACATAGGACACTGCTGTGTCAGTTAAGAAGCAGTTGGCTGAAGTGACACTATATTCAACCAACAAGAGCTTAAACCATAAGGATGAGTGTGAAAACGTTAGTCACTCAGTCATGTCCGACTCTGTGACCCTGTGGACTGTACGCTGCCAGGCTTCTCTGTCCATGGAGTTATCCAGGCAAGAATACTGGAGCCAGTAGCCATTCCCTTCTCCAGGGGATCTTTCCGACCCAGGGATTGAATCTGGGTCTCCCGCATTCTGGGCAGATTCCTTACTTTCGATTCCTTACCTTCTGAGACACCAGGGAAGCCCCAAACCATAAAGATATCTATTATTAACTGATTAACAATAAGCCTGGAAATAGGTTGGTTCAGACTTCGTTCAGTTGGCTCTGTAGTGTTATCAAAGAATCCAGGATCTTACTGTCCTCCCAGTCTGTTATCCTTTATGTGTTAGTTTCTTAAGCTTTTAATTGTCACCTCATGGTTTAAGGGTGATGGCTTCAGCCCCAGGCATGATTTTCCCCACACCAGTGTTCTAGGCAAAAAAGATGAGATGGGGACAAAGTACCTTCTAGTGTGACTTTCTTTTTATGTTTGAAAGAACAATCTTTCATAGACTCCTTCCAGCAGATTCCTTTTGCTCACTGGCTACGTGGGTGGGTCATGTATATAGCTTTAGCTCTAGTTACAGAGAAGCTTGGCAAGGAAGTTACCTGACCAAGGAGAGCAGGAAATCCATGACTAGCATAGATCAATTATGATTTATCCCTTTGGTTGTGCGTTCATTGTTGCCCCAAACAAAATCAGAATTCTGTAGGCAGCTACTACAAGTGTAAAATTTCATGTCTCAGTTTCTGAAATTAGAAGTTCTGTGGCTAAATAAATTTAGATTATTTTTACAATTCTGAGGCTTTTTGGCCTTACCTAGTTCACTGTATAGTTTATGACTGAAATGATAATGACTGAATCATAAAACTAAAAAAATAGGAACCAAAAGTATGCAGTCCCACTTGTCATAGTTTAGTATGCACAGTGGAATGATTGGCAAGTTTTTCCTTTTGCTTCTCTGAGCATCCTCTGATCTGAATACCCTAAGTTGTTAGCCTCTAACATTTTGCACAGTAGACGAGGGAATCCAGGTAGATGGTGATGATGGTGTGTGAATATATGTGTCTTGGTTGCTCTGTCATGCCCAACTCTTTGCGACCCCATGGACTGTAGCCCACCAGGCTCATCTGTCCATGGGGATTCTCCAGGCAAGAATACTGGAGTGGATTGTCATTCCCTTCTCCAGGGGATCTTCCCAACCTAGGGCTCAAACCCAGGCCTCCGCATTGCAGGCGGATTCTTTACCGTCTGAGCCACCAGGGAAGCCCTGTATGTATGTATGCGTATACATTTACGTACTGCAACTGCAGTATTATTTTTGTTGGGTTTTGTTGGCCTTCTCAGGGTGTTAGGTTTTGATACATGGATGTGTGCAGGGCCAGCGTCTTAGGAATTTTCATTTACATTTGTAAAATAGAAAAGAAAATTTGTATTTTGATGCAAAATATTGAGTACTTCTTACTAAGAGAACTCTACTTCTGTATAACCATACTGAGAACAGCTGCAGTGGACACTTTGATATCTCCTGTTGCTGTATCACATCTCCTCTGCTACCGAGTCATTCAGCAAACATTTACTGAACCCCAGCTGTGAATAACCCAGAGAAGGCAGAATTTAATTACATTGTCTTTCTCTCCAAGGAATATCTATTTTCTTGTCTTGCATTTCTCAAAGAGAATCAAGAGGTGTTAATTGGCACAAGAATGAGGTAATCAAATACATTTAGGAAATGCTTAGTTAACCAAAGGTAGGCAAGACATCTCAGAGCTTTTAACGTGCTAACATATGTGCAGGTCTCTAAGGGGGTAATTGATTGAATGTAGATAACTCCAGACTCATTTCCACTTTTCTTCCCCATCTTGCTGTGTAGGACACTTTAGAAAATACTGTAGAAAGCTAAGAGGAAAACTGAGACTAAGTGTTAGTACAGTATTATTTCAGCAACATCAATTCTTACAGGCTTCTTTGAAAATTTACATATCTTTTATTCCAACTTTAAGGAAATTAAGACAAATTTCTTCATCATTTAAAGTGTTATTTCTTTTGGCACTTAATTGGCTTGAAAAAGTTGACTTACATTATGCATGGCCTCTTGGGATTCAGCTATGTCATGAGTTGTGTATTACTATTTAAGCATATGCTTTAAAATTAAAAAAAAAAAAAAGATGTTGCTCTGTGCTAAACATTATACCAGTTGGAAAATCCTGTTGAAATTGTGCAACACTATCGGATATCTGGTGGATCAAAGAAATCAAAAAAGGAACTTCAAACTATGTGGAAAGGAAAGGAGACTTTCCTACAAAAATATGTTAAATCCTTTACTCAGATAAAAACTTACAATCTAAAATTTTCCATTATTAAAAAAGAAAGACAATGAAGGAACTTGGCACTTAGAAGAAATTAGAAAAAGAACAAAAAAAAGAAGTTTGGAAGTAGAAAAATGAAAAGCAGAAATTAATGAAATGAACAAAAAAAATTTAGAAGGGGTGGCTAAGTGGCTAAGTCACATCAGTCGTGTCCGACTCTGTGTAACCCCATAGACGGCAGCCCACCAGGCTCCCCCGTCCCTGGGATTCTCCAGGCAAGAACACTGGAGTGGGTTGCCATTTCCTTCTCTGATGCATGAAAGTGAAAAGTGAAAGGGAAGTCGCTCGTGTCCGACTCTTTGCGACCCCAGGGACTGCAGCCCACCAGGCTCCTCCGACCATGGGATTTTCCATCGCCTTCTCCGTAGAAGGGGTAAACAAACCCAAATGCTGGTCCTTTAAAACAAAACAATAAAATAGGTAGTTCATAAGCCTTGACTCCTTGTATATAAAAAATACAAGGAATGAGAAAGGAGATATAAACAGATATGGGATATACCAAAAGAATTCTTAGAGACTGTTACATGCCAAACTGTGGCAAAAAAAAAATAGAGTAAATTAATGTTTTCCTGGCAAAATTACCCCAAGATGTAGAGAACCTTCAAGTTAATTTTTTTAAGAGACTAAAAAAGTTATTAAAAATTGACTAGAAACGTGCATTCAGAGTTGAATTTTGCCTTATTAAAAAAAAGATAAATCCAGTGTTGTGTAAATAATCCAATATAGGTAAAGGTGAGAAACTCTGAAAATCTTTTAAAGAAGCCAGCAGCCTTTCATTAATGCCAAATTCTGATACAGATAAAGTACAAAGAAAAAAAACTGTAATTTCATTTGGAACAATAGATAAAAAAATTCTGGTTAGGGTAGTAGTAAATTCAGAAGTGAAGCTAGAATAAACAAAAGTAGGATTTACTCTAAGAATGCAAAAATAATTCAATTTTGGGGAAATATGTCAACATCATGCACAAAATAAAGCTGAGAAATAGGTACTGTAGAACCAGTGGATGTTGAAAAGGCAGTTGATCAAGTTCAGGAGTTGTTCCTAGTAAAAACTGTAAATAAATAGGATGAAAAAAAAATTATAATTAAAACAGAAGAAAAATAGCAAAAATGCTACACATCTATAAAAATACATGAACTGTTTGTGTATATCAATAAAGATAAACCTTAAACATTATTTCAAGAAAATTGCAAAAGAATATATGTGGTATAATACCCTTTACACGAAGCATGAATTCATGTACAACAATGCTCTATTGTGCTTTCTTTTATTATATCAATTAATTCTTTAAGATCTTTTAAAATTGAAGTATAATTAATTTACCATCTTGTGTTGTTTCAGGTATATAGCAAAATGATTCAGTTTTCTGTGTGTGTGTATGTATGTGCATTGTTTTTCAGATTCTTTTCCATTATAGGTTATTAAAAGATATTAAATATAGTTCTCTGTGCTATGCAATAGGTCCTTGTTGTTTATTTTCTATATAGTACTGTGTATATATTAATCCCAAGCTCCTAATTCATCCCCCAACTTCCCCTTGCTATCCCATTTGGTAACCATAAGTTTGTTTTCTATGTCTATGAGTCTGTTTTTGCTTTGTAAATGAGTTCATTTACATTATTTTTTAAGATTCCATATATAAGTGGTATATGATATTTGTCTTTCTCTTATCTGACTTACTTCACTTAGTATGATAATCTGTGGGTCCATTGATGTTGCTGCAAGTGACATTATTTCATTCTTTTTTATGACTGAGTAGTCTTTCATTTCGGAGAAGGCACTGGCACCCCACTCCAATACTCTTGCCTGGAAAATCCCATGGACAGAGGAGCCTGGTAGGCTGCAGTCCATGGGGTCGCTGAGAGTCGGACACAACTGAGCGACTTCCCTTTCACTTTTCACTTTCGTGCATTGGTGAAGGAAATGGCAACCCACTCCAGTGTTCTTGCCTGGAGAATCCCAGGAACAGGGGAGCCTGGTGGGCTGCCGTCTCTGGGGTCGCATAGAGTTGGACATGACTGAAGTGACGCAGCAGCAGCAGCAGTCTTTCATTATGTATATATACCACATCTTACGGTTTTCTCCAGATATATGCTCAGGAGTGGGATTGCAGGATCATATGATAACTCCATTTTTAGTTTTTAAAGAAATCTCCATGTTGTTTAGCCTAGTGGCTGCACCAGTTTACATTCCCACCAACAATGTAGGAGGGTTTCCTTTTCTCACACCCTCTTTAGCAATTATTATTTGTGGACTTTTAATGATGTCCATTCTGACCCATGGGAGTTGATATCTCATTGTTACTTTGATTTGCACTCCTTTAATAACCAGCAGTGTTGAGAATCTCTTCATGTGCCTACTGGCCACCTGTATGTCTTCTTTGGAGAAATGTCTATTTAGGTCTTTGGCCCATTTTTTGATTGGGTAGTTTGTTTTTTTATCATTGAATTATATGAGCTGCTTACATATTTTGGAAACTAACTCCTTGTCTGTAGCAAGATGCAGGATGTAGCAAATATTTTCTCCCAGTCTTTTCATTTTGTTTATGGTTTCCTTTGCTGTGCAAAAGCTTGTAAATTTAATTTAATTAGGCACCATTTGTTTATTTTTGTTTTTATTTCCATTTCTCTACGAGACTCTAATGTTTGCGCTCTAATGCTTTTGAACACATTTATAATAAGGATATAAAATTGGAAAATTGAAATGATAAAAAGTAATGTGTGTGGATCTATGAAAAGGATTTTTTTCATCAGTCTGCATAGGATAAAAAACAGTGGAAGGATAATTTTTAAATTGCCCTTCATGCAGGTATTAAAAAGAATACATTAGGATTGTATGAATTGCAGGGATTTCTGTGAGATGTATTATTAAGTGAGGAAAGGATTACTTTTCATAATTTCATTATTTTTAAAAAGTCTCATCAGTCCCTATACATGTGCCTGTATACATATGTGTTTTATATGCTTATATGAACGTGGGAGGAAAACATAGAAGAATGCATATATATACTAATCATTAGTGTGAATCTTTCTGGAGTATGATTGGAGAGAGGGAGTAAAGGAGCCAAGAACCAGTTAAAAAGGGCAAGGCTGGCAAAACTGCAGTAGACCCCTACAGAACGTGACATATTGTGCATTTGTATAAAACAATATATGTGTAAAAGGAAATTTTTAAAAGGTATGTGCCATATATATATATGTTTTTATATTTGTGTGTGTACATAAATCAGTATTTTTGTTAAAAATGCTATGAGTGTGGTGTGACTAAATGTATTAGTTCATGTTAGTGTCTCTTCTATTCCAGTCTCTCCAAAATAAGCTGATTTTGATGTTTCACTTTCTGCGTAGTGTGGCTTCAGGGAGAAGATCCCTTGGTCAGCACTTTAGTAATACTCTGCCCTATAGATATAAGATGTTATTGCCAACAAATAGGATGACTTTGTAATAGATTGAAGGGGTGGGCAGGGAGAGAGGGAGAGAAGGGAGAAAGAGAAAAAGCTAACCTATCAGATCCTCCTGGAATGGGAGCCTTAACAACTTGCCTGCTGGCCACTTCTCTGTTCATAAGGCCACACACTGCCCAGATGGTATGAGTTCTCGGTCGTACATTATAGTAACCCTCTGTTGCAGATCTTGGGACCGTTTAGTCCTATAAAATTCACATATATTACTAACTCCAGTTAGCCCTTCAGTCCAGGTGCCATTTGACCCACTTCTGTTCCTGTGTTAAGGCCCTGTGAGCAAAGGGTCTGTTATGAGTAAAGTCAGTGGTATCTTCCTTTGTTTTCTGCTGCAGTTGCGCTGAATTACTTTTACTCCCCACAGTATATCTTGTCTTTTCTGGCCTTCAAACCTTGCACATGACTTTTTCCTTCCCCCATAAACCTCTGTAGGCTGGACAAGGTGCCCTTCCATGTCCCTGTTGCACAGTGTGCTCATCCCCTCCAAATGTTTGCTTCCTTCACTGACCTGTAAGCTGTACAAGAACAAGCAGTATGGCTGTCTTTATTGCAGAATCTTGCCTGCTTAAACTGGCACATATTGGTTGAGTAAATTTTTAAAATGTGTCATAAATCTTTATCTGCCATTTTACAAGAGTTCCCTCTACCACCTTATCTCAGCTGAGATTTTATTAGCCTTCCTCCTAATCTGGAGGCTTATATGACAATGGGGTATTGGCAACCTTCTTGTTACTCGCTGCCCTTTTTATTCTGTTATGACTCAGTTACTTCTTAACCTGTCTAAGCTTTAATTTCCTCATCTTATAAAGTGGGATTCGTGATACTGTTAACCATCTGAAGGCTTGTGGTATGATACTCAGTGTTCACATTGTGGCACAGCAGTCACTGTGAATGAACACTGAAAGAGTGAACATGAAGTGCTTAACTCAGAATCAGGTGCTTTAATTATCACTGAAACCCTTGCCAATTATTTGTACCATCCTTTTTTTTTTTTTTTTTTGGCCATCTAGTTTGCTTCTCTTTCTCAGTAGCTTCTACTCAGGCTTCTTTACCCATCTGTCCTTTGCAACCCACCAGTGGCATTTCAGAGGCATACTCACCAGCTTCTAGACTACTCCTTGATTTGGGGCTGTGCTGTCTTGCTTGTTTCTAGCTCTTGGAAACTTTCACCGTAAGCTTTACACACTTCCACTTTACAGCTTCTAGGGAAAACACAAAGGTGAGTCAACAAAGAATGTGCCAGATTGACTGAATCTTTCTGATGTCATGGCAGTCTTCTTTTGTTCATTTAAAAAATGTCTTCTCAACCCAGTGTATGCACCAGAATTACCTGCAGAGCTTGGTAAAGCTATAGACATGTGGATCCCACCCTTCAGCCCTAAGAAGGAGACTTGTTAGGTGTGGGGCCTCAACATACCTATTCTAAAAAGCTTTGGGTTGTTCTTTTGGGCAGCTAGGTTTAAGAACTCTGCTCCATTAAGTTTCTGGCAACTATTTTATCTGCTTTCCTTTATCCTCAAGTCCTGAGACTCCCTACTCATGTATGTCTGCTGTGAAGCTATATGTACTGGCTCTGTCCATGTATTTCCAGCTTCTTGCTTGGTTGTTTCCTCTTAAATGTCCTTCTTTCACCTTATAATTGCTCCATACAAAGCTTAATTTCTGCCTTCAAACCAGAGCATTATAATAACTTCCCAGTTTCACTTTTTGCTCATTCATTTTGTAAACCGAATATTGGTATCTATTCTGAATCCCATCTCTTCTTTACCTTCAGCACTTGTCATCTAGACATTTGACTCCTTTCCCTGCTTCTACTTGTTTTTCTAGATGCCAACCTAGAGTGTTACAGTAGCTGTCCACTTCTGGCCACCATATTCTCCCAACCCACTGCCTCCAGAATATTCTTCTGTTACAGCTTTATTGGTGTCATTATCCTGCTTTTAGAAGTCTTAAGTGGCTGTGTCATGCTGTAGAAGAAAATCTGAAATGCTTAACTGTACACTTGAGGCCCTCAAAAATGTGGACTCAATTCAACCTTTTGATTTTTTCCATTACTTCCCTTAATATATGTTAAACAGTGTTACTTAGAGGTAAGAGGAAGAAAAAATTTGTTTGAATCCTAGCGCTGCCATTTGCCATAGATGAGGTCTCAAGCAGGTTACCTTAGCTTCTTTGATTTAAGTTGCTTCAGCTGTAAAATGGAACATAAAAATAACTATTTATCTGGTTTATCATAAATAGTTAGCATATATAGTGTGCTTAGCATGGGACTGGACCCTAAAGATTCTTGAAATATATTTCTTCTCCAGGTGCCCGTCTTAGTTGTTCAATTCTCACATCCTTCTTGTTTTCTTTTTCTTTGCTCATGCCATTCTGCCTTTCCTTTTGTTTCCAGCTTTTGAAATTCTATTTTTTCTTTACCCTCTTCATAAATCCTTCTTCTGCCCTTGTCCATTTCAGATTCCATCAGTGCCTTGTAGCATTTATGAATTTTTTCCCCTTTGTTGTTAGATACTTCTAGTTTTCTCTACAAACTATTATAAATTGAAATCTGCTCAAGGGCAAGGAAGTTGGTCATAGTCCTCTTGGTTTTTCCCATCATTCCCAGTGTACTCATTTGTAGCCAGCAGGTTTTCATTGAGTATTGAGTGAACAGATAAAGCCAAAGAACAAACCAAGTCAAAAAATAAACAAGCAATATCACTCCCAAGTATGCTATAGAAATAAAGTAGCAAATTAATCCACATGCCTATAAGAAGGATTCCTCCCAGCAAATAAATAGGTTGAACAGGATTCCTGGGAGAGATAGCTGACTCTCAGTCCAGGGCAGTGTGGGAAATTAACACGATGGTGCCAGTCAGGCTGTCTCACCCCACGCTCTCACTCCCTCTCACCCCGTGTTCTGTAAACAGTGACTGCATGGCTGTGTAACAGCTGAGATCACTTATAGCAGTGCACATGTGCATCGTGAGGTACCCACTTGGTCACGGGCTACTTTGTGTGGTATGCCTGTGTTAGCTTCACCATGAAAACGCTGGCTCCCCCTGCACTGGGGCTTCATTGGAGTGATATCACAGTTATGTTATATGAGGTTACGTTATGGCTACATTATGGCTACATTATGATTATGTTATGGCTGCTGCTATGGCTACTGCATCAGCCAGGAGAAAGGCTGTGTTAAGGCCACGATGCCAGCCGGGAGAGAAGAAATGTGTCTGCAGTTCCTATGGCTCCTCGTGCCTTCTTCCAGCCTCTTCTAGAGCTAAGAGGCTGAACCCTGGGTTCAGCGAACAGTGTGAACAACAAGGCAGTTGGCATCAAGAACAGGATCAGCAGTACAGGCAGGAAATGTATAAATTGGATTTATAAGATTTTTGTCACATCAGAAAGCAATGGAACTATCTAAGATTGCTAAGGTTGTGTTAGAAAAACTCAAGAATTAACATGGAATTCTGACTGATCAAAGATTAGTCAATTTGAGCATCAAACAATAAATAAAGCAGTAAATTGAAATAGATCCAATATATTTAAATCCATAAACTTACAATATTAAAAAAGAAAAAGATTTGGTCACCTCTGGAACTTATTTCTCATTCTGAAAACAGGTAGATAAAGAGAAAGAAGAAAGCATTTGTGCTATCTTTACTATAGAAATTATACCTGAGATAAATAAATAGTAAAAGAGAATTTTCTTCTCTTTTTTTTTTTAATCACTGAACTCAAGCTGATAGATGAAGAGAGGGTGATAGAATATCAATTCAAAAAAAAAGTTTATTTTAAGACAGTCTCTTCTGCAAAGGTTGTTGGAAAGCTGGACAGCCACATGTAAATCAATGAAGTTAGAACACATCCTCCACCATACATAAAAATAAACTCCAAATGACGAAGGCTTAAATACAAGATGTCACCATAAAACTCCTAGAAAAGAAAATGGACAAAACATTCTCTGACATAAATTGTACCAGTTTTTTTTAGGTCAGTCTCCCAAGGCAATAGCAAAAGCAAAAATAAAAGCAAAATAAACAGGTGAAATCTTATCAAACTTACAAGTTTTTGCACAGCAAAGAAAACCATAAACAAAAGGAAGGGCAGCCTATTACTGGGAGAAAATATTTACAAGTGATTCTACGGACAAGGGCTTAATTTCCAAGATATACAAACAGTTCATACAAATCAATTATAAAAAAGCAAACAACTCTTACAGTGGTCAGAATGGTCATCATTATAAAGTTTATAAATAACCAGTGCTAGAGAGGGTATGGAGAAAAGGGAACTTTGCTACACTGTTGACGGGAATATAAATCTGTGCAGCTAGTATGGAAAACAGTATGACAGTTCCTTAAAAAAATCAGTTGTCATATGGATGTAGCAATCCCACTCCAATTTATATCTGGATAAAAGTTATAATTTGAAAATATATATGCATACCAGTGTTCATAGCAACACTATTTACAATAGCCAAGGCTTGGAAGCTGTCTTAAATGACCATTTGCAGATGAATAAAGATGTGGTATATATACACAGTGGAATACTACTCAGTCATGAAAAGGAATTAAATCCTGCCATTTTCAGTAACATGGATGGACTAGAGATTATCATATGAGGCGAAGTTAGAGAAAGACAAATATCACATGGTACCACTTGTATGTGGAATCTAAACTATGACACACCACTACAATATTGTAAAGTAATAAAGCCTCCAATTAAATAAATTTATATTAAAAAAATAAAATATGACACAAATGAATTTATGAAACAGAAACAGACTCACAGAAAAACTTTGGTTACCAAAAGGGAAAAGGGATGTTGCAGGGATAAATTAGGAGTTTGGGATTAGCAGATACAAATTACTGTGTATGAAATAGACAACAAGGTCATATTATATTGCAGTACTATATTTGATACCCTATAATAAACTATAATGGAAAAGAATATGAAAAAGAATATGTATATAATTGTATAGCTAAATCACTTTGCTATACACCAGAAATTAAGACAACATTTTAACTCAACTATACTTCAGTTTTTAAAATTAAAAAAAATATATTTTTTAATCTGATAAGTACTTGTCTAGCTCTATCTCTTTTTTAACCTTTAAAAAAAAAAGTCTGGGAATCAGAAGCTTTATGTAGCAAAAAGTACCAGAATGAGCATTTGGTAACTTTCATCTTAGGTTGCAGTCACATGGCAATTAGATGAATAATTTCCCAACCTGGAAATGTTAACACTGCTCATTTGTTTGTTTGTTTGTTTTTTAATGTTTTTTGAGCTTTTACTTCCTATTACTGCTGATCATTTCAAGTGATCCTTCAAACCACTCCAGTGGAGTATAGTATTGACCTTCCTACTCAATGCAGAAAAGGAGATAGAACCAGACTCCAGTATACCCCAGGAGTTTCAGTCTCCCAATCAAGTATTATAAAGAGTCTTTAAACTTATCAAAGTCAACGTTGGTCCTTTAAGTAGTGTATGTGTGAAGAGGTAATAGAAAGAGCTGATTGTATATCATAAAGTAAATATAATAACTCAAAAGCAAAATAATCTGTATAAAAGAGAAAGAACTCATGTAATGGTAGGTTGTATAGTCTTAATTCTAATTTGTAATAAAATATTGTAATTACAGCAGGCAATTGTGGATTTTTCTCTTGCATGCACCTTGTTTTCCTCACCACATCTGCTTTGCAGGTTTTAGCATTTCTGAAAGTTTGCCTTTAGCTTACAATACATGTGTACATTTAGCATGGCAGTCTTCCTGCAGCCACATTACCCTGCCCAAAAATCTCTAAAATTGTGTCTTATCATTAATTTTGTCTTTGATTCATGGCAATATGACAGTAATAATGTTTCTGGATGAATTTTGAGAGGACAATTTGTTTTAAAGTGCTTCATAGAAGGCTTTACAGCAGCATTTTCCAAAGTAGTTTCTTCATATGGACACAAAATCTACTAAGCTCTGAGAAAGACTGTGGTTTAAAAAGATAAAAACTCTTTCAGTGTCTCTTAACCAAGTATTTTCCAAACTTTTCTGACCCCCAAATCCTTTTTTGTATACCTGCTAGCACTCTATTTTAGGAAATGATGCTATCAGTTCAGTTTAGTCGCTCAGTCGTGTCTGACTCAGCGACCCATGAACTGCAGTACACCAGGCTTCCCTGTCCATCACCAACTCCCAGAGCTTACTCAGACTCATGATCAGTGAGTCGGTGATCCCATCCAACCATCTCATCCTGTCATCCCCTTCTCCTCCTGCTTACAATCATTCCCAGCAACAGGGTCTTTTCAAATGAGTCAGTTCTTCGCATCAGGTGGCCAAAGTATTGGAGTTTCAGCTTCAGCATCAGTCCTTCCAATGAATATTCAGGACTGATTTTCTTTAGGATGGACTGGTTTGATCTCCTTGCTGTCCAAGGGACTCTCAAGAGTCTTCTCCAACACTACAGTTCAAAAGCATCAATTCTTCGGTGCTCAGCTTTCTTTATTGTCCAACTCTCACATCCATACGTGACTAATTAAAAAAACCAAAACTTTGACTAGACGGATCTTGTTGGCAAAGTAATGTCTCTGCTTTTTAGTATGCTGTCTAGGTTGGTCATAGATTTTCTTCCAAGGAGCAAGCGTCTTTTATTTTCATGGCTGCAGTCACCATCCACAGTGATTTTGGAGCCCCCTAAAATAAAGTCTCTCACTGTTTCCATTGTTTCCCCATCTGTTTGCCATGAAGTGATGGGACCAGATGCTATCTTGGTCTTAGTTTTCTGAATGTTGAGTTGTTTTTTTTTTTGCACAGTCCACGTCTTTATTTTTACACCCATCAGGCCATGAATTCATAGGGAATGGGCTCCAACAGTTCGGGTTCCTTTCCATTGGTCCTCTCAAAGTGTGCTTCTCTGGGTGGAGCAGGCTGGCACTTCAGCTGAACCCAAGTCCCTTTCTCTTTGGCTTCCTTCTTTTTCTGATCATTTTCCTTCACACGTTTCAAGAAGCTATCTCAGCTCTTAGAGTGCTTAATATGCTCGATATGCACATTAATTCTCTTGGCAAGAATCTTGCCCTTAACTTGTTTGTTTACAATGATGCCAACAGCATGCTGGGTGACATTGTAGACTCTTCCAGTTTTGCCATGGTAACATTTGTGGGGCATTCCTTTTTGAACAGTACCCATTCCCTTGATATCTACAATATCACACTTCCTGTAGATTCGCATGTATGTGGCCAAAGGAACAACTCCATGTTTTCTGAAAGGCCTGGAGAACATGTAGCGGGTGCCCCGCCTCTTTCCCTTTGTGTTGGTCATCTTGGCGAATCACTGGAAGATGGCGGTTCCGGCCGAAAAGCTGAATGTTGAGTTTTAAGCCAACTTTTTTACTCTGCTCTTTCACTTTCATCAAGAGGCTCTTTAGTTCTTCTTCACTTTCTGCCATAATAATGGTGTCATCTGCATATCTGAGGTTATGGATATTTCTCCCCGCAATCTTGATTCTAGTTTGTGCTTCATCCAGCCTGGCAGTTCTCATGATGTACTCTGCATATAAGTTAAATAAACAAGGGGACACTATACACCCTTGACATACTCCTTTTCTGATTTGGGACCAGTCTGTTGTTCCATGACCAGTTGTAACTGTTGCTTCTTGACCTGCATACAGATTTCTCAAGAGGCAGGTCATGTGGTCTGGTATTCCCATCTCTTGAAGAATTTTCCACAGTTTGTTGTGATCTACAGAGTCAAAGACTTTGGCATAGTCAATAAAGCAAAAGTAGATGTTTTTCTGGAACTCTCTTGCTTTTTCCATGATCCAGCAGATGTTGGCAATTTGATCTCTGGTTCCTCTGCCTTTTCTAAAACCAGCTTGAACATCTGGAAGTTCACAGTTCACATACTGTTGAAACCTGGCCTGGAGAATTTCGAGCATTACTTTGCTAGTGTGTGAGATGAGCGCAATTGTGCAGCAGTTTGAGCATTCTTTGGCATTGCCTTTCTTTGGGATTGGAATGAAAACTGCTGGCATATTGAGTGAAGCACTTTCACAGCATCATCTTTTAGGATTTGAAATAGCTCAACTGGAATTCCATCACCTCCGCTAGTTTTGTTCGTGGTGATGCTTCCTAAGGCTTGCTTGACTTTGCATTCCAGGATGTCTGGCTTTGGGTGAGTAATCAATCACACCATTGTGATTATCTGGGTCATTAAGATCTTTTTTGTATAGTTCTGTGTATTCTTGCCACGTCTTCTTTGCATGAAATGTTCCCTTGGTATCTCTAATTTTCTTGAAGAGATCTCTAAGTCTTTCCCATTCTGTTTCCCATTCCCATCCTCAACTTCTTTGCACTGATCACTGAGGAAGGCTTTCTTATCTCTCCTTGTAATTCTTTGGAACTCTGCATTCAAATGGGTATATCTTTCCTTTTTCCTTGCTTTTCACTTTCTTCTTTTCACAGCTATTTGTAAGGCCTCCTCAGACAGCCGTTTTGCTTTTTTGCATTTCTTTTTCTTGGGGATGGTCTTGATCCCTGTCTCCTGTACAGTGTCACAAACCTCTGTCCATAGTTCATCAAGCACTCTGTCTATCGGATCTACACCCTTAAAATCTATTTCTCACTTCCACTGTATAATCGTAAAGGATTTGATTTAGGTCATACCTGAATGCTCTAGTGGTTTTCCCTATTTTCTTCAATATAAATCTGAATTTGGCAATATGGAGTTCATGATCTGAGCCACAGTCCGCTCCTGGTCTTGTTTTTGCTGACTGTATAGAGTTTCTCCATCTTTGGC
Organism: Bos indicus x Bos taurus; assembly: GCF_003369695.1. NCBI lineage: Eukaryota > Metazoa > Chordata > Mammalia > Artiodactyla > Bovidae > Bos > Bos indicus x Bos taurus. The sequence goes on from NC_040097.1 coordinate 17,409,241, forward strand.
TGCAAAGAATATAATCAGTCTGATTTCGGTGTTGGCCATCTGGTGATGTCCATGTGTAGAGTCTTCTCTTGTGTTGTTGCAAGAGGGTGTTTGCTACGAGCAGTGTGTTCTCTTGGCAGAACTCTATTAGCCTTTGCCCTGCTTCATTCTGTAGTCCAAGGCCAAATTTGCTGTTACTCCAGGGGTTTCTTGACTTCCTACTTTTGCGTTCCAGTCCCCTATAATGAAAAGGACATCTTTTTTGGGTGTTAGTTCTAGAAGGTCTTGTAGGTCTTCATAGAACCGTTCAACTTCAGCTTCTTCAGCATTCCTGGTCGGGGCATAGACTTGGATTACCGTGATATTGAATGGTTTGCCTAGGAAACGAACAGAGATCATTCTGTCGTTTTTGAGATTGCATCCAAGTACTGCATTTTGGACTCTTTTGTTGACTATGATGGCTACTCCATTTCTTCTAAGGGCTTCTTGCCCACAGTAGTAGATATAACGGTCATCTGAGTTAAATTCACCCATTCCAGTCCATTTTAGTTCGCTGATTCCTAGAATGTCGACATTCACTCTTGCCATCTCCTGTTTGACCACTTCCAATTTGCCTTGTTTCATGAACCTAACATTCCAGGTTCCTGTGCAGTATTGCTCTTTACAGCCTTGGACTTTTCTTCCATCACCAGTCACATCCACACCTGGGTGTTGCTTTTGCTTTGGCTCCATCTCTTCATTCTTTCTTGAGTTATTTCTCCACTGATCTCCAGTAGAATATTGGGCACTTACCGACCTGGGGAGTTCATCTTTCAGTGTCCTGTCTTTTTGCCTTTTCATATTGTTCAGGGGGTTCTCAAGACAAGAATACTGAAGTGGTTTACCATTCCTTTCGCTAGTGGACCATGTTTTATCAGACCTCTCCACCATGACCCGTCCCATCTTGGGTGGCCCTGCCCGGCATGGCTCATAGTTTCATTTAATTAACAAGGCTGTGGTATATACACTCAGTAATATAAGTATTGGAACAAAACATTCTTGTCTGGTTGCTTTAAGTACTTGCCTTTTTCAGATTGAAAAGATAACTAACATTTCTATACATTCGTTTACCTAGTTGACATAAGAACCTTTCCAAAAACAGGATTGGCTAGACTAAACTGTCAGCTTTGTCAGACATGATCTTTAACCGCTTTCAATAATGCACCACCCTTGTACTGCCCAGATAGTATTAGCCCTTGGTTCACCGTACAAATTTGTACATTGTTTCAGTTGCTGGGCTTCATTAGAATGTGTTTGGGCAAAAGAAGTCCTTCGTAACTCTCTGCACCTTTAAAAACAAAAAACACATTTATTGTCAATTTAAATACATTGGTAAATTGTCAGTATTTCTGGGTCTTCTTGTTTGGTGCTCCTCTGTTGTAGGCTGTTTATAATAAATCTCTGGGGGAGTCAACAAGCTGGGATAAATTCATTCACTCCCTGTCTTCTGCCAAGAAAAGGAGGCAGTTAGGTGCTTTTTGCAAGTGGAGATGAACACTGCTCATCTTCTTCACTGAGTATTGAAAGAGATACCTGAGTATTGAAGTAATGATACCTTTACTCCTGAGTATTGAAAGCTATAAAATATTGAGTTGGCAAAAAAATTCATTTGGGTTTTTCTATATCATATTACAGAAAACCAGGATGAACTTTTTGGCCAACCCAGTATGAATGAGATACGTTTTTTGGAAATATTCATTGAGCATTTATTAAATACTGTCTTTATACCAGATAATTCTGCTAATTACCAGATTTAAAAAGTGAGAAGCAATATTTATTGCTGCCCCCAAAGAGGATTGTGTAAATAGTAGATATTCACAATGCAGTGTATTTAGTTTTATAAGCAGAAATAGGAGGCTCTGGGGATCGCTAACTCAAATACTTTGGCCACCTGATGCGAAGAGCTGACTCATTTGAAAAGACCCTGATGCTGGGAAAGATTGAGGGCAGGAGGAGAAGGGGATGACAGAGGATGAGATGCTTGGATGGCATCACCGACTCAATGGAAATGGGTTTGGGTGGACTCCGGGAGTTGGTGATGGACAGGAAGGCCTGGTGTGCTGTGGTTTATGGGGTCACAAAGAGTCGAACACGACTGAGTGACTGAACTGAACTGAACTGAAGTGGACTGAGTGAAGGAAATAAAAAGTCTGATCCTGGATGATAAATACCCTTTGGTTATGCAGGCAAAGGGATAAAGGACATCATAGACAGAGGACAGCTTGTATAAAAGTCATGGTGTTATGAAAAGTAAGAAATTTGGAGATGCAGGTAGCTTGGTTTTGTAAAGCTTACCTATGGTATCAATAGAAGGGACTTCCCTATAGCTCAGATGGTAAAGAATCTGCCTGCAATGCTGGAGGAAAAAAAGAAAGTGAAAATGAAGTCGTGCCCAACTCTTTGTGACCCCATGGATAGTAGCCTGTACCAAGTTCCTCCGTCCATGGGATTTTCAAGGCAAGAGTACTGGAGTGGGTTGCCATTTCCTTCTCCAGGGAATCTTCCCAACCCAAGGATCAAAGCCAGGTCTCTCACATTGTAGACAGATGCTTTACCGTCTGAGCCACCAGGGAAGTCCAACACTGTGAACAAAGAAAGTGAAGTCACTCAGTGCAATCCTAGAGACCTGGGTTCAATCCCTGGGTCAGGAAGATCCCCAGGAGAAGGAAATAGCAATCCACTCCAGTATTCTTGCCTGGAGAATTCCATGGACAGAGGAGGCTGGTGGGCTACAGTCCATGGGGTCACAAAGGGCTGGACACGAATAAGTGATTAACACATACGCACATGGTACCAATAGCAAAACTAGAGGGTGGGCCTGAAATGAAGGTCAGTAGTTTGCAGCGGTAATTGCTATATGTTAGGCAGAGAGTTTAGAAGGATGCTCCATACCATAGATGATTCTCGAATCTGTGCTAGCTAGCACTTTACATATAATAAATTAGTTATTAAAATTAGTACTGAATAAACCATGCTAAATTTCTGAAGCTTACTGTGTGTGCATTTCCAGATAATAGCATAGTCATATTACTTAGTGTTAATAATGCTATCTTCACAATTCATGAACCTGATCACTTAACAGGTTGCCCTCATAATGTGTTAGCTCTCTAAAGTCGGTTTTCCTGAGATGTAATTTACTTACAATACCAATTTTACACGTATAGTTCACTGAGTTTGACAAATATATACAATCACATGTCCACCACTCCTCTAATCAATTCAGTTGCATTCAGTCACACAGTCATGTCTGACTTTTTGCGACTCCACGGACTGCAGCACATCAGGCCTCCCTGTCCATCACCAACTCCCAGAGCTTGCTCAAACTCATATCCATAGAGTCGGTGATGCCATCCAACCATCTCATCCTCTGTCGTCCCCTTCTCCTGCCTTCAACCTTCCCAGCATTAGGGTCTTTTCTAAGAAGTCATTTCTTTGCATCAGTTGGTCAAATCTAATCATGATGTAGTGTATCTTCATCACCCTCCATTAGCTTTTGTTTGTTTTTTTAAAATATTTTTAAATATTTATTTGGCTGTGTGGGATCTTAGTTGCAGCGTGTGGGATCTAGTTACCTGACCAGGGATCAAATCCAAGCTGCCCTACATTAAGAACGCAGAGTCTAAGCCACTGGACTACTAAGGAAGTCCCTCCCTCCATTAGCTTTTTTTTTTTAATGCTTCTATTAGCATTTAATTAGAGTTTATTAAACTAAATACAAAAACTCTTCGAACCCTGAAGAACATAGTATCTGAATAGAGAATTTTTTTTAAATCAACTTTTAAACTATGGAAATAATTTTTTCTGTAAAATAAAGAGATATTCTGTACAAGTACTGCTTTTAAGAGGTTTTATCTCTTGAAATCTTCAGAAGGAGGAAGGAAGAAGCAAAGCAACTGTCCACTGAGTGACTGGTATAATGTTACATAAAGATGTTTGGAGGTGGAAGAAGAACCACCAAGAAAATAAAACCATAATTTTAAATACTGAGCTGGTAACTTCAGACTGGAGTTCTCACTAACAGCTCTGATACTAAATAGCAGAGAGTTGTAGAAGTCCAAGCTGTTATTATACAGATTTTTAGAGTTTTGTGAGATATGGATAGGAGTTATAGGTTGGGCACAGGAGATTTAGGGGTAAAGACTGGCTAAAATTTAAACTAGGGGAATAGTTGTACTTAGGTTTTTATACTGGCATATAGGGGAGAAGGTACAACCCCCCCACACTCATTTATATATTTCCATATACTCAGATGACTTTATTGATTATTGCTATAGCATTGGAGGTTAGGACACTTTCAAGACAATTGTATGTGATTCTGCCTTTTTTGTTGTGATTCAATATGGATACGAATGAGTTTCTCCAAGGGAATGAATATTGCTGTTAAACCAACAAAATTATTTTATTTCCCAGAAGTTATTATATTTAAGAATAAAATATGTGTTTAATATGAGAGGTACAGAGATTTATGTTTAACCAATTATTTTATCCGTGTTATTTGTTTGTTTTAACCAGTTACCCATGGGTGTATTGTTTCCACAATAAAACTTTTTCTACCCGATGGTATGGAAGCCCGGCTCCGCTCAGAGTGAGTATAATTTAATGCTATGAAGTTTCTGTATTAATTACATTGGTTAATAATATTCCAGATGATATTATACAGTTAATACTTCAGAATTATTCTAATAATGTTAGAAAATTGATGTAGTGCTTTTGGAATATAATATACTTCTGTTTAATATAATTCAGTTTCACATTAGTTATAATTCTAGTAAACAATATATAAGAAAGCACAGTTATTTTGTTTCCAGAATTAACTTTGCAATGTATATTTTAATGAAAAATTAGTTCTTTAGATTATTTGGAGTATGCCAGTTATTAATGAATGATAATTGTATTCCTTTTAATCTGCGTGTCATATGACTTCTTAAACTATGGTTGCCTGTGAAGTTAATGCCAGTATCATAATCTTACAGGACTTTGAGGATGTTGACACAGTAGTCTATATTGGTGGGAGTTTTTGGAGGGATTTTCCAATTCTGTAGTTTTTTGTTTTTTTTTTTTTTTTTCCTTTTTTTAATTGAAGCAGTGGAAAGGTCACTTAGAGGAAGACAACTTGAGAGGGGAATTTTGCTCATAAAATACAGATGTTAAAAGATAAACATATATACATTTTGATCTTGTACTTTTCACGATTATTATTAAGTGTTAGAGGGACTTAAAATAGTCTTTAGACTTGAGGATTTTTTAATTTTGAGAGGGAAACCTTGAATATGCTACAGGCTTATTTCTATCCCCAACAAAGTATTTTCTGTCCTATAAAAGCAGAAAGGAATATCTAAGGGTGGGAGGTTGAGAGCAACAGTGATGAGAAGGTACAGTAGGTGCTGAGTAGGAGAGAGAGAAGGAGAAAGGAGACAAAGAGAAGTCCTCTTGTTACTGTGATGGTGCTTTCATTAGGACTCTAGTGTATTATGCTTCAGTTAGAGACTACCATTTTTTTTGTTTTTAACCTTTTAGGATATCTGAAGAAAACAAATTTTAAAACATTTTAAATTTAAAACATTAATCTGCTTCCTATTCTAAATTATAGTTTAATTATTAAAATATAATTAACTTTGGGAACATTAATGTGACTTAGTTTTTAATATGACTTAGTCAAGAGTTAAGGTTTTAAAAATAAGAGTAACTGTTAATTGACTAATAATGAATGGCTTCTTAAAGACTTTGATGTTTGTATTTAACGAGATTTTTCTGTCATGGATTCAGAAGCTTTGAGCAGCTTCTTCAAGGGTCATCTCTGTTCTCAGGTTCCATCCAGTAGGGCATGTGAATTTTTTCAAAGTCTGTACTGGTAAATTGTGTTCCTGTCCCTCTTGTTTCCCCAGTGCTTTTCATCTTTGTTCCTGTTGCTTTCTCTTTGTTTGGTTTTTCTTATGTGGTTAAATGTTAGCATCATTTAAAATTTTACTGCCAGTTTCATTGTACATAATCTAGCTGACTTTCTGAAGAAGATGAATTTTTGAACAGACAATTAATTCTCTAGAGTTGCAGGAAGGTCAGAATGGTGTTTAAAAATAAACAGTCTGGTTCAGAGCCCAACTCCACCTATTCTGTGACTTGATCAGGCCTCCCTTTTCTCATTTGAAAAAGGAAGTTAATAATGGTACCTATTGAACAGAAATTTTCTAAGGAGGATTAAGCAAGATTGTACACTTAAAGCATTTGGTGTAATACCTGGTTCAGAATGAGCACACGATGAATAGTGTTTCTGTTACTGTAATCTAGTATTTTTTTAGCAATCAAGATGCTTTTAAGTATGCCAGATTGTTTGGAGTTTAAGATACATTATATAGATATCATATAATTTTTTTTCAGGTTTTTCAGTGGGTATACTATTTTCAAAAAGCTGATTCTTTTTTCTTCTTTGATTGTATTATATTTTACAAATAGTTTTCCAATAATAAAAATGAGAGAAATTGCCTATAATACCACCACCTTGACACTAAATAATAGTTTTTCTTTTCTACAATTCCTTGTTGCATATCAACTCTTTGCATAATTCAAACAAAATACACCTAAGTCCACAATAGTTTTTGTCAAGTACAAAATATATCTTGTGGAATGTTTTGCTAGATTTTTAGACTTCTGTTGATTAAAGAGATTTTCATGAGAACAGAAAATATTCTTATTGGGTCACTAAGAAAACTGTATTAAAAAAAAAAAACTTCCATTAATACCATATGCATCTATTTAGACTTTATTAAGTTCATTTCCTTGTATGTGCATATCTACAGAGAAAAGGATACGTATCCAAAACAGCTATATCTGGGTGCTGGCATTGGGTTCAGTTCAGTTCAGTCACTCAGTCATGTCTGACTCCTTGCGACCCCATGAATTGCAGCACGCCAGGCCTCCCTGTCCATCATCAACTCCTGGAGTCTACCCAAACTCATGTCAATTCAGTCGGTGAGGAGAAGGTGAAGGAGAAGGCAACGGCACCCCACTCCAGCACTCTTGCCTGAAATATCCCATGGACGGAGGAGCCTGGTAGGCTTCAGTCCATGAGGTTGCTGAGTCAGACATGACTGAGCGACTTCATTGTCACTTTTCACTTTCATGCACTGGAGAAGGAAATGGCAACCCACTCCAGTGTTCTTGCCTGGAGAATCCCAGGGACAGGGGAGCCTGGTGGGCTGCCGTCTATGGGGTCGCACAGGGTCAGACATGACTGAAGCGACTTAGCAGCAACCATCCAACCATCTCATCCTCTGTCTTCCCCTTCTCCTCCTGCCCTTAATCTTTCCCAACATCAGGGTCTTTTCCAATGAGCCAGCTCTTTACATCAGGTGGCCAAAGTATTAGAGTTTCAGCTTCAACATCAGTCGTTCCATACAACACTCAGGACTGATCTCCTTTAGGATGGACTGGTTGGATCTCCTTGCAGTCCAAGGAACTCTCAAGAGTCTTCTCCAACACCACAGTTCAAAAGCATCAATTCTTCGGTGCTCAGCTTTCTTTATAGTCCAAATCTCACATCCATATATGACTACTGGAAAAATCATAGCCTTGACTAGATGGATCTTTGTTGGCAAAGTAATGTCTCTGCTTTTTAATATGCTGTCTAGGTGGGTCATAACTATTATCTAGGTTGGTCATAAGTGTCTTTTAATTTCATGGCTGCAGTCACCACCTGCAGTGATTTTGGAGCCCCCAAAAATAAAGTCAGCCACTGTTTCCACTGTTTCCCCATCTATTTGCCATGAAGTGATGGGACTGGCTACCATGATCTTAGTTTTCTGAATGTTGAGTTTTAAGCCAACTTTTTCACTCTTTTCTTTCACTTTCATCAAGAGGCTCTTTAGTTCTTCTTCACTTTCTGCCATAAGGGTGGTGTCATCTGCATATCTGAGGTTATTGATATTTCTTCTGGCAATCTTGATTCTAGCTTGTGCTTCATCCAGCCCACCATTTCTCATGATGTACTCTGTGTATAAGTTAAATAAGCAGGGTGACAATATACAGCCTTGATGTACTCCTTTTCCTATTTCGAACCAGTCTGTTGTTCCATGTCCAATTCTAACTGTTGCTTCCTGACCTGCATGCAGGTTTCTCAAGAGGCAGGTCAGGTGGTCTGGTATTCCCATCTCTTGAAGAATTTCCATAGTTTGTTGTGATCAACAGAGTCAAAGGCTTTGGCATAGTCAATAAAGCCAAAGATGTTTTTCTGGAACTCTGTTGCTTTTTCAGTGATCCAGCAGATGTTGGCAATTTGATCTCTGGTTCCTCTGCCTTTTCTAAAGTCAGCTGGAACATCTGGAAGTTCACGGTCCATGTATTGCTGAAGCCTGACTTGGAGAATTTTGAGCATTAATTTACTAGCGTGTGAGATGAGTGCAATTGTGAGGTAGTTTGAGCATTCCTTGCCTTTCTTTGAGATTGGAATGAAAACTGATCTGTTCTAGTCCTGTGGCCACTGCTGAGTTTTCCAAATTTGCTGGCATATTGAGTGCAGCACTTTCACAGCATCATCTTTTAGGATTTGAAATAGCTCAGCTGGAATTCCATCACCTCCATTAGCTTTGTTCGTAGTGATGTTTCCTAAGGCCGACTTGACTTCCCATTCCACGATGTCTGGCTCTAGGTGAGTGATCACACCGTCATGATTATCTGGGTCATGAAGGTCTTTTTTGTATAGTTCTTCTTTGTATTCTTGCCACCTCTTCTTAATATCTAATGCTTCTGTTAGGTCCATACCATTTCTGTCCTTTATCGAGCCCATCTTTGCATGAAATGTTCCCTTGGTATCTCTTATTTTCCTGAAGAGATCTCTAGTCTTTCCCATTCTGTTTCCCATTCCCATCCTCAACTTCTTTGCACTGATCACTGAGGAAGGCTTTCTTATCTCTCCTTGTAATTCTTTGGAACTCCGCATTCAAATGGGTATATCTTTCCTTTTTCCTTGCTTTTCACTTTCTTCTTTTCACAGCTATTTGTAAGGCCTCCTCAGACAGCCGTTTTGCTTTTTTGCATTTCTTTTTCTTGGGGATGGTCTTGATCCCTGTCTCCTGTACAATGTCACGAACCTCTGTCCATAGTTCATCAAGCACTCTGTCTATCGGATCTACACCCTTAAAATCTATTTCTCACTTCCACTGTATAATCGTAAAGGATTTGATTTAGGTCATACCTGAATGCTCTAGTGGTTTTCCCTATTTTCTTCAATATAAATCTGAATTTGGCAATATGGAGTTCATGATCTGAGCCACAGTCCGCTCCTGGTCTTGTTTTTGCTGACTGTATAGTTTCTCCATCTTTGGCTGCAAAGAATATAATCAGTCTGATTTCGGTGTTGGCCATCTGGTGATGTCCATGTGTAGAGTCTTCTCTTGTGTTGTTGCAAGAGGGTGTTTGCTATGAGCAGTGTGTTCTCTTGGCAGAACTCTATTAGCCTTTGCCCTGCTTCATTCTGTAGTCCAAGGCCAAATTTGCTGTTACTCCAGGGGTTTCTTGACTTCCTACTTTTGCGTTCCAGTCCCCTATAATGAAAAGGACATCTTTTTTGGGTGTTAGTTCTAAAAGGTCTTGTAGGTCTTCATAGAACCGTTCAACTTCAGCTTCTTCAGCATTCCTGGTCGGGGCATAGACTTGGATTACCGTGATATTGAATGGTTTGCCTAGGAAACGAACAGAGATCATTCTGTCGTTTTTGAGATTGCATCCAAGTACTGCATTTTGGACTCTCTTGTTGACTATGATGGCTACTCCATTTCTTCTAAGGGCTTCTTGCCCACAGTAGTAGATATAATGGTCATCTGAGTTAAATTCACCCATTCCAGTCCATTTTAGTTCACCGATTCCTAGAATGTCAGCATTCACTCTTGCCATCTCCTGCTTGACCACTTCCAGTTTGCCTTGTTTCATAGACCTAACATTCCAGGTTCCCATTCAAATTGCTCTTTACAACATTGGACCTTGCTTCTATCATCTGTCACGTCCACAACTGGGTGTTATTTTTGCTTTGACATTAGGTAATTTTTATTTATTTCCTCATGCTTTACTTTACATGTTTTCTATAGTCAATATTTATTATTTGTATAAAATCAAGAAAAAGAAACTAATATTTAAAACATCTGTTCCATTTTTATGGGGCAGAGAAGAAAAACTAAAATAGTATATACCTTTTTAAACCTTCAGTAGGCACCACATATGGTTTCTAGAGGTGCAGGGGTGAATTGTTCAGAGTGTCTGAGAACACATGTAAAATCAGAGAAGCAGAGCAGGGGATTAATATGGTCTTGGTGGGAGTCTGTATAGCATACTATGGGGGCTCAGAAGGGAGGTGGGTGATAGTACTTAATATTCCATTTTATTCAGCATCTTAGTGTCCTTGTGACTAATTGAATTGAAATTTTTCTTAGGGGTTTGTAGTTACTACAGTGAAATCAGAATTTCCATTCCTATTTTTAAGTCCTGCAAGATCAGTTCATCAGGAACTTACCCGATGAACCAGCTGAATCTAAAAACTTTACCTAATCAACCATCAAGCTGACTGTGACTCGATTGGCCTCTTGCATATGGAGTGAGGAACAACTGGTAGGGGGCATGAGTGGCAGCCTTGATTTGTGCTCCATCTGCTCCCATCCCCCCCACCCCCTCATCCCCACCTCTATACACACACACACACACTCACATTACAGTATCTTACAGGGCATTTTAAGCAGGAACCCTGGCTTCCATAGCTGCTCTGTTCTCAAGGGAGTGGTGGTACTGATCAAGTGCTACTATGTCTTATTATAAGGTACTGTTATAACAAGTACTGTTTTAACTTTTTATTTATATAAGCACATTAAACGGGGGAGCCTGATGGGCTGCCATCTATGGGGTCGCACAGTCGGACACGACTGAAGCGACTTAGCAGCAGCAGCAGCAGCACATTAAAATACTCAACAGTAATCCTATGTGGTTAATTTTATGATAATCTCCATTTTATGGATGAGGAAGCTGACACCTATAATGGTTAGATAACTTGCTCAAGATTGTACACCTGGCTAAGTAGAGCCAAAATTTGAACCCAGTCAGTATGGCTTTTGAGCCCCATGTTTAACTTCTCCACAACACTGCCTCTTTTATACTCTACAAGGCCAAAAAGGGTGTTAGTACCAAGTGATAGTGTGTTTAATGTTTAATTTCAAAGTGATATACTGAGTTTAGCCTCATGACTACATACAAACTTGTAAGTGTGTGAGGTAGCTGGGTAGAGAAGAATAGTACTTATGTTTTGATTGCTAAAGTTGTACTCCACTAGAACATATTTCCAGATTCTAACCTTCTTTACTGTAGAGCTTTGCTTTTTAAGACTTTCTGTGTAGGACTACTTAATTTTAAAAGAACTTAATTTACATGTTACAAAATTTTAAATGGATAGTTTAAGGAGTGCTTCTTTTCTGTTTAGTTCCTATAACCAAGGAATTCACCATAGACCTCATTAATAGTAGATCCAGCAAGGGCATTTAATGTATTTTGGATTTTGAATTTGTGTTTAGAAATATATTACTGTGTAAAAGGTTTGTGTATTTATTACCTTATTTTCCAACAATAATGTATGTTTATGAAGGATAACAAATAATGCATTCTTTTAATTAAATGAAAGAAAGTGTAACAACTTCGGGGTTTAAAATATGCTCATACTGTCATACTCTTTTCCTCTGTTGTCAGAAAGTTAGATAAAAATTCTAAATTTTACTTTTCAGTGTCATCCATGCTCCATTACCAAGTCCTGTTGACAAAGTAAGTTGCTAATGATTATTTTTTTCCAAACTGATTCAGCTGTATTGCTTTTGAAAATGTTTTTGTTTGTTTTAATTATGCTTTACCTAGAAATTTAATTCTCTTTTGTAACAAAATGTAAGAGTGCATTTGGCTGTATAGTTATTCTAGTCTGATCTTCAGTAACTAGAGAATGTACGATGGATGTTTTTTAAGGAAAAAGCCTTTGTTATCTCAATTAGTGGCTGACTCTTAGCTATAGGGAGGAAGTATTAGTTACTACTTTTTATTCTGAAATATGTTTCTGCCTAGAAATATTTGTTAAAGCTTTGTGTTTAGATAATTTACTCAAAATATACTTACACATGGAAATAAAACAGAAGTACAGGCTTACATAAATTGCTCTTTTATTGTCCTTGAAGATCAATTTACTTGACTTTACTTGACAATTAATAATTAATTAATTATTAGAAAAAATTTTTTTCTTTTGTTTAGAAATAACAGTGTATTAAACAGTAGGTATTCTTGCTCGATAGCAAAAAAAAAAAAAAGTCATTTGTATCTTTTGGCATTAAAGCGGAGCTATTGGGAGAAATATTTTCCTTTTTATTTTCCTTTCCATTTGGATAAAGAATGAAAGCCTACCTGAAACTGAAGTTATCTCTTAGATTCCTTTTTTAGAAGTAAGCGTGGTTAATCATCAACTTCAGCAATACCAAGAATCATTTTAGAAGTAAATAGTGGCCCTGCTTATTCAGGGGAGAGGGCAGTGGCACCCCACTCCAATACTCTTGCCTGGAAAATCCCATGGACGGAGGAGCCTGGTAGGCTTCAGTCCATGCTAAGGGTCAGACATGACTGAGCGACTTCACTTTCACTTTTCACTTTCATGCATTGGAGAGGGAAATGGCAACCGACTCTAGTGTTGTAGCCTGGAGAATCCCAGGGACAGGGGAGCCTGGTGGGCTGCCATCTATGGGGTCGCACAGAGTCGGACACGACTGAAGCGACTTAGCAGCAGCAGCAGCAGCTTATTCAGGACTAACTTTAAAAAAATAATAATGTCACCTCTTGTCTTCTATTTAGAATATTAATTTTAAAAATAGACTTTCTGAGCTTAATAAGGAATGATGTTGTTAACATTACTAGTAAGTTAATATACAAGGCTAGGACAGTATTGAAAATGTTACAGCAACCTGTTAGTGCCTTTCTCTTTTTTTTAATAATGCTATGGTTCTGTATTTCACACCCAGGAGAAACCCTTTATAGTTATTTCTTCCCATACTCTTGCATTCTAAGCATTTCTGCTATGACTTATAGTGTTTGAACACCATTATTGAACACCATTATTTCCCATCTTTTTCTTCTTAAAACCTACCTATCATTAAAAGGGAAAAAAAAAGGTAAACCATTTTTCATTGCCTCTGGCCATTGGACAAAGTATTGTATTTCGTGTCCTGCTTCCTCCCCCACAGCCCCCACATACAAATATCATTTTGAAGATGGCTACTTCTAAATGAATTGTGACTTGTTAACATATTGAAGAACTATTTAACAGTGTATTTTAAAGGAAAGACTGTAGATCTGTTGATTTAGCAGGTATTATTTCTGGGTAAAGAAAAGGCTATATTGCCTTTGTGCTATAAGTTTGTGATTTGGTTTATCAAGAATGTTTTCATGGATAGCACTTGTCGTACCATCCTGGTTGTAAATCTCAAACTGATGACTATAATACAATACCATCTATAGGTTCTAGACACAGAGCAGAAATATTTTGAAAACTAAAGGAAATCAATTAGAAAAATAGAATTTGAAAAAATTACTTATTTTGCACGTTTCAGTAAATAGGCATTTCAAGGACTTGGTTTGGCTTTAGTATCTTCTGCAAATATTTTGTGTGACTGTTGATGGTATGTCCTTTTGTTTCTAGGTTGCTGCTAACACTCCAAGTATGTACTCTCAGGAACTATTCCAGCTTTCTCAGTATCTTCAGGTAAAGTAAATCTTGAGATTTCTTTGTCTTTAAAAGCAGAACTTAGATTTGATTTTGCTAGTTGACAAATATGGGCTATAGAAATATTGGCTACATACAAATACAAAGGAAATACATTTTCAAAGTAAAAAAAGGAATTAAAAATAGTTTTTATAAAAAAAATAGGATTTAAAAAGTCAGAATTGTTAAGTCTGGAGAAGATAAGGTTCTATACAAGAGAAGTTTTTTTACTTCAAATATGAAGAAATTCCACCGTATTTCTTTATCCAAATGTGAGTTTTATATAAAATTAAACCTGGAGAGATTTAGGGTGCTATTTATAGCTATAATAGCAAATAATATGAACCATTAAAATATTAACTGGGTTTCCCTGGTGGCTCAGATGGTAAAGAATCCGCCTGCAGTGCAGGAGACCTGGGTTTAATCACTGGGTTGAAAACATCCCCTGGAGGAGGACATGGCAACCCACTCTAGTACTCTTGTCTGGAGAATCCCCATGGACCGAGGAGCCTGGTGGGCTGCAGTCCATGGGGTTGCAAAGAGTTGGACATGCTGAGCGACTCAGCACACAAAATATTAACTATTAATAGTAAATATATAACACTTACTATATCCCAGACTCTAGTCAAGCACTTTACCTATATTAATTCACTTAATCTTTACAAAAATCCTATAAAATACATATTTTATACCCATTTTTATAGATGGACTTACTGAGGGACAGGAAGTTTAAATAATTTGCACAGTATCACATACCTAGTATGTGAATGAGCTGGGACTTGAACAAAGACAAGTCAGACCTCAGAGTCTCTGCCCATAAATACTGTTCTGTGCTGCTCAGGCTGTAGAAAGATTTCTTGACAGGACAGATACTATTGTAGAATGGGCTCTTGTAGTTAAAGAACATAGAAATCTCGAGAAAAAATATAAGTGATTGTTCTTTCTTTTTTTTCTTTCTTTCTGATTTTGATAGATTTCGACTGAATTATGGTTTTATATCTATAGAACCATATGTATATATATAGATATATATCTATAGAGCATATCTATATATGCTCTTAATATCTGAAGAGCATCTCATAGGGAGCATGATTAAGGAAAACTCCGGATCAGGAGTTTAGAGATTGAGGTTTGTATCTTGATGCATACTAAATTAGTTCTGTGACCTTGGGTGATTCATTTTATATATGTACGTCTTCAGTTGCCTTTTGTTTAAAATGATAAGACCAAACCAGTGACCCTGGGTCCCTCCATTCTTCTATAGATCAATCACTAAGAGCAGTCCTACTGCAGTTAAAAATGAACACATATGTGAAAATTATCAGTGTATTAATCAGATCTTGTCTTCCCCCTGATTTGAAAAGTGGTTTCACACACTTTCAGGTTAGAGAACATAGACTCTATCCAGAATTCCCTGGATTTGATCTGTGGCTTTAACTTTGGACCTGTTGGAAAAGTTGTTTAACTCTTGTGTGCCTCACTTTCTTCATCCATGATATATGTATAGTAGCACTTACATCACAAAATTGTAAAGAATAAATGAATTAAAACAGGGAACTCCCTCGGAGTCCAGTGGTTAGAACTCAGTGCTTTCACTGCTAAGGGCCCGAGTTTGATCCCTAGTTGGGGAACTAAGATCCTCTAAGCCAAGTGGTGTGGCCAAAAGGAAAAAAAAAAAAACATGTCAAGCGCTTAGAACAATGTCTGTCATGTAGAACGTATGCTATACATGTTGGTAGTTGTTTACCATTCAGCAGGAAGTCACATTAATTGACCTGCTGCTGCTGCTGCTAAATCGCTTCAGTCGTGTCCAACTCTATGCGACCCCATAGAAGGCAGCCCAGCAGGCTCCCTCGTCCCTGGGATTCTCCAGGCAAGAACACTGGAGTGGGTTGCCATTTCCTTCTCCAATGCATGAAAGTGAAAAGTGAAAGTGAAGTCGTTCAGTCGTGTTCGACTATTAGCGACCCCGTGGACTGCAGCCTACCAGGCTCCTCTGTCCATGGGATTTTCCAGGCAAGAGTACTGGAGTGGGGTGCCATTGCCTTCTCCCTTAATTGACCTAGCTCTCTCTTATTTTTTGAGGTAGAAGACATTTTTTTTTTCACTTTCTCACCTCTTTTATTTTATTTTTATTTGGAGGATAATTGCTTTACAGTATTGTATTGGTTTCTGCTGTACAACAACTTGAATCAGCCATACGTGTACATACACTCTTCTCTCTTGAGCTTCCCTCCCGACCCCAGTCAGCCACCCACCCACTGAATCCCTGTCCTCTAGGTTGTCACAGAGCACCAGACTGGGCCCTAGCAGCTTACCACTAGCTCTCTGTTTTTACATGATAATGTATATATTTCAGTGCTGCTCTCTTAATTCACACCACCCTCTCCTTCCCTCAGTGTCCACAAGTTCATTCTCTATGTCTTGAGGTAGGAGAAACTTTGAGATTAATCTATTCTAACCTTCATTTTTCATATGAGAAATATGGGGCTTCTATGGGTAAAATGATTCCCAGGGCTATGTACTATAGTTACTATTCATTGTCAACTGTGACTCTAACGCTCTCATTCTAGTTCTCTCATTTCTACCTTTTTGTCAGTTCTTTGAATGTTCATAGTGGCATAATCGTTCACTGTTCTTTTTCTGATTCTTTGAGAGAAAATTATACTGGCTTGTCTTTTCTGTAAACATCTCTTGGAATTGCTGAAGTCCTAATGTGAGTTGTAAACCTTTTGAATAAAAACTGAAATAGATACATTTCATGTCTCAGAACTAATCAACCATTCCTGGAAGTGTTAGGTATCTGTTAGGATGTGGTTCATGGAGTTATGAAACTCTAAATGGAATTGAGTAAAAAAGGTTAAATTACACCATCTAGTGGAAGTAATGGTTGTTTGCTGGGTTTTTGGTTTTGTTTTTAAGTAAAACTTTTTGTGTCATTAGTGCAATTTCCTGGATATTAGGAATGTTTTAGAAGCTTAAAATAAACTTAGCACCTAGTCACTTTTAAGTGTAAGCTGTATTTTAATGTGGGTTCTGAGGTGGTATGACTTTTATTAGAGTCCGTAATCTATACTTTCAGAGTTATATTAAAAAGCAGTTCCTCTAACTCTGATTAGGCCAGATTTTCCCTAATCATTATTTATCAAGGATATGGAGAGCAATAAATGCATGCTTTAAACCTCAAGTGCTATGTTTGAAGTATACACTTCTCAGTTGATGTAGCTCAGAGGTCTTAGGGTAGTAAATCTTCTTCTTTGGATAATGACAGGAATAGAACAAAGTGAAATTTAAAGTTTTGCCAGAACCACAACTGAATGCTGTGTGAGCATTTTCACCTTGGCTTGCAGTAAAGGAGACCTTCTTAACAGCTATCAAATGTTAACAAGTGACCTAGAGATAAGGCTTTGCTTGCCAATGTCTTTCTCTGGAACAATATTCCTTTGGAGCTGCCAAATAGTTATTTAACTCATTGACTCCCAATTACATTGAATTAACACTTGGCCTCGTACTTACGTTTGTGTGTGTATGTATGTGTGTGTGTATGTATGTGTATATATATATATATATATGTATATATGTATATATAATGCAGACTTGTATCATTTGTTGGATTTTTCTATTCTAGATTTTGTTCTTTTAAACTCATTCTTGTGAATGACAGTTAAAGAAACAAAAACAGATGACCTATTTCCTGTTATAGAGGAAGTTGCAGCGAGAGCACCCCTAACAGCACTACTTACAGTACCTCTCAACAAATAGGCTAAAATGATCTGTGTGTGAGTGTGTGTGTGTGTGTGTGCGTGCACCTGTGCGCACTCAATTGTGTCCTGTTCTTTGAAACTCCATGGACTCTAGCCTGCCAGGCTTCTCTAACCATGGGATTTTCCAGGCAAGGATACTGGAGTGGGTTGCCATTTCCTTCTCCAGAGGATCTTCCTGACCCAGGGATTGAACCCGTGTCTCTTGCAGTTTCTGCCTTGGCAGGTGGAGTCTTTAACACTGCACCATCTGGGTTAAAATGATGTGGGCTAAATATATTATACTAAGTAGATTTATCAGGTTTGAAAGCAAGATACACTGTAGGATGTGAAACAAGAATGTTTTCAGAATGTGGTAATAATTGTCAAAGGAATCATGCTGAGGTTATTAGAATTTCTTTTGTGATTTATAATATTAGGAGGCCTTACATCGGGAACAGATGTTGGAACAGAAGTTAGCCACGCTTCAGAGGCTGCTAGCCATTACCCAAGAGGCTTCAGATACCAGTTGGCAGGTATTCCAGTTGCCTTTATACTCATAAAGCATTTAAGCACAGCTCAATATCCCTTAGATGGTTATTAAACTGAAACTAAAATTATGTAGCAGACAAAGGCATAGTTATTTCTTAATGAACAAACATTGAAAATTTATCATTTTAAACTGAATGTTGGTCAACTTTGTGATTTTTAGGTCTTTTTTTGTCAGTAGCAACCTTTTGATATATGTTATTTTTTAACTACTCTGGGATTTTATTTATATTTCATTTTTCTTTAACAGGCTTTAATAGATGAAGATAGACTCTTATCACGGTTAGAGGTTATGGGAAACCAATTGCAAGCATGCTCCAAAGTAAGTATCTTTCTCAAGTACCTAAAGAAAAAAATGCATTGGTTTTTACGTAGCTTCATTTCTTTGACTGTTATTTTGAATACATTCAAACACATCTATACATTTTTATCATTTTTAAAATCTTTTACCACTACATGGAATTTCACACATACATGTAAGTAGAAAAAATTGTATATAGTGGAGAAGGCAATGGCACCCCACTCCAGTACTCTTGCCTGGAAAATCCCATGGTCGGAGGAGCCTGGTGGGCTCCTGGGGTCGCTAAGAGTTGTACATGACTGATCGACTTCACTTTCACTTTTCACTTTGATGCATTGAAGAAGGAAATGGCAACCCACTCCAGTGTTCCTGCCTGGAGAATCCCAGGGACGGGGGAACCTGGTGGGCTGCCATCTATGGGGTCGCACATGACTGAAGCGACTTAGCAGCAGCAGCAGCAGTGAATACCCATATATAATTCTTTTTTCCATCATAGTTGATATTTGTTGGAGAAACTGGGTCTTTCACCCTGTACAATTTCCCTCAATCTGGAATGATACTTAAACCTTCTTGCTCCTCCTCTACACCATAAATTTATACAGTCCACGGAATTCTCCAGGCCAGAATACTAGAGTGGTAGTGACATATTAGTGATCTTTGATTATCCTTTCCTATATTCATTCTTTTATTTTGTAAAAATGGTAATACTGTAATTCTCTTTTTCCTTCATTTACTAGGTGCATTACTTCTGTAAAGAGAAACTTACCCTCATAAACCATTTTATTTTCCTAAAGAACATTTTCTTTAGGAAGGGAAGGATGAGTGATTTTCTCCCTTTATTTACTGGATTTCAAAATAATGTTTTGGCTCCTTTTCATCTGCCAAAGAATGACCAATGAAGTATTTTTTTCCTCCAAATGAGATTTAAATATATATCATGGGTTAAACCTGTTTCGTTTTTCTTATTGATTCCCAGTTCTCCCATCTTTGGGAGACCTTCTTCAGGGACCTTCTTTAGGTTGACACCTGAGTTCTTCTGGTAGCACCCTACCAGACTTGGATAATAGCTTCCTGCTATCATATCAGACAAGGTAGTCCAGATTCATCTTGTACATTTCTTCCCTTAGACTTGGAATTAGCTTTTTCCTCAGGGTACTCTTATTCCTTTTGGTTTAGTTATTTATTTATGTGTTATTTATTTATGTGTTAAAATGCTTGACACCCTTTAAAGGTTAAGAGATTATTTTTGCCCATAAGTGTAAATATTGTGGCTTTCAGAGAATATGGCAAGTATTAATAGAATAGTTCATTCATTTTGTATACTTGGGAGAAATTTTCAGTTTACTTTGACTTTTTTCTGTTGAAAGTATGAGTTAATATGCTTGTGAGAGCATAATTTACTAATGTAACTTTTATATACAGCTTCAGTTAATACAGAGTTGACATAATTTCTGTTTGGAGGAACCTTAATATAGAACTCAGAGAACATCACAATGTGTTATTTTTTTCAAATGGTAAATACTTAAAAAAAATAACTATAAATATTTTTTAATCCTAGAATCAAACAGAAGATAGTTTACGGAAGGAACTTATAGCGTTACAGGAGGATAAACACAACTATGAGACTACAGCCAAAGAGTCCCTGAGGCGGGTTCTTCAGGAGAAAATTGATGTGGTTAGAAAACTTTCGGAAGTTGAGGTATTTCAGCTTAACAGACACTAACCAAGACTATGGTTTTACAATTTTAGCTTAAAAGTGGTAGCATTTCAAGACATTTCAAACCTGGGTATTAGTATATAGCTAGGAAGTTTTTTCTGTCCTATCTGGTGGGAAGGAGCAGTATGCTGTTTTCATTTTAGGAGTTCTTAGCTTAGCCACATGAGTTCTGGTGTTTATGGTCCCTAGTCAGTGATTAAGGAAATAAAAGCCTAACCAGGGAATTTTACTATTTACACTTTGGTTAGATTTCAGCCTCCACACAATGGACCATGATATGTGCCAGGGAATTGATCTCCTTTCATATAATTTTGTTTTTCTTCTGATTGAGGATAGTCGATCTTAAGGCAGAGAGCTCCAGCACTACTCTTAGCTTCCCCGTCCTCCAGAGAGGAAAATTGTGCCTGGATGGGGTTACTGTTTGCTTCTCCAGGGGATCTTCCCAACCCCAGGATCAAACCTGGGTCTCTGGCATCACAGGCAGATACTTTACCGTCTGAGCCACCAGGGAAGCCCAGTCTCAAAGTGAATGATTCACTGTCATATCATTAATATGATGTGTAAAGAAAGAAGAATGCTAATTGTCCTCTAATTTTGTTGATTGTGTGCACATTATTAAATGTGCTTTTAAGAAGTGATAGGCTTAAAATATTTTCAAGGCCAAAACTCATACCCCGTGACCTTTAAAAAGTGTGATTACATGAAGGATCAGCCTCTCCTTCCATGTTTCGTTTTCCCAGGTTCTTTGTATTTTCTGTTTTAGCATGTACCTGAAGTAGATTGAAATTCTTTTGTTATTTAACTGAACCTTATATAAAGTCAAGAGTAGATTCTGATTTAGAATAGTCCATAGAATTATAGTTTGTATAAATTGAATTTAGAATGTGCATTTATTCTAAATCCGTTATCTGTAAACTTGAATTACAGCGAAGTCTTAGTAATACTGAAGATGAATGTACCCATCTGAAAGAAATGAATGAACGGACTCAGGAAGAATTAAGAGAATTAGCCAATAAATATAATGGAGCAGTTAATGAGATTAAAGATTTATCTGATAAATTAAAGGTATGTATTTCTCAAACTGGAAATATATAAATTTATCATCCCTAACATGCTGAATAGCTTAAGAATTTAGATATTGCTGAATAGTTGTTGATGGAAAATTTGGTAATGGTTTCAATTTATAGTATAAATCAGTTGCCATTTAACCCACATCCCATTACCAGTGATAATTAAAAGTTTGTAAAAGCTGACATATTTCCTTTGGATGAAAGTAAATAATGAGTAGTTCATAATAGGCATTTAAAAATATATAACAGTAAGTAGATAAGAATCAGCAAAACCCAAGATATTCAGACTTTTGGAAAACTGCTGCTGCTTCAGTCGTGTCCGACTCTGTGAGACCCCATAGACGGCAGCCCACCAGGCTCCCCCATCCCTGGGATTCTCCAGGCAAGAACACTGGAGCGGGTTGCCATTTTCTTCTCCAATGCATCAAAGTGAAAAGTGAAAGTGAAGTCGCTCAGTCGTGTCTGACCCTCAGCGACCCCATGGACTACAGCCTACCAGGCTCCTCCGTCCATGGGATTTTCCAGGCAAGAGTACTGGAGTGGGGTGCCATAGGACCTGCTTTTCTTTAAGGTGTCCCAAATTCAGGGCCCAGCTAAGTTAGTGCTGGAGCAAACCCAGAGAGAACCTTCACGTGATTCCTTCCAGGAGGCCATAGCCTATGCGTGGACTGCAGCTCCCTGTAGCTATAGGATATTTAGGATAAGGACAGACCAGATCACACGTAATGCCATGTTGGTCCTATAAAATGTTAGAACTGAGTTTGTGAAGACCCGTCTTTATGTAATTCACACCATAGATTGAGTGGCCAGAAGATAACCCATTTGTTAACACAAGACCAGAACATAACTCCCATTCGTGTGAATGGTTAACCTATATAGCTTTAAATATTAGACTTGTTAAAAAGAGGTCATTTTAAAAAGAGCTTGATTCCTTTAGCTAAAAGTAATTTTGTTTAAAATTTCAGAATAAGCTACATCGTAGAACTTAAAAACTAATTGAAACAATAGTAATTTCAAGGAAAACCATATTTCCCTCTTGAAAAATGTGGTTTTCATTTTGACCCTTATAATCTATGTATGTATCGTGTTTGCTTGCTTGCTACAAGTTTTTCTCTCTAAGTTGATACAGAGGGATGACACAGTGCATATCACTTTTGACATCATTTACATGAATAAAAGGAGTCCTGCTTTAGACATCTTAAAACGAGGTCAGATTTTATTAAATAGCTGGATTTTCTTTTTCATTTTCAACAGATAGCAGAGGGAAAACAAGAAGAAATCCAACAGAAGGGACAAGCTGAGAAAAAAGAATTACAACATAAGATAGATGAAATGGAAGAAAAAGAACAGGAGCTCCAGGCAAAAATAGAAGCTTTGCAAGCTGATAATGACTTTACCAATGAAAGGCTAACAGCTTTACAAGGTAAGTTAGCTAATCCAGAAATTGATCTGATTTAATTTTTTCTTTCTTTTTATCTGTGAAATATCTTTTTCTTGGACTTTTATTTACAGTACGGTTAGAACATCTTCAAGAGAAAACTCTTAAAGAATGCAGCAGCTTAGGTAGGTGTCACCAAATTTCTTACTTAAAGCTGAATTTTTATCATTAAATTTTTGTTTACTATCTCACATTGTGTACTTGGCTTTCTTTAAGAGGGATGTTTTACATATTAGGTGTAAAGTATCTACCCTCTTTCAGAAAATTTCCTTTAAAAATACGCTTGATTGCCACCAGTGGGCACCATTGTGTAGTCTTTGAAAAATGAATGAAATTTATACTTCTGAGATGGTCTGCTTAGAGATATTTAAATAAGAAAAACACATGAACAGCAGAATCCTTTTTCTTTTGAGTTTCATCGAAAGGTTACTAAGCAGTTTTAGCTTTTTCTCTAAGATGATAGAAAATGGCAAGTTGAACCCTTCTTATAAAAATAAATTTAAACTGTTCAGTCAGTCTTAATGTCAGTAGGAATACAAAATGCCATGGTTACACTTGAGACCAGTTTTAAAGTAATACTTTCTTTGATCAGGCAATGATACACTGTCTTAATCCTAGGGATACAAGTTGATGACTTCTTACCTAAAATAAATGGGAGCACAGAAAAAGGTAGTGTAAAAAACTTAAATATTTTTCTTTCATGATATCCTTTTTACTATTTAAGCAGGATAGAGAGGTCAGGGATTTTAGATTTTAAGTGTTTGGAGTGAAAAGCATGCTGTTCATAGACTATTAAATCCCATCTTTTAAAAGTCAAGCTTCCTTTTATTTTCTAGTTCTTAATTCTGTGAGCTGTGGTTAGATGTCCCTTGTTATATAGAAATTTCAGTTATTGAAATAGTAAGATTTTAATAATGTTCAACTTTAGTGTTGGTTTATATAACCTAGTATAGCTTCCCCTGCCTTCTACTATATTTTCAAAGATGATACCACCATTTTCTTCTATCAAGTACTGCTTTCTGGGGATAATTGGCCCCTGTTTTTTAATATCTGTGCCCTGCCCCCTTCCTGGCCAAGAGTTTACTTAAAAGTCCAAAAAAGAAACAAAAATAGAAAAAAAAAAAAAAGTCCAGTGAGTCTTTGGATGTGTCATCGAAACTGCTCTCTTTGTCTGTTTCATCAATCAGAGAAAAGGGAGTCAGTCATGTATGCCATATGAAAAATTATTTTTTGTTCTTGATATCTTATCCTTCTTTCTGGATAGCTTGGGTTATCTCTTGCCACAAATGTATAACCACTGTTGGTTTTCCTACTGCAACATGGGTTTTCTACTCAATGGTTTCTATATTCCTTCAATCATGAAGATTTGTCCTCCCCTCCCCATTCATCCAACATTAACTGAGCACAAGCTATATGCCAGATCCTGCATTAGATGCTTAGAGTACAAAATGAATAAAATTATTTTCTGTGTTTACAAATATATGTGCCTCTCAACTCAGTTTTTATATATAGAAGATGCCAAGGTCAGTACCCGAAACTTCATACTAAATAGTTTTTCCATGTATCAGGGGGTATCTTTATAATTCTTGGGCGGCATCTAAACTCTGATAAAGTTTGGAGGTGCTTTTTTGGTTTGTTTTGGTTTGGTTGGTTGGTTTTTAATCAGGAAGTGGAATAATAGGCTCAGGTAACCATGTATATGTGAGGTGCAAGATTAAGAGCTAATATTCCATGTATAATAAAAATTGAAACCCTAAATTTAAAAAAAAGTTTCATCAGTCGTTATTTGACTATTTTATATATGCTTTGTGAAATAACATTGACACTATAAAATTTCAGTTTGAGTTTCAATTTGAGACTTTTTAAAGGTGTAGTTTATATTCATTGCACCATTATTATTAAAGTATATTTAGTAAACATATGTAAAAAGACTTTATCTTCATCTTCTAAAAGCTTCTCATTCTTAAATGGATTTATATTTTCTGTTGTTATTTTGCTCTTTTTACTCTTTCTGGCATATACACTTCTCATTCAAATCCATCACCCTTTTGACTTGAACGTGTATTTGTTGATAAAGCTAGTGTTAATTCAAGCTGGGAGCAGTCTGTTTCTTTAGTTAACAATCTTTTTATGTACACTGAACCATCATTATGCTATTTAGAGTTGTAAAATTATGGCTTACAATTTTTTGCCAATTCTAGTTTATTTAAATGAGAAAAGCTGTAGACAACTCCTTGATTTAAAACTGAATAAGATATTAATATTTTGGATACCTTAGGGTACTCCTGGCTATGATTATTTTTCCCTTGCAGATGTTAGTGCTAAATTGAGTAGTGTGTGAGTGACTAATAGAATATTTTTAAAGAAACTGAGTAGTAGATACCTGGATAAGCACAGAAGCTTCATATTTAGTTACAGAGTAGATTATGGATAAGATGGGTCTCTTCTGAATCATTTATGATATACTAAGAGACTAATTATCAAGTATTCAAATATTGTCAAAGTCTGTAGTTATAATGTGCTATTAGATATAATTGTAACTAAAATTAGTCTTTAAGCAGTAGAGGAAGAACCAAGTTTAGTTATAAGAGAATATTTCAAAAATGTCTGGAGAAGTTAAGATTAATAATACTTCTCCAGTAAACTCATTTTTAAGATTACTTAAATCTGAAGTAGCTGCTATAAGCACAACTTTGTACTATAATTTTTAAAATGTTACCTAGTAAGCGTATTTTGAATATATCTTAGATGGTGTTTAGAAAAGTGCTGTCTAATAGAACTATCCTGAGTGCCACATACATGATTTAAAATTTTATGGTAGTCACATTAAAAATACAATAAGGAATAGCTAAATTTTTAATAATATATTTAATGATATGTTTACTTTAGCCCACTGTATCTAGAATATTATTTAAATATGTAGTCAATATTAAATGATTACAAATGAGTATTTCATGTTCTTTATTCCTTAGTAAGTTTTTGAGGCCTATAGATATTTAATTTTCGCTGACAACACATCTCAATTCAAACTAGCAACTTTTTTTAAGGGCTCAGTGGTCACATGTGGCTAATGGCTACTGTATTGGACAACACAAGTCTAAAAAATTTAAATACTTAGGTAACCCATGTATAAATAAAACACATTTTGTCTCATGATTCTTATTATGTTTCTGTGTCTACTTTTTCTTTGCATTCCTACAACCCTCTTTAGTATCACAGGACACCATCACCACTCCTCCTGCCCCCACACTTCAGTATCTGATTCGTGACTCCTGGTTTAGATGATCAGTGACATCTTTTATAGCCTTGGCAAAGTGAATTCCCTAGGGCTTGATTTCAAGTAATGAAATACTAAAAGTGTCATGATCCAAATCATTTACATGCACTACCTGAAAGACTTTGCTCTCGCGTCTTAGGAAATAACCTTTGTGAAATTCACATGTATATTTATCTTTTATATTAATCTTGCATTTTATCTAAACTAGTATAGTAGATATTTTAATGTAGAATTATATAGTAAGATCAGAGTAGGTAAAAAGTTTGATTTTTGGCTTGGTGTGTGATGGTGGATTGTCCTGCATTAATAAATTTCATCTGAAGTCTTGTGATGCCAGTTTGAAACTCGGTTTCAAATATGTTTTATACAGTCCTTTAGTTAGGCTAAAATTTAGTTTTACTGAGTTTTCATATTTAACAGTGATATTGTATAGTTTGAATTTTGAAAATGTTGTAGCTTACATAGAAAGTACTTTTTAAATTTCACTTTAGATTTTTTTTTTTTTATTTTTAATCTTTGTTGCAGTTAGGCTTATTTTTTCTTCTTGAGGCTTATTTTTTCTTCTTGAGGCTATATTGTATCTCTCTATATTAATAATTTAACTATGCAGCTATACAATTATATAAACTATATATGACTGTGTATATGTATATATATAAATATATATGTGTATATATAAATATATATATATAAGAGAGCTGGTCTGACTTGGTGACTGAACAGCAACAACAAATAGAAAAATATATGTTTGCACACCATGTAGCTAGTAAAGGATAATGAGAGATTTAATGATGAATGATGATAAATAAGAAAGCTGTCGGTATAGATGTCAGAAGGGGTTATCCAGTGATCAGAGTAGGAGATGCCTTTGAAGCAAAGTTGAGATGATGTGAGGCCAGGTGGAGAAGAGAAAAGAAGCTTTTACCATCAGTCTGACTCATTGTCTTTAACAGGTTTTTGTGCTTTTACACCTTCAAGATAGTCATCATGTTGGAATGTATTTTTAACTCTTGAACTTCCAATGTCTGTTTGGTAGTTGTGAAAGATATAAATATGTACTTGAAGGATGTTATCCAGATTCAGAAGTCGGCTCTTTGAATCAAAGTAATTAAAAGTTTACTGTAGGAAAAGGGCTGAAACTTTTATTAGACTATGGTTTTGATTCTCTTTACATATTTGGGAGAAAAATGTATTTAATCTGAGCAAAATCATTTACCAAGGCCCTTATTTTAAAATGTACAGGCATTGATTTTAATCATTTAGGCAGAGGTAAACAGTGAAGTCATTTGATAGTATATGAAGTATAAATTAAGTGACTGGAGGAAAGACTACTTGTGAAACGAAAGTGTAAAGATTAAAATATTGTATCAGTTTCTTTACAATTGTAAGGCATTATGTTATGGCATTCTTAAAATATTTACTTTTTTGCCTCTTAACTAAGATGAATAACTTTGAATAGGGACTGTTAGGGAACAGTCATCTGAAAACCAATTCAATAAGAAATATAAAAATTTTAAATTAATGGTATTTATTAAGCTCACATGGAAAAAAGATGCATTTTAAAAGTGGGAGAAGCTTTTTAAAGCAATATATGACAATGGTGTTCTTGAACTATTTGGATAGAAACTGCACCTTTAAAAGCTAACCATTTGGGGTACAAATTAAGATTACATAATTACAGTTTTCACTCATTTAACTTCAAAATATGTCTGCTATTAGATATAGTAAACCTTGATTAACTTTATTCAGTTACCCATGTTAGTACAAACGTTTTGATTTTCCTACCTTTGCTGTTGGTTTTCAAAAACAGCAACAAAGACTATATCCTTAAAGGTGTTTCTTTCTTTATTAGAGCACTTGCTTTCAAAGAGTGGCGGGGACTGCACTTTTATTCATCAGTTCATAGAATGCCAAAGTGAGTACAGAGTATTTTTCACATTGATTTTAATTAAGTCAGGGGTCTAAATTGAAAAGTGAGAGGAAAAACGAAGATCTCCATGTGTTTGTTGTGGTAGAAGTGCACAAAGGCCGTCTTCAGACAGCAGTGATTCTTTACATACTGTTTCTGTTTCTCTCTTGTGAGAAAAGTGTTTCTCTTACATTTGCTTTCACAGGTGGAGGTGAGCATTTCATGTTCCTCACAAAAAAAAAAAGATGAAGTTTCAACCTTTTTAATTGAAAATCATTATTGAGTAGTGAATAAAACAGAATGTCAAGGAACTAAATGTCTGGCTGCTTAAGAGACAATAATAACGTTCACCTGTTTTACTGAAGTTCTACTTCTATCGCAGTTTCGGATTTTGAGTTCTCAGACAAATTTCTTAAACGATTAAATGATGTCACAAAAATAGTGATTTCGTTTGGGCATTAGGATAGCAAGAGCTTTCTAAGAGAAGTAGTAATAGATTGTCCTTCAGTGTGCCACCTACTGCCTACCCTGGAGAAGTTGTACAAGGCTAATTTTAATAATATTTTAAAGATAGACTGGTTGGCTTTTGAGGTGATCTATACCTCTGCTGAATTCTGAACAAAAGAATTGTGAAATCCCTCTTACTTGAAAATCATGTGACTGCTTAAATCTGTAACAATCACAAAGTTGTCTTATTCTCTTAGTTCCTTAGTAACAATTAAAGGTCACTATGTGTAGTAAAAATTTATTGATAAAATTTATACTTTCCCCTATCAGACACACACTTTGTCAGACTCTTTTTTTTCTTTCTGTTTGCTCTCTCTCTTTGAAAGGAGTGGTTTTCCAAATATTTCTGAATTCAGTTGATGGGTGTGCATGCATGTATGGTTACTCTCCCACCCTCTGTTCCCACATCGCCAATCTGAAGAGCATTCATGGATTGTAAGAGTCACACCTGGTAATTATAGCAGGCACAAATTCAACAGATCAAATATTACACTCCTTAGAGTTGCTTTAAGGAAACCTGAAATTTCATTGAATTGTTTTAGAAGAACTGTTTGTCCATTGAATATTGAATGTAAGCTTAATACTACTTTAAGCCAGATTTTTAATAAATATGGTGTATTTCTTTGTTCTTTAACAGTTTTTTCATGAAGCGAAGATTAGTGCATCTTTTTGTTACCTTCTGATTACTAACTCTCACTTTTATAGGCAGTTGACACAAGGATTTGGGCAAAATAATTGGTACCCACTGAAACCAACTAAAAGTAGAATATATGATCTAAAATATAAATCTTTAGGAAGATTTTATACTTAATTTTGTTACATGTGACCATTTAAAAATATTTTTATTTTCAACTTTTGGGATTCATATTTGAACCTAAAGAAATAAGAGCAGAGAATTATCAAAATAATGTTTACTAAGGTACAGTTGGCAAAAATAATTTAAAGTATTATTATAAAATGTGTAAAATGTATAGCTTTAGTTTTAACACAGAGTAGTGTTTGTTTTAAATAAAGAAAAAGATGTTTGGATATTTTTTATTGAGTCATAGTTATGGAGATAAACATTCAGAGATTGAACAGAAGTTATATAAATTCTGGATTACAGCTATCCCTTCCAGGGGGATATCAGCCAATAAGGTTATGTTTACAAGGACTATGTAATGGCATGGGAAAATGCTAAATGTGGTAGGTACATAGAGGGGAAAATGAAAATATAAAACCCTGTTTTGTGGACAAAGAATGAACCAAAGAACAGAAAAAATAAAATGCAAGCATTCCTAGACATTTGAACCCACTGAGTTCTTAAATATAAGAAGTTTGGGTTGTGAGTTCAGCTAGTTAGGGGTATAGCATGTTATCTGAATCCATTTGGTTTCTGAGTTTCCGTGGCAAGTAGCAAGAATTTGATTAATGAGAAGGCCCATTGTACCTCAGATTTTCCAAATCTGTTTGGCTCCTTAAATTTGGATAGCTGGAGCTGGCATAGTAAGGGTCACCTCTGGTTTGATTTGTTCTCATTTCCATTATGTTTTGACATTTTTATTGTTTGATGACAAGATGCCATTGTAGAAATTATTGTGCCATAATAAGTATTATAGCAAGCAAAGCAAATTCAGCAAAAATCTTACTGAAGTGAACTTGTGAAACAATTTTGTATGATTTTTTTTACAAGCACACATAACCTTTTTTGCCATTATTTTCTTTAATAGGCATCTTGAACTGATTTATAGTCTTGAACAAGAAGCATTTATTCTGTGAGCAGTAATACTTTATCTTCTTGTTTCCAGTCTTTTAAAAAATGAATATTAAGAACCTGGCTTTCATTATTTACTGTGTTTGTATCCTGTAAATTCACTTGATGTTTTAAAAATTAGAAAGCAAATAGTGTACTTTTGTAGGGGTTATCTTGCCTATTTTAAACATATTGACAGGTTTTTTTCAGTTTATGTGTATGACTCCATAAGAGAACAGTTTGATTGTTGGTTCTCTCTGTTTATAAGGTGATTTTGAGGAAATTAAATGAGTCAAAACACACTTCGATTTGTTTTCCTTTTATGGTAAAACAGACTGTGCTCCTTTTAATTCTCTTGTAGGAGAAAAGCTTTTAATCTCCAGCACAGAGATTGGATTTTGAACAGATTTAAATATAACCTTTTGCATAATTCCAGAACTGTGAAGTAAAATTTCAGTATAAAAATACATCATACAAAATCTAGGATAAGTAACGTTAGTAAAACTTGCTATTAAAGTTCTAGCAAAGTGTCTTCTTTAGAGATTCAGGCATGAAGTTTGGTTTAAGCAGAACTCCACATTGCATGTTCCCTGCAAATTTTAGTCACTCAAGGTTTACCATATAAACTTGTATGAATACATAGAGACCTCTTTGTGCTTGCCAAACATGCTCTCTGGGTTAAAAATTGTGTTCTGTCTCAGTCTGTGTAATACACATCCTGTGAATTCTGCTGCTTGATTAACTTGTGTGCTTAGTGAAAGGATGAAAGGCGAAAGGTAAGCTAAGGATGTAGAGACCCGCCATCAGCTGGTGGGCATGAAGTGAAAACAGCCTTCTCTGGCCTGCTGCCCGCCTATGTGATTTCTCTTGCTACTGTTTGTCACAGCAGCTGGAAGCCAGAGAAACTTTGCTGAGATCTGCTTTATGGAGACAAACTACCCCTTCCCCACAAAGACATCTCCGTTTTGATGATGGAGTTAGAAGTCCCATGACATAAGCCTCATGTCTTTGTATTCTAACAGAATACTTTCTATATGACTTAGTTGTTTTTCTTTTTTCTTTCTTCTTTTTATTTTTTTGCCATGCCTCTTGGCATGTGAAGTTTTAGTTCCCCAACCAGAGATCAAACCTGCGACCCCTACATTGGAAGCATGGTCTTACCACTATACTGAAAGAGAAGTCCCAATAGTTTTTACTATCGTTAGGCAAAAGTCTTATTCTCTTAATATTTCATAGTTTATTTCTACTTGTTTATTTCCTAATTTAAAAAGTTTTTTTATTTCCCTCCTTGCCTCCCATCCCATTTTGACATTGCAGTCACAATCTGTGTATGATTTTCTCATTCCATCCTCCTTTCTCTTAGGGCTTTGCTTTGACTCAGAAATTGCCTTATTTGGAGTAATGCTTTGAATCTCTGATGCTCATGTGATTGTTTACTTTTCATCACTCTATGATATCAGCCTCTCTGAACAATTTCAGGCTTATTCTGATTGGATATTGTACTTGAAACAGTTTTAAAGTTTCTCTAAGCCAAAGCAGTTTATTTATGACAAAGAATAGAAAACGCTTTGTGTGGTTCCCTGCTCTTATTAGTTAATGTTCCCATTACAGGAAAGTCTTGAGTTTAAACTAGCTCATTTTTTATTTCTTTGTTCTCAGAGAAGTTGTTCAACTTAAGATATATTGGAAGGTTTTTATTCGTTGTTTACTTGTACCAACCATTTCCCCAGTCAGCTAGCTTTCCAATATTTCTGCCAGATTTTTTCTCAATATAAGTGCACAGAAGATAGTCTTAAATTCATGCCAGTAATGTTTTAATACATAGAATGTTCCTTTAAAAAAAAAAATCTGTTTCTGTATTCTTGAAATTGGTTCATTTAATTTTAAATCTATCCTTGAATTCCAATCTTGTTTCCTCTTTTTTTCTTTATTCTTAGGTTTTAAGACAAATAGCTTTTGGAACTGTTTTTATAGAAAAGCAGACTATCTTCTACAGTGGGACTTGCTTCAAGTAATTTTTGCTGCAGAAAGTAATAACCTTGTGAAAGTCTGTATTATTAAAATTTGCAACCTCTCAGAATCAGTCTTTGCAGTAATAATAAAGCATTCTTTCTACTATGTGAGCTGCTGTTCTCTGAAGGGAAACAAATTATCAGCTTGTTGTTGAATGCTATTTGTTAATTTTTACTTTCTGTCTTTTAAAAAAAATATTTATTTATTTGGCTGCCTTGGGTCTTAGTTGTGGCGGGCAAGCTCAGTAGTTGTTCCATGTGGGCTCTGGAGCACATGGGTTTTAGCTGCTCCATGTGGGATCTCAATTCCCTGACCAGGGATCAAACACGAGTCCCATGTATTGCAAGGTGGATTCTTAACCATTGGACCACCAGAGAAGTCCCCTGGTTATATCTTGATGTTAATTCTAATCTCAGTTCCTAAGCTGTATTTACCTTTAATGACCTTCTAGGTAACTTTAGCTCATTTTTATTTGTGATGTTTAGAGTTGGATCAAAGGAACGTTTATGTATTCTGATTTGATCCCTCATTGGCAGTATGACTGTGGGTGGTATGATCTTTTCAAACCTCAGTTTCCTCTTTTATAAAATGGGATGGTAGCACCTATTTCATAGGATTATGAGAAATGAGACCATATTTACTAAGTGCTCTAAGTAATGCCTGATATGCAGAAATACATGTTACCTAGAAGGTAGAAAACTTTCTAGGGAGCATAAGGCAGGGTTTAGAAGATCATTGTCAGTGGGACCTTTCATGTTGAAAGCTTCATTTTACTCTCATTTTCAAGATAGTGAAAGCTAATTGATGTAGCTTTATTGTTCCTGTTAACGTAATAGGTTTCTGACAATCTAGTATTGTCTAACTGTTAAATTACCAGTATACATACTGTTTAAAAGATTTGGTCCAAGCACATTATTTTGATGCCCTAGTCATAACATTATTTTTTTATAATGAAACCTAACTTTGAGATTTAGAAATATTCTCCAAGTTGGCATTTATTCTTCTACTTTTCTGTTTAAGGTCCCTAGGGAACTGACACCCATATCTGATTGTCAGTGCTGTTTGAGTTTATCTTCTGCTTTCAGTTGGTTGTAGCTGTCATGTGAGGAAAATGGCTCTTGAAGAACTAGGCACAACTGTGCTCCTGTTAAGCTTCTTTTGTTTGCATTGTTTCTCATTTTCATTCTGTGCCACATAGTAATATAGATGCTATGTCATATATTTTTATCAGCCAAGAAATAAATTTGGTTCTGTTCTATTCAGTCTTTGACAATATTTGATGGTTTTTTTACAATTTTATCATGTTTTTTGATTATACAAAGTGCTTTGGTGGTGGTTCTCAAATGTTGTCAAACTTATTAAAACCATCAGTTCTACTTCTTGGTAGGTTCTCTGCAGAAAGGCATGTGTATATGGATCAGGTACAGATTCAAGAATGTTCACAGCAGCATTATTCACAGTAGTTCAGAACTGGGGAAAAAACCCAAAAGATTTTCAGTGTTCAAATAGGTAAAAAAAAAAAACACTGAGAAATATAGGATGAACAAAGTTCAAAAGCACTAAAATTATATTATTTAGTCACACATATTTGAGTAGTATGACTATAAAGAAATGTGAGAAATTAGGTACCATAAAAGTCGGGATGGTGCTTACCTTTATGGGATTGGAAAAGCAAATGTGGAAGGCTTTGAGGGTGGTGATTAGGTTCCGTTTCTTAATTTGGGCTGTAGTCATTCAGATGTTTTCTCTTTAAAAGAAAAAAAAGACTTTATTCGCCTGTCCATTGTGCTTTATGCACCTTCCTGGATGCTATGTTTTATACTAAATATGGTTTAAAATAGGGAAAAAATGAATAATTACCTCTCTAAAGTAACACTCAAAAAGAGGGAGTTTATTTTAAAAAAAGAACATCTTTATCTTTCAGTTGTGCCAAGGGAAGTAGTTCTTTCAAGACCTGCGGTTATCATTACAAGGAAGTTCTGTTTTGCCTCTGAGGGGTCTCTGACTTGGAGTAATCCTAAAAAGTTGAAGTCTCCACCCCAAGTTTGAGAACTAGTAGTCAGAAACCTTTCTGAAAACAATAATCTTTTCCTTAATATTTTAATTGCAGAGCACTAATGATTCACTGGATTTGATTATATAATCTTAAATAATTTCAGTAGTGATAAGAGCAGCAGGTAATTATTATTTAGCACTTAATGTTCAAAATTTCTTAATGTATTTAATCCTTAGTTTTTTAGAATGAAGAAAATATTCAAATAATTTTTCCAAGTTTGATCTCTTTAAAAATAAACACGTAATTTATTCATCCAGCAAGTATTATTAAGCCTCTTACTATGTGTTTGCTGCTCCTGCTGCTAAGTCGCTTCAGTCGTGTCCTACTCTGTGCAACCCCATAGACGGCAGCCCACCAGGCTCCGCCATCCCTGGGATTCTCCAGGCAAGAACACTGGAGTGGGTTGCCATTTCCTTCTCCAGTGCATGAGAGTGAAAAGTGAAAGTGAAGTCGCTCAGTCGTGTCTGACTCTTAGCGACCCCATGGACTGCAGCCTACCAGGTTTCTCCGTCCATGGGATTCTCCAGGCAAGAGTACTGGAGTGGGGTGCCACTGCCTTCTCCCTACTGTGTGTTTACCTGGCATTATTTTAGCTTTGTGGTGTATAGAAATGAACAAGACACAGCTAGCTTTGCCTTCATGGAATTTACATTGTCTTGAGAAAAAAAAATTAATAGACTAATAATATGTCAAGTAGTGATAAGCCCATTGAAGAAAAAAATGGAAGATTATAAGGCAGTGAAAGTGAAAGTCACTAGTTGTGTCCAACTCTTTGCAACCCCATGGACTATATAGTCCATGGAATTCTCCAGGCCAGAATACTGGAGTGGGTAGCCTTTCCCTTCTCCAGGGGATCTTCCCAACCCAGGAATCGAACTCAGGTCTTCCACATTGCAGGCGGATTCTTTACCAGCTGAGCTACAAAGGAAGCCAAAGAATACTGGGTTGGGTAGCCTGTCCCTTCTCCAGGGGATCTTTCTGACCCAGGAATTGAACCAGGGTCTCCTGCATTGCAGACAGATTGTTTACCAACTAAGCTATCAAGGCAGTTCAGTTCAGTTCAGTCATTCAGTTGTGTCCGATTCTTTGTGACCGCCATGGACTGCAGCACGCCAGGTTTCCCTGTCCATCACTTAAATCCCAGAGCCTACTCAAACTTATGTCCATTGAGTCGGTGATGCCATCCAACCATCTCATCCTCGGTCGTTGCCTTCTCCTCCCACCTTCAATCTTTCCCATCATCAGGGTCTTTTCAAATGAGTCAGTTCTTCGCATCAGGTAGTCTAAGTATTAGCATTTCAGCATCAGTCCTTCCAATGAATATTCAGGACTGATTTCCTTTAGGATGGGCTGGTTGGATCTCCTTGCAGTCCAAGGGACTCTCAAGAGTCTTCTCCAACACCACAGTTCAAAAGCATCATTCTTTGGCGCTCAGCTTTCTTTATAGTCCAACCATTACATCCATTCTTGACTATTGGAAAAACCATAGCTTTGGCTAGACGGACCTTTGTTGGCAAAGTAATATCTCTGCTTTTTAATATGCTGTCTAGGTTGGTCATAGCTTTTCTTCTAAAGAGCAAGTGTCTTTTAATTTCATGGCTGCAATCACCATCTGCAGTAATTTTGGAGACCCCCAAAATAAAATCTGTTATGTTTCCATTATTTCCCCATCTATTTGCCATGAAGTGATGGGACCAGATGCCATGATCTTAATTTTCTGAATGTTGAGTTTTAAGCCAACTTTTCCACTCTCCCCTTTCACTTTCATCAAGAGTTTCTGCCATAAGGGTAGTGTCATCTGCATATCTGAGGTTATTGATATTTCTCCCCGCAATCTTGATTCCAGCTTCTGCTTCATCCAGCCCAGCATTTTTCATGAGGTACTCTGCATTTAAGTTAAATAAGCAGGGTGACAATATACAGCCTTATAGATGTACTCCTTTCCCGATTTGGAACCAGTCTGTTGTTGCATGTCCAGTTCTAACTGTTGCTTCTTGACCTACATACTGATTTCTCAGGAGGCAGGTCAGGTGGTTTGATACTCCCATCTCTTTAAGAATTTTCCACCATTTGTTGTGATTCACATAGTCAAAGACTTTGGCATAGTCAGTAAAGCAGAAGTAGATATCTTTCTGGAACTCTTCTACCTATCAGGGCAGCATGTGGGATTTGAACATATTTGGGATTAAGCTGAGTGAGTTGTACATGTGTCTGGGGAAAGAGTGTGTGAGATGGAGAAAAACCACATGAAAACCCAAGGCAAGCCTAAAGGAGTTTTAAAACAATAAAAATGCCTTGAAGAAATAAACAAAAGGACAGATAGTATTTTAGACTCTGCATGTTAAAGGGTCTCTTTTATAAGTACCAACTCTGCCATTGTGGTGGAAACCAGCCATGGACAATATGTAAATGAATGAACCTGACCATATTCCTATAAAACTTGGTTTACCAAGCAGGCAACAAGCTGAATTTGGCCCTGTGGGGCTGTAGTTGGCTTACAGACCTTGTAGATCGTGGTAGGGACTTAAGATTTTGTTTTAAGGATGATAGAGTTTTGAGCAATAAATTACCCCTAATGTGTGTTTATAATTTTTTGAAGAAGGTGGTACTTCAGTCTTCAACATCCTAGAGAAAGATTGAAGTGGCTTTTAGAACCTGTGTTCATTCTGTTTCATTATTTGCTGTATTAATATAACAAGCATTTGTAGAACCTGTATTATGTGACACAATTGTGTTGAGAAATTATTAATAAGATACCTTGCTGCTTTCACTAGACCTAAAAGATTTATCTTGGTAATCCATGAAAAGTACCTGGCACTGTATCTGATGTATAGTATTTGAAGTAATGAGTATATTCTTCAAAGAGTTTATAGTATGATGGTAAAAATGGACATAAATAAATATATGCAGTATAGCTTAATAGAGACACTCATGAAGAGCTATGGAATGGGAGAGGAGAGATACCAGATTCATCCCAGATAAAGGAAGAGAAGACAAATTCAGTTTTGTGGGATGAGATAAGCTCCTGTGAGATTTCTGGGTGAAGATGTTTGAGAAGTAATTAGGCATCAGGGTTCTGGAAGAAGAGAGCGAGAATGAGACTAGGCCTCAATATGTAGAAATTATTCAAGTATAGCAGGTAGTTAATGCTATTAAAATTTTTTTGAGCTCTCAGAGACTAATTTCTTTTTTCCTGCTTGGTAGAACTATAAAAATTTGTACTCTGCTTTCCCCCAGTGCAGGCAGTGCTGCATTGGAAAGCTTCGTACAAGCCTCTCTCTTACCAGTGCGATGTGCAGAAGAGAGGTTGTGGCGTCAAAGGGCCTACACTTTCAGCATTGGGATAGTTCCTGCCAAATTGCCCTCTAAACAAAACAATCATACTGACTTACACTTCCCCTGACAGGACAGAAAGCTACTCATTTACCCACCCCCTCTCAGTCAGTACTGAAATTCAGTATATTGCCAGCCTGATGGGCAAATAATGCCGTAGTATTGTGTTAGTGGGTAGACCATGGATTTCTCAGGTTTACTAGACATTTGCATTTCTTGGCCTGTGAGTTCTGTGTTCCTGTTCTTTGCCCTTCTTTCCCCTGTGTTATTTGACTTTCTGTTGTTCGTTTTTGGAAGGTGTCATGTCCTTGTTTGCCTTCTTCACTGGCCCTTTCCTCATTCCTTGCTTTGTTTTTTGCTATGAGTGCCTTCTGACATACTGTTTACTTCTTTATTGCCTGCCCTCCCAGCACCATTAGAATAAGAACCAGGAGGGCAGGGATTTTGTCATTTGTTCATTCTAATGTTTCCAACACCTGGGACAGTGTCTGGCACATAATAGGCACCCCCTAGTTAATGGTTCGATGAATGAATGATTAATAATCTTTATCTGTTATTTGTTTTTCAAATATTTTCCCGTGTTTGCTTCCTCTTTAGCTTTGTTTATGGTGAGTTTGATCATGTAGAAAAATTTAACTTACATCAGATCA
The DNA here is from genome assembly GCF_003369695.1 of Bos indicus x Bos taurus. Lineage (NCBI taxonomy): Eukaryota > Metazoa > Chordata > Mammalia > Artiodactyla > Bovidae > Bos > Bos indicus x Bos taurus. Next base: position 17,447,310 of record NC_040097.1, read on the forward strand.
TACCTATTAGTTTTTTCACACATGACTTTTGAAGTCTACAGTTTGCCTACCCCCTTTTTACCCCTTTGTTCCCTTCATTCACTTCTCCCACCTCCCACTCCCCACCTCTGGCAACCACCAGTCTGTTCTCTGTATCTATGAACTTGTATGTTTGTTTGTTTTAAATTCTACATATGAGAGAGATCATATGGTATTTGTCTTTCCCTGTGTGACTTTTCTTAGCCCTGTGTTAGCACTTAGTGTGCACTTAGCACTTAGTGTTAGCACTTAGCACTGTGCTCTTGAGGTCCATCCGTGTTGTCACAAATGGCAAGACTTCATTCTCTTTTATGGCAGAATGATTCTCCATTATATATACATGTCCATTCATCTGTGGGTGCCTTACCTTGGCTGTTGTAAACAATGCTACAGTGAATGAGGGTGTGCATTATTTTTCTTCCAGTTAGTGTTTTTGTTTTCTTCAAGTAAATACCTAGAAGTGGAATTGCTAGATCATATAGTAGTTCTATTTTGAATATTTTGAAGAATCTCCATACTGTTTTTCATAGTGGCTGCATCAGTGTACATTTCCACCAACAATGTGCAAGGGTTCCCTTTCCTCCACATTCTTATTATTTCTTGTCTTTTTGATGATAGCCGTTTTAACAGATGTGAAATGATTTTATCGTATGGGTTTGGTTTGCATTTCCCTGATGATTAGTGATATTAAGCATCTTTCCATGTGCCTATTGCATTGCCTTTCGCTAAGTTGTGTCTGACTCTTGTGACCCCATGGACTGTAGCTTGCCAGGCTCCTCTGTCCATGGGATTCTCCAGGTAAAGAGTATTGGAGTGGGTTGTCATTTCCTTCTCCAGGGATCTTCCCAACCCAGGAATTGAACCTAGGTCTCCTGAATTGCAGGCAGATTCTTTACCAACTGAGCTACGAGGGAAGACTTCATGTACCTATAGGCCATCTGTATATCTTCTTTGGAAAAATCTCTGTTCAAATATTCTGTCCATTTTTAATGAAATTCTTTTTTGCTTTTTGACTTGTTCATACATATTTAGATCATAATCAGAAGAAAATAAAGTCAATGAAAGCCTGAGAAAAAAGGAATGAGCAAGCACATACAAGAAGTAGGAATGAGTCGTATCCTAGAAGCCAAATGAAAAGAGTTTTAAAAAGGAGGCAGTAAACTTTTGATTAAGTATGATGAATGGGTCCATTCATAGTAAAAGAAAGAAGACATAAAACACAAGAACAGAGAGAATGAGAGTAGAAACTTACTTTAGAAACATAAAACAGACATTAGAGGTAGAGATTTTGAGGTTAGAGATTTTAGAGGATGGAAAGAAAATTCTTAATGAGTATGAAGTTTTCTTTTGAGGTGATTAAGGTATTTTGGAACCAGATAAAGCTGGTGGTTCCATACTGTAGTGAATATACTAAATGCCACTTTATTGTTCACTTTAAAATTGATACACTATGTGCATTTAATCCCAGTTTTTTTTTTAGAAAAGACCATATACTGAGGCTCATGAAATTTAAGAACACCAGGGATAAAAGATTCTGAAAATTGTCAAGGAGAAACAAAGGATCTCATACTGTATTATTAATCATAATAAACTAAATAATAATATAGTGATAAATAAACCCTGAAATCATAACAGCTTCATTCACCATTTACTTTTTTTTCTGCTGTGTCACAGGCTTGTGGGATCTTAATTCCCCAACCAGAAGTTGAACCCAGGGCACGGCAGGGACAGCCCAGAGTCCTAACCTCTAGGCCACCAAAGTGAAAGTAGAAGTGTTAGTTGTTCAGTCCTTTCAGACTCTTCGCGACCCCAGGGACTGTAGCCCACCAGGCTTCTCTGTCCATGGAATTCTCCAAGCAAGAATACTGGAGTGGGTTGCCATTCTCGTCTCCATGGGTCTTCCCCACCCAGGAATCGAACCTAGTCTTCTGCAGTGTGGGCAGATTTTTTACCATTTGAGCCACCCATAAGCCACCAGGGACCTCACAGATAGTTCCTTTTCATTTATGCTACATGTCCATGGTGAGGGAGAATATTCTGTTCCATATTGTTACTCAGGAATGGAGATTAATCTGAACACTTTGTTTCTAGAATGGGAAAGGAACAAGTGTAGAAAAGTCTTGCTCTCTTTTAAATGCTTCCGCCTTGGCTAGAACCAGTCACATGGACCTTCTTCAGTTAGGGACTTGCAATGTGCAGTCTTCTCAGGTGCCCAGAAAGGTTAGGCAAACCAGGCACTGCTGAGCACAGAAGTCTCTACCACGCATACTGAGGACCAAGGGTCTGACTGGCAGTAGACTTACCTTCCAATTTGAAGCTAGAAGACAGTGAAACGATTTTTTTTTAAAATTCTGAATGACAGGTTTTCCTGTGAAGTTGTGTATCTGTCAAACCATCAATCAAATGTGAGCATAGAACAGTAGCATTTTCAGAGGAGCAGAGTTACAAAGTTTTTACCTTCTATCCATCTCTTATCCAGAAATTATCAGAGGCAATGTTACACTAAAATAAAAGAGGAAGAGGAGGACTTTCCTGGTGGCACAGTGGACAATGCCTGTCAGTGCAGGGGACACAGGTTCAATCCCTGGTCTGAGAAGATTTCACATGCTTTGGAGCAGCTCAGGCCATGTGCCACAACTACTGAGCCCGAGTGCTGCAACTCCTGAAGCCTGTGTGCCTAGAGCCCATGTTCCACAAGAGAAGCCACCTCAGTGAGAAGCCCATGCACCGCCACTAGAGAGTGGCCCCCACTCTACAACTAGAGAAAGCCTGCACACAGTTAACAAAAGACCCAGTGCAACCAAAAATAAATAATCAGAAACAATATTTGGAATCTGGGAGCAAGGAATTCTGCATAGGATATAGCTCAGACTAGAGCAGGAAGGTGAAAGGACTAGGGGAAGGGAGAAACAGGAATATATGATAGATTGCCTGGTATGTTTGATGATATTGAGAGTTTTAGGGTTCTGTAAGAACTTGGGCTGTGTTTGAGATATATTTTTTAAAATTAGCAAACAAAAGAGGACATTATAAGTTCTAGAAACAATAAATGTTGTATAAGAAGAAAAATATAATTATGGCATATAACTCAGATGCAAATAATAGTCATAAATTCTGATTGCAGATGGACAAAATGTAACTCTTATTTAGAATATGAGAGCTTACTCATCTGTAAGAGATTATCAGTAAATAATGCCTAAAATGGAAAAGTTAAGAAGTAGCAATATATTACTTAGAAATGTGAATGTAAATACCAAAAGAAATAACTAAAAGTTAAAAGTTGTTGTCTGTGGGAAGTGATTTTTCAGGAATGGAATGGGGTAAAACAGAGGCTGAATAAAACATCCTACATTATGTATCTTGTAAGATTAATGCCTTTTGAAATTATCTAAATTTATGACTTTGTCTTTTCTTTTTATCAAGGAGGTAGGAGCAAACAGTGCCACACGCCACACAGAGCCTATATGAAATGAAAATTATGAGTGATCTCAGAGCTCTTTCAGTGGTTGGGTGATTGCTATAGACCAACTTGCAGTGGGTTGAAGGGGAGAAGAATAGAGAAATTATTTCAAATATTGTAAAAGTGTAAATTGAAGGAGACCAAGTGACATACATCATCAGATAATGGGATATACAGAATTACATGTATTATCCTCCTGACTGGAAAGGTAGAATATGAAAAATCAACTTTAAATAAATGATAAAGAAACTATATTATACAGAGAATGAATGCCCCATAAAATTTTTTTTAATTTATTTAAATAGTTAGCTCTTCTAAAATGATTCCTTTTACTGAAACATGTCATATAGACATCTCTGCTAAATTTTATCAATAGGGAAAAGTAAGCTGTTGGTATGATTTGTATTCTTTATCTAAATGAAATACCTTCCTGGAATTCCTTTATTTCAAGTTAATATTGTTGATTTAAAGAGTGTTGCTTTGTTTTTTCTGAGTCTTTTAAAAAGTGCAAGACTATTACAATAAGGTAAAAAAAAGATTTTTAATAATAAAATAAGGCGAAAATTAATGAAAACTGAAGGCAGATTGTTTCCTTACTCTCGGGTTTCTGCATTAACCGGATTCCTCTAGTACAGTTCAAGTTCTCTTAGTTCCCCCTTCCAGGTTCAAGTTTTTGTTCAAGCCTAGTCATGGGAGTAATGCTATCATCTTTAAATTTGGTCATGGAATGTGTTACACTGCCCTGCTCAGGGAAGTGCTTGCTGCTCAGTTTGGGCTTGGGTAGTAACGTTTATTTTCTTTGGCAGAGAAGCTGATCGTCGAGGGGCACCTAACCAAAGTAGTAGAAGAGACAAAGCTTTCAAAAGGTTCGTTTTCTGTGGGGTTTCTGTGGCATTTTTCTGTGGGTTTTGACAACTCTTGGATAATGAAGGTTAGTGTACATTTCCAAGGTCATAGCACTTTATCCATCAATTTATGTCTTATAGCTCACAATCCAGTAATAGTACCAGATAATAATATAAAACAGTTGGAGTTCTGTCTTAAGAAGGATATGTTCATTGGAAGGTTTCTTTTTAAATGGGTATATACATGTGGGGTTTTTTAAATCTTGGAATAGGTTTCATTAGCTACTAAAGATTTGTTGTGATCTCTGTCTCACTTCCAGCATTATTTTCAGCTTTGATCTAAAATTTTTAATCAAATAGAGTATAAATCTTGTTTGAAACAGATGAAAAATGTTTTCAGTTCTCTTTTTCTAGTTATTGTATGTTTAATATTTGTTATGATATTTAATATTATCTTAATTGCTGGCATCTCAGTTTGGTTTAAACAAAAGTGATTATGTAGAACCTTATATTTTGTGATGAATAGTCCTATAATTGCTTGAAGTAATTTATTCTGTTAATTATTTTCTATAAAAAAATTGTCAGACCTTAGAAAAGAAAAGTAAGTTTTAAAGCATCATGTTGTCAAGTCATTTTTATGTGTAGGGAAATTTGGCAAATAAATTTAGTGGAATATGTTCATTATTCCTTCTAGGACTTTTTATCAGGAGAACATGTCAGTATAAAATTTAAAACTAAATTCAAAATCATTTGGGTCAGTTAAAACAATGAATAATAAAAGGTTGCTGTACTCAGTTTCATTAATTCTGTTTTATGACAGTAACTGGATCCATTTGGCTTTTAAAAATATTTAAAAGGATAGTGTTATCCCAACTATCTGGTGGCTTCCATTTGGAACTTTGTGCACGGCACATGCCATATTTGGGGAAAGAATGCATAAAATATGCATCACTAATATTGTTCTGGCAAACAGGCATTGAGTTTCAGAACAGTGAACTATTTTTAGTACGTATGGCAATTTATTTCATCTTATTAAAGTGAGATGAGAACAGATTTTAAAATAGCTTTTACTTCACCAACTAAATACCTATTCAGATTAGTTGGTTAAATAGCCAACACTTTGATGTAATATAGCCTTAAAAAAATCAGTGTTGCTTTTAATTAAAGAAAAGTATCTTGCTACCTTTGTGCTTCTATTTAATGCATTATGAATTTGAATTTATTTCCTTGAAATAACATGATGTCATTATTGAAAAAGAAAATGTTATGATTTCCTTTTGAAATCTGGCTATAAAATATGTATTGAAAACTTTAAAGAGCATGCTTAACAATTTACTAGCGGTTTCACTTCTGAGTTTTTATCTTAAAAAGGAACAAATTGGACAGATGTACAAGGACGTTTGTATTGTTTAAAAGCAAAAAGAAAACATAAGCATCCAGTAATAAGGACATTTATTAAATAAGTTATAGCAAGTGTGTCCATGCAAGTGAATAGAATACATCCTTTAAGAATGGTAGTACAGAAAGTTCCCTGGCAGCCCAGTGTAAGGACTCAGCACTTTCACTGCCAGGGTCTGGGTTCAGTCCTTGGTTGGACAGCTAAGATTCTGCAAAGCCTAGTGGCACAACCGGAAAAAAAAAAGGGAAAGAATGAATGCTAATACAGATATAAGTTTTATATACCCAGAGATTTTTCTGTCAGCTCTCAGCATTTTACTGGCACTAACCACAGTTGGCATGCAGAGGTATATTAATCCCTGTAACAAACTAACATGGCTGAAATAAATTACATTTAAATGCTTTATATCTGGCTATAAAGTATTTTCTTTTGGATTTGGCTGGATTATTTTATTTTTTAAATACTTTCACTGGTGATGTTTTTAATAGAATTTTCTGCATTGAAAAATATCAATTGCTAGAAATTGCCAGTTACTAGTTGTTACAAATCTTGGTGGTATTAATGTTTCCTTCAGGTATTTCACCTAATGCAAAATGCAGTTGTAGGTTACCCATGCCTTCTATTTAAGCCCTGACTCAACTTGCAGTCATTTTATGTTTATGGTAGATTTGTTATGAAATTAAAAGACGCTTACTCCTTGGAAGGAAAGTTATGACCAACCTAGGTAGCATATTCAAAAGCAGAGACATTACTTTCCAACAAAGGTCAGTCTAGTCAAGGCTATGGTTTCCCAGTAGTCATGTATGGATGTGAGAGTTGGACTGTGAAGAAAGCTGAGTGCCAAAGAATTGATGCTTTTGAACTGTGGTGTTGGAGAAGACTCTTGAGAGTCCCTTGGACTTCAGGGAGATCCAACTAGTCCATTCTAAAGGAGATCAGTCCCGGGTGTTCTTTGGAAGGAATGATGCTAAAGCTGAAACTCCAGTACTTTGGCCACCTCATGCGAAGAGTTGACTCATTGGAAAAGACTTTGATGCTGGGAGGGATTGGGGGCAGGAGGAGAAGGGGACGCCAGAGGATGAGATGGCTGGATGGCATCACCGACTCAATGGACGTGAGTTTGAGTGAACTCTGGGAGTCGGTGATGGACAGGGAGGCCTGGCGTGCTGCAATTCATGGGGTCGCAAAGAATTAGACACGACTGAGTGACTGAACTGAACTGAACTGAAAGATGGCAGTAGAAAAAAAAGAATTTGTCAAACAGCGGATTTAATTTCAGGTTCTACCAGCCACTGGCTTTGTGCCCTTAGGCAATTTACTTTAGTACTTTAAACCTCAGTTTCCTCATTTATAAAATGGGATCAACAGTATATAACTTACAGGGTCTTGTGGAAATTTAATGGCATACTGTTTATAAAGCAGGAAGCACCTTTCTGTTAGCAAATGTTAGTTCTTCTCTCCCCCCTTGATTCTTGATCTTGCTCTCTTTGCAAATAATGGTTCCAGTGGTATAAGAACTGGCCTATGTTTGTTTTGCCCATCCATTGTTATGTCTGCTTGAAGATATAGTGAAAACAGTCACCTTATTGTAGACTTGCCAGTTTGGGAGTAGTTTGGTATTGATGTTGGTAGCTTTCCATTTACCCTTCTTATATATACTATCGCTATGCATTTTATTAAGTAAGTACTACAGAAAAAATCAACTGGTGCTGTGGTTCATGGGGTCGCAAAGAGTCAGACACAACTGAGCAACTGAACTGAACTGAATGAATTTTATTACAGGGAAGTTGGGTGCTGCTTCATAGCTGAAGAGTAGAGGTTTGAAATAGTAGAGTCTCTTGTCACTCATTTGTTGTGTCATATTCGTCTTGAATAGATTTGATTTGCCTCCATATAATAACTGTAGTGTCAAGACACAACAATGATGCCACAGGACTTGACTTGCAGTAAACTGTGTCTTTAATCATCTCTTTTTGGAGCACCTCCTACATACTGTGCCTTGTTTGGACTGAGGATATAGCAGTTAATAAAACAGACAAAGATTCCTGCACTCATGGAGCTTATATTCTACTAAGATCTTAATGGAAACCTCTAAGGCAATTTTAACTTCCTAGCTACTGTTCCAAATAGGAAATAAAAGTTGCTTGTAGGCCAGAAGAATATGTCTGAAAATACATTCCTCTTGGTTTACCTTGATACCTTGATGGTAAAATTGCCGAGAATATTAAAATTAGAAGTCTTTTTGTCTTTTCCGTTCTGTTCCGACAGAATGGTTTCTTTTCTTTCTATATATTGATAAGATGTATTCACCTCCCTTATTTGAGACTGTAACTTTGTGATCAAAACTAGTACATTCAGAACTGTCTAACTAGAACACACTGAATGCACATTAGAGGCCTCAGATTAGATTCCCATGGGCCTCAGCGGTCAGTGACTTCATGTCTAATCCAAGCTCACTGTCTCTCAGCAGCTGGTCTTTGATTAGAAATGGCAGTGAGAAAAGATGCAAAAGACCTCTTACAATCCATCACTCATTACACAAGTTAAGCCACAAATTTAGGCTATTCTTATATGGAATAGCCATAATATGTTATATTTCAATATTGTATTAATTATTTTGACAGTGATAGTTTCAGATATGTTTCTGACTACTTCTCAGATGAAAGATATCTCTTGATTTAGTTGATTATGAAAACAGTGTATATTCACTCTAATTTTTCACACAGTTTATTACAGTGTGAAGTTAGAAAGTAAATGTGCAACCCTACCTTCAGAAATGACCATTGTTATCTCTGTGGTATGTTCAGCTCTTTTCAGTCTAAACAGAGTCACATTATACATAACAGACTTTACTTTTACTTAATAGTAGTGAATCTATCTTGAACATTTTCCATTTGGTAATGAACAATGCTGCAGTGAACATCCTTATGGATATATACTATTGTTGCCTATTATTTCCTTAGGAAAAAGTACTAGAAATGGATATGCACATTTACGTTTTTGATACAGATTACCAAAAACAGTATAGTCCAGTGCATAACATTGTAAAAAGTAATTATATATCTACTGAATTTATAATCTCATTGAGGAAATAAGATATATGTATATACAGAGAATGCTATAAAACAACATGATTAATGATAGAAACATATGTCCCAGAGAAGATACAATAAAAAAGGAGCAACATGCTGGAGAAATGAAGACTTCCTTAGAAGTGATGGGCTTAAGCTATATCTTAGTATAGATTGAATAGGCCAAGTAGTGAGAATGGTCCTTAAGTTTAAGGAAATACCAATTTAAGCAAAGAATTTAAGGCTTGTGGTTCAGGTACTGTTGCGTTTTCTTTAGATATAAAAGGCTGTTAATGTTCTTTTTTCAGTGTTACTTTTAATTTTAAAAAATAATGGTAATTTTTTAAAGAGTTTTTGTTATGAGTATAAATATTACTAAGGCAACCTAACTAGTGTTTTTATATAATAGAATCATTTTCTTTCCTCATCTTCATACAATGTCCACATTGTCCTGGAAATTTTTGCTATATTTGTTGCAGTTCTCTGAATACTTTAGCAAAGCTTGCTTCATTTTTGTTTCCAGTTGGCCAGTGGACAGCCTTGAACAAAAGCCCCAGTCCTCTGCACAGCAGTCATGATCCACATTATAATTTAATCTGAACTCCGTGTAATAAGCAGCATTCCATTTGGGACTAGAGTGGTGAAGAAGTAAGAGCTTCAGTGACCTCAGTTAATTTTAAAAGTATTTTGCATACCAGTAGATTTAGAGCACGCATAGCCTGAAGCAGTTTTACTGATACAAGCTTTTTAATTGTAACATGATTCTACCTTTTGTTTTTTTTCCGACTTGTTAGAAAACCAGGCAAGAGCAAAGGAATCCGACTTGTCAGATACTCTGAGTCCAAGCAAGGAGAAAAGTAGCGACGACACTACAGGTGAGTTTTAACCTAAGGTTTATAACTCTGCAGATGTTATTGTTACTTATTGTTGCCTACCAAGCAGTTTAGGTATGCAGGTTGGTGTGGGTGGAGATTTCAAAATTTGTATTTGGGAAGGAAAAGCAGTGCTTCTATTTATCAAATGAGTCCCTTGATAATTTGGATAAATTTTAAAACTACTTACAATGATCCAAATATAATAGCTGTATAAGTTTCACTTACTTATTTTGAAAAGGATAGCTTGCTGATAGAGTTTACTGTTTATAATTCTCTTTTTTCCCCCCTCTGTAGACGCCCAAATGGATGATCAAGACCTAAATGAGCCCCTTGCGAAAGTGTCCCTATTAAAAGGTACCTTAACATGTTTTTATGACATTTAAACCAGGGCATTGGATTCACCCTTGCCACAAATTCAGTTCCAAGTATTACGTGATGTTTTGAGTTTTAGTTAGAAGAGTAAGATAGCTTGTCTACAGTAGCAGAAACTAAAATTTAAAATGTTGATGTTGGTGCTTAAATACTTTAAAGAAAAATGTTTAGATTGTAAAATAATTTGAGTCAATCAAAGTTATTTGTAGGGCAAAGCAGTAAGTGGTAGAATGTGAAATATAGCTGTGGGTTTTTTGTGTTTACCTTGATGTCTCTGACAGGAACTCTATCATTTTTAATGTAAATTAGAAAAAGTTAAAAATATTAACTTTCTTGAAAGAACTACCTATTTAAGTGCCTTAGGGTGTCTTTTTGATAAATCTGTGACTGCCAGCATTTAGTCTCTTTTATAATTGCTTTATTGTACACAAGAAAAGTTGACATATAAGTCCAGCTCAGTAGGTTAAGCATTTTAGTAGGTATGGACCAATACCAGGCAAGTCTCAGAAAACAGCAGCAAAAGCAGCCTGTGGAGGTTTCTTTGTATAGAAATGTTTTTGCATCTGGCTGGGCTCTTAAGGGATCGCCCAGTTCAGACCCTAGGTTTGGGATTATATAAAGGGAGCCTTGGGCTTCCCAGGTGGCACAGTGGTAAAGAATATACCTGCCAAAAAAAAAAAAAGATAAAAGAAAATTTAAAACAACAAAAAAGAATACACCTGCCAGTGCAGAAGCTGCAAGGGATGTGAGTTCAATCCGTGGATCAGGAAGATCCCTCGGAGGAGGAAATGACAACCCACTCCAGTAGTCTTCTCTGAAAAATTGTATGGACAGAGGAGCCTGGTGGGCTGCAGTCCATGGGGTCACAAAGAGTTGAACACGACTGAGTGACTGGATGCATGCATGTGCATAATGCTTTCACACACACACACACACACACACAGAAGCCTTGATTTCACTCTGCATGATTATGCTGCTCTCCTAGCACATAACAATTAGAATTGGAAGTGGTTAGCAACGAGGTTACCCAGATTCTCTAAGAATTCCTTGGTCTGGGCATCATGGCCTTCTGTTTTCTTCTCCCATGGATCCTGAAGCTGACATAGCTGTTTTGAGCCACCTTTGATTGAATTCCCTTACCAGGAGAAGTCCTGAAGATTACTGGTCCAGGGAACCAGTTGCCAACCTGCATTTAAGTATGATCATAGTTTCCCATATTCTTCCTGATCTATACTCTTCTCAGATGACCTCTAGTGTTTGAGACATGGCTTTTCTTTTCTTTTTTTTTTTTTTTTTGAGGAAAAAAGCAAACAGAAGTTTAAAATAAGGAAAGTGACAAATCTAGCCAAACCTTGAGAGTTGTAGACAGTAGCCCCTTTATTTTATTCAGTGAAACCCTATGCCTGGCTTCGTGAACTATTATCTTCAAATTTTATTATTTCCCTTTTTAAAAAACAGTCAATCTTTATTTAGAATTATACGCTATCTGTGTGTTAGTCATCCAGGATTAGGAAAGGCATCTAAAGTAGATTAAGCAGTCACCATGAGCTATAAATGAAATGATGAAACAGTAGTAATTTTCCTTGAAATATTATTTTCAGTCAACATATGTCACTTTTGAAAGAGAAATAAAGCTGTGGCTTGATCCACAGGTTTTTATGTACTTGAAATCATTTCCATAAAAAGGGTAAAAAGAAAACTGGAATTCAGACCCAGTAGTATCTAATGCAGTTTTGCTTCCTTTAGGGAGCCATGCCAGAGACCTCAGTGGTTTCAAAGTCTGATAAGACTGTCCTTGGCATTTGAGGAGTTTCTAGTCAAACTGGCAACAGAAGAGGTATAGATGATAAGCTGTTTCTCGTGGTTGTTGCCATTAGGAGTCAAAGAAAGGGAAAAGAATGTCCAGATTATATATTTGTTTCTTTTTGTTTATCTCAGAAGATGGGTAAGAAAGGCATTTCGTGGAAGATGTATCATTTGCAATGACTCTGAAAGTGTCATACCACAAAATAGCTGAACTTGAATCTCGTCAAGATTCTAGATTCAACTGCCAACTTGCAGGACATGTAAAGAACAAGGGACGTAGTGTAAATGATGTGGTAGACAATGTGATGTTTCTGGTTTGGCACATGTTGAACAGTACGGTTTTTTATAGGTCCTGGCTTGCCTGAAACCATTTATACCCATTGTCCCAGCATAATTATTAAAAGCTCTTCCTTCCAAGTTCACATGTGCCCCCAGTTTTGTATTGTCACCCTTGGAACCAGAAGCGGTTGGAGTGTAAGGCAGAAACTAGGACCAGAAAGTCATTTTCACTTAATTCTGTGACATTTATTGAAGCAGGAGATACAGAGATAAGACACATGAGAAGGCTACAGTCTTATGGGAGAAGGAGACATTTTGATAGAGTCATAAATGTTTTAGTAGGTGTGGTGGAAACTTTGGAGAGTGTAGCTAATTTCCTGGCTAGGGGCAGAGATGGGGTAGAGCAGTAGTCAGGATGGGCCTTCCAAATGAGTTGGTTAAAGGTAAGTAAGAGTACCCAAGAGTGAAAAGGGAGGCATACATTTCTTTAAAATAGTGCTGACATTTACAAATAGGACTGTTTAATATAGCAGTAACATTTACCAGTAGGAAAGTGTGGTACAGCACAGGCTGTGTTGGGCAAATGTGGAGAAAAATGACTGGGCCAGAAAGAAATGTTTGGGAATTCTCTGCATACGGATGGACTGTGATAGCAAGGGAAATTTATAGAGAAAGAAGAGCAATAGGAAGATCAAAGGAGCCAACAAAAAATCCAGTTGTCAAGAAGGGAGCCAGCTGGTCAGAAGGACTAGCAAAGTAAGAGGCTGCTCTTTGAGGTCCCCTAATCTACGACAGAGGAGGCAAGAATATACAATGGAGAAAAGACAGCTTCTTCAGTAACTAGAGCCGGGGAAACTGCACAGCTACCCAGAAAAGAATGAAATTAGAACACTCCCTAATACCACATACAAAAGTAAACTCAAAATGGATTGATGGCCTTAATGTAAGGCCAGACACTATAAAACTCTTAGAGGAAAAAAAAAAAAACTCTTAGAGGAAAACATAGGCAGGACACTCTTTGACATAAATCAGCAATATCTTTTTTGATCTACGTCCTAGAGTAATGAAAGTAAAAACAAAAACAAATGAGACCTAATTAAACTTAAAAGTTTTTGCACTATAAAGGAAACCATAAACATGACAAAAAGACAACCCTCACAGTGGGAAAAAGTAGTTTCCCACTGACAAGGGGTTAATCTCCAGAATATACAAACAGCTTATACAGCTCAATATCAAAAATAAATAAATAAACAATTTAAAAATGAGCAGAAAACCTAAATAGAAATTTCTTCAAAAAAGACATCCAGGTGGCCAACAAACACATGAAAAGATGCTCAACATCTCTATTAGAGAAATGTAAATCAAAACTACAGTGAGTTATCACCTCCCACAGTCAGAATGGCCATTGTTTAAAATCTACAAACAATAAATGCTGGAGAGGGTATAGAGAAAAGGGAACCCTCTTACATTTTTGGTGGGAATGTAATTTGATACAGCCACTCTGGAGAACACTGTGTGTGTGTGTGTGTGTGTGTGGTTAGTCACTAAGTCATGTCCAACTCTTTGTGTCCCTATGGATTGTTGCCCAGCAGGCTCCTCTGCCTGCCTGTTGTGAACAGGGCTGCAATGAACAGTGAGGTGCATATATCTTTTTGAATTATAAATCTCCATTTTTAGTTTTTTAAGGAGAACAGTATAGTGTTCCTTAAAAAACTAAAACTAGAACTACCATATGACCCATCAGTCCCACTCCGGGTCATATCCCTGGAGAAAACCATTATTCAAAAAGATACACACACCCCAGTGTTCATTGTAGCGCTGTTTACAATAGCCAGGACATGGAAGCAAGCTAAATGTTCATCAGCAAAAGAGTGAATAAAGGAGATGTGGTACATATGTACAATAGAATATTACTCAGCCATAAAAAAGAGTGAAATAATGCCATTTGCAGCAACGTGAATGGGCCTAGAGATTATCATTTTAAGCAAAGTAAGTCAGAACGAGAAAGACGAATACCATCTCACTTATATGTGGAATCTGAAATACAGCACAAATGAACATATCTATGAAACAGAAACAGACTCACATAGAGAAGAGACTTGTAGTTACCAAGGGGGAGGTGGAGTGGGGAAGGGAAGGATCAAGGGTTTGGGATTGATCGATGCAAGCTATTATATATAGGATGGATAAATAACGGTGTCCTGCTGGGTAGCACAGGGAACTATAATCAATATCCAGTGATAAACCATAATGGAAAAAATAGGAAAAAGAATATTTGTATAATTGAGTCAGTTTGGTATACACAGAAATTAACACAACATTGTAAATGAACTTATAAAAAAAGATAAAGGCATCATGACACTTCCTATTTAATACTCCTAAAAAATAAGGATGTTATCCTGTATAATGACAAATCCAGAAGTGGGCAGCTAGAACCTGGGCAGACTTCCATATATGATGCTGAAAGAGAAATTTTGTAGTTGCTATGATAATGCATCTGCCACTGGAAAAAATCTCTCTTGCTTTTCCTCCACCCTTACCATGACTTTTCAAAGGAAGAATTGATAGACTGGCTAAAGTAGATGAACCTAGAGTTAGAATTTTTGACAGGGAGAAGATATGAGGATGAAAACACGTGTTTATAATATCTGAGACCTATTGTGTTTATATCATGAAATTTTATTTTTCTTTTCTGATGGATTGAAGTTGTTACGCCTGAGCTATTGTAAACCAAAGTAATAGTCGAATAATAGAATAGTAATAGTAAAATAATAGAATATACTAGAAGAGTATGGCCTACCTGATGATGCATTTATTTCAGGCAGGGTTCAGTAGTAGAAAGTTTTAATACAGTGAAAGACGAGCGGAGTGACTAGAGAGAAAAGAGGGAGGGAGCTTATTTGAGATGTAATGCTGGTTCTGATGTATTTTGATAAAATCACCAAGTTACATTATTTAATAATTAAGAAAATATTTACTTGTTATGTACGTGACATTGAGGAAACAGTGATGACAGAGTAAGCACAGTGGAGCTTTCAGCTTAGTTTTTATTTTGTATTCCACAACTGGGGAAATCATGCTAAAATGTTTTTTCTTGAGGAAAAGTTTCTTTCTGTTTTTCCATTTCCAGTTATGTTGCAAGTGAAAAATTTCTGACCTGTTATCAAGGAATTTCAAAATTGAATAAGAATAGCATTATGCCCATATTACTAAATATCAAGCCTT
This sequence comes from Bos indicus x Bos taurus, assembly GCF_003369695.1. Taxonomy (NCBI): domain Eukaryota; kingdom Metazoa; phylum Chordata; class Mammalia; order Artiodactyla; family Bovidae; genus Bos; species Bos indicus x Bos taurus. Next base: position 17,462,660 of record NC_040097.1, read on the forward strand.
GCATAAGTTCTGCATAAGCCTTACATAAGTGAAACATAATTTATTATATACTAGTATATGTTTTATAGTACCATTGCCATTAATTACTAAATATATATTTAATTGTATTTATGTTCTTTCTCCAGGGTAAAATGACTAAAATGCTTAATATAATATGCTTCTAAATTTTATTAAACTTAGTTGTGCTGTGTTGTTAACTATGCATGTCTAAACATGAGAAAGATTGCTAATCTTTGGTTGTAGAGATTATATCATACTAACTCTTGCTTTTAAAATAAACATATTTTTGTCAGATGACTTGCAGGGTGCACAGTCAGAAATTGAGGCAAAACAAGAAATTCAGCATCTTCGCAAGGAATTGATTGAAGCCCAGGAACTAGCTAGAGCAAGTAAACAAAAATGCTTTGAACTTCAAGGTGAGATAAAGATTACTTTGACTCTTCAGGGGATGTGAAAGCAACAAGATATTACTGAATGGCCCCAAGTCCAGAGGCATGGTTATCCTCTTCCAAATCCATGACTTTACTAGATATGTGATCTTGGAACTTTACTTATCCTCTCTGAGCTTATGATTCAGATCAGTTAAGTAGAGACAGTTATAGTGGTATGACTTTCTTCTGAAGATCAAGAAGGACCTGTTAGAATGAAAGATTTTAAGAGTTAATTACATATTAAGTACAATAGAAGGAAAAAAACATAGAAATATTAATTTCTAAGTTTTAATTATACCTAATATTAGCTACTCAACATAAGATAAGGGACATTTATATTCCCTGCAGTTTTACAGTGTGTTCTAAAGTAAATGAGAGGAGCCAGGCAAAGTTAAGGTAGAGAATCTTCAAATGTCCCAACCACTTTTTATTCTAGTAGCTTACTTAATTATACAGTCATAGGCCAGTTGAAGTCAGTGCTGTCCCTAGAGCTAACCTTTTTGTATCATTCACAGTAGTTATCTAGTTGCAGTCGATTAGTACCTTACAAAGTCTTAGAATCCTCATGTTCTCTAAAATGGCCTTCCTCACCAGAAGGAAGATTTGTATCCAACAGGGAACCGTGGACTTCCTGTCAGTAAGTACTTACTATGTACTTGACAGTGAACATAAGGATTCTAAGTCTGGTTTTCAAATTTAAGCTCACAATGTTGATTAACAGCTGTCAAGAAGGCTTCTAAAGTAAAAAACAGCATATATTATCTCAGCCATATAAGATGTAGAAAACTCCTATTCAGTTGATACATTTATTACTTACTTACTACTGTTTTGTGCTCCTAAAAATCTTTAAACTACCTGATTGCTAATACTGCTAATACTTACTGCCTAACTTTTGTTTCCTTCCGTGAGCTTTAGGAGAGAGTTTCTTAGGATTTTCCAGTTGCTCAATTCTGAATATTTTCATTAAATCACAAAATTAGACATACTGTACTTTACTTCTAGCTCTTTTGGAAGAAGAAAGAAAAGCCTATCGAAATCAAGTCGAGGAATCCAGTAAACAAATACAGGTTCTTCAAGGTATGGAACACTTCAGGGCTATTTGGGATTGTTACTGTTTGTTTGTTTGTTTGTAGTAATTCAAAAGAAATGGAAAGTAAGAATGCAAAGGGCTCCCATTTTTCATGGCTTTGATTCTTCTGTAGAATCTGAGACTGTAACTGGCTCTTGGTGGCCTTTTCTTTTTTTTTTAGAGGGGATTCCCTAGTACTGCAATAGTACTTCCCACTTGGAGTGGGGAGAACAAGAGTGAAGATATGAATTTGTAAGACTGTCATTTTCTGGGTTACATAGTGACTTACTATAGAGGAGGCCTTCAGACAGGATATCAGTTTGAGTCGGTCGGTGCATCAGCACTTTTAGCTTGTTGGTGATATTATTTCTAATGCTCCTAGCACACTTGTGTTGCAACAAAAATTGTTTACTGCGTGGAATATAACAGTGGTCCCTGCACTACCTTCATTGGCAAAGGCTGCTTTTCATACCCATCATTTTGCTCTTTGTGTGGGCTGTCACAGAGTCTTTACAGAAACGACCTGAAAGACACCTGTCTGTCCAGGGTTTTCTTTGAAGCAGAGCTTCTGGTACTTTGAGGCTATAATTGTGAGATGCTTCAGGAGATGTCTTTCCCATGCCATTGTAAAATCCCTAAAGTAAAATTAATTTGCCTTCATCGTCAGAGAAGGAACCAATGTTATTTTAAAATATTTGTTTTAGTGGCAGGGTAGAAAGAAATTAAATAGACAGGTAACCCCTGCTGAGATGAAATGGGGAGTCAATGTGAAACCTAGGGTATTTGCTCTAAAATGCCCAGAGAAAAACCAGTCTTTTGGGTTTTTGTTTCTTCTTTTTGAGTCGGACATTTCAGTTATTTTAAAAATGTAATTGTATTATGGTCAAACAAGAATTTCTGGGGTAGCTGGGTAGATGAATTTTTAAATTCATGAGAGTTCTTCACAGTTTTATTACAGTTTAATGCTATTATCCATTAGTTTACATAAATCTGACTTGTATCTATATTTCCATCCTGTATTGTGTATGGACAGTTATCCCTGAAGGTTCATGTAGTGGTGCCTCTTGTGGTAAAGCTGCCTTACGTGAGCATCATTGAGTGCCCCCTAGTGCCAGCATGTATATTTCATGATTTTATCCACAAATCCATGGTCATGTAATCCCTGGCCATCGTGCCCTTCCAGACTTTGAGGTTGTTAACCTCTTACTGCTTCCCACAAACTTAAATGGTCTAGTATTTAATGTCTATTTATGAGGCAACCTCTTCCTCCCCAAGCCTGAAATCCTCTTATTTTAATTGTTCTTTTCTACCTAACAAATTTTTTTATACTTATAATTTTCTTGTGTTATAGTAACCAAGACCAGTATTCTAGTTCTGAACCCAGTATGATTTTATACAGATTGTTTCCAGTTCACATCAACAAGACCAGAGCTTTAAAAAATATACCTCTGACTGGGCAGTATTCAGTAACTTTTATTAATTCATTAATTCAACTGATAATCCTTGGTTCTTTACTCTTCTAGTCTTGAGGATAGTATACATGAGATGTACAGTGTAGTGAAAAAGATGAACAATAAGCAAATAAGTATATAGTGTGACATCCAATAAGAGCAGAGTAAAGGACTAGAGAATGACAGTGGACTATTTTTAGATAAGCCATGAGAGAAAACTTCTTTAAGGAATTGACAATTCAACAGAAAATTGAGTTAAGAATATCAAAGGTTTTATTAATGTTTGCCATCTAACCAAGTAGTTCTATGTTTATGAATTCACCCTTATGGGGGGAAAAATCAAGATTGCGTTATATTGTCATGAGTAATTAAAAACAGCATAATATATCTGAAATAAAGGATTAGTGAAGAAAGTTAATATAGCTATTTTGTCGTTAAAAAATATTTATCACCCACAGCATAGAGAGCACTGTATTTATTATGATTGCTCCCAATTTTTGTTTTTATATATGTATAAATGCTTAGAAAAAAATCTGGGAAAATAAGTACCAAATGTTAGAAGTAATTTTCTCTGTGTGGGAGAAATAAAGATCACTTTGAGCTTTTTTCCTCTCTTTATGTTTCTGTATTTTGATGTTTCATGCATTAAACATGGATTGCTCGTACAGTTTAATCAAAAGCAACAAACGCTCTGACAGCCTGGGCTGTGCAGTAACTACAGTCCCATATGGACTGTTCTTTTATTCCTGATTACTTGAACTAAGAAAATGATGAGTAACTATACTTTTGTAGCCCAACTACAGAGGTTACACATCAATATTGAGAATCTCCGGGAGGAGAAGGACAGTGAAATCGCAAGTACTCGAGATGAATTGCTTAGTGCCCGAGATGAAATTTTACTCCTTCATCAAGCGGCAGAAAAGGCTGCCTCTGAGCGGGACACTGACATTGCTTCTTTACAAGAAGAGCTTAAGAAAGTGCGAGCTGAGCTTGAGCGGTGGCGGAAAGCAGCATCTGAATATGAGAAAGAAATCATGAGTTTGCAAAATAGCTTTCAGCTTCGGTGTCAACAATGCGAGGACCAGCAGAGGGAAGAAGCAACCAGGCTGCAAGGTGAGAAATGTCCTTTACGTAAAGCTGTTAATGCTTGACACTGATAACTTCCTAACTTGTACTGAATAACACAGTCAGGCTAATTTTCTCTTCCATAACGATTGATTGTATAAAAGCAATGTTTTTATATTGGGGCTATATACATTCTTCACATCTATAAGCTCTACAGTGAATTGAAAAAATTTGCAATTTTACATTTATTTATTTAAATACTATTAAGAATTATTTGTCTTGTAAAAGTGAAGTGGGGAAAAAAAATATTACTCAAGTTCAGGGTGATGAGAACTTTGCTGAGGCATAACTGCAAAGTAACAGAAATCAAGGAAAAGCCATATAAAATCTTTGTTTTTTAAGGGGGAAAAATAGTTACGTTTCTGTATTAACAAATGTGTTTTGGGACTATTTTAGGTGAACTAGAGAAGTTGAGAAAGGAATGGAATGTATTGGATACCGAATGCCGTTCTCTAAAAAAGGAAAATGTTTTGCTATCTTCAGAACTGCAGCGGCAAGAAAAAGAACTGCACAAGTATGCACGAACTCTTATTTAGGTTCAAAATATTTCTGTATCTTAGATTTTCATCTAAATTTAATTTAGTTTTGATATTGAAATATCTTTTGGAACAAAATATTCAGCCAGACTCTTTTCTGGCTACTTGGTAGGTTAACCCCACTAAGTGAGTACTGAAGCCCTTTTTTTCTGGCACCACCTCTATGTCCTTTCCTTTGGGTGTACTCATGGAATACAGATTCATTAAATGCCCCTTCCCACCCCCATTCCCGAAAGCTCTAAACAAACAAGCAGCAAATGATCTATGATTAAATTCACCTTTAAGCTAAATGATAATAAATTTCAAATACAAATTTGTTTTTTTCTTTCATGCCAGTGATCCCTTCTGTTTATAAGGTTCATCAGAAGATGACTGTGATAAAATAATTGATATTATTGAAAGACACAGAATCAGCTTTTCCTTATCAAACAGGGATATGTAAAAAATAATAAGATATAAGATCAAAAAATCTCTAAAACCAATTAAATCTGTCATAATATCTAGTACCCTACAGGCAAACCAATGAATGCAATAGATTTGTTTAAGCAAATTTAGTAGAGAGTCTTGTTTTCTTACCAACACTTATTGTATAGTTTAACATTTATTTCTTCCTTTAAAATTTGACCCATTTTGATTCCATATTTTTTATTTAAGCTGTGTTTACATTCTAATTCAGAATATGAAGCTGCAAGTGTTAGTCACTCAGTCGTGTCCAAATCTTTGCAACCCCATGGACTGTAACCTGCCAGGCTCCTCTGTTCATGGAATTCTCCAGGCAAGAATATTGGAGTGGGTAGTCATTCAGCCATTCCCTTCTCGAGGGGATCTTTCCAACCCAGGAATCGAACCCAGGTCTCCTGCACTGCAGTCAGATTCTTTACTGTCTGAGCCACTAGGGAAGCCCAAATATGAAGGTAGTACATGTTTATTGTTGAAGCCATTCTTTAAACTGTCTCCCTCCCCTCAGTACACCAAAAATGTGAGTCATTACTCTCTTGTTAGCCTTGTGCTTATACTCCTGAAGAGTATTAAGGTTAGCAAAAATTCAGTGATCAAGCTCAGTTCTCATAGAAAATAAGCTTTAGGGAAAAATGAATCAGAAAATAGCGTTCCTCATTAATTCTTATGAAAACAAAGACAGTTGCAATATTGGTTATATATTAAAAAAATCAAGAACTAATTGAAGGAGCAAGATGTACTGACTTATTCTGTAAAACTCCTTCCTATACTGTTATGAGCTCAGTATCAGTATCTTTTTTTTTTTTTTTTTTTTAATATCAGTGTTGTTAAAGCACTTTTTTCCCTTCCAGTGTCTTACCATTCCATAATCTTTTCTATGGGTATTCCTCTTTGAATGTTTAGAGTTAATTAACAATAGAGAATAAAACAGATGTTTGTTTTTAACATAAAAGTTTGTAAAAGCAATTTCAAAATATGAATAGGACAAAATAATGGCCCAAAATACAAACAGACAAATAAATGGATGCACTCACAGACACATACACACACATATGTTTATGTGTATTTAATATCAATTGGTCATCAGTTGACAGAACATGTGGGCAAATTATTTGGTATAAAATGTGTGTAAGATGATACAGACACTCAGGTTCTTCCTATTTGGAATACATTTGGATCTTGGTGAATCCATTTAGTTTGGTATTCTATCAAGCAAGAAATATTGATATTTGATTACCAGTATTGAGTATCTTAAATTATTCTTCTTTTGGAATATTTGATATTTTAAAGATTCAGACTCGATCCCTTATTTTTGAGATATGATAAATTGAAATCTAGCAGATTATTAAATGCTATTTTTAAAATTACTTCCAAGTTTTGTTTAAATGTTGAAAAGCAATCCTACAAATTCCTTATGAGTTAGAAGCATATGATTTTAAAATATTAGGCTCCAGACTGTTGGAATATCAGTGGTCAAGTTATCTGTCTAAACTCACATAAACTATTTAAGACATTAATTCTGCTTTTTAAACTTTTTGATTTAATAGTTCTCTTAATTTATTTGTTAAGCCACCCCAGCATTTGAGTAGTATTTAGAAGCTAGTCTTTCTTTACAGTGTCTTACATGCTGTTTAGTTCCTAGCTATATTCCCCTAACAACATCATGCTCACACCTAGTATCTGCCTAGCATCCAATCAGCATGAGATTTATTCTCTATAGTACTTCAGGTACAGTATTGAGTCTGAGACTTATGATCTATCCTGAGAGGCATATAACTTTGATTCTCAAAAACCTTATCTCCTTTAGCTATTTCTGTTGTAGATGGGAACCAAATTCTTTTAACACAGCTACAGTGTACAGGTCTTTTCTTCTTTGTTGTCCATGATGTAGAAGGAATTGAACAAAGAATTTACATTTTTTTGTTTTTTGTGTTTTTTTTTTTTAATTTACTTTTAATTGGAGGATAATTGCTTTACAGAGTTGTGTAGGCTTCTGCCGTACATCAACATGAATCAGCTACAAGTATACATGTGTTCCCTCCCTCTTGAACCTCCTTCCCATCTCCTACCCCATCCCACCCCTCTAGGTCATCACGGAGCACTGAGCTGAGCTTCCTATACTTTATAGCAGCTTTCCACTAGCTATCTGTTTTACATATGGTAATGTATATATTTCAGTGCTCCTCTCTCCATTTGTCCCACCTTCTCCTTCCCCCGCTGTGTCCATAAATCTGTTCCGTATGAACAGAATTTCTATTGAGGCTTGTCAAGAGGTTTTCATAGTGCGTAAATGTGATTTTTTTTTTTTTTTTTAACATCAAATTGTAACAGTAATCACAGGATTTAAGCTGGAAAACAGCCTCAGAAATTCCTGAGTTCAATCTTCTTGTTTGGCCAAGGAGGAGGCTCTCCTTGTGTATTTGTGTCTGTGCAAACAGCGCCTGGCACAGATCAGAGAGGCCAGGAAAGGCTCACTCAGAGAATGGAATGGTACCAGTGAACTGACTTGCTCAGCATCCCACAGCTAAATAGTGGCAGATCTGAGGTCTACATCTCAACCGTCCCAGTTCTTGGTTTTGTGTTTTCCTCTGATTTTGGTATCTTCTCATTTCAGTAGGTTTATCTTTAGTTAAAGTTGGAAGTGGCTCCTAAACTTTTAAGTTTCTGCTCGCCATCCTATCTGTCAAGTACTTGAAGAAACTAGTTGAAATATGTTTTCTTTTCATGTAGAAGACCTACATATAATGTGTATGACCAAATATACAGCCACCTTCTACTTCTTTTTTTATAATTTCAACCTTTGCATGTATTTGATTATCTGAAAATAAGAAACAGCTTTAAACTCTCATTGTTTTCGTGTTTTAATGCTTTTTTACTTCTTGAAAATATCATTCTTTTTTTTTCCCCCACACTTTTCTTTTCTCTTCTGAAATCCATTCCATCCAGCCTAGTAAAATATAAAAGAAATTGAACTTCCTGCTGTGTCTGGTTTCTGCATGAATAATTGTCAATATTTCTGTTGCAGTTCTCAGAAGCAGAGTTTAGAGCTTACCAGTGATCTCAGCATCCTGCAGGTGACCAGGAAAGAGCTTGAAAATCAAGTGGGATCCTTAAAAGAACAGCATCTTCGGGATTCAGCTGATTTAAAAACTCTTCTCAGTAAGGCTGAAAACCAAGCAAAGGATGTACAGAAAGAGGTAAAGCGAAAAGACATTATGAGCCCAATTATGGTTGGACTTAAAGCCAAAAGCAAATCAGATATTCATGCTAGTTAGAAATAAAGGGAAGCATTACCTGCCACAGAGTTGATACTGGATGTATCTCTGCCTGGTGATTTGTTAGCTATGTATTATGGTCCAAATGTAGAGAATTTATCAGTGAGGTTTGGCTCAAAATATAAATATACAAACTTACATTAAAAGGTTTTCTCTACCAGTTAGTTGACCTTTGTACCAGATTACTCAGTTCATTGTTTATCTTTCCAGACAGTATCACATTTAATTTAGGGGACTTTGGAAAAGTAAATTGGGGCCACCCCATAATGCTATCCAAACCCCTCAGGTGAAACTGGCCTGAAAAGTTGCTTATGAAAAAACTCAGCTCATACCCAGTCAGCCAAACTCATGTTCTGTGGCCTTTTCCTTTCTTTCCCCCCATCTCTTTTTTCCCTTCTTCACAAATAGGCATGCTCACTTTTCATGTCATTTTGCGTAAAATCTCAACTTTGGTGACTTTAAAAAAACAAGTCATACTTAAAATAGTGAGGGTTGGTGTTGGAGCCGCCTCCCCACACACATGGGCATGGTCGAGGTTGACCATGGGGCAGTAAGAGCTGCAGTCAGTCCTCTTGGCCTAATACTACTGCCTGCATTGACTTGTGGCCAGCTAGGGGGTGGAGAAGTCTGTTTCATTTCCACCTACCTGGCAGGGCTCACCCCGGTTGTAGACCCTCTTAAATGAAGGATTGGTTTTAAACAGAAGGAACTTGAAGACAACTCTTTTGTCTTCAATAACAAGTTTCCCCCAGATTGTTTTAGAAGATCTGTTTAATCAATGTAGTTTTTCTTTGCAATTTTCTTCTCTCCTTATAGTATCCTGAATCTGGAAATGATTATTGTTCTTCTGTCTTCATGTTTGTTCCTAAAGGAAAAAAAAACAACACAAAACTGTAACATTTTTTATTTACATGTGGCCATATTGATTTTGTAATATGTTCATTTTTATCTTCTTGCTAAGGATATGTGTTTTTGGAGAAATCTCATTTTATTTGGTTGGAACACAAATTCTGTGCCAAAGTAAATATCCTAGTATTTAATACTGTAAGCACTTTGTGTCCTTCCAGTCCACATGCCATAATTCTTTCAAAATCTGGGAAGAATGCTGTGGTTGGAAGATAAATCTATTGTATGTTATTCTGAATGCATTAGCCATTTTGTTGCATTGCTTGTTTGCCTGTTCTTGGTCACTGAGCGATCAGTGCAGAATGCTTTGACTGTTCCCACAAATGGCAGTGGCATGTTGTCACAGCATCTAAATTGTCGATAGCCTCTGGATTGCATTAAATGCAGCACATTTAAAACTACGTCTGATCTTGTCAATATGTTTCTCTTCTATTTTCTTGTTCAGTGTTTTCATTGTGAAATGATGTGTAGTCATCATGCTCCTTTGTAATGTAAAATTGCTTTTCTTTCCGTTTGTCCTGATGTCAACTCTTGGATACTAGTCTGTAACTACAATGTTCTTAAATGAGATTCTTCTGTCTGTGTAATCCACTGCAAATGAATTATGACCTTTTATTAATGCACATATATTCCCTTTCAGCATTTCCGCTTTTTCTCCTTTCTCTCATAGAATTATACTTAATGTGCACAGTATAATGATTCTGTATTTCAGCACTGTCACAAGCTAAAATATCACAAACTGAGCAAGCCCAGATATGATTATTTTTAAGAAGAACCAAAGGTGTTGGTAATATTGTGTGATACTTCCATCTTATCTTAATCAGACCTGAGCTCGTTTCTCACCTCTGAGTTAGAAAGCAAGATGGAGCAAAATGATATCCAAGGGAGATGTGAAACTAAGGCTGTAGAAGATGACCTTTGTTTTGACAGCTAAATCTTAAATATGTGGCAGCTTTTTTTTTTGAACATTTAACAAAAAGTACGTGAGAAAAGTAAAATTTAATTCTCAATATTTAGAGAAAAATAATGATATACCGTCTTAATATTTGAATTAAGAAAGCATCTGTATATTTTGATTTAGTAGGAATATCTGTAATTTAAGAAACATTGAGCACCCAAGTCCACCCTGCAAAGACTGACTCAGGAAAGTTGTGTAGCTTCACCATCTAACCCTGGGGCCAGAGTCCTTCCCACCCCCTCTCACAAGCTGAAGGTAAACAGCAGGATCTTCCTGACTAAGCTGCCTTCCTGTCTTTCTCCACAACTTCTGGAATGGAGAAATGATGAAGTGCTTTGGTGTACAGGGCAGGCTGGATGTAGGAATGGTGGAAAAGGAAAGTAAGGGAAAATGTGGATCAGCAAAGCACTTTTCACTTAGTCACTTTAGGAATCAGATCATTGAGAATTGATTATGTTCTAAGAGCCTTGGTGCAGAGACTAGTCTAGGTACACTGAATTTGTTTTGGCAGCCTGCCGGTAACCTTCTGCCATCTGGAAGGAAGTACATAGACCCCACAAACTAAAAAAAAAAAACAACCTGTCATAAAATCCATGAATCTTACTCCTTAAGTTTGTTCTCTGGCATACAACCCAAACTTTTTCTGGGAATGTGGTTAGGCAACAGGGAGTTCCTTTCATATTTTACCTCCCTCTCTGTACCCGTGTCTTTCTTCCTGCTGTGGTGAATTTGCTGCTGACCCTAAGCCCCTGCCTGCACTACTTCTGACTAATGTTTTTCCACATTTGCATCTATAATATTTATCTTTGGAGTGCATAATGATGAGTGCCTAATATATCCCTCCAAGGTGTTTGCATTATTCAGAAGCACCATATAAAGGTGCACCTTCATTGAGAAATTCCTAGGATACAGCCAGAAAGGAACTGGAGACTTTTCAGCCTCGTGGGCTATGTTTAGGGAAGAGGAGAAATCTTTCTAGTATGCCAGACATGTGGTATATTTATTTTATATTCAGCCCTTGTCTGTCTGCCTGCCTCCTAAAACTTTCAGAAATGACAGAGTGGGGCAGTGGAGGCTGAGACAAAGGCACAGCCAGCAGCAGAACAGTGTTTGCTCTTTGCCGGAGAGCTCAGCTTGCATGGAAGATGCAATATCTCGAAGTGGAACCAGTCTCGAATTCCTGCCTCCTGGGGCATTTAATGTAGGGGCAAACCATCCTCCTTTTTACCTTGATGTCACCCGTGTTCAAGGGCTAGATTGCCTGTCCAAACTTTATTTTATATACAGTGAACTGTTTTCCAGAGCAGAAGGTGGCGTGTTTCACTAAAGAAAAATAGCAGCAGCAGATTTTCTTAAGTTATTTTTCATTGATGCTTCTAAGTCTTAAGTCAAGAGAGAGATATGTCCCAGTCAGTTACCTTAGATAATATTTCTCTGCTTCATTTGCCTAGACATTCCTTATCCAGAACACTTTAATACACAGTGATGCTGGGTAAAGGGAGGTCTAAGGAGAATTAAAAGTTATTACTTCAAGACTAAAATAACTTGGCTGACATTACTTACCAGGATATAAACTCAGACTTCCGAAACTTGCCATTTAATTAGGCTATGGAGGTTTCTCTTCACTTGCTTTCCTTTTGCTCAGTTTGGAATTTTACTTTGCTCCTCTAACTCACTTAGTGGAAAAAGTGACACCTTATATTAGAAACACATGATACAATGGTGACTTCTCTTAATTTTTTTTTTTTTAAACTCCAAGGCCAGAAAAGTCTTACATAGAATCAAGTTAACATTAAAGGCTTCTTATTATCAGTGCAAATGATCCTTATCCTCCTTATAACAAAAACGCTTGACTGTGGTGGTGCAGGTGACTAAACAGGGTCTGGTATTTAAACCTGACTAAACACATAACTTCATACCCATTTTAAGTTGAGTCTGCACACTCTTTTTTCTTTGCCTTTAGTATGAAAAGACACAGACTGTACTCTCAGAACTGAAGTTGAAGTTTGAAATGACTGAGCAGGAAAAACAATCAATCACAGATGAGCTCAAACAATGTAAAGACAACCTGAAGCTGCTCCGAGAGAAAGGAAATAATGTAAGTCTTTGCAAACTTGGCTTAGCTTTGATTGAGAGGCAGGCGAGAGCCCTGAAGCTGATTTTTCAGAAGACTTATAACTGATTTGAGAAACTAAGACCTATAGTACACATGAACCAAGATTTTCATTATGAAATTCCATAATGGAATCATTGTGCTGTCAAATTTTTGAGTAAGAATTTGCCCCTTTAGCCTGTACCCCAAAAAAAGCCTAAGGACTACCTGAAGGAAGAGCCTTGTTTGCAAAAAAAAAAAAAATTTACCTAAGAACTGCCAGCTTTTCCTAGATAAATCTGAAGTTCTGTCACTAAGCTTCATCTAGCTCTTGTTTTCCCCCCTCTGGGAAACAAAGCACTGTACTACCAGGGACCCACTGAAGAAAGGGTAATGCATGGTGACTCCTTACCATTTGATTGTATCAAAAAATGGAGACTTAATGATGGTTTTCATTTTATACTAATCATGTTCTGAGGCACATTCCTAAAAAGCTTAGTGGCTTCTGGGCCTCTTATAAACATTTGGAAGTATTAGTGAGTTTCTGTAGGGCTGTGTGTGAGTGAGTATGTGTTTGTGTGTGTGTATGCAGTTAGAACATTGTGGTATAAGTTGAGTTTAACAATATTAATTTGTATTTCATTTGCTAGAAAGGCAGATGGTCTTTTGAAAGATGTTATACTAAATAAATGTCGTGTTACACGTTTTAGTGATCATTGCCTTTGTGGGCCCTAACTGATGGATGTTCAGTGTGGTTGATTGTGCTCTGACTGATTTCAAACCCCTGTCATGGCTTGGACACAGCAGTGGGTGTGAGTCACACACTTCCCATGGAGGAAGGCACTCTGCTTTAACTTGCAGCACAAGTACCAAAGAGTACTGTTGCATGGCCATCCAGTTGTAGTCACACTCAGAATGCTTATGAGTTGTGCCCAACTGTCCTTTGCTTAAAGAAAGGTTTAGTTTAAAATAAATAAAGACTTGTTGCTCAGGTGGAAGCCTTTCAGAAATTGATGAATTGGTTATGGAGGCTTTATGATAAGCAAAAATGGATTGCATTTATTGTAAAAATGTCAGTTACAGAACTCTTCTGAAATCAGATCATAATGGTTTGGTTACTTCTCTCTCTTATGTTAATTCATCTCTCTCTGATGTTGGAATTTCAGTCTACCTTCTACTAAATTAACCTGTGAAGACATCTAGCATAATCAGAATGGATCCCTCTGTATGATTTAGAACCTTTTTGAAAGTAGCCTTGCTATTAATATTTACAGTTCTACAAGTAATTTACTTTAAGGGTAAATTTCCTCTATTTTTATATTAGAGTTATGGTAATTAAATATTACTCTATAATAACACTCATTGTAGTAATTCCCTTCCAGTTTTAAAAAAAATTTACTGGGAATTCCCTGGCTGTCCAGTGGTTAGGATTCCATGCTTCCACTGCACGGGGCACAAGTTCAGTCCTTGGGCAGGGAACTAAGATCCCACATGCCACAAGGCACGGCCAAAATAATAATAATAGTAAAATAAAAGTTAAAAATTACTTCTTAAAAAAAAACAATACTTCTGTTCTGGTAATGTAACTGAAAGCCCTGAGGCTCAACTGCCTGTCTTTATATACTAAATGCTTCTCATACAGTGTGTCAGATCTCTTGCTTGAGTTAGGAACTGTGTATCACAGAGCATTTATTTTTAAGCTTGAAAGCAGTACTGTCTCAAGCAAAAGAGTTCAGGTTTAAAAAAAAAAGTTTTGATAAAGGGATAAGATAAACCTTAGCAATTTCCAAAGGAGTACATTGTCAAATAATGGATTCCAAGTATGGAACAAAAATACCATACCGTCAAGCAGAGCATCAGTTGGTGAGGCATTTTCATCGCTCTGTCTTAAAGTGCTATGTTTCATTATGTAGTTAGGGACACCCACATTGCCTCCAGCCATTCTTTAAAATGTAGTTTACCAGCTTACTTACCCTGGCCCATCATTCTGGATGATATTAGATGTCTTTAAAATGTCTTTGTACCCTCCCTCCCACCCACCCTGGGTTCTAAATCATCTTATCTGATTTTTTTTTTTTGTAGCATAAAATGATTTTAATATCCCTTCCCTTCTTTAGCCTTCCATATTACAACCCGTCCCAGCCGTATTCATCGGCCTATTCCTGGCTTTCCTGTTTTGGTGTTTCGGTCCATTGTGGTAGAGAAAGGTACAACACTACTGTTGAGTCGTGTCTGTCTGTCCCCGTCACCTGTTTGTGCCATATTTGTAATATAGTGCATGGCAAAACCACGCAGGTATTTTGTTACCTGAAGCAAACCCTTCATTTAGTATGCTACGTGTTGTGTCATACCGAATGAACTGAACTAATCACATAACATTTTGTCTTGTTTCCTTTGTAGTAACGCTAACCATGAATTAATTCCAATCTAACCAGATGTTAATATGCTGCCTTTAACTGAGTCTTTGTCTCTAGCAAACTGGAGTAAACTATGAGTTGCTGCAACTTAGTACCCCCTTCCCAATTATGTTTAATCAGATTTGAATGACAAATGAAGAGTTTGCCTCTTTGAAGTTTTCAGCAAGCTTTCCTCCCCCTCCTCTCTTCCCTCTTTTTTTCTGTAGTGTAGAATTCCGTTGTTTCAACCCTTTGCCTATATACACTGTGGCTAAGAAGATGAAAAAAGATGAGAGAGTAGCATAATGGACAGTGACTCACAATCCCAACCTCAGTATGCACTTCCTTGTGAGAGTATCAACCAATCCCATCTTTCTGAGCCCTGATCTGCAACAATACAACATTTCTTTAAAGGCCAACTTTCCCAATACGACTTAGAACACTAGTGAAAATAAGGTTTCAGACAAAACAAACTGATATTGTAAAGCCCTCTGATAGTTCAGAGAGAACAGCCTATTCATGCTTGCCTCCAACAAACATACAGGTTAGCACAGCATATAAGATGACCATGTGGCATTATTACCCTTGGACATGGTCTTTACCAACAGCATCAGACAGGCAAGGACCTTAATATCACTTTTCTGTTTTGAACCCCTTCTGATTTTGTCTTCTATAATTTCAGATTAGACTATCAAAACTTTGACCGTTTTCTTTCTATCACCTTACCCACCAGCCCCTTGTATAAAACTATGCCAACATGTGAGTCTGGTTTTTATCAAGAAATAAACATTTTAGGCAGAAACATACTCCAGGAATCTCTGTACATCAGTTACCTGAATATGTGGACATCAGAGTAAATAAAACAGGCTGAACTCTGAGAGTTTCTTAGAGAAGTCGCTGTTAGGCTTCAAACAAAACTGAAAACTGCCCAAGACTCTCCCAAAATGTATTATGCTTCCACACAGTGGTCCTCTAAAAGTTCTTGCTGTTCTGGCTCTCCTCACATCCTCACTCCCTCACCTTTTCTTCTTTTCTTTTTAAAATATTCTTATGCAGATATAAGGTTTTTCTAATATTCTGTTAAGTATTCAGGACTCTGTGGAACCAAGGGGTTAATAGGTATGAAAAAAAAGAGGGGAGAATGTGATTTTGACTCTTGGTTTCTTTCCACACAGAAACCCTGGCCCTGGATGCCCATGTTGGCTGCCCTGGTTGCGGTGACAGCCATCGTGCTGTACGTGCCAGGTCTGGCCAGAGCTTCTCCATGAGAGCGTTTCTTGAGTCCGTACACCGTCCTCCCTCTAGAAGCTGGCACCACACTCATGCTGGGGACAAACAGAACCATTTTCTTCCTTTTTACCTCTTAAAACAGCAGAAGTGCAAGAATACAGCTGTAGGGTCATTGCTTTAAAGTATATAAAATGTATCTGTCTATAAAGAGGATATAAAATTGTGACTCTTCTACTGTAAGCAATAATTTGCTTGCAATTTTTCATGTAATTTTTAAATGAGTATGTTTAAATTCTGAATATTACGGTGGCCTAAAGTAGGCTTCTTGGTACACCAAATTATTTATAACATTAAATTTATGGGTATTTTACTCTGAATTCTAATGGCCAGGTAATTCTTTCTTTTTTTTTTTTTCTTTCTTTGATTCGATAACTACCCAAACCAAACAACTGATACATACATGGGAAGAGAGGCCCTGTGTGCTCAGTGCCTATCGGTTTGAAATATATACACATATATATATTTTTTACATATTTACGCCATTTTTACTTGTTATAAAACCACTGAGCTATTGGGAACAAGACTTAGATACAACTGTTTGCGTGGATTTTTTTTTTTTTTTTTTTTAAAGGAGAAATACACTTGGAAAATATTCTGTTCTAGTGATGATTTGGGGAATATGTGCACGCTTGTTCAGCCTTAATGTGACTTGATGATGTGGAGGACATCAACTTTGAAAAACTTTCCATGAGAGTGCGTATTTTCTTGAGCAAACTGAAGTATTTCTGGGAGCAAAAACATAGTAATTATACAGTTTCAGTGCAGTAAACCAAACTGTTGAGTCAATTGGAATGTAATTTATTAAACCTCATGTATTTAAAGAGATATTTTTCTTTAAAAGCCAAGTTACTTTCTCATATACAGCATTTTAGGAAGCATGATTTTTTTTTTTCATATCATCTCTTCCTCCAAGCATGTTTAATTGAAGAAAGAATTAATATCTCTTTAGATAAGTTTTTACTGACTTAATTTGGTTATGATATTTCAAAGCTAATTCGTGTTCAAGGTGAGCTATTTTACCTACCAACAGATTTCCTGGTTGGGTATATAAATGGTAATTTACTTTTTATTGTTGTTAACTGGGACATTCTGTTAATGAGAAGCACTATCCCCAAGATGAATAGTATTCCATGCACAGTGAAGCACCTAAGCACTGCTTGATGTTGCAAATTTAAAACACGGAAGTGAAGGTTTAGCTATGGTTTTTGTACGGCACCACAGTTATGTCAATAAAGATTATTTAGGTCATAGAATATCCTGAAGTATCACATAGTTAAAATTTTTCAGTCAATGAAAACTGGGAGGGAATGTCAGTGAACTGGCTTGAATGTTCTGTGGCAATCCACAGGCCTAGCCAAATATTGAAGTAGAGTTTAGGATATAATTTGCCTTGTGATGTTTGGCAGTCATTGTTTATACTTTAAAGGTTATATTTTAAGCTCTTTGGGATTTGCTGTTGGGAGGATCACTAGACTTATGGAGGAATTAGTCACAAATTGACTTGTAGAAAATACTGTCATGTAGTTCATTTCATCTTTTTCTGTTGCAGGAAGCCACTCCACCACAGAATGCTAATATGCCAGTGGTACCCAGTACCTCTTGTATATAGGTTATTGCAAATATTGTTCTGAAATGCTTAACTTCAGAATTACATTTTTTAAAGTAAATAATTGTTTAAATCTATTTTGTAAAGATATAAAGTACAATAGAATTTCTGGAGTACAGATTAAACTATTTGCACTAACACACGTGATGTGCATGATTTAATAAAATAACTTTACTCTCCCTATGCATTTTTGAGTTGGATATCATTGAAGTTCTTAGTACTGACTCTGCTATTGTATTATTGGTTTTTCTTGAAATGACTCTTTATGCAACATAATTTACATTTGGTGTTCTTCAGGGTTTAAAAGAAAACGCTGAGCTGTTTCCTCCAGGTTTTATTAGCCTTTTATTTAACTTACTGGTCTTTTTTTCCCCCCCTTTTACTATGGTTATTGTTAAAACATGACTCACTTTCCAGACAAGTCTCTTTAAATGTAAAGTCTAGTATCAATATTTACTTTATTCAAATTGAATAAATGGGTTTTTGTAGTTACTGCCAGTTTTCCTTAAGAATATAAATGAGCCTATTCATAAGCAGTACCCCCAGTTTTGTTCAGTTTGTATTCAGGTTATATAAAGAGTAGGATTATTCACTGGTAGTGATAGAGCCTTTAAGAGATTTTAATCCTAGCAGTCAAGAATTGAACGACCCTGTAACACATTTAAAAATTACAGTAAGGCGCTAGACTGTTGGGTCAGAAAATGAAAAGAAGGTTGTGTTCAAAGCTAAACAGATCCTTATTGGCCTCTGGCTCTGCCTTTTATCAGCTTTTATTGCCTGGCTTTGCCTTAGGCAAATCATTCTGTCTTCTTTGAGTTTTTACTTCATCATTACCTATATTTTTAGTGATGGTATGAAAATGAAAAAGATAATGTATGTGAAGTGTCCTTTGAGTGGTAAATAACACTGCAGATAATTAAGTTTTAGGTGAACCAGTACAGATGTTTAAAATGAACTGAATGACTCATCTGTTGAGACTTTTATGTGTGAATGGGATGGAACTGCAACGGAATGACTCCTGAGAAAGCATCAAGCTCTGTTCATCCCTTTTATAGTTGTGTCTCTAGGAAGTACATACATAGTTTGACAATGAGCCAATTGCTTACAACAGTTTGGAATTCCTGTTGTGACTGCCTTCAAGAGCAGTTCTGAGTCACATATGAAAACCCATCACACTGCTGCATAATCAGAGGCTTTCAACCAAAAATAGTATTGCCTAAACTTGATCACTCACTTTAATCACCAGACTTGACCCCCAGTGACTTTCCGCTGCTGTCAGAAGGATGGAAGTCTGTTACCAAAGGGGAAAAAACTGCATACAAATCAACCATGTTAAAGATGCACAGCCTTCCTCCCAGAAAGTTCATGTCTGGAAGTTTATTCTGAGGATATAATTGTGGGTTTAAAATTTTAACTACCAGGACATTTAGAGAAGCATTTGTCTGTAATAGTGATGGATAAACTACCTAAATATCCAGCAGTGGGTCATTAGTTAAATAAACTAGTATCGCCATCCAGCAGATTGCTGTGCTTACAAAGTCTGCAGGAATATATTCATACTATATTAAGTAATAGAAGGAGTGTAGAATAACCTTGGGGGGGAAAAGTGTAGACGTACAGAATATGTTTATGGCAGGAGGACTCGGAATGATCTCGTACCCGGGCTGCACACTAGCGCTTCTGCCTGTATGATTGAGGGTCAATTCTTTTCTCTTTTTATGATTTCTGATTTATTTTTAGTAGTAAGTGTATGTTGCTTTTGTAAATGAAAAAGCTATTTGGTTTTGCTTTAAATCAGAAACAAAAAGAATTCTGCAGAATTTTAAATTGCTTTTTGTAATTGAATGAGTAACTTGTTATGGTACCTACGTTTAAAGGAGTTGATGTTCATTTGCACTTACAGATTCTGGTGTGTTCATTTAAAAATCAGTCTTACAATTTTAAACATGCTTTGTACAGATGTATGTAGAACTAGAATACTGGAAGAGGTCTTAGTAATTTGTTCTTAGCTTTTTGCCTATCCAGGCGAAAACCGAGAGAATTTTTGACTCACGGTAGGAACTATGGATAAGTTTTAAAGTTAGGATGAAGATGATTCCTTTTTGCTACTCCATATTGTGTCTCCGTGCTTTACTGGTTTTATATCCGTTCATTTAGCAACTACTTTTTGAGTGTCTGATGTGAGGCATTGTGCCGGTCCTGCCGGTACTCAAGTTTCTATTGCCAAAGAGCCTTTGATGTGAAGGAGAAATACAGGCAGGGAGGCTGGCAGTCTCAGTCTAGGGTGCTAGAGGAAGACATAGGAGCCTGTGGAACCATTGAGAGAGGGTGCATTTCCTCTCACCTTCCACGGTCCAGCCCAGGGACATCTGGTCACAGAGTCAAAGTGAGTTTCCCTTCGAGGCAGTCTGGGGAACAGGACTGGTTTCTCTCGAGGTACCTGGATTTACAAACCCCTGAGATCTGAGATTGATTTTCCTAGAATAGGAGAGCATGTTTAAAGTTTTATGTACTATCCTAGAGTTTTGCCCTGTTAAATGGTTTGAACTGTACCTTGCAGCTACTGAAGGATTTAAATTTTAGGTGTGCAGCATTATAATCCAACATCTCTGTACACTAGAAAGTGATGACCACCGCAAGTCGTTACCATCAATCATCGCCATACAGTTAACCCCTTACCCACTTTGCCCAGCCTACCTACCCTCTGGTAACAAGTGACCTGTTCTCTGTATCTGAGACTTTGTTTTTGTTTTACTTTGTTTGTTCATTTGTTTTATTTTTTTTTAGATTCCACGTATGAGTAGTATAGTTTCTCTGTCTGACATTTCATTCACATAATACCTTCAGGGTCCGTCCATGTTGTTGGAAATATTACTGCATGTTGTAACATTCTTTGTTATATCTGAGTATTATTCCACTGCACACACATACCATATCTTTATCCTTTCATCCATCAATGGTGACACTTAGGTTGTTCTCATATCTTGGCTATTCTAAAGAGTGCTGCAATGAACATAGGGGTGCATATATCTTTTTAAATTAGTGTTTTTGTGTTCTTCAAATAAATACCCAGAAGTGGAATAGCTGGGTCATATCAGTTCTAATTTAGATTTAATTTTTTGAAGACATTCCATACTGTTTTCATAGTGGCTACACCAGTTTTTTCAGTACTCCCAACAGTCGACTCTTTGCAACTCCATGGACTGCAGCACGCCAGGTCTCCCTATCCATCACCAACTTCCAGAGTTACCCAAACTCCATTGAGTCGGTGATGCCATCCGATCATCTCATCCCCGTCCCCTTCTCCTTCGGCCTTCAATCTTTCCCAGCATCAGGGTCTTTTCAAATGAGTCAGCTCTTCGCATCAGGTGGCCAAAGTATTGGAGTTTCAGCTTCAACATCAGTCCTTCCAGTGAACACTCAGGACTAATCTGCTTTAGGATGGACTGGTTGGATCTCCTTGCAGTCTAAGGGACTTTCAAGAGTCTTCTCCAACACTACAGTTCAAAAGCATCAATTCTTTGGCACTCAGCTTTCTTTATAGTCCAACTCTCATATCCATATATGACTACTGGAAAAACCATAGCCTTAACTAGATGGACCTTTGTTGGCAGAGTAATGTCTCTGCTTTTTAATATGCTATCTAGGTTGGTCATAAATTTCCATCCAAGGAGCAAGCGTCTGTTAATTTCATGGCTGCAGTGTACAAGGGATCTCTTTTACCTGTATCCTCTCCACGTTCATTATTTCTTTTCAGTAACAGCCATTCTGACAGGTGTGAGGTAGTATCTCACTGTGGTTTTGATTTGCATTTCCATTATAATTAGTAATGTTGAACATCTTTTCATGTTCCTATTGACCGTCTGTAGATCTTTGGGAAAATGTCTGTTCATATCCTCTGCCCACTTTTTAATTGGGTGGTTTGGAGTTGCCTTGTTATAGTTGTTATAGAGGGTATTTTTTCTTAAAAAGGTGAAAGTGTCCTAGTCTGGGCCATGGATTGGATGGAACCAGTAAACCCTGGCACATGAAGGCAATCACCGTATCTTGTTACATGTGTTTACAGTGCTGCTCATTTAGCAGATAGACCAGCTCCATATTTCTTCCAAAAGATTTCAGCCCAGATCATACATGATTTGTTACCCTGTTATGCAAAGACACTGAGATAAAGCCTATGAAAAAGACAAGAGCATTGAGAATAAAAGCAGAAGGGACTGGGGCCTGGGTAGGAGAGAAAAGGAGCTTTTTCTGGATATGCTCCAAACTGTCCACACTTGCTGTCCACTTGACCTTTTCATCTTGACCTCTGGAGTTGGCCAGAGGACACGTAGGTAGCCAGGTTCCGTTTAGCAGAGATTCAGACTTCTGTGAAATTACATCCTAGTGGATTTGTTTCCATCCTAAATTTTTCTGTATTTCTCTGATTTTGTTCCACATAGAATTTGAAGCAGGCATGTGCGCTTGGACAGCATATTTTTCCCTCTTAAATGGCAGGGCTCCATTCCTGCTGGGCTGAGAAGGCTTGCTGGTGGTGGGCTGTTAAAGCAGATGAAGGAGCACCAGTAAGGAAGCAGCACCAAAGGCACTTAAGAAACCTCGGCTGTTTCCACTTCTTGAATCACAGGTTTCCGCTGTAAATTACTTCACTGTTCATAAATCTTTGCGTAGTTATACCATTCCGGTTTTGGTTGAAAACTTGCTCTGAGATAATTAGCCTATGCTTATTTAACCTCCCTCATTCCCGCCATTCCTTAGACTCCATAACTAAATTCAAAGAGTTCATGTGTTTTGGATATTTTTTACTGTCTGAGCCACCAGGGAAGCCCTTTGGGGTATTTTTAACCAAATTTTTCTTTTCCTCCGTGTACATAGAGCTGATCACAGTTTCTTCTACAAACAAAATTTGCTGGAGTTTGAAAGTTGGACATTTCTGATTTATTTCTTTATGTAGCTAATAAAATCACTGACAAAAATCCATGAGAAGAGTTGATTTACTCATGTAATTTTAGTAAAAAAAAAAAAAAAAAGCTTTGTATTTTAAATACTTAAGCCAAAAATTAGGTGATGAGTTATGTATGTGCTGTGTCCACATAAAACCCTTTCTTTGTGAAGTGAGAATGTACTGTGAGGAAGAGTACGAACTGTGATAGTACTCACAGGAAACAGAACCTTTGGCCTGCTTAAATCATCTGTCTTTGAATTTGTTTTTCTGGTCTCATTTTATAGCAAACTCCTCAAAATTTGTTTTAGTTACCCATTTCTATACAACAGTTGACCCCCAAATTTATCAGCTTAAAATAGCAAACATTTATTATCTCACACAGCTTCTGAGGATCCACGAGCAGCTCAGCTGAGTAGATCTAGACCACGGTGTCTCTTGAAGTTGCAGTCAAGGTATTGGCTGGGGCTAGAGGATGCCTGGCTGTTAGCCTAAGGCCTCATTCAGTTCCTTCTCAGGAAGGCATCTCCATAGGGCTGCTTCAGCACAGCAGCTCGCTTCCCCAGAGTGAGTGAATGAAGAGAGCGAAGAGCACACAGAGGAAGGAAGTCTGAGCCTGAAGGGACCTGCTATCACTCTGCCGACGTTCTGTTGGTCACACAGGTATAATAGCAAAAACTTAGAAACAACCTGAATGTCCATCAGTAAGGATAGAGATGAACTGGGACCACACGATGGAACGCTACACAATAATTAACATTAATGAGTCTGAATGTTATAAGTGCTGGTAGAGCTCAAATAACGTTGAATGAAAAACAAAAGCCATTCTGGTGTCTTTGTAGGAAATGTTTAACTACTGTCAGTAGATACTAACTTCATATAGTTATGTAAAGTTATATGAAGTTCTTATGCTTCTGGGATGATGGTGGGAGAGAAATAAGAGACGTGAAGGAGAAACAGAAGGGACACCAGCTTTAACGGACATAAATGCTTTCTTTTTGTTTAAAAGCACATGTGACAGAATTTAATACTTGTTCATTTGGGATGACAGGTGCAAGAGTGTTGCCTATATTATAGTCTTATGTGCTTGTGTTTGAAGAAAAGAGTTCTGATTAAATAGACCATCTCTGTAAGAGTGGTGTATTTTACTTACGCAGGCTCCACTGTGACCAAAGTGTCGGCGGTAGTTGGACAGGTTTCAGTTGAGTAACCTAAAATCACTGTCTTTATTTTGCTCGGTATTGTGCCTTTTTAAAAAAGAGCTGTTTTAAATTCATTAATACCGTTTTATGAAATGCTGTCATTCTTGTGGGCGAAGGGACCATATTACACAGACTTTCAGCAGCTGGGCCTCAGGCAGGCTGACAGTATTCCTGATAATTGCCGCTTTGGCAGGAGTTGCTGTGAAAGTGAGAAGGAATTCTTAATCAAGCAAGCCCTTTTGTGTCATCAGCTAAGGAAGGAGCTTACTGAGTCAAGCAAGTTGCTCTTGGCCTCCCAGAAGCCTCTGCTGCAGCCTTCCCTACAGCTGCAGCCTCCTGATTGTGTGGAGGTATTGGCTAGGGCGGATCGTTTGTGGAGCTGGTGACCGGAAGTCAACGGAGGAAAATCAAGTCTCTGCTAGTCTGTCTGTCCAGCGACAGTGAGCCAAGCTGGGTGTTGCAGAGGAAATTGACTAGAAAGCAGAGAGGGGTACCTGATTCTTGGCTCCAGATGATTACATGCCCGGCATGACTATTGCCATTATCTTCTGAATTGTCAAGAGGACTGGAAACTGGACTTTATGTTCACTTTCCACATAAAAGGGGAGGGGAGAATGCACTCTGTGAAGCAAATAAAACATATCTGCAGGCTTTTTTTTCTTTTGCCAGTGTGACTAACAAGCTGGCAACCTCTGTTCTAATCAGGCCTAGATTTGTAAAGTACCAGAAGTGACTTATGCCAGAGTTGGACTTAGAACAATAAAAATGTTCCAGAAATTTTGGAACTAGACTTAGGGTTGCCAACATTTTATTTTGTCGAGCAGTAACATTTTAAATTTTTATTATAAACAAACCACAGCTACTATTTACTTTGACTCTAAAAAATAGGATGCATCTAATAGTGGTCTGTAATTCCTTATGAAACCCTGGAAGAAGCCAGATTTGTTTTGGGATTGAAAGTTTGTACATTTTGAAAGGTAATGTGGTGCATAGAATACTTCATAATAACATGTAAAATTTTTGCAGTGAACCATATGAATATTCAACTAAGTGGAATACGTGAAAGCTATAAATAACCATGTGTCAGTTCAGGACAGGATTATCTGCCAGATGAGTTTTGATGCCAAACCAAAGACTTGGTTTTCAGAGCTCTTTGGATTCTGGGACCTGTATCAAAAAAAAAAAAAAAAAAAAACAGAAGAACAGTCCTTTAAATGGACTAACTCTGTGAAGCCCTCAGCATGCTGCCCTTATGTTTTTCAGGTCACCCTACACCCTCATAGACTGCCCTGAGGATTGGACATTTGGGAGCTTCTTTTGTGGGCCAAGACAAATCTTTATATGCTTCCCCACTTTCACTTGGCTCCCTCTTGCAATGGGAAGCACATAGCCAGCCGCATGTGGCAGCATCTCCTGTAACAGACAGTGTTCCTGCCACCAAGTCCGCAGTCCTTGTGTCTCCTGACTGCACGGGTCCCAGTTCCATCTGTTTGCCCCTAGAACTCACCTCCTCCTTCCATGACTACTCTGCAGCCAGGGAATGCACCCACCCAAGCCAGCCTGAGGTCCAGTGAGCTGGCTCCCCCAAACTGTCCCTGCCATGTGGCAAGGCCACCTCCCAGTCTGAGGCTCCTTCTCCAGCCACCAGTGCTTCGTCAGGATAGTCAGAAATGGCTCTCAGAGGGTCTGCACTGCAAAGAGTGTGGTAGGATTGGTCAGTTCAAAATAGCTTCCTCCATGCCTCCTGAGGAAGTGTCTACTGAACCCTAAGTCATACTGACGCCTCTCCTTTCAGAATCAAATGACTTCCAGGGAACAGCTGGAGACATTGGTAGGGGGAAAGGCTCTGACAGGCTTTGAAGGAAAGATTTGAGCTTTTGGGAGGATGTTACAGGAAGGCAGTGCAAAGGGGAAGGGAGGAAAATGTCAGGTGTGTGAGTGGTTTCGCGCACACTGGAGTGAGGCCTGGAGGAAGAGCCGGGTTTGGGAGGACCCCTGACATTTATTTGAGGTGGAATAAATGATCGAGACAGAGGGAGCAGGGTGTGCAGAGGGTGCCCCTCCACACTGCGCAGAACCAGCAGGCCAGCTTCAGCTGAAAGGGAATTTATCATGAGGCAACATTATATGCAGGGCATTTGTTGCTCTGTCTCTCCCAGTCGCCTTCAAAAATGCCCCAAGCAGCCTCCCTGCCCTCAGCCCCTGGAGGACTTTTTCTGTGACCCTCCTCCTTCCCCAGCACTTTCCATCCCAGGGGTCATCTTTGTGTAGCTTCAACCCCCTATTAAAATGAGCTTCTCCTGGCAGGACTGTCTGCTCGCCGCCCTGCCGCAGCCCCACACTGCCCTGTGAGTTTTCCGATTTTCTCCATGTTGACCGTGCTTTGGCCTCCCTGTGGGGAGATACCAAATTTCCCCTTCCAATCTCCTACAGTCCCTTCCAAAAATTCCGATCTCAGGCTCTGGGCATTTATTGCATTTTTATGATCAAAGCTCTTATCCAAGCGGGATGTTTTCCATACCAGGAAGCTTACGAGGATCCAGAGTGACTGACGGGAAGAGGAGTGAGATGATCAGTTTTCTCCAGTTCCTGGGTGAGTTTAGCTCAAGACAAGGAATTGGACTTTTAGTGTAGCTTCTGTGAACACTAAGCTAAGCACATTAGTTAATTCAGCACACATCTACTTCCTTTTCTTTGTAACTTTTTATTCTGATGTGATTTCAAACCCACAGAGACACTGTAAGAACAACACAGGGAGCTCTTGTTTACCCTTCACCCAGATTCACTGACTGTTTACACTTTGCCCCATTTGCTTTATCATTCACGCACACCTTTTTTTCCCTGAATTGTTTGAGAATGTCAGCTCGTCCATCATGTTCCTTTGCTTTAGTATGTTCCTAAGAACAGACACGTTCTTGGCTTTTTAACTTTACCAGAAGTGCTAGTTTCTTGACCCTACTGTGGTGCTTACTGACAATCAGAGGATTTCGGCCCAGAGTTGTCACAGGGCCTCCTTCCTCCTGACTAGACCCTGCAGGGACAGCAACTCACACCAAGGTGTAGAGGGCTGGGTTGTCTTCTTGGAAAAGTTTTGGATAAAAAATGCAAGCCCTGTGACTTCCCTGAAGGTGCAGGGGCTTGAACTCTGTGGTCCCAATGCAGGGGGCCCAGGCTCGATCCCTGGTCAGGGAACTAGATCCCAAATGCCACAACTGAGAGTTCGTAGCCACAACTAAAGATCCCACATGCAACTAAGGCCTGGTGCAGCCAAATAATTTTTTTTAATGCAAGCCAGGTCACAGCTTCAAAGCCAAGCATAATTTGGGGAAGGTGGCATAGATTAAGCTGGGATCAGACCTTGTAGCATATTTTTGTCTGGCTACGTGTTGCCAGAATCAAAAAGGTAAAAAAGTTGCATGGTTGCACATGCAGCGAGCGGTTTCTCTCCCATCTTACCCCTTGCTGCTTCTGGTAATAGTTGCGGTCCTCACAAGTGACCTAGAAGTTGTCTTTCTTCCACCGCTGTCTATGCAGGAGTCCCTAAATCCCTCCTGCTCTTAACCAGGTTCCCAGAGATTCTGGAATTCAGAGGCTCCCAGAAGGGCAGTGGGCAGTCGTCTTCTTCAGGGTCCCCACTTTGTGGTCAGGCATCATGGACAGATGGGCAAGCAAATCAACCTTTTTCTTTCTCTGATTGTAAAATTCATACCTGCTTATTGGACACTTCCCTGGTAGTCCAGTGGTTAGGATATCACCTTCCAATGTAGGGGGTGGGTGTTTGATCCCTGATCTGGGAGCTGAGATCCCACATGCCTCAGGGCCAAAAACGTAAAACAGAAGCAGCACTGTAACAAGTTCAATAAAGATCTTAAAACTGGTCACATTAAAAAAAAGTCTGTAAAAGATACCTTGTTACTGGGAGAGAAAAGCATACATTTAGAAAAATATGAAAAAGAGTTACAGATTACCTGTAAGCCTACTATAGTTCTTGTGTTTATCTTTTTAGACTTGCTGCCTCAGGAATGAGTGTCGTGTAGCTAGGAATCCACACTCCGGAGTCGTCAAATCTAGACAGTTCTGTCTCTGCCATTATTACCAGAGTTTAGAAACTAACCTCTGAGGTACAGTTTTCTCATCTGCATAATGGGGTAATGATAGTACTTGGTTAAATAAGCTGATGCATGGCAAGGGCTTAGTCCAATGCGTGGTGTAAAGCAACTGCCAACAAATGTCAGTTCTGGGCAACAAAAAGGGGGCTTCCCAGGTAATTCAGTGGTAAATAATCCACCTGCCAATGTGGGCTGGAGACAGATTCGATCCTTAGGTCAGAAAGATCCCCTAGAGGAGGAAATGGCAACCCACTCCAGTGTTCTTGCCTGGAGAATCCCATGAACAGAGGAGCCTGGTGGGCTACAGTCCATGGTGTTGCAAAGAGTCAGACACGACAGCAACACAGCACAGGTAACCGAAAAGGACTCATGCCGGAAAGGAAGCCTGCTGTTTTAACAGTGGTTTATTCATTTCAACAAGTATTTTTTGAGCACCCACTGCACGCTAGGCATCGTGCTAAGCACTAGCAAGCTAACTAAACAAATCCTTATCTTTGTGAAACTTTCATTCTCTTGGAGAGATAACAAACTTGTATATGTGATAAAACATGTCATGATCAGAGGAAAGATCTGCAGGAAAATTCGGCATGATACAGCAGATAGAAACACCATCAGGCAGTTGCCATTCAAAGCAGGAAATTCCCTGGCCATCCAGTGGTTAGCGCCCCAAGATTTCAGGAACTAAGATCCCACAAGCCGAGGGGAGGGGCATGGCAAAGAAAAAATTCAACAAAAGAAGAACCAACAAAGCCGTCAGAGAAGCCCTCTTTGAAAAGCTGATGTTTGAGCCGACGTCTGAAGGAAATGAGGGCTCTGAGTGACTATCTGGGGGAAGGCAGAGAGAGCAGCTTGTGCAAGAGCTTTGAGACAGAAGCATGCTTGTCATGTGTGAGGGCGAGTTAGGAGGCCAGTGCAGCAGGGAGGTCAAGGAGGCATGGGGACCCAAGCTCTATGAGCCACTGAAAGGATTGTAACTATTTCTCTGAATGAGATGAGGACCCGGGAGAGGGTTGAGGAAGAGGAGTGATGTAATCAGACCCTCATTAGATCTCAGTACTTGTGTGTCGCTTTTTTTTTTCACTGTAGTGAAAAGCTACACACCTTAGTCCTCCAGACTGTCAACCAGCACTCCCAACCCTGTGGACGCCCACCCCGCCCCCTGACCTGCAGCATCACTCAATCCACAGCCTGCTTCACACAATGCTCCCCGACAAGACCTCCTCCCCCGGCCCCCGCCTGCAAACCTGGACAGGATTTACATTCCGGAAACATGCCCTGGTGCCTCCAGGCCAGGCCATACCCCCAGCCTTGCTGTAAGCTCCTCACCAGCCAAAACAGCCAGTGGCCAGCATCACCCCGGGTCTCGCCATAAGCCAGTTCCCTTACCTGGGAGCTTGTTCTCCACTCTGATCTGCCCTCGTGCAGCTGGCGTCATGACCGGTTAACCTGCACAAGATAAAGCCAGAGGGCGCAGAAGACAGGACCCCACCCCAACACTCAAGGTTGGGCAAAGCAGCGTGCCCTCAGGGCCACCCAGACAGCCCCCGGGAAGGAACTCTGTTCCTCCCCAAGCTCTCGCTCTGTGGAGAAAAGGGCCGAGAAAGCATTTTACAAGTTTGTGTAGAGCATTATGCAAATAGGAGAGCAGTTAGGGAAATGACTGGAGTTTAAAATCCCAGGTTCTAGTTTAATACCCCATTTTTCTGATAGCTGCCTCCTCCCAGACGTTGGTGATGTCAGCCCCAAACACCTGAACTCCCCCCAAACCCCAGCATATTCCCCAGCTTCTCCTTTGCTGTGCTTGACACAAAGCAGGTCTTGTATAAAGCGAGGTGGGGGCAGGGAGGGGAGGGTGGCCTTGCTTTGGAGCACACACTTTCACCTCCTCGCAGTTCATTGTTTTCATACAGAATTCCAGATGCACAGGGCAGGCAAACAGAAGTCTCATTCATAGCCAGCGGGCCCCTGGGCTGCTGTGTTTCCCCGCCTCCTCCCTCTTGCCTCTCATTTCAGTCCTGTGTGAAAGTTATGAAGGTGGTAGACTTGGGGCAGAGCACGCTGAGGGTGTCCTCCCCGGAGGCTCTGCTGGCCTCTGGACGTGACTGGATTCCAGGCACATGCTGCTGACCACTAGTGAAATGACCTTGAATGAGTCACCTTTCCCTTCTTTCTTGAAAAGTGTGGTTCTCAGATTCTTTCACAGTCTGGTGCTCCTGACAGCTGTTCATCAAAGTTGACGCGTACTTACTATAATAGTTCATGCCTCCTCCTTCCGTTCAATTCAGTTGGCACAGAGCTGAGCATGAGAGCTCCTGATGGTCCTGGGGAATCTTATCATGGGTTAAAAAGCCTGTCCTTGCATAGGACACACATTTCTGACTTCCCACCACTTTCTCTCTCTTCAGACAAGACCCCACACTTCCCTGTTCTTGTTACCTGAAACTAGTAACACTACAAACTGCACTGCACGTACATTTTTTTGTTTAAAGGCTTACGTCATGGACTCCCTCAGCCCCACACCTTCAGGTCCGCACAAGGCGCCACACTGATGACGGGGCTGGGCAGCAGGGGAGGCTCCAGGCCTGTGGGTCGGGGTGGGGAAGGCATCTGATCACAAAATCCAAATATGCACTGTGTTGCCCTATTTATCAATTTATTTATTTCTTTAGCAGCATCAGATCTTAGTTGCAGCATGTGGGATCTTTGTTGCAGTACACGGGGTCCCCGCAGAGCAGGGGTCCCCAGCCTCCAGGCCATGGACCGGTACCTCCTGTCAGATCAGCAGCAGCATTACATTAGAAATAAAGTGCACACTAAATGTAATGTGCTTGAATTATCCCAAAACCACCCCCTCCACCCTAGCTCCGTGGAAAAATTGTCTTCCACAAAATCGGTCCTTGATGCCAAAAAGTTTGGGGACCACTGTTCTAGAGCACACAGGCTCAGGAGTTGTGGCACAGGCTTAGTTGCAATATGCCGGATCTTAATTTTCTGACCAGGGACAAACCCATGTCCCCTGCACTGTAAGGGGGATCCTTTTTTTCTGGCTGTGCTGGGTGTTTGTTGCTGTGCTGGCTTTTCTGTAGCTGAGGCGAGCAGGGGCTACTCTCTAGTTTCTGTGTGAGGACTTCTTACTGTGGTGGCTTCTCTCGTTGCAGAGCACAGGCTCTAGGGCGTGCAGGCTTCAGTAGCTGCGGTGTGTGGGCTCAGTAGTTGCAGCTCCTGGGCTCTAGAGCACAGGCTCAATAGTTGTGGCACACAGGCTTAGCTGCTGCGTGTGTGGCATGTGGGATCTTCCCAGATCAGGGATCAGACTCGTGTCTCCTGCACTGGCAGGTGGATTCTCTACCACCAAGCCACCAGGGATGTCCCTATGGGTTGCCCTCTTTAGGTGAGCATTAATTTAGCTCTGGCGCACTGGAGGAGATGTGGGTGACTGGTCCGTGGAGATTTTCTGGGCAGTTAAGAGAATGAAAACTGAAATGTGCAGTCTCACACAAAGTGGGCTGTCTTCAGGGAGTCAGTGTCTTCAGGGTCTTCTGGAAAGTGGAATTTGGGCAACATTTATCATGTACACTTCCTTGTGTCTAAACGTTATACAGTGAGGATTTATCCATTTTAGACCACATTTCATAAATCTAAGATGCTATTGCTTGAAAGCTACACTACCATGAAGAAAAACAGTTACCAAATTATCCCTTTATGTCACCAATTAGTAAGACATGTCTGGGTTTTTCAGATGTTAAAATGTGTGTGGGGAGGGGAGTGGGGAACATGTTAGAATTCGTGAAATGCAGTAATTATTTTTTTCTGGAGGCTTTTAGAGGGATCTGTTCCCTGCCTCCATCCCAGCTGCTGGTACTTGCTGGCAGTGCTTGGGGTTTCTTGGCTTGTAGACATGTCAGTCCAATCTCTGCCTCTGTCGTCACATGGCCTCCTCCTTGTATTGCATGTATCTGTAGTTTCCAGACCTTCCTCTCCTTATAAGGATGCAGGTCATTGGATTTAGAGCCATCCCTAATCCAGCATGACCTCACTGTAACTTGAGTCCATCTGCAGAGAACCTACTTCCAAATAAGGCAACATTCATAGGTACCGGTGTTTAGCACTTGACCATCTCCTTCTGGGGTACACAGTTCAGCTTGTAACAGCACTTACCTAACTCATTTCCCAGGACTCACCATCACAGACCCCTGGCTTCTTGGGACAGTTTGAAGTGCTGGAAAGAGCAGAAAACTTGGTAGTTCTGGTGTCAGCTACCAAAGGTCTCAAGTAGACCTGAGACCTTGATTGGTCTCGGGCATTCTAGGATTCCATGTAGGCCTATTAACAAGCCTCCAGGGAGAGCTAGGCAGCTTCATGGCTGAAGTCAGTACTGCACTGGGTAGAAAAATGGAGCTATCTTGCAGACTTCAGCTCCACTCCTCACTGTGTGTGGCTCTGAACAGTCTTCATCTCTCTGGACCTCAGTTTCCTCATCTGTGAAATGGAGGTGATAATGGTACCTGCTCCATAAGGTACTGCTTAAAACAGAACATATGACGCTGTAAACAAATAAATGTTCATTGTTATTAGTCTAATAGCTCCCACTCACAGACACAACTTTGCTCCTTTTTAGCGTGAGAAAGGCTGTCCTACTAAACACATTGGAAAGTTCCCCTTCCTTCCTAGGCCAGTCATTGAAGAAAAAAAAATTTATAAGTCTGTCTTCCATCTCCAGCATACACAGCAAGTTCCTGATTAGGGTGAAGGAGGCCGCTCTGATTTTCACCTGCCCAGGTGATGTGTAGGCAGATGCCAGCCCAGCCCCCAGCCTTGCTTCCAGACTTGCCCTGCTTTTGTGACCAGCCTCTTCTCTGGCTGGTTGCTCTGGGTCTGATGTGGAAGCTGATTTCCCTGGTCCCTTATCAGCTGATGCAGCTGGCAATTTCCTATTCAAACACTGGTGAACCCCGGTGAGTTAGAGGGTTTGGGGCCCAGTAACAAAGGTTGGAAACTAGAGCCTCTCCAGCCAGAACTAAAACTGACTGGCTAAGCCTGAAAGAGCAAATTAGAGGCCTTGGCCTTTGTGATCCCAGTTGGGTGGGGCGAGACCTCTTTGCACGTATTGAGCACCTCACACACTGGTCCTTGGGAAGAGAGCAGCTCCTACCCTCTGCAGACAGATCCACCCTCCCTCCTCATGTAGCCAGCACGGCCAGGCCAGGCCAGCACCCATCACTGCTGCAACTTTGATCATTGTCTGCGACATAAAAGCGCCAGCTGGTAAAGTGCAAAGGTCCCTCCCACCCGGGCCTCTTTGACCCTAAGTTCATCTGGGAGTTCTTTGAGAACATACCTTTTTGCCCTCAAAGTGTCCCCCTTTTCAGCCCTGGGATAGAGCAGGATTCTTTCTGGGCTTTCAACTTTTCTTTTAAGAGAGTGAGGATTTCTAGAAAAGGGAACATTATAGAGAAAGGAAACAGACCAGTAATTGCCTGGGGCTGGGAGTGGAATTGACTGCAGATGAGCAAACTGGGTAATGGAAGTGTTTGAAGACTGGCTTGCACTGGTGAATGAGCCACTGTGTAATTCACTCATCAAACAAGATTCTTCCTGTGGGTGAATTGTACAACACATAATGTACTCTGAGATAAAGGTGTTTAAATGTGTGTGTGTGTGTGTGTGTGTGTGTGTGTGTGTGTGTGTGTGTATGAATGTGTGAAAGTCACTCAGTCATATCCGACTCTTTGTGACCCCATGGACTATACAGTCCATGGAATTCTCCAGACCAGAATACTGGAGTGGGCAGCCTTTCCCTTCTCCAGGGCATCTTCCTAACTCAGGGATTGAATGCAGGTCTCCCGCATTGCAGGTGGATTCTTTACCAGCTGAGCCACAAGGGAAGTCCATATATATAAGCTCATATACATAAAATGGATTCTTTTAACATTAAAAAAATATATATTCTTTGGCTGCATCAGTTATTTCTTCATTTAGTTATTTCTTCAGAGGGAATGGAGATCATAATTTTCTGGGTAAGTGGATGGAGGTTTGAGGAAAGGCTTCCTGGAGGAGGTGGCATTTGAGCTGTCCTGATATTCTGACAAGAATGATGGAGGCAGAGAAGGAAGCAGGTGATTACCATGTGGGCTTCTCTCTAGTTACAGTGCTTAGTTGCCCAGCCAGGGATAAAACCCACAACCCCTGCATTGGAAGGCGGATTCTTAACCACTGGACCACCAGGGAAGTCCCTTGAATGAATTCTTTTAAAACCAGAGTTGGTGAGGGATTGCCATCTTCTAGGTACTTACAGGATGTCCTCAGTCAATAGCTATGAATTTGGTTAAAAAAAAGAGTGGAGGAGAAGTAGAATTGGAAGTCTTGATCTTTGTGAAGTGACCAAGGGCAGGTCCACACTCTGTGACATCCTGAGATGATGTTCTTAGATGATGAGGGGTGCTCGGCTGAGGGAGTCTCTGCTGGGAATCCCTTGCCTGGCTCTCGGTGCTGCTGACTCTCCAATCATACCAGGCACCACTGTGAGCTTTGCCTTTGCCACAGAGCTCCTCTGTCTTCCTGTCTTTGTGCAGAGAATTTCCTCCCTCCAGCCCCGAGGAGCAAACGCAGCCAGGAACAATTGGAAAATCCAGATTGGCCTGGCCTTGTTTTCCCCTAAGCCTGGCTTAGTCCTTTGACTTGGACTAGAGAAGCAATCCCGAGAAAACCCCCTCACAGATGGAATGGGTTAAGCACCTACTGGACATTTATATACTTTTTAGGCTTTTCTCTCTCCTGGCAGTTCTGACAAGTGGCCTCACAGGAGATCAGAGATAGACACTTATCTAAGGCCACACTGGTGTTAAGTGCTGAGCTTCCTCCTCTTTGCACTAGAAGCCACCTCCTGGAAGGAGACCAGGCTGCATGTTCAGGTGGAAGGTGATTTGACTTGTTTGGTAGTCACCTGCCTCCTTCTCTGCCTCCATCATTTTTGTCAGAATACCAGGAGAGCTCAAATGCCACCTCCTCCAGGAAGTCTTCCCTCAAACCTCCACCCACTCACCCAGAAAATTATGATATCCACTCTCCCTCTGGGTGCCAGCAGCAAAGACCCAGAAGCACGAGAAGTTTCTTTCCAGAAACTGTGAGTAGCTCCATCTGGAGCCTGATAGGAATGAGGCTTTGGGAGTCAGAAGAAAACGTAGTCTCTCCCCCAAGGGCAGTGGGGAGCTACAGCAGGGTTCTCAGCTGGGGTGGTTCAAGCAGATGTGGTTTTAAAGAGGGTGGTTCTAGCTGTTGAGTGGAGACTAGATGGATCAGACTGGGGCCAGGAGGGAGGTTAGGGGACCAATGAGGAGACTGCAGCCGAGACCTGCCCCGGGAATGATTCAGCAGGAGGGCACGGCCCAGCCCTTCCCTTCACCTTTTTCCTCCTTCTTCACCCTGTTCCTGTCCCATGTCCCACTCCAGAGTTTATCTGATGAGCTCCAGGAAGCACTTCATGGCTGCCTGGCTGCTCCTACCAGACTTTTTATCTGGCTCCTTCTGGAAAGAACGCAGAGCGATGAAGGGCAGACCCGCAGGGCAGCATGACTGTGGAGGAGAAGTGGAAGTACAGGGCTCTGAGCTCCCAGGTTGGGCTGGAAACAGGCCGCAGGCCAAGAGAGAGTCATGAAACAACTACTCCTGGCTGACTCAGGCCCTCCTGCCCTTCTTATCAAGCCCAAGGAGCGATAAGGGTGCAGTTACTGGACCGCAGGTTCTAGGCCTTTGTTTGGAGCGGCCAGGAAGTGACTTGTGGGTTTTATCATGCCTTAAGGAGAAGGGCTGACTCATAGGGGTGGGGGTCTGGGTGTGTCGGGTCCACAGGGTGGGGAGTGGGGTGCAAACGCCAGGCCCCGCACCACCAACCACCAAAGGCCAGGGGAGAGGGTCCAGCTTCCACACCCACCTCCTGACAGCTGGCCACAGGCAGGAGGAGTCCTTGCCCTGCTGGCTTAGGATGGGAGGGGTGGCCCAGGGCGTCTCCTTTCCTTTTCAAACAGAAAATATTTCCAGAATATTATTCTGTTGACTATCTGCTAAGTGCCAGACACTAAGGGCTCTGCTGGCACCCATTTCCTTTCATATTTACTCCAGTAACAACCCTGGGGGGTCAGTGTTACCATTCTCCATGTTTTGCAGGTGAGGAAACAGAGGCTCAGAGAGAGGAAGTGAATCGCTCAGATTGATGCATCTAGGAAGCAGTAGATTCCAGATTCAAGCCCAGCCCAAAATTCACAGACAACTCTCTTGAAAAACCAAAATAGGCAGGAGGAGGGGATGGGCATCAGTTTTGTGAACCCCTGGGAGCCATCCATAGCTTGCATCGAGTTCTCAGGGAGCCACAGAAGACCACAGCCCCAGGGAGCCCTCCTAGTGAGGTGGGCAGGGTTCTTTTCCAGCTCAGTCCCCTCACCTGTATGATGTGGTGACAGACTGGCTCAGGTGTTTTCCACAAGCTAGAAGGGAGGTGATCAACCCCCAGTCATAAATGAGCTGTTGGATGACTGCAGTGGGCGGGCTCCTCTTTCAGGCTTTTAGAAGGGGTGGGAGGCGGGGAGGGGGGGAACGGGTGCGGCGGGGTGCTTGGAGATGAGATAAAAGAACAGGAAATTCCCAACCCAGTGGGAGAGACAAGGCCCTATTAGTCAAGACAGAAAAGCAATTTCCAAAAAAGGGAAGGTTCTGGTCTATGTCACTGAACCATCTATTTGCCAACAGGCCTCTGCCCCCTCAGCATTTCTCAGTCAGGTCTGACATTGATCTCTGCTCGCTTGCTGAATGCCCCAGGCTCATGTCCTCCAGCTCGCTGGCCCTGGGGGAAGGACAGTCTCTGGCCCAAAAGTCCCAGAGCAAATTCTGACTGGTTTATCTAGAGTCACATGCCTCATGGGGTTTTATGATTGGCCAAGCCTGAGAAATCTGTATGTAGGTCAAGAAGCAACAGTTAGAACTGGACATGGAACAACAGACTAGTTCCAAATCAGGAAAGGAGTACATCAAGGCTGTATATTGTCACCCTGCTTATTTAACTTATCTGCAGAGTACATGCGAAATGCTGGGCTGCATGAAGCACAAGCTGGAATCAAGATTGCCGGGAGAAATATCAATAACCTCAATTATGCAGATGACACCTTATGGCAGAAAGCGAAGAAGAACTAAAGAGCCTCTTGATGAAAATGAAAGAGGAAAGTGAAAAAGTTGGGTTAAAATTCAACATTCAGAAAACTAAGATCATGACATCCGGTCCCATCACTTCATAGCAAATAGATGGGGCAACAATGGAAACAGTGACAGACTTTATATTTTGGGGCTCCAATATTACTGCATATGGTGACTGCAGCCACGAAATTAAAAGATGCTTGTTCCTTGGAAGAAAAGTTATGACCAACCTAGACAGCATATTAAAAAGCAGAGACATTACTTTACCAGTTAAGGTCCGTCTAGTCAAAGCTATGGTTTTTCCAGTGGTCATGTATGGATGTGAGAATTGGACTATAAAGAAAGCTGAGCGCTGAAGAATTGATGCTTTTGAACTGTGGTGTTGGAGAAGACTCCTGAGAGTCCCCTGGACTGCAAGGAGATCCAACCAGTCCATCCTAAAGGAAATCAGTCCTGAATATTCATTGGAAGGACTGATGCTGAAGCTGAAACTCTAATACTTTGGCCACCTGATGCGAAGAACCGACTCATTTGAAAAGACCCTGATGCTGGGAAAGATTGAAAGTGGGAGGAGAAGGGGATGACAGAGGATGAGATGGACATGAGTTTGAGTAGGCTCCGGGAGTTGGTGATGGATAGGGAAGCCTGGCATGCTGCAGTCCACGGGATTGCAAAGAGTTGGACATGACTGAGCAACTGAACTGAACTGAAGTTTTGTCTCATATGCCCATCCTTCCTGGGATCTTGTGCAGAAACAGCAGCAGAACCACACAGGATGGATGGGAGGTGGAAGGGGAACAGATGGAGGGAAGCAAAAGCCACAGGATCCCAGGAGCTCTCTCCACCCATCCACCCTTTTCACACCAGGGTTCTGCTTGACCATGCCTGTTTGTATGCTAGAAAGTTATCACCAGGGAGGGGCCACTCTTCATTTTCATTTGTTATTATTGTTCAGTTACTAAGTCATGTCCGACTCTTTGCAACCCCATGGACTGCAGCAAGCCAGGCTTCCCTGTCCTTCACTATCTCCTGGAGTTTGCTCAAATTCATGTTCATTGAGTTGGTGATGCCATCCAGCCATCTCATCCTCCCCTTCTCCTTCTGCCCTCAATCTTTTCCAGCATCAGGGTCTTTTCCAATGACTTGGCTCTTTGCATCAGGTGGCCAAAGTATTGGAGCTTCAGTATCTGTCCTTCCAGTGTATATTCAGAGTTGATTTCCTTTAGGATGGATTGGTTTGATCTCCTTGCTGTCCAAGGGTCAAGAGTCTTCCCCAGGATCACAGTTTGAAAGCATCCATTCTTAGGCACTGCTGCTGCTAAGTCGCTTCTTGTCCGACTCTGTGCGACCCCATAGACGGCAGCACACCAGGCTCCTCCGTCCATGGGAGTTTCTAGGCAAGAGTACTGGAGTGGGTTGCCATTGCCTTCTCCAATCTGTACATGACTCCTGGAAAAACCATAGCTTTGACTATACAGACTTTTGTCGGCAAAGTGATGTCTCTGCTTTTTAATACACTGTCTAGGTTTGCCATAGCTTTCATTCCAAGGAGCAAGCGTCTTCTAATTCCATGGCTGCAGTCACTGTCCGCAGGGATTTTGGAGCCTAAGAACATAAAGTCTGTCACTGTTTCCACTTTTCCCCATCTATTTGCCATGAAGTCATGGGACCAGAATGCCATGATCTTAATTTTTTGTATGTTGAGTTTTAAGCCAGCTGTTTTCACTCTCCTTTTTCACCCTCATCACCCTCATCTTTAGTTCCTCTTCACTTTCTGCCATTAAGAGTGTTTAGTCAAAGATTTTCAGCCTCAGCACTATTGACATTTCAGTTCAGTTCAGTTCAGTCACTCAGTCATGTCTGACTCTTTGCGACCCCATGAATCGCAGCGTGCCAGGCCTCCCTGTCCATCACCATCTCCCAGAGTTCACTCAAACTCACATCCATCGAGTCAGTGATGCCATCTAGCCATCTCATCCTCTGTCATCCCCTTCTCCTCCTGCCCCCAATCCCTCCCAGCATCAGAGTCTTTTCCAGTGAGTCAACTCTTCGCATGAGGTGGCCAAAGTACTGGAGTTTCAGCTTTAGCATCATTCCTTCCAAAGAACACCCAGGGCTGATCTCCTTCAGAATGGACTGGTTGGATCTCCTTGCAGTCCAAGGGACTCTCAAGAGTCTTCTCCAACACCACAGTTCAAAAGCATCAATTCTTCAGCGCTCAGCTTTCTTCACAGTCCAACTCTCACATCCATACATGACCACTGGAAAAACCATAGCTAGACGAACCTTTGTTGGCAAAGTAATATCTCTGCTTTTGAATATGCTATCTAGGTTGGTCATAAGTTTCCTTCCAAGGAGTAAGCGTCTTTTAATTTCATGGCTGCAGTCACCATCTGCAGTGATTTTGGAGCCCAGAAAAATAAAGTCTGACACTGTTTCCACTGTTTCCCTGTCTATTTCCCAAGAAGTGATGGGACCAGATGCCATGATCTTCGTTTCCTGAATGTTGAGCTTTAAGCCAACTTTTTCACCCTCCTCTTTCACTTTCATCAAGAGGTTTTTTAGTTCCTCTTCGCTTTCTGCCATAAGGGTGGTGTCATCTGCATATCTGAGGTTATTGATATTTCTCCTGGCAATCTTGATTCCAGCTGTGTTTCTTTGAGTCCAGCGTTTCTCATGATGTACTCTGCATATAAGTTAAATAAGCAGGGTGATAATGTACAGCCTTGATGTACGCCTTTTCCTATTTGGAACCAGTCTGTTGTTCCACGTCCAGTTCTAACTGTTGCTTCCTGACCTGCATATAGTTTTCTC
This sequence comes from Bos indicus x Bos taurus, assembly GCF_003369695.1. Classification (NCBI taxonomy): domain Eukaryota; kingdom Metazoa; phylum Chordata; class Mammalia; order Artiodactyla; family Bovidae; genus Bos; species Bos indicus x Bos taurus. The sequence continues at coordinate 17,502,501 of NC_040097.1, forward strand.
AAGAGGCAGATCAGGTGGTCTGGTATTCCCATCTCTTTCAGAATTTTCCACAGTTTATTGTGATCCACACAGTCAAAGGCTTTGGCTTTGACATTTAAGGCCAGATAATTCTTTGTTGCTGGGGACTATTCTGGGCACTGTAGGATGTTTAACAGCATCTTTCCCCTCTGCCGCTTGGACGGTGAAAACTGTCTCCTGACCATGCCAACTGTCCCCGGGGACAAGATTGCCCCTGGCTGAGAACTACTGGCTTAGATGATCCCAGAAGGCGGTCTTGAGGCAAGGATCTCGGGAAGCAGGGAAGTGGATGGGGAGGAGAAGATATTGGTGCCGCGTGTGTAAATGAGCAGGTTGTCATTGTGGGGCTTGGTCCTGAAGCCGAGTCCCTCTAAAACAGAGTTCTTCTGCTGAGTTTATGACTAACCTGTCTATCGAGAACTTTCTTTTCTTTTTTTTTTTGTCCTCCTCCCTTTCCCCTGAGAATTGAAACACGTCAAAGAAAAGGGGGAACTGAAACCGTGTGTGGTAATATAGAAACGAAGGAAAAACAACTGAGAAAAGCAATACTAGCGTGAGTAATAGATAAAACAGAGTCCTAGTCTCTCCTCGAGGGATATACCTAGCCACCTGACCCATATCTGAACTGCTCTGCAGAAACTTAAGACCCGCACCCACCCACCCTCCCACCCACACAGATGGAGGATGGTGACCACATGCTGAGTACAAGCACTAGACCCCAGATTGATTGGAACCAGAAGGTTGATTTCAGAGAGTCCTGAAACATCACCCTGTTCCCTCACCACCAAACAATCAGAAGAAAGTCCATGAGCTGACCACACACCCTGCAGCCCTCGCCGCTACTGTTGCCTCTGAAAGTCCTTCCCTGAAGCCATCGGGCAGTTTGGCTCTCTTGAGCATGAGCTGCCCATTCTCCTTGCTTGGCCGTGCAACAGACACTGTACTTCTCCTTTACCACAACCTGTCTCAGTAGACTGGCTTTGCTGCAGACCCGAGTTTGGCTTGGTTACAGCCCCACAGGGGAACTGGGAAATGGTGTGGAATAGGCAGACTCAGGAACCGGGGAGCTGGAGTATTTGGGTGCCATCTCCCATCAGACTCCTTGAGGACCCTGGGAGGGAGGTGCTGTTGGTTCTAGGGCACATGAGACCTGCTGTGTGGCACAGGGTGACCCCTAGCAATGCAGAGAAAGCAGGTGCTGGCAGCTGAGGATTGGGCCAATGGTGAGGGACAAGTGAGAACACACTCAGGAACCCTGAGCAGCGTTCCTGTTGTTTCTTCCTTCCCTTGTTTCTCCCCTTCTGGCAGATGTAACCACGCCAGGATCTGCTTCTCAGCAGGGTCTATGGGCTTCCTTACTCCCAGGTTCCCATGTTTAGCACTGTCTTTCCTAGCACTCCAGCCCCATCAGTCAACTAGAATCCTGATCCTCCTGCGTCCAAGCTGTGTGACCTCAGGCAGATTTCTTAACCTTTCTGGGCTTGAATTTCTCCTATGTAAAATGGGGCTAATGAGCTAATGATAACCTGGTACATGGTTCCAGGTTATGAGGCTGAAAAGAAATAGTGTGTAGACACACAACTAGCTTCACTGTCCGCCTGCCCATTAGGAATCTAGGGGCAAACTTCCCCACAAGGCACTGAAAGCAGGGCTGGCAAGCATGCCTCTGCTCAGGGCAGGGGAGCCATTCGGAGGAGGGCTGAGTCAGCAGACATGCTAGACAGGGAGTCAGGAGCCCTGAGTGATTACAGCAGCCGAGGCAGTCTGAGCATTTGTCATCCGTACCCAGATTCCTCATTCAAGGCCCAGGGAAGCTGGTGATGCAACCTCAGGGCCCTCTGTCGGGCCTTCCCACTGTGGAACTTGGGACAAGTCCTCTCTGTGTGTTTTCCTTTCTGAAAAATGGAGACAAATTGGCCAAACCGGAACAATATTATCACAAAACCTGACATTTAGGTGCCTGCTGTATGCATGCTTGGCTTCCCAGGTGGCACATGGGCTCTAGTAGTTGTGACTCGCAGACTCTGGAGCACGGGCTCCGTAGCTGTGGGACATGGGCTTAGTTGCTCTGAGGCATGTGGGATCTTCCCAGATCAGGGATCAAACCCGCGTCTCCTGCATTGGCAGGCAGATGGATTCTTTTCCACTGAGCCACCAGGGATCCCCGATTTTTATGTTTTGATTCTGGAAAGATATAAGTCAGGCTGGGTACCATTTCTATGTGACAGAGCAAAAATTTACACCATTATACAATGGCTTTTGTTTCTTTTTCTCCAGCTCTTAAAGTTGACCATCGGTTAGGTGTAATCAATAAGATCAGCTCTGCATCTGGAGACCAGTTTCTGGTCCTGGAAAAGGGCCAGAGCAAGTTGGATTTGTCAGGATTTCCGGTCCCAGGCAGATGGCAGGACCAGACACTGTGCCCTAGCCCCAGGCCTGCTTCTGTCATCCCGGGTGGAGAGCCCCGACCTCTCAGCCGGCTTCCCCACCTGTAAAGTGGGAGATCTGTCATCCTGGGTGGAGAGCCCCGACCTCTCAGCCAGCTTCCCCATCTGTAAAGTGGGAGATCTGGCCTATGCCTGTGTCTCCCCAAATCCAGTTATTTGTAAACAAACCACCTTTATTCTTTTTGCCATCTCCCATGTCTCTTATTCCATTTTCACTCACCACCCCTCCCCTGCAATTGACTGACTCACTTTTAAAACAAACGTATTTGAAAAGGAGACCTTCCGTCACTGTCACAATGGAAAAGCATTGTCATCAGATAAACGAAGGTAACCATAAATAAACCCCAAACAGTGTCATTAAATCCCAGCTGGTGCTGTTGCCTGTTCTCAGAGGGAGGCCTACTCTTCTGGTTAAAAGGGAAATTAGCCAAAGGTGAAGAGGTGTTCAAAATCACCTACAGCACACTCGGAGAAGGCAATGGCACCCCACTCCAGTACTGTTGCCCAGAAAATCCCATGGATGGAGGAACCTGGTAGGCTGCAGTCCATGGGGTCGCTAAGAGTCGGACACGACTGAGCGACTTCACTTTCACTTTCCACTTTCATGCACTGGAGAAGGAAATGGCAACCCACTCCAGTGTTCTTGCCTGGAGAATCCCATGGATGGAGAAGGCTGGAGGGCTGCAGTTCATAGGGTTGCACAGAGTCGTACATGACTGAAGTGACTTAGTAGTAGTAGTAGTACAGCACACTCAGCCTTTTTCCTTGACCTAATCCAAAGAGTTGAGAAAGAATTGAAAGGAGAATAAAGTTTTCTACCTGTAGCACAGAGTAGTAATATATAGATACCTTGTTCAGTAAAGACTTGTGGAGCTTCGGCTGTGCACCGGGAGCTGTGCTGGAAGCTCGGAGCATAGAGGGGATTGGGGTTTGGAAGAGTGGCCAAGAAAATGATTTTTGTTGTCGTTGTTGTTTTTGAAAATGATTTTTTAAAAAAATCTGAGTGTTTTGAATGAACAATAAACCTCTTTCAGTCCAGAATAATTCCGGGCTTCCCAGGTAGCTCAGTGGTAATGAATCCACCTGCCAATGTAGGAGACGCAAGAGGTGCAGGTTCGATCCCTGGGTTGGCAAGATCCCCTGGAAAAGAGAATGGCAACCTAGTCCAGTATTCTTGCCTGGAAAACCCCATGGACAGAGGAACCTGGTGGGCTACCATCCATGAGGTTGTAAAAAGTTGGACACGGCTTAGCGACTGAGCACACATGCATATGCACGTTTGTGTTACTGAATCATGAATGTGTTGTCCCCATCCTACACAGGCTCAGCGGAAGTACTCTGTCCAGCTCCTGAGAGTCCATTCTCTGGTCCCGGAAGAACTCCTACCCCGCCCAGCACCAGCACAGTGCCTGGTCCCATCAACCGGCTCCCATTCCCAAGTGCCCACTAGCTGCCAGGTGCTATGCTGAGCACAAGGCCCCCAGGCCTTGTCTCCACGTCCTCCAGGAAAGACTGCAGAGTCAGTACTAGTAACACACCCATTCTGGAAAAGAGGAAACTGAGGCTTAGCATGGTGAGCCGACCTCATGCTTGTGAATGACAGATCTAGGGCTTGAACTCAGTGCTACCTGAGTAATCATGAACAGACCAGTCCTGGATCCAGGCCAGCCAAGGAGAAGACGGCGGCAACCTCAGTACGGAGGAGGCACCCTTGCTGGCAGGATCTGAGACTTGGTGGCTGTTCCTGCCCAGACAGAACACAGCAGCTGGGCTGGGTGTCTGCTCTCTAGGAGGCTCCAGGCATCGTGTTCCCCTGACTCGTAGCCTGCCAGGCTCAGGAGAGAGGCCACTGCCAAGATTAGGGCTGAATGCCTCTGTGGTAACCAGGAAGGGTCAAAGCAAACTGTGGGCAAGGGCACCATTTCCCTGCACCATCTGCCTCCTGCTGTCTCAGAGAGCAGCTGCACTGTTAGATCCTGGTTGAAGCCCCAGAAGAGGGTACTGGGTTTACATTACTACCTCTGTGAAGCCCTCCTGGATTGTTCCATGGGCCAAGCCCCTCCAACCTGCTCATGCATGCTAAGTCACTTCAGTCGTGCCTGACTAGCACTTAAAGTTGTGCCACCTGGGAAGCCCCCAGTCTGCTCCTACTATTACTTAAAGGACCTAGTTGGCACTGATATTATCTGTGACCATTATCTCAGGTGGTGCTAGTGGTAAAGAATCCACCTGCCAGTGCAGGAGAGGCAGGAGACATGGGTTCAATCCCTGAGTCAGGAAGATCCCTGGAGAAGGAAGTAGCAACCCACTCCAGTATTCTTGCCTGGATAACCCTATATACAGAGGTACCTGGTGGGCTACAAAGAGTAGCCCACCTAGCTGGTGGTGGGGGGGGGTCGCAAAGAGTCAGATGAGCTGAGCACGTGCACGCTCATACACACACATGGTGGGAGAAAGTTCTATATACCTAGAAAGGCCTGGAGCTTCTTCACCAGGATTCCGCAGTCCCCAGCACAGGGCTGACTCATCACACAGTAAGCGTACAGTAAGTGCTCAGTGAATGCGGGTGCACTGACATCACCCCACGAGGTGTTTAAAAAGGACATGATAACCACAGTGCCACTCTTTGCTCCTGGAGTGGGAGGCAGAATGGGCCAGTGGTTAAGCTCTGGTGTGAAAATTGTTGGTCAGGTCTTGGCTCTGCTTCTCACTAGCTGTGTGACCTTGAGAAAGTTACTTGATCTTTCTGTGCCTCGGTCTCTGCATTCATGAAATGGGAATATAATATTTAGGGAGTGATTATCTAGGTTATTAGGTAGTGTGTGTAGAGCCTGGAAAGAGTGCTGGTTAGCTGTTCTCACTCTTGGTCATCAGAGGCTCCTAACATACTATGTTTCACTGACTCCAAGATGTTATGGATTATAAGAACACATTAGTTCATGTGCCACTAAGAATAAGTCTGCTGATTAAACTGACAGAAAGCTATTATCACTTAGGATGTTTGGGGTTTTTTAGCATTGGGAAGTTTCCTTGATCATACAGTGTATGATCTATGAGTACCTTAAAAGAAAAACAGAGTTGACGTAAGTAGGTCAAGATATTTTTTAGGCAATGACAATTTTACCCTGACTGCCACTGTGTCAACAGCAATGGTGAGATTTATTGACTTGACTGCAGAGGTGGTAAAAATTTGGGGAAATGTGCATCTTATAATCAATGAAATACAAAATTCAGCAATACAAGAGGAAAGGCAGAACAATGTTGAGAGAAAAGGCTGTATCTTTTCATTCTTTGGTTCATGCACTCATCATAATTACTGAGCACATACTCTGTACCAGGAATTGCCCCTGAGGAGACCTAGGGGTGGGTAGGGAGGGGTGTGGGGGGCCTGAAGGAGATAATCCTCATAAAGGGCATGGTAAATGCCAATTGCACGTTAGCCCTCACCAGATTTCCCTTCTGAGGCCCAGGCCCGGATCTCCCCCTGGGTCCAGCTGACAACCACGCTCCACCCCAGGCTCTTCTGCTTCTTTCCTGCTGATGGGCACATGCTGTCTTCTGGCTTATTTCACGTGGCTCAGTGGTAAAGAACACGCCTGCCAATGTAGGAGACCCAAGAGACGTGGGTTTGATCCCTAGATCAGGAAGATCCCCTGGAGTAGGAAATGGCAACACACTCCAGTATTCTTGCCTGGAAAATCCCATGGACAGAGGAGGCTGGCAAGGCTACAATCCATGGGGTTGCAGAGAGTCAGACACAACTGAGCACGCATGCAGGCTTCAGGGCCTGTTTAGGGAGTTTCATTAGTTCTCAGGGTGGCAAGGAGGACACTCTGCTCTCTCCTGTTAGGAGAGAGAAGGGTTTGCAGGTTTCCCCTAGGTTCCCCACTAGGGTTTCAGGAAACCCTAGACAGAATAGACACAATGAGCTCCTTGTGTGACATCTACCATGTGGGTATTGGTTAGACATGACCTCTTGCTCAGACCAGTGGCTGGGGCTCATTAAAGTCTTGATCAGAGTGAGGGCTGTGCCTTCTGGGTCAGTGGGTGGCTCAGGGTCACCCTTGGGGGTTGGTGCCCTCCAGTCTCCCAAGTGGCCCAGAAATCCAACACCTTCGTATCCAAAAGGAATCATCATGACTACCTTGTCCACCAAAAAATGACACCCAACACACATGTGAGACCCTGCTTTGGATGCTCAGATTGGGAACTGTGGTGACCATCAGGGGGAGCTCACCTTGGTTCCTAATGATAATGGGTGTGAGAGGTGGCTGCAACAGGTGCGGGGAACAGGTGCTTCCAGGGCCAGAAGGGCAAAGGGCCAGGCAATGGAGCCCCATCCAGTCTACACCCCTCTCAGTGTTCACATCAACAGATGCCATCGCCCAGTGCAGCAAAAACAATGTCTAAATGAAAAGCTAGGCAAAATCTGAAAACCCTCCCAAACTGAGAAGAGACTGGGTCCTAAACATGAGATGGCATGCCCCACATAGGCAAGGCTAAAGCCATCCCCCAGGCTCTGTCAGGTCTTACACGATGAAGGTGGGCAGGCCTGGAGGGGATGATGCCCTGAAGTCATCTGGTCTGACTCCTGGTCTGACATCCCCCTGACTCCAGGCAGGACAACACCCATTCAGGCCCAACCTGACTCACCCTCAGCTGTCACTGGGAAGTGGAGTTGATCCTCCTTATCCTGCCTTCCAGGAAAACCAGGCTTTCCAGAAACCCAGAGCTTGCCTCTTCTAGCCTGGGGGTGCTGGTGAGGGGAGTGAGTAGGGGAATGGTGGTGGAGGGGGTGGTAGAGGGAACTGGCTTGGGGCCAGCCCACCCTGAGCTCATCACACTCTTGTAGGCAGGGAGGGGCCAGGCCATCCATCATCCAGCCTCCCAAAGTCTGCTGCTGTGGACTGTCGGCTGGCTTCCAGACAGAAGAGCCCAGTGGGCCCAAGGAGCCAACTGTCTGCTTCCATTTGGGAAGAAGAGCAGCATAAGCCTCAGTTCAAGTCCCCACTCTGCCTGGTCCTCCTGTGCAACCCCGAGCAAGTGATCTAAGCTCTCTGAGCTCAGTTCCCAATTGCGAAATGGAGACAACAGTAATGCCTAATTCCTGGGGTTGCCTTGAGGAATAAAGAAGATCTCTTACTCTTTTGCATAGTTCCTGGGGCATTCTTTTTGCTCAGTAAATATTAGCTACCTGGAAAGCTAAAGTATTTAAAGACAAAGGGCGTTTTCCTGGTGCCCCCACTTCCAGAGGAGTCAGGAGAGCTGGCAATGGCTCAGCCCAGACCCTAGGGACAGGGGGCAGCATGGTGGTGGTGGCTGAGGGCTACCAGAGCTAGTGGGGAGGGCACAGGTTTTGCACCCAGACAGCCTGGATTCAAAACCCAGCTCCACCTGTCACTGTGATGTTGGGCAAACTGCTTAAACAAACAACCTCTGTGCATTTCAGTTTCCCCCTCTATAAAATGGGGGAAATAATAATACCAGCTTCCCAGTTATCATAAGGATAATACGACTCCTACTAAAAAGCACTTAGAACATGGCCTGTAACACACACACTAAGTCTGCCTGACCATTACTGTCTATATTTTTTGAGTCTGTCCAGAACCCTCTTCATCCACCCCCAGTCATAGCAATAACAATAATAATAACACTGACAGCCACAGTTAATTGTCCTCTCCCTTGTACATTCTCTCAACAAACCCACAACACCATCCGCACCTTCCAGGTGGGGAGACTGAGGCTCAGGGAGTCTGGGTATGGTGGCCAAGATCATACTGGTAGAGACAGGATTTGAACTCAGGTCTCTGACTGCAGAGCCCACACCCTTAGCCACTGACTAAGCTGTGCTTTTATGGGGACTGCAGGGGAGGTGGAGACCCAACATATAATCCCTCGAAAACCAGCAGCCCTTGAGACAGTGGCCTGGCAAATACTGACTGTCCCGGCATCCAGGTGCTGTCAGTGTCCAGAGAGAGGGGGTGGATGTAACCCTGGCCCTAAGGACTAGGTAGGATTTGAAGTGGAGCTTTGGAGGCTGTGGTTTCAGGTGGGGGCAAAGGTGTGGAGGTGGGGCTGGGCGGGGCGCAGGTGGGGCCACAGCGAGAGGCCTGGTCGGGGATAAAGTCAGGGGCAGGCGAGGGGGCTGGCCACCCTCCAAGTGGACTTCTGGCACCAAGTAAAAGGCTGAGGCCCAGAGCTGCCTCAAAAGCCCAGAACTGGAGACCCAAGAACAAAATAGATCCCCGGCTTGCACTCAGCCTAGAAGCAGGATCAAGGAGAATGGCTGGAGCCCTTCCACCCTGCTTTCTTAGTCTGTATTCCTCTCTGGGCCAACACACCCAACATGGCAGCTGGAATCCAGGGCTCACCCAGTGCACGCCGCCCACCGCACCACGCCCCCATCCCAGTCCTGACACAGGACTCCCTGCGAAAATAGATCCAACCCACCGTCAGCAGTGAAACGTCTATTGGCAGTTTCTTAGGAATATAAAAGGCAAGCTTCCTCATAGAACAAGAGTTCCCAAAAAACCCGACCTCCCATTCCCAGCTTCTTCTCTAGAAGTTGCTTCCCAAGGCCACAGCTTCACGTCTCCTCTCCAGCCCCAGCCACTCCTCTCCTTGCTCGCGAATCCCCAGTCGGCCTGTAGCCGTCACACACGCACACCGAGGGCGGTGAGCAGGACAGGCTACGTAGTGTGCAGGGCCTGGTGGAGAATGAAAACGTAGGGGCCCTCGTTCAGAGGGTATGGAGAATTTCAAGACGGTGACCGCAGAGCATTAAGTCAAGTGTGGGCCCTTCCAAGCAAAGGGGGCATCCCTGTGGAGCTGACCCTGGCCCTTAGAGCGTGCCCTGTATGGACTAGAACGTCAAGTTCCATGACTTTTTTTTTCACTTTTTAAAACAGATTTGGTAACTTTACTCCTGGACTTTTTTTTTAATTGGAGGATAATTGTTTTACAATGTTGTACTGGTTTATGCCATACAGCAACGTGAATCAGCCATATGTGCGCATGTCCCCTCCCTTGTGGACCTCCCTCCCACCCCAAGTTTCATGAATTTTAAAACTGAAATCTGAGATTCCTCTCCTTCCAACCCCTCTCCCCCCAGATAAATGCATATTTTAAAGATAGCTGCCCTGGGCCATGCCCAACTCCCACCCTCAACTCTCAACAGCTCACATGCTGCCCTCAATCCCACAATAGAATTGTTTGAGGTCTCCTATTTGAACTGATCATGCCTTTTGCAAAGTGCTTTTCCATGTTCTTTACAAGAGAGGAGTTTATCATCTCATTTTACAAATCAGGCAAACTGAGATTCAGAAACGCCCACCTGAGCTGGCACCTTGCTGGCCAGTAGACCCATGGCACCAAACCTCTGGCCTCCAGACCCCTCATCCTGAAGCCACTTCCACTGAAGAAAACATCTGGATGCCATATAAGGTGAAAAAACAAGTGCAAGCCTCAATACCAAGGAAATTCATTTTATTTGTCTGGTAACAGCAATTTCTCATGTTGAAAGAGCCTCACCCAACCCAGACACACACCAGGCCTGAATCAGACCTGCATCAGCAGAAGTTCTGATGGAAATGTGGGAAATGTCCCCGTCCTTGCCTGACTCATCACACCTGATGCTCCTGCAACCACAGACAGAGAAGGAAAAAGGGGGCCCCAAGCTTCTACTCCAAAAGGGTATAGGAGGGTTAGCCACTTTGTTTTACTCCTCTGTAAAACCTGGGAAATCTTTTTTTTTAAGTGGACTGTTACTTTTGGAATCATTTTAGATTTACAGAAGAGTTGCAATGATAATATGGAGAGTTCCCTTAGCCAGTTTTAGCCATTAATTTTTTCTTTTAACCTCTAAATTTTCCAGCATTTATTTCCTGAGAAGGAAGCCATTCTCCTATTAATATATAACCATACACCATTATCACCCCATTATTAACATTTATATTTCCGAAGTGGATTTGTCATAGCCAAGAAACTGGCACGCGGCTATTAACTAAACTCCAGGCTTGATTTGGATTTCAGTTGCATTTTTCTACTAATGTCCTCTTTTTGTTCCAAGACTCAGTCCAGGGAAGAGCATGACGTTTACCTGTCACGTCTTCCCTCTAGTCTGCAACAGTTTCTCCTTGTTTCTCAAGACATGGATAGTCTTGGAATTTCCTGGTGGTCCAGTGGTTAGCACTCGGTGTTATCACTGCTGAGGGTCTGGGTTCAGTTCCTGGTCAGGGCACTAAGATCCCGCAATCACATGGCATGGCCAAAAAAAGGACATGGACAGTCTTAAGGAGGAATGGCAGGTCTCCTGTCGAGTGCCCACCCATCTGTGTGGTTTTTCTCCCCATTAGACCAGGGTTATACAGTTTTAATGTTTGAGTAATCTCGGGAGATGGTGATGGACAGGGAGGCCTGGCGTGCTGCAGTCCATGGGGTCACAAAGAGTCGGACAAACTGAGCGACTGAACTGAACTGAACTGATACATTTTTAAAAAGAACACCACAGAGATGAGGTGCTCTTCTCATCCCATCCTATCAGGGCTCTGCAGCACCCACACGACACCACGGGTGAGATTCTCCTTGAGCCTATGTGTAAGCTGGTATCTGTCAGGCTTTTCCACTGTGAAATGACTATTTTTCACTTTCCAAACTCGACTTTTGGAAATGAGTCCATAAGTCTAAGCCACCCTCAAGTGGGACAGGGCAGGAAACCTGGATTTTTTTCCTTCTCTTTTTTTTGGCATGTAGGATCTTAGTTCCCCAACCAAGGATTGAACCTGAGCCCCTGCAGTGGAAGCTTAGAGTCTTAATCACTGTGAGGTGGACTGTGAGGGAAGTCCCAAAAGCTTGGTATTTTTAATGTTAATTAAAGTAACTTAAAAAAAAAAATTCTGGTTTAAAGTGCAAAAGGTATCAAAGGATACAAGGCAAAACTTTTTTCCCCATCTCAAACCCCACAAGTAACAATGTTAACCATTTTCTTATGAATCATTCCAGAGGTATTTTATCCACAGACAGGTAAACATACATACTTTGTTCCACCTTTTTTATACAAAGGTGGCACACTGGCCACTATTCTGCACCCAACCACAATGAGACCCTATAAACCACACAAACTGTTTGACATGATGGATGATTAAACAAATCACAATACTGTAGAGCAAGGGCCTGGCCACCACACCAGCGGTTACACAAATAAATAATATCTGTTATCATGAAAAAGTAATATGTCAAATGAAAATAAAATCAAGTGCAGAGCACATATGATTTCTTTTGATGAATGATATCTTTCAGGAGGATAAAGTTCAGAAGTCACAGGAGGCTGTAAATGCCCATGAAAATACAGAAGACTAGTGAGTATAATGTTTTGCAATATGTGAAGAAAAATAAAACGATGGGGTTGTGAGCTTTAGGGGAATGCAAACTTGAGGATCCTGAAGCCAGCCACTGGTAGATGGCAAGACCTTGTCAGTCTTTTCCTCCTCAGGGAATGAAGGGCTGTTTGACTTTCTAGAATCTGCCTCCTTGGAAGGAGGGTGTTTGCAGTTAACTGCATTGTGGAAATAGGAGTAGAGCAAACACCCCACCCAGGGCAGGGACAGGATATAAATTCCTCAGTCCTGAACTGTCAGGCTCCAGGCCACACATTTGTGGATGCCCCACACCCCAGCATGCCCACAGCCTGCAGGATGAGGTGCTATCTTTCAGCCTGGCATTTCTTCATTCATTCACCCATTTATCCACTCAGCCATCCATCCATTCATCCATCTGTTCATTCATCCATCCATCCACCCACCCACCTATCCATTCATTCATTCATCTGTCTGTCCATCCATTCATTCATCTATCCATCCATTCACCTTTCCACTCATTTGTTTCCTTCTTTAACTCAGCATTTATTATGTGGCTGACCCTTTTCCGGACAGAGGGACACAGCTGTGACTGAGATGGACCCAGGCCCCTCCTCATGGAAGGTACAGTCTGGTAGAGAACTAACCCAGTGTGGGGAGTGCCTCAGCACCTCGGGCATTTTAAGATCACAGAAGGAACTATACCACCTGAGGAGCAGGGCTGCTCCATGGTGGAGATTACAACTAGGCTCACTGGGAGTTAGTCACTGAGCTGAAGGGAGAAAAGGGAAATTCCAGATAAAGGGAGCAAGAAAAGACCCACAGACCAGAACTAGCACCCAGTAACCAAGCCCTTACCCTAGTTTGGACCCTGTGCCAGGCTCTTGGCAGTCAAAACCCCTCAGTTCACCCAGAATAGCCCTGTGCGGAAGACAGTATGATCTCTTTTTTGTCCAGCTTTGTTGAGACATTATTTACATACAATATGTTAGTTTAAGCTATACAATGCACTGACTTGATATATATATGTATATTATGAAATGACTGTTACAATAAAGTTAGTTAATACCCCCACCCTCTCACATAATTACCATTTTCTTGTAGTTCTAACATTTAGGATCTACTCTCTTAACTTTCAAGTATATAATACAGTACTGTTAATTACAGCCACCATGCTGCATGTTAGATCTCCAGGATTTATTCACTGTGAGTCTGGAAACATGCACCTCTGCACCCAGCACCTCCCCATTTCCCTCACTCCCTGGCCCCTGCAGCCACCAATCTACTTTGTATCTCTATGAGTTCAACTGTTTTACATTCTACCAGTGAGAACATACAGTATTTGTCTTTGTCTGCCTTCTATAGGGGCTTCCCTTGTGGCTCAGTGGTAAAGAATCTGCCTGCAATGCGGGGAGCCACAGGAGACGCGGGTTCGATCCCTGGGTCAGAAAGATGTCCTGGGGGAGGGCATGGCAACCCACTCCCGTGTTCTTGCCTGGAGAATACCATGGACAGAGGAGCCTGGCAGGTTATCCCTATAGTTCATAGGGTCGCAAAGAGTCGGGCATGACTGAAGCGACTTAGCATGCATACGTGATGCCTTATTTTCACTTAGTATAATGCCTTCAAGGTCTATGTATATTGTTGCCAAAGGCTTTTTTGCTTCACAATGTCTTTATCCAGTCATCCAGTGCTGGCATGCAGGTTGTTTCCACATCATGACTATTGTGAATAATGCTGCAGTGAACGTGTGAGCTCCTCTCTCCGAGAAAGTGATTTCATTTCTTTAGGATATATACCCAGAAGTGTGATTGCTGGGTCATATGATAGTTCTATTTTTAATTTTTTTGAAGAACCTCCATACTATTTTCCTGAGTGGCTGCACCAGTTCACCTTCCCACCAAAAGCACACAAGGGTTCCCTCTTCTCCACATTTTGCCAACACTTGTTATCTCTTATTTTTTTTGACGACAGTCATTCTAAAAGGTGTGAGATGATATCTCAGGGTGGTTTTGATATGCATTCCCCTGACGATTAGTGGTGTTGACTATCTTTTCATGTACCTGTTGGCCATTTGGATATCTTTTTTGGAAAAATGTATTATCTCCCTTTTAAAGATAAGGATGCTGAAAGTCAGGCCTGAGGTTTACTTTCTATTCTGTGTCTCTCCCTGGTGCCCAGCCCAAGCCCTGACATACAAAGTGTGCTCAGGAATTGCAGCATGGGCTGGAGTATATCAGATGCCCGCATTACCACGGAACATGCATATGTCCCCAAAACCCTCCACCCATCGCTTCCTGGTCTGTAAAGCAGGGACACTTTCAAAATCAACATTTGTAGAGCACTTGTGTGCTGTGCTGGGAAAAAGAGCGAACGATGCAGAGTTCCTGGCTCCAGGAACTTCTATATGGGAGGATCTGAAAAGTTTGCTGGAAATTATAATTCACCCCTAGGAGCTCACTCAGTAAAGAATCTGACTGCAATGCAGGAGACCCGGTTTTGATTTCTGGATTTAGAAGATCCCCTGGAGAAGGAAATGGCAACCCATTCCAGTATTCTTGCCTGGAGAATCCCATAGACAGAGGAGCCTGGCAGGCTACAGTCCATGGGGTCGCAAGAGTCAGACACGACTTCGTGACTAAACCACCACCACCATAATCCACCCCAGTGAGGTTTGCTCTGAGGGGGAATATAGTGCTCCGTGTGAGCACAGCTTGACTTGCTATCAGAATTAATGAGATGATACACACTAACTAGAGAAGTCAATGGTTATGCTTGGCACTGTGCTGAGTGTTTTCCATGAACTAACTTGCTTAGTCATCACAGTTCTACTAGGTCGGTATGATTATGATCAGCACATATATTGACAGGAAGATAGTGGAGGCTCAGAGGGGTTAGGTAACTTGCCCTAGGTCACACAGCTGGTGAAAGGCAGAGCTGGAATCAGAACCCAGGCTGTCTCGTCCTCAACCGCAGGCTGTCCTGGGTCAGAGAGGCTAACAGGCAGCACTGAATTTTCCTCTTCTGCCTCTTAAAAGACAGATAAGGATCATAGCTACAGATCATGGAGCCAGGGAGAGCCCAGGGTTAGAGGAGTACCTCAAAAAAGGCCTATTTTTTAGAAGCTCAAAAGAAGTCAAGATCTGCCCCAAATCCCAGTTCTCAGCAGTGGGCCACATTCTGTCAGCTGGACTTCTCCAGGGTTTATTTTTTATTATTTATTTATTTTTCTGAAGGTTTTTTTTTTTTTTTTTTTTTGGCCATACCAAACAACATATGGGATACAGTTTCCCAACCAGGGATGGAACCTAGGGCCCCCTACATTGGAAGCATAGAATCTTCACCATAGGTTCACCAGGGAATTCCCTTCTCCAGGGTCTAGAGCAGAGAGATGCCTGGGAAGATATTGGGGTGCAGTGTCCCATAGCCTCGGCCTGATGTCAGAAACCAACCTTGCTCCTTGGGCTTCAGCCCATGGCCTGAAATACCTGCCAGGCCCTGAAATTGGAAGCAGCCTCACCGCTAAGGGACAGGCCTCCGAGGCTTCAAGTCGCAGTGACTGCAGCCTAGCTGGCCTTTCCCCGTCTCCTAGGACTAATCCCCACTTTCTGCGTCCACCCCCGCAATCCGAGCATTATTCATGCCTGAAACATCTCAGAAAGCCACAACAGCCCTGCCCTCCACCCAGACCCACACAGCCTCATAGATGGTGTTCTTTAAAAGGTCATCTTCCTCCCTGCCCTTACTGACAACCCCCCTCCCCTCCTCCCGCGGCCCTTCACACCTCCCTGTTTCCCTGTGCGGACCAGGGACATGCCTGCCTTTCCAGTTGTGTGGCCCCCATCAGGAGTTCGCCCGCAGACACCACCTTCCTATCTATCTCTAGGGCCCTCTGTGCCGAGCTGGCCTGTCAAGCACCTGCAGTCAAGACCTGTGGAATCTGCTCCTGTTTCCACCCCAGCCTGTCCTGGAGAAAGTATGTGACATTGAGTACAAGCCTGTCCCACCTGCTTCAAGGGACCCAGAAGGCCCTGCCCATTTCCAAAACAGGGAGCCACTTTATTTTATTTATTTACTTAGGCTATGCCTTGAGGCATGCAGGATCTTAGTTCCCGGGACCGAACCCGTGCCTGCCCCCTGCATTGGAAGCATGGAGTCTTAACCACTGGACTACCAGGGGAGTCCCTGAGCGGCACTCTTCAGTCATGGCCACTGCCGCGAGTCCCCAGGATCAAGGCTCCTGGGCGGGATGGTCCCTGTGAGGACAATACCACACACTCAGCGCACACCCAGATCCCTTCAGCCTATGCCAGTTACTTCCAGCTGCCAGTAGCCATGTCCTTCTGCCCGATGACTTTCTGGTCGCTTGCTCACCAGGTGAGTGCTTTCCATAAACTAACTTGTTTAGTCATCATGATAAGTCCCCACTCTGACTGCACAGGAGAGCCAGAAGGGCCTCAAAGGAACACCCCCACCCCCACCCCGATCAGTAGCCCTCCACCAATAACTGATGGCAAAACCCCCAGCTCCTCCCCATTCCACATTCCAGGAGCAGCCCTCTCATTAACTCACCCTTTATGGGCTGCCACCTTGCCTGTCTCACCTCCCACCTCCCCTGCCAGTACTTCCTGGGATCACTTTCCAGATAAATGTCTGGCATTTGAATCCGAGGCTTGGGTCTGCTTGCGAGGAAACCCCAACTAAGACAACACCTAATGTGCAACGTGTGTCGAGCGCTTTATGCCAAGCTCTGTGTTCAACACTTCACACGGCTTGACTCATTCCATCCTATGACAGGCAGGGCTCTGAGGTAGGGACCGTTATTGTCTCCATTTCGCGGATGCAGAAACTGACTCAGAGCTGGGGCTTGAAGCCAATCGACTCCTCCCTGACCCCATCCTCCAGCTGGCCTGAATTGCTTTCAGTTCCTCAAACTGCTCTGCTCACTCTCCTCCTTCCCTCTGCCTTCTGAGGCACAGGGAAGATAAGTCACTTGGTCACAGCAAGTTAGAACCACTTGGACTCAAGAGGAGACCTCCAGGCTGGAAGCCCTTACACTTCACCCTTGTGGTAGGTGAACAATAGCCCCTCGGAGTCCACGTCTGGACGCTGTGACTATAATTGTGCAGACATGATTAAGTGAAGGATCTTGAGGTGGGGAGATGATCCTGGGTTATCAGAATGGGCTGAATGTAATCACAACAGTCATTTTAAGAGGGTGTCCTCCACCCATCTCTTTTAGACAAAAGATGATGTGATGACAAAGCAGAACAGAAAGAAACTTGAAGATGCTACGCTGCTCCCTTTGGAGATGGAAGACAGAGTCTTGGACCAGGAGATGCAGGAAAAGGCGAGGAAACATTCTCCCCTGGAGCCTCTAAAAGGAACCAGCACCTTGACTCTAGCCCAGGGAAACTGACTTTGGATTTCTGGCCTCCAAAACTGAAAGAGAACACATTGGTGTTGAGCTAAGCCACTGCATTTATGGTGGTTTGTTACAGCAGCCACAGGCAATGAATGTAATACTGAATCAGTTCATCCCCGACCATCGGCTCAATAGCTGTGGTTCAGGACGGCTGACACCTGGCGGGCGCTTCACCAAGCCCTGGGCCAACTGCAACCCATCCCTGGGGACGCCTGGGGCCGGGAGCACAGAGAAGGATCAGGGAAGACCCCCTGGGCTTGAGTGCACTTTAGCATAGGCTGGGAGGAAAGGGCAAGGAATGCTGCAGAACAAGGAGCAAGCGAGTGCAGACGCCAGGAGGTGAGAGAAAGCTCAGTCATCTGAGGAACTGAAATGATTCAGCGTGGCCAGACTTTGAGGGAGAAACGGTAGAGGCCCCGTGGTGCGGTAGGTCGGAGGGCGGGCTCCGTGGGTGCCTGGGCGTGAGGCCGTGCCTTGCTGTCTCCCAAGTGTGTGATTTGGGCAAGTAACTTGACCTCTCTGCGCCTAGTTTCCTCACCTGCCTGATGGTATTTTATGTGTCTGTTTATCTTCATTTATTTAAAAAGTTTTATAATTTTTATACAAATTTTAAAGGCTACTTTCCATTTACAGTTACTACAAAATATTGGCTTTATTCTCTGCATTATACAGTATATCCCTGAGCCTATTTTACTGTCGGTCATTTCTACAGCGTCCCCCACCCGCAACCTGATGGTGTTTTCCTCACTGGGTTCTGTGAGGTGTGAGTGCATCTACAGCAGTTGGAACAGTGTCTGGCAGAGGAACTGTAAGTCTGTCATTGACGCCCACCCCTATCAACAGCAAGGTGCCTTCTTTCTCTTTTATTGGGAAGCAGCATGGGATGAAGATTTTCTGGATACTGACGTGATGATGAACATGATGACAGCTACCGCTCCCTGATCACCTGCTGTGCTCAGTCCTCATTACCTACCCGATTTTGTAAGTGTGAGGTGGGCATTACTATTATTCCTGCATAACTCAGATTTGAACGTGGGTCTGAGTCTAGAGGCTTCCCAGGTGGCTCAGTGGTAAAGAATCTGCCTGCCAATGCAGGAAACTTGGATTTGATCCAGGGGTGGGGAAGGTCCCCTGGAGATGGAAGTGGCAACCCACTCGAGTATTCTTGCCTGTAAAGTCTCAAGGACAGAGAAGCCTGGTGGGCTACTGTCCATGGGGTCACAAAGAGCTGGAACACGAGTCTAGAATCTCTGCCTTGCCTGGACTGCCTATGTTTTCCTGGGAGGCAATATGGGGCTGTGACCCAGAGCAGGGGCCCTGGAGTCAGCCCTATTAATAGCATGCTTGGTTAACATCTCAGTTAACCAAGTTCTACTTCGTGCGGCCTCAGTTCCTACTTCATGGGGTTGTGTAAGAATTAAATGTGTCAAAATGTGTTAGCACCCTGGTGAGCTGTTGCCATGTTGTCACCAGAGAAGTTTTGCATTCTAGAAAGCCACATGGTCCAGTAGACTCCCTCTGGTCCTAACCAACCTGGGATTGAATGGCTGGTCAACCATCGATGCCAACAGAGGTGCAAATTTCTCACACTTGGAGAACGGGGGCCCCTCAGAGACCTCGTTATGCTGGGCCAGCCATGTTCTGATTGTTCTCTTGTAACTTCTCAATGAGCTTCTGTAGCCAAGAGCTTTCCCTCTGCTTAGCAACACTAAGGAGAATGCTCTGGTTACTGCCAGCCCTTCCCCTCGCCTCAGTACTAAAGATCTATATGGAGCTTTTGAACAGGGGATTGACCTCCAGCTATTTTGGAAGGGCCTGTCTTCTATCTGGACCAATTCTGGTTTGAGCTCAGAGTGTATTTACTGGCCAAAGTCTGCTCCAAAGTAAACACGCCGTCACATTCCTCACAGCCTGTAACCTCCGTGGGGAGAAGCTGGGGGCCGTCATGGAGCGAGGAAACCTTATCTGACTTCGTTTCAGCAGGATTCCACTTAGCTTCACTTGGTGGGGTGGGGGACACGGGGAAAAAAAGGGAACAGATAGTCTTAAAATGAGCTGAATTAAAGAGCACATTGGATGCATTCCCTGCAATGACAGGTCGAGACTAGGAGATTTAGAAGTGAAGGAGCACACATTTTAATATGGGTGTGCCTTTGCTTTTTTCTACCCATAAACATAAAACGGATCTGTTTTCTTTCCTTCCTTCCTTCCTTCCTCCATTCTTCCCTTCCCCCTCTCCTTCCTTCCCTTGCTCCTCCCCTCTCGTGTTTCCTTTTTCTCCCTTCTCTATTTCGTTATGATATACTCACAGTACCAGCTACACATACCTGTGCTGTTGTTGTTTAGCCTCTAAGTTGTGTCTGACTCTTTTGTGACCCCATGGACTGTAACCTGCCAGGCTCCTCTGTCCATGGGGATTCTCCAGGCAAGAATACTGGAGTGGGTTGCCATGCCCTCCTCCAGGGGATCTTCCCAACCCAGGGATCTAACCCAGGTCTCCTGCATTGCAGGTGGATCCTTTACCATCTGAACCACCAGGAAACCCATATATATATATATATCCATATATATATATATATCTCCATATATACACAAATATGTATATTCATGATACCATTACTACAATCAAAATGGAGACTATATCCATCACTCCAAAAATTTTCCTCATACTTTTTTGTAACCTCTCCCTTCCATCCCTTCCCACTTTCCCCCTACATCCCCAGGCACACCCTGATCTGCTTTCTGTCACTATAAATAGCTTGCATCTTCTAGAGGCTTACATAAATGAAATCACACAGCATGTACTCTTTTTTTGTCTAGCTTATTTCATGGAGGTTACTAATTTTGAGATTTAGCTGCGTTTTGCGCGTCAGATCCTTAGTTTCTATTGTTGAGTACTGACTAGTTCATTGTATGGATGCACCGCAGTGCATTCGTCAATTCACCTGTTAATGGACCTTTGGGTTGTTTCAGTTTGGGGCAATTACAAATAAAGCTGGTGCAAACACCCAAGTACAAGTCTTTTTTATGGACACATGCTTCTATTTCCCTTGGGTAATTACCTAGGAGTGAAAGAGCTGGATCATAAGTTTAATTTTTCAAGAAATTGCTTTCCAAAATGGGTTTACCATTTTACATTCCCACCAATGATGCATGTTTCAAAACAAAGAAACATTTAAGGTAGAAAGTCCTTAAGGTAGAAAGTAAAACTTCTTATAATTCTACTTCCTAGGTAACTGTTTCCTGTAAGTCCTTCCAAAGTTTCTATTTTTTTTTTTTTTTTAAGTACACACAGAACCAGACTGAGACATAGAAGTGCTCCTGCTGCTGCTGCTGCTAAGTCGCTTCAGTTGTGTCCGACTCTGTGTGACCCCATAGACGGCAGCCCACCAGGCTCCCCCGTCCCTGGGATTCTCCAAGCAAGAACACTGGAGTGGGTTGCCATTTCCTTCTCCAATGCAGGAAAGTGAAAAGTGAAAGTGAAGTCTCTCAGTTGTGTCTGACTCTTCACAACCCCATGGACTGCAGCCTAGCAGGCTCCTCCATCCATGGGATTTTCCAGGCAAGAGTACTGGAGTGGGGTGCCATTGCCTTCTCCAAGAAGTGCTCCAGGCAGGCTAATAATCTGGGATCCCCTCAACTTGATATTTTAAAAAGTGTTTCAGAGTGGTTCAAGGATGTGGAGAAACTGACATTTCTGTTCATAAAATAGATAATTTCTTTTTTTAGAAACAAAAAATTTTATTACATATACAGAATAAACTGTTGTCTTTTCCTTGGAATTTTCCTGAAATTGCAGTTGTCCAGGCAGTTTTCTGGGAGCTAAAGGGCATATGGTTCAGGTGACGAGTGTTGTGTGCTCAGCCGTGTCTGACTCTTTGCCACCCCATGGACTGCAGCCCGTCAGGCACCTCTGTCCATGGGCTTCTCCAGGCAAGAATACTGGAGTGGGTTGTCATTCCCTTCTCCAGTGGATCTTCCCGACCCAGGGATTGAACCCTCCTGTGGCTCCGGCACTGGCAGGTGGTTCTTTACCACTGAGCCACCTGGGAAGCCCAAGATTCAGGTGATGAATAAACAAACCAGCATGCAGCTCTGACCGGGGACCAAGCTGACAGACCAAGGCTCTGAGAGAGCCGTCGCCTAGCTGGACTCTGGCGTGGTGGTGCCAAGGACGGGAATGTTCTAGTTTCCTCCAGAGGAGGCTATTTCCCTCTGAGCGTCGGTTAAGTCTCAGTGAGCGTGAACACTCAAGTTAACCAGCACTGTGTTTTGATCTAGACCAGTGCTATTTGGGTTCCCCTTCTAGTCTTGCACCCTAATAGGCTGCCTGGCTGATCAGTTCTGTGCATATATTCACATGTATTAGTTCTACCTTCATTTAAAAAAAAATGTGTACACAAATTGAATCATATAAAGTCACATTGATCTGTAACTTGCTTTTCTTTTTCCCCACATTACAATAAATTCTGAGATCCTTTCACATCAGCCTATGTGTAGATCCATCACATTCTTGTGTTAAAAAAAAAGAAAAAAGTACCAAGGTGGTCCACCAGATGGATGTACTGTAATGTGGGACTTAGCAACTTTAATGAGCACATGAATTGCCTCGGGGACCTTGTTAAATTGCAGCTTCAGATTCGGCAGGTCCAAGGTGGCACCTGGTGCCGTGGGAGCTGCTGGCAGGATCACACCACGTGACCTCTACCCACAAGCGAGGGACACTTGGCTGTTAGAGACAGTGTGCTGCAGGAAACAGGCTTGACTATCTGAAAGGAGTCCTAGAGAACAGGCTTGAGAGTCAGAAGACATAGTGTTGAACTCTGACCCTGACACTAACCATGTGACCTTAAGCAGGTCACAACCTTTCTGAGTGGCCAGTGACTCCCTCCTCCCCCAGCAATTCAGTAAGTGGTCACAAAGGCCTCCACTCTCTTAGACCCTAGGGATAAAGATAAACAATCGCTGTCCTTGAGTGCTCTGAGTAATACTACTAATCCTGGCCTGAAGAGCAGTGGGGGAGGAGGGAGTCAACAAGATAAGGATGGAAAAGGGCTTTGTCAGTGGTCCAGCCATCCACAAAAGGGCAGTTCTATTCCAGTTGGAAGGCTGACTGGGTTTGCCAGGTGAGAGTGGCTAGACAGGGTTTTCTTTAGCTGAAAAGTACTCTGTGACATTTGTCTGCACTTTAGAAAAGCAGACCAGACTCACATAAATCTTCCAAAAAAGTCAAAGCCAGATGGGATTGAGGAAGAGGGCCCAGTCATCTGCAAACTTTTTTTTTTTTTGGTGATTCCAACAAGACTGGGGTGGGGGCTGGGGCAGTGAGTTCCGTCTTGGCCTAGGAAATTGCGGGAGGAATCCAAGGCCCTCAGTAGACCCTGACTCCTGCTCCTGCTGAATGAATACCACACGGATGTCCAGTGGATAGTGGCCACTGTCTTCAGTCCTTTGCCACCACTGGGCAAACTGTGCTCCTGGCAGTTGCGCTTAGAGACTCAGAACTGGCCTCTGGAGTTTGTTAGTTCAGGGTCTGCATCCAGGTTCTGACACCTGATTCCCAAGGGACTCTGAGCAAGTGACCTGATTTCTTCTTCTTCTTTTTTTTTTTTCAGCCTCAGTTTCCCTACTTGTAAAATGGGGCTGATAATAACACTTCGAGCATCAAGCTCAAAGTGTTCTTGAGAAGATTAAAAAATTAAGCCCCAGGGCTTCCCTGGTGGGTCAGTGGTGAAGAATCTGCCTGCCAAAGCGGGGGACACAGGTTTGATCCCTGATCTGGGGAGATCCCACATGGAGGAGCTGCTACGCCCGTCAGCCACAACTATTGAGCCTGTGCTCCAGAGCCTGGGAGCTCCAACTACTGAGCCTTATGTGCAGCAACTACTGAAACCCACACACCCAGAGCCTGTGCTCTGCAGCAAGAGAAACCACCACACTGAGAAGCTACTGCAAAGAGAAGTCCGTGCACTGCAACCAGAGAGTAGCCCCCAGCTCTCCGCAGATAGAGGAAAGCCCGGGCAGCAACAAAGACCGAACACAGCCCCCCACCCAAAAAAGTATTAGTAGTGATAAGGATGGTATTAAAAACAAAAAAACAAAAAAAACCCTCCCAGACGTGATGCTTAGCTCAGTACCTGGCACTAGGAAGTGGCCAAGTACTACAGCTGTAGGATCAGAGATAAAATCACAATCACGTAGCCCATTGAGTGGCTCCAGTAAAGAATGGCTTTCATGAACACTGCTCTGCCTGTTCTGAGCGTTACCTTAGCCAGTGGGTGAGTGGGAGAGTTGGGGTACCTTTTCGCAGCAACCTGCCTCCTAGCAGCCCCCACCTAATCTTAAAATCTCAGGGTAGGGTTGCCTGGTGGGGCCCCTGGACCTGTAAAACACCTCTGCTGTTGCCACCACTTTAGAGGAAGGCCAGCTCTCCCAACACCCCTCTGTCACCCTCCCCGCCAAAGTAGGCTTCCTCTTAGCACCCGACCCACGTGGCTCCAAGGACCTCTGCAATCAGGGCTGGCAGAGGAGGGTGAACCCTCCCACTTCTCCAGGGAGCTCCTGAGAGAACCAGCTCCTCTTCCTCTAGCGGGTGGAGACAGAGCAAATATTCTCAGTTCTATTTTGCTTCTCTTTCTTTCTGGCAGGGTGTGGACATTGGTGTAAAATTACAACTGAGGAGGCCCCCACCCTAGCAGAGAGGTGCATCTGGTGAGAATGGAAGTTCACCTTGTAAGTCCTGGTTCTTCGTCTCTGTTCCCTTTGGAAAGTGGGCTTCTAAACCTGGAACCTTCAGATTTCACTGTTTGATGTCTGTGACAATAATAGCAGTATCGGCCCTCTCAGCTGACATGTACCGCCAAGTGTTATACACGTGGTTTCTCATTTGTCAGAAATTCCTAGGAGGTACACTGTTAATGTAGGTTACAGCTAAAGAAACAAAATCAGGGTAGCTGTGGGTTCCTGCTCTTAATCATGATTACTGTATTGTCTTTCTTAGCCCTTCCTTAGAATCTAGTTTCTGTCACTCTGTGACCTTAAGTATCTGATTACTCTTCTCAACTTCAGTTTCCTTACCGGTAAAATGGGGATAATAACATCTTCTGGAGTTGCTGTGATAATTAAATGAGAATATCAGCACTTAAGAAGCAGAAGCTTCCATTATTATTTTTACTATTACTACTATTCTTATTATTTCTATTATTTTTTGTTAAATGAGAGCCTTGTCGACATAACTGTGGAATGCATTGGTGAAAATGCTCCCTGCAGAAATGCCTGCCCTCTTCTTTTATCAAATGTTGATGGAGAGCCCTTTGAAGACCTTGTGTGCTTCCTCCCCTTGCACCAAAGCCACTGATCACCCTCCTCCACCATGGTTATGGAGTCCCCTTCACTCCGCATAAACTGCTCCCTTGGGTGTCTCCTGATTGGATGTGGAGAATCACCAGACTCATCCTAAGACAGGGATGTCTCAGCTCAGAGTGAGGTGGACTAGATAGTTATATGCAGAACTTAGTTATTTGTGTCAAGACTTGGTGAAAACAGACATATCTCCTAAGAAAGCAGAACCTTAGTACATTATCAGCTGCTGAGTGAACTGAGTTGATCATATTAGCTCCAGTCTCACCTAGCAGGGAGGAGATCCCCTTGGGAATGAGACACTGGCTGATAAGTTTTGATGGATGCCTTTGGGTGGAAGAAAGCTTGAGGAACTAGAAGGCTCGCACATGGGGTAGGCCAGGTTACCCACAGTGCCTTTAGTGAATCTGCTGCTCAGGTTGTGTAGACAAAGACAAGGTCCAGGCTGGGAACAGCATGACAGCTTTTAGGCATAGTACAGACTTTGGTGTTAGACCCAGGTTCACGTCCAGCTTTGTCCAGTCCTTACCAGCTGACCTCCAGCAAATTTCTTCACTTAATCACAAAGAAGGGGAATGATTCTTCCAATAGTTACTGATCCTAACAATGGGCCAGAGCCAGGGCCAGGGCCAGGTAATACCTTCTCTTCCTCAAGACTCTTCTGGGCATTTCCAGTGAGTGAGGCACTCTATCTGAAGAAAGTGCTTCACCTTGTACACAAATGATCCGTTACATAAGGCTATAACCATACATCTGCGGGCTCCTCCCAGAGCTGGAAGCCCTTGACAGCTATCCATCCTGCCCAACCTCTTCCCAACTGGGTCCTTAAAAGAATTAGATGTGACTACAGAGAACCAGAGAGAAGACAGCATGAGAGACTCCGCCTCATGTTGCTGGCTTTGAAGATAGAGAAAGCAGCCTCTGCCAAGGAATTTGGGAAGCTTCTAGAAGCTGGAAAAGCCAAAGAAATGGGTTCTTCCCTAAAGCCTCCAGAAAGGAATGGATCCTTCCAATACCTTGATTTTAGTTCAGTGAGCCCTCTGAGGGACTCTAAACTACAGAAAAGCAAGATAACAATGTGTGCGTGTATGTTTAAAGACAAAGTTTTGGTAGTTTGTTACAGCAGCATTAAGGAACTAATATACATGGCAAATTATGGTTCATTTCTATCACCACCATTAGGGTGTTTGTGATAGTTGATTTATACTTTTTCTCCCATTAGTCTATGAACTCCTCAAGGTTAAATTATAAGTTTGTCTTATTTACCATTTGTTGGCAGGAGTCTGAGTAAACTCCGGGAGTTGGTGATGGACAGGGAGGCCTGGTGTGCTGCGATTCATGGGGTCGCGAAGAGTCGGACACGACTGAGGGACTGAAGTGAATGATAAGAAGGCTGATAGCCCTTCAGTTAGTAGGCAGTCAATAAATACTATGAACGATAATACTATAATTCATATGTGTTCAGTTAATATGAGAAGGAAAATGTCCATTTCAGGGACTTCCCTGGTCACAGTGGTTAAGAATTCGCCTTCCAGTGCAGGCGACAAATTTCAATCCTTGGTTCGGGACCTAAGATCCCACATTCCACCTGGCAACTAAGCCAGCGCGCCCCAACTACTGAGCCTGTGCTCTGGAGCCTGAGCGCTCCAACCAAAGATCCCACATGACGCAACTGAGACCCGAGGCAGCCAAATAAATTTATTTTTTTTAAAGTCCATTTCCTTCACGATGCTCCTAGTGCCTAACACGGAGCCTGTGGACTGTGTTAGTCGCTCAGTCGCGTCCGACTCTGCGCACCCGTGGATTGTTAACCCGCCAGGG
The DNA here is from genome assembly GCF_003369695.1 of Bos indicus x Bos taurus. Classification (NCBI taxonomy): domain Eukaryota; kingdom Metazoa; phylum Chordata; class Mammalia; order Artiodactyla; family Bovidae; genus Bos; species Bos indicus x Bos taurus. The sequence continues at coordinate 17,528,924 of NC_040097.1, forward strand.
TTCTCTGTCCGTGGAATTCTCCTGGGAAGAATACTGGAGTGGATTGCCATTCCCTTCTCCAGAGGGACTTCCCAACCCAGGGATCGAACCCTGGCCTCCTGCCTCGCAGCCAGATTCTTTACCGTTTGAGCTACAGGGAAGTCCTTAACACAGAGCCCACCTAGCACACAGCAATAGCTCAATAAAAGGTCTTATTGAAACTTATTGAACCTGCAGGTGGATGAAATACCCCTCCCCGCCAACCTCTCCCGTGTGACCCATGCCACCGTCCCTGCCCATTCTGTCCAGGTTCCTACCTCTGCACGTCCCCTCACTCTGGAACCGGGTGACCTTCTTGAGAAGCCGGACATCTCCCGCCTAGCTTCCTTTCACCGAGGCGGTGAGCACAGAAGGCGGGGACCCCAGAGGACTTGGGAGTTCGCGGGCCGCAATGCCCGCTTCGAGCGGCAGGGGGCGAGCGTGGCCCGGGAGCGCCCTCCTGAGGGTTGGGACGGGGCGGGGCTTCAGGGGCGGGCCGACTCAGTGCGCAGGCGCGGGGCCAGACGCCTCGCGCGGCCACGGGCAGGCGGGCGCAGAGCAGCCCTAGCTGCGGCTTCGGTAGCAGCGAGTTCGAGCCCCGCTCCCGCTCCGCTTTGGTTTTTTTCGCTCCCCGCGGCCCTTGGGCTTCCATACGCCAGTCTCCGGCAACTCGCTGCGCATAGCGCTCTCCCCGCCGCCAGAATGCCCGTAACCGAGAAGGACCTGGCGGAGGACGCGCCCTGGAAGAAGATCCAGCAGAACACCTTCACGCGTTGGTGCAACGAGCACCTTAAGTGCGTGAACAAGCGCATAGGGAACCTGCAGACCGACCTGAGCGACGGGCTGCGGCTCATCGCGCTCCTGGAGGTGCTCAGCCAGAAGCACATGTACCGCAAGTACCACCAGCGGCCCACCTTCCGCCAGATGCAGCTGGAGAACGTGTCCGTGGCGCTCGAGTTCCTGGACCGCGAGAGCATCAAGCTCGTGTCCATCGGTGAGTGCCCTGGCCCGGCCGGTACCCCTCGCCCTCCAGCCTCCACCGCGCGTGCGCCCCTGTGGAGGCTGAAGCTCCCTGTCGGGTGCCCCACCACCACCACCGCGCCGAGCACCCGCGGGCTCCGTGTGGGCTCCGGGACCGGGGGACATTGTCCCCCGAGGGCGCGAGGACAAAGGGGACCTAGGCCCCTTCGGGAGATCCATCCTCCAGGGCGCTCTCCTCGTGTGCTCGCTCCCTGCCGTGCGCCGGGGCTGTGCGCCTATTGGGGGCGGTGGGTTGAAGGTTCGGGTTGAGGCCGCACGGGGAGAGTCGGGGCTGTGGCATTTCTCTGCAGCTGGGGTGTCGCTGCAGGAGCTGGGGTGTCGCAGCGGGAGCCGGGGGACTGGAAGCCTCAGGTCCGCGGTCCCTGGGGGGTGGAGCCCTCCTCCGGCGCTCCCTGGAGCGCTCGCCCCTCTGCGTCCCGTGGCCGCCGAATGGGCGTTGGCTGGGAGGCCAGGTGGGAAGGCCCCGGGAGGGACTGTTCTCTGAATCCTGGGCCTCCCACCCAGGTGGAGACGGGGACCTGGCGGTCGCCGGAAGGGGTGTGGGCCCCGAGGTGGGAAGGAGAGCCGCGGGGGTGTGTCTTTCTCGCTCCCAGCTCGGCTCTGCCCGCGTTGTCGCCGCCGAAGGTGTCATTCAGAGATGGGTGGTGGTCACAGTAACCGCTGCCTTGTAGGAGCCCCAGCTAGTGCGCGCTGGGTGCCCTCAGCCTTCCCAGTCATCTCGCTCCTCACGCAGCCTGCGAGCTGGGGCGCCGTTAGACCCCTGTTGCAGACGAGGCGGGGCCAGAGGGTTAATGGGCTTGCCCAGGCTAGCGAGGGTCCAGCTGAGAATTGAAGGAAGTGGGTGACAATTAAAGGAGACTTTGCCTTCCTCTCCCCGCCCTCCCCACACCAGGGTCTTCCTGAGAGGGGGGAGGGAGTTGGCGTTGGGTTCCTCTCCCTCGCCTCCCCCCGACCCGCAACGGGGGAGGAAGAGTGGGGGTGAGGTCCCCACTGTGACCTCGGCTGGTTGAGGGCTTCTGGAAGGGTCACAAGGCGGCCGATGGGTGTGGACTCTAAGGATCGGGGCAAGGGGCGTGTAGTGTGTGTGCCCGCGCGAGTGTGTTTGTGTGCAGAGTGTATGTACACAGAGCATGTGTGTGGAGAGCATGTCATTGTGCAGAGAATGTGTGTGCAGCTACATTGTGTGTGTGTGTTTGCGTTCTGCCAGACGAACCTCGTGCCGTGAGTAGCTGCCTCAGGTCTCTTCCTGAGGAAAGCAGGCCTAAAGCTGGGTTCCGAGGCTGAGCCTCCTCGTCCTCTCCACCGCCCTCCCCCACGCCTGTCTTGGCAGGTAGGGCTGCTTCCTGGGCCACCGCCCAGTCAGCCTCCCATGGAGGGTAGCGTCCCTGCCCTGGGAAGCTGTGTGACATGCTGTCGCCTTTGGGGCACCAGTCTCCTGCAAGGAGGAAAGGAGAACCTCAGTTTCTCTGGGAATTATTTTCTTTTCAGATTCCTCAGATCCCTCTGAGGAATCTCAAAGGCCGGCTGGGCTCAACATGGATCCCTTCTTCTTTGCTTTGAAAATGTGTATTTATTTAATTAACTGAACAAAGAAATTTAAAGTAAACCAGGAGTGTCCGAACATGACATGAAATCTCTTTAAAAAAAAAACAAAAAAAACAAAACCACAGTACTAGAAAATCCTGGACCGACTAGTCTGCCAGCTGTTTACAGAGGCTGCAGCTGCCTGCGGCATGGTTTCCCATCAGCGCCCCCAAATTGAGGGCCTTATTCTAGACTTTGTCTGGCCCCATACATCTTTCCCCTTAGCCCTCATGATTTTCATTCCTGAACCCAGCCAGGCCACAGCGACTTCTACCGTCCTGGCATTCCAGGGTTAGCGTTCCCTTCCCTGGTTGTGGTCTGTGGACTTTGGCAGTTTCTCACTATGGACCTCTTCCTACCACAGTTTACACTGTTTTATTTTCTCCTTTTAAATAATTTCTTGGATCATATTCCCCAGAGTGGGATTCCTGGGTCAAAGGGTGTGATCACATTTATGACTCCCGTCACTGGCTGCCTAGTTGTTCTCCAGAAAGATCTTACAGCAAACAGGTTTTCCAGCCTCTGGAGCCTGGAGGGAGAGTTGCCAAGGGCCAGGACTCCCTGAGGCGGTAATGCCTGAGGCCTCTTCCCTCTGCTCCTGGGACTGTGCAGGGTAAAGGCCCTTCAGAAAAAAAATCACATCCTGCGAGGACTTCAGTTCAAGCTTTCCCTGCTTATGCTGTGTTACATTGTGCTGACGATGACAAATGAGCTCCAAATGAGTGTGTTCTGTTGATGACCCCGCTGATCGCCACCTTGAATCCTTGAGATCTGGTTTCCTTGTCTATGTAATGATCTTCCCACCACTTCCCAGTCCAGGCCAAGTGCTTAGAAAATGGTTGTTATTACTGGGGATGGTGGTTAATATCATTGTCTTCAGTCGAGTCAGTCGAGTCCGACTCTTTGTGACCCTGTGGACTCTAGGTTGCTACTCTAGGTTGCTATCTATGGACTGTACTGCGCCAGGTTGCTCTGTCCATGGGATTCTCCAGGCAAGAATACTGGAGTGGGTTGCCATACCGTCTTCCAGGGGATCTTCCTGACCCAGGGATTGAACCTGTGTCTCCTGCATTGGCAGGTGGGTTCAAATTGGGGAGGAGCCTGGTAGGCTACAGTCCATGGGGTCCCAAAGAGTCAGACACAACTGAGCAACTTCATCTTTCACTTTTCTTTACCACTAGCACCACCTGGGAAGCTGGTTAGTATCATTGCCTCTATTTAAAGTTGGGGAAACAGGAGTGAAGTAACTTCTTGTGAGTGTCACCCAGCTGGTGAATGTTGACTGGAACCTAGGTCTGACAAGTTGTTGATCTTGAGGCTTAACTGACCTATTTTTCAGGGTCAGAAATGAGTAAAATACAGCCCCATTGTCCCACCAGAGAGCTCATATGAACACAAAGTTTTGTAACTCTGGGGTGTAGGGGTTATGGTTGGACATCCATGCATTGAGCCTCTGACCTTGAACAAAGGGAGGGCTTAGGTGAGGGATGAGAACTCTGAACTGTGAAGAGGGTCCATGAGATGAGTGTCATGTCAGGAAGTGAGCAGAATCAGTTTGCACCTTTTTTTGTTTGCTTGGTTTTTTGCTTTTCTCTCTCCTTCCCTTCTCTTTCCTTTGTGCTGTGCTCAGTTGTGTCTGACTCTTTGCACCCTCGTTGTCTGTAGCCCGCCAGGCTCCTCTGTCCATGGAAGTTTTCAGGCAAGGATACTGGAGTGGGTTGCCATTGCCTTCTCAAGGGGGTTCTTCCCAACCCAGGGATCAAACCCTCATCTCTTGCATCTCTTTCTTTGGCAGGTGGTTTCTTTAGCACTAGCACCAGTGGGAAAGCCTGAGTTTGCAACTTATATCTTGTTTTGAGGTGAATTTGTTGAGGGAATAGCTGCCCTGTCTTCAGTGGTTTTGTTGTTTGTTTGTTGGAGATTCCTACTACCAATGGGAGAAATTTCCCTCCTGTGATCTGGGAAAGTAGCTATGCAGGTTTTTGTATACTTTGGGTAGCTCCCAACAACATAGGTTGTGGGACTCATGAGAGCTGGGTATAGGCGCCAGTGTGTGACATAGGTGGTCGGATGCTGAGAGCAGTGTGGCTTTTCTGCCTCGAATTCCCTGGCTGTTGTTTGTGTGTGTGATTCCTTGTAAGGTGGGCCCATCCTCGGCTTCATCCCAAAGTTGAAGTTACTTCTTATACCCTGGGCAGTTCATAATGAGGCCTCAGCATATTTAATTCCAGTTGTCTGCCAGGAGCTGGCAGGTTTATTTACTTGTTTTTCCAAAAGCTTTTCTGATCCTGGGCAGTGCAGCCAACTTGGAGAAGGAGTCTCCCAACCCAGGAATGACAGTCAGGGCAGCCTAGAAATTTGGGTGGTATGTTTTGGTTTGATCCTTTATATAAAGGAATTCTTTCCTTTTTTAATGGATGTGGTCTGACCCTGATGTTTGCTTAAAGTACCTGTGCTGGGCCAGCACCCCAGAATAGGCGGGGTGCATGTTCCTAAGATCTCCGGTCACTGGGCAGAGTTTCCAGGGTGGTAGGTCACTCACTCCGTTTTCTTTCCTTTCGTCCCACTCCCACCAAAATAATGTGCAAGTAATAGTAAATCCTGCTCTGTCCTGTAAATATTTAGCAAACACCAGTGTGTCTTTCAGGCAGTGTAGTTCACATCTAGAAAGAAAAAGAAAGTGTTAGTCGCTCAGTCGTGTCTGACTCATTGCGACTCCATGGACTGTAGCCTGTCAGGCTCCTCTGTCGGGATTTCCTAGGCAAGAATACTGGAGTGGGTTGCCATTTCTCCCAGGGATTGAACCCAGGTCTTCTGCATTGCAGGTAGATTCTTTACCATCTGAGTCACTAGTTCTCATCTAGGAAAGGCTTAAAGAGCAGCAAGATAGCAGGCTTCCTGAGAAGTTTCTGGGCTACTTGTAACAACGTAACACATTAGTGTCAGTTTGTTAAGAGCTAGGATTCTTGGTTCAAATCCTACTTGCCACTAAGTAGCGATTAAGAAACTTCTGTGCTTTGGTTTGCTTATAGCTTAGATCGGGATAATAGCTACTCCTTAAAAGGTTGTTGTAAAAACTAAACAAGTTAATATTTTTTAAAGTGCTCAGAGCAGTTCATGGCACATGAACTGTCGGTGCTGTGTGTTTGGTTAAATAAATAAAGTGCTGTCCAATAATATTCTCAAAAGTCACACTGGAGAGTTTGCACACCGAAAGGACATTTAAAATTGATACCATGCTGGGGAGACCAGCTTGGTTGGCTAATGGCGATTCCTGTTGCTCTAATAGGGTTATGGATTGCCCAGAGGGTGTCCCCTCCTTTGCAGGGGGTGACCTCTGGTTGTGTTATGATTTTTTGCCTCCAGGACCCATTCATTCCGGCTTTGTTTCTGAGAGCTGGACAGGAGTTTGGAGTGGCTGGTCATTCCAGTCTCCCACCCGTTCAGGAATCCCAGGGCCAAATCATTTCCAGATGGTAGTTCGACGTCTGCAAGCTCCTCCAGCAATGGTGGGGCCAGCATGCCAGTCAGCAGCTGCCTTCTTTCTTGGAGAGTCTGTGCTGAAGGAGAGCTTTGATTTGGAGCCAAATTATGTCTCCTGGGCACTCCCTCTTCGCTCCCCACCCGGAGAGGGGGTCCTGATTCTGTGCTATGAAGCCGTATCTTGGGTTAGTCAAGGATGGCTGCCTTGCTCCTTGGGCAGCAGCTGCTCAGGAGCCTTGGGGCCCTGCTTGCATTGGCTCCATGGCCAGGGTACTGCATCGCCCTGCTTTCTCTATAAACGGACTTCAGGGTAGCACATACCTGAAGCTGTTTCTCACCGTCATTCTGACCCATAACCGTTGTGCAACTCTGGTCCACTGCATTAACCTTTCTGAGCCTCAGAAAGGTTTGTAAAATGGAGGCGAATGATAGTTCCTATCATAGTTTTGCCGAGAGCATTCGATTTGAATTGGTTAAGTTACAGCATAATGCTGGCGTCGTCATTATTACTATAGTGGACTTTGTCTTATCCTCAGTCTATTCTCTGGCCAGTCCTGCTGCCGTCAAACGGTGTGTTAGTTATCCCCCTCCCTCCAGCTTGGAATTTCCAAGGTGCCTCTCAAAATCCTTTCTCTCTTCCTTTCCTCATTTAACCAGCATATGAAAGACCAGCCCTGAGCCAGGCTTGGTGCTAGGGCCACAGGAATATAATGAGAGTCATGTCCCTGGCTTGCCTTACTGCTCAGCACAGAGGAGAGACAAGTCAGCAGGGAGTGTCCTTCTCAAACCTTCAGGCACACACAGATCACCTGGGAACTAGAAAATGGGGGCCCGTTAAAAATGTCAGCCTGATTCACTAGATATGGGGTGAACTCTGAATTCTGGTCTTCCAGAACAGACTGGCTCCCAGTTGTCAGTCTGCGGACCACCATGTAATAGTAAGGACTAAGATGACAAGCCCTCTGAGGGGGAAGAGCACCTTCTGTCAAGCTGGACTGGGTAGTTTGGAGGGCTTCCTGGAGGAAGGGGCTGTTGTGCTGAAACCTGAAGCCTGACTATAAGTAGTCAGGTGAGCCCAGAAGTAGAAGAGTGTGTCAGGTGGAGATTGGAGGGGTGGTGGAGAGGTAGGCAGGGGCTGGCTCACAAAGGACCCTTTGAGGCTTGAGGTTGCCAGTAGAGCATCTTCCTTTAGGGAGCCTAGGGGGAAGGTAAGTGAACCCAGCTGAAATGGCTCAGCTAATCTGAGGATCTCTTCACTGTTGCTCCAGTTACTCCTATCAAAAAAGAAAAAAAAATTGAACGTACCCCTTTCTCGTACGTGTATGTTTATAAGCTGTATACATATACCACTGTCAGTCTGTATATTAAATATTACTAAAGTTTAATTTCTTTTTAGGTAGCAAATCCAACTAGAAGATCTGGTTTTTCTTCTGCTGTAATGGATTATGTTTTGCATCCTTGGGGTGCATATACCCTGTTTGGGGGCCCCTGACAGCTTGCATATCTATATTTCCTTTTCCTTTTTTCCCCATATTGTTATTAATCTGTATTTGTTTATTTTTAAAAAATTTACTTGACTGCTCCAGGTCAGGATCTTTGGATGTGGCCGGTGAACTCTTAGGTGCAGCGTGTGGAATCTAGTCCCCTGACCAGGAATCGAACTCGGGCCCCTGCATTGGGAACTCAGAGTTTTAGCCACTGGACCACCAGGAAAGTCCCTGCATTTAGTTTTCATCTTTAATTTTTCTCCATTGAAGAGGTAGATCTATAATTATAACCTCTTCCCCCAACAAATTGAACCAAATGATTAAACCCAATTGGATGAGCCATTTCCATCTAATTGTGTGGTATTTCCTGCTCTTAAAAAAAGATTAAAAACTGTCTTTCATGACATTCTAGGCTTCCCTGGTGGCTCAGATGGTAAAAGAATCCACCTGCGATATGGGAGACCTGAGTTCGATACCTGGCTTAGGAATATCCCCTGGAGAAGGGCATGGCAACCGACTCTAGTATTCTTGCCTGGAAAATTCTATGGACAGAGGAGTCTGGTGGACTACAGTCCATGGGGTCACAAACAGTTGGACACTGTTGAGCGACTAAGTAACACTTTATGATGTTCTGCTACAAGCCATTTTACATTACTATTGTAAATCTAGTTATGCATTAAACATGTTTGATAATCACCAAATGGACTCACGTTATTGTATGATAAACAGCAGTACTTTCTTCTTTGGGGGCTGGGAAAGCGGCCTTGAGTGTATAAGGTGCCTGACTACTTTTCTTCAGAAATTGAGTCCCTGTTCTGGGAAGAGAGTCTGTTTTGACAGAGTGTTGACTTCCTCCTTCCCCCACCGTCCAATCCTGGCGCAGATAGACAGCGTGGCAAGGAGGACACTTGTGCTCCTCTGTTCTTGGTTGCAAGAATGCCCACCATGATGCCCTTCGTGTACCGAATGTTGCTGTGTGCACACATATCTCTAACATAAGATCTAGTGTCTCCCTGTGCCTGCTGTGTGCTAAGCATTATCCTGAGTGCCTTGCTTTGATTACTTCTAATCCTCGTTATGAACCCTGCACAGAGAGTGGCTTTATATCTATTTCCAAGTTATAGATGAGAAAACCAAGGCTCAAATCTACCTCACTTCACATGCCAGCCATGATCCTTGCTTCCATTAAGCTGTAGTTTTGTTTTGTAGTGTCAAAGTTGGGTTCCACACTCAGAAAATAGATATATTGTTGTTGTTTAATTGCTAAGTCATGTCCAACTCTTTTTCAGCCATATGGACTGTAGCCTGTCAGACTCCTTTGTCCATGGGATTTGCCAGGCAAGAATATTGGAGTGGGTTGCCATTGCCTTCTTTAGGGGAACTCCCCAACCCAGGGATTGAACCCACATCTCCTGCATTGGCAGGTGAGCCCTTTACTGCTGAGCCACCGGGGAAGCCTGCAAATGTTACAGTGAGAGATTTTCTACTGCTTTACTCCTGTTCATTTCTATTTTATTTAAAACACTTTTATTTTACTTGAACATTTGGACTTGGTTAGTGTGAAATTGAAATTTCCTTCTATAAAACACAGCTTTGAGGGGCCCATTTGCCTTACCTCTTCTGGCACCATGAAGCTTTCATGGGGGTCTTCTTTCCAGTTCTTGGAGACGGCTCTCTGGTTCTTTCCTGCCTTTTTTTTTGGTTTTCAGGGGCAGTGATTTCATTGCAGGTCTGGACAACAGGGACCAGTTGAAAGTCTTCTTGGGGGAGCCAGGCAGAGCTTTCTTTGCGAGGCCTGGAAGTCAGCAGTGTGGAGAAGGCTGCCTCCTTGCTGCAGTCCTGTGGGGCTTGCAGTGCCCACCACCTGTGGGTATATGGGTGGGCTTTGCTGAGACCCAGCTATACTGGGAGATCCTTGGTGACAGTCGACATTGGCACAGCTGTGCTTTGTCAGCAGTGACCTCACCCCACATCCTTTCCTTCTGCTACCTGTAAACATTAACTGGCAGGAGCAGCAGGGTGGAGGTGGGGCATTGGGTTGCGATTGCCACTGAGCAGAACTTTTCTTTCCTGGCTGGCACTCAGCCTGTATCAGTCGAGCAGCCCTTGTACAAACTTCCAATCCAAGCCAGCTGTTGATTGCTCATATTCAAGGAGCCTGGGGGGCAGGCCCCTTACTGCACCACCAGGGCACCAAGCCGTGTGCTCCAGGCCTGCATTTGTGTCCCTAAGGGGCTTCTCCTGCAGTACAGCTCCTGAGCGATCAAGCTGGTCTTGCTGGCCGTCTCTAGGTGCTCAGCCTCCCCAGAAATCGCAGGGCTGGCTTGTTGAAAGGTCTGGGCGTTAACACAACACTCCTGTTCTCCCTCTCTGAAGGCCCTTTATGCTGGCATGAATTCCTTTTCTCATGGAGATCTGAAAGCTCTTTTGACTAAATGGGTCACCTTTCTGGGTATTTTCATAAGGCTGGTCAGCTTTTGCCACGCCAGACAACTTTTCTGGAATTTCCGTTTAGATATAAAGGCAACCAAAGAGGTTGGAATTATTTGGAACCCCGTGTGGAATTTTGGCTTTTGAGCTATAGGGAAATGGGTGGGGACTGTGGCAGGGACTGTGTAAATTCCCTGCGTCCCATAAATTAAGATTTTGAGATTAGCAGAGGCAGGCAGCGGTCAGCTTTCCTTCAACAAATGGGAGTGGTGCGGCTTTCTGCCTCGTGCTTATGGTGACCCAGGCAGAGGCAGGCCTCCCATGAAGCCAGGGGTATGAAAGGAGTCTCAGTGACTAGAATCAGATTCCTCCATCTCCCCTGCAGCCTCGAAGAAAATAACCAAGTTCTTATCATGCTGGTACTGCACTGCTTGTGCGCACCTCCCTGAAGTGATTTATCAGATATTCTGGGAAAACAAGAATTATTTGGCATTCTACAGCCTGCTGGGAGCACAGCTCAGACTGGTGCTTTTTTTTTTTTTTCCTGTCCTGGACCTTCATAGCGGCACAGGGCTTTCTCTAGTTGTAGAGCACCAGCTTCTCATTGTGGTGGGTTCTCTTGTGGGACGTGGGCTCTAGAGGGCAGGGTCGGTGGCTGTGGCACACGGGCTTAGTTGCCCCCTGGCATGCGGGATCTTCTCAGACCAGGGATCGAACCTGTGTCCCCTGAATTTCAGGGAGACAGAATTTCAGGCAGATTCTTAATCCTGGATCATCAGGGAGGTCCAGCTTGGTACTTCATGCACAGGAAGAAAGTGATTGTTCCCTCAGTGAGGTAAAAGCAAGCCAGAGGAGGAGGACCAGGCCCTGCTGCCCCAGGGGTCCTCAGGTGCTGAGGCCTTGGGGCTCCAACCCTAAAGGGCCTTTGTGACTTGGCAGTTCTGTTAATTGAACAGAATTAGTTCTGGGTTCTGTTTACAGGATTCCTTGTCAGAAGAGGCAGAGGCTGGAAGACCAAGGGTGTGCTGCTGGTGGGACTGGGGGCCGCTCAGTGCAGCTTCCAGCCATCCCAGGGCAGAACCCAGAAAGTGTTCTGGGAGAAGGAACCTTGGTGGATCCTGGCTTGCAAGCACCGGGCAATGGCTTGTCACTTTCCCATCTCCACTACAGCTGGATCTTGGGGAATGCCTCTTCTGCTGGGAAGTCCTTTACAGGAAGTGATTGAGGTGTTACGTTACACTTCCAGAGGGGCACAAATCTCTTACCGTAATCACCTCTCCTCTTCTTAGGACTTTTGTTTGAAAGCCGTGGGGAGTCACAGCCAAGGTGGGAGGGCACCCACAGCTCCCCCCTCCCCTGGTGCCCTTCCAGTTCATAGCTGACTGAGCTGTGTTGGTCTCCTAACTTGCCTGTCTTGTTCTTCTACTGGCTGACGACTGCTCCAGGTCAGGTGCTGTCTCTGGGGCCCTGGGCTTGGCTTTTAGTAGGAATATAATAAATAACTTATCGAATAAATAAACAACCTCCAGCATAGATGGGTTGAATAGTAAGTTTGGTACTTTGACTTGTTTGCAGCGTATTTGCTTTCAAAAAATGTATGATCATCAGGCTACAGAGAAATAGGAGTTATGTGCGGTGGACAATTGGATCTGGGGTCCCAGCAGAACACCTCAGTTTTGGGGACAGTGAGTGGTAGTCGCTCAGTCGTGTCTGACTCTGCGACCCCGTGGACTGGACCTTGCCAGGCTCCTCTGTCCATGGAATTCTCTGGGCAAGAATACTGGAGTGGGTTGTCATGCCCTCCTCCACGGAAATCTTCCCAACCCAGAGATCGAACCCAGGTCTCCCACATTGCAGGCAGACTCTTTACCATTTGAGCTACCCGGGAAGCCCCAAAATGTTCATCTTTTGGGACAGTGATGCTGAACATAAAGAATTCAGCATTTTGTAGTCATTTTTCGAACATCCATAATTTACTTCAACTGTTAGAAAACAAGGCGTTTTCCAGGTTGGCCATGTGAGAGTCAGAAAAATGAACATCAAAAGAAGCCACTGAAAGACACTATGATCATAGTAATAGTTTTGTTAATAGTAAATATATATTGAGCATGTGCTGGTACCAGGCATTGGGATAAATCCTTTTCAATAATGGCTAAATGAAACTCCATTGCAACCCCGAGCTGTGGTTATTGTGGTAACCCCATTACACAGACAAGGAAACTGAGGCACGGCCAGTTCAGCCAGTATGTGGCAGACTGTGACTCGAACCCTCTCCTGAGATTTCAGTCCTCAAAGGAGGACATGTCAGCTCAGCATGTCTTTGAAACTCACTGCTAATAAGTTGGTTTTTTTTTAATGAAATGAAAAGTTGCATTTGTAGTTCTTTGTTTAAAAAAATTTAGAAACAAGAACATAGAAATATAAAGAAAAAAATGCATCACCTGTGAAGAATGTTAAGTCTTTTTTTTTTTTTCTGTTTTTCCAGAGTTTTGCTTTCAGCTCTCTTTTGATCAGAATGTGGAAGAGGGGATGCATTTTCTTAGGAAAAAGACTGTGGGCTGGAAATGTTTTGTGAAATCATTTTGATCATACTGATGGTTGTAACAAGATTCATCCTTGAGTTATTGCTGAACTGTGGTCAGCATTAAAATTGGAGGTCTTGGTTGAGGCTCATCATGGTTTGCAAGTCTCCTTTCGTCTAGAAATATGTTTTGGTCAACCACAGAGTGGGGTGTTGCAGCCACTTCTGTCTCTTAAAAGTTTTTAGTATCAACTTTTATTGGGACTGCCAGGGTCTCTTAATAATAGTAATTATCTTTGGTTACATTGTGACCTTGTCTTGTGAACTGAAAGATACCTGTTAGTTGCTCAGTTCCCTTAGCTGTTTAAATGTCTCAAATATGCTCGGTAACAATGTAGTTGGTTCACTCTGGCCTGCTAAGTTGCTTCATTTGTGTCTGATCTTTGTGACCCCATGGACTGTAGCCCACCAGGCTCCTCTGTCCATGGAATTCTCACCCTTGCCTGCCTGCAGACTCTCAGATGTCTGAAGATTGTCTGAAGCCCTAAGTTGTTCTTTGGTTTCTTGGAGACATTTTCTCAACAGCGCTCAGGACACCAGACCCCTGCAACCATCCTGTCTTGGTCTTGTTTGAGGCAAAGGAGATAGACTGTAAACCACTTTTAAATATAAATTGAGTCATTTCCTCAAGTGCTTAAGAGTATGGGTCAGTTAGACCCTGCTACTTAATACCTAGGAGACTTGCGGCAAGATGCTTGACTTATCCCAGGTTATGTGCCCCAGGCTGTATTAGTACCCCGCTCTAGGTCTTACTGAGGGTAAATGATACAGTTCCTGTAAAGCACTCCACCCAGCCCTTGGTGGACACTAAGGGACCTGAACTGGTGGTCACTGCCTTCCTCCCTCCTCTTAATTCCTGGGCTAGTGGTGGCCACTTTTGACTGGAGGAAGACATGGCCTGATTATCTTCTAAGGGGAAGGGTGGGTCAAAGAAATTGGTGACTCAGAAATTGGTCAAAGATACCTCGTACCTTTTAGGGTGTTTTTTGACAAAGAAGTAGCCTGGATTTTTGAGGGCAGGAGTCATAGGCCAGTGGCATTTCCTAGTCTTCTGGACAAATCTCCCTTAAGAATAGAAAATAGGTGCCAACTGTTCTTGACACAGTCCCTGACTTTCCCTTTTTTCCTGTTTGGCTAGTGTGTATATATACATAGACTAGCTCCTTTGTCCTCCTTCCCTTCTTTAGCCTTTCTTTTTGTCTCCTAGCATGTCCTTTGCTCCCATTTCTTTCTCTCCTGATATTGCTCTCCTGGAAGTGGCTGTAACACCGTCCAGAGTCCAGGTGACTGCTCACGGGTTTGAGTCTTGACTCTGCCACTTGAGAACTGGCTGACCCCAGCTCACTGTTCTGCCTCTTATTGTTGTTCTGTCGCTCAGTCATGTCCAATTCTTTGTGACCCCATGGACTGCAGCACGCTAGGCTTTCCTGTCCACCACCTCCCAGAGCTTGCTCAAACTCAAGTCCATCGAGTCAGTGATGCCATCCAACCATCTCATCCTCTGTTATCCCCTCCTCCTGCCTCAGTCTTTCTCAGCATCAAGGTCTTTTCTAATGAGTCAGTTCTTTGCATCAGGTGGCCAAAGTATTGGAGCTTTAGCTTCAGCATCAGTCCTTCCAGTGAATATTCAGGATTGATTTCCTTTGGGATGGACTGGTTGGATCTCCTTGCAGTCCAAGGGACTCTCAAGAGTCTTCTCCAACACCACAGTTCAAAAGCATCAATTCTTCAGTGCTTAGCTTTCTTTACGGTCCAACCCTCATATCCATACATGACTACTGGAAAAACCATAGCTTTGACTATATGGATCTTTGTTTGCAAAGTAATGTCTCTGCTTTTAATATGCTGTCTAGGTTTGTCATACCTTTTCTTCCAGGGAGCAAGTGTCTTTTAATTCCATGGCTGCAGTCACTGCAGTGATTTTGGAGCCCAAGAAAATAGTCTGTCACTGTTTCCATTGTTTCCCCATCCATTTGCCATGAAGGGATGGGATCAGATGCCATGATCTTAGTTTTTTGAATGGTGAGTTTTAAGCCAGCATTGCATTATTATACTGAAGCCCTGCCCCTCCCACTAACCCTTTTCAGCCCCTAGTGGAGGAGAATGAAGAGAAACCAGTCGTGCTGGAGGAGAGGTGATGCTGACTGCCTTGAACACTTTCCGCCTGAAGCGCAGCAGCTTATCTTAGCTGCTCTCGCAGCCCCAGCCCCACTCCTTCAGCCTGGCTTGTTGGCTGACCTGGCCCTGGGCGCCGCCGTCTTTCTCTTCTAGTCCTGGCCCTTTGACATCTGGGATCATGGTGGATCATGGCCTGAGCCACCTGTCAGGATTTGTGCGGCCCTGTGTGTGGTCTTGAACCCAGCACTGTCTAACCTCGTCTCACGGAGCCACCAACATGTTTTTACAGCAGTTCTTGGGAACTGGACTGCTGGGCTGACAACAGCCTGTATAGACAGCATCAAGATTGCCCGAATGGGGTGAAGGAAGGCACCTGGCACTGCAGACTGTGGCTGCTGAGACCAGGGGATGTGGGAGGTTGGGGGGCAGGCAGCATTCTCAGTTCTTGTCAGGAGTATGCTGGTCTTGGCCCAGACAGACTGAAGGGATCTGTGTCTCGTGTAACTACCTGCTTCTCCCAGTTACCCCTTGAGTGCAGCTGCCTGCTGTGTCCTTTGTTGGGCCACGTTTCTAATACTTGACTTTTAGGGAGTGTCATTTTTTTAGGTCATCTTTTGTGGGGGCAGGGAACATCCAACATCTTTCCCAGAGATAGAATTTGTGGAGGGTGGGGGGTTACTTCACTGAGTGACTAGTGCAGATTTTTATTTTTTATTTTTTAATGATTGTATTTATTCTTACTTCTTTATTTTTGGCTGTTCTGGGTCTTCATTGCTGCACGTTTTTTTTTCTTGTTGTGGCCAGTGGGGGCTACTGTCTACTTGGGGCGCGTGGGCTTCTCACTGCAGGGGTTCCCCTTGCTGTGGCTCCCGGACTCTGAGCCCAGGCTCAGTAGTTGTGGCACACGAGCTTAGTTGCTCTGAGGCATGTGGGATCTTCCCAGATCAGGGATCCAACCCGAGTCTCCTGCATTGGTCGGTGGATTCTCTACCACCGAGCCACTAGGGAAGCCCGATTTTTATGTTTTGATACTGGGAAGATATTAGTCAGCCTGAGTACCATTTGCATGTGATACAGCAAAAATTTAAACCATTATACAATGGCTTTTGTTTCTTTTTCGCCAGCTCTTAAAGTTGACCATCGGTTAGGTGTTATCAATAAGATCAGCTCTGCATCTGGAGACCAGTTTCTGGTCCTGGAAAAGGGCCAGAGCAAGTTGGATTTGTCAGGATTTCCGGTCCCAGGCAGATGGCAGGACCAGGCACTGTGCCCTAACCCCAGGCCTGCTTCTGTCATCCCGGGTGGAGAGCCCCGACCTCTCAGCCTGCTTCCCCATCTGTAAAGTGGGAGATCTGGCCTATGCCTGTGTCTCCCCAAATCCAGTTATTTGTAAATGAACCACCTTTATTCTTTTTGCCATCTCCCATGTCTCTTATTCAATTTTCATTCACCACTCCTCCCCCGCAGTTGACTGACTCACTTTTAAAACAAATGTATTTGGAAAGGAGACTTTCATAATATGGAAAAGCAGTGTCACTAGGTAAATCGAAGGTAACCATAAATAAACCCCAAACAGTGTCATTAAATCCCAGCTGGTGCTGTTGCCTGTTCTCAGCAGGAGGCCTACTCTTTTGGTTAAAAGGAAAATTAACCAGAGGTGAAGAGGTATTCAAAGTCACCTACAGCACACTCAGCCTTTTTCCTTGACCTACTCCAAAGAGTTGAGAAAGAATTGGAAGGAGAATAAAGTTTTCTTACCTGTAGCACAGAGTAGTAATGCATAGATACTTTGTTCAGTAAAGACTTGTGGAGCCTCTGCTGTGCACCGGGAGCTGTGCTGGAGGCTAGGAGCATAGAGGGGATTGGGGCTTGGAAGAGTGGCTAAGAAAATAATTTTTAAATTTGAGTATTTTGAATGAACAATAAACTTATTTCAGTCCAGAATAATTCTGGGCTTCCCAGGTTAGCAAAGTGGTAAAGAGTCCACTTGCCAATGCAGGAGATGCAGGTTCAATTCCTGGGTCAGGACGATCCCTTGAAGTAGGAAATGGCAACCTGCTCCAGTGTTTTTGCCTGGACAGAGGAACCTGACTGGCTACAGTCCATGGGGTTGACCTGCAAAGAGTCGAACAAGACTGAGTGAGAACATAACAAATCCAGAATAATTCTAAAGAAACAAAACATATTGAAATTATATCATACTTGAACTATGATACATTGTTTCAACTATTGTATCCTAGTTGAAATTGTGTCATAGATCTTACAGTAACAATCCATCTTAACCATTTATGTGATGGTAACCGATTTTGCCTCCCTAAAGCTTGCTTTGAGTTGAAACTCTCTTGGAGTCCCTGTCAGTAGATAAAGTAAAACAAATATGCTGGATATACTGTTTGCAGTATGGTCCCTTCCCCTCAGATTAGCATGTCCCATAGTTCCTACAAAGCACGATGAACACAGGATTGGATCTCTGAATTACCTCTGGCTATTCTCCAGGAATGGATGGTATGCTCTTAAGTAGTCTTAAGATCTGAGAGGGAGCAGAGGGTGTGGACATGACCCCTGGGTATAAAACAAAGGGGCTGAGGGAGGTAGAGAGATAGAGGATAGGGGTATGAGGCTGAGTCAGATTTTTCTGTCCATCTGCTAGTTGATGACATGACGTGCCTCCCTTGGGTTTCTGGGAATGGGGAGCTCATGGTTAAGAGTGAGGACTTGGGAGTCGGGCAGCTCTGGGGTCGAATCTGGCATTTACTGTGTGATGTAGTATTGGGTTACCTGGTTTCTCTGGGTTAGTGCTCAGAGTTCTCACCAGTAAACTGAGGATAATCATAGTTTCTACCTGCAGGAGTGGGTGTGAAGATTTAATGAGTAAAGTACTTGCCACATGGGAAGTATTTGGAAAACACTGTCAGGGAATCAATCCCACACGTTTCTGGTTGAAAGGGTTACGTTTTTACTGCTCTAGGCTGGTGGGTGAGTGAGGTGAAGGGAGATGTCAGATTTGGGGTTTGGTTTGTTGGTGCTGATTGGTGTTAGGTTTGGGACAAATGGTGTCAGGACCCCTAAGACATTGTGTATGGATGAAATGGATGGCAAGAAGAGCCCTCGGGCTTCCCTGGTGACTTGGTAAAGAATCCACCTGCAAATGCAAGAGACATGGGTTGCATCCCTGGTCTGGGAAGATCCCACATGCCACAGAGCACTAAGCCCATGCGCCACAGCTGAGGAACCTGAGAGCCCGCAGCTACTGCAGCCTGTGCGCCTACAGCATGTGTTCCACAAGGGGAGCCACGGCAATAGAAAGGCCTCACAAAAAATCTAGAAGTAGCCCCTGCTTGCCACAACTACAGAAAAGCCCACACAGCAGTGAAGACCCAGCACAGCCAAAAATAAGTAAATAAAATTAAAAAAAGAAAAGAAGAGTCCTCAAGGAGAAAATGGGGCATTTAGAATCCTTTCAGTTGCGAGGAATGGGACCCTGAACTGGCTCACTTACAAAAAAAATTGATTGTGCATGTCAGCAAGCCCAGACAGAGTGGGTTATGGGTTTCTGGGACACAGTGACTCAGTGATGTCATCAAGGACATAGGTTCTTGGGGTTTCTGCTCTCATGGATTCGTTGTTCCTGAGACTGATTCCCCTTGTGTGTTTTCCCATAGCAGAGATTTCTTCCTTTGAGGTTGAGAGACAGTTCCTGGGAGTTCTTATAAGCCAAGAACAACTTTCCTGGAAGGTGGTAACAGATCCTCCTTATGTCCCATCGTCCCAAATTAGATCACATGCCTACTTTTGAGTCCATGTCTGGCAAACAGGATGGTTTGTCCTGAGACCATGAGGCCTTTTTCAGAGCTGAGTGCACAGTCATTTCCTTGAAGGTGCACAGGTTCTATTCAGACTTCTATCAGAACTGTTCCAGGAAGGACAAGTAGGCTGGGTGCTGGGTGGGCCTGTTGTAGGAAGTGGAATCAGAAAAGGGGTTGGGACTTGCTTGGGGGGAAGGAGGAGTGTGATGGGGAAGATGTGTGTCTTATTCCACAGGCGTCTTCCTCTATCTCTCTACCTCCCTCAGCCCCCTTGTTTTATACCCAGGGGTCATGTCCACACCCTCTGCTCCCTCTCAGATCCTTCCTACTGTTTATCCTGCCTCAGTTCAGTTCAGTCCAGTTCAGTTGCTCAGTTGCGCCCGACTCTTTGTGACCCCATGGACTGCAGCACACGAGGCTTCCCTGTCCATCACCAACTCCTGGAGATTGCTCAGACTCATGTCCATCGAGTCAGTGATGCTATCCAACCATCTCTACTTATCCTGTCTTCTTAAGACCTCTGCCTTCACACAGATTTTTTGGTAGGAATCCTACTGATTGCATATCATTTGTAAAATAGAAATAATTTGTATTTATTGTTTCTTTCCTAGTTAGGAGTAAATGTACATTTTTGCATAGAAGTTGGAAAATTGCATAAAAATAGTAAAAGGGGAAAAATTGCTGATAACCTCACTGTTCATAGATAACCAAGGAATTGTTACCATCCCCTTCTGGTTTTCTCACCTGTATTTATATAACACGTTATAAATAGCTTAGGAGTCAGACTGGATGTAGTTTTGTATTTCATCATTTGATGATACTTTGTCATCAAGTATCACTTAAAAACTTGATTTCTTAAAGCACTCCATCATAAAGGGCATATCCTTTAAAATTATGTCAATAAAAATGGAGTACAGAGCAATAAAAATGAATAAGCTATAACTCTGCTTAGTTTGACACGACTGAGCGACTTCACTTTCACTTTTCACTTTCATGCATTGGAGAAGGCAATGGCAACCCACTCTAGTGTTCTTGCCTGGAGAATCCCAGGGACAGCGGAGCCTGGTGGGCTGCTGTCTATGGGGTCGCACAGAGTCGGACATGAATGAAGCGACTTAGCAGCAGCAGCAGCAGCTGCTTAGTTTGGGGTCTTCTGAGAATCGGCTGGGTGCAAGGACCTGCCTCCAGGTGGAGGTGCCTTTTGGGAGTAGGATGATCCCAGAAAGTAGGAAGGAGGGATGATGAGTAGAAGAGAGGAGGAGAAACCAATATTAAGGTAAATTATCAAGGTCATTGCTGTGGGCAGCAGGGACTGAGTTCTGCTGGGATCTCCTGAGGAGTGTACAGAATGCATCGAGAATTGTCTACCTGGAGAAGGACAGGAAGCTGAAGACCCACCAGCTCCTCTTCTCTCCATCTCCTTAAAGATGGAGACGTGAATTCCTTTGAACTTCCATTCTGGGTGCACACTGCATGATGAGTCTGGGGCGGGGGCAGGGGCAAAAGGGAAAAGAAGAGACCTGTGCTTGTGTAGACGGGTGGTTCCAGCGAGGAGATCTCAGCTGGCCCAGGAGTGCCCATCATATCTGTGGCTTAAATCAGACATGGGTCAATTGAATGGTCACAGCCATCAGCAGCCATCTCCAGGCTAATCACCCTGCATCAGTTCCACAATGTTTACAAGAAAAAGCAAACTGCAGAAAGATAGCCACTCTGTGATACTGTTTATATAAAGTTTTACATAGATAATAGAAATACAGCTCTGTTCATGGGAATAATTACCACCACACTTTGGATAGTGATTGCCTGCGGTAGGGGATAAAGGGTGCTGTCATGAAGGGATGTGCAGGGGTTTTCCACTCTTTGTAACATTTTAGTTGTTCAGTTGCATGGTGATTGTATTGTTTTTCTGCCTTTATGTGTGTGTGTGTATTATTTCCCTTTTATACTTTCAGTGGGCTTCCCCTGTGGCTCAGCTGGTAAAGAATCTGCCTGCAATGTGGGAGACCTGGGTTTGATCCCTGGATTGGGAAGATCCCCTGGAGAAGGGAATGGCTACCCACTCCAGTATTCTGGCCTAGAGAATTCCATGGACTGTATGGTTCATGGGATTCCAAAGAGTCGGACACAGCTGAGCAACTTCACACACTTTCAGTGCCGGTACAGTGTATTATTGAAAGTGATCAAGGGAAGTTAAAAGGTTTTGTTGTTGTCTGCCTGTTGGGCCTAGCTTGTTAGAAAGAAAACAGATCATCCTCAAGATGTCAGGATGATATTAGGACAGAAGACATTTATACTTTGCAAGGCTTCTACCCTCCCACTCCCCAAGTGTGTGTTGAAACTCCTGAGCTCATAACCTTAGAATGTAAGGCCCCTCCATTGTTTGTGAACACGGCAGGCTTGGGTTTCTCAAAGGCAGAGAGAAAGTCTAATGTTTGCCTCTGGGAGCTTCTAGTCAATGGCTTTTTGTCTAAGTGAAGGCAGTATTTCTCAAGGAGCTATCTCAAGGGATTGCTGGTATGTTTGCATTGTCTTTAAAAGTAGGGGACAAAGTCCAGAGTTGGGGATGGTTTGTTGATGAAATGAATGTTACCAGTTAGCTACTTTCTAAGAACACCTTTGCATTGTGACCAAAATCAAGCTTATCTATTTTGTGGTTTTGTGGTTCCTATCTATGGGGGCTGTGGTCTTGGTGTTCCAGGCAGCTGAACGTATAAGCTCAGAAATTTTTAACTTAAAAAAAGATTACTTTATTGAGTTATAACCAACATATAACAAATGACACGTTTAAAAGTGTACAATTCAAAGGCAACAAAAGCAAAAATGAACAAATGGGAATACATCAAATTGTTAAGTTTCTGCGTAACAAAGGAAACCATCAACAACGTGGAAAGGCAACCTACCAAACAGGAAAAAATATTTGCAAAGTCTGTATCTGATATGGAATTAATATCCAAAATATAAAAGAACTCAAAAGCAGAAAACCCCCGACAATGGTGCCAGAGGATTTGAATGGACATTTTCCCAAAGAACACATACAAACAGCCAGTGAGTATGTAAAAACATGCTTGGCATTGCTAATCAGTTCAGTCACTCAGTCGTGTCCGACTCTTTGCAACCCCATGAACCGCAGCACGCCAGGCCTCCCTGTCCATCACCAACTCCTGGAGTCCACCCAAACCCATGTCCATCGAGCCGAAGATGCCATCCAACCATCTCATCCTCTGTTGTCGCCTTTTCCTCCTGCCCTCAATGTTTCCCAGCATCAGGGTCTTTTCCAATGAGTCAGCTCTTCGTATCAGGTGGCCAAAGTATTAGAGTTTCAGCTTCAACATCTGTCCTTCCAATGATTTTCAGGACTGATCTCTTTTAGGATGGTCTGGTTGGATCTCCTTGCAGTCCAAGGGACTCTCAAGAGTCTTCTCCAACACCACAGTTCAAAAGCATCAGTTCTTTGGCGCTCAGCTTTCTTTATAGTCCATCTCTCACATCCATACATGACCACTGGAAAAACCATAGCCTTGACTAATCAGGGAAATGCAAATCAAAACCACAGTGACAGACTTCCCTGGTGGTCCAGTGGTTAAGACTCCACTTCCACTGCAGCGGGCATGGGTTCCATCCCTGATCTGGGAACTAAGATCCCTCATGCCCCAAGGTGCATCCAAAAAAATGAAAGGGAAATGGAGCAACAAGCTGTCACTTCACAATTGTTAGAATGGCTATTATCTAAAACCAGAAGAGATAGCAAGTATTGGTGAGGATGTGGAATAAAGGGAACCCTTGGATACTGCAGCCACCAGAGGAAAACAGTATGATAGTTCCTCAAAAACATTAAAAGGGGGACCACCCTATGATCCAGTGATTCCACTTCTGGTGTTTATCTCAAAACAGGAACACTCAGGAAAGGAATATGCACCTGATGTTCGCTGCAGGATTATTTACAATAGCCAAAATAAGGAAACAGCCTAAATGTCTAACAATAGATGAATAAAGAAAATGTGATATATGTACGTCACATATTCAGCAATAAAAAATGAATTCTTGCCATTTTCAACAATATGGATGAAACTTGAGGTCGAATAAGTCAAATACCATCTGATCTCATTTGTATGTGGAATCTTAAAAGAAAACACACATATACGCCCACACATAAAAAAACCAAACTCATAGATACAGAGAAGAGATTGATAGTTGCCAGAGGCCAGTGTTGAGGGGTGGGCAAAATGAGTGAGGAGGATCAAAAGTTACAAACTTCCACTTATAAAATAAGCGAGTCCTGGGGCTGTAGCATACAGCATGGTAGCTATAGTTGATAATACTGTGTTGCTGCGTATGGTGACAGATGTTAACTAGAATTATTGTGGTCATTTTGCAATGTATATATACAAATATTTTTTAAAAGAGATAGAAATGATTGTATGTGCTGAACTAAGGGCAAAATCTCAGCTTCTAAATGTCAGTCATGTGCCATGTTTCCCCTATTTTGCTCTGAAAGAAATCTTGCTGAGTCTCTATCTCAGTGTCTATATAAAAAAGTGTACAGTTTGATATGTTTTGAGATACACACACACACCCATTGTGAAGCATTGTGAAACCACCACCATAACCAAAGTAATGAACATATCTATCCAGCCTCCAGAATTTCTTGCATCTCTGTAATTCCTCCCTCCCATCTGCACACAGTCACTGATTTGCCTTCTGTCAGTAGGTCAGTTTACAATTTTTAGAATATTATATGAATGGAACCCTACAGTATATACTTAAAAAAAAAAAAAAAAAACCTCCTTTCACCCAGTGTAATTATTCTGAAATTCATCCTTGATATTGCATGCATCAACAGTTCATTTCTTTTTATTGCTAAGCAGTATTTCACTTTATGCATATACTGTAGTTCTGTTAATGATGTCTGGATTGGTTCCAAATAAAGCTATTATGAACACTTTGTACAAGTCTGTATATGGACAGATATTTCCTTTTTTCCTGAGTGAATGATTGGATCATATGGTAGGTATATGTTTAACTTCTTAAGAAACTGCCAAACTGTTTTCCATTTTCCGTTTCTACCAACAGTGTATGAGAGTTCCAGTTCTTGTACATCCTAGCCACAAGAAGTGATTTTTTTTTCCCCATAAAAGAGAGTACTTTTTAAGCTAGTTGGTAAAAGCAGCTGTGGCTTTAGTCACTTTTCATTTGTCTGTCCTCCACCACAAAGGTTTTCATTCTCACTGTCAAAAGATTCTATAACTAGTTTACTTATAGGAAAAAGTTCCTGAAGTCCTTATACCATGGTGTAAGTGGTGGGTGCTTCTTGAGGATAAAATAGAGTGTCTCAAAGCCATCATTCAAGGAGAGGTAGGAGAACTAACATCTGCTGTGTGCTGGAGACTGCTAAGTGGTGCTTTTCATCAAGTATCTCGTGAATTCTAACAGCCCTATGAAGTATGTATTTTCTGTTCTTTACAGATGGGGAAACTGAGGCACTGAGCTGTTTAGTGACTTGCCACATAGCCAGGAAGCAGAAGACACAGACTGAAAGCAAATGTATCAGTGAGGGTGTGCATGGTTCCATGTCATAGGAAGCCCAGCTAATCCTGGCTCATCCAAAAAGGAAGCTCATTGGCTCCTGCAGCTGGAAAGTCCAGCAGTGGGGCAGGCTGCAGGTACCTTTTGATCAAGGGGTTTCTGGATTGTCAGAACCTTGGCTCTGTTTCTCTAAGATTCTTTTGTCTCATGGACAGGCTGGTATAGAAGTTCCTGGCCCCCATAGCCACACCTGCGCTTCCCACAGGCAGGCCCTGGTCCAGGAAGTCTCAGGAAATCCCTGAGGTTCTCTCTGATTGGACCAGCCTATGTCATCTGCCCTCTTTTCAACCAATCACTGGTGTTGGGATAGGCTTAACCTAGATCACATGTCCTGTCTTCCCCCACATCTGGGAGAAAGGACCTCAGAGGGGTTTCTCATACTGAATCATTTCTACCTTAAGTTGCTCTTTGTTATTTAGAAACCTCCTTCATTTCATGAAACTGGTATCATTGGCTGTGGTATTATATGGCCTGTGACTTAGAGTGATCACTTCTGTCCCCCCTTGAAGCAAGACTACCTCTTCACCTCACAAGCAGATCAAACAGGAAAAAAAAAAAAAAAAAGAGCATAAATTGTAGCATGCTTGAGGTTTCTTTTACGTTATCATCTGTATAATTAAAAGGTGTTAGTTAGACTTGGATATTAAAGTTTGCCTTTAAATGACATAATTTTCATGCCTTTGAAAATTAACATCGTTTGTGACCCTTGGGATTGCAGATTTGTTAGAGTGCCATCTCAAGAATGTATAAAATGGCAGCAAGAGGCACCCCATTCCCCTTTCTAAGGGGAAGAATTGAAAGAAGGAATGAGTGAGGAATAGGGGATTTGATTACCTTCCAGAGTCTTCATTGAAGGAGAGGAAAATGTAGCTCAGCCTTGGTGACTCTTCCCAATTAAAAACTAAAAAAAGATCGTGGTTATGGGGCTTGGACTTCTGACAAACCAGCAGCCTGGGTCATCTTGAGTGTTATTCCAGATTGGAAGGTTCTGTTAGGTGTAAAGTGGAAGCTTCGAGAATTCCTCATTGGAGAGTCAAGACTGTTCCCTTATCAAAGCCCCAGCCAGAGGAGACCACCCTAGTCACTGGACAGATGAGTTGACCACATCTGATGTCTGGCTCAGCACAACATACGTGACCTGAGGCGGCAGCATGGGAATGAGTCTTACTGGGATTAACTTTCTATTGTGATGTACTTTCAAATGAGACCATCCTTTTCTCTCTGGTGATCTCACCAGGGCCCTTATGCTATAAAGCATAATTGTTTTGGACACATAATTTTAAGCCTCTTAATTAATTGACTTAAGACCTAAGAGCAGATTTGCTGTCTTTGTAGTGAGTCCGTGGCTTTGCATGCTCTGACTCAGATGAAAGGGGACTGCGGAGCCCAGAATGAGAAGAACTTGGAGCTGGCACACCTAGCTCTTCTTCTGACTGTGCTCTTTGTCAGCCCTGCCCTTGGGCCTCCGTTTCCTCATCTGCAAGCTCTGAGCACTGACCCAGAATCAGGGCAGCAATTAGCGGGCTGCACTTTTCTCTCTTCTCAGCAGACACTGCTGGATGCCCATACTGTTCTTTCCTGCCGAGCCCAGACTTGACTTTCGAGTGCCTTTGCGGTGTGGTGCTCCGGGTAACCATTTAGTTCTTAACTGTCTCCAGGAAACTACCTGAACTTGACCTCCCCTTCATCTACAATGGCTTGAATTTTACCCTGTGAAGAGCCTACAAAGCCCATTGTGCCCAGTGGGCTGCTGGTGATGGCCTCAGTTTTCACATCAGCTGCCCCGAGCACCTTACCCTGACAGCATGCTCTCCTTCATAGCCCGAACCTTGGCCCTTACTCTTCCCTCTTCTATTTGAGCACTCATTTAAATATATATATATATATATATATATATATATTTATATTTATATTTATTTATTTATTTATTATTATTTATTTATTTGGCTGCATCAGGTTTTAGTCGCAGCATGTGGGATCTAGTTCTCAGGCTAGGGATTGAACCCAGGCTCCCTGCTTTGGGAACTTGGCATCTTAGCCACTGGACCACCAGGCAAGACCCCACTCATTTTTTTCCTCTTAGTTCGGGAACCAATTCAGGTGCCTCTTCCCTTGGAGAATCTGTCTTCAGATCCCCCATGTGGAGGTCATCATTTTTTCTTGTGTTCCCACAGCACCGTCCACACAAATTGTAATAAGTATTCTTATTACAATTATAAAATGGCCACAATGCTGTTTATGACCACAGCCTTCCACCAGACCAGCCTCAAAGTCCTTTGATCTTCTTATATTACCATCATGATTTCCACCTGCTAAGAGTGCCAGGATTATTTTCTGCATGTTTTTTCTTTATATCTACTCATTTTGTTGTTGTTGTTTTGTTTGTTTGGTTTTTATCCTCATGACACCTGAAGGCATGTGGGATCTTAGTTTTCTGACCAGGGATCAAACCCATGCCCCCTGCAATGGAAGCTCAGAATCCTAACCACTGGACCACCTATATCTACTCATTTTTATGTTCTTTCATTTCAAAAGGAAACTATAGAACACAATCATAAATGGAAAACCACTATCACTTGCTATAAAGGATCAGATCAGATCAGATCAGTCACTCAGTCGTGTCCGACTCTTTGCGACCCCATGAATCACAGCATGCCAGGCCTCCCTGTCCATCACCAACTCCCAGAGTTCACTCAGACTCATGTCCATTGAGTCAGTGATGCCATCAAGCCATCTCATCCTCTGTCGTCCCCTTCTCCTCCTGCCCCCAGTCCCTCCCAGCATCAGAGTCTTTTCCAATGAGTCAACTCTTCCCATGAGGTGGCCAAAGTACCGGAGTTTCAGCTTTAGCATCATTCCTTCCAAAGAAATCCCAGGTCTGATCTCCTTTAGAATGGACTGGTTGGATCTCCTTGCAGTCCAAGGGACTCTCAAGAGTCTTCTCTAACACCACACTTCAAAAGCATCAATTCTTCAGCGCTCAGCCTTCTTCACAGTCCACCTCTCACATCCATACATGACCACAGGAAAAACCATAGCCTTGACTAGACGAACCTTTGTTGGCAAAGTAATGTCTCTGCTTTTGAATATGCTATCTAGGTTGGTCATAACTTTCCTTCTAAGGAGTAAGTGTCTTTTAATTTCATGGCTGCAGTCACCATCTGCAGTGATTTTGGAGCCCAGAAAAATAAAGTCTGACACTGTTTCCACTGTTTCCCCATCTATTTCCCATGAAGTGATGGGACCGGATGCCATGATCTTCGTTTTCTGAATGTTGAGCTTTAAGCCAACTTTTTCACTCTCGTCTTTCACCTTCATCAACAGGCTTTTGAGTTCCTCTTCACTTTCTGCCATAAGGGTGGTATCATCTGCATATCTGAGGTTATGGATATTTCTCCCGGCAATCTTGATTCCAGCTTGTGTTTCTTCCAGTCCAGCGTTTCTCATGATGTACTCTGCATATAAGTTAAATAAACAGGGTGACGATATACAGCCTTGATGTACTCCTTTTCCTATTTGGAACCAGTCTGTTGTTCCATGTCCAGTTCTAACTGTTGCTTCCTGACCTGCATACAAATTTCTCAAGAGGCAGGTCAGGTGGTCTGGTATTCCCTTCTCTTGAAGAATTTTCCACAGTTTATTGTGATCCACACAGTCAAAGGCTTTGGCCTAGTCAATAAAGCAGAAATAGATGTTTTTCTGGAACTCTCTTGCTTTTTCCATGATCCAGCGGATGTTGGCAATTTGATCTCTGGTTCCTCTGCCTTTTCTAAAACCAGCCATAAAGGATAGGTCACTCCAAAAATAAAATCCATGGAAACAAATGGTACTACATTTTTGAAAACCTTGTTTAACACTCTGAGCCTGAGGCCTACCTAGACTTGGGATGTGAGTCTTCATGAACCAACCCAAATCTAGCAATTTTCACCTCAGTCATCTGTCCTGCCCCTTCTTGGGAAAAGCTGCCTTTTCTTGGAAATGGCTGTTGAGTCTCAGCAGGAGCATAGCACCCAGAAGAGACAGATCTCTGGAGATGCTGAACGATTTGATTCTCTAACCCCTTTGTTTACTGCAAAAGTAAGAATTGTTTAAGGATCATGAGAACAGTGAGTGGAAAGTATGTGACTTGGGTAGCCTCTGACTCCCTGATGGCTCAGCAGGTAAAGAATCCGCCTGCCATGCAGAAGACACAGCAGATACAGGTTCAGTCCCTGAGTCGGGAAGATCCCTTGGAGAAGGGAAATGGCAACCCACTCCAGTATTCTTGCCTTGGAAATCCTATGGATAGAGAGAGGAGCCTGGTGGGCTACAGTCCATGGATTTGCAAGAATTGGACAACTGAGCAACTACGAAAGCCAGACTGATAGGAAGGACTTGGCTAGATTAGGATTTGATAGTTAAAAAAAAAAATGATAGAAATGTGATTCCACGTTTAGTAAACTCTTATGGAAAATGATGTCTTGGGTCTCTGTTCTTTGCAATTTACATCTAGCGAAGGCCTGATGATGCAGATACCCCCATTTCATAGATGGGAAAAGTGATGCCCAGAGGCCTGACTGGGTGGGAATAGGTCACCACTGTCACACCTTGATTTCCCACGTAGGATATTTCCTATTAGACTTATGTTGTTTACTCACTGAGTCGTGTCCAATTCTTTTGCGACCCCATGGACTGTATTTCGCCAGGCTCCTCTTTCCATGGGATTCTCCAGGCAAGAATACTGGAGCAGGTGGTCATTTCCTTCTCCAGGGAATCTTCTAAACCCAGGGATCAAACTTGTGTCTCCTGCACTGGCAGGTGGATTCTTCACCACTGAGCCACCTGGAAAGCTCCCAGACTTTTTCTCTACTGTAAGTCAAGTTGCTGAGCAACAAACTAGAACCACAGTGGCTTTCTTGGAAACTTATCAGACTTCTTGGAAACATATTGGGGCTTCTTTTCCTTGCAAAGAATTCAGAAGTACTCTGATTTGCCCTTGAAAGAATGCCAGTGAGTTTATTGCCTGTTCTCCTCTTTGCCCAGAATGGTACCATACCATTTTATTGGTGTTTTATTAGTAGGTGGGGAGCTTCAGGGTTTGGCCTCAGTTATTCAACACTTGCACATGTTCCCAGCGAGAAGGTGAGATCTCACATTGTGAAGAGATGCACCAGAAGCGAGCCAGATCCTTGGGACTCTGCCACAGCAAAACTCCAGGCTGTGCTGGGATGTCTCACCTCTTCAACTTGCCTGTAGGATTAGTATTTGTTGGATAATAGCACCCCACTCCAGTACTCTTGCCTGGAAAATCCCATAGATGGAGGAGCCTGGTGGGCTGCAGTCCATGGGGTCGCAAAGAGTCAGACACGACTGAGCAACTTCACTTTCAGTTTTCACTTTCCTGCATTGGAGAAGGAAATGGCAACCCACTCCAGTGTTCTTGCCTGGAGAATCCCAGGGACGGGGGAGCCTGGTAGGCTGCCGTCTATGGGGTCGCACAGAGTCGGACATGACTGAAGCGACTTAGCAGCAGCAGCAGCAGTACACTCTGACCCAGGGAGCAAAAACCAATAGGACAATTGCTGAATCTGGAGGGGTGTGTGAGTAAACAGCTGCGTTCCACCCCCATGGAACTGGCCTCTGACCAGCAGCCTGATGGCTGTTTACCTTTCACTGTTTTGGAGCGTTTGGCCTTCTCCTTCAGTGGGCTGGGCAGCCTCCTGGTCTATGCATGCAAGTCCTGATGGGGAGGGAGGGACTTAGACCTCAGGGCACAGCTTCTTTAAAACATATTCCCCCTCCATCCCATCCTCTTCATAGGTGAAGGTTGAGTGTATTTGATTTTTTTCTTTTCTCTCTAAATCTTCATTGTTTTAGATCACAAAATAGATATTTGCTTGTTAAAAAAAAAAAAAAAGCTGGAGTATTATGCATTATAAGTGAGGTAGGATGTGACTTGAGTACTAACCTTAGTGACTGAGTGCCTAGTATGTACTCGGTGGCTTTTTATGCCTCATTTCAGTCTTCGCACACAGTCAGAGGAATAGTGTTAATCCCCATTTTACAGATGAGGAACCAGAAGCTCCAGTGAAGATCACTCCACTGGTACGCAGATGACTGAGCCTGGACTAGTAGCACCAAGTCCGTGGACTCCGGAGACCAGAGCTCTGTGCGGTGTCTTTCTGGAGGAAAGAATTTAGTTTGATTCAGTATCACTTTCCTTGTAACAGAATGAGCTTGTACTGTGTGTTTTCAGAAGAGAAGCCATACAGATTATTGTCATTTATAAAACAAGAAGGCATGTGAGCAAAGATCTCCAGAGATGAATTGTCAGCATCCGTCTCAGGCCGCCCAGTGCCCCTGGTGTGCTGGTTAGTCTTGGAACCAAAGCATACCCAGGCTGGGATGCTGGCAGGCTTCGGTAGGGTGTGACTCCTTGCTTTTCCTGAACAAGCCTCCCCACTGCCCAAACCACACCACCAATGGGGCAAGCCCATGAGGCCTAAGCCAACCTTTGCATTCCTAACTTAGCTTCCAAATAACGGGAAGCTTATCCACTCCCACTGCTTTGGTATCTCAGGCAGTCTTCAGCTGGAAAACAAACATTACCTGCCTTGAACCTTTGCCAAGCAGCCTCAATTGCAGCCTTGGGATCTGTGGACCCTCCTTGTAGCAAGCTGAGGCTGCAGCAGCAGTGTGATTGTGCAGAGTCCTCTGGGCTGTGCTTTACAAACCCACCTCACACATCCGTGCGTGGCTGTCTTTGCTGGCTTCCCTTGGGAGGCCTCACAGCCGGTCTGGAGTGTCAGCGGCTGGGTGGTCCCAGCTACACACACTGTCAAGCAAGCCCCGTAAGGGACTCGCCCCGCTGGCTGCATTGCCCTGGATGGCCTAACTGCTTTCTTTTTAGAGAATCTCATTAGAGAGGTTAGAGATTTTAGCATTCCTGAGATTCTTTCTGCGGCCAGTTGGGTAAACCATTTCATTTCTTCAGTTTCCCAGTTGACCCCATTCTTTTCTCGACCCTCCGTGGGACTGCCAGGTGCAGGCCTATTTTGTATTCTCGGCAAAGCCGCCTGGGTTTGGTTTCTGTGGGTTTTCTGCCACCGAGGTTGAACACATCTTCTTGACTTCTGAACAGTTTCTGACCCATCCCAGCTTGATTTCTAAATTTGGCCTGGAATGCAGCTGTAGAGAACTTACTGTCCTCTTTCACACTCTTGAACTCCTGATTCGCATTCGCCGCTTGATTATTGTGTCTCTTAGTCTTTGCTGTGGTTTGTTCCCCTTGTAGGAGCTTTCGTGTCTGTAAGTTTGTCCTCTCTTTCATCTTACGCCGTGAAGCAGTTCTCAAGTTCTTACCCTACAGGTGATTTAATGCTGGGAATATTTATGGCAGCTAGCATGGTGCTGGGAGGGAATTCATTCTAGAAGGCCAAGGATTGGATCATGTTGTTCTGTTGACCAAAGTCATTAGACTTCTCTTCAGTTCTTCTGATGGACTGGAATGGAATTGGGAAATTTCATGGAATTTTCTCTGCAGTGTTGAGTAATATTGAGAAAATGTGCTTCTCACTTTAGCTGTGTAGACTGGATAAGTCATTCTCGTGATATATTAGGCACCATTTTTTTAAGTGAAGTGAGAGAAACTCACTTTGAGCCTGTTTAAGTGATAAAATTGTTCTTTTGTTAGGAAGGTTTATCAAGTTTTTTTTTTTTTTTTAAAGTGGTGTGTGGTAGAAACCCATATGAAGCTACTTAAAAAAAAGCCACTTTTCCCAGGAATTCAAAAGTCCCAAAGTAGAGCTCCTCCCAAGCATGGCTGGGTCCCCAGCTTCAAATGAGTCATAAGGGTTTGATTTTCTCATCTCTTTTGGTCCTTTTGGGCTCCATGTGGTGGCAGAATAGCTTTTGGCCTCCCAGATTCAAGTCCAGCCAGAAAAGAGAGAGAATGAGTGGCAAACACAGAATTGTTGTTTGTGACTCCCATACAAGTCCCAGGATTTGATGACCCCTCTAGTCATATATTGGAGAAGGCAATGGCACCCCACTCCAGTATTCTTGCCTGGAAAATCCCATGGACGGAGGAGCCTGGTAAGCCGCAGTCCATGAGGTCGCTAAGAGTCGGACATGGCTGAGCGACTTCACTTTCACTTTTCACTTTCATGCATTGGAGAAAGAAATGGCAACCCACTCCAGTGTTCTTGCCTGGAGAATCCCAGGGACGGCGGAGCCTGGTGGGCTGCCGTCTATGGGGTCACACAGGGTCGGACACGACTGAAGTGACTTAGCAGCAGCAGCAGCAGCTAGTCATATATGCCTAGCTCTGAACCAACTTCTGTGCTTAGGGGCACCTATTACATTTACCCTACCCAGTGCCTAGCATCAGAAACAACCAGTGACCCTTACAGACAACTGTGGGTTCACAGACCTGGGGCAGTCCTGCGGTGGGGCTCAGGAAGGCTTGGAACCAGGAATCAGGAAGCCATGGAGACTACCTCTGGTTTCTGTTTCCCTGGAGTCTATTTTGTTTCCTTTTCTCTTTAGACGAGCCCTACTAGCACCCCACACATCATGACTGCCCCACGGCTCCTGACTGTTTCCATTTCACTCACTCCTCAAGGGAGAATGTGATTCAGCTCATATTGGAGATCCCACCCCAGTTCCTTTAGCTGTGGAGATTGAGACTGGGGCCCTTTAAGACAAATCTGGGTGGGTGGAGCCGATTCTAGGAGAAGATGTGATGTAGGCTGATGGTTCAGGAGGGACAGATGCTTCTCCTCATCTGGGTGAGAAGCCTTCTCTCTGCATCCTAGCTGTTGGTATAAATAGTGTCAAGGGCCTGTCTCCCAAGCTAGACTTCATTGGACGGAGTTCCAGTCCAGCAACAGGGTCCCTACTTCCTGCCTGGAAGCACCGCCCAGGCTCAGCACCTCGGGACCTCTCTGAGCACTCCTGTCTGCTCCAACGTGGGCCCTTCCTTCCTGCAGAGGAGACGGCACCGTCTAAGAGGCATGAATGGGAATTTCCTCCTTCCAGGCCCCATGACTCGGGATGGCTTCGACTGGAAAAACTGAATCAAAGAGTGTGCTTAGGCCAAGGATTTCCCCAAACACTAATCAGCACTGATTACTTCCAGCGTGTTGCCTTTGGCTCTGCAGAGAGTTTTGTCCGTTGTGGCCGCAGTGTCTGGCTCCTGCTGCTTAAAAGACAAGAAATGAGTTTGTAGGGATGAGCCCGAGCGAAGGGCTGTCCCTTTGCCAAACCGACCTTTACTAGGTGTGAAAAACCCTAATTACTGAATTCATAGGTCATTGGCTGGCCTTTTCCTCCAGCATTAACACTTGGGGGTGGAGGGTCATGATACTGCTGCTGAAATGAAATCCTGAAAATGTGTTGAGGGAAGCTTCTATAAAAATCCTTGCTCATTGTTGAAAATGACTTTTCTCCTCTGTCTTTATGTCTTTTGAATTGAGCCCAAATGCTAAGTATGAATAGAGATGCCATGCTCCAATCCCGAGGTCATCTAAAGGAAGTAAAGCAATTCTGTGTAACTGAAATTTGATCTTGGATGAACTGAATGCAGTTTTATTATTGAATCTGTGAAAGTTCACTAACTGTGCTGTGTAAAACAGTGGTGAAAAACTGGTAGTTGGTTCTCATAGAGTGGCGTGGAGAGCCTTGAAATGCTTTGTGGTCAGCTCTTGAGTTTACAGCCTGGAAGGTAAGAGTCTGAAAGGGACAGGATGTGCTCAGGGTCACACAGGGCATTGTGGCTAGGTTAGATCCCAGACCACCGGGTCCCAGGCCTCGGGGATTTGGCTTGTCTTGGTCCTGCCTGGTCAGGTCTTGAATTTAAGGCTTCTCTGGTGGCTCAGATGGTAAAAAATCTGCTTGAAGTACAGGAGACCCGAGTTTGATCCCTGGGTAGGGAGATCCCCTGGAGAAGGGCATGGGAAGCCTCTCCAGTATTCTTGCTTGGACAATCCCATGGACAGAGGAGCCAGGTGGACTACAGTCCCTGCGATCACAAAGACCAGACACGACTGACTAACACTTTTTCTTTTCTTTTTTCTTGGTCCTCCCTGTAACTGCCTTCTTCTGGGAAGGATGAAGCAGAACTTAGAGTCTGGAGTAATGGATAGGATTAAAAAAAAAAAAGCAGCTTTACTGAGATATAATTCAAATGTCATAAAATTCACCCCTTCAAACTGTGTTATTTTTAGTATGTTCACAGAATTGTACTACCATCACCAGTATAGAATTTTAGAACACTTTTATCCCTGCCCCCTACCCTGCAAAGAAACCCATTAGCAGTCACTCCCCATGTTTCCCTCCACCCAGGCCCCAGTAGCCACAAATTTGTTTCTCTGTATAGATTTGCCAATTCTGTACATTCATATAGTAGAATCATACAACATGTGGTCTTTTTGTGATTGACTTCTTTTACTGAGCAGAATGTTTTCAAGGTTCACCGATTTATATCTATGCTTCATCCCTTTTTATGGCCAAATGATGGAACATATAGGGATTGAATTTGAAAATAAAGCTTGAACGGTTTCAGATTTATTTTTCCTTTGCTTGGTAAGATTTTTCCTGAGAAACCAGTCTCTAATGAGAGACCTTCTCAGCCTCCCTAGATCTAAGCAGTTGCTATTGATACTGTTCTTAAATATTTTGACACCTGGGAGAAAAGTTGGTCTTTGGAAGAAAGTGTACTCTTTCTTGTATTGCCAAGAAAATTAATACATGCTAATTAACACAGATGCTCAAAAGTCAGAGTTGTAACGAACTTTTTCCTTATGTTTATTTTCCAAATACTTGACTTGTTTAAACATTTTTAATTTTAGCAATAACGTAATTTTTCTTGCTCTACCCAAATTCACTGGAAACTTTCAACCCTGCAGACGATATGAAAGAACAGTATAATGTACTCCCATGTAAATTTCTCCTGGAGTCTCCGCTTGTTAACGTCTTTCTACATTTGCGTACTTTTGTCACTCTCTGTAAGTATAAACGTCTTTCTACATTTTATACTTTCCATAGGAGAGGACCTAGATCATGACCGTTCACTCCCACATACTTCAGCAGGTGTCTCTAAGATGAAGGTCAAGGTTCCTAACCACAATGTCACTGCATACCCAAGAAGTTAGCTCTGATACAGTAATAGTATCTCACATAAAATCCCATGTGTCCTTTATGGTCAATTAAAAAAACCTAGGAACCGGTTGAAGATTATTCAGTTGAATTTGGTTTCAAAGTTACTTCAGCCTTTTTCTTTAATTTAGAACAGCCCCCATCTTTAAAAAAAATAATTAATTTTTTTTTTTTTACCTTGACATTGCCATTTTGGAAGAAGTTGGGCCAGTTGTCTTGTAGAATGGGTGCTTCTTAAATGTGACGTGCGTGAGAATCACAGAGTTGGAGGATGTCTTGGTGAAGCACACACTCTGATTCTGGAAGACACCGAGGGGCCTAGGAGTTAGCATTCCCAGTAGGCATCCAGGTGACGCCAGGGCTGCCTGCCTGCAGACCACACTTGGAGAACCGAGGCTGTAGAATGTTCTATATTTTAGATTTGACTGTTTCCTCAGGATTAAGTTCAAGTTAAACATTTGTAGCAGGTGCACTTCCCAAGGTCATGGGCACTTTCCCTTGCATCATGCCAAGAGGCCCATCGCATCAGTTTGTCCTATGATTTGTGATGCTCAGTGCCATTGAAATGGTGTTTGCCAGCTCTCCATTGAAACAGCACCTTCCTCCTGGTGTAATCAATAAGTGATCTTTGAGACTGCATGAATATCTTGGTCCCCAACAGTTTTCACCCATTAATCAGCTTCTTGGGGGGTGGGGGAACATCTTGGGTTATAATCTCCAGCTGGCAACACTGCCTCTTATGTAATTAGCAATTAATTATATGGGTGTGTGAATAATTTTTATTTTTTAAAATGTAGCTAGTGGCAGGTTCATTTCCATTTGTACTGTTAACATTGGCTTTTACAGTTTCCCAAATTTGGAAGCTTTACAGTCCTATTTTGTATGATTCCCTTGAGAAGTATTTACATCCTGCAGCCAGGGGTAGTATGGCGTATTTTAAATATCCACTAAAATAATTTTTTTAGCACCTCCTGCAGTTGCTTGCTAGGACTATTATTGGGACTCTTAAATATCCCACTGACTTCAGAAAATCACTCTTCTATGCTGGACAGGCAATTCTCACATGTTATAAGCTGTTTTTTTGTGTTTTTTTTTTAATTGAAGTAAAATGTTGGGTGGCCAGGGAGGGAGTGTTTGAATAGGATCCACTGGAAAAGTGTCTTAGAAAGGTCTAGCCCTTCCCCGGCCCCCGGTCCCTAAGAAGCTGCCGAGGAGGGATTTCCACGTGAGGGCTGGGTTGGAGTGCATGACAGTTTTTCTAATCAGTCTAGAACCTTGAGCAGCTCCTTCACTATGTGGTCTGGAGGTAGAAAGATTAGGGCTGGAGAGTATTCAAACATCCCCCTGCCCCCCGCCCCCTGTCAGAAAGATGCTGTCCAAAATTCCACCCCTACGTCTCAGCAGCAGTATGACCAAGTTTCTGAGCCTCAGTTTCCCTGTCTGTGAAATGGGGATAATGATGGTCTTGGCCTCTTAGGGTTGTTGGACACATGAAAGGAGATGACTGTGTGGAGTGCTTGACACAGGGCTGATTACTCTGTGGATGCATGTTGATTGAATGGATTTCTGATCCTTAAAAAAGAGGTTTAAATCCTATTTTCACTTAAAACCTGTAAGTATATATTTTCAAGTACACATATTCTTGATTTTATTTTTCACTGTTCAACAAACGAGTATTGGTCCATACTAACAGATTCTGTATAACATTTTGGTTTACTGAGCTAATTTAAGAAATGAGATCTTTAAGTTATATATATTTATGCTTTTCTGTGCTGGGTATACTTAAGCTGACAGCAGGTTAAGTGAATGGATTACCACTGGCCACTTTCAGAATCACCATTATTCTGGAAATAAGGTGCTAATCAGGGAGATTCATCCCACAAATGTTACCTGAGCTTTTCACTCTGTGTCAGTCACTTCTTCAGTATCTGTGGAACCCATGTGTGGTGGCAGATCACCACTGTTTTGTGTAGAACCAGGATGTTTTCTGACAGTCACTGCCTTGGCTGGAGGCCCATGGTTTTCTTGCAGAAACCACATTCACAGTGCATCATCCAGCTTCTAGCTGTGGCATCTTTAAGGTGGGGTGTGCTGTGCTGTGCTTAGGCTCTCAGTTGTGTCCCACTCTTTGCAATCCCATGGCTTGTAGCCTGCCAGACCCCTCTGTCCATGGGGATTCTCCAGGCAAGAATACTGAAGTGGGTTGCCATTCCCTTCTCCAGGGGATCTTCCCAACCCAGGGATCGAACCCAGGTCTCCCCCATTACAGGTGGATTCTTTACCATCTGAGCCAGCAGGGAAGCCCAAGAATACTGAAGTGGGTAGCCTATCCCTTCTCCAGGGGATCTTCCTGACCCAGGAATTGATCCAGGGTCTCCTGCATTGCAGACAGATTCTTTACCAGCCGAACTACCAGGGAAGCCCCAGCGGGTGGGGTAAGTTGGGGTAAGGACCTGGAAAACATTGCAAGGGAACCCGAGTCTCCTGCATTGGCAGGCAAGTTCTTTGTCACTGAGGCACCAGGGGAAGCCCGCATTGATTTTTACCTACAGGTAATTCAACAGCCCACATCCCACCCCCAGTCTTTGTTTCCCCTAAAAACTACTTGATATGTGTGCCTTTTTTCCCCCACACCGTTTCACATTTTGGGAGTTAGAGCAACTTACACATTTGTTGTAATGTGTAACTGACAGTTTAGGAAACTGACGTCAAACGAAGGGGTTAAGAGTCCCCCGTGGTGGTCCCCCAAGACTGCCAGAGAAAACAATTATATTTGAAGTTCAGATAAACAGTGAATAACTGTTTAGTAGAAGTATGTTCCAAAAATGGCAAGCGGTTCTCTCATATTACAAGTCATTGAACAGGACACACACTAAACAGTTGCTTGTACGAATTTATATGTAACTGGATGTTCTGTATTTTATTCGCAAAATCTGGCAACCCTAGGTCCAGCTGTCTGCTCAGAAATGCCCAGGGTTTTCGTGTTTGCTGCAGGGTGCTATTTGCAGCTTCAGGAGTGTCCTAGGAGAGATCTGCTAAGGCATCTCATTAGGCTGTGGTTTAGCACGCCAGGGTAGGGGCCAGATTAGTAATTAGCTAACCTGACCTCACTCGTGAGGAATGTGCTCTTGCTAGGTATTAGCGGGAGGTTTAAGCTCTCAGCCATTGTCAGAAGCCTGTCAGTGATGTCATCAGCTGGAAAAGCCAGAGCTCCAGTTTTGGTAATAAATGGAAATGGAGTTTCACAGGTGGGGTGTAGAGGAATTTATTCTGACAGGAAGCCTGATGGAGCCTCTCAGCCGTACGCAGCCCCCAGCCAGGTTTCTGAATCCTGAAGAACAACCAGAAGCTTCTGACGCGGGGTGCGATTACACCGTTGGCCCAAGGCCCTGGAAAAATTGGCTTGCTCTCAGCGAACACTCCAAGAGCTACAAAGGGGGTGTCAGGACTGTTTTGCAGCTCTGAGTGGGCCCATAATTGGGGAGGAAGGGAGGCTGATGTGGATATCGTTCATTAAACTGCTCAGAGCAATTCTCAAAAATGTGCACTTGGTACCACCTGGGCCTGCACCATCTCTGGCATCTTGCCCTCTACTGGGTGCGTGTGTGTGGGAGAGCTTGGGCAGTGGGCACAAGTCCTTAGGATTTACTCACTCACAAAACTCCCTTTTACCTTGAAATAGAGTGAACTTTACTTTTTTTTTTTTTTATAAGGGTAATTTGTTATGCATGAGTGGGCTGTCAAACAAGTCCTGAGTGTGGTAACTATAGCCATTTCATTTTATCTGGAATCTCCCATAAAACATTCCGGAAAAAGACGGGTGGGAGTTCTTTCTGATCAGGTTTTGCATTCAGGTTTCTGCGTCCTGTTGGAGGTTCCGCTTAAGCCGCTGCCCACAGGAGCAGGGCTGCTCCTGGAAGCGTTGCTGGCAGGCATGCTCTGCCAGGTTGTGAAGGCTCTGGTGAGCAGGCAGGAAGCTCAGAGCATCGTTTCTGAAGGTCTGGCCTCCATGGTCTCTGGCTTTCTTGTTAAATTAGAATTTGGAAGCATTGACCCTGAGTCTCCTGGTTGGCTCACGTAATGGGGAGGCGGAGATGGATCTTCCCAGGCCCCTCTTTTCTTCCACATCATCCCCCTGGGGCCCCACCACTCACTGGGACAGTGTCCCTGTGTGCTGGGCAAATAGTACAGCCTCTGGGAGCCTCTCTTTTGGCATCTGTAAACCACGATGTTTATGCCTCCTGTGGGCAAACTGCCATAGCCAAGATGTTCAGTATTTTGTGAACTCTTACTCCGTGGGTGGCTTTTGTTGACTGGGTATTTTAGAGGATGTCATCGAAAGAGTTTGGCCTGGTCAGACTTTAGCTTTTGAGTATACCTTGTCACAGCCTGGCCATTTATCATTTGGGACCCTCACCATCTCTCTGACCTGTCTATAAAATGCAAGTGCCTCAGGCATGGCTTACCCCTCACTTCTGCAACACCCTTCTACTCCTGTGTACGAGAGTTCACTGTTAATGTTGTTGTTCAGTCACTCAGTCGTGTCTGACTTTTTGCAGCCCCGTGGACTGCAGCACACCAGGCTCCCTGTTCTTCACTATTTCACATAGTTTGCTCAAACTGATGTCCATTGGTTCAGTGATGCCATCCAACCATCTCATCCTCTGTCACCCCCTTCTCCTCTTGCCCTCAGTCTTTCCCAGCATCAGGGTCTTTTCCAATGAGTCGATTCTTTGCATCGGGTGGCCAAAGTATTGGAGCTTCAGCTTTAACATCAGTCCTTTCAATAAATATTCAGGGTTGATTTCCTTTAGGATTGACTGGTTTGATCCCCTTGCTGTCCAAAAGGTATTACCCATTATTCATGGGTATTCTCTAAAAAAGAAAAAGAATTGCAGTGCGGTTCTAAGAGGACCCTTCAGATTCTTTGCAGCATCATTCTTCCAAGGAACTGGCAGGATCATCCTTTCTTTGTTTAGAATATAGTTTCATTACTTTAAGACAAGTCTGTGAGAAGGGAGGCTTGACCCAAGAGCTGAGGGCTGCACTGGGCTCCAGGCCACACTTGTTTTCTTTTCTCTCTCCTCGTTCACTCCTCTTGGGGTCTGACTCAGCCTCATTCGCTGTCAAAGAGAGGGACGAGGGATGACCTCCTGGGTGGGGATTCTGGTGTAATTGGATTCATGTGTGGTCTGGCTGCTGCGTGGTTCTGAACCCTGGCTGCGACCTTAGAACCAATGGGAAAACTTTAACCATTAATGGTATTCTGGCCCCACCTCCAAGAAATGCAAATTGTATTTTCTTTTGGAGAAGGGGCAGTGTGCTTTTATATTATTACTGTATTTTCTGGATTGGAACTCAAATGGTTTCTGTGAGTAGAAGTGTTGAGGGTTAAAAAGACAAGTTGGACTAGCGAAGCCTGATTGGGACCACAGTCATGACCATCGTTAACAGTAAAGCAGCCCTGATCTCTTAGGGGGCTGCCTGGAGGGATGGGATCGCTGGGGGAGACTTCTTTTCTCACACTTCGAATATAATTTGAATTGATTGCAACACACTATTTGATAACTAGGGAAATTTGATGATGATCAGGAAAAAACACTTTATAAATATATATATATATATATATATATATATATAGCAGTACAAACATATGAAATGACTGGGATTCCTTCAAATTCAGAACTCCTTCCAACAAGGCTGCCGGAGTTCAAAGCCTTTCTTTGTAACTAGACTTAAAAGGGCCCCAGTCCCAATCATTTGAATTCCCTCAGAGGTGGCTGATCTCTCCCCCTCCTCCCTCTGAGGGTGGATTTGATTGTTAACAATGGCCCAGCTACTTGGCACCCAGCCTGGTGAGTAAGACAGCTGAGTAAGAGGGGAAAACAGGGCCTTGGGTCAGAAAAACCAGGATAACAAGTGGCAGGATTTTCTTATCTGTTCAGAGAGGCCCCAGAAGCTGCAAAAAGCTGCAGCCTCTGGACTGTTCTGTGGGCAGTGGCCGTGACATTTCTGGGGAGGGCAGGCTGTCATCTCAGCAGCTGGGGCAGCGGCCCTCAGCTTAGTGGCTTGTGGGCTGGTGACCGTCTGCTGTGCACAGTGACCCACCACTCTAAGTGACTTCAGAGCTGGTGTGGCCAGAGTGCTCAGAGGACACGAGGACGCGCAGCTGCTGTGTAACACCGCGCCCTGCCTGTCCTGAGACAGACCGTACAGAAGCCTGCTTCAGATTCCCGTGTTCGTCCTGCTGCTTTTGCACTCTGCTCCTGCCAAGTCTGGTTTATGTGCCTCCTCCATTCCCATTCCCTGTGTTCATGGAGTCGGGGGCAGGCATTTGTGTCTCCCAGGACACTGCTGCTTATGTCTCTCGGCACTGATGCCAACAATGAATGGGAGTTAAGTGTTCTCTGTTTCTCCCAGGTCTAGACACTGTCAACCCATTTTACAGATGAGGAGAATTGAGGCTTGGGAGGGTAAGGTCTTGTGATAGTCAAGCTGGGTGTTAACCCAAGTGGTAGTATCCCTCTGTACTTGTAGATCTGAAATTCATCTGGTAAATCTTTTAATTTCTGAAAGAAGTCTTTTTTTTTTTTTTGGCTTGTGGGATCTTAGTTCTGTGACTGTGGATCAAGCCTGGACCTGCAGCAG
The DNA here is from genome assembly GCF_003369695.1 of Bos indicus x Bos taurus. Taxonomy (NCBI): domain Eukaryota; kingdom Metazoa; phylum Chordata; class Mammalia; order Artiodactyla; family Bovidae; genus Bos; species Bos indicus x Bos taurus. The sequence continues at coordinate 17,570,842 of NC_040097.1, forward strand.
TGAAAGCATGAAGTCCTAACCACTGAACAGCCAGAGAATTTCCCCAGAAAGAAGTTTTTAAATGACAGCTTGTGTTAGGTACTCAGGTCTAATTACAGTTTGTTCATTTCACAAACTTAGTGCTTTCTTTTTAATTTTAAAGCCCCTGTTCTAGGGATATGGCCTTATCTTCAAATCTCTCACAGAGAAGAAAAACAGCCAGAGAATGTGCCCAAGTTGCTATGTCAGGTTTTATAGGACACGGCTTCTCACAGTGCCTCCCAGAGAGCAGTAAATTTCATCTGGGGTGTCTAGGAAGGCCTGAGGCAAAGGTGGCGTTGGATGGGGCAGAGTCAAGAGACAGGACGTTCTGAGCTGCAGAACTGCTCGGGCAGAGTGTGGGGAGTGTGGAATGTGAGAGCGTCTGGAATCAGCCTCTGGCCTCAGTGCTTCGGACTTGCTGAGGCTGGGATGGACCATCCATTGTGCCATTGGCCAGGTTGTGAAGAACCTCAGAAGGGTGGAAAAGGTCTTGGATAGAACTGTCTAGACATGTGCTACCTGCCAGCCACTTAGGGTGGTTAAATTGAAATTAACAAATTAAATAAAATGTACAGTTGAGCACTTCAGTCACACTAACCACATTTCAGGTGCTCAGGAGTTCTGTGTGGCTTGTGGCTACTGTATTAGAAGGTGCACATATAAAACATTTCCATCATGGCAGAAAGTTCTAACAACAGAACAATTCTGTTGTTAGCAGTGGTGCTGTAGTTTGAACTATGGTCTTTGGGGCCAAATTTGGCCCTCTGCCTGTTCTTGTAAAATTTTATTGGCACACAGACCACACCCATTCCTGCATATTGTCTCCACTTTCTCACTCAGACGGTAGTTTTGAAGAGTTCCAACAGAGACCTTATGGCCAATCAAACCTAAAACTTGGTGTGCAGTTGCTAGGTTGTGTCTGATTCTTTGCAACCCCATGGACAGTACCAGGCCAGGCTCCTGTGTCCTCTCCTATCTCCCGGAGTTTGCTAAGATTCGTGTCCATTGACTCAGTGATGCTATCTAACCATCTCATCCTCTGCCGCCCTCCTCCTCCTTTTGTCTTCAACCTTTCCCAGCATCAAGGTCTTTTCCAGTGAATCTTCGTGTCAGGTGGCCAAAGTATTGGAGTTTCAGCTTCAACATCAGTCCTTCCAATGAACACCCAGGACTGATCTCCTTTAGAATGGACTGGTTGGATCTCCTTGCAGTCCAAAGGACTCAATTCTTTGACACTCAGCCTTCTTTATGGTTCAACTCTCACATCCGTACATGACCACTGGAAAAACCATAGCTTTGACTATACGGATCTTTGTTGGCACAGTGATATCTCTGCTTTTTAATACGCTGTCTAGGTTTGTCATAGCTTTTCTTCCAAGGATGAAGTGTCTCTGGCCCTTTAATAGAAAAAGTTTTCAGGTTCCCTACTATAGACCCAGGGGAACAATAGAAGCTGTCCAGGCAGAAAGTGACAAAAATGGCTATGTCTATGGCCTGAGAGGATAACTAGGGTGGTGGTAGGTAGGCCATATTGGTGAAGACACCCATTCATAGTGACCTCCAAGTGTCCCATGAGAGAAAAATGAGACCTTGCCCTGGCAGATATACTTCCACTGATCTGTGGTCCACTTACAAAATGTCCGCCACTGAAGTCCTCTAACTTCTGGTTCTAAAAATTATTAATTGGAGCCAGGATTCTTGTCTTTGTGTGTCTTAGACTCCTGTGACTCTCTGAAGACTGCACTTTTTCTTTATGCATCAGATACTATACATGGGGTTACAAAGGAAACCAGCTATGTTGAAATACAGTTACCAGAAATAAATTTTGGATCTAGTAAGAAATGCACATCTGTATTGAAATGTTTAGTAACAAAATCTAGCAGCAAGTCTAATGGCTACCATAATTTTGACATAGTGTTGAGTACAGAGGATATTTTGAGATATTGCTGACACTGTAATATGATGGGAAAAGACTGATTTCGTTGGTGGCAAAACCACAGGTGCTTCTAATAGTACACCTGTGTTTTATGGTCTACATTCATATAGAAAAGACTTGCTACATTGTAGTCAGAGGTTACTGAAAACAAAAGATTAAACGTTTTTTCCTATTCCAGTTCATAACCTTCCCCCACCCCAACCCCAGCTACCCCACCTTCTCCTGCAAGAGTCCCTGACTTAGGCCATCAGTCATGGGAAGTTAGAGGCCAGCTGAGGATGGTGGCTTGTCTTGCTAAGTGTCTTGGACACTTAATTTCATTCTAGTTCCACTTCTGTCTAGTTTGTGGGAGAATATTTTTTTACTTTTTTGGCTGCACTGGGGCTTTGTTACTTTGTGCCGACTTTCTCTAATTGGGGTGAGCAGGGACCTCTCTTCGTTGAGCTGCGCTGGCTTCTCATTGTGGTGGCCTCTCGTTGCAGAGCACAGGTTCTAGGTGCTTGGGCTTCATGCGCTCTAGAGCATGGCCTCAATAGTTGTGGCTCACAGACGTAGTTGCCCCACGGTGTATAGGATCTTCCCAGATCTAGGATCCAACCTGTGTCTCCTGCACTGGCAGGTGGATTCTTTACCGCTGAACACCTGGGAAGTCTGGGATATTCTTGATGTATATCATGAAGCGTGATGCCAAAGGGAAAGGGAATGTGTCAGAGGAGACTGAATCTTGAACAGCATTGGCTAAGAAAGAGCCACGGAGTGAACGGTGGGAGAGGAGGACATTCCCTGCAGAGGGACAGCCTGTGCAAAGACCTGCAAGGGTGTGCGGGTGGCTGCTGGCCCAGCCGCTAGGGCAGGGAAGAGTACATGTGGAGGCGTGGGGTGAGGGCTCCCCACTAGGGGAGCCAGGCAGAGACCTGTTGCAAGGGGCCTGAGACCTTCCAGAGGAGTTTGGACTGTGTCCAGAGCTGCTAGGATGTTTTGAGAATTTTGGCCCTGAGCCCATCTTATCAACTATAATAAAACACACCCGTTTCTCACTTTGCAAAAAGAATATATTTATGTGTAATGTATAATAATTTGAAACGTAAAAGAAAATAGTTTTGCCTCTGCTTATATCTGTTCTTCGTTATATTATTCGGCTATGAATACTTCTTTATTTTACTACTGACTGATGTTTCAGCAGTCATAATGCATATTTGGGGATTCCTGGGATATGAGAAAGCTAACCTATAACTCATTTTCAAAATGTAGTGAAATTTAGGACTTCCCTGGCAGTCCAGTGGTTCAGACTATGCTTCCACTGGTGTGGGTTTGATCCCTGGTTGGGGAACTCAGATCCCACATGTTTTGTGACGTGGCCAAAAAATTTTGGGGAAAAAAAGGTAATGAAATTTCTGTGAATGCCAAAGTTAACAATTACTAAAGAATATATAATGTTAAATGTAGGCATTTAATAAAACATTTATTAATTTCAATTTCTTTTGCTTATCGTACTTTTGGGTACCAATACCCCTAATCTGACTATACCCAGCTTTCAAATTGTTTTGTAGATCCCTGACAAGGAGCTGTGCCTGAGGGCCATGAGACAGCCCTGGTAGGGTCAGTGGGGAAATTTGGGTAGAGGTTTGATATGTGGGCTAAGATCAAGTAGCCAGTAAAGTGGGCCTGACATTAGCTGATGGATGGTGAGCTGGGGATGCATTCAGAGGTGGTCAGCAGTTTTGGAGGAGAGAGGGGATTTGGTGACTGAGGGTTGTTAAGGGGTCCAGTTGGGCTTGGTAATTGGTTGTTTAGAAGATTTGTTGTTTACTGGTTGTCTGGTCAGGTTGGCTGGTGATGATCTGAGGTGGCCTCAGCCTGCGATGGTTTGGAGTGGGACTTGGGTTCCCAGAGAAACTGAGGCTAGGTCATGGTGGTGAAAACACCAGATCCTGTCTACTTGGCCAATGGTCAGTGACAAGGGCCCTGGCCTTCGACTTTGCAGAAAAGAATTTCCACAAAGACGGAAAGCAGTGAAGCAAAGTATTTATTAACAGGAAAAAAAATACAGTATGTGTAGATAGACACATGGGCAGATGCAGAGGGAGAGTCCCTGAATTGTGCCCTTGTAGTGGTCTGAATTAATTTATGGGGTATTTCTTCTGGTTTCTTTTGGCCAGTCATTTTCATTTGCTTGGTTCACAGTCCATATTTGGTATACCTCAGGATTCTCCCACATGTGCACAGTTATCTCCTAGCCAAGATGCATTTTACTGAATAGGCAACTGGGTAGAACATTCCTTGACATAACTACCCTTTGGCCTACCAGGAGGTTTTCTGCGCATGTGTGGTCAGGGAGATCTCCTGACTTCAAAAACGAGAAGTATGTGGTCTGGGCTGGGCCCAGCCTTCTCCCTTAATTGTCCTGCTATTCTTATCTTGGAGTTTTAGGCAATAGGGAATGACTCTCCAGTTGCTTTATCCTGTGGGGTGGGGATAGGGGGTCATCTGCCTCCTGCCTCAAATCCCCGCTGAGAGACGTAAACCCCCAAAAGTCTTTTTTGGGAAGATGAAGGGCGAAGGGTCTGACTTTTGACTTCTTCAAGCTTGGAGAACATACCTAGTTGAGGTCACAGAGCTCTTGACCCTAAAGGGCCCAGGGCGACTTCTGCTGTTGAGTCAGAATCTGCTGTGGGGAGTGGCTGGAGCACTTGCATCAGTGGGTTGTTGACTGGTTGGTTTATTGATGAGTGGGTGGTTGTTGCTTGGGTAGAAGATGCCTTCTTCCTATGTGAGTGGCATCGTACTGAGTACCAAGATCACATTGATGCTGCAGACAGAGTCTGGGTCCTGACCCTAGGACGCTTTATTACAGTTGAGTAAACCTCAGATTCGGATCCAGAACTACACAGAGAGTGGATTTAATTAGCACCCACACTGTATTAGCACTCACACTGTGTGGCTAGTTGCTATTACTATGCTTATGAGTATTTCATTCCTCAGTAGCAACTAGGAATTGGGTTTGGTTCAGTTATTTCACAAATATTTTTGTTAACTTTTCCTAAGTTCTCCCATCTCCCCTGTATAGAACATTGAGAGCTAAGTGGAATTTGGGTGGAGGTTCTGGAGATTTCCCCAGATCACATAATTTAATATTCCTCTTGCTCACATCAAGATGACCCTCCCCACCCCCCACCCCCCACCATTTCTCCCAGTCCAAATTGCTGGGTTCAGTCTCTGACTCTTCTTGCTTGACAATGCAATGTCTGAAGGATTTTGACATTAGAAGCTCTAAAGCAAACCCAGGCAGGAGGAAGCTGGCTTGCCTCTGTTTAAGAATTGCAATTTTCACAGGATCAGTAAGACGTTTCTTAGTGTGGTTTCAAAGTGAGAGGGTTTGGCCGGAATTTCATAAACACCGTGGTTAAGGAGCGTGCCGCCCTTTGACACTATCAGCGAGAACCGCCCTTTGACACTATCAGCGAGAACCGCCCTTTTGAGACCTTGCCTTCATCTGTGGAACTGGTGGCTTCCAAGTCACAAGAGTCTAGTTTCTTAATTACTGCCACCACCGCAGTTGTAGATTAAAGACAGCCTTTGTAAGTTCTTCCTGTTTTCTTTTTGTGTCTCTTTGTCTCCTTCACCCCCACACCTACCGGTTTCTTAAAACACAATTTCCCAGCCTATGGGAGGATTTAGGAGGAGTATTTATAGAGATCTGAAGGCAGTTTACTGTAGACTTTCCAGAATATCTTCTGGAGACTAATAGTGTCCTTTGGGATAGTATTTAAAAAGTTATCTAGTCACATAAAGTTGGGAAGTCCCGTGTGACATCCTAGTGTTCTCTTGGAGACTGTCCAGGTACATTGGCTACTAGAGGCTCTGAGAAGTCCTGCTGCAGGTTAAAATTGCTCAGTTCCATATGTCTTCAGCTTGTTTGGCCACAGAAACCCTTTTGTCTTAGAAAACTGGTTAGTGTCTACTGCACTCATTTCTCAAGTTGTGGTGCTTGTGATACTCGAGATGGTTTCAGGTGTTATGCGACTGACATTGAAAGTTGAAACAGTTACGTGCGTATTTCCACAGGTAGTTTAAACAAAAAAACAACTAGTGCATCATCCACTCATTCTTTCATTCATTTGGCTAAAGAGAAAAAGTTTGTTTAAGGTGGGGTAGGAGCGGGGGAGACTAGTAAATGGCCCAGAAAAACATCTACTTCTGCTTCATTGACTACACTAAAACCTTTGATTGTGTGGATACCAACAAACTGGAAAATTCTGAAAGAAATGGGAATACCAGACCACCTTACCTGCCTCCTGAGAAGTCTGTATGCAGGTCAAGAAGCGACAGTTAGAACCGGACATGGAACAACAGACTGGTTCCAAATCAGGAAAGGAGTATGTCAAGGTTGTATATTGTCACCCTGCTTATTTAACTAATATGCAGAGTACATCATGTGAGATGCCAGGCTGAATGAAGCACAAGCTGAAATCATGATTGCTGGGAGAAATATCAATATCCTCAGATATGCAGATGGTAGCACCCTTATGGCAGGAAGCAAAGAGAAACTAAATAGCCTCTTGATGGAAGTGAAAGAGGAGAGTGAAAAAGTTGGCTTTAAAACTCAGCATTCAAAAAACGAAGATCATGGCGTCCAGTCACATCATTTCATGGCAAATAGATGGGGAAACAATGGAAACAGTGACAGGCTTTATTTTCTTGGGCTCCAAAATCACTGCAGATGGTGACTGCAGCCATGAAATGAAAAGACTTTTGCTCCTTGGAAGAAAAGCTATGACCAACCTAGACAGCATATTAAAAAGCAGAGACATTACTTTGCCAACAAAGGTCTGTCTAGTCAAAGCTATTGTTTTTCCAGGGGTCACGTGTGGATGTGAGAGTTGGGCCATAAAGAAAGCTGAACACTAAAGAATTGATGCTTTGGAATTGCGGTGTTAGAGAAGACTCTTGAGAGTCCCTTGGACTGCAAGGAAATCAAACTAGTCATTCGTAAAGGAAATCAGTCCTAAAGATTCATTGGAAGGACTGATGCTGAAGCTGAAGCTGCAATACTTGGGCCACCTGATGCAAAGAACTGACTAATTGGAAAAGACCCTGATGCTGGGAAAGATTAAAGGCAGGAGGAGAATGGGACGACAGAGGATGAGATGGTTGGCTGGCATCACCGACTCTATGGACATGAGTTTGAGCAAGCTCTGGTGTTGGTGATGGACAGGGAAGTGTGGCGTGCTGCCGTCCATGGGGTTGCAAAGAATCGGATGTGACTGAACTGAACTGAAAATGACCCAGGTGGTCAGAAGATAGAGCCAGGTTTCTGAATGTGACTTGTGGGACAGATGTGCCTCAGAGCCAAGTTCAGGCAGTGCTGGTGTTCTTGCTAAGGCAGGAAGCAGCTTCTGACCCAAGAGTGGGACTCTTTAGATGAAGAACTGGTGATGAAGACATTTGACAGCAGGGTGTGTGTCTCTAGCCACGGCGGCAGCTGCGGTTGGGTGATGTTTTGCGTGTTTAGCGTGTCACTCACCGGCCCTGCACTCGGACCCTGTGCCTCAGGAATGTTAGGACGTGTTCCCATTTTAGCAGCAACGCCGACCTGCTGTGTGCTTGGTCTGTTTATCTTACTGCCGTGGCCATTTATCATGGGACAGAGTTCAGGGCCCGGAGACAAATCTCTTTTAGGAGGATGATGTAACCCCTCAGCGTTTATTTCCTCCTTGACTTTTGCCGGTTTTGAAAGCCTGTGCGATACCATCATGTCCACGTCTGGGTCCCCTCCTCTGCAGCCCAGCCTTGTCTCCAGGCGGAATGATCAGTGCAGATACTGGAGTTCAGATCCCCTCCTCTTCTTACGTGCTATGTGACTCTGGACACTACTTTTGTTCTTACCAGTTTTTCCATCTGGAAAATGGGGCTAACAGTGATACTTCATAAAGCAGTAATGAGAAGTCAGTGGGAGGAATTGCACTGGGCTGGACCCCAGGTCTTCATGTGTAACTGAGAGGCTGGGCCTCTGCATCATGGGAAGGACACTCTTAGGCTACAGGGATGTGAAGGAGCAGGAAGGTGGATGGGTTTTTTTTTTTTTTTTGGTTGGCTTGAAAGACATGCCCAGAGGCACCCAGATGTCTCCATCTTTGTGCAATGTTATCCTCAACATCTTCCACTCCTCCAGCAAGCTATTTGGAAGTGGCCAAAGGCCACCTCCTGAGGCATGGAGCTTGCTTGTCTGGGATAGGTGTACCTAGCTGGGGAATGGGAAAGCAGTTGGATGGCCAAATATGGGAAGATGAGCAGAGGAAGTCACCACAAGGACAGCCTTGCAAGCCTTGAAAGCCTCATGTATTCATTTGTTGGTTGGTATCATCGCCTAAGGTGACGATCAAGGGTGTTGTGAAAAGGTGAGAAACTGGCTCCCTTCTGCTCCCCTCACCGCTGTCCCCTGCTTCTCCACTCAGATGCAATGGCAGTGTTGGTGGGAAATATCTCTTTTAGAGCAGTTTTATAGATATATGAACCCAATTATGTCCTTTCCCCTGGCTGGCCACCCCTTTACTGCAGTTCCAACTTGTCATACCCATGGCTTTCATCATTTGATAAAACCTGTCAATTTTCCCACATCAGTGCCTATAGATCCCGACAAGCAACTTTGTCCAAACAAAGAGTTCCTTAATGTTTGCATTACTATGCTGCTTTCTTCTGGGGAGTGTTTGTCAAAATTTATTATAAAAGTGGAGGGGAATTTGGGGGAGAATGGATACACATATTTATATGGCTGAATCCCTTTGCTGTTCACTGAAAACTATCACAACATTGTTAATCATCTATACCCCAAAACAAAATAAGTTAAAAAAAAATACAAAAAAAGGAGTAAGGTTTAAATTAAAAAAAAAAAAATTCAAACGACATAGGAGCATGTAACAACAGGACAGAAAGCCCATCTTTGCCATCACCCCGAGTCTTTTACCCAGGGAGAGCCAGTGAGCACTGTTTGTGGTGCAGGCTTCCAGATCTTTCTGCTCAGACGGAGAGTCATGCCTTGTCAAAACCAGGATTGCACAAACTAAGCTTTTCTACACATTGCCCTGTTCCCTTAATATATCATGGAGGCCCGTCTCTGCTGGAATACACGTATCTTTCTCCTTCTTTTCACAGAGACCTGTTGCCTGTTATTCTCCTGCACGAGAGTGTTCTATATCCTTTATTTAACCATTTATTCTTGGGAAGGCATTTAGATTGTTTTCAGTTTCTGCTCTCCCTTGCGCCACCCCCACCCCCACCCCCGCCATTTTATTATAGTTATGAACTGCTTTAATGGTTAAAGGCCATTTTCATACCCAGACTTCTTCTTTCCTCCACTAGGAAAAGAAATCACGTTAGGGAACCTCGCTGAATACTTTGTGCCTCCAGTTGAATTTTTTGACCTTGCTTTTAATTTTCTGTCAGCAGTGGCCCAGCCTGGCCTCTGCAGACTTCTTAGGAATCTGCTGGAGGAGTCGGGGTGGCCTGAAGATTTTAGCAAACTGCCAGTTCATTCAGCAGTTCCCTGAGCAAAGAACATCTTGATTCTATCAGGCTTAATCCTGGGTCCCTGATGGGCTGGCTTTTGTGGTTGTTAGCAGATGGAATGCTGCGTTGGAAGGCGGAGTTCTGGGGTATTTGGTCTTCGGAGTGGTCTGGAACCAGAACTGAATGGCAGTGAATCTTTCCCAGTGCTCACGGGACATGGGGAAGTCCCCACACTCGTGTGTGTTTACAGTGACACAGTGGTGGTCGTCACAGTCCTTGCTGAAGAGGCGGCACCCTCATCGGTCAGACTGCTACCTGCTTTACTACGTTATCTCACAACTGTTTGATGAGAAATGAGACGAGTCCAGTTATGACGCTCCTCTTACAGATGAAGAGACAGAGCAGGGTGGTGACCCATCCTAGTCCCACGGGCAGGGCGTGGCTGCGCCTGGGAGGGGGACCAGGCTCACTGACTGACTTAGGATCACTGGCCTCTGGGCTACTTGGCTACCAGTTATTTCAGCAAGTGAGCGCCCCTTTATTTAAGTAGGTTCAGCCCTGCCCCCCACGCCCATGCTCTTTACACGGTGGAGTGGGAGATGCTGGTGGTGTGGAATTAATTTACAGGAAGGAGCCCCATGTCTGGGCTGAGACAGCTCTGTTGTGATTGGGTGGCATGTGTATCCAGAGGCTCATGTAACTGTGGGTTGAAGGTCCAAATTCAGGGATTTCCCAGCCTTGAACAGAGCTGAAGACCCGATACAGAAAATGGCAATATAGGTATCTGTCCCTTGAGAACTTCCTCTCCTCCAGTCTCATCTTCTTTCTGTTGGTAATGGTGAGAGCCAGCAGTCATAAATTATTTGGAATTTCCCTCAGCTTGGTTCCCATTCAAGACTTTAAATTGGGAGTTTTGTTCCTTTTATGACTTCACAATCTTTGGGCAGGCTGCCATTTCTATAACTGGTTCATATGAGTTGTAACATGAGGTGAGGTATGGGGGGAAAAATGCAAACCGATTTCTCTCTTTTAAAACTGAGGAAGTCACCTTGATCTGATTTTTGTAACAAGGCTCAACTTTTACAAGTTTGCAGAAGAATGAATCCCTATCCTATTAATCATCGTTATTATTTTTTAGTTTTTATTCTTAATTGTAAAAGGAATAAAGAACCCTCAAGGGACATAGCCTAGCATGAGACACAAAAGGCAAAAAATTATGTGTGTGTGTTTGTTTGTTTTTCTTTTCTTTTTCTTTTTTTGCCTTAAAAGGTCTTCAGTGTCTTGCCTTGGGGTGGGAAGCTAATGCTGGTTTTCATTATAATGATGCTGTATCTTTTTGTGGAATATTTTAAAGCCAATCTAACTTATTTTCTTATTTTAAAGTGTAATTTGTATTTGGCACAGGGCCTGACACTCAGTAGGCAGTTAGGAAGTTATTTGTTGGCTGCAAGAATAGATGAGTAAAGTGAGCTTTTCAAGCATGCGTCCTAATTTCTGTTTTCCAGGGAGAATGCAGGTTAATATATTGGTTTGGGTCCGCAAGAGCAGAGCTGAAGCGTCTCCCTTGTAACTCAGTTTCCCTGCCGAGCAGCCGTTCTGCGTGGAGGACTTGCCAGATGAAGGGCCAGGGTGGGGATTTTAGAGTCTCCAGTCCCGAGGGTGCCACGGAGGCTGAGTCAGTCATGGATGAGGCAGAGGGGACTAATGCTCCCGCCCCGCCTCCTGCTTGCACCTCCCAGGTCCTGAGCTGTCTCTTTCCGCGCTATTTACCACGTTCTTTCCCTGGAGCCTCAGCAGTTTGGGGGTGGTGGGAATGACTGGGGCCAGATCAGAAGGCCTGCTGCACTCCCCTCCCAAGCTCAGCTGCTCACTGGCCATGCAGCCCGGGGGTGCGGCCTGTGCCTGTGCACAGTCTCCTCATCTGTAGAGTGAGAGTCATAACTGTGCCTGCCTCGTGAGAGTGGTCATGACATCACGTGTGTTCAGAAAAGTCAGGAGGATAAGAGTTTGGGCTCTGGGGAATTCCATAATTTTTCTTGCTAAAATGATGCATAAATACATTTTCATCAGTTAACATTACTATTACAGAAGACTTTAGAAAATATCTATATAGCTTGATGACTTTATGCACTGAAAGAAATAGTTCTGCTTTATCCTCTTTCTCTTTAGAGTAGTATTGATAATAAAAATAAACACTGGGTTTTGATATCTGAGAAGAAGCATATTGTAGTTCCTGAATGGGAAAGAAAACAGAAATCCTTGATAGGAATTTTTTTTTTATGCCAGCATGTCCTAGATCAGCTATTCCCTGGTAACTCAGTAGGTAAAGAATCTGCCTGCAGTGCAGAAGACCCAGGTTCAATCCCTGGGTCAGGAAGATCCCCTAGAGAAGGAAATGGCAAACCCCTCCAGTATCCTTGCCTGGATAATCTCATGGACAGAGGAGCCTGGTTGGCTGCAGTCCATGGGGTCACAAAGAGTCGGGCATGACTGAGCGACTAACAGTATCAGCATCTGAATTTAAAAAAATAAAGAGTTTGGGCTCAGAGCGCAGCAGAGAGAGCTGTGGTTAAATTTAGGCTCTCCTATGTCATTTTCGGGAGACACCTCTGTGAGCCTCTGCTTTCTCATCTGTAAGATGGGGTTAACTGCAAAAGCCATCCTGTTAGGGTGGCTGTGAGGGTCACATGAGGCAATGCCTGTGGCCCAGAGGAGAGGTCTGCAGGGGGGCTGCTGTCCTGCTTTGGCTGCTGTTGATGTCAGGAGAGGACGTGTTTAGAAGTCTTTCTCGGGTCTTTCCTCCTGCCCGTGCTCCTTGCCTTGTGGGCTTCCCTCTGGGCTCTGCACAGGATGAACAGTGACAAGCTGAGCTGGAGTTAAAGGTGATGAGGGCCTCCATTCACAGCCAGCGTTTATTATTTCAGCTGGATGTGTTCTCAGAGCATTTGTGGCCGGAAGCTGTGAGGGAGGGACAGACGCCTCCATGCTGAGGCCTTTCCAGCTCACGCTGGGGTTTACCCACACCTCCCAGTGGCTGAACTCTGGGCTCCTTGACTCGGGGCTCAAGCTCAGGAGTCCCTGCGGCCCTTGTCCTGCTGGCCACTCAGGAGAACTGTGAAGCGGCAGTGGGATGACTTAACGCAGGGACCTGAAGTTTTAGGGTCAAAAAGCTAGTTTAGATGCGCTGCTTTGACCATTTTGGAGCATCTTTCCATGTTTCCTTCTTTCTTTTACCTTTCTAACAGGTTAGATTCCTTGTTATAACTTCTTAGGGATTTCCTACTAATAGTAAATGGGAAGAGACTTACTGTCTATAAACCATCTTGTTTAGTTCAGTGTGACTTCATTACTGAATATAAAATAATCCTCAAAAGTGGTAACTTTTCAAAAATGGCATTGAAAAGAAAACCCACTGGGATAATGCAGATAGTTCCCCAACCGGGGATCAAACCTGGGCCCCTGGCAGTGGAAGCACAGAGTCCTAACCACTGCACCATCAGGAATTCCCATAAATGTAACTTTTAAATAAAAGATACCTCTTAATCAGAAAGTAGGTGTTTCGGATAAATTATGAAGCAATGCACTATCATAGTACCTAAGATCTGAAAGTCCACCCAAAACTGTGTACCAAAATAAAAATAAGATGTTTATGGAATACTGTAATTTGTTCTAATTATTCTCAGCAAAAATTGTCCAGCAAGTGAGAAAGAACAGAAGGAGTAGCTGGCAAATTAGAAAATTTGACGTCTAAAGTGACATGCAAGAAATGTTTTATGGACATGTAGGTGAAACCTCGAAGCGGGGATTTTGAGAAGGTTTACTCTGTTCTGCTGCAAAGAAATACTAGCCACCATTCCTCATGCCATGCCCAGGGCAGACATTGCTAATCTGCACAGTGATCTGTGTCTCTATATTCCTCGTGCCTTGTTCATGGCAGGATTACTAAGCCACTTCAGCAGCCTTTCTCACTGAATCCAGATGGGGCCTCAGCACCTTTCTCAGCTCACCTCATGTGCCGACACCAATGACCACTCTTGGTCTACTGAATCTTCTCGTGAAAAATTGCTAGCATGAAAAGGCCTTCTGAGTGAACTCTCTTAACTGAACCCTGACGCAGGGATGTGTAAAACGTGTTCATTCAAACAGCTCCTTTGTCATCCTTGAGTAGTTCATGAGTAAGAAACAGAATCAGAAATCCAGCTGACCCCCATGCCCCGATCCACCCTTATTTTCATTGTGGTCTATATTTTATCTTACTGACATAAATGGGAATAGGCCCCTGTGACTTCAGGTCTTCAAAGCCCAGAGCATCTTCTTATTATAGTCAAACTGCTGTGACAAAGAGCTTTTTAGAAGAATACAGTGGATTTTTTTTTCAGTCTTTAGGTTGGTGGGATACCCTATTCTGGGACCCAGGTTGCTTCCATCACCTGCCTGGCCTCTTTTAGGACAGGTCCCGTTCAGTGACTGTGATGCTGGCCTGAGAGGAGGCCCACCCGCTGCCCAAGGCTACGTGACTTGAGACAGAGTGTATCAGACACAACTGAAGGATCTGAGCACACACACATGGCCTTGATGAGTTGTCCCCAAGAGCACATTAGAAGGAGGTTTCCTGAAACCCCTACCTGTCCTGGACTCCTTCAGCCACATGTCATCTGCTTCTGACCTGGCAGCCGGCTGCACTGTGACTAGTGAATGCCTTGCTGTCCTTATAAGGGATGGTGTCCCCCCCAGGCCTCTCCTCCTGGGTCGCCACTTCTGACACCCTGGCAACAGCTGGGAGAGAAGGTTGACATCATGAAGGTAGCAGGAGTATTGATGGTTGTGTGGGTCCACACACCTCTACTTGTAAGAATAGAGAGAGGTGAAACAGCACCGTCTTTCTGACCCAGTGGGGACTTGTCCACAAAGGAGGTATTTCTCAAATGCTGCTGAAGATTGCCTAAGAGGAGCTGGTTTCTGTCCTCATATCTGCACCCATTCCAAAATGCTGCTTACCAGGCCTGGGGAACTGACGTGCTGAAAGGATGTGTAATAGATGGGGTTTAACTTTCTAGCTTTAAAAAACCCAAAAAACAAACATAAAAGCACTAACACGACCCTCACTTACATATAACTCAGGCTAATTTGAAGTAGTTGCAGAAGGTATGTTCACAGAAGGTGTTTGTGGCTTGAGAGCTAGTGTTGTCTCGAGCCATTTATGTGGGGACTGTGATTGGCTGGATCTGGGGAGGAGAAACTTGTGGCCAGTTACCAACCCGATCTAAGCAGATTATAGGAGCTTGGGCGTTGCCTTATTTTATTCCTAAAAGAGGCTCAGTAACTCAGAAGGTGGAATGCTGCCCAAGAGGCTTCCAGCTGACCTGGCCCTTGCCTCTTTTTACGTCTCTGCTCCATGTTTACACTCGGCATAAACATCCCAGAGCACGCTCACGGCTGCAAATTCTGTAGTCAACTGTGATGGTTACACAGGGACACTGTGACGCTGTGTAGCATTTCATTTTCAAGGCGCAGGGAGTCTCCTATTTCATGTGGGTGGAAATGGGGGAGGCCTTTTGGGCAAGTCGCCATCTTTTTATTGTTCCAAGAGCTCGGTGAAGCATTTGAACTCTCACCTGTCAAAATCACTTTTGGAATGAGGACCGCTCTCCTTCCAGCTTCTTAGAATAGCAGAACGAAAGTATCATTTATCCCAATGAGACCTTAATGGGGGCTTTCCCGGTTGAACACCCACCTTGAATTCATTGGAAACAGACGTTCTGGGCATTGTACATTTCATAAATTTGACTCCGACATTTACTGGGTCATATTTCCCCCAAAATCGTTTTGGAAAAGACTCATGTCTCATTCCTTTAAACCAACATGTGTAAGCTGGGTAAAAATAGAGCAAACTGGTTTCATGTTTTGATTTATGGATGAAATCTGCAAGTTTGCATTTGTAAAGCAGTTAGCACATCACTCAGGAAAGTTTGAGCTTTGCACATTGATGCCCGTGGCTGGGTGACACTCTGACCTGTTAGATACTGCCTGCTGCAAGATCTGACCCCGCGTGTTACACTCGTTTCCCTGATTAGCAATAAGTACGCATACTCTCTGCTTCTATCCCCTCCCTTCCCCCCATAAAACTGCTCTGTGCTCTTTAAGTTGAATAAAGGAAGTGGACATGGAAAATTGTTTGACCCGATTTTTTTTTTTGCCATCCATAGGTAGTAACTCACTAATCAGTAGCACTTTAAAGACAGACTTGTAACAGGGCATCTAATCCAAAAATCTCAGTTATGGTCAAGGACTGGCAGTTGGTCCAGGAGAATGAATTTGAGCATCCAAGGATGCTCATATGGAGGGTTCAGTGTTTCATGCAGATCGCTGCTCCTTTATTGACCACAGGACCTCAGAAGCAGAGCTGCCATTGTGGTTGCACAGACTGGGCAGCTGTACAGGGCCCCATACTCACAAAGGTTCTATGTGCTTGGTTTCATGCTCTGCTGTTGCCGTCTTGATATTCTTAATGCTTCTGGACAAAGAATCCTGCATTTTCATTTGTTACTGGGTCCTGTGAATTATCGGACAGTCACGTGTAAACGTTAGTCGTACAGTTCATCGTGTAGAAAATCGCTGGGTACCTTAACTTTGAATGAGGATCACTTACATTCAGTGCGTCTTACCAGCCCTTAACTCTGTCATTTTATGGGATCAAGTCTTGTTGTGACTAAATCTGTAACCATGAAATTACCTTTGATTTCTGTGGGTTTGGGTGTGGGGTTTTAAGAGGGTTTTTTTTTTTTACCTTTGTAAGAGGACATAACAGTAAACAGTTTGATTAAAAACAAGAAATACCCACCCTTTCAGTTTTGAATGGCATGCCATTTACTCCTGCAGAGCATGTGAGTTTATTTTTCATGTGGTTGCAGTTGAGTTTCATTCAGTGAATTTTGATGTGTGCTTAACCAACATTCAGGTGGCTTGCGGTCAGTGGGTGGGAGGGACAGGGCGTGGGGAGCTGCAAGATGAAGAAGCTCAGTTACTCCCCGTCCGGTGCTCACAGCCCTGGGGGTTGGAGGAGGCTGAGGGTAGAGTGGTCCTTGCCGTAAGAGGACCCTGGTGTGGTCACACATAGGCTGGTGGGAGTGAAGTGCACTGTTTGTAATAGATATGGCCCTTGAATGGTGCCCCAGGGTTTATCCTGCAGGAGGTTAGGGTAAAGGGCCTTCCCATCAAAGGGGATACAGAACAGGTGGAGATGTCCAGGGGGTTCAAAGCAAGATGTGCTTCAGGAATGGGAGTCTTTGAGCCTGGATTGTAGAGGGTGGTGGGTGATGGTGACAGAGGTAGAAAAGCAGGTAGAGGTTATGTGGGTCTGTCAAGGTGCTGAATGTTTAAAGAATTTGACTCTGGGCAGTTGGTGAATTGGGAGGCATATAGGTACCCTACCAGAAGGATGGGTCTGGGTTCTGTGAACAATGGTGGAGTTTCATGGCTGTTGAGGAATCAGAGGGGAGGAGGGGCTCCATATTTGGGGGACAGTGTAGAAAAGGATTTGCCAAGAGGTAGGGAGGGAATTGTGAGAACTGCACCAAGGCTTTGAAGGAGAGTCCAAGAAGGTTCTGACATTTTCACTTTGGGGTCCTGGCAGAATGGGGGATTGCAACAGAGGTTGTTTGGTGGGAAAAGGTTATAAGACATGGAGAGACAGACAGACAGATAGTTATCTTGGAGATAATGTTTGAATTTTGGTGGGTGTAGTTGGAGGTTGGATAGAGTCACAGGGAAGCCAAGGGGAGTGGGAAGTAGAAACAGTTTCAGTGAGAGTTCCAGGAGGGGCTGGCCAGTGGCAGGGCATGTCCTGTTAAGCTGGGAAATGACTAGAAAGGGGGCCATGCCTTTGTCTAGTCACCTGTCCTCCTGGCAACACTTTGCTCAACTGTTAGTGACTTCCTTTTATGAATGACTAACTTGTCAGAGAAACAGAGATGAACATGATTGGTAACACCTAGTATTGGTGAGATTTGAGGGACAATGGCCTCTGAAATCTGTAGATGGGTGTGTAAACAGAAGCAACTTTTTTTTTTGTCTGTACCAAGTCTTAGTTCTCTCATGTGGTATCTTTTTAGTTGAGGCATGCAGAATCTAATTCCCTGACCAGGGATCAAACCTGGGCCCCTGTATTGAGAGAATGGAGTCTTAGCCGCTGGACCGCCAGAGAAGTACCAGAAGTATCTTTTTATAGGGAAAAGATATCTGTGACATTGTGATTAGTGAAAAGAAAGATTTCAAGACTGATCATGTAGTATAATGTAAATTCAGGACAACAAACACACATACGTGTATACACAGTCTGTTAGCTGGCATACTGCCTGGTTAACAGGAATGCAGCCACCTCTTTTCATTGTCTATATTTCTGAAATGATTTCTTGAAATTAAAAAAAAGATTTTTTATAATGGAAAATTTCAAATGCATCTAAAAGTAGAAACAATGGGGGAGCTTCCCTAGTGGTCCAGTGGTTAAGAATCCACATTTCCAGTACAGAGTGTGGGTTTAATCCCTGGGCAGGAACTGAGATCCCATCATCTGTGCGTCAAAAAAAAACCAAAACAGTGATCAAAACTAGAGACCACAGAATAATGTGTTCTTACGTACTCATGATCCACTGACACCAGTTAACAACATTTTGGAATTTTATCATCTCTGCACCTCAAGTATTTTGAAACTGATGCCAGCATGACATCCTTTCACTCTTAAATAGCTCAGTGTGGGTCTCTAACAGTTGAGGCTTTCATTTACTTTCTAAAAAGACTGATTCACACCTGGGTGGCTAGAGGCTTGACCCGCCTGTGTTTCTCTGCTCAGACAGCAAAGCCATCGTGGATGGGAACCTGAAGCTCATCTTGGGCCTGGTGTGGACGCTCATCCTCCACTACTCCATCTCCATGCCCGTGTGGGAGGATGAAGGAGACGATGATGCCAAGAAGCAGACGCCAAAGCAGAGGCTGCTTGGGTGGATTCAGAACAAGATCCCCTACTTGCCCATCACCAACTTCAACCAGAACTGGCAAGACGGCAAAGCCCTGGGAGCCTTGGTAGACAGTTGTGCTCCAGGTAAGTGCCCATGGCTGCCAGAGCCATCTCTTCCAGAGTGGGGGGATTGTTGACCCCTAAATCACCTGGTTTTCAGTGGGAAAGCTAGGTTTGCTGTGACTGCTGTATTTGTCCTGGTTTTTAGCTGATTGCAAGGTATCTAAAGGAACTAAAAATGGCTTCATTTGCCTTCTGATGAAAAGTCGTACAAGACTTTCCATAGACTTGTTTGAGCATGGAGTTATTTACCCAAATTCTGAATGAAGGCCTTCATGCTCTAAGCAGACCTCGAGTGTAGCTTCCAGACCCCAAGTCCTGCTTCTTCCCCGGCTTCCCACAGTGGTGCCTAGTTTCCCGTTGGCTTCAACATGTGCCCTATTAGGTGGTTTGGCATGAAAATCTAAAAACATTTATTGAGTGGAAAGTACCCGTTTTTATCAACCACTGGGTTGACTATATATGGCTTTCTACTCCCTTTTCTTTCTGCATTGCTGTGAAATAGTTCTTGGTCAGAATCCAGTTGGAGCCTTTTCCACCCTTGATGGGCTCCTCTTTTCTGAGTGGTTGAATGTACACCAAGGTAGTAATTACCCTCACTGGAGGGTTTAGATTGATGAGTAGAGTTTGCTGTTACACTCAATAGAAAAAACAGAGCTTGTGTTTGTGTGCACCTCCAAAATTGTTTTTAATAAAAAATCTACTCTAACAATCATATTTTTGATTTACTGATTGCTTTGTATATGCTGGGCACATTAGTATTAACTAAGCTAGTGGTTCTCAATGAATACAACTAGCTGGTGTCAACTGGAGAGAGGGAAGGAGGATGGTCCCAGTCCCCAGTCTT
The DNA here is from genome assembly GCF_003369695.1 of Bos indicus x Bos taurus. NCBI lineage: Eukaryota > Metazoa > Chordata > Mammalia > Artiodactyla > Bovidae > Bos > Bos indicus x Bos taurus. Next base: position 17,590,225 of record NC_040097.1, read on the forward strand.
CCTTGAGAGCCTGTAAGCTGTGCCATCCAGAAGTAACTAGAAGCTCAGCATTAGTTCATTTCCCAGTGCCCTTGTCCTTACTTTCACCCAAAGACACATTTTAGGATGCCTCTTTCCAGTTTAAACCTGGGGATTTTTAGTCCAATCCTGTACTTCTTGTGCGTACAAAGATTTTGAGATGATTCTAGATTTAGATCTTTGAGCAAGTGAATGTTTTAAATGTACAGGATCCTAGTCCAGTCTTTGTAGCTATATCCAGGCTTGGAATTTTGATATTGTAACTTATAATAAGAAATATATGTTTGGTCTTTGTCACCTTTCCTGGCACAGAGCTCTTAAAACCCTTGAAATTTACCAGGTGGTGTCTTTCAACCATGCCTGAGTTTATTAATGAGGTAACTTTTGGAATGCCCTTAAGGATGGGGGCTGGATGTTAGGGGAATCAACCAGTGATTAGAGGATTGGAACCTTTGCCCCTGTCTCCTGACCTCCAGGAAGGGAAGAGAGGATAAAGACTGAGTTAGTAACTAACATTAGGTGATGTGATCAGTGCATGTAATGAAGCTGCCATAAAAATCCCTGAACTACAGGGTTTGGGAAGCTTCCAGTTGGTGAACGCGTGGTCCTGGGAGGGTGGCATGCCTGAAAAGACATGGAAGTTCCTTGCCCCTTCTCCCACCTGCCCTATGCATCTCTTCCATTTTATAAGATCCTTTATAATAAACCAGTAACCCAGTAAGTAAACTGTTTTCCTGAGTTCTGTGAGCCACTCTAGGAAATGATCCAACCTGAGGAGCAGGTGGTAGGAACCTCTGATTTGTAGTCAGAAGCCCAGCTCTGAATGAGTTAGGGGTCAGGGAATCTTGTGGAACTGAGCCCTTAACTTGTGGCTTCTGATGCTATTTTTAGGTAGATACTGTCAGAATTCAGTGAAATTATAGGACACTCAGCTGATGTCAACCCAACACATTTGGTCACCAGAGCAGAGAAATAGGAGTGTGATGTGTCAAAAAAATTTCACTTCCTAAAAGACACCAGGCCCAAATGGTTTTATAGGCTTTGTTTGTTTATTTATACCACCCCGTCAAGGAATGGATAATCTCTATCTGAATGCAAGAAGAACAACCGGAAGAAGTCTCAGCTCAGGCAGAGTGATTTCTACCCTGGTGTAGTCATACCCATGATACATTTGGCCCAGAAAGCATACAGTTCACTAAGATTTTTGGAAGAAACTGTTCTCTCAAGAGACTGAGTTTAGTTTAGGCACCGAGTTGCTTTCACCTCTCAGTTAGTTAACACCAAGAGCATCTTTTGTGTGCTGTTAACAGGTCTTTGCCCAGACTGGGAATCCTGGGATCCACGAAAGCCTGTGGATAATGCACGAGAAGCCATGCAGCAGGCAGACGACTGGCTAGGCGTCCCACAGGTACGTGTACAGCATGCATGTCCCACCAAGCTGCTTCCTCTGATGCCCTGTGCATGCCTCGTGGTCTTGCAGGCAGTCTGACCTCCCCAGTGGTCAGCTTTCAGGGAGCATTGTCTGGGGCCCTCTCCCATCTGTCTCAGTTTATCCATTTTAATAGATTCTCATTGACTTAGATACTTGTCTGTCTGTCTGCTCAGTCGTGTCCGATTCTTGGCGACTCCAGGGACTGTAGCTGACCAGGCTCCTCTGTCCATGGAATTTTCCAGGCAAGAATACTGGAGTGGTTTGTCATTTCCTACTCCAGCCAATCTTCCCAACCCAGGGATCAAACCCACATCTCTTGCATCTCCTTTACTGGCAGGCAGATTCTTTATCACTGCACTGCCTAGGTACATGTAGATTCCCTAAAAATCTTTACTGTTACATGTGACAGATTTTCTAGTATATTTCTTTTCCAAAGATCACAGAGGCCATGTTTGGAAGCCAGACTGCAAATCTTGACCTTAACCATAAGAAATTGCCAATATTTGACCATTTTTCAGCTATGAAACATTTGTAAATCCAGTATCTTTAAGAAAGTCACTTAGAACTCTTAAAGAAATGTAAACCAAGATAATCTGCCATTAATGGAAATCGTGGGAGAATTTGTATTGCCTGTAATCCTAACACAGGAATATAACAAGGGAACTTAGAAATTGAATATGTCCTGGACACCATCTGCTGTAGCCACGTTGCTTAGTTGAGGTCCAATCTTCTAAGCCCTCCAAGGAGTTTAAATAGCATCTCCTGACATCATGACTCCCATGTTCAAAGACTCGGTCAAGAAAAGTTATGGGTAGCCCGTGCCAGGCAATGAATGACCTCATTACAGACTCTTTTAAGGTCTTAAGTTGGTATTCAGAGCTGAGGTCAGTGTATTTGTATCAGGATCCCTTGGAAGGTAGAAAATCTTGCCTGTATTTCTTTGGTTTGGCTTTGGCATCATGTCTCTGCTCCAAGGCCCATTCCTTGGCTCTTCCACCTTCAAGAAGTTGTATGATTTGTTTTTCATCTCCCTTTAAACCGAAATCCATCTCCTTTTGGTGTTCATGTGATTTTGGCAGTGTGTAAAATTGTTGAAGGAGCTGCCTAAAAGAAATGCCAAATCAATGCACATCCTGCATTTTGCGGAATGTATTGGAGGCAAGTGTACAAACCCAAATAGCTATCTTGTTGCCGCAGGCTAATTATCAGAATATTTCCTGTTTGGGCTTTTTTTTTTTTCTTTTACCATGGAGTGGGAGAAGCTGGGCACATAATGTTGTTCATCTGAATTTGGTTGATCTGGTGCATGAGAGACTTCTGTTACTCCGAAGAGGTATGGTTTACTGGGTGCAGGTGCAGGAGAACTTGTTTTTGCTATTTAGGGCTGGATCAAGTGGTGGAACTGGGGCTATGACACCTTTAGGGAGTCCACCTATTTAGCAAGGATCTAGTCTTGCTCCTAAGCTGAATGTCAGGAGAAATTTTCCCCTTTCCTATTTTGAAAATGGCTTTAAACGTATTGAGACGTGTCTTAGCTCAGGCTGTTTTAACAATACTATTGACCAGGTGGCTTAGACAACAGACATTTATTTATTTCTCAGTTCTGAAGGTTGGGAAGTCCAAGATAAAGGTGTGCCAAGAAATTAGGTTCTTGGTGAAGGCTCTCTTGCTGGCTTGCACACAGCTGCCAGCTGACTTCTGGCTGTGCCCTCAGGTGGTGGTGAGAAACTGAGCACAGGCCTTTCTTCCTCTTCTTGTGAGGGCGCCAGTCCCATCGTGGGGCCTCCACCCACATGGTCTCATCCAGACCTACTTACCTCCCAAAGGCCCCACCCCCTAATACCATCACACCCGGGGTTAGGCCTTTAACATATGAATTAGGGGAGGACACAAGCATTCAGTCTGTTTCTTAGACCACATATCTAATGTCATTGCATTATCTCATTTTGGTTTTATTTATTTATTTTTTTTTAGTAGGATCTGAGTAAATAGAAATGTAGACACTAGATAAAAGAGTAAATATTTTGGCAATATGCTTTAATCCCATGTGTTCTTGTTTCTTCTTCTGCCTTACTTGATAGAGATTAGTCTTTCTGGAAAGGAGAGTGGGTAGCCTTTTTTGTGGGGAGGTTTGAACCTCTGGAAATTACATACAGAATTGTCTGGAGAAGGTCTTTAGCTTCCAAAGGTAATGGTGACACTTCTAAAAGGTTTTTTTTTTTTAAAAAAAAAAAAACAACACACAAAAACTAATCTTGGCATGCCAGTTTGATGCAGTTTCACTTTATTGAGAAGCTGACTCAATGTCTTTATACTTGTAGTTGTTAGTTTAAGAGATGTTTGCAAAAACGTCAGTACTTGCAAAGTGCTATGTTCTGGGTGTTCATCTACCCTGTTATTATTCTAGGTCATCACTCCTGAAGAAATTATTCACCCGGATGTGGATGAACACTCAGTGATGACTTACCTGTCCCAGTTCCCCAAAGCCAAGCTCAAGCCTGGAGCTCCCCTTAAACCCAAACTCAACCCCAAGAAAGCCAGGGCCTATGGTAGAGGTAAGCACTGGTCATGTCGGATTCGAGGCTTGTCCTCTGGTCTTGATTATTCATTTTTATTTGTGTGTTTATTTAAATTTGTTTATTTTTAATTGGAGGATAATTGCTATACAATATGCTGTTGGTCTCTGTCATATAGCAACATGAATCAGCCACTGTGGTCTTGATTATTCAGGATCGAGAATGTGTAAGCTTAATATTTAAAGACATCCCAGGCCTCCTTTGTCAGATAGCTTTTTTTTTTTTCTTCTTTACCTAAAGGTCCTTGTGTTTATTTCCATCCTTTTCTGTCTTGTGAATCTAGGCTTCCAAGAACAGTGCTACTTTAATGTAATGGAGATGGATGAGTTTATACTTTGTGATTTGGATGCAGTAACCCTGAGATAAAGAAAGGGCTCTTCCTTCCATTTTTCAGATGAGCAATCAGAGGCCCAATCCACAAAGGAAAGGGGACGTTGGCGTGGAGGGAGAAGGTGAATGGGGAGGTCTCCCAGATTACCATGGTGGGGTGTAGCAGGAGCCTGGGTCTTCTGACTGCAGATTCATTTCTCCTTTTGGTTATGTGAAAGCTCTGCAGGTTTCCAGATGCAGTGGGAGCTATTGTTAACCCCTGGCAGATACTTCCTTACTAAGACATCCTGTTTATAATCTCCCAGCCAGCTGCCAGGAGTGTTCTGCTCGAAACGTTAGAGTAGGTCAGAGGCATTCTGAGGAATTTGGTTTTCTGGTTGGCACCTGACTTCAAGCCTGTTAGCTTTTTTTACAGAAAACAGTTGCATTTCAGCCCAGTGTGGTTTCTGGTAAAAATTAGTACAACAGGATACAATTTATTCTCTTTTCTGTGGTGAGGGGGAAGAGTACATTCTATTTTCATAATTGCAATTAGGGTAACACACACACAAAGTATTTCCCATGTTTTCCCAGATTTCCTATAATCTGCCTATTGCTCTTAACATTCTAATGTGTTCTCTTGCTATGTGTGTGTGTGCATGTGTGTGATTGTTGAACTGTTCAAAAATATATTGCAGGCATGGCAACATTTTGCTCCTCAGAACTAAGCAAACCTTTCCTAAGGATAGAACATCCTCTTATGTAACCATAGTATTCATTATCACACATAAGAAAATAGGACAATAATTTCATAACAGCTCATATGCAGTTTATAATTAAATTTCTCTCTTGTCCTACAGTTGTCTGTTTTACAGTTTTTCTTGTTTTACACACCGAGATCTGATTAAGACTCACTTTCTACATTTGCTTGTTACTTTATCTGAAACTCTTAATCTAGAATAATTTTCCCTAACTTTCTTTTCTTCTTTTTTTAAATGGCATTGACTTTCTAAAAATGTAGAGCACGTGTCTATCCACTCATTCCCTTTGAAGTTAGCAGTGCCCTACTTGGCATCAGCTTAGTCTTGAAATGACACACGACCAGGGCAGTGTGCTGAGTGTGCGCTGTTGTAGCCCCATTCTTGTCTTTTTCAGCATGATTAAGAGGACAGAGAGTTCTGGAACAGACCTACTTGCCATTTGAAGTCCTTTTGGCAATGAAGTGGGCTCTGTGCCATCATTTGTGTTATATCGAGACAGGGGACTTTGTTCAAAGCTGTACCCACAGTGCAGTCGAGTGAAGGTTGGCACGTCCCTGCATGCTTTAAAAGTGCTCTCTCTAAGCCATAGTCAAAGACGCTGGCAGGAATAAGGAATCTGATTTGAAAGGTTATGCTTCCCTTAAAAAGGCAGAAAAGTTGCAAACAGCCAAACCTCTTTGTCAACAAAATTGGTCAAATGGATTGAATCTAATCAAGGCATAAAGTGCTTGTTTGCAATAAGCTTATCGCTGGTGTCCAGTTTCCCTGTTGTTAATGTGAAACGGTTTCCTTTCACAGTGCTGTTTTCTAGAAAATGACCTCTTGTTGCAGCTAAGGAATGTGGCTAGTCATTGCCATTTCCTTCGTTTGACTCTGTAAGTTTTATATACTTAGGGAGGAAACACACACACACACATATATGTATCTTTTGTATTTTTGTACCATGGTAAAATGCCTATAACATAACATTCACTAATTTAACTCTTTTTAGGTGCACCTAAGACATTAAGTATATTCGTATGTTCACTGTGTTGTGAAACCATCACCTCTCTCCATCTCCAGAACTTTTTGCATCTTCCCGAATTGAAACTCTGTATCCACTAAACGCAACTCTCCATCCCCACTTCCCCGGGCCCTGGCAAGTGCCATTCTGCTTTCTGTTTCTATGTTGTTGTTGTTGTTCAGTCACTGAGTTGTGTCCAACTCTTTGCAACCCCATGGACTGCAGCTCAGCAGGCTTCCCTGTCCTTCACCATCTCCCCGAGTTTGCTCAGACTCACGTCCCTCGAGTTGGTGATGCCATCCAACCATCTCATCCTCAGTCGTCCCCTTTTCCTGGCCTCAGTCTGTATCTATGGCTTTACCTCTTCTGGGTACCTTGTAAGTGGACTCACACAGTATTGATATTTGCCCTTTTGTGTTTGGTTTACTGTATGTAGCATAGGGTTTATAAGATTCATTCATGTTGTTGCATGTATAAAAATTTCACTCCTTTTTCAAGCTGAATAATATTTCGTTGTCTGCATATTCCACATTTTGTTTTTCCATTTTTCTGTTAGTGGACATTCAGGGTTTTTTAATACCTTTTAGCTATTGTGAATAATGCTGCTGTGAGCATATGTATACAAGTATCTGAGTCCCTACTTTCAATTTTGGGGGGATATATGTACAAGTGGAATTGCTGGATCATATGGTAATTCTATGTTTAATTTTTTTGTTAAGTAGAAAGACAGAATGGTCATTTTAGGGAACAGGGCCACATGTGAGGCCACGTGGGCAGCACCTTAGGTATTACCTTGTCCTTGATGAAACAAAGGGGAGGGGCAATTTGTTCTCTCCTGTGTGGCCATGTTGCTTTGTTTCTGCTGACAGAACCAAGACCTAGAGAATGTTTCATCTTCTTTAAAGAATTGGTGTTAACCAAGTTGCAGTTACCAGCTGGTCAGCATTTGCAGATCTGTTCACTGAGACCCATTGACTGGAAGGAGGGAAGGCTGGCGTGATATGAACCTACAGCCACAAGCAGGCCTTTGTGATGGGCTCCCTGGCAGGGTTCAGCATGCTGAAAGCGTGTATCCATGGGCAAGCAGAAGCCTTTAGTGAAACCTGTGTTCTGTATGGAGCATCCACTGCATAGGAAGCCCTCAGCACGTTTAGTTCTGAGTAATCCTAGGGAACAGTGGTTTCTCTGCACGGGAAACATTGTCTCTCAAATAGATGTGGTTCTGCTTCCTAACCAACCATGGTTAGCCAGAGATGAGCCCAGTCTCCGGCCTTGGATAGGCTGACTCTGCAGGCTGTTGGAGTTACATGGAGTGGGTATTTATAAATATTTATAAATATTTTAAGTGCATGATCAAATCTCTGTTAAATGACATAATTGTTATATAAATTTTAAGCAAAAGAAAAAGTTAGAAAGCAACAATTCAAAGTCCTATTTCTTAGCTGCTAGCCCCATTTTTTCCCTTCAGAGTTGGAGGTATTCCTTTCTAGCCATTTTTCTATGCTGAAATAAGTTCAAACTGTATATTTTCTTCAATTTGCATTTTTTTACCTAACAGGATATGTTATATAACTATCTAATCACCAGTTTTTCTTAAATTATTTATTAGAAAGCTAATATACATCCAGCTATAGTAACAAATGACCCAATGTCTTCAAGCAGACCAATGGGAAAGAAAAGAAGAGATGAAGAGAAATCTAGGGAGTACATGAGGTTTGAGAGGTTTAGCAACCAATTGTAACATGTGAACATTATTTGGTCTTATTTAAACTGTTAAAAAAAATTTATTAGACTTTTTTTTAAGATCCAAAATATTTTATTTATTTATTTTTGTGATACTTCTAAGACACTTCTAAGACTTTGAACACTGAAAATTTTATGTTATTAAGGAATTCCATTTGATATTATTAAGGAATTATCTTTATTTTTTGATGTGGGCATTCTAAAAATATCTTCTAAAGATACGTAGTGAATATTTATGGATGAAAACTAAGAGGACTAGGGTTTGTATCCAAATAATACAAGAGGAGAAAAGAGGTGAGAATGAAGCGGTGAAACAAGATAGGCTGTGAGTTGACAGTAGTTGAAGCTCAGTGATAGGTACGTGGGATTCATTTTAATATCTCTCTTTGTCTGTATAGGTTGAGGATTCTCCATAATAATAATAATAAAAACTTTTAAAAAAGTAATACTTCTGGGAAGATGGAGTAGAAGTACTTTTTCTAATGCTTCCCACTAAGTGCAACTAAAACCCCTGGGAATTTTCTACAGGGTAAATGTAAGGAGTCTCAGAAAGAGATTAAGGCAAAGCAGCTAGAGATCCTGGGTCTGAAGACTGGCACTGTAGTGAATTCCTTGAATGGTTGAAAAATTCCTAAATTTGGCAAAAAAAAAAAACAGAACATAAATCTACAGCTTCAAGACACTGAGAGAAACCCAAGCAATTTCGCTCCTTAACATTTAGCCAGAGGAATAAAAGCTTAACATTTGCACACAGTCCTGCGTATGAATGTTTATAGCAGCTTTATCAGTAATAGACAACTGGAAACAACCCAGATGTCCTTCGCTGGGTGAATGGTTAAACAAGCAGTGGTGCGTCCATATCGTGGAATATTACTCAATGGTAGAAAGAACAGGCTTCTGATACAGGCAGCATCCTGGATGAAACTGCAGAGAATGATGCTTGTGGATAAAGCTAATCCCCAAAGGTTATGTAATGTGTGATTCCATTATATGACATTTTGAAAATGATAAAATTAGAGATGAAGAGCAGATTAGTACTGTGAAGGGTTACAAAAGGGATGGCTATGAAAGATCGCTATGAGAGTTCCCTGTGGGGTAGAAATGTTCTGTATCTGGATTGTGCCGTGACTTGTGATATTGTACTAGAGTTTTGTGGGATGTATCCATTTGGGAAACTAGGTAAAGGGTATTATTAATTCTTACACTTGTATGCTACTCTATCTCAAATTAATTTGCTCAATCATTCAACTTACAAATTTAATTTAAAATAAGTTCAATATTTAAAACATTTTAAGTAATACAAAAATGATCTTTAGGGAATTCTCTAGTGGTCCAGTGGTTAGGACGTGGAGCTTTCACTGTGATGATCTGGGTTCAGTCCCTGCTCAGGGAACTAAGATCCTGCAAGCTTCATGGTTCAGCCAAAAACAAAACAAAACAAAAATGGTCTTTAACAAAAAATGAATCACACTTTGTCTTCTTCCCCAAGGCAAGCCCTACTTCTAGTTCCCACATCATTTTCACAGTCACACAATGTAGCCTTTTGACTGAAGTTCTCTGAATATTTCAGAACTGAATATTGCTTAAATACCAAGGGCAAGATTTGAGTTATTTTACAAAATTTATTTGGATGCATTGAGTCTTAGTTGTAGCATGTGGGATCTAGTTCCCCGACTAGGGAACAAACCTGGGCTCCTACACTGGGAGCATGAAGTCTTAGTCACTGGACCATGAAGGAAGTCCCCAAATTCATGAGTTTTTGACCTGATTATCCCCATCATGGTTTGTCACCATCTCCCACATGGCAGAAGCAGGAATGGGTTTCCTGTCTCATTTCCCTGAAGGAGACACTGTTGGGGCCTGAGCCAGTTTGTAATGTGCTTGTGTAAACCTGTGAACAGGTATCGAGCCCACTGGGAACATGGTGAAGCAGCCGGCCAAGTTCACCGTGGACACAATCAGCGCCGGGCAAGGTGATGTCATGGTGTTTGTTGAGGACCCAGAAGGGAACAAAGAGGAGGTATGTTGGAGGAGGCTGCCTCTCCTGTTAGTATCCCATGGAAACTTTGGCCCTTATAACAGGGCCAGGAACTAGTTGTGTCTCTATTTTTCTTATTAAAGCTCGAAATAAAAGCTTTTTTTTTTTTTCTTTAAAAAAAAAAAAAAAAGAATCCTGAGTCTTATAGCAGTTAAATTCACTTGCCTAAGGGTTGTGTTTAAAGTATCATATAAATTGATACCCAAGGACACACATTATATAATACAATAAAATATTGCATTTAACTATTGTTACTGATAAAGTACAGTCCAGTAGCAATACTGATTCCCGACGCTTTCCCCATGCTGATCATCCTCTGGTTCCTCCCTCAGGACCTCTGCACATACTGTTTCTTCTGTCTGCCTATCTTCTTGAGACTGTATTTTATTCCTAGCGCTGAGCACCATCTGAAGTCCTACGTTTATTGGTGTGACTGTCTGTTTCTCCCACTGAGGCAGGAATTGTGCCTGATTTATTTTTGGCACCTGTCCCTGGGCTTGGTGTTTCATAAGCTCTTAATAACTACTGGGCCAATAAAGGGTTAGGTTCCTAGCTTCATAGTCTCTCTCATCTGGAAAGGTAACAGCCCTGAGACGATGGAGGCCTGACTTGTGTGCTAATGTGACATGGTTTCCATAACTTCAGGCTGCTCCTCTCGGAGCTTCCTGCAGGAGTGGTGGGCCAGAGAAGAGCCAGGGCAGGTTCTTGGCCTGGCACCTTGCCATGGGCCCTTGGTGAGCACAGCACACTTTTACTCACACCGGTGCCTTCTCTAACTGTCACTCATCTTCCCTCCTAGGCACTCGTGACCCCTGACAGCGATAAGAACAAGACATACTCTGTGGAGTATCTGCCCAAGGTCACTGGACTGCACAAAGTAAGATAAGACATCATGGCCTTTGCTTGAATGCTCTCTGTGCTTGCTTTGATAGATGCAGAAGAAGCGTGGTTTTCTTAAGTTCGCGTCTATTTATCATCTATCTATCTATGGTTGCACTGGATTTTCGTTGCTTCTTGCAGGCTTTCTCTTGTTGTGGCAAGTGGGGGCTTCCTCCAGTTGCGTTGTGCGGGCTTCTCGTTGCGGTGGCTTTTCTTGCTGTGGTGCGTGGGCCCAGTTGCTCCATGGTACGTGGGATCTTCCCCGACCAAGGGTTGAGCACTGGCAGGTGGACTCTTCACCTTCGGACCATCTGGAAAGTCCCTTAAATTCTCTTCTGATTTCTCTTTCTGTTTATACAAGTATCCATGTTCATTGTCAAAAATCTCAGATCCCTGTGAATCAGACTTGAGATAATCGCTACTCCATGCAGATTGGTTCAATTCCATTAAATTCTTTGCAGTGTCGTAAGATTTTTCTGACTCCACTGAGATGACTAATAACTGGAACTGCAAGCCTGGCGTGTAAATGCTGAGCTATGGGCTCTTTGTCTTTAGCGCTTCCTTCAGTATCGGTCTTCACAGTGCTCCGGAGGCTTTGTCAGCATCAAAGCCTGGATGCGGAGAAGGCCAGCTGACTAGAGTGGAGGCCAGTGGCCCACCCAATCCGATAACCCTAAGAATTTAAAAGATGAGGACTTCGACTCAGAGTTTAGATAGAAATCTATCTTATGTCTCAAATCCATGTATCTGAAAATGGTCTTGTTCCTGTGAAAAATACTTTGACTCTTAGATTTGAAATCCTACATGATATTCCACAGGGACAGTGGTCCCTTTTGCAGCTGCCTTAAAGAATCTGGTGTCTAGAGACTGAAGTGCTTGTGCATATGCCACTATAGAGGCTAGTCTAGGCATGTCTGGTGTGTTTTAGTTGGCTAAAGGCCTGATGTCCCAGGCCCAGCTGTGTGGTTGGTAGAGTCGGATGGGAGTCCCACTGAGGCTGCTTCCCCAGAGCTCCTGGTTCCAGGACCTTTGTGTGTATGATCAGGAAGATGGAGGAGGAGGTGGTCTCACCGAGCAAGAAGTGATGATGTCTCCCCTGCCTGTCATTTGTAGGTCACAGTCCTCTTTGCAGGACAGCACATCTCCAAGAGCCCATTCGAGGTGAATGTCGACAAGGCCCAGGGAGATGCCAGTAAAGTCACTGCGAAAGGCCCAGGCTTGGAAGTTGCCAGCAACATCGCCAATAAGCCCACCTATTTTGACATCTACACAGCAGGTACACCTCTCCTCTTCCAGAGCCAGAGATAATCCTTAGAAACCTGAGATGCTGGACTTTTTGTCTTTTGAATCAACAACAAAACTACAAAATTGCTTTTTCAAATGTGTTGGTTATATTTCTAGATTTTTCAAAACCAGCTTTTCTTCTCTAAAATCTCATATTCAATCTTAACTTTGATTATTAATAATCAATTTCTGACTTGACTAAATTAATACTCCAAAGAGACTAAGGTTTAACAATCATCTCTTGGACCAAATTCTATGCAAGGTCCGGTGGGAAGGAGGGGTAAGCAAAGGAATGAATAAAACACAATTCTTGAATTTTCAGCTTTCTTTTCAATATAGAAATTTTAGGAAATAGGGATTGTGGGAAAATGAAAGTTGGTTATGACCCTCCTCCCCATAAGCAACTTTCCTTTCTCCACCTTCCTTATTTCTGCTAGGAAACAGGTCTGGGTATGCATCTTCTGAATGCCTCTCTGTCTCCTGTGGTTTGCATTTTATACCTGCTTTTGCTCTCACCAACAGGGAACTTTCTAGAGGGCGACTTGGACTCATGGCCTGTTCTCTCTTTCTCCTAGGTGCTGGCGTGGGCGACATTGGTGTGGAGGTGGAGGATCCCCAGGGGAAGAACACCGTGGAGTTGCTCGTGGAAGACAGAGGAAACCAAGTGTATCGATGTGTGTACAAACCAATGCAGCCTGGCCCCCACGTGGTCAAGGTTTCCTTTGCTGGGGACACCATCCCCAAGAGTCCCTTCGTTGTTCAGGTTGGGGAAGGTGAGTGCTGGGGTAGCTGACCACCTCTGGTTCTGGCATTCAGGCTGGCTGTGCATGACAGGGCCCAGCACTGAACTCAGACTTGTCATTTTGCTGCCAGGGCCCCTTTGGCAGGAAGTATCCTCAAGACATTAATACTAGTGTCTACTTTGTCCTCAAGATACTAACACTAATAGCTTCCTACACGCTGTACAGTGACCTAAGTGCTTTACTTATATTAACCTGTTTAATCCGCCCCCAAAACACGTCTGCTGGGATTCATGGTCCTTACTGAGAGATGCAGGATGGAAGCTGTGTGAGGAGAGGGTGTCTGTGGCTGAGGTTAACAGCAGGGACATGGCAGGTCCCCCGTGGCCTCTTTTACTGGCTGTCAGGCAGATAGCATGACAGCAGCTAGTCACGACACCAGCCACGGTGACCCAGGGGCTGTTGCTGTTCCCCGTGGGCGCCTGAGACACTGAGGCTTAGGTGTCGTAAGGTATGAGTATGGACTAGACCAGTGGTCCCCAACCCCTGGAACCGAGCTGCACAGCAGGAGGCGCGCGGCAGGCCAGGGAGCAAAGTTTCATCTGTGTTTACAACTGCTCTCCATTGCTTGCATGACTGCCTGAGTTTTCCCATCTGTCAGGGCAGCAGCAGCATTAGATTTCTTATAAGAGCATGAATCCTACTGTGCTTGAATCATCTCCAAACCACTCGCCTCCACCCTGGGCCATGGAAAAATTGTCTTCCACAGAACTAGTCCCTGGTGCCCAAAAGGGTTGGGGGCCGCTGGACTAGACGTCAGTAGGAATAGAACCGTGGTCTCTGTCAGCTCCTTAACTCCCGCTGCAGCCAGAAGCATGCATTTTTCTCTAATGTTAGACTCTGTCCTTCTGACTTAGTTACTCTCTTTTTTTACCCCCAACTCTGCTGCCTTTTCTAACCAGTACTTGCCTTTCCTGTTCTGTTCTGTGCAACTGCGTCTGCAGACCTGGCTTCCTCTTCTGAATCCTGCCTCTTGGCCAGCCTGGAGCCTGAAGCTGCTGGCTTCCTAGTCGAAAGCACTGGGCCAGAGGCATCTCACTGGGTAAGGGCTGGTTGGGTGGGCATCTCTGCCAGTCTTTGTGCTGCCTCCGGTGTCCACCGGGCCTGTGTTCTTCATGACTGTGGGAAATTGCAGTGCAGGTGTTAGCCCCACCTGTCTGGCCAGACCCCAGACTCACTCTCTGATTACATCTACACATCTCTAGGTCATCTCAAGATGCTGGAAAATCCGGTAGTTTCCTTCAAACTTTTTAGTTCCATTTAGTGTTTATATGAACTGAGCAGTTATCCTGCTGATGTTGAGACTCTTGCCCATACTCAGGATTTCCATGACTTTTATTTTTTTAAAGATACATTTAAACCTTCCAGGGGAAGTCCTGTCATCCTGTTGTGACTTATTTCTGGTATGACCAACTTCTCTCCCCTTGACAAGGGAAAAAATAAACGTATTCAGAAACAGAACTTCATTTGACACAATGCAAGAAAGAATATTGAACAGCTTTCCTAGTTTTAATGATGTTTTCTGACTTCCTTTCACTTGTAGATTACTTTTTTCATTTCTGGCATATCCATCTATCACTTGTACTAGTTAATACTTAATAGAGTTTTTCTGTTGATGTACTGACCCTTCCTTCCTCCACTTAAATGATTTTATAATAAACAATCTTGTCTTCTGGAGTCTGTGACACCCTAGTGTATAGAGGGAGCCTGTCAAATATGCAGTGTCAGGTTTGGAAAGGAACCACCTGACATTTTACCCATTAATCTCCCATTTCTGTATTTAATAAGGTTGCTCATGTTACCAAAAAAGTCCCAGGCACATCGATGTCTTTTATCAACCTTCGACAAACCCCATGGAATCGTTTTGTGAACCTCTTATGTAGGAATGTTAGAAGCTACCTTTGCCCTAGACTTACAAGTTTAGGTTTTTTAACTGGATCCAGAAATCAAATTGAGAGTGGAGTTTACTCCTAATTATAGAGTAGCCGCCTGCATTCCAAGGACCTTGTAACAGCACTGATATGTTTGCCTGCCTTGGTTGAGGTGGGGTTGATCTGGTCTCTTTTTGCACCATCCTCTGGCTCTTCCTGTGGAAGAGAACAACATTTAGACTTTTAGAAACGACTGATCCAAAGTTTGGAACCAGGTCAGATGTTTTCAAGTGCTACATTTTCCAAGTAGACCTGAAAAAGCCCAGTCTTCCCAATTACTGGACCCTTGAGTATGGCAGTGAAGTTTGAGCAATGTCCAACCCCAGGTCTTAACTCTCTTTTACCACGGAGAGGATAAATGCCAGGATTCAGCAAATACCAGGAGTCCAGCGAATTCATGCTGTGCGCTCCTGCTTTCTTTGCCAAAGTAACTTTTCCCCAGTCCCTGGACAAAGTTATATTGTGTCTTTATTTGCTAGCCTGGTGTGCTCCCTGAAGGAGACCCCTGGTCTCGGGCAGCTGCTGCACACTGCAAAGCAAACGTTTTCTTGGCGGGTGGCTCAAAGTTACCTTGGCTTACTCAACTCAGACTAAAGAATAAAAGGTTAAATTGATGTCGAAACTGTGCTTGCAGCCTGCAATCCAAACGCCTGCCGGGCCAGTGGCCGAGGCCTGCAGCCTAAAGGCATTCGCATCCGAGAAACTGCAGACTTCAAGGTTGACACCAAAGCTGCTGGAAGTGGAGAGCTCGGCGTCACCATTAAGGGTCCTAGTAAGTGCTCCTTTGCTTCCCTGTCTCAGTGTGATTTCAGCTTGACAGCCATGACATATGGGTCTCATCACACAGCCAGTTCTGATCAATTTATCCCAGAGAGCTGTGTCAGAGATTGGAGGCTCTCTCTGCTCATGTAGAAGGAAACTGATTGTTTAGTAATGTCTGCCCTGGATGTGGGAACAGTGTTGGATTGACAGCCTCACATTATGTTAGGATTTCCGGAAAAAGAAATAAATATTGGACCTGGAACAGCAACATGAAATGGCCCATTTTTTTTAATCTGAGGAAACCTAGGCTCAGAGAGGAAGGGTCTTGTCCACAGTCACAAAGCTTTTAAGCATCTGAGCTGGAATTAGCCTGATCTCCAAAGCTGGAATAAGCCTGATCTCCAAAGCCAGTAATTTACCCCTCTACAGGTTACATTTTATAGACAATGAAATTATGGCAGATACCTAATTACTTTGATGAGTGCTTATAGAAGGAGAATAAATTCCCTACGATTAAGTCTTCTCCGTAGATAAATGCCACCTGTGGAAGAGTGCATTGCACCTTGCAACTCATTCTCGCTCTTTCTTGAGAAAGGAGACAGGGGAACAGGTATCTACTCTCTTCATGAGTTCCCCGCCCTGGGTCAGAGAAACAGCTCGACATTTTCCAGTTGTGAGTGCAGTAGCCTCGGCAGTTTTACTCCCAGGCTTTGTAAATCCTCGCTTCCTCTTCCGGGACTGTTCTCACTCCCCTATGTTCCTAACAGGCTGTGGCAGGAGTGTTCTGAGCTCCAGAAAGTTAATATTTGATCTCAGAGCACTGAGTTTTGGGGCAGCTGTGCCCTGAAGGCAGCCAAGGTTCTAGACTGCCCAGACCTGGAGTCAGGCTGCTCTGGGGCTGACCTCCCTCTTGGCTTGTTGCTACAGGAACTGAGGAGGCGTTCTTTTTTTTTTTTCTGACCTTGGATTCCTACTTGACTAAATGGCTTTCCCAGCCAAACCTCAGGGCTCAACATAAAACAAGTTCCTGCCTGATGGCTCAGTCTGGAGTTTGTGAGGTAGCCTCTGAAACCTGTCTTCTTGGAGATAGCATGCAAGAGCATTCTTGCTTTCATTGTCCAGCTTTAGTTGAAAAGGATATGCCAGGATCCTAATGCCAAATACTCATAAGCATTTACTCCTTCTACAATTTTTAAAAACTTTTCTTTGCCTTTTTTGTATTGGAATGTAGGCTTCCCCAGTGGCTCATTGGTAAAGAATCTGCCGATGCAGGAGACATTGTTGATTAACAATGTTGTTATATTAGTTTCAAGTATACAGCAAACTGATTCAGTTATACATACATATGTATCTATCCTTTTTGAAATTCTTTTCCCATTTAGATTATTATAGAATATTGAGTAGAGTTCCCTGTGCAATTTTTGTGGGCAGCTAAAAAGGATGGCTTTTTGATCATTGAAAAATATTACCTGCCTCAGGGGTTTAGGACCTCATAGGCCCCTCATACATGAGAAAGCTTTCTAAAGCCAGTGAGTTGGGAAATCTTCAATTTCCCCTTACTTTGAAGTAGACATGTGTCTGTTTTCAGCTTTGGAGTAACCTCCCAATTTGGGGTGGGGGAATCCCACACTCTGAGACCATCCACATGGTTTTATTTTGTGGCTGTTGCTATCTTTCTGTTCCTGTCTTATGGATTCTCGTTCTGAGTCTGGATGCCTATTGGAAAGACGGTGTGCTTCCTTCCCACAGAGGGTCTGGAGGAGCTGGTGAAACAGAAAGGCTTTCAGGATGGAGTCTATGCATTTGAGTATTACCCCAGCACCCAGGGGAAATACAGCGTCTCCATCACGTGGGGGGGACACCACATTCAAAAGAGGTGAGTCTCTAGCCGGAATTGTGTCATCTCCCAAGGCATGCTCGGCCCAGGACAGGCTTGTGGTGCTCATTTCCCAGGCCACAGGAGGGAAGGGGAGCTGCTCTGTCAAAAGCTTTTTTTTTTTTCTCTTTTTTCAGAACAGTACACAGTCATTTGGCCTGTTCTCAAATGCAGCAGAAAGTCGCTGTGGTTTCAGCTGCCTCGTTTCAAATCAAAAGCTGGCGGTTTAAAGCTGTGGGGAGGCAGACAAGCCAGGAGGAACAGTGATACAGAGCAAATGGGCTGTGTGTCTATACCCCTAATTTAAACAGATTCTCTTTCTTTCGATGTGTGCCTCTCTGTTCATGAATGCCATGGGTAAAATGGCAGGATCTGCTATGGTTGACATTAGAATCCTCACTGTGAGTGTGGTCAGGATGCGAGGGGCACAGTCTATAGCTCTGCCTTGTGGGCTTCACTTGCCTTCCCTGTATTCACATGCTTTCCAGCTTTCCTGGGGGCAACTTTAGGCTCTGAATAAATTCCATTTACTTCAAGAGATGTCTGTGTATATTTTAAGCTTCTGAGAATCTAAGCAATGTTTTTTAAATCTCCTGTGCCGAAGTTAAAGCACGTTTATTCATGTTTGAGATAAAGCATATTCAACCCAGTTTTTTTGTTTTAGCACTGGCAGCAGATGGAATGTAGGCACTCGCTTGGCCTTCCAGGGCTCACAGTCTGGTGTGAATACAAGGCAAATGACCAGGATAGTGCCAGGCAGTGTGGTTTGAAACAGTCCTATTACATGATATTGTTGACATAACAATGGTTGTGGGGGAACCTGTATGGAGGAAGGGCTTGGCTGGAGCTTGGGGCTGCAGATAAAAGGATAAGGCCAGTGGAAAGAGTGTGTATAAAGAGCTTGTGGTTGTATGTAGCCCTTTCTTTGCTTCTCTTTAATGCTTCCTCTGTTCCTTTCCTTCTAGCCCTTTTGAAGTTCAAGTTGGCCCTGAAGCAGGCATGCAGAAAGTCCGTGCATGGGGACCTGGCCTCCACGGCGGGATTGTTGGGCGGTCAGCGGACTTCGTTGTGGAGTCCATTGGTTCTGAAGTGGGGTCTCTGGGTAAGTGGAAGTGGCTTCTGGTGGCTGAGATTGCAGGGTGACTGAGTCACGTGTTAGGCTGTGTATTGAGGCCTCCTCTGAGCCTCCTAGCCTCCTGACCACCCAAGACCATCTCTGGACACTCCTGATGAATTGCAGTTCCCATGTTCTGCTTGTCCTCTGCCTCTGGCACCAGCATTCATGCATTCGCTAGACCATGAGGGCAAAGGCTGCCTGTGGATGTTGTGCCTAAAACAGTACCTGGAAAATAGTTGACACATGGAGGATATATTATTGACTGATCCTTAGTTTAGATGAATGAATGAAGTTTGCTGACATTAGAAATTTGGAAAGTGAATACTCTTTGGAGCATAGTTGAGTGTATTTTAAGTAAGCATCTGATGTAGATTTGATCATTTTAGAACAAGGGTCGGCACCTCTCCCTGTTAAGGAACAGATAGCAAATATTTCCGTATTGAAGGTCGTATTCTCTCTGTCACAACTATGTGACTGTCATTGTAGCCTGATAGCGACCATAGATAATGCGTAAGTGAAGGGGTGTGGTTGTGTTCCTTATTTACAAAAACATGCATTGGGTCAGATCTGGTTCAACAGTTTAATGATGCCTAGGTTAACAAATAGAAATAAGCAAAGAGGAAAAATTAGGAAATCAGATTTAATTTTTCTGTTTAGAGAAATGATAAACATCTTAGTATATCCTTATAGACTAGAAGCAGTATTAGACCTTTCAGTATATCCTTCTAGACTTTATTCCTGTACATAGGCATACAAATGTTGATCTGCTGCAGAAGTATCTTTATGTCTTTCTGCCTCAGGCGAATATAGGACTTGTCTCAATTTCCCATGGCATCTATGGAAATCCAAGGCGTGGATATAACTACTGTTAGGCCCTTCAGCAAAATAGCTGAAGAGTTTTGCTATAAAAACAATGCTGAATATATATCCTTGTATCTGACTGTTTACACACATCCTTGGTTATTTCCTTCAGATAAAAACCCAGAAGTGCATTTGGTGGGGGCAATGGGTGGGTATTGTTTTAAGGTTTTTGGCTCGTGTTACCATATTGCCAACAGAAAGATCTGCTGGTTGACCTTTCCGTTCAATGATGTTTAAAAAAAATATGTTAAATCCAACCTTCCATCTCTTTTGAAGACTTAGTAAGCTTGATTTTGTGGGAAAGGGACCCTAGCAGATATCAATCTTCTGGCTAGCACTTGGTTTTCAGGGAGGCAGAAGGAATGGGTTGGTAATAACCCAGACTAGATACCTTGTAACCAGAGGGTCTTCCCACCCCGTCCCCAGGGTTTGCCATTGAAGGCCCCTCCCAGGCGAAGATTGAATATGACGACCAGAATGACGGGTCGTGTGATGTCAAGTACTGGCCCAAGGAGCCGGGCGAATATGCCGTTCACATCATGTGCGACGATGAGGACATCAAGGACAGTCCCTTCATGGCCTACATCCACCCGGCCTCGGGAGACTACAACCCGGACCTGGTGAGTCAGTGTGTCGTGTTTGTATCCCCTCTCCTCTGGCTCCTGGCATCCTTTCCTGTGCCCACAGAGTTTCCTTGTGTAGCATGTGAAGAAATCACAGAGAAGAGCCTTTTAAAGCTTAGGAAGTTTCGGAAAAGACCTGAATTAGAAGCCTGGTAGTACCTCTTGGCGGCCTTCCCAGGTGGTTCAGTAGTAAAGAATCTACCTGCCGTGCAGGAAATGTGGGTTCGATCCCTGGATTGGGCAGATCCCTAGGAGAAGGAAATAGTAATCCACTCCAGTATTCTTGCCTGGGAAATCTCATGGACAGAGGAACCTGACAGGCTACAGTCCATGGGGTCGCAAAGAGTTGGACGTGATTTAGTGACTGAAAAACAAGTACCTCTAACATGTGGCAAGTAACTTACCTCTCTGGCTTCTGTATCGTCCTCTATAAAATGGGAACGATTCCAGTGGCTACTTCCTACAGTTTCTGGCATGATTCAAGGAGGTAACATGAACAAAACCAGCTCTTATTAGCATAGTGCCTGGCCCACAGAGGGGGCTCCATAAGCTACTATTTTTCTTGTACCCCAAGCATCCCATTTCAGTTTCACCACTTTCTATAGGTGTTATCTCAAGGTGCTCCTTAGATAAAGACTTGTTAATTTTTACCCCCAGCTCCCTTTCTCTTCAGTTGGAGCCGTGTTTGCAGTGTCTTCAGGAGCTTCTCTGAATCGTTTTGCAGGCTGATAAGCATGAAGTCTGAGCCAGCTGGGCTTTCAGCGGCACCCCCACCCCCCACGTGTGCTGTTTTTGGCCCACATGGACAGCTGACCGTAGGCTGACATCAGTCCAGCCTGGTAGCTGCTCCTCTTTGTCCAGCTGCTGGTTCTTTGCTCTCTGGGGGCTGCAGGCTGTTGGGATGTTGTCAGTGGGAAAGGCTCTGAACCCCCTCCAAGCAGGAGCGTTGAAACTGAGCACAGCTGGAGGTCTGTGCACTGGTTACTGCACACATTAATACAGGGAGCATGGGCTGGTGTGGGGCCAGGTTTTACAGTTCTTCTCCTGCATGTTTTTAAGTTCTAGGTTGCGTGTGTGTGTGTGTGTTCAGTCGCTCAGTCGTGTCTGACTCTTTGCGCCCCCGGGGACTGTAGCCCACCAGGCTCCTCTGTCAATGGAATTCTCTAGGCAAGAATACTGGAGTGGGTTGCCACTTCCTACTCCAAGTTCCAGGTTACGTAGCATTTTAACTACCATAACCATCCTGTTATGTAGGTACAGTAAGTCTCTTATATACGAATGAGTTCTGTTCTTAGAGCACTTTCCTAAGTCGAAGGATGTTATCCTGGGTGCCTCACTAACACAATCAGCTCTATGGTACTGTACTGTAGTAGGGCTACCCGGGTGGCACAGTGGTAAAGAATCTGCCTTCCAATGCAAGAGACGCAAGAGAAGCAGGTTCGATTCCTGTGTCAGGAGGATCCCCTGGAGGAGGGCATGGCAACCCACTCCATTATTCTTGCCTGGAGAATCCCATGGACAGAGGAGCCTGGTGGGCCACAGTCCATGGGGTTGCAAAGAGTTGGACACGACTGAGCATTCATGTATGTATGTACTGTAATAGATTTATAATACTTTTCATACAAATATGTACATAAAAAACAAACACAAAAAATAGACAGTTTTAATCATACAGTACAGCACCTTGAAAGGTGCAGTAGTACCTTACAACAGATGACATACAGGGGCTGGCACGCATATTCCCATCTTTGAAAGTTCACAACTTGAAAGTTCATGTGTAGAGGATACTGTACTGTGAAGCCAGACGTCGTTTCCTCTCTCCCCCTTCCCTGGGCGCCCGTCTTCTGATAGTGTAGTTAGCGCATTACAAAGACAGGGAGTCACTATTAACCCTTTGCCCCAGGTGCAAGCATACGGGCCAGGTTTGGAGAAATCCGGATGCATTGTCAACAACCTGGCTGAGTTCACCGTGGATCCTAAGGATGCCGGAAAAGCTCCCTTAAAGATATTTGCTCAGGTAAGTTTCGACCTGCCACCTGTGCAGGTAATTGTCAGGTAACGGGATACATATAACAGCGAGTGACCAGTCCCTTGGATCTTCAGTTTCCTCATTCACACGTTGCAAAAATGATTATTTATCTCAAAGGGTTTATGTGAGGACTAAAGGGGATTCTAATATGTAAAGCAGGGTGCTTTTCTCATCTTTATGATTTGTGTTCTGTGGAAATCAGGCTTGTCTGTTTCAGATCTCCCCGTAAATGTCCTGTAGTGTGGCTGTGATGGGAGGGTTTGTAAACAAGAGTGTAGCAAATATGTTTCTCTCATTTAATTGAATTTTGGCCCCAGGATTTGAAGGCAGGACTCACAGTTAAGAAGCACTGAGTGACCACGGCTTTCCTTTGGGAGACCGTTTGTTGTTAGCAATTAAAGATAATAAATGCACATAGTGTTTTATCACTTGTGTTCACTGTATTGAGAACATGGCCCATCGTAGGCGCTCCGTGAAATTTGGTTGGATGAGTGAGTGGTGATTTGGGAAGACCCATGACCCTGTTTGATGGAGACAGTGTGAGAGCCAGCTCTGTACTTGGCCCCTGCTCTTCTGCAGGACGGGGACGGCCAGCCTATTGACATCCAGATGAAGAGCCGGATGGATGGCACCTACGCCTGCTCATACACCCCAGTTAAGGCCATCAAGCACACCATTGCCGTGGTCTGGGGAGGTGTCAACATCCCGCACAGCCCTTACCGGGTAGGTTATGAAGTGGAATCCTGGTCGTGGTATGAAAAAGCCCGGTCCTGAGGCAGGTCTGGACTCCATGCTTGATGGTCAATGCAGATACATGGAAACACCATGCTTGGTGTGCCTTGGAAGATGGCGTGGCCAAAAGGGCCGGGTGCTGTCGATTGCCCCCACGTATAACGTTCTAACAACTGATGGTGTCTTTACTGGGTCCTCATGGAGCAGAACTTGATTACAGCTTTTATCCCTGTCCTCTCTAGGTCAGCATCGGACAGGGTAGCCATCCCCAGAAGGTCAAAGTGTTTGGGCCAGGAGTGGAGAGAAGTGGACTGAAGGCACACGAGCCTACTCACTTCACCGTGGACTGTACTGAGGCTGGCGAAGGTGAAAGGGGTTTCTACCCAGTGCGCTCCTTGTTGCTTCTTGGGAAAGAAGTTCTCTTTGTAACGTTTCAAGGGCAATGAACTTTGAACTGAGAAACAGTCCACCTGAATAGATGATTGTTCATCTAATGAGTGTCTGAGTCAGTTCGGTGGTGAGATCTTTGCTAATCCTCCGTTCCTGCTCCAAAACCCTGATTTGAATACCATCCCTTTCTCAGGTCACTTACTGGAAAGTTCCCAGCTGCTTTTCTGGGGTGTGAGCTTGAGCTGGAAGTGATTACATGGGACGTGCTGTTTCTTGTAAATCAGTGCTAATAGGCTGGTCTGTTCCAGGTGATGTCAGCGTTGGCATTAAATGTGATGCCCGGGTGTTAAGTGACGAGGAGGAAGACGTGGATTTTGACATTATTCACAACGCCAATGATACATTTACTGTCAAATATGTGCCTCCTGCTGCCGGGCGATACACCATCAAAGTTCTCTTTGCCTCTCAGGTGTGTGGGCATGGGTTCTTTCTGGCCACCTGTGTGTGTATATTTCCTTTTTTTTTTTTTTAGCAACAGAGAAAGTATCTTGAGAACTGTGCCCAATAGTTTTTCTCTCTGGTTGCTTAAAACCAAGAAGGAATAACAACACCCAAAACTAAAATGTTACCACTTTCTAATGAAAGTAGGGATGCATAGTCAGTCAGTGGTTGAAAGCCAGGCTCTGGAAAGAAGTTAGATTTTTATAAACTATCATCTAGTTTTTGAATGAAATGTAATGAATTTCTAGATTGTGTTCTACTTCATTGTCTTTGAAACAATGACCTTGGCCTCAGCCTTAATAGGAAGTGTTTAGAAGTTTCAAGTAGGGTTCATATTTACATGTGATAATGAAGACCAGGAGGAGCAGTACCCGTTTTAGGAACCATGGAATCTTGATGATTCAGATGCATCTTACATAAACATAGGGACCTCAGGAGAAAGCTCCGTGCCTCAAATATTGGTCTTGAGTTGGCTTCATCCATTTGACCTGTCCTGCCTTTATAGTATAAGGTGTTTTTTTTTTTTTTTTCTAACATCAGATTTATTATATTTTTAAAAATATTTTGCCAGGAAACTTGACATTTGGCATCATAGTTGCCCGACCAGGGAGCAAAGCCATTGCCCCCTGCAGTGGAAGCATAGAATCTTAATCACTGGACCACAGGGAAGTCCCTGCAGGATTCTTTTGGAAGCATTACAGTCAGTGCCTTGCTAATCAGTTCCTTGCATTCCTCTAACCCTAGCTCTCTGCTGTCCTTGAAGGACATTTCCTTCCTTTGATCCCATGTATTATTGTTTGAGGTTTTATTCTTGTTAGTGTTTCTGCATCCTAAAAGTACTCAGCATTTGGTATTAAAGGCTCAGAGTTTTCAGGGTGGTTTATGGACACTCAGGACCTTTAACTGTGAGGTCAGGGATCCAGGGATTCATGAGTGACCACTGATGGCCCTTACCTGATGCTAGCATGTAACGACTTGACCGATCATTACTTAGAAGTTACTCACCACCCGCTAGACTGGAAGTGCTGAGGTCTCCCTCTTTGCTTTGGGCAGAAGTTTAAGCTCAGGCAATGGCTTCAGGGACTTTCCTCCTGAGACTGTATCTCTGCTACAGGAAATCCCCACCAGCCCTTTCAGAGTCAAGGTCGACCCTTCCCACGATGCCAGCAAAGTGAAGGCAGAAGGCCCAGGGCTCAGCAAAGCAGGTAAGAGGGCGTGTGCGCGAGTTCACCCTGGAAGCAGTGGGCCCAGGGCCGGAAGTGACCTGCCTCCCCTAGAGCAGGCGCTCTGTCTGGGCTTCAGTTCAGCAGAGGCTGTACTCAGCTGAGCTGCTGGCGTGGCTGAGTGCCAGCCCCTGTCTCCACCTCCTGCCTTCTGGAAGCTGCTGTTGATGAACCTGTCAGACTAGTTCTAAAAGTGAAACTCCTCCAGCTGAGCCTGTCTCCTCACTTCACTGTCTCCTCCCAGGTGTGGAAAACGGGAAACCCACCCACTTCACTGTGTACACCAAGGGGGCTGGAAAGGCCCCGCTCAACGTGCAGTTCAGCAGCCCTGGCCCTGGCGACGCCGTGAAGGATCTGGATATCATCGATAACTATGACTACTCTCACACCGTTAAATACACACCCACCCAGCAGGTAGGGCCCTGCCTGGCTGGGCTGGGTCACTTTGGACACCAGGGGATAATCTCGGCTCAGATCCGTGCTCCTATGTGAGAGAAGAGATTCACCCTTTCCTTATGAACCTCTCTAGGAATGCTGACACAAAGCCTGGCTGGTTCTACCAGGAGGGCCAGGAGGCTTCCCCAAGGACCGGCAGGAAGCTTGCCGTCCCTCCTCACCCCAATTTCCCGCCTCCATTCTGGGTTTTAGCAGAGAAATGCTGAGCTCTTGAAATTGGACCTAGTGTCTGCCTCTCTCTCATAGACATTGTCCCCTCCTTACCAGCTGCCTTTGAGTCTTTTGTTAGTTACTCAGGGGGAAAGAATCGCCACACCTCTGTTTATCCTTGCTGGTCTTTTTGCCTTACCTCACCCTTTTTTTACAAGGGGGTACAGTGGGGTCTTTCTCAAAGAGCTTTTAGTCCCTCAATCCTGAAGCAGTCCTTCAAGGTCTAAATTATTCCCTTTTACAAAATAGAGGAATACAGACAGGATTTTGTCATGCCACGTGCTTTGCTGTTTGTTCTAGACAAGAAGGGCCTACAAATCTACCTCTCCATATGAATTTATGCCTACTTGTTTAAAATGTTGTTTTGATTCATGCCTACACCTCTAGGGTCTGTGGAGCATGTACTCCTGTAGAAAAAACTAGATTATGCTACTTCTGCATAGTGTTTCAAACAGTCACTCCAAACCTCTGAGAATCCTTCATTTTTTAAAACAATTTTTGACAATGATTATTATTTTTTGACCACACCGTGTGACATGCAGGATCTTTGTTCCCCAACCAGGGGGTGAACCCACACCCACTGCAGTGGAAGCGTGAACTCTTAGCCACTGGACCACCAGGGAACTCCCCCTTCATTGCTGAAGCAGAGCCCCGCCTATATGAGAAATGCCATTTGTAAGAGAGGAAGGGCAATGTTTTCTGCCAAAGCACTGTTTAAGAAGCATCACTCCTACCCCGGGCCTTGTCAGTGAGGACCTCGCTGGAGTGCAGTGGGGCAGAATGAGGGGTGCAGTGAGGATGAGGGAATGGTGTGGGTGTCCCCGTGCAGTGGGGGCTACACATCCTTGGAGATGGAATCTTTTCTATGAAAACCTCCCTGGCGGTGCGAGGTTCTCTAGGGCAGGTTCTTGTGTGGCCTTTCATCTCCATGTCTGCTTCTTTCAGATCCTGTGTCTATATACCTTTTTGTGTTTCGGCAGAGCTGCTAGAAATTAAGTTGCCGACATCAGGACAGGTTTTGACTTGCACCCCCAGAAAGGACTTTGGAACTACCATTGCCCTGTCTCTATGGTTTCTTTCTGTCCTCAAGAGGGTTCATTATTAGTAATGGTAAAAGGGAAGCTCTCGTAGGTGAATGCCGTTTTCTCATTAGGACCTCAGTGCTATGTAGGTCATTGTTTTCCTGCTGATGCTTATCAGGGCTGATGGAAGCCTCAGCACTGGCGACACCAGCTCGATAGCATCTTTGTTTTCAGTTCTCCACATTCCTGAGGAGAAGGTACATGGCCACGCTCACTGGTCAAGATCACAAGATCATAAGTTCTTCTAAAAACATTCTGAGACCCTTGATCCTGTATCTATAAGCCTTGTTGGGTTTCGGCTGAGCTGCTGGAAAGTGGCTAAGTAGCAGATGTCAGGGCAGCCTCAGGTTTTGACTTGCCCCCTCAGAAAGGACTTTTGGACCCAGTGCTCTATTAGTAATATGGCATTACTAATAATATTAGTAATATATGTGTATATATTTTATTTACTTATTCATTTTTGGTTGTGCTGGGTCTTCGTTGTTTAGTCACAAAGTCGTGTTTGACTCTGTGACGCTGTAGACTGTAGCCCGTGAGGGTCCTCTATCCATGGGATGTCCCAAGCAAGAACACAGGAGTGAGTTGCCATTTCCTTCTCCAGGGGATCTTACCAACCCAGGGATGGGACCCACGTCTCCTGCATTGGCAGGTGGATTCTTTACCACTGAGCCCCCAGGGAATCCCTAGTCGTGGCATGCAGGATCCTTATTGCAACTGAGAACTCTTAGTTGAGGCATTTGGGAATCTAGTTCCTTGACCAAGGATCAAACCCAGGGCCCCTTGCATTGGGAGCACAGAGACTTAGCCACTGGACCACCAGGGAAGCCTTAAGATGTGACACTCGTGGGGCAGGGGACCCAGTGGTTTTGTGCAGAATCCATCCTAGAAAGTCAATACTCCCTCCTTCATAGAGGCAGCTCATTTTTATCTTGGCTTTTCCCTGCTTCTTTATTACAAAAGGAATATAAGAAAATATTCCACAGGTCAAAAGCTGCACCCTTTTAAAACTCCATCCGTGACAGCTTTCAGTGGGGGCTGAATTTCAGCCAGCCCTCTGGCGATTCCCCCTTGCTCCTTACCCTCCCACATCCTCTTACGTGATACCCAGACGTTTGAGGTGAGGACAACCTTAATCCGCTGAGACAGCTGTGGGTTTTCATGGGGCCTTGGTGTGGATGGAGGCACTCAGCCGACCGTGGCAAGAGGAAGCCAGCCGTGAGTGGGCCGGGACTGGCCGTGCCTCCTCGGCCACAGTGCTGCTGGCAGGGGGCCTGCTGAACCCATAGGCACAGTCCACCTTCTCACTGGCAACTCTTCTCTCCTTGACATCGATGTGGGAGTTTCCATACTATGCAGGGGGTCTTAGAACAGCTCCAGGCGAACTCTTGCAAATTCGTTTTTGCAGCATAGTGGCCTGAAATCCCAGGCCATGGGAAAGAAAGATTTTGTTCAGTTAGAGGCCCCCAGACAACCCTGCCTTGCCCGTGGCCGGGCTGGGTGTGTGTTCGATGAGGAGCTTGTGTGGCAGAGCATCTGGGACTCAGGTTCAGCTGCCACAGGTGTGAGGCCTGGCTCACACTTAGGACAAGTGACTTCATCTCCCTGAGCTGTAGTTTTATTGCCTGGAAAAATGGTGACCACCTCTTAGCACCATTTTCAGATGGAATTGAGGAAATGCTTAAAAGCACACCTCAGTGGTGTGCTCTTGAAGCTGTCCCTCTTGTTGAGAGTTGCTTTTTTTTTTTGGTCTGATTTTTATGTCATTCTTGCCATGGGGCTAAAAACTTAGATATATCTGAGACACCTTCTAAATCTGCTGGGGTTATATACCCTGCATTTCTGGGAAGAATGAAAATCCTGGAAGGCAGGTTGAAACATCGAGTGAGTCTGTTGGTACCCACGTGTGTCCTTGGTTTTCTCTCTTGTTCCAGGGTAACATGCAGGTTCTGGTTACATACGGTGGTGACCCTATCCCTAAGAGCCCATTCACCGTGGGTGTGGCTGCTCCGCTGGATCTGAGCAGGATAAAAATTAATGGACTGGAAAACAGTAAGTGTGTCAAGAGTGGAGGGGGAGACGGGTCATTGAAGAGCAGTCAGAGTCCCTTCAAAGACAATTCGCAGAGGAGCAAATTTTGCCGTATGAGACTCTGCAGTCAGGCAGACTCGCGATTGAATTAGGGCCGTGCTGTGGAGTAGCTCTGTGACCCTGCCTGTCCCTTCACCTCACTAAGCCTCCCTTTCCTCCTTTGTTCAGTGGAGGTCGGGGAAGAAGACTCACAGGCCTATTGTGAGAATTAAACGAGCCAGTAATTCAGGAGCTGACTCAGAGGCAGCCCTCAGTAACTGCTGGCCTCACAGGGAAGGTTTTTATGACAAGGGGAATTGGAGGCATGCCACTTTCCGCTAAATGTCTATTGTACCAACTGTTTTTGATCACTGAATCTACCTTAGGGTCAACAGTCGAGCGTAAAAACCAATGCCCAGGCACTCAGAAACCACAACTATGATGCATCTCCCTATTCCTATCCAGATGATCCTTTAGTTTGTTGGGGATCTTATTAGTACAAGCTCATTTCACGTAATGAAACAACTGAATGAATCAATAATAAAGTAAAGAGAATAGCATAATAGAGGCACTGATATGCTGCTCGCTTAGCTTCTCTAGTTTAACACATGATCACAGAGTACATCATGAGAAACTCTGGGCTGGATGAAGCACAAGCTGGAATCAAGATTGCTGGGAGAAATATCAATAACCTTAGATATGCAGGTGACACCACCCTTACGGCAGAAAGTGAAGAGAAACTAAACAGCCTCTTGATGAAAGTGAAAGAGGAGAGTGAAAAAGTTGGCTTCAAGCTCAACATTCAGAAAACGAAGATCATGGCATCTGGTCCCATCACTTCATGGCAAATAGATGGGGAAACAGTGGAAACCGTGGCTGACTATTTTTCTGGGCTCCAAAATCACTGCAGATGGTGACTGCAGCCATGAAATGAAAAGACGCTTCCTCCTTGGAAGGAAAGTTGTGACCAACCTAGACAGCATATTGAAAAGCAGAGACATTACTTTGCCAACAAAGGTCCGTCTAGTCAAGGCTATGGTTTTTCCAGTAGTCATGTATGGATGTGAGAGTTGGACTGTGAAGAAAGCTGAGTGCCGAAGAATTGATGCTTTAAAGTGTGGTGTTGGAGAAGACTCTTGAGAGTCCCTTGGACTGCAAGGAGATCCAACCAGTCCATCCTAAAGGAGATCAGTCCTGGGTGTTCATTGGAAGGACTGATGCTAAAGCTGAAACTCCAATACTTTGGCCACCTAATGCATCTGTACATACTTAACTGCCAACAGAAAATGTTTAGCAAAATTTACTTATCACTAAAGTTGCCCTGAGATACTCGTATGTCTTCAGCTTCCCTTTTTGCCAACAGTGTATCTTGAAGAACATTCATACCTCGATCCTTTTTTTGGCGTAGCCACAGCCTGGCTGCATTTCAGTGGCATGTGTTTTCCTAGTTTCGGGGTCACATGGGGCTGTGTATACACCCATAGGACAGCATTCTTGTGCTTATGAGGGTTTCTCTGGATTTTGGGGGAACCCTTGGTGAGCACTTTCAGGGTGCTGTGACCCAAATGTACAAGTTGTGAGTGAGGCTAGCTCCCAGATCCAGGGCCTCTGAAGCAAGAGTTTGATGCTGGCTTTTGTCCCTGGGGAGCAGCCACTGTCTAATCCTTCACGTGTCCCCTTGGTACTCCTTTCTCCAAGACACTGAGGATTTTGACTCAGACTAGGATGAGAACGAAGCCAATTAGAAAGAGTCCTTGGGATGTGGATCTCTGAGGCCTCTTTGTTTGTGGCTTGACACCATTCATCTTGGCATGCCCTGTATTGCCCCAGTCAGGACTTCCATGGGTTGTGCTAGGGGCCCTGGGCTCCCAGTGCTTTTGTTTTGATGCAAAGTCCCTTCCTTGTTATTGTCAAATGGAACACATGGGTGTTCTGTGGCCCTGCTTTGCAAATACTTTTCAAGTATCAGCACAGTACAGAGAGTCACTTCTCAGGACTTGCTTCAGTGCCTCTGCGTTGGCCAGCTCTGTGACTTCTGCCTTCTTTGGCTGTAGAACGGAATTTGCTGCCAAGAACCAGTAAATAAAACATTGGCTTCTGGGAGTGTTTTGATGCAAAGTTAATAATGAAAGTAGGCAGAGAAGCGGTAACAGTATCAGGTTATAACTTACTGCAGATCATGGGTCAAGTCAATTTAGATCAGTGTCCCAGCTTTGTGGTCTGTGAGATAGGTACCCCAGATGACTCACTTCACACCCCCTGCCCCCCAAGTCTCAGTTTCCCTATCTGTTAAATTCTTTGGTTGCTAATACATACACTGCAGGGTTGTGATGAAAATTAAGAGAGATGATATGCTGTCCGCATGCCTGGTATAGAAAATGCATTCAGTGCATGATGGCTGTCATTATCATCAGTGGTTACTTCATGTTTTTGTACTGGTTATTATTGAGGCTAGAATGCTGATTATCCTTATTCAGTCTTGCCTCTCATCCTGAGTCAACCGTTTGTTGCAGAAGCTGAGAAAACATTCCGTGTCCAAGGAACCATGTCTGCTCTCAGCAGTGTTTTTCCTGCAGGGTCAGCTCATCCTTCTGGCTTGTTTCTCTTTGCAGGAGTCGAAGTTGGGAAGGACCAGGAGTTCGCCGTGGACACCAGGGGAGCAGGAGGCCAGGGGAAGCTGGACGTGACGATCCTGAGCCCCTCAAGGAAGGTCGTGCCGTGTCTGGTGGCACCCATGGCAGGCCGGGAGAGCAGCACAGCCAAGTTCATCCCACGGGAGGAAGGGCTGTATGCCATCGACTTGACCTATGACGGACATCCTGTGCCCGGAAGCCCTTACATGGTGGAGGCCTCGCTGCCACCTGATCCCACCAAGGTCAGTTTTTCATTTTTGTTCCAGAACGTGTCGTCTCTTGGCAGATGTAACAGTCCTTCTTCGGTTCTGCCTGGTGAAAACCTTTAGAAAAGTCTTTTGTAGTCAAAGGCAGTTCTAGGTTTTTCCTGGTTATCCACGGGTTAAGACTTTTTGCCCTCAATGTAGGGGGTGCAGGTTCAATCCCTGGTCAGGGAACTGAGATGCTGCATGGCCCCCCCAATAAAAAAGACAACACCCATGAAATTAAACTGCACTAAAACCATTAACAAAATAGAGAACAAGCCCATAAGTCAGTTCTCAGTGACTGATAATAGCTGTCTCCTGTAATCCAGCATGAAGGGTCCTATGCGAAGCTGGGTCCTAGTCCTGCTCCTCCTCTCACTCTGGCTGTGAACCTTTGGTGAGGGACTCCTGTCCTTCATTTATCAGCATTATAACGGTACTCCCTGCAAAGTGGGCCTTCAGGGTGAGGTCCTATGGTGGGTGTGGAGGCCTCAGTCTGGCGTCTGGCACATGCAGTGAGCTCATCCTACACAAGCTATTATAATGAAACTTGGCTAATACAGAGAAAAATAGATTCTTCTCATTATCATGTCTTCCTTGTGGCCCTGAGTCAAAAGTTCCAAAGTATTTCCAGTGTTCTGCATGGCATGAATCCTATAAAAGTGTCTCATTTGTTGAATCTCACATGAAAGCCCCATCCTCTCCCTCTTTTAAAAGCATTTTTTTAAAATGTTGTTCTTTTTTTTTAATCTGACTTTATCCTTTAGAGCAATTTTAGGTTCATAGTAATATTGAGAGGGTGGCACAGAGATTCCCCTCGCCCCACATGATAACCTCCACATGGTCACCACCCTCCCCAGGGTGCTACAGCTGTTACAGTGGATGAATCTATGCTAACATCGTTGTCACCTGAAGTCTGTAGTTCATGTTAGGGTTCACTCTTGGTGTTATGTGGTCTATGCGTTTGGACAAGCATATAATGACATGTATTCACCATTACAGTTTAGTATTTTATTATGTTGAATTTGTTGAGGGAGGTGTGGCAGCCAAAGCCACAGTGAAATCTACGAAAGGCATTCAGCGAGTGCTCAGCCCAGGAAACTGGAGTGCGTTTGTTGGACTGGATGTTGGGTGTCCAGCTTCGGCACTGGAGGCGAGGCTGGCAGGACATGGGACCACGCCTCTGCTGGGCCCTTCCATGCTGAGTGAGTTCACAGTCAGGTCTCCCTTTGTTGGCCATTTCAGCGTCCACTAAGGGAAACATGGCAGTAACTTGGCACTGTGGGTGAGCAAGTGTGACACATTAGTCCCCAGGGAGAAGGACCACTTCATCCAAGGGCAGTTGAGTGCCGAGTGCAGGCTTGGCTGTTGAAAGCAAGGCTTGCTCGGTGGCTGATACCAGCATAAAGCCAAGTCTGACTTTTATCCTGTGTTCAAACAGGTGAAGGCCCATGGTCCTGGCCTCAGAGGTGGTCTTGTGGGCAAGCCTGCCGAGTTCACCATCGACACCAAAGGAGCTGGAACTGGAGGTCTCGGCCTAACTGTGGAAGGCCCATGCGAGGCCAAAATTGAATGCTCAGACAACGGCGATGGGACCTGTTCTGTCTCCTACCTCCCGACAAAGCCCGGGGAGTACTTCGTCAACATTCTCTTCGAAGAAGTCCACATACCTGGCTCTCCCTTCAAAGCCGACATTGAAATGCCTTTTGACCCCTCCAAAGTCGTGGCGTCTGGCCCGGGCCTCGAGCATGGGAAGGTGGGCGAGCCCGGGCTGCTCAGCGTGGACTGTTCAGAAGCTGGGCCAGGGACCCTGGGCCTGGAAGCTGTCTCGGACTCAGGGGCAAAAGCCGAAGTCTGTATCGAGAACAACAAAGATGGTACCTATGCGGTGACCTATGTGCCCCTGACGGCCGGCATGTACACGCTGACCATGAAGTACGGCGGGGAGCTGGTGCCACACTTCCCCACCAGGGTCAAGGTGGAGCCCGCCGTGGACACCAGTAGGGTCAAAGTCTTTGGGCCGGGAATAGAAGGAAAAGGTAGGTTTCGTGAAAAAAGAAGGAGGCCACCAGAGTAATAGGGGATGCCCCTGAAGCTCAGAATGTCAGGGCTGCAAACTCAAATGTCTGCAGAGATCAGGCCAGGGAGAAGAAAACTCACCTGTGGTCTCTGCATCAGCGAGTGGTAGAGGAGACCAGAGCGGAGGGGTGAGCACGTGGTGTTTCTGATGCCCAGCCCCACTTTCTTCAGAATCCCGGCACTGTCAGCAGATTTCCCCCGCCTCTTTTCTTTCTGGCAAAGCTAGAGATCTTAATTTTTTTTTCTTTCAAATATGGATACAGAACATATTGCATTTTTGGCACTTATCTGAAAAAGGTTTAAAATGTGCTGCTGGCTGATACCGCTCTTGCTGTCTTCACCCTTTGGCCTGTCCTGAGTCTCACGTTTCTCTCAAGAAGTGGGCAGGTGGTTATGTTGTTACTTGGGGAGCCTACCCTGAAAGAATCATCTTTTGCCAGGGAGATTGACGGTCGGGGGGAGGGGCATTAATATTCCTGATTCTGAGACAAAGAAACTGGTTGTTTTAGCAGTCACTGAAATTACAATAAAGTGCTGAGAACCATGCCTCTAGGGTTTGCTGCCGAATAAGAGGTGTTAGCTACATTCTTTCTGTTTTTTTTCCTTTTTGGCCACACCACACATGTGGGATCTTAGTTCCCTGACCAAGGATACAGCCTGAGCCTCCTACCGTGGGAACTCGAAATCTTTTTTTTTTTTTTTAATTGGAGGATAATTGCTTTACAATAAGAAGCTTAGACTCTTAATCACTGAACTGCTGAGACAGCCTCTGTCTGAGATATTCATTCTTTTTAAAAAATATTTTTAAAAATTTATTTGTATGGCTGTGCTGGGTCTTAGTGGCAGCATGCAGAATGTGAGCTCTTTAGTTATGCCACAAGGGATCTAGTTCCCTGACAAGGGATCAAACCCGGGCCCCTGCATTGGGAGCTCGGAGTCTTAGCCACTGGACCACCAGGGACCTTCTTACCTGTGTGATTGTTCTACAGACGTGTTTCGTGAAGCCACCACCGATTTCACGGTGGACTCACGGCCCCTGACGCAGGTCGGAGGCGACCACATCAAGGCCCACATTGCCAACCCCTCCGGAGCCTCCACGGAGTGTTTCGTCACAGACAATGCTGATGGGACCTACCAGGTGGAATACACGCCCTTCGAGAAAGGTGAGTTGTCTTCTTGGAACGTGATTCTTGCTTAGATCTGTGCTAGACCGCCTCTCCCGGTGACTGGCGCTAAGTCCAGCCCCCTATGCTTTGCCTGCCTCAGCAGAAGTATGGGCACAGTGACTGGGGAATGTGGAAACCTGCCTCCCCAACAGAGCCCTCTGCCTGCTTGGTGCCTGGTGTTTTGGCTCTGTTGTGTAACAACAGTTGGGCTGACTTTAGCCTCAGACTCATCTGAGCAGGTTATGGGGTGATGTCATGGCATGTTGCTCATTTGTGCAATTTCTTAACATGATTCTTCTTAAAATTTATTAATTTTTTGCTGTGCTAGGTCTTCGTTGCTTTCTTTGCGTGGGCTTTCTCTAACTGTGGCGAGCAAGGGTTACTGTTCTCATTGCAGTGGCTTCATTGTTGAGGAGCATGGGCTAGAGGCATGTGGCCTTCAGTAGTTGGAGCAGACGGGCTCAGTAGTTGTGGCCTACGGACTCTAGACTGGGGCTCAGTAGTGGCACACGGGCTTGATTTCTTCTTGGCATGTGGAATCTTCCCAGACCAGAGATCAAACCCTAGCCCCCTGCATCAGCATGCAGATTCATATCCACTGCACCTCTAGGGAAGTCCAGTTTCTTTCTTAATATTAGGAATTATTAAAAATTTTGATAAATCATAAAATCATTAAAAAAATATAAGCAGCATATGTCCTCATTCCCTGTGTATATAATCCCTGGACGTTATAGTGTAGATATTTTCTGTTTCTTTTCGTGAATGCTTTTCTATTTCATGGCTTTTCTTTGTCTTTTGATTAGTGACTGGGTATTTTGTCATATCAAGATGGTGTGTTTAAGATGACTGTCTTGAAAATAAACTTAGGGATATTTGCTTGGTCAGGCCTTGTGTGTGTGTTAGGAAATGGGATTGGTATGTGATTGCCAAGTGAACAAAAGCATAAAGAGTTTGTATTTTTTAAACTCAAATCATAGCAGCATTGCTATTTATTTAACCTGTCCTTTCCGAATAGCTTGAAGTAGCACATAGACTTGAAAGCTAGAGTGCTATTTTCTGCAGACAAGTGGCTCTTATGCAAGTAAAATTTTTTGTGTTGTGTTGAACAGGCCTTCACGTAGTGGAGGTAACCTACGATGACGTGCCTGTCCCAAATAGTCCCTTTAAAGTGGCCGTGACCGAAGGCTGCCAGCCTTCTCGGGTTCAAGCTCAAGGACCTGGATTGAAGGAGGCTTTCACCAACAAGCCCAACGTTTTCACGGTGGTTACCAGGTAAGCAAAGGCCTGGGATTTGTGTGTTGACTCTGTAAAAGGAGAGTAGCCCTAGGTATTTTAAGTGCTCTCAAAACGTTTTATAGGTGTATCATGGTTTCCCAACTCTTTTTTTCTTTTGAATTTTCTCTTTGTTTTGGGGTATAGCTGATTAACAATGTTGTGTTAGTTTTACGTGAACAGTGAAGGGACTTAGCCATACGTATATATGAACCTTCTCTCCCAAACCTCCTCCTATCCAGGCTTCCATATTACACTGAACAGAGTTCCGTGTGCTATACAATAGGTCCTTGTTGGGTTTCCATTTTAAATGTAGCAGTGTGTACGTGATCTTCCCAAACTACCCCTTCCCCCAAGCAACCATAAGTTCGTTTTATAAGTCTCTGAGTCTCTTTCTGTTTTGTAAGTAAGTTCTTACTTACTTATGATTTCCCAACTTTTGAGAGGCTTTTTATTTCATGATTTGTGAGACATCTTCCTCTGTAGAGACTTATTACAGAGGAAGACCAGGTATGCTTTTAAAAGTACCAAAAAGCTGTTGATAATGGTCATAAAACTGCTGAGAAAAGCAGGCCTAGATGGAAGCTCATTAACTTGATAATTCAGAAATGTAGAGCCAATGTCATAGTTAAGTGAAATATTAGAAGTATTCCTATTAAAACTGGTCACAAGTCACATACCTGAATTGTCCTTTCATTTCCAGCCAGTACAGTTAGATAAGATAAACAAATGAAGGGTAAGCGTTGAAAAGGAGGGGTTAAAGCTGTTTTTATTTGTATTACACTGTTGAGAAATTCATATTACACTGTGAGAGGTATCACAGAAGTTGAGTCCAGTTGGCTAGGTTGGATAGTTTATAGAGGGATTTACATGAATTTTGGCAGTAAGCAGACTGGCATGAACCACTAGGACAACTTGGCCTTATTTCTCACACTTCACAGAGGGGCAGGAATTGGGGGTCTCGGCATAACTGTGGAGGGACCGTCCGAGTCAAAGATAAACTGCAGAGACAACAAAGATGGCAGCTGCAGTGCAGAGTACGTTCCCTTTGCTCCGGGAGATTACGACGTGAATATCACATACGGAGGTGCCCACATTCCTGGTAAGCTGTCCTTCTGAGGGGAACCCAAAGGAGAACTGAGTTTTGCATGAAAGCAGGTTTGATTTAGCTTATCTCTCTGAGTAGGAAAAAATGTCTGATATTTAAAGTAGCTGCAAAGGGAGAATTTTCCTTCGGGCTGCATTTCCAAGAATATTTCAATTCCCAAGAGGATCAGTAATAGGGCAAAAAACATTGGCTTAGAGTTTTGACTGTGAAAATTCAGTTTTGACTGAACAGCATGGTTGTTCACATGTTGAAGGACCTAGATCTTAAAGAAAAGCTGATTCTTCACAAAGTTAAAAATTTCCAGTTTATTTTGTGGTTAGTTCTTACTCATCTTATACACATCTTATTTTCTTTCTTCCATTGACAGTCCTGGTAGCTAATAAAGCCACACAAACTCAAATTTTTATATGTAAATTTCTATTTAATGATGTAATATGGACACTTACTGTGAAAAATAGGAATAATTTAATAATAATTTCCTGTTCATTACATGGTATTTCTGTATTTCATATTGTGACAACCAAAAATGTCTCCAGATGTTGTCATAACATCTGTTGTGTCATAACATGTTGTGCTAGGGGACAACGTCACCTGTAGTTGAGAACCACGGCTATAGATGATTCAGACATTTAAAAAAATGACTTATATAGTGAAGAGCTCTCTAACTTTCATGCTCCGGCCAAGGAATCTTCATAGATTCTAGTTCTGTTTATTGAATGAAGTGGTTGCCACCCAGCACCCATCCAGAAGGTAGATGAGTGCGCATGGTGCCGGACACAAGACTGTGGACTCCAGGGTTGCTCTTGGTCAGCTTACCTCGGGTCACTCTAGAGGTAAAGAACCCACCTGTCAATGCAGGAGAAATTAGAGATGCAGATTCAGTCCCTGGGCCGGGAAGATCCTGTGGAAGAGGGCCTAGCAACCCACTCCAGTATTCTTGCCTGGAGAATCCCACGGACAGAGGAACCTGGTGGGCTACCATCCATAGTGTTGCAAAGAGTTGGACACTACTGAGCAACTTAGCACACCTTGTCTCAGGTGTGGTGAGAGCAGGAGAAACCTTGGGTGGGTCATTTGTTCTGAAGGCCATAAGCCAGGACGAGACTGCAAGGAGGGGGCAGGGTGAGGGCCCTACATTTGGATTTCTGGAATGACTTCCAGGAAGGTGGGATGTCCCCTGACTGCTTGCCGGTTATCATATACAAACATGCACACACACCCATAATCACTCCTCCTTTTGCATATTGATTGGGAAATATTGACATTCAACTCAAATTCATTCTACTCAGATGTTTGTTGAAGCCTTCAATTCAGTCGCTCAGTTGTGCCTGACTCTTTGCAAAACCCTAGGGCCTGAAGCATGCCAAGCTTCCCTATCCGTCACCAACCCCAGAGCTTGCTCAAACTCATGTCCATTGAGTCGGTGATGCCATTGTTGAAGCCTTAATTCATTTAAAATGACATTTCTCCTCAAACTTGTCCTTACAGCTCTTTCAATATAGAGTTTTTAATTTCTATAATCACTTGCCAAAGAGAATTCAGCCACGGACAAGACAAAGCTCCTGCCGTTTGTGAGCTTCTTGTCTAGTATTTACAAAGGCAGCCAGGCTCAAGACAATACAGAGCCAAGGGGACCTTTTGGAGCTTTGCAAGTGTGCAGTTCTTGGGATGGGAAAGTAGAGCTTTGAGAATGGGTGGATGGCTGTCACCAGGGGGATGACCTGGTGACTCCTACAGGGAGACAGCAGTGGGGATGAGCATCTCTTGGTTTTGATGGCAACAAAACTATTTTGACTTTATTGAGAAGGTCTTCTGGATGCCTTCAGCTTTGGAATTCCCCGTGCAGAATCAGGTGAGAGGTTGGGCCCCTGTGGCTGACTCATGAGCTAGATTTAAATGGCCGAGTTGGAGCATAACAACAGCAAGAGTCCCGATTGGAATTTTCTCATCAGATGTAGATGGTGCCTCTTTTTTTTTATTTACATTTTTCAGGCTTTGTTGCCTCCCAGAACCAAATGCCAACTTCTAGACCCTAGAATTTTCCCAGACAGAATCATTCAGTAAAGCATTGGTTGGTTGTCTTAGTGTCGGGCTTCACAGTGAAGAGAATGCAGAGTTTCTGCCATGAAACATTCAACACCCTGGTTCTAATTTATTTTCCTAGGAATTCTGGTTGGTTAAATATTAGCATGGTTTTTTCTGGTGTGACACAAACAAGGTATCTGTCTTACCCACAGTGGCATATTGGTTTCCTCTGGTGGGCCAGCTGTGGTCTGTTGGTGGTGACTGTTTCAACCACCAGATTGACTGGAATGAGTGCATCAGGAAGAAAGGCTGTTGTGATTGATTGGTCATGTCTGCCTGGATCACAGAGCAGGAGAGTGGCATAGATTGCTGGATAGCTACCACTCTAGATCTTAAGTTACCTTGTTGGTTCTTGGCTACTCTCCTGCTAAGTTCAGACCACTTCCATGGGAGGCTAACTTGGTGATTGGCTTTAAAGTTTGTTCATTGCCATTGCATTGAATTCCTCAGCTGTATTTAAAATAAAACTCCTTTTTGTTTCCAGCATGGAGCATGGTGCTTGCCTTTGCCAGGGTCAGCTGTTTACTTCACTTAGCTGAAAAACCAGATGCCACTGAAGCTTGGCTATTATTGTGGAGGGGGGGTGGGAGGAAGCCAGAGCCTTGGTTCTTTGTATGGTCTTTGTTATTTACCACCCTTGATTCTATAAAGTACAAATGTTGTGTGGTGCAAAGCAGAGAAGCCTCAACTTACATGGCAGTTAACATCATTAACTTTGCCAGGTGTCTCGAGGAGCCTGAGGTCTCCTGTAAGAGGTGAATGTCGCTCCTTGGTGATGGACTTGACAGCCTGAGGTGTGGTCCTGGGGACACTGCAGCTCCTGTCTCTGGCTGACCTCTGGAGAGGTCTTTCTTGGTCTTCCTTGATAGAGGAATCCCTAAAGGGTTCTGGCCCAGCTCTTATTTCTATATTTAGTGTTTTGCTCA
Source organism: Bos indicus x Bos taurus (assembly GCF_003369695.1). Classification (NCBI taxonomy): domain Eukaryota; kingdom Metazoa; phylum Chordata; class Mammalia; order Artiodactyla; family Bovidae; genus Bos; species Bos indicus x Bos taurus. The sequence continues at coordinate 17,630,442 of NC_040097.1, forward strand.
AATCTCAACCTCCCTGCCTTTTGCAAGGTTCAATAGTCTTTTTTTTTTTTTTTTTTTTTAAATTATTTCTCTTATTTGCCCACACCCGAGCAACTGAACTGAGCTGACCTTAGTTGTGGCACAAGCCCAGATTCATTACCTTCAGAGTCTACTGACACCTTGTACACAGCCGCAGTCTGTGTTACATGTGATGGTGTAGTGACTGGTTTACCTAAATCTTAGAGTGCTGTTCAGTACTATGGGCCTAGCACCTGGCACCATGTCTGCACACAGTAGGTACACATGGATGCACACAGCAAGGCAGAAGGAGCTGACACAGTGAGAGCCTAAGTGGGGCAGCAGGGCGGTTCTGGGTGCACACAAGCTCTCCAGTCACTAAGGAGGTTGTACTTAGAATCCCGTGACCTCTTTTCTAGGCAGCCCCTTCAGGGTTCCTGTGAAGGATGTTGTGGACCCCAGCAAGGTCAAGATCGTTGGCCCTGGGCTGGGCTCCGGTGTCCGAGCTCGCGTCTTGCAGTCCTTCACAGTGGACAGCAGCAAGGCTGGCCTGGCCCCTCTGGAAGTGAGGGTCATGGGTCCACGAGGTAGGTACACACCCTTCCTTCCTGCCAATGCTCTCCTGCCCAGGACAGGGACAGCCTGATCCAGAGCAGGCTGTTTGCTTATGAGTTTAGTCATGAACTTAAATTTCTTAAATTACTCTATTGCTCTGTTTATAGCTAAACAGTGGAAGTTCATGCTTAAAAAGCAGGCAGGTCTGTTATTTTTCTAGCAGCCTATCTTTCCCCTCCTTTAATAATGTAACCCTAAATGTCTTGTTAAAATTTTATGTGTATATTTTTTCTGAAGTAGTGACATGAAGCAAGCACTATTTGGGCTCTCTCATATGAAATGATCAGAACTGTATGTTTTGGCGTTTGTGGGACTCTCTTCAGGCTGCCTTGGTGCTCATGTAGGATCACACTCCAGATTTCTGGAAAGGACCAACACTTAGTCCACGTGGCACACCGCCTTGTCGTTGTCCCAGCTCCCAAGAGAGAGGTCTCTTAGGGAATGGGCTTCCTTGGCAGTCTGACCTCCCCTTTTGCAGCCTGGAAAGCAATTTGGGTTGGGTGTGGCCAGCAGGCCCTTTTGGAACAAATGCGGATGTGTGTTGAAATTTACCTTTTTTGGTAGGTGATCGCACGTCCTCTCCCAGCATATAAAAATGTGCTGTTCTCTGCCTCATCTCTTGAGTTATCTGGATTTTCCCTCAATGATGTGTTCTTGGTTTCACAGAAGTGGTGAATAAGGGCTTCCTACTTTGAAGAGGAACTTTCTCCTTAATGGGGTTCAGCATGAGGTTATGCCCTTTGAAGCTCAGTGCAGAAGTGGTTTTGGGGAAATGAAGTCATAGGGCTGGAATTTGATTCCACTGACTTGCTGAGCTTCAAGACCTCTGCACATGCGTGTGTGTGTTGGGGGTGGGGTGTGCATGAGAGAGAGTGAGGAAGAAGAAGAAAGAAAGAGTGAAAAGCTCTATTTAGACATCTACCTCTATTACAGAGGACACCGAAATAACAGCCTTTTAATTTTAGCTGATCAGACGATTTCCTGGTCAAGGCGCAGCCCCTTGAAAGCCATTTCAGGGTTCTTTAAGCGTGACCGGAAGGGTGACTTTATGGAGACAGGTTTGCATTTTCCCACTGGCTGCTGCTCTGATGTATGGGACCTGAATGCCTCTTGCTGCCCTTGCCTCTGAAACTGCCTTGGGCCTGCCTCATCTGCATCATGAGTATGGCATGCTTTGATTAGGCTCCCCTTCAGTTGACCATTTCTTGACTCTTGATTAGAACTGGGATCTAGAATCTATCAACCTAATGCATGCCTTGACTATGATTTAATGTACTCTCACTTGCCCTGCATGCTACACCCAACATGCTGGCGCCATAGTGGTTTTTGCTCAAAGGTGGATACAAGTCTTGACTGGCCGGCCCATTGGTTACCTTTTGCGGTTCCGAGTTCTGGATTCTTTGGCCTTCTTTCGGCTGTAGACTGAAATTGCCACATCCCAAGCATGCCTAACCAGCTTGAAAGGATAGCATGTCTGCAGCATGCACCCTCCAGCAACAAGTGCAGGCAGTCTCCTTAATTATACTCTCGGTCTGACTGAGTGTACTTGAGCCAACAAAAAGCTAAAGGTGTCTCTTAGGTTCATGGTTGCATTTGTGCAACCATGAATTGGCCATCCTGTCTCCTGTGATTTCTTAGACCTCTGATTATGGCCTGCTTGCCTGTGTGTTACTCATCGGTGGAAACCCATAGCTCTCAGGGATGAATGTAATGGTTTTTGAACTCAGCCCAGGGCAGAGTGAAGGGCAGGCCAGGCAGTTCCATCAGTCCTCTCGTCTGTTTTTAGGCCTGGTGGAGCCAGTGAACGTGGTGGACAATGGCGATGGCACACACACAGTGACCTACACCCCATCCCAGGAGGGCCCTTACATGGTCTCTGTTAAGTACGCGGACGAAGAGATCCCGCGTAGGTAAGCTCCTGACCCTTAGAGAAGGGGTCCAAGTCAATTTCAAAACCTCCTGTCTCATGATTAGCTCTGCTCTGGTGGCCTACCCATCTGTTTATCTACCCATGTATCTATCCATCTAGCTATCCTATCCATTCATCTATCCGTGTACCCATCTATCTATCCATCCATCATCCACCCATCCGTGTATCCATCTGTGTATCTATCCATATATCCATCTACCCATCCATTTGTCTATCCATGTATCCATCCATCCACACATCCATCTATCCAAGTATCCATCCATCCAGTCAGCATCGCTAAAAACCTGCATGCCCTACACAAGCGTTAAAAATACACTAGCCTTGTGTCTCCTTCTCTCTTGGTGCTCCCTTACATTTGTTCCTTTCAGCCACCTTTAACGTAAAGATGAAATTAAGAAGTGCATTAGTTCATTAAAGTCTTCTTTCTGGTGACCGTGCAACTTGTTTTCTAATCAGGGCAAAGATTTTTTTACTTTTTTACTAATTGAGAATTTGGTTGACAATAGCATTCTCAAGAGATGTTGTTCATATTAATATAAAGCATGTTATATAAGTTCTTTATCTCTCAGAACAGTCTACAAAGAATTTTTTTTAGCATACTTAAAATTTGAAATTTCACCTATACTCCTAATATATATATTTTACATAAAGCTCTAGCTCTGTGGAAATGTATAAATCATAAGTTACATTTGTAGTATTATTAATGCTTGATTAATAGGTTTTGAATCATCTAAAACACACTAAAATATATAAGAGGACAGGATAATATTGAAAGCATCAGTTTTAATATTTTTTCTTTCCATTTTGGTGACCATTGTGTTAGCAAAACAAAAGTGGGTTATATGTGTTTAACCCCATGTTTCCCAAAATATTATGGATATTAGTTGGTGTCCCATGGAATTCAGTAAGGGAAAGCTGATTTGCTATATGATGGTTACATGGTTGTAAATTTCTCTGGATTTAAGGCTCTTGAGTCCTAAATGCTGTAGAAATCCTGCCACTCAATCCCAGTCTTTTTGTGTGAGAGAGGTCAGATGTAGCTGGACTGAAGTGTGTCTGTACTGACTTGGGATGTGCATGTGTCTGTCAAGTCCCTTTAAGGTCAAGGTCCTTCCCACATACGATGCCAGCAAAGTGACCGCCAGTGGCCCTGGCCTCAGTACCTACGGTGTGCCTGCCAGCCTGCCTGTGGAGTTTGCCATTGATGCCAGAGATGCTGGGGAAGGCCTGCTTGCTGTTCAGATAACGGTAATTTTGAGTGATTTTTCTGGAGCCAGACTGCATTAGTAAGATCTCATTTCTCAGTCAGGGATAAGAATCAGATTTTAACAACCAATTCCCGATCTCACGAAAATGTTTGTCAGATTTCCCCACTGGAGAGTCAGTAATTGTGCAGGGAACAAACATGCTCGCCTGAGGAATCTAAGGGGGTTAACTCCAGGCACCACTTTTTGGTGAATCTCGTGTATTTTGCTCCCTAGTATAACTGCTCCTACATTTAAAATTTTTGAATGTTTAAAATTGCTCTTTGGATTAGTTAGGACTAAGTTCTGCTGTATATCACAGTAAACCCCTAAATAACAGTGGCTAAACACATTTACAGTTCTCTCTTGTTAGAGAGGTTTGGAGGCCAGGTAAAGTCCCTGTGTGCTGCGTGACTTAGGAAGGAAGTAGGCTCCACCTCTCTGCTCCTCTGTTCTAGCATGTGGCTTCTGTCCCTGAGTTCTCCTCATGAACCTTGAGGCTGCTGGTGTGCTGGCCATCCAACCCACTTGGCAAGCAAGAAGGAGGAAGAGAGGCAGAAGGGACCTTCCAACTCAATCAGCTCTCTTAAGCAGCCCAATTAGAAGTCCCTCCTAAGACTTTCACCTTCTTCTTGTGTACTGGAAGTTTGTCACGAGTCATGGCTGTACCTTGTGGCCAAGGATACTAGGAAGTGGCATCTCATGTTCTGGGAACAGCACACCTAGCTAAGAATTAGGGTCCCGTTAGTAAAGAGAGAAGAGGGAGTGAAGGTGATGGTGTGCATGCAGGAGCCTCTGCCCCCTTGTCTCCCTACATTTCAGTGGATTTGGAGATAGAACTATCTGTTCCTTTGACAGAAAAGTCACTAAAATTATTCATGTCCATCACAGTGTTAAAAGACCTGTGACCCTCTGCTTCCCACCACTCCCAAAATGGATTAAACCAGAAATTCTTTCCCCACATTAATTAATGTGTCAAGGTTTTTCTTAAATGGTTAGATGACAACATCCTAAATAGCATTTCTCTGTGATCCACAGGACCAAGAGGGGAAACCCAAAAGAGCCATTGTCCACGATAATAAAGATGGCACATATGCCGTCACTTACATCCCGGACAAGACTGGACGGTATATGATTGGGGTCACCTACGGTGGGGATGACATCCCATTGTCTCCCTACCGCATCCGGGCCACACAGACGGGTGATGCCAGCAAGTGCCTGGCCACGGGTGAGTGCAGCTCAAGGACTTGGGCATCACAAAGCCAGCGCATGCCGTCTCATCCCTGTGTGATCAGGGCAAGATGCTCAGCTATTCTCAGCCTCAGTCAGACTTAGATGGAAGGCCTTTCTGGAAAACGTTTAAGTTCACGAAGTTTTTCCAAGGATCAGAGACTTTCATAGGGCTATTACAGAGGGATCAGATGAGGTCATACTTGAGAAGTGGTTAGCACAGTGCCTGGCACGTAGAAACTATTATAATTACTTTCAAAGTGGGTGATTTGTTGAGATTTCAACTGTCATGGCAGCTCTCATAAAAAATATCAAATGTACGCCTTTCATGAGTAGATGGTTTAGTTTTAGAGATTTACTCAAGAGCATTTCAAGCCAGCACTAGAGAAACCCATTAGAGAACCTAGGTTTTTCCTCAGTACTCAGGACTAGTTAATATAACTAGTTTATAACTGTTTGAGTGTCTTGGGAATTTTCTAGGAATATTTGAGCATCATAGTTCCTTCCGTTTCTAAGACACAACCATTTGAATATCATAGACAACTCTGATGCTGCTTCAAGCAGATTTCAAACCATGAATCCTTTCTCTGAAAGGAAACAGATTTGCTTCTCTTTAAATAAAACTTTAACAGAGGTCCACCCTGGATGTTTCCTGTTTCTCTCATCTTATTCTGAATGGAGAAATGCTTTTGGCTTTTAGGTTATAAAAGCCAAACCTTTGGCAAGGTTATAAATTGTTCATATTGGCTCAGCACCCACCACAAAATTGAGAAATTCTCTAACACTGGCTAGTCTGCCCCCTGTTAGGTCTGTGCTGTTCCAGGGACAGCTGGATTGTGTTTTGGTAATCTGTTGTTGTTGCTCAGTCGCTAAGTTGTGTCCGACTCTTTTCAACCCCATGGACTGCAGACGCCAGGCTTCTCTGACCTTCACTATCTCCTGGAGTTTGCTCAGATTCATGTGCACTGAGTCGGTGATACCATCCAACCGTCTCATCCTCTGTCACCCCCTTCTCTTCTTTCCCTCAGTCTTTCCCAGCATCAGGGTCTTTTCCATTGAGTTGGCCCTTCGCATCAGGTGGCCAAAGTATTGGAGCTTCAACTTTAGCATCAGTCCTTCCAATGAATATTCAGGATTGATTTCCCCTTAGGATTGCCTTGCTTGATCTTCTTGCTGTTTAAGGGACTCCCAAGAGGTAGGGACTTCCTCCTGGCTTTCCAGGCTCTTCTGCTTCTCCCAGCTGAGGCAGGAGACTGCTCAGCCTGGGGTCTCATTTGGCCCCTCCTCTTAGTCTGTCATTCAGGGCCAGACTGTCATCTTCCCTCTACTGCTCACTGTCTCAGTATGCTCTTATCACTCCCTGCCGCTTCCACACACTTTGGTTTCTTTCTCCAGCGTGCTTCTTGCACTCCCTGATCTGTGGATCATCAGTAAAGGGGTGCCATAGATGAGGGGAGGCAGACACTGGTCATCATTTGGAGGCAAAGGTTGTGAGTCTTCCTTAGCCTAGAGTGCCCATCCTTCAGAATGCCCTTTCTCAAGAATGCCTCTGTCAGTGGGGCAACCCTGGGATGTATCTTTAAACTTTCACCTAGGAGGCTTCTCTGAAGAACAGCCATTGACTGCTTTTTGTTGTTGCACCATGCCGCTCTTGGGGTCTTAGTTCCCCAAACAGGGATGGAACCCACGTCCTGGGCAGTGAACGTGAGGAATCCTAACCACTGGACTGCTAGGGGATTCCTGGTTATTATATTATTATTTTGTGTGTGACTTAGTCCTCCCTCGGTGTTTCCACTGCAGACTGAACTGTCATTCTTTGTGTCCACCTGCCTCCATCGGCCCAGTTAGATTTTGAGCATCTAGAGAGCTGAGACTGTGGTGTGCTCCCCTTTGTATGTATCTGGCACTTAAATGCCCAGTATGTGTTTGCTGATGAAAGTCAACCTTCATGCCCATACCCTGGAATGCCAGCAAAGCAGGTTTAGCATACTCAGAACTCACAGATGTTCCTTATTTAGTTAATAAGTGATGGATAGAATGCTCTCTGGAGAAGCATCTTCTCTCTAGGGCATTTCTAGGTCATCCCTCTGCACAGCAGCAGCTGAGGGTCTGACGTTCGTTCAAAGATACAACAAAGGTGTGCGGTTTGTTCTTGGGCCTCTACGGCAGATGTCTGTGGTTTAAACTCCCATACTTTCCTCTTAAACTTTTCTCCAGGGCCTGGAATCGCCTCTACTGTGAAAACCGGCGAGGAAGTGGGCTTTGTGGTCGATGCCAAGACCGCCGGGAAGGGCAAAGTGACCTGCACAGTTTTGACCCCAGACGGCACCGAGGCTGAGGCCGATGTCATCGAGAATGAGGACGGCACCTATGACATCTTCTACACAGCTGCCAAGCCGGGCACCTACGTCATCTATGTGCGCTTTGGTGGCGTCGACATTCCCAACAGTCCCTTCACTGTCATGGTAAGGAAACTCCCTTCTCTAGAGCATGCAGTTGTTAGCACAGACAGTAACAGCTGCTGATTGTTAAACCCCAACTGAGACTTCCTGGGCCAGTTTTTTTTTTTCTGTTAAAAAAATCTCCTTAAGCAATCAGGACCTTGCAATAATCTCTAGAGACCCAGGGACACTTTGTCTCTAAGTGGTTTTAAGGAATCATATTGTCAATCAAAGTATCCATCATGCTACTGGGTCTTAGGCCATGTTGTGGCCTAAGCCCAGTTCAGAAAAATTACACTTTGACCCAAAAAATGTCCATAAGTAAAACATTACAGTTTTTCCTTCTGCTGGTTCTTCCTCCTCCCTTCTCCCCTGGAGGAGAGAGGCTCCCATGCTCTTGATATTAGAGACTTGTCTCTCATGTCCGAGGACTCAAAGTACCTCCAGTTGTGTTTTGGAAAGATTCAGAACTTTGATGATGAGAGGGAAATAGCTTGTCTTTTGAAGCTGGGAACATCTGCAATAAAAGGAAGGCATTATGCAAATCCTCTGGGCCAGAGAATGGCTAGACCCTTTAATTTTCAAGTCTCAGTGACATTTAGATCTTCCTTTGATTACCTAGGTTCTTACACCAGGAAAAGGGGTTAGAAACCTTAGGAGCAGTCCTTCATTTCACCCCTAAAACGAAGCATTGTTGGCCCTGTTACAAATGCCACATAGGAGCAGGGAGCAGACTGAAGTCTGCTGAACTCAGACTGCCTGCTCGGCACTGTCGCTGAGCACTGTCCTAACTGACGTCCTTTGATGTAACAGGAGCAGACCACAAGGTTCACAGACCTTGGTGGTCTGGCCCTGTGCATGGCCTGCAAAGCTCCTTCTAATGATTTAACTTTACACAGCAACAGAGAAGGGCGTGAAGACCATCGCAGCAGAAGGTCACGTCTGTCTCCCACTCTATACACAGCTGTACCTTTATTCTTTTCCATAGATGTTTGCTTATCTGTAAACATTGTGCCCGAGACCTGGAGCCCTGTTATGTCTCAAGGATGGAGATTCTTGTCAGCGTTTGACACTGTTGACTTGGGAGTGTTTTTCTCCTTCAGGAGAGAAAGAGATGCAGCTAGAGAGTTTATGTCCTAATTTACAGAGAAGTCCCAGTTGTAGCTTTAAGGATCTGTTTTAGCCCACAGGAGTCTTTTCTGGTTGGTTAGATTGGGCAGAGGTTGCCATCCTACTGGAGTAATGTGCTGGGGATTAGAGACCACATTTAGAGGGTGGGAATGAGAAAATCTGGAAGAGAACACCAAGGACCATTCTAGCAGATGAGTCAGAAACCTGAAGTGGGGGCTGCCAAACTCTTTAGGAATGAATGTCTCTTCAGCCCTGGGATGCATACAAAGCAAGACTGCTTTGTGTAAATGCTCCCCTCCTCGCCCAGCGACTGCCAAAGGCAGAAGGGGGTGACACTCAGGGCACAGATTTAGGTCTTCATTCTTTGAACTTGCTCCAGCCTTTCCTGGCTGGGGTGACTTTTTGTTAATTGGCCTCTTGTGGGTAGTTTCCCTGCCTCCCCCTATAGGCCTGGGGCCAAAGGGACATGAACATCCAGTACTTCCTTTGTAGCCAATGTGTGCGGGAGTCCCAGCAGGCTGGTTCATTTACATACATCACATGGGTGCGCACAGCAAGGCATGGGTTTTGCAGCTTCTCTGCCTGTTGCCATTGAGGAGTCATTGATCAAAGGCTATAGCATAGCCATTGAAAGATCTTACTGGCTGAGGTGTCCTGGACTCGCCTCCAATCTGAGACAGTCCGGGAATTGGGGAATAGGGCTGTTTCAAATGTTGAAGTTTACCAAGCTGCCTTTGTAAGTGAAGCACCTTTCTGAAATGCCAGAATTCACAGGAAAGACCAAACTTGGGCACAGAAGTTTTCCTCCATAGGGGAGGATTTCTAGTTCTTATATTTTTATTTATGTTTTGGCTGTACCGTGTGGCATGTGGTCTTCGTTCCCTGACCAGAGATGGAACCTGTGGCCCATGCAGTGGAAGCATAGAGTCTTAATCACTGGACCACCAGGGAGGTATCGACGCATACCAAGTAACAAGAGACCCCTTTCCTAATCTCATGCTGCAGGGGTGGCCAGTGTTAGGTTTTTTTTTTAAAACTTGTACAAGAAACGTATCAGTTTCGGGATTTTCCTGGCGGTCCAGAGGTTAAGACTTCATCCTTCCAATGCAGGGGCCACAGGTTCAACCCCTGGTCAGGGAACTAAGATCCCACATGCCATGTGGCATGGCTAAATTAACAACACCACCAAGAATACGTCAGGGACTTCCCTGATGATCCAGTAGTTAAGATGCTGTGCTTCCAATGCAGGGGCTATGGGTTTGAACTCTGGCCAAGGTACTAAGATCCCACATGCTGCATGGCCAAATAAATAATTTTTAAAAATAAATGGCAAAATATTAAAAACAACACATCAGGTTACACCGTGCACATTGCTTTGCATTTTGCTTCCTTCACTCAATGTGCTGTAAATGCCCTTCTATATTAATTGATCAGACTTGATCACCTTTTCAGAGTGGCTACACTGGGGTCCGCTGTGCACACTTACATAATTTCCTTAACCAGCTCCCTTACAGAGGGACATGTGGGTTGTTTCAGCCTCTCCCAACAATGAATAGCACCAGTAAAATCCCTTGCATACATCACATACCTATGGACTCTCCCGCTAGTTCTGCTTCCTAGAAGCGGCGTCATGGGTCCAGGGGGCAGGTGGATATGAAATTTGAAGAGAGGAGGCCAGCTGGCTGGCCATAAAGGGAGGGAAGAATATGGGCTCCCGCTGCAGTGAGTGGGTCCCTGCTGGGCAGAATAGATGGGGGTGGAGGGGAGACCTTAGGTGGTAGAATCTACTGAGTAGTGATGTCCCTCCAGTGTGATTCCCAACTAACTTGCATTTGCCACTGACCAGGCCACAGATGGGGAAGTCGCAGCTGTGAAGGAAGTACCGGTAAATGCATGTCCCCCTGGATTCAGGCCCTGGGTACACTTTTGGTTTTTGTTTTTACGTTTTCCCTTTTCCACGTCTGTGTTTACTCACCCTTCATTTTAGAAAAGCTACAGCCTGCTTTTGGGGGACTGCTTAAGCCCTCTGGGTGTCCTGGTCATTGGTTTGTCCCCACTGATCAGCCCATCACCATGACCCCCGCTTTCTCTCTAATGAGACCCACCCGTGTCATCGTCTGCGCTCCACGAATCGCCCGCACCCATGTCTGTGATCACGCTCGGTGTAGTTGGTCTCCACATTTAAAGAGAAAGACGGACAGCTGTTCTCAGCCCCCCTGCTGACTCTCAAAGCCGCCACTTGCACATCTGGTTTCTGTTCAGGGAGAAAGCCACTGCTGCTCCTTTCTGCCACTTAAAATGCACCTTCTTTTCCAGGCCACCAGCAACTAAACCTTTCCAGGTGGAACCTCTTGGGACTCACAGACATTGCTGTCTCTCACTTTTCCACTTTCCTCATGGGCACTGCTGGGAATTTCACAACCAAACAGCCTAGGAATTTTTAGCAATTGGTCAGCATGACTCCTCCAATCCCTCAGGTGCTGTCCACTCTGGCCCCAGAGCCAGTTAGCAAAGCCCACAATGCATGGGCAGCCATATCCTTGAATCCTGGCTGGACGAGCTTGCAAAATTCCCAGTTGCTTTGACCCGCCCCCTGCAGCTTCCTCAGCCCACACTGGGGAGGTGTTGTCCACTTTACCCAGTGACCGCTACTTCCTGTTTCTAGGTAACAGAAGAGGCCTATGTCCCAGTGAGCAACATGAACGGCCTGGGATTTAAGCCTTTCGACTTGGTCATTCCATTTGCAGTCAGGAAAGGAGAAATCACCGGTAAGCGCTATTGGGAAAGCCCTCTTGTCCTCACCGGCTCTCACTAGCTATCCATACGGTACCCAGGGGCTGGTTCCACCTGTTCCCCAGACCTGGGTTCAGAACCCAGCATCCCTGGCTGTAGGGAGTCGGTCCATGAGCCCCTGAGATCACAGAATGTTCTGTGTGTTTCTGAAGAGCGGGTTCATTTATAACTTGCATGCTGAAGAAAGGGCCAGAAATTGTCTATAGGGGGAGAGCCATTGTGTTGATATCTCTCTCGATTGTCAGGTTCCTCTTCCCCGGCCTGTTCCTGCCTTTTCTTCCTCTTCCACTCTTCCAGATGTGACATTGTCCCTGAGGTCTGCTGTGTAAGAGTTACTTTTCCTTGCCTTCTTTCATTGCCTGCTTCTCTCTGACTTGATGCTTTACTGATCTGATTGGTCTCGTGGTCTTCTCAAGTCCTGTTTAAGCTTCTAATGGCTGTCAGTTCAAAAGACGATTTGCTTGTGAGTTGCCTCCTGCATTTTGTAGAAACATAAGAGAACAGAATGAAGGCAGGTGTGTCTCTGCTTCCTGTTATGGAGCTTGGTGTTTTACGCAGCAGTAAGTGTTCTTGAGTCTGAGAACCTTTGTTGTGAAGGCCACCTGTGCCTCTGTGCTCGGCTCCTCCAGGGACAGTCTTTGGTGGGGTCACCGCCCTGTCTCCTGTGCTCCAACAGGAGAGGTCCACATGCCTTCCGGGAAGACGGCCACGCCCGAGATTGTGGACAACAAGGACGGCACAGTCACTGTCAGATACGCCCCCACGGAGGTTGGCCTCCACGAGATGCACATCAAGTACATGGGCAGCCACATTCCTGGTGAGTCGGGTTCCGTGCCGCTGCCGCGCGGCCCCGCAAAACTGCAGGAGTCAGGGCGGAAACACCCGGGAGGTTGTCTTCAGTCATTCAGTCAGATGCCGTGCGGTTCTTGGTGGCAGATTTGCGGATGCAGTGTGGGCCTCCCTGCAGAACCAAGCAGCCTGTGACCCCAGCAGATCCGGCTAACTGCCAGCAGGGACAATGCGGCTGAGTGTCCTGGGTCACAGTGCAGGCCCTTCGGTCTGGGATTGTCTGTCTTTGTCACTGTGCCTAGCATGGCCAAGGGATGAAGCAGGGAGAAAAAATGTGAGACTTGTCGAGGGACTTTCCAGCCTGGCCTGCAGAGCCTGAAGCAGCATCAGGGTTTGGGACAGGAGAAGAGGTTGTGAGAAGAGGATGTGTTGTTTTATTGTCACTCTGCCCTTGACAAGGAAAGCCAGCTCACATTTCACCTCCATCTGGTGGCACATGTGTGCTTGTGCTCAGCTGCGTCCGGATTTTTGTGACGTGTTGGACTGTAACCAACCAGGCTCCTCTGTCCGTGAGGATTTTCCAAGCAAGAATACTGGAGTGGTTAGCCATGCCCTCCTCCAGGAGATCTTCCCAACCCAGGGATGGAACCTCCTGCATCTCCTGCACTGCAGGCGGATTCTTTACCACTGAGCCACTGGGGAAGCCCAGCACAGTGTTACTTTCTTTTTCTTTAAATTGTTTAAATAGTTCTTTATTTTTTAGTGTAATATTTTAAGTATGTAACCTAGCCAGATAATTTAAAAATGATGTGGAGGAAGGTTTCTTTCCCACCCATATCCCCTATCTGCCCTCTCCTTGAACCCTATCATTACTGATTTTTTACGTTAGATTTCCAAATAAGTTTTAAGACCCTTCGAGAGACGGGAATACAGATTTTTAATCCCCCTTTGTTTGTTTTGTAAACAGTAGCGTTCACTGCTCATTATTTCGACCTTACTCTTGTCATCTAATGTTATAACCTGGAGAGCTTTGTACGTCTGAATACAGTAGACTGTGTTCACAGTGTCTCACCGCTCAGATGGACATCACGTGTGCACTGTTTGTCCGTGAGACAGGGTTCTTCCCTGCCTTTTGCGACCACTGGTCCTGCTGCAGTGAATAGCCTTTCACATCCATCCTCTCACACCTACAGGGTGTATCTGAGAGTTTCGTTTTCAGGGGAGAAATCGCAGGATGCAATCACAGCCATCTGCTTGACAGGTCTCAGCAAAGCACCCTTCACCCAGCCTCCTCCTGTCCACACATCCACCCACCATGTCACAGAGCACCTGGTTTTCCACCAATTTGCCAGTGGAATATGCCATCAAATTTCTAGATCTTCGCCAAATGGATAGTTGGGAAACACTATTGCTTTGTTTGCATTTCTCCTATGAGTGACCTTGAGCAACTTTCTATATCGCTAAGTACTGTATCTGTTTCTTTTTCTTTGAACTAGACATTTGTATCCTTGGCTCAATTTTTCTGTTCAATTATTGACCTTTGTCATATCAGTTTCTGAGGGCAATTTAAATATTGGAGAGATTAGCCCTTTGTGATAGGAGTTGCAAATATTTCTCCCAATTTGATGTTTGATTTAGTTTATGTGTAAGGATAATATTTGTTCAAAGGAACAGTATATTTACCTGCTTCTATTTAAATATTCTAAAGATGCAGATACAGAAAAAGTGAAAAAATGTCTTTCTACCATATTCTTTCTGCTTCCACAACTGTCTCTCTATACCAACAAATACACATGCGATTTTGTCCTATTTTGGACTGGGATAATGGTATTAATATTACATAAGGATCTATTATAATGGGTATGTATTACTATATGGACTATAGCCCGCCAGGCTCCTCTGTCCATGAGATTCTCCAGGCAAGAATACTGGAGTGGATTGCCATGCCCTCCTCCAGGGGATCTTCCTGCCCCAGGAATCGAATCCAAGTCTCTTATGACTCCTGCATTGGCAGGCAGGTTCTTTACCACTAGCGCCATATTACTATATAGGGTGTTATTATATAGATATTATAGCAGGTATTAATACTATACATGGTATTACTATAATGAGATATGATATTAATATTATATAGCGATTATCCTATTTATTTTTTTTATTTATTATTTATTTTATTATTCTTCTACTTTTACCAAGTATTTAATTAATCATAATTAGCCAAAGCATAAAAGAATAAAAATTTCCCATTTAAAAGTCTTTCCTTGGGACTTCCCTGGTAGCCCAGTGGCTAAGACGCCACACTCCCAGTGCAGGGGGTCCAGGTTTGATCCCTGGTCAGGGAACTAGATCCCACATGCCACAACTAAGGGTTTATATGCTTTGCAGCTAAGACCCAGTGCATCCAAATAAATAGATATTAAAAAATAAAATAAAATAAAAGTCTTTCCTTCTCCAGCATACCAAAAAAAGGACACAAGTTTTAGGAAGAATTGTTAAATTTTAATTTTTCCCCTTTTGCTAGTTCCCTACCTTGATCTGGTTAATATTAAAATACTAAAAAAACCCAGTCATCTTTCAACTTGGTGAACAAGTATTTTCATTGCAAGTGAAGTATGTCTTATAAAAGATTAAACAGTAGTAAAAACACCTTTTTCTCTTTTTAATGCAACACATGTGGATAATCTCTTGAGTTAGTATACATAGATCTCCCTCATTATTTTTAATGACCTACAAGTCCAGTGTTTATTTAACCAACCCCCCATCATTGGACTGTGGCATCTTGTCCTAATTTACATCTGACCACTTTGAAAATGGAAGTCCTTGTGCAGGGTTGGGGGTTGGAGTAGGTGGGCCAGAGGACCACAGTGAGATGGATTCCTGGGGCTGAACGCACAAATTTTGAAAGCCAGAAGCAAATGTCCTTCCCAAAGGCCCTCCCAGTCACGTTCCATGCAGTGGGGGTCATTCCCACCCTGTGGAGCTGTTCCCTCCAGCTCAGGACTGTTCGTCTCGTGTGATCACAGAAGGGTCCACAGTGAGGAGCCCCGCCTTGGTGTCCTAGGATGGAGCCCCGCAGTTTCCTCTTGCTTCTGCTCTGCTCAGGACATGCCTTCCCCTGCTGTTAGGTGAATCATCCTTCATGAGTTCCAACACTGTGTGTGTTCTTTGCAAACCCAGAGAGCCCCCTCCAGTTCTACGTGAACTACCCCAACAGTGGGAGCGTGTCTGCGTACGGCCCCGGCCTGGTGTACGGAGTGGCCAACAAAACCGCCACCTTCACCATCGTCACCGAAGACGCCGGAGAAGGTACTGTAGTTCTGGGCTATCAGAGAGTTTAGGGAATGCAATTCCACGGAAGCCTTTAAAAATAAGACTCCTGAATGGTAGCATCTATCTTGTCTTTTCTCTCATATGAATCTCTTATTAGAGCTCCTCTGTCTTTCACCCGAAACTGAAATTTTAAAGTCCTTTATGTTCTGATTAAAGTCACAGTCATACTATGAAGTGTTGTTGGTGACTCGCCTGAAATTTAAGTGTATTTCATTAGATACCATTTTTCTTTTTTTGTACCTATACATGTATCCCCAGGGCCACGTGAATGATGTAGCAGTTTATTCTAGATAAAGCTCTATGCCTGTGCTCTCTGTCACCACAGACATTTCTCATGTGTGGTTCCAATGGGATCTTCTTGGTGGCATCAGCCAACCAGCAGTGAGTCTGTGTGTGACACTGTCTCCTGTATGTGTGATTGGCCTGTGGGGTTCCATCCCTTCCTCGTCCCACACATCTGGAAGAACAGAACCTCTGGGTCACTTGCAGGAAGAATTCAGAGGGTGGAGTGTCCTCCCTGTGACACTTACACTGTGTGTCAATCACTTTATTCTGACCTACGTGCCTTGCCTGTGGCTTCCATGGCTTGTGTCTGTCTGTCTGTCCTGGCATCAGGGCTGTTCCAGATGAGTGATGATCCACTTTAAAACAAAGAAACCCTATCCCTGATGGTCTCTCCCTCTCCTCCCATTCACAGGTGGCCTGGACTTGGCTATCGAGGGACCCTCAAAGGCCGAAATCAGCTGTATTGACAACAAAGATGGGACGTGCACGGTGACTTACCTGCCCACCTTGCCGGGCGACTACAGCATCCTGGTCAAGTACAATGACAAACACATCCCTGGCAGCCCCTTCACAGCCAAGATCACAGGTAGAGTCGCCTGGCTTCCTGGAGGCTCTGCTCCGATAAGGACCTCTCCCCTCAGACCTGGAGCAGCAGGCTAGGCATAAGTCTGAGATTAAGTCTCACAGCAACTCCCTGGGAACAAACTAGGGGTGCAAGGCCAGCACTGGATGGGCTAAATTCCTCCTTCAGCTGGCAATCCCAGGAAAAGCAAGCGCACCATATTTCAGGCACTTATTTGTTCCAGTCTGACTTCAGGGTCCAAAAAAGAAGCCCTCAAAGAGAGGCATTCAAACAATATGTATTGCATGAGTGAATGAGCTCAAAGATGCCCATCAACGTCACTCCTAGATAGATTTTTGTCTCCCTTTTAATGATGGGGAAACTGAGGGTTGGAAAGACAGCGGCTCAGCTAGGTTCATGGGTATTCTGGGATTCAGGTGGAGATTATCTGACTCAGAGCTCTGCTCCTGACTCCCATTGTGCTGTGTGTTTGAATCCTGCTCTCAGTGGGATATAAACATGGTCTGTGTGGACCCAGGTCTCTAGTTCCTGCCAGCTACTAGTCTTCCCAGTAACCAGGCATAAGTAGCAATCATTCTTTCTTGGTTAGGTCTAATCATTGTCTGGGGCACTTTTTTTTTTTCCACTTAACTTTGCTTAACTAATTCTTGCCTATCCACCTGTAAATGGTGTGTGATATGAGGGCTCTGGAGAGTCAGGGTGACCATGTGTAACCGAGCTGTGTTGGGGTGGTGTTTCCCAGACGACAGCAGACGGTGCTCTCAGGTGAAGCTGGGCTCAGCCGCCGACTTCTTGCTTGACATCAGCGAGACTGACCTCAGCACCTTGACGGCCAGCATCAAGGCCCCGTCCGGTCGTGACGAGCCTTGTCTCCTGAAGAGGCTGCCCAACAATCACATCGGTGAGCCCAGGTTGCCATCTTGAGTGGGAGCTGGGGATTCCCACCATGTCGAGGATCCCAGCCATTGCATGGGAGATTGGTAGCATCCTGAAATATGATGTGATAAACCCGCTGGGTCACATGCATGGTCAGAATCCAAACACTTCCACCTTGGAATGTTGACAACCCTCTTGGACATTGCTAGAAAGTAAAGAAAGAAGTCCTGTTTCCATTCTTTCAAGCTTGTCTCCCTTCTGCTTCCTCCCCTTTACTTCACCCTCCCACCCACAAACCCCAATTTGTGCTCCGGTCCAGGCATCTCCTTCATTCCCCGGGAGGTGGGTGAACACCTGGTCAGCATCAAGAAGAACGGCAACCACGTGGCCAACAGCCCCGTATCCATCATGGTGGTCCAGTCGGAGATTGGGGATGCCCGCAGAGCCAAAGTCTATGGCCGTGGCCTGTCAGAAGGCCGGACTTTCGAGATGTCTGACTTCATTGTGGACACGAGAGATGCAGGTGTGTATGGGGGTGGACCCAGGGGAAGAGGCCCAGTCCTTTGGAACTGGCTTCTTTTGCTCAGATTGTTTTGCCTTTTTATCCTGCCAGCTTTCTTTTCTTTCTAAGCATCCTTCAAGCTATCGATCTTTAGACATGGTTATCATTGCAGCCCAGGGTTAGGCGTGAGCTGCTTCATTATCGATACTCCCACCATTGTTCTCAGCTTCCCAGGGTCTCCTTGCCTCATCCTAAGCTAAGAATGTTGGGCCAGCTGGCCCAAGGTCATGTTTAGCTGAGCAGGACTTTCAAGGAAATGAGGAGTTTCTTCCTGTTTGCTCTTGGATGGTCTGGATTAGCTTGGCGTGCTCCAAGCTACTCCACCTTCCAGAGTCATGATCTTCTGCCTTCGTGAGTGAAGGACTGCTTCACTGACTTCTGGACAAAGTCACATTCCCCAGGGAAGGAGCTGGAGAATTTCTGGTCCTGATAGGCTGATGTTCTCTGTTGATTCCTCAAGTTCTTAAAGCTTTAAATCTGCTGTCTTAGTGGGTCCCTGGCAGGACAGCCAAGGCATCTAGGAGCAGTTAGAAATGTCAAATTCTCAGGCCTGCAGCTGGTAATAAACCTCCAGGCAGTGCATGCCTTTCTTGGAGGCATAGGGGGAATGTATCTTCCCCAGGTGGTCGGTGGGATGTTAGTAGAGAGCCTTGAGAAAAAGGTATGGTCAAGGCCATATTCAGCCAGGTTATTTATTTCAGTGCAGAAACCTGTAGTTGACTCTTCTGCCCAGGGCTGTCCCACAGGGCCACTGTTACTGTCTTTTCTGTTGTCTGGAGCATTTGCAGGGGTGGAGGTCCTTTATGCTCCCCTTGGTGATGAGTTGCTGTCACAGCGGCCCCGGGCAACTGTGTTGCAGGTTACGGAGGCATCTCCTTGGCGGTGGAAGGCCCTAGCAAGGTGGACATCCAGACCGAGGACCTGGAGGACGGCACCTGCAAGGTCTCCTACTTCCCCACTGTGCCTGGGGTTTATATCGTCTCCACCAAGTTCGCTGACGAGCACGTGCCTGGTGCGTGTGGTCTCTCTGCTGTCCGCGTCCCTTGCTTGGTTTTCCGTAGACACTGTTTGTGGGCTCTGGGCTGCTCTCAAGGGCCCTCTCGGTTTTTGCAGGGAGCCCGTTCACCGTGAAAATCAGCGGGGAGGGAAGAGTCAAGGAGAGCATCACCCGTACCAGCCGAGCCCCGTCTGTGGCCACTGTTGGCAGCATCTGTGACCTGAACCTGAAAATCCCAGGTGAGCCTGAGGGGCTCGTGGGTCCAGGCAGTGGGCGCTACTGGAATCCAAGTCCGGGCTTGGCCCAGAAGGTACCGTCCGTGTCTGCTATGGGGGACTACTTTTTGAAAGTGAAAGTGAAATCGCTCAGTCGTGTCTGACTCTTTGTGACCCCGTGGACTGTAGCCTACCAGGCTCCTCCATCCATGGGATTTTTCAGGCAAAAATACTGGAGTTGGTTGCCATTTCCTACTTTTTGAATTTAATTTTATTTATTTACTTGTTTTCACAGAGGCCTATCCATGAAAAGTAAATCTATTTACTTATCCTTCTTCCAGGTGAAAATAGCTTTATCACATCCCATGGGGGAAAAATAGATAAGCTTTGAGAATTTACTGTCTGTTAGCTGGACTAACAGTGAGAGAAGTGACCCTACTGATATTCATATTTGCAAAGAGGTGTCAGCCCAGTGACATCTTTCTGATTCCCATTTGTCCCTTTCATTCTTAAAATTGGAATGAGGGCTGGGATGCGAGCCTGGGTGGGTGGCTGGGCCACAGCTAGCCCTTTGCCCAAATTAGCCAGTCAGCAGCCTTAGTCTGTCTGAAATGTGGCCCAGTTTCTTTCTATTAAGCAGTGACTGTGTAAGTCACTTGAGGCTCCTCTGGCATGCGGTGTGTAGAGTTGTAGATTTTATGAGGACAGAAAAACAGTCTTCAGATGAAGCTCACGTTGTGATGAACTTCTGGCTTCTAGATAAAACTCCAGTGTCTCGCATCTTTCCTAACTTGTCCCATGTCCATTTGCTCTGCCTTCGCAGCAATACTTGATGGTTTCTTCCTTTCTGGATGTCGGTAAAAACCTCATTACTGGAGTGTCCAGACTAAGAGACCTTAAAGAGAGATGCATGGATTATTATCATAAAAATTCATGTGCCAGACTTCCCTGGTGGTCTGCTGGTTAAGACTCTAAACTTCCACTGCAGGGAGTATGCGCTGGTTCAATCCCTGGTTGGGGAACTAAGATACTGCATGCCTTACCATGTGGTCAAAAAAAAGAAAGAAAGTTCATGTGTTCAAAACCGGGGGAAGTAAGTGTCACCTGGTATCCCACCGTCCATGGAGACTGTGGTTCATGTTTGAGGTCCAGAGCTGGACCTTGGGTGGCTCCAGCCTCCCAGACAGACAGGTTCCATCTCTGGTCACACTGATGCAGTTCTTGCTCACTATATTGTAGGCATCTTTCCACACTAAAATACACTTCCCCATCATCTTTGATTGGCTGCGTAAGAGTCCATTTCACCTCTAGGTACATACACCATCATTTCAGGTACTCTCATCTCCATCCCTTGACCTCTTTAATCAGTGCCCTGTGACATCTCTCATCACGGTGGACTGATGCCCAGGAATGGGATTGCTGGGCTCACACATTTCAAATGCCGCTATGCCTCAGCAGCCAGTCCTCCAGAAAACATATTGGTGTTTCTCCCTTTCCCCACCGGTACTGAGTAGCACATTCTCACACTGATCAGTCTGATGGAAAGAAAGTTTGCAGCTCCATTTCTCCAGTCACTGGGCAGATGAACTGTGTTTTCATTTCTTCACTTTCCTTATTTGGGGAATTATGTTTCCTGTTCCCTTTATCTGTCTGTGTCTTCTCTTTGTGTGATGAGGACGGTTACCCTTTCTCTAAAGTCTCATCTGACTCTTGACTCCTTCCTCTTTTCAGTGTTCCCTGATGACTCTGGTGGAGACTCACTTTCCCCCTCCTTACCTAAAGCATCCCCTCTCGCCAACTAGAAGGGAGCAGAGGCCCTGCAGACCCAGGCCGTGTGGGGACACCTCCCCTCAACCTCCTTCCTGCATCCTCAGGGCTCAGAGTCATGAGTTGCTACCCGGAACCCGTAGGGCTGCAGGATGCGGTTTTGTGCTGCCCTCGATGATGGCATTACTTGGTCACCTTGCTTGCGGCACGCCTGACTCCACCGTGTCATGCAAGCACAAGTCGCTGGCATGGCTGAGCACGTCGTGTGGAACAGACACAGTCTGCTTCCTAATGCTGGGGACCCAAGGCGCTGTGTTTCTGGAAGCGCAGCCTCTGGTCTTCAGTTTGCTCAAAGCTTTGCTCACGCGTGGTTTTCCCTTTGCCACTGGAACCAACCCAAGTTCACTTTCTCCTCTAAATGCATTTAGACTTGTTACCTAGAAGAAATGCCAGTGCTTCTTGACAGTGCTTTTTGTGTTGTTACCTGTGGAAAAGAGCCCCTGTAAGCATGCCGATAGCCCCATGTCACGTTGGCTTAGAAACATCTGAGCCATCATCGTTGTTATTTACACCCTGTGACTATCAGCTCAGGCTCTGGTTTGATACCTCTGTATGGAATTAACTCTGAGTTACTTCTGACTGAATTAACTCAGCTCCAGCCAGGAGGGCTGTACAGTGCCCCCAGAACGTTCTCTGCACTGAGTGGCCGGAGGGGCCCTGCTCTCTCCATGCTGACCACAAGCACCCGGGGGTTTGAGGGAGACAGGAGGGCAAGCATCCAGCTGGGATGAGAGGAAGCCTGAGCACCCCACACCCCTGGGCTGCACTCACTTTGCCTTCTTCTGCTTGCCCTGCATGTCCTGTTCCACCTCAGGCCCTTGTCCTGACCCTTCTGTTTCTCCCTGCCCCCTTTCAGAAATTGACAGCAGTGACATGTCAGCCCACGTCACCAGCCCCTCTGGCCGCGTGACCGAGGCGGAGATCGTGCCGGTGGGGAAGAACTCGCACTGCGTCCGGTTCGTGCCCCAGGAGATGGGCGTTCACACCGTCAGCGTCAAGTACCGTGGCCAGCACGTCACTGGCAGCCCCTTCCAGTTCACTGTGGGGCCGCTGGGCGAGGGGGGTGCCCACAAGGTCCGGGCAGGCGGCCCTGGCCTGGAGCGAGGAGAAGCCGGAGTTCCGGGTGAGCGTTCTGGGCAGCTTTCTTTTTGTTTGAGAAGACTGAGCTCAGCCTGGCAGCGTGAGCACCCTGTACCCTTCACCCTGTGCTGAAAGGAAGACTTTGTATGTGTGATTCTGACTGGTGGTATGAAGGGGCTTTCTTTAAAACAAGGCTTCCGTGGCTAAAGACATTTGGGAGTTGCTTGCTAATCCAAAACTAAACAAGTGTCTCCCTGAGGGACTTCTTGGAGCCTGTAATTTAAGGGTGAGTGCTGTGAGTGTCTCAGAGAGGATCAGGGTCATGAAACTGTTTGCAGAGCATCTTGCAGGTATGGAACATGCTAGAATTCTTTAAAACTGATGGCAGTGGTCCCTTGCAGTAGTGGTTGCTGGGTGGGAAAATCTGTACAGTCTGCACAATCTCATCTTGTTCTGGCTTGGTTTGCGTGTATTCAAAAGACGCTCTGATGCCATGAACTTTGTGTAGTCACGGATGGTGCTTAGCACACATCTGCAGTGCCCTTGCTTGGGCTCTGCTTGGGATTAGAGAAAGAGGAAAGCGCTGGGAACAAACGAAACCCAGCACCAGGGCTCAGTCACTGACCAGATGTTTCTCTGTCTCAGCGGAGTTCAGCATCTGGACCCGGGAGGCAGGCGCCGGGGGCCTCTCCATTGCCGTGGAGGGCCCCAGTAAGGCCGAGATTACATTCGATGACCATAAAAACGGATCTTGTGGTGTGTCTTATATTGCCCAGGAACCTGGTAGGTACTCAGGGGCCAATGGAGGACATCATCCTTGTTTGGGGATGGTTGGTTGTAAGGAATAGAAACTCGTCAGGCCAGCACCAGTAGAAGAGGAGTTTTTCTGTATGGGCACATGGGCATGTCTCCTAGAAATCCAGTTGTGGTGTATCCTCCAGGCCTTGCAGGGGCAGGAATTCTTGTTCTCCCTGTCTCTTGGCCTCTCTCTTGGCCTCACTCTGTGTGCTGTTGTTCAGCTGGTTCATTGTCCCCACTGAGCAGCCTCTCTTGACCCGCCCTTCACCAGTGGCCGGTGTGTCTGCCCCGGAAGAGGGGCCTCAGCCTCTGAGCTCCCTTGAACAGGGGTTTCAACCTGTCCTGTGCCATGGATTCTTTGGCATCTGGTGAGGGCCCTGGGGACCATCTCAGGAAATATCTTTAAACACATGAAATAAATTTCTTTGGATCATAAAAGAAATCAATTAAAGTATTGTTTTCAAAATCTTTTTAAAGGAAGAGATAAGTAACTTAGCAATATATACAGGTTTTCATGAATACATTAAATCATATGACTCGGTGATGGTCTGTTAACTCCTGTAGTTTCTAAGTGGTAATGAGTATAACTGCTGTGTCAGGATACATATAAAACTGAAAAGTGATTGTTTTTTGGTGACAAAAATCACAATTCTTAATGCACTGTGGTTTCTTGTCAGCATTTCTAGGAGAGGGCAATGCTGAAGTACAGTTAGGGGTTAGTAGAAATAAAGATACAGGTTTCTCCCATCCAAGTTTGGATCTCCTGAGTCCTGCGCACAGACCTTCGTGCAGCAGCCCTGCTGGGTCCAGGTTAAGGGTCCCCGCCCTTCCTCTTTGAACTTTCTTTAGTCATCACTCTGCTTCTACCCCTGTTGTCACAGTTTCTGTCCTACTCTTCATCGTTCAGGATCAATAATGGGATCCTGGCTACATGAAACATTCTTATTCTTAAGTATATAATTTCTGATACAACGCTTGGTCATAAGCCTCTCTTTTGCAAAGAAATTGGGCATACAGGCCAGATGTTGATGTGTGTATGGGCTCACATATACGCAGGCAAAGCACAAAAGACACACTTCAGTGATTTAGTCTTTGAAATTGTTAAACACAGTATCTAAGATGGAAAAAAAATAAAAGAATACGTGCCCTCATTCAACTACAAAAATCGCATTGGCCTGGTGTGAGCCGGGTGACCCTCTCTGAACCAGCCAGTTATACAGCCATGGGCAGGGGGTGCTGTGGGCTGTGCCGGGGGGTCTCTCTTCTCCCAGAACCAGGCAGCTGCTCTGGGACTGCCCTCCCGGGATCTCTGACACTGTGGGACTCTCCTCTGCCCACAGGTAACTACGAGGTCTCCATCAAGTTCAATGACGAGCATATTCCCGAAAGTCCCTATGTGGTGCCGGTGATCGCGCCCTCGGACGACGCCCGTCGCCTCACTGTTCTGAGCCTTCAGGTGAGACGCAAGGAAACATCCATCTCCTTGGCCACAGCCTGACCAGTGAGGCCCTGGACTCCCACGGCCCCTTCAATCTCCGACTCTGTGCCAAGGGCCCCGGCGCATTCTGACCACAGATGCCGCCAGTCGTAGGGGAGCTTTCCCGGGGCAGAGTCACATTTAGGACAGGAGACTGTTGGGGCAAGCAAAAAGCAGCCATGGTCAACAAAACTCCTTAGCATTTGGGAATGAGTTTGTTTTCTAAATATTTATCCAAGAGAAACAAAGAAGGCCTGTTAATCGTTGGTTAAGGGATAAGGAAGGCTTTTAAAACAAAACAAACGCAAAACTAACAGTTCTGTGATGTTCAGCTTGCTATCATTGGCTTCCTTTTCCTCGAGAAAGTCAATTGTGATTTCTTTTACGAGGCTGATTTATTTATAAGTGTGTGCAAGCCACTGTGTTAAGAATTGTATTGGTGTTACTTCCCAGTCCTTGCAACAGCCTGGTGAATAGGTTTTTCTTGACCCTCCTTTTAAAGATAGAAAACCTGAGGTGCAGAGAATATACAGCTCATAGGAGCCAGCTAGAGTGAGGCTCCAGAACCTTGCTCTTAATAGCCGCCACCTTAATGCCAGTCCTGGCATTGTGGCAGGTGGTTACGTAGCCCAACCTATTAGAATGTCAGGAAGTGCAGTTTCTCACCCTGGCTTAAAGAGGGCACACCATTCAAGGTTGCATTAGAGTCTTCAGCAAACTAAGAACATTGGGGATCCCTTTGGGTCTTAGGACACTGAAGATAACTAGCTGTCTGAGTCAGCTATAGCAATTTGGCTGTGAAATAATACCAGAATCCCAAAAGATGATTTCTGGTTAAACGGATTTCTCTAGAACCATCGGTGGCCCCTGGGTCTTGAAAATAATGGATGGATGAAAACTCATCCTTGTATCTCAGATTGATGATTGGTATCTTTGGACCTGGGTCCATGCACTCGGTTTAAAATATTTGAGAGTCTGACTCTTCCTGAAGGGAAACTGGTACTGCTAGCTGTCCCCAACATTAGGGAACCCAATCAGAACCCCAGCCAGAGTCACAGTCTGCAGATTGGAGCGGCCTCCGGTGAGTGCCACGGGTGCTGACTGGTCATGGCAGTGCAGATGTTTTTCTTGTGTTTCATTTAAAGGCTTCTTAACAGAAGTCGCTTCTGTGGCCAACTTAACTAAAACCTACGGAGGGAGATAAACCCAGCGTTTGTTGAGGGGCTCAGAGCTGCCTTCATGCATCTCGAAGATTTCTTTTGGATCTTCCGAGGTGTTTATCTCCCTCTTGAGGATTTAGTGGCAAGCGGATTCAGGTAACGTAAATGGTTCCATCCAAAAGGAGCTGATGTGGAGTAGTCACCTCCAAGAGACTTCTGTCGAATCCTCTTACGACAGCTTGGTCATGAAATACTGAAATAAGTGTGCAGTAGGCTGGTGTGTCCATTAAGCTTGTGTAACCCGCTGCCACAACAGGACGGACTTGTGTGTCAACTTGGTCCCCTGTTCTCCCCTTGTTACTTGATGCCAAGGGATATGTAAAGTATTTTCTGGAGGTTTACTAGCAGGCTACATGGCAACATCTGGGCCTGGTTAGGAAAGACAGGCTTGTTTTTGTCTCGCGTTTGAGACTTTTTAGAAAATTGGAGTCGGCTGGCATTCTGTAGGGGAGGCGGTTGGATGGGGGTGGTCTGGTGATCAAAGACTCTGTAATTTTGGGTTCGTTCCTCCCTCGTCTGTAACTCTAGGGCGGCTCGGTCTAGTAGAATGTTCTGCAACAGTGGGAATGTCCCATATCTCCAGGGGCAGCCGTGAGCCACTTGCAACTCTTGGGCACTTGAAATGTGGCTAGTGTAACTGAGGGACTTAATTTTACAGTTGAACTGATTTCAGCTTATATATATATTTATTTATATATATATTTCAGTTTATATATATATATATATATATAAAACCACATGTGAGTAGTGACTACTCAACTAGACGGCACTGCTTTAGCGCCTTGCCAAGGTGTAATCCTTGGACCAGCAGCCTCAGCATCGCATGGGGACTTACTAGAAACCTGGAATCCCAGGCTCTGGCCCCAACCTACTGAATCAGAATCTGCATTTTCACAAGACCCTCGGGTGCCTCGGTGGCACGTTGAGTATGAGCCGTGCTGCTTGAGAGTTATCATCTGAGTAGCCGTCCGACCAAGTTTACATCAAAACTGTTGCCTTGTAAAATTTTGCTCTTCAGGACTGGCCAATCTTGAAATACCTCAAGCATCTGAACTTCTAATCCCTTTTTCCCAGCAGAGGATACAATTTCCAGGCGAAACCATGGAGAGTGAAACTCATCCAGTAAAGAGCAAAAGCTATACTTCTCCCATGTTTTTTTTTGGTGGAGGGGGGGACACTGAAAACTTCTAAATGTGTGTTAATATATAAGGAGAAGCTGACATTTCTGTTTTAAAACTATTCGATGTATGGGCCAGGTCCTATGCTGAGTGCCTTGAATGCACAACTTCGTTTAATCCTTGCACCAGCTCTCTGAGGTAGATTTTAGTTATCATGCCCATTTTTACAGATGAAGAAACTATGGCTCAGAGAGGTTCAGCAGTAGTTACATACCTAGGAAACGGCAGCAACCCCAGGTCCTGTTGATTTTTAACCACTGTGCAGTACTGCTTGAAAGAAAAATCATGGGTAGCCCTTTACAGATTTATTAAAAGTTCTCTCCATCTCCACCCATGAGATTAAAAAAAAAACTTTGTTCATGTTAGTGACTGCATGGTTTTATCAGCTGCTAGGTTACTTCTAAAACTGGGGTGGAGAATGGAAGGGTTTTTTTCGTCTTTCTTTTTTTTTGGTGGTTGCTGGGGGTGGATCTGGAAGATCCTGGGTTTTCTGGCTTGTACAGGTTTCTTTGGGATGCTGAAACTGTAATCCTGTTGACCAGGATGTCTCGAGTCTCCAAACCCAGGAACCATGTCTGAGTCAAGATGGTTTAGATACAAGACTGTGCAGATGTTTATCTCTGCTTTCCTATATTTAATGCTGGAAATGTGGAATTACTCACCTGCTCTTTTGTTGGCAGATAATATATAATAAAACATGTTCCAGGCCTATTTGCATGAGAACTACCCCCCGCTAGGAATCCTAGGTTGGCATGGTGTGTGCTACTGAGCAAGAAAGCCAAGGGCTGTAACAAGTCTCATGTGTTGACTTCTAGGAATCGGGATTAAAAGTTAATCAGCCAGCCTCCTTTGCTATAAGGTTGAACGGGGCAAAAGGCAAGATCGATGCAAAGGTGCACAGCCCCTCTGGAGCCGTGGAGGAATGCCACGTGTCTGAGCTGGAGCCAGGTAAGTGCCAGCGCCCCCAGCCAGGAATGTTTCTGCAAGTGACTGCCCCAGCAGAGGAGTCGTCGGCCTTTCCGGGGCCTTCGGATTCCCTTTGCTATTGCCAGACGCTGTTTACAAATGAGGGTATAAACATTTGCTAGGGACAGGCTTTGAGATATAACACCCCTTCTATTTTTTTTTTTAACAAATATGTCTTTATTTTCGGTTGTTTTTCAAATTCTTTCACATGACATTCATTGTGATGTTCTCATCTTTTAAGTAAATATCACAGATTTTTACTGTTGACCTTATGAAATGACTTCAGTTTACTCTGAAGGGAAGGTTGATTGATGTAAATGATAATCTGTAGTATTCCCTGGTGGTCTAGGGGTTAGCGCTCTGCACTCTCACTGCTGAGGGCCTGGGTTCAATCCTTGGTTGGGGAACTATAACCCTGCAAGCTTTGCTGCCAAAAGAAAAAGAGAGATAATCTGAGTCCTCAATAGGACTTAGCATGGGATTTTCTTGCTCGCCACCTTGGTTGGTGTATGGAATTGTGTGATGTCAATCAGCTTTAACAAGACCATTTTGCAGTGAGCAAATATGAAGTGTCAAGAGTTGACAGGAAGGTAAGACTGAGGAAGACATGACTCCTGCTCCTCAAGGAGGAGCACAGACTCTAGGGAGGACCTAGAGAGAGTGAGCCAGAAAAATGCAGTGCCCTGATGAGGATCCCTGCTGATCACCAACAGCACAGGAGATTTGAGAATCTAATGGTAAAGATGATCAGAGCAGGAGAGGAAAAGGGTTTCTGCCTTGACGCGGTCAGGAGGACTTCTCAGAGAAGGTAACATTAAGTGTGGGCCCTGATGCATGAGGACGGGCCCTGCGACCACTGCCCTTGCTGGGTGTTTGCTGTGTGCCCTGCTCTGTGCACAGTGAGGGTAGACACTTGAAACCTGGGTTAGCATTAGATAATCGGATTAGACCAGATTAGAAAGAGTGCTTTGGTTCATCTGAAAGACATGGTCATGAGCTGATGCTCCCAGAGTGGTCCATGTGAGAAACTAGCATTAATCAGCAGTGTTAGAAATGCAGAGGAAGGACTTGAGGGCAGAGTGCAGTTGGCCATAAGGAATGAAAGTGAATTCAGGAAGGTTACATGTAGCTTGGCGATAGGGTAGAAAGACGATGATGCAGTTAGGAAAACTCAGGACAGTGGCCGTGGGTGGACGAGGGTTGGTCGATGCCTTATTACAGAGTTTCAGTTCAGTTCAGTCGCTCAGTCATGTCCGACTCCTTGCGACCCCGTGAACTATAGCACGCCAGGCCTCCCTGTCCATCACCAACTCCTGGAGTTCACCCAAACCCACGTCCATTGAGTCGGCGATGCCATCCAACCATCTCATCCAAAACCATGTCCATTGAGTCGGTGATGCCATCCAACTATCTCATCCTCTGTCGTCCCCTTCTCCTCCTGCCCTCAATCTTTTCCAGCATCAGGATCTTTTCCAGTGAGTCAGCTCTTGATAAATTACAGAACACCCATCTCAAACCAACTCATATAATAAAGGGGGTCCATTACACACATTAAAGGGATCTGTTCAGGATCTAAGATGGGTTTCAGTGACAATTTAATTCAGCCATTCAGCTACTTTCTCCATGGCCCCAAACATCTCTGCTTTTTCTTCTGATCTGTGGGCCTCATTTTGCAACAGCCTTCCTCTTGGTGGCAAGATAGCTGCAGCAGCACACAATGCTAATCAAGGGAAACATCCTCTCCTCAAGATTCTTTCTCAGAAGATGCTCCTTTTGCAGAAGTCTTCAGCAAACCTCCCTTCTTATCTCACTGAACACACATGCTCCTTCCTGGTCACTTCCTGTGGCTAAATGCTATGTGCTAATTTAATTAGGCTTGGGGGGAAAGGGATTTCTCCCCTCACTCTTCCCCATTAGCTTGACCCAGGCAAGGACCATCCCTGGGGGTGGGATCAATTTCCCTTGAAACACATTGGCTTTCTGAGAGGAGGAGTGGTTCCCTGGTCGGGGATGGTGCAGTGCTGAAGGATATATGGGTGACAGTTCCATGTGGGGAGAGTCCAGAAGAGACTAGAAGAGGGTTTGGGTGGAACTTTGAGCAACAGAAGTTCTAAAGCGGGTGGAGGGTACGAGGAGCCAGGGAGCGGCCAAGAGACCGACTGGAGGAGAACAGACTCTGCCTCCCAGCTGAGAGCCCTTCAGGAAAGAAGTAGGCTGTTGAGGGGTGCGTGATGGGAGGATATTCTAGGAGCCCATTTCAGCTAACAGATCCTCTTGCCACAGGCTGTGACCCAAACACAGAGTGAGAAATCTGGCTTTTGCCTTGTGGGGCAGCTGCTAGCTTGGAGTTTACTTAAGGAGCATTAATGTCCGATGAAACCATTTTTCCCCCCTACAAGCGGCCAAGCGGAGAAACTTTGCCAGAAGTGAGCTTTCCGTAAAAGAAGCGTCCCTCTGAGTCTGAGGCCACAGGGGATTAAACACTGCGTTCCGGACCTGGATGCATTTCCTACAGGGCAGCCTAGGGACATGCAAAGAGGCCCGTCTGGTTTAGATCACCAACACTGGGCGCTAGGCTTGTGGGATAACCATGGTCTCGTTAGTAACCTCAGGTGGGCCCTCTCAGGTTGGCCTCCTCTCCCTTGTCCCCACCCATCAGGGTTGTGTTCACAGGCCCCGTTTTACCCTGTGCCTTTGCTCATTCTCCCAGATAAGTATGCTGTTCGCTTCATCCCCCACGAGAATGGTATCCACACGATTGACGTCAAGTTCAACGGGAGCCACGTGGTTGGAAGTCCCTTCAAAGTGCGCGTCGGGGAGCCTGGACAAGCGGGGAACCCCGCCCTGGTGTCGGCCTATGGCGCAGGGCTCGAGGGAGGCTCCACAGGTAACATGCTGCCTCTGCCTCTCGTGTGCAACGAGCCTGCCCCAGGGAAGAGCAGATGAAGCTTTGCAAGCCCTGGGAAGCCAGCTGCCTACCCTCCCCAGGGAAACTGCAGTCAGCTGTCTTCCTTTGCCAGGTCCTTTTAGGATCAGGACACTGATAGGCAATTCAACACAGCATCTCTCGTTTTGAGGATCCGCAGAGTTTGTGATGCATGTAACGGGCCTCCGGAGAGGTCCCCTACCTGCCAGCTCCCTGGGCTCCTAGAAACATATCAGATCTGCAGTAAGACTTGTCTCAGCCAGGCTCCTTCTTACTCTGATCCTAACAGAGGAGGGGAAAATCCCCAAACAGTCAAATTCATCTTTAACCCTTGACACAAATAGGGCGTGTTAGCTTGTAAAAAATATGGGCAGAGAGGAAATAGGTAAAGTTCCATCGTGCTTTTCGCCCCTCCCTCCCTCTGGGTCCAGGAGGAAGGAAGGCTAACGCATCAAGGGAGGACCTTCAGATTGTCTCTCTGTTGGTCTTCAGTCTTGATCACTTGGTTTCTTGGCTAGTCGGTTCATTAAAGAAGCAGACATGGAGTTTTGCTTTTATTAAATAGCTATGGTCCTAGTGCTGTTTGTGTTGTAGTACAACTTGCTGTTGTCACCTGACATCCTAAGGAACTTTCTGTGTCAAGACCTACAGATCTGCCCACCGCGTGGTGGCTGCAGTTAGTGTCCGTGCTGTGAACACAGAGGTGGGCGTCGGCCACGTCCAGTGCGTCACTATCAGGCAAGGTGCCAGGGTGGGTTTCTCTGCAGGCCTGGATCCACTGGGGCACGGCTGGCGTCTGGGTGTTACTTTGGGCTCTCTTAGGAAGGCAGCCCAGTTTCTTGAGTCCCTTGGGTGTACACATTCTGCTCTTAGTGTTCCCCGGTTGGGTGAGTGAGACAGGAGACCCCTCTCGCCCATGGGCAAGGAGATGAGCAGCTGTGGTTGCCTGGCAACCAGCCCCGAGGAACAAGCATCCTAAGGGCCCGAGGGACCTGCCCAGGTGCAGGAGTGACTGACCAGCTGGCTAGCCACACTGAGACTCTGGGCCAAAACAGTGGCCTCAGCAGTACTTCCCACGGGGTCTGTGTGAGGACTCCCCATCTCCCCAGGTCCATCTAGTCTGGCTGTACACCGAGCTCTGGGCCAGCAGCTTGCCCTTTGTAAGAGGCACAGGACTGCTTTGGCCTGGGACATGTCCGCTTTACAGATTAGCAACGTGGGGTTTAGAAAGGTTGGGCTGCTCCCCAACACTACTTAGTTTGGAGGGGCAGAGCTGAAATCTGTCTGGGTTCACAGCCTCGAGGCCTGTTCCTTTAGGCGCTTAGTTCTGCTTTCCTAAGTGGCTGACTTGCCCCGAGGCAGCAGCTACACCCCTGGTGCGCTTTGTGGGGTGTCCTACACCAGGACCCCTGTTTTCCCAGCTGCTTTGAAAGGTCCCCAGGCAGCAGCAGTGCGGGCATTTGGCCCCTGATGCACCATCAACCCTTGAAGCCCAGGCGGGGTCCTCTTGGCACTTGGAGCCCCAGCAGGCCTCAGGCCAGGCCCCACCATGGCCACTGCGGTCTCCTGCTTCGCCAGCAGCCACCTCATCCCCTGGTGGATCACACCTGCAGTGCTGGGGCCTGTGGTGCTTCCTCTAGGCTGTTGGCACACAGGCCTTCTCAGGAGCTCGGGTTTCAGACTGTGCTTTGCAGGCACTGGATGCTGCTGAGGGAGGGAGCTGGTCTTCCAGGGAGACTCCCAGCCGGGAGCAGGAGGTACAGAGCGCGTCTGTTTCAAGCCCTGTGTAAATATTGCTCTTGTCAAGGGGAAGGCGTCTTGTTTTTCTAGCCCTCCCGCTCCCAGGCCTTTTCCCAAATCTCCATCCCCGGCTTACACAGCTGCAGTGTGTGTGGAATGAAAAGGTGTCTGTGTACGACTGCCAGAGGGCCCGCATCCTGACCCTCGGCACAGAGCGGGCTTCCCTGTGTTTTTATGGGTGGGTTTGCTGTATCTCTTTGCTCGAGCTTTGAATGGTCCATTCTGCAGGTTTTGAAGCACGGGAATGTGGAGAATTTGGGGTGGGACTCTTCGCTGCAGAGGGGCTGAGAAGGCCAGCAATTACACCAGGGAGTTCCAGGCTTCTCTGCTTGGAAGAGCCATTTTCTTGATGAAATGTTCCCGGAACCCCGCTCTGCACAAGGTGTATGAGCACAACCTTGGCCCAGCACCCTTCACCCACCTTCAGGATGTAGTAGGGCTCCATCACACTCACAGGGACTCATCTGTACACACATGGCAATGCGGGGGGACACTAGAGAAAGCCTGAGAGCAGCAACGAAGATCCCGTGCAGCCAAAAAATTAATTAAAAAGAGCAGCAGTAATTTTGGACTTCATAAAACAAACAGAAAAAGCAAATATTACACTAGAAAAATAATGCGTAACAGGGCCATGCCCACAGATGTCCTGGGTCCTGGTTCTAGCTGGAGGCAGTGGTGAGAGGGAACTCCTGTGTGTGGACTTTTTTCCTCCCATCCACTCTTGGGTGAGTGCACTAGCTCTGGGTTAGACAGACCTTCTGTTTAAATCCCAGTTCAGTCAGTCCCCAGCTGTGTGACTTGGGATGAGTGGTCTGACCTCTCTGAGCCTCCACTTTCGTTCTAGTAAAACGGGGATAGTAAGGAACCCCACCTGATAGGTTGCTCTTGTCCTGTAATTCCTTATTTCTCTTTTTGCACCTGGTCTTCCTTTCTGGGCCCTCACAGTCATGATGAACTGATGCTTCTCAGGGATGGAGCAAGAGCAAGGCCAGGTCTTTTCATCTTCACTTTAAAAGTATCTCTTTTTTTCCTTATTGTCACTTGCAGCTACTTCCTGGAAATCCCGTCCCTTGTTTGCACAGCCTCCTCCCTTTACCTGCAAAGCCTTGCTTCAGCAGCAGCT
Organism: Bos indicus x Bos taurus; assembly: GCF_003369695.1. Taxonomy (NCBI): domain Eukaryota; kingdom Metazoa; phylum Chordata; class Mammalia; order Artiodactyla; family Bovidae; genus Bos; species Bos indicus x Bos taurus. Next base: position 17,663,855 of record NC_040097.1, read on the forward strand.
GTCGTGAGGGCTTCTGCACGGCACATTTGAGATAGTTGGGGGGAACAGGATGGGGGTGGGTGCTGCTGGGACAGGAGCCTCAGGAGCTTCCAGAAACAGCTGGGTTGTGTTTGGGGTTGTGTGATAGCAGTTCCTTTGTTTTATTGATAACCAGAACAATAATTCTTTCTCTGGCCTCAGAGCTATAATTAAACCAAAATAGTTCCCAGCTGGGGCGGGGTCCAGGGCTCTGGGAAGAGCACAGCCCTGCACGGGAATGCTATGCCGAGGGTGCCCCATAGAGGGCGCTGCAGCGGGTGTCTGGGCCCTACCTCTTCCTGCCTGGAACTGGAAAGGGGGCTGGGGGCTTTTGCAGGGCCTTGGGCTCAGGCAGGAATGCCACTGTGATCGTTGGCTGGCACTCTCTCTTGGCCCAGCTTTCCTTCTATCACAAGGCAGGATGTCTGTGCAGGGGGCCCTTGTATACCAGGCAGGTAGGAAGTAGAATGTCCTGGAACTGGGTTAGGGCTTCCGAGCCAGCCAGCAGATAGGCTGGGGCTCCGGAGCCGCACACACGTGCTCCGATACCAGCTCTGCCACTTCTCCTGTAGCTTCGACTGGCATGTGGTTGAACTTCCCTGAGCCTCAGTGTTGTTTGCTAAAGAGGAATCACTGGGCGTGTAGAGCGCTGGGCACAGGATCAAGAGTCAGAGAGGTGTGAGTGGTAATTAGCAGAGCTGCTGTTTCGTCGCCTTCTTGTTGCTGGTGTTCAGGGCACAGTGCGGGGGCCGGCAGATCCCGGAAAGACGGCTGGCCCATCTACAGGATGGTGTCTGGGGTGAGGAGCCTGAGGAGGAAGGAGGCAGCTCTGGGCGGCCTGGGCTTCTCCAAGTCTACCCAGAGGAGAAAGAAAAGGTCAGAGGGGCCCACGCTTGCCCCACCCCTGGAGGCAGAGCTGGCCTCCGGGGGCTGAAGCAGCACTTCGGGAGCACAATGGTGACTTGGGCTTTTCGCCCTCGGCCATGGTTCGTGCCCGGAGGAGAACGGGGGTGGGTGCTTGCGGGCAGAAGGTCAGCCACACTTCTGCCTGGACCTTGGAAGGGGTCACCATTCCCCAGGACCTGAAGTTCTCTGTGCCAGGAACTCAGAGCTAGTACAGGTGGGTTCCCACACCAAGGTGACCCCTCTGTGAGGGGACCTCTGTGTGTCCCACCGCTGCTTGAGGGCCCCCAGCACACTCCCCAGACCCCCACCACCACCAATCCCTCCAGCTGTTCATGTGATCTTTATTCCCGCTTCCTTTCTTCCAGGTATCCAGTCAGAATTTTTCATCAATACCACCCGAGCAGGGCCAGGGACATTATCCGTCACCATCGAAGGGCCGTCCAAGGTTAAAATGGATTGCCAGGAAACCCCCGAAGGGTACAAGGTCATGTACACCCCCATGGCTCCTGGAAACTACCTGATTGGCGTCAAATATGGCGGGCCCAACCACATCGTGGGCAGCCCGTTCAAGGCCAAGGTGACAGGTAACGACCAAATGACTTTGAAGTTAATCTTCCCCTTGTTAGCAGGGGAGGTGATCTTGTTACAGTATCGGCAGAGCTAACCACTGGTAGAAACTGGATGATTTTAGACACGTTGAATCTGCCTTGAATCTTGGGGTAAAGAAGTAATAGGACATGCCAGCAGGGACGGCATGTTCAAAACCTGCAGAATAAGGAGGCAGAGCAGGGCTGTAGAAGTTGAGAAAACATGTTAGGTCTCTAACAGAAAAGGAGGAGTGCTTACATATTTGAAATCGTATGTATTTGTTTTGATCAGGGACTGAAAAATCCTCTCATTTCTAACCTTCACTTTTAAAAGAATCAAAAGTGGGTTTTTTTTTTAATAAATTTATAAAAACGTGCCTTCTTCAGAACACTGAAAAAAGTACCAAACAGTAAAAACCACCTCACAGCCCGCCACCCAAGGTAACCACCGTAAATATTGTGGTGAATTCCATCATCATGTCTCTTTCTGCTTGGTTCACTGTCATGCAAGTAGTATAGGTTCATAGCAGACAATTACATTAAAAATAAACTAACTTAAAACGTTAGGGAATTCCCTGACAGTCTAGTGTTTAAGACTCCATACTCCCACTGCAGGGGAGCTTGGGCTCACTCTCTAGTCGGGGAGCTATAAGATTCCACATGCCGTGGGGCATTGCACCCCGCCAAAAAAAAAATTCAGAGAAAAGAATCACTTTCTAATATGTAGAGGGAATCATTTTTGATATTTTGTCAGTGTTCTCCCATACCTCTACACAGCTTAGAAATATTTTATATAAATGGAAGATGTCCATAGGATGGCACATGGTTATATGGGAGGGATTTCCAGATCAAGGATTTCTGTCAGGTCAACCAAGGCCAGACTTCCTAATATTCCCAGAAAGCCAGATCTTAAGTTTTGTGGAGCAGGACCCTAGGACTCCACTGAAGACAGTGGGCAGGTTGAGATGGGTAAGCTGTGGCATTTAGACCCAGGTGTTGGAGGGGTGTGGGAGAGGTGTGGTGGCTTTTGGATCCCATTGTTGGGGAGTTGGGGCTCTCCTGGGATTTCTGCTCGGGGCACTTGCCTTGTCTGACCAGTCACACCCATTTGCTCCCTCCTGGTTCCCAGGCCAGCGTCTGGTCAGCCCCGGCTCGGCCAACGAGACCTCCTCCATCCTGGTGGAGTCAGTGACCAGGTCCTCGACGGAGACGTGCTACAGCGCCATCCCCAAGGCATCCTCGGACGCCAGCAAGGTGACCTCCAAGGGCGCAGGGCTCTCGAAGGCCTTCCTGGGCCAGAAGAGCTCCTTCCTGGTGGACTGTAGCAAAGCCGGTAGGCACCCTGGCCCTGCCCGGGGAAGGGAGGTGTGGGGGGACACCTTCTGTGTCACACGCTCATCATCTTATTCTGCGCTGAGTATTTTTAAATGATTTGCCACTTGATGTTTTTCAAATGACCTCAAGGTACATAGGAGAGGTTTCATTATCCCCATCACACTGAATCAGTAACCTGGCCTCTTCTCTGCCACTAGCTGCTTTAACTGCAGTCTGAACTTGGGTATTTATTTGGGTGTCAATGTGATTTAGTTGCCTGGGTCCTGGCATCTGGCACATCTGGCTGGAAACCTGGCTCCACCACTTACTTATTTCTCTCTCCCTCCCTCCTTTCCTTCCCAGTGCTTATTAGCCATGTGCCCTTGGGAAAGTTACTAAGTGTCTTTCTGAAAGTCAGTTTACTCTTCTCTAAAATGGGAATAATAATATTCCTGAAGGTTCTCAAGAGAGTAAATGAGATTAGAGTAGTCAGCACTTACATAGCCGTTTTACTATGTGCTAAGGGCTTCACATATAACAATTCCTCTAAACCTCACCAGTAGCCCAGGAGGTTTTTTTTTTTTTTAAACACTTTCACCCTCTGTTTACAGTTGGGGGAGCTAAGGCAGAGAGAGGTGAGGTTCCATGTCCAAGGTCACCCACCTAGGAAGCAGCAGGGCAGAGATTTGAACTTGTATGAGTCCTCTGCTCTCCTGCCTCTCACTGGCCCCAAGCATCATCCAAGAAGTATAGGCAGTAACCCCTACCTTTGCTTTGGCTCCCACCTCCCCTCCTCTTCCTCCGCCTTCTTGGGTGCATCCTTGTGACATCACCACCTTCCTCTGCCCCTCACCCCCACCCCCAGGTTCCAACATGTTGCTGATCGGGGTCCACGGGCCCACCACCCCCTGCGAAGAAGTTTCCATGAAGCATGTGGGCAACCAGCAGTACAACGTGACCTACGTCGTCAAGGAGCGGGGGGATTACGTCCTGGCCGTGAAGTGGGGAGAGGAGCACATCCCCGGCAGTCCGTTCCACGTCACCGTGCCTTAAAACACTGCTCGTCGGGTCCCGGGAGCCATGCTGGCGGCTGCTTCTGTTGCTTGTCTGTTAACTCGTTTTATACAAAGTCCTCTGGCCTGTTTGTGGGTCTGAGAACCCCATCCTCAAAACATTGTCTCTTTTTTTTTTTCCCTTTTAGTACAGAAAGAAGTCCTAAACTTGACTCTTTAGGGACATGTTGGGGAGTAAAGAAGTGAAAATTAATGCAATAGGCCTGGCTAATCAGACCTCTTGTGGCACAGATCACCCCCTCCAGACAGAACCGGAACAGACCAGGCTCGTATTTTTAAGAAATGAAATTAGTTAGTTTACAAAACAAGGCTGGGAGGAGGGGCAGGGAAAAAGAGAAGACCTAGTCTATGCTGTCATTTAGAGAAGATGACCGTATCATGTGAGAAAGGGGTACTAGGTGGACACCTTTGTTTTAACACTACTACCGCCCCCGCCGCCCCCAAGGGCAGAGTCCAAGGTGACAGACCGGCCGAAACGGCCTCCTGGTGCCTCTGCCCTCATCCTGCTGCTTGCTTCCCTGCGGGATCATTCCGTGTGACCATCTTGACAGCTAGATCTTGGCTTTTGTTTTCAAAGTCCATTTCAGTCACCGGGTCTGAGTGGTGAGCAGCCCCCCACTTGCCAAAGATTCCCTGCCCACCCCCCCCACCCCCGCTTTTTTAAACCAACACGAGTCCCCGTTCTTAGCCACGCTCCAGCCGTCGGTCTGTCTGTTGAGTTTCCAGCACGTCCGGAGAGACCGCATACGGGTCTGAGGGTTAGCGGAGGCCTCCTGCGCCACAAGACACTCCACACCCACCCCCAGTCGGCCCCAGCGTGGCCCTTTTCTGGAAAATAATTATAGAAGGGAAACCCCTGCCGACCTTTGGCCTGGAAGTCAAGGAATGACAGGGGAGGGAAGGACCACAGCTCACTGGTGGTCCTTCGCCATTCGCAGAAACAAGGAAAACATATTCGGCCCCAAGGACATGCCACCCGAGGCTGTTTGGAAAGCCAGGGGCAGCAAAATTCCGAAAATGGGGTATAAGGCATTTTGCGTGCCTTCTTGCATACCTGCTTTGGAATAAAAATGAAAGTGTTGGGGGGTTGCTGGCTGACTGCAGGGCCCAGATGTGCGGTGTGGTCTAAGCAGGCCGTCCTTTCAGACTGGCTGCCGACCCCTCCCGAGGCGGCTGCTGTCATCTCGATTGCATTCGTGGGAGGCATGGGGCGCGGTGGGTGACCCTCCCCGAGGTGCAGCAGCTGGGGATGCGTGTTGGCAAAGCCTACCTGTTAGAAACTGGAACTGCCCGAAGCCTGATGTGGAAGGACCACAGGCCTCATGAACTGGGACGTGGAAGTGAAACTGGAACCAAATGCCGACTGTAAATTGTATCTTATAACTTATTAAATACATTTGCTCCATAAGCTCCCCGGGTGTTCTTGAATGGTGTCCTTCCCTAAGTGGTTTGAGGCTCTGACCCACCCTCCCAAACCCTGGCTGAAAGGATGCAGATTAAGCCTCTCGACAGGGAACTTCGTCTCTTTTCACTGGGGGATGTTCTATTTCTCCGCAGGCCCCGGGGGGTAGTTTATCAGGGTGAGGCGCCCTGGCACCAACACAGCCTCCCGGGGAAGTCTGCTGAGGTTTGCCCTGGTTAAGAGTCCCAGATACGAAACCCACTGAGGGGAAGGCTGTGGTTTTATGAGAGAGAGAGGAAGCCTTTTTCCTGATGAGCTGTGAAACCCTCGCTGGAGGGAATGTATTCAGGCAAGAAGTGGCATCACCTGTCAGTCCTTGGGACAGCAGGGTTTGGAGGTGGTGGTGAGTCTTCCCTCGCTCTGCTGCTCCTTGCTGTTTGGGAAGCTTCTCCTTGCCGTGTGCTTACGACACTCTTTGCCCCTGCTTCCTGTGCTGCAGCAGTGCCGTGATATGATTTCATGGTGAAGATGCTAACTCAGATGCTGCGGTAACATGTTTGCAGTCTTGGGGCTCACTGGGGGCGGATTCTGGCCCCTGCCTTTTGTCCCCAGAGTAGGAGCTCTACTTCCCTGCTTATCCTGCTGTGGGAGCAAACACACAACAGGAACCCAGGATCCCTCTCTCTCCCCCTGGGCACCAGCAGGTGCCATGATGACAGGAAGTCCATTCTGGACCTCCAGCCCTGCACTGGGGGTGAGGGGTGGAGAGAAAGGCTTCTTTTGGTGTGTTTCTTCCCAATGCCCAGCTGGTGATCAGGACGGTGATGCATTGTGTACCTCTGAGAGGTGGGAGGAAGACTGCAGGGATGCAGGGTCTTTCTGCCCGTCGTTCTGGATAGAGCAGCCTTGTCTGTGGGCCTGTGCTGTGAACGTCTGTTCCTGGACTCCAGGACGTCCATGGGCTTTGCAGAATGCAGGCTGTCTCCAGTGCATCTGGAGAGGCCATGGTAGGCTGCGTTTGCCCAAAGAGGAGACCAGGATCCCACCCTGTTGAAGCCTGGCTGGTTTCTGGGGAGGCAGCATTGGTAAATTAACATCTGGACTTTAGCATCAAGTAACTTAGGGATTATGTCCTGGCTCTGCCACTCACTGGCAGTGTGGCTTGGGGAAGCTGCTTCACCTCTCAGAGTGTGCTGTGAGCCCTCTGGGAGCTGTGAGAGTCTTGGCCACTGCTGTCTGTGATCAAACCCTGCCAGAGGTAATGGGCCTCCTCCACAGGCTGCTTGTTAGTACAGAGGTGCTGCTCCTGGCGTTCCCCCTGCCAATTACATGAAGGACGTCTCAGGATGAAACCTGTGCATTTCTCAACAGGTCAGTGGCTAGTACCACAGGGCAGTTGTTATCTGCACCTGGACTTGCTGCTATGGGAACCAGCTGTTTGTACAAACACCTTGAAAACTTTGAAACCTGACCCTTTGAAACCTTACCCTTTATCACCCTTTACCGGGAGCCAGGCCCTTTCTGACTTTCACTGGTTGACTCTGCCCCTTTCCTTCCCAGAGCTGGCTGGACCATCGCTCTCTGGTGACCCATGGAAGTTAGGCGCACAGCAGCTTCCAGCTGCCATGCAGAGACCTCCAGCTCAGAACAGGCTCGTCTCCTCCACGCCCAGACCCCCTCCTGTTCCTCAACCAGTTTCTCTCTGCGACTCAGGGAAGCGATGCAACCAGGGAAGAAGCCTTTTATCAACATGGGCCCTTGTCCACATGTCTGGTCTTAAGACTTCAAAGGGGCCTTGAAAGCCACATTTTGATGAGTTTGGTGTAAAATGAGTTGGGCACACAGGGATTTAATTTTCCTTGAAAACTGCACAGCCTTAGAAATTAGCAGAGTAAAAATTAATGGTGAAATGGGTGCTTAATCCTCGTCAACCCCCCAAGTTTGTATTTGAAAATGGGCAAGATTGTTAATTCAAGTGCTCTTTGGCTTTGGTGCTTGAGCAAAAGGATGGACTCTCTCCAAGTCTCCATTAACTCGTGGGAAGATGGGGCTTTGTAATCAACTAATTTCAACTAATGAAAACTCTCCCAGAAACACAGCTTGTTTGGCTAATTTTTTTCTGCTCCTCACAATAGCAAATCATAACTCCAAGAAGGAGTGAAAATGTCACATCGCTCAAGGCAAGGCTGAGTCCCATTTTTTCCCTCGGCTTTGTCCTCAGGGTGCTGCCCAAACACACGGTGGGAGGAATCCTTCTAGACAAAGAGATCCTTTCTGCTTTGTGATAAGGCTTTTGTCTGGGCCCCTGAGCCCACAGGGGACCAGCTCATGTGCAAGGAATTTAGGGTGGCCCACCCTACACCCCTTCTTTCTTCAAGAGTTCTCTCAAGCAGGCCTGCAGGAGGTGGGGAATTTACGAGGCTGACTTGTGGCTCGCATCCAAGGGCGTTCTGTATGTTGGGCCTGCTTGTCTCCCCTGGACAAAGCTGGAAGATGAAAGAATCTGCAGCCTTTTATAGCACACATTACTCCCTCTGCCTTGACCATGACCGTCGCCTTCCCAAGCACCAGACACCTCTCCCTGTCAGCGTGGACATTCTTAGGGCAAAGCTGATGCTGGGCGCCAGTGAGGTGATAGCAGAGAAGGAAGCCTTGGCAGAGGCACCAAGCCCCAGAAATGCCTGCTTCACAGGAAACCCATGTGTGAGAAACACTCAGAAAGCAGCAGGTCAGGAAGTCTGGATTCCAGTCTCAGTTCGCCCACCTCAGGCAGTTACCTTCTTTTGTGCCTCAGTGCCTTTATCCATAAAATGGGGAGATAATGGGGAAATCCACTCTAGGATGAATCTTCAGAAAGATCTCACAACACATCCATCTCCCAACTGACCTAGGCAAACCCTGAGCTGCCGGGAGAGGGGCTGCGTGAGTTTTGAGGAGACTCAGCTGCCCGAGGTGAAGTGGAAGGGGTACCTCACAGGGGGAAGCACGGTTTGTGGAGAAACCCTTTAGCATGGGGGCTATGAGCACAGGCCGGCAGATTCAAATCCATGACCTTCGGCCGATCGCACACACACTCAGAAAACAGCGCCTCCCTGATTTTCTCCGGTGACATGGGGTAATGGGACCTACTCCGTAGAGTGGTCTTAGGCTTAACCAACAAGATGCCGTAAAGAATATCACTGACAAGGTTCACAAAATGATTATTACTCGCTCAGTGCCTAAAAGGATTCTTCTGAGAGCTTAATTCCGGGAGAAGCTACTTTAAAGACACACGTACTGAGTCCTAGGAGAGGCCCTTGGACAAAGTTACAGGTGGGGGATTAGGGTGGGGTCATCAGTGGGAGTGGACAGCATGGTTCCCTGGTGGCCTGGGGTGTGGCCAGAAGGCTGGGTGGAGACTCAGGTGCACCTTTGACCCTGCTCCCAGAGACCAGAGGCAGGCCTGGGGGCTGCCCCCACACCCCAGGGGTGGGTGGTGGCTTTTATTTATTTTTTAATATTTATTTGGTTTCACCCGGTCTTAGTTGCGGCATGTGGGATCTAGTTCCCTGACCAGGGATAGAACCTGGGCCCTCTGCATTGGGAGCACAGAGTCTTAGCCACTGGACCACCAGGGAAGTCCCTGTTGGTGGCTTACAAATCAGTTTCAAAATCTAGACTAAGAAAAATATAAGTAACAATGCTAAGCACTGTTAGGATCATCTGCAATTCCTTACAGGGGAGTGTGCCTGGGCTCAGAAAGGATAGTGATGATCAAGGCTGTGTTAAAACTCCGGAAGTCTAAACTAAAACTTGGGGTCCTGAAGCTGTTCTAAGGGGCCTCGCCCAGGTTGGACACCTTAACACGGGAACAGAATCTGAAGGCCAGTCGCCTTGTGGGTGGTTGGCTGTCCTTGGGCCCACTGAAAGGCAGCACTTTAGGGGTGCCTCTGCACCCTCCCATGGAGGCAGGAAGCCTGTCCACTGGGTGAGAGGACAGCTGCCTGGGCTGTTGTCACCTCAGTGACCACCAGGGGTGGCCTCAGACACGCAAACTGTGGCACCGTGGGGAGCCCTGGTGGTGGGGAAGGCACAGGATCTCCGACGCTCCAAGGGAGAGGGATATCCGCCTCCACCCTCTTGTGCTCTGAGCACCTGAGCTAACCAGTCTGTGGGTGGGGGCGGTCTGGGCCACAGACGCTTTCTTGAGTTCTCCACCCCAGCACCGTTTGACCACAGGGTCTTGGCACCCCCGACCCCCTAACTCTAGACTTTCCTCCCTCTATCCTTATTTAACCTGCCTTGTGGCAAGAGTTGCAATGAACCGGTGTTCGTGGTTCAGTTCTCAATCAAAGGACACCTCCTCCAGGAAGACTACCCAGACCATCCCCCTAATTCCCTGCCTACCCTTCTATCCATCTGGTTATGTATCTGTCTCCCCTGGATGGAGAAACACTGAGGGCAGAAAGCCTGTGGGCTCTGTCCCTTCTCATCTACCTTTATTACCTGGCTGGGTGCCTGGCACAGGGTCAAGAGAAAGTGACTGTTTGTTGACTGAATAAATGAGAGCACACCCAGCAGAGCAGAAAGGTGAGTGGCCTCAGGGCACTGGGTAAACTTCTGTCTGATACAGGGAGGCAGAGTGTGAGGGTCCAGGAGGCTGAGCTCACGGTCCTGCTGGCGGGCCCCGTCCCGTCTGTGCCTCTCTCACGATGCCTGTCTCCCAGGAGGGTCTGTAACGGAGCTGTGGGTTTTGGAGTCAGTCCCAGTGCGACCGTTTAACAGTGCTGAGCATCACTTTTCTCACCTGGAGAAATGGCATAAGGAGTCTATTAAGAAGTCACTGAGTAGGGTTATTCAGTGAGGCCCCCAGCCCAGGGCCTGGCGCCCTTGGGCAGTGTGCCCAGGGCATAGCATTTCTCCAGGCCTCCCCTTGCCCACCTGAGGAGGAGGCTATGAGAGCCCCAGGAATCGAGTGGGTGGTTTAAGGCTCGTGGAGCTCAGCCTAGCAGCTGGCGCCTAGCAGGTACTTGTTAGTCATCAGCTGACATTTACCAAGGGCTCCCTCTGTGCCAGGTGCTTGTTCCCATTGCTTACACACGGTCCTAATGTCACTGTCTGAGCATTTAAGTTCCCACCATCACCTCGCTGCACAGATGAGGCCGTGTAGCTGTCAGGTGGCAGAGCTGTGTGAGGGGTTGGCTCCCAGCCACGTGTCCAGAGTTTCCTGGAGTGGAGACCGGACCTCTCTTTTAGACTCCCTTGGGTACCTGGCACACAGTTAGGGATACACTTGGGTTTGCCGGATGGAATAGAGGCTGTGGAACCTTGTGTGTCACCGGGGATCCTCTGGGTATGAAGGGCAAAGGTGCCGGCCCTGGTTCCTTTAGGGGAGAACGCGGCCCCCTGCCAGGCAGCCCGGCTGGCTGTGGCCTTCGGTCCTGTCTGTCCCACTGCCTGAGGATGGCCCCCCAGTGCCCCGAGCAGCCCAGCCCCTCCTTGCCATCAGGGCCTCGGCAACTCAGTCCTCATTGGCTGCACGTATCCCTGGAGACGAGGCCCAGGCGGTGCAAACACAGGCTGCAGAATGTTTCCTCCCTCCCCGGCCCCTCCCCCACACTGCCATGAAGGATCTGTTCACCTCCCAGAAGCAAGCCTGCTGGCAGGAGCACATCCGCAAGGAGACTGCCGCTCGAGTGGCCTGGAACCTCAACTATGGCCACGAGCACCTGAAGGAGGGAGCCTTGCCCAGGAAGCAGCCTCAGAAGGCCCCCTTCCGGTCAGCCTTGGGAGCAGGGCCATCGCAGGCCACCAGCTCCCCTGACAGCAAGGAGGTACCTGCTGGACGGCCAGAGACCAGGGAGCTCCAGGATCAGCTGTCCAGGGGAGTGGGTGTCCAGGGCCCTGCACCCAAGGTAGACAGAGGCTGGCAGGCCCAAAGCGCAACTCGGGGGCCTGCAGATCAAACCAAACCTGTGGGCTCAGGGATGAGGCAGGTCCCCCCCTGCACCCTGCAGCTGCTCTTCCAAGGCATCTCCCACGACGGCCAAGGCCGGGCCTCGTACCTCCGGGAGCGGTATCGGCAGAAGCCGGAGGAGAAGTTTCTGTACCCGATAGTGTCATCCTGGGAGTACGGCTGGCATATGGGTAAGAGCCACCACCCTCTTGCCATTCCAGGCCTTGGCAGGCGGGCCCAGCCTTGCCCCTCATCACATTCCTCTGGTTCACTATGCTCTGAGCAGGGCTCCAGATCTCTCACACTCTGGTCTTTCTTCTGCCCTCCCTCTGCTGGCTAACTTTCAGATGTCACCTCCTCTGAGAAGTCTTCCAGGTGACCTCCAGGCAGATGAGCCCATCTTTATGCACTCATAGCTTTCTGAGTTTGTGCAAGCACCATTGCCATTCCTTGAGCATCCCTCTAGCCTGGTGAGGCCTTGAGGTTCCAGGGCTTCTTAGTGAAGGTCATTAATGCCCTCCCAGCTCCCAGGTTGGGGCTGGGACTCAGGGACTGTGGGAGAAATGAATATGAACTAGGGAATGAGGATGTGATTTGGAATCAAGAAGTGTGAGTTCACATCCTGGCTTCACGACTTTCATGTTGTGTGAGCTCAAGCAAGAACCTTAACCTCTTTGGGCCTCAGTTTCCACATCCAAAAAATGGGGACAAACAAGTACTTCCCTGCCTTTGTCACAGAGTTTTGGGGGAAATCTGGTAGGAGAACACCTTGAGCAGGAGTTAGCTCTCAGAAAGCTGCATGAGGTGGGAAGGACACACATTCCTTCTGCATGTAATCCTGGTAGAATCTTGTTCAGAGCAGCCAGCAGAGGGAGATGTGGAGCCATTGAATGCCAGCTCTGCCCCAAAATGAGTCAGTGAACCAACAGGCACAGAGCTATGCAGGTTGATATTATCAGACTGGGTTTGAATTCTGGTTCATTCATTCAACAGATGTTTATTGAGCACCTCATATATGCTCCTCTTTTTGTCCTGGAGTGTCTGGCAGAGAGCAAGACAGACATGGCCCCTCACAGAAGGCTGGTGACAGATAGATGAAGTAGAGTCAGGCAGTGGTCCATGCTACAGAACTGTGCTTTTTGATCTTTATTGTCTCCTGGGGTATCACCTGGGGATCTTGTTAAAATGTGGGTTGTGATCTTTCAGTGAATTTCAGGGATGGGGTGAGATTCTGCATTTCTAACCAGCTCCCTGCTGACACTGATGTTATCAGTTCGGTCCATGGGTCACAATTGAGGCTTTAACAAGCGGTAAATCAGAAGAAAGAGATAGAGGCTAAGGGGCTGCTCTGGTAGTACACAAGGTGGTCAGCGAAGGCCTGCTGGAACGGCGTGTTGGAGTAGAGTCCCAGGCCGAATTTCCTCCATCAGATTCTTCTGAGAAGGGCCTGACTTCCTCTGTCTACAGAGCGAGATAGGCATCACATAGGGCTTCCCCGTTCCTCCTCTTCTGCTGGGCCCCTGGGTCCATGCCCACTGCTTCTGAAGCCACTGCCAAGCACAGGGTTGCCGATGGAGCAGATTAAAATACAAACGGCCCAGTTGCATTTGTGTTTCAGATAAGCAATAACCTTTTAGTGTAAGTAGGCCCCAAGTATGGCATGGGACCTACGTGAAATTCAGATGTAATTGGACACCCTGCATTTATCCAGCAACCCAAGTGCTGGGGTCAGAGGAGCTGATTCTGAATGATCCCCTGGGTACAAGGGCAGTACAGGTTCAGGACAAAGTTTAGTTTTCCCGCACAGTGTTCTGTTGAAGCCACAGCTGCTCCCAGAATCTCCGGAACATTCTGTCAGCTGTGTCTGACTTCATGCCCCTAAGCCAACCGGTTCATAGGCCAGAAGGGGAACAGATGGACAGACCTTCTGCTGACCACTTCTCCCCTCCCCAACAGTTACAGACAGGAGCTGCGTCTTCCCAGTGGGTGTAAACAGCCATGGAACAGAGGGGCTGAAGGCACTGTCTGGGCCCCAGCTGGGTCAGCCCCAAGTGACTTTTACGCATAGAAAGCACTCATCTAGTGCCTGGCACACAGTAAATGCTCAAGAAGTGGTTACTGGTATTATTTTTATTATTAATTCAACAGGCAGGATTTGCAGCCAGTGGGCATTTGGGGAGCTTAGTTCAGCCTTGGCCAAGACACTGGACGTGTTTGCCGTGGAGCACTGGAGTGGGCGGGGAGTCTCTGGACAAGGGGAGAAATGTGATGAGGGGGAAGTGAGCTTGGGGTAGGGATGCTGTCAAAATAGTTAACAACTAGAGAACCCTAGGTGCCACCCATCAGGGCAGATCCTGGTCCTGGGGCCAAAGCAGGGTGTTGAGGTTCCTATGCTTTGCCAAGCATACCGTTTAGTTAGTAGATTCTAAGAAGGAAGGGGAGGGGGGCCTCAGATAGGGATCAGGGGCTACTAAGTGCACCGGAGCATTTCGCTGTCCAGCACCCAGAGCTGCTGTGGCTGTATGCTGTGCGGGGCTAGAGCTGGGATGGCAGGAGGCACGGTGGCCCCGGCACCACCAGGCCCTTGTTGTGTTCCAGGGGAAGCCATGAAGGACACCAGGCCTCCGACTTATGCCAGGTTCCAGCCCATCACAAAGAGCTTTTGCATCAAAAGTAACATCTTCCATGTTGCACGGCGAACAGACCAGCTGATGTGAATGAGCTGGGGGCTCAGAAGCTGCTCCTTCCTTTTCCCATGGTCCATGTGGACCCTGCAGGGCAGAGAGGCTGCCAGCCCCACCCACCCTCTCTCTGTTCTGTCCAGCCCTGCCTCCTCTGCCGAGCAGGGGAGGGGCACAGGTCTACTCTAAGGTGGGATTCAGGGGGCCTCACCTGCTGCGGCCTGTCTGCCCTCAGAGACCCTAGCTACTTGCAGAGTTCCCCACCCTGCCGTCACCGTTGCCAGCCAAGTCACTCCTGGGAGGGAAACAATGGAACCTGCAAGTCTTTCACCAGCAGACCTGGGGCAGAGGAAGTGCTATGTGGAGCCTGGTATGGGGTGGGGGCAGGGGAGGGGCGGGCACCTCCCTGTCCTTACTCTACATTCGGTTGAAGGGACCCGGAGCAGAAGTGCTCTGTCCCAGTGGAGCCCACACTTTAGGGAGGAAGTCGTTTCCGTGTTTACACACCGCCCTCCCCTCACCCCAGCCCGAGAACCTGCAAGGGTCAGGGTTGCCTCACTGCTATAACAAACAGCCCTGAATCCCAGTTGCTCAAACTTATTGACAAAATAAAGATATATTTCTTACAGCACAGTGCAATCTGAGGTTCAGCGGGTCACCCACCACAAGGTGATCAGGGGACCCAGGCTTCCCCCATCTATCTGGTGGCTCTGCCATCTCCGAGGGCCTCAGAGTCCTCGCCTGAATCCCCTATACCCAACTGGGGGATGAGGGAAGACAGGCTGAAGGACCGGAGACAACACGCCCACTCTTGACTACCCTGGCCTGGAGCTGACGAAACAAATCGGTGGAACAAATCACACGACTTGTTGAGAAGGCTGGGAGTGGTGTTTGACCAGGAGAAGAGGAGAAAGGGTCCCCAAAATTGTAGCCCATCTCTGCCAGAGCCCAGTTGGCCCTGCGGCTGCTCTGGGGGTGTGTTTGCGTTCCGCTACTGCTGAGTATGGAGTCCACGGGTAGACTGGTAGTTGTTTTTCGGGATTATTTGGACCTGCACCCTCTTCAAGCGAAGTTCCTAGAAAGACCACTAGGTGGTGCTGTTGGACCACAAGGGTCGTTGCCACGGTTGGCCCCTGGAAACCTGTCTTCTCTGCTTGCCTTCTGCCATCCATTTGTTGTGTGGCCTTGGACTGCAGTTTTCACACTTGTAAAAACACCAGGGGTTGGGCTTCCTAGGTGGCTCAGTGGTAAAGAATCCACCTATCTCTACCATGGAACAAGCAGGGGATGCAGGTTCGATCCCTGAGTCGGGAAGATCCCCTGGAGAAGGAAATGGCAACCCACTCCAGTGCTCCTGCCTGGGAAATCTGATGGACAAAGGAGCCTGGCAGGTTGCAGTACATGAGGTGGCAAAGAGTCAGACACAACTTGGTGACTAAACAACAGCAACAATGTGGAGTTAGACTAGACTAGTGAAAACACAAACTTTGGGGGCATACTTACTTGATTGTACTTCTGACTCCACCAAGGTCAGGTTATGACCTCTGTGGGTTCTTAGGGTACTTCTGCCTTAACGAATCTCTTCCATAAAAAAATTATTAAAAATTATATTTTACAACACTTGTACAAATACATTTATATTAATAGTAAATGCAAAAAATGTGTCTTCAACCTAAATTTTGAATTTCTTTTCCTCCTTATTCTGAAACAAATTACAACATTCCTGTGGCTTCTAAAGGTATTGTGGCCCTGGGCCCTGTGCCTACTGTCTCCTGCGAGAGGCACTACCTCCATTACTCACCAGCTGTGCGACAATGGGCAAGTTGTTTAACTTGTCTGGGCCTGAGTTTCCTCCTCTATAAAATGGACATGACAACAGAACCCATAACAGCCTGGCACAGAGTAAGCTTTGGCAAGATGGCAAGTGCTGCTGCTGTTATTATTATCTTTAAAGACCTTTTGGGGCCTCGCCTGATGGTCCAGTGGCTAAGACTCTGCGCTCCAATGCAGGGGGCCTGGCTTCCATCCTTGGTCAGGGAACTAGATCCCGCATGCCGCAAATAAAGAGACTGAGAGCGGCAAGGAAGATGAAAGATCTCAGATGCCACAGCTAAGACCTGGTGCAGCCAAATACATATTTTAAAAATTCTGCCCCCCCTCATCCAAATAGAGACTTTTTCAGCTCTAACTTTGATGAAATTATTAAAATATTTCAAACAAGCAAGAATCGTAAATAGGATGGAAAAATAACATGAAACTTCCAGGGTATTTGATGGGGAAGTAAAAGAGGTTCCTAGAAAAAAAAGGCTCAGCAGAAGAACTTTTTGCAAGGGACTAACACATATTTTCTCCTGTCATCAGGGAACTCAGATGAGGTAGGAACCTGGGCTTGTAACAATCAGCAGAAACCGTAGCCTCCTGGGGCACGTGCGCCAGGTGGGGGCCCACGTGAGCTCGGGTAAGGGGCTGGTGCGTGCGTGCTTGCGACCGTGCGTACGTGGGCCCGCGTGGTGCGTGCGGACAGGCGTGCGTGCGTCTGAGAGCGACTAGAACGCTCCTCTCAGTGAAGGGAGGTTGGCCTGGAAGTGTTTGAAAGCCTTAAAGAGTTGAGGGACTTTGTTCTCGCAGGTTAGAAGGACAAAGAGGGGAGGGCAGTTTTGGCAGAGGGAACGGTGTTACAAAGACCTGAGGCAGGAAGGTGGGGGGGGGGTACGTTTGAGGAACCGCAGTGAGGTTTACCTTTATCTCGGTTTTACGCTTTAATTCTTCTGTCTCTGATGCCGTCCTATTTTATTTGGCCATGCCGCGAGGTTCCCCGACCAGGGATTGAACCTGCTCCCTGGGGAGTGCACGTTTGGTTCCTAACCACTCCAGGGAATTCCTGCCGTTCTATTTTATATCCCTCACATGTTCTTTGAGAAACTGCACTACACTGGAAGGCCCTGCTAGTTTTCTGTTTAATCCCTAGTTAGTACCAGCAAAAATTATT
This sequence comes from Bos indicus x Bos taurus, assembly GCF_003369695.1. Classification (NCBI taxonomy): domain Eukaryota; kingdom Metazoa; phylum Chordata; class Mammalia; order Artiodactyla; family Bovidae; genus Bos; species Bos indicus x Bos taurus. Next base: position 17,680,760 of record NC_040097.1, read on the forward strand.
CCCTGCTGGACTGGAGGAAGCACAAGCTGGAATCAAGATTGCCGGGAGAAATATCAATAACCTTAGATACACAGGTGACACCACCCTTATGGCAGAAAGTGAAGAAGAACTAAAGAGCCTCTTGACAAAAGTGAAAGAAGAGAGTGAAAAAGTTGGCTTAAGGCTCAACATTCAGAAAACGAAGATCATGGCATCCGGTCTCATCACTTCATGGCAAATAGATGGGGAAACAGTGGAAACAGTGGCTGACTTTATTTTTCTGGGCTCCAGAATCACTGCAGATGGTGATTGCAGCTATGAAATTAAAAGATGCTTACTCCTTGGAAGGAAAGTTATGACCAACCTAGATAGCATATTCAAAAGCAGAGACATTACTTTGCCAACAAAAGTCCATCTAGTTAAGGCTATGGTTTTTCCAGTGGTCATGTATGGGTGTGAGAGTTGGACTATAAAGAAAGCTGAGCACCAAAGAATTGATTCTTTTGAATTGTGGTGTTGGAGAAGACTCTTGAGAGTCCCTTGGACTGCAAGGAGATCCAACCAGTCCATCCTAAAGGAGATCAGTCCTGGGTGTTCATTGGAGGGACCGATGTTGAAGCTGAAACTCCAATACTTTGGCCACCTGATCCGAAGAGCTGACATTTGAAAAGACCCTGATGCTGGGAAAGATTGAGGGCAGAAGGAGAAGGGGACGACAGAGGATGAGATGGTTGGATGGCATCACCGACTCAATGGACGTGGGTTTGGGTGGACTCCAGGAGTTGGTGATGGACAGGGAGGCCTGGCGTGCTGCGGTTCATGGGGTCACAAAGAGTCAGGCACGACTGAGCGTCAGAACTGAACTTTGTAAATTAGATATTTCCATCTGGGAGGGTTTCTAAAAGAAAAATTATAATAATTTTCCTACCCAGTGTCTACTACCTTTTGCTAAGAATATTTTTTTTAAGGAGAACTCTGTAAAGACTATTGCATTTTACTCCAGGATGGTACTGTAGTACTCCCTGAGTTTAACCAACAACAGTGTATTAAGCAGTGACTAAGAAGACATAGTTCTGTCCTTATAGAGGTAGTGGTTGGGGACGGAGAACAGACATTGGCCAGGTGATTACACTTGTGATGAGGTATAGGAAGGGAACACACAGGGCACCATGGGAAGATGTAATCGCAGATCCCAAAACAGTTTGGGGAGAAGTTGGCCAGAAAAGGCCTCCCTGAATGAACCAGGCTTAAGCTGAGTTTCAAGGAATGAGAAGGTTATTAAGTGAAGGGGAAGAAGAGCAGTGCAGGAGGAAGGAAACAGCATGTGAAAAGTCCCAGAGGCTGGTGAGAGCATGAACAAGGAGCTAAGCCGTGTGACTGCAGAGTATACCCGGTTGAAAGTTGAGTTGGAAAGGTAAGTGAAAGCCAAGAACTATTTTGTCAGAGCTTTGTGGGCTGTGGTGAAGACTTGGTAACTGATACAGGTGTGACCTCTCTCACCCACACATGCCCCTGCCCTTGTACTTTTTCTGGGAGGGAAGAGAGACGTGACCTCCAGTTTGTCCTTCTTTTTCCCCCTGGTTTTGCATCTGCCCTTTACACTTGCCTTGTGCAACCTGAGGCAGAGATGGGAGCCAGGGTGGCTGAACTGGAGAAGCTCCCTTCTGCATCCCCCTCCCTGCCCCTTCCAACCCACAGGGACAGGATGAAGGGCACTAGAGAGCATGTTTGTTTGAGGTAAGAAAGGAGTGTTGATGAGGATGAGAAGATAGCAAGGACTGGAAGTAGGGACATCTCCATTTCTCAAGACTGATGCCAAAATACTTACGCCAAAATACTTGCTGTGGTGAATGAAAAAGAATTGGAAACTTGGCCTGATCCTTGTATGGCAGAAATTCATTCTAAATAACTGAGAGCCTTAAATAACTGGGTACATATACCCAAAGGCTTGACTGGCTTACCCTTTAACGAAACAAGTCTTATTAATAAAAATAACACCTCCATTTGTTGAGGGCTTTTGAGGTGGTCGGTCACATAGTGTTTTAAGTGCATTATCTTATTTAAACTTCCTCCAGGAGGTTGATTCTTTTTTAACGCCATTTTATACATAAGGAGACTGAAGGCTGGTGAGCTGCTCAAGGTCCCCCAGTTAGTAGGTGATGGTGTACACCATGCTACAACTTTTCTCATCTAGGAGGGTATAGGAGTGTGGGTGAAAAATTTGGTCCCCAGTAAATAATGAAAGAAAAATCTGCTCCTCATATCACCTAGGTCATTCAGAGTGAAAGTCACTCAGTCGTGTCCGACTCTTTGTGACCCCATGGACTATACAGTCCATGGAATTCTCCAGGCTGGAATACTGGAGTGGGTAGAGCCTTTCCCTTTTCCAGGGGATCTTCCCAACCAAGGGATCAAACCTAGGTCTCCTGCATTGCAGGTGGACTCTTTACCAGCTGAGCCACCAGGGAAGCCCTCATATCACCTAGGAGCTTATTAAAAATGCAGGTTCCGGGGCCACCCCAGACCTACTGAGACAGACTCCAAGGGTGCTGGACCCTGGGGAATCGGCATGGTAACTGGTTCCCTAAGATTTCAAACCCTCTGGACAAAGCCAAAGCTGAATACATAGGACCAGGGTACACCCCACTCCCCCAAAGTCACAGGAACTCTTTGTCCCAGCCAGGCCAAATGAGCCAGAACAATGGGAGGATGTCTGGGGCTTGTTAAGTTGCAGCCCGTGAGAAGAAGCCGCACTTCATACCCTCTTGCTTGGCATAGTTTGCCCAGAATGGGAGCTGGCAGATGTCCGTGGGCCCAGTAAGTTGCTCCAATGCAGGGACAGAGAGATGTCTTATAGCCAAAGAGGCTGCAGGGTGGCAAGACCAGGCCAGAAACATGGACAGACTCAGGTAGTGTCTGGCTCACTTCCCCTGCCTCCCCCTTCTGGCACAGAGTCTTCCCAGCCACGTTGCTGGCCTTTGGGACAAAGGGATGACCTTTTCTTCAGCAGTGAGCTCATTTGTGAATTGCTTGCTTGACCATTTTGCGCCTTGGAAACTGGAAGTTTTCCTGGGACTGTGAGCACTGCTCATAAGGGGTCACGGAAGCTTTGTAGCCTTGCCACCGCCGGTTCCAGCAAGACCTCTGAGGTTCACTGGATGTTTGGAGAAATCAGGGCATGTTTAAAGCAGGGCACTTTTGATTTTATTCTCTCAGCCAGATGTAACCAGATCTCAAGTATCAGGCTTACAGTCTCTGTTATATCAAAAGTCACATCGCCCTCAATATAATTAGGAAAATCAGCAAAAAGTGGGACTGCGCATATAGTATGCCAGGCTCTATTTCTCAAGATTACACATGGTGCTTATTTTGCAGAGTCTCTCAGGTGGAATGCATCAGCTGATAAGAGGGACCTCTTCTGAGACAGGAAACCAGAGATGGAGGGCTGGGCACAGTGTCCCTTGTCATGGCTTCTTTCTTGGTACTGCTTACAGATTTAGTCCTGCTCATGTACTACTCAAAGAAACAATATAAGGGAAGACAAAGCAAAACAAACCAAAATGGTCACCGTGGATATGGATAAAACGGTGCCTTGCTGCTGGACTCCTCTGCAAGTCTGCAGCTGCGGAAAGATAACAGGGTCCTCCAGTCCCTCCCAGCCTGCTGGGCCTTTGTCCCCCCAGGCCCCCACAGAGCCCAAATAGTGGCCCTGGTAAACATACGACGAGGTGTACGTTAGAGTAGGGTATGGCGTATGGCGGTTGCTGAGCCCAGAAGGAGGGAGAGCTTGGGGCATGCAAGGAAGGGGCCGTCCTGCTGGGCTACAGTCCATGGTGGGCAAAGGGAAGGCCGACACGAGAAACCAGGAAATGGAGACCTTCCTGGGCATCCGGGTACCCTGGGTGCTCTCCACGTGGTGTCAGGAGCTCCTGAAGGGCATCCGGATACCCTGGGTGCTCTCCACGTGGTGTCAGGAGCTCCTGAAGGGCATCCGGATACCCTGGGTGCTCTCCACGTGGTGTCAGGAGCTCCTGAAGGGCATCCGGATACCCTGGGTGCTCTCCACGTGGTGTCAGGAGCTCCTGAAGGATTTTAAAATGGGGTGGGGATGGGGCTGGGCTGTGGTCAGATTGGAATTTCAAAGGATGACACTGGTGATCGCTGGGCTAGCTGAGTTGGAGGACTGTTTGGAGGCAGGGAGACCAGTGGGAATGGCCTCACCCTGCATCCCTGCAAGATGCGATGGTGGCCTGACCTCACACATGAGGGCCAGGTCCTAAAGCAGTTCATTGCCCAAACCATGGGGTACTGTTGGGGCCTTGGCATCTTGGCCTTTAGGGTCGTTTCCTGTGGAACAGGATGCTCAAAACAGAAAGCCGATGTTCCTCTTCGTGTAGCTTCTCAGCCGTTTGAGCAGTGACACCTGCTGGGGTCAGGATGTGAAGCCCCCAGTTTCCTTTCTAGACATTCAAGGGAGGTTTGGGCTCAAGAGGGAGAATAAAAGACACTCTTCCCAGTTTGGCTTAAGATGAAGTAGATTCAGGTTGAAAAATGGAAGCATTTGGGCCAGTCTTGTTTCCTGAGCACAGGGAACAGTTCATACCTGTTGGAGCTGCTTTATTTAGAGGCAAGAAATAGTTAATAAAAATGGCACCCTTGTATCTAGGCATGACTGGTCTTTTTTTTCTTCTTTGAAGAAACAGATTTTTTGCTGTTGGTGAAGGCCCTCGAAGACTGAAGTTTAAATTCAACTGGAAAGTGGTCACTGACATCCAGGGCCTGTAGAGAAAAGGGAGATAGATTTGGGAATTAGGAGACACCTTGATTTTAGTGACAAATGAATTCAAGCTGAGGGAGGCTGAGAATGAAATGCACCAAGTCACCCAAAGGAACACACACTGGGAGCATCATCCCTGGACCAGATCAGTCAGAAGTTGAGGCAGGTCTTCAAGTCATGGAATCACAGGCTTTGAGACTCAAGGCCCAGTGGCCCAGGGTCAGGTCTCCATTGGTGACTTAAACCATCGCTGGGTGACACCAACCCATCTTCCCAGGACAGTGGCACAGAAAGATGAGATGACAGCTGTACCTTCGATTCAGACAACCTGTAAGCTTTCTGGAAATCAAAGATGAGGTTTGATTGAGGAACAACAGAGTTGACAATATTTTGTCCTCTAAGCACGATCCTGGAAAAGGAAAGAGAAAAGAATCCCATTAATCCACGCTGTTGTTATCTGAGATCAAACTGGGCTTCTTGCTTGACCTCTGGAATGACTGAACTGCTTGGCCCTTTCACATGGAGTTCAAAAGTCCAGCCCTGGTTTTAGCTTGTGCTGAAGCTCAGAATAGGCCACCCCCAAAATAGGCCACAATGGCATATGAAGAAACAGCTAATGTAAGAGGAACACTCCTTTCTGTCTCCTTGAAAGTAGGAAATAAATCTCCCCTGAATGGTACACTCCCTGAATCTGGAGGTAGAAGGAAGGACAGGCACCCTTATCTCCAGAAATAGGGAATTCAGGCCAACACTTCTGTATAAACAAACTTTGTTACTTATTTAATTGACTACCCCCAAGCCAACACTGTTTAAATTCTTCACTAATTGAGCACCCAAACCTGAGTTTTTGTCCTTTCAATTCCTTGCAAATTTGTTGTTCTTTGTCTAAAAATTATAAAAAAGCCTTCTGTTTTGACCACTGTAAAAAAAATTTAGTTTTATTGGAGTGCATTTGATTTCCATTGTTGTGTTAATTTCAGGTACACAGCAAAGTGATTCAGTTATACATATACATATATTCATTCCTTTTAGATTCTTGTCTCTCACAGGTTATCGCAGAGTATTGAGTAGAGTTCCCTGTACTATGCGGTGGTTGCTCATTGGTTATGTCTTACAGCAGTGTGTGTGTTCATCCCAAGCACTTGATTTATCCCTGTCTCCCACGTTTCCCCTTTGGTAACAGTAAGTTTGTTTTAGAGATCTGTAAGTCTGTTTCTATTTTGTGAATAAGTTCATTTGTATCTTTATTTTTTTAAAATTAGATTCCACATGAGTGACATCATATGATATTTGTCTTTGGTTTACTTCGCTTAATAATCTCTAGATCTACCCATGTTGCTGCAAATGGCATTATTTCACTGCGTATGGCTGAGTAATACTCCATTGTGTATATATATACACCACATCTTCTTTATGTGTTCCTCTGACAATGGACATTTAGGTTGCTTCCGTGACTTGGCTTTTGCAAACAATGCTGCAATGAACATTGGAGTGCACATATCCTTTAGGATCATGGTTTTCTCTGGATATATGCCCAGGAATGGAATTGCTGGATCATATGGTAGTTCTATCTGTAGTTTTTTAGGGAGCATCCATACTGTTCTCCATAGTGATTGTACCAATTTACATTCCCACCAACAGTGGAAAGTTCCCTTTTCTCAATACGCTGTCTAATATTTATTATTTGTAGACTTTTTGATGATGGCCATTCTGACCCTTGTGAAGTGATACTTCATTGTAGTTTTGGCTTGCATTTCTCTGAAAGTTAGTGATGTTGAGCATCATTTCATGTGCTTTTTGGCCATTTGTATGTCTTCTTTGGAGAAATATCTATTTCGATCTTCTGCCCATTTTTTGATTTGTTTCTTTGACATAGAGCTACATGAGCTGTTTGCATATTTTGCAGATTAATCCCTTGTCAGTCACTTTGTTTGCAAATATTTTCTCCCATTCTGAAGGTTGTCTCGTTTTCTTTTGTTTTAGGTTTTGTTTCCTTTGTTTTGTTTATGGTTTCCTTTGCTGTGCAAAAGCTTTTAAGTTTAATTAGATTCCATTTGCTTATTCTTGTTTTTGTTTTCATTACTCTAGGAGGTGGGTCAAAAGAGATATTTCTGCAACTTGACCACTTCTTAGGTCCCATTTCTGTAAGCCCTCTGTGTGTACAAATTGAGATTTGTTTCTTTTTCTCCTATTAGTCAGTATTGTGCCACCTTTATTGTCAGTCCAGCCACAAGAACTCAAGTGGGGTTGAAGGGGGCATCTCCCCCTCCCTGACGAAGACCCTCAGCACAGCACCTGTGGTTGAAACACAAGGTCATCCCTGCTGTGGCCTGTGGGCACCAGGACAGTGTCCCCTGTCCAAGCAGGAGCCCTGGCAGCGGAAGAGATGTGGACATCTCGGCACATAGCAATGTCTGGAGTACTGAAAGATGTTTCCTTTGCAGTTATTTTCATTTTTCCTGATTCAATTTTAGAAAAAGGTCCTGGCTTATCTTTAATATTTCCCTATGCTCCTATTTCATCCGACAGAGTATTCTGCTGACAAGAGAAAGAAGGCATAATTTAACATTTTTTGGTTTTCATTGGGCTTACTTTTACAATTATTTTTTGATTGATGACAAGTAATGCTGTTTCCTTGCCTTCAGTTTTGTCAAATTTTCTCTTGAAATTAATTTTATTTCAGTAATAATGGAATAGATTTAAAGACTAATACAGAGAAAAAAGACTATAGTACTGTCGCTTTGCAGTGCTGACAGAGAACCGGAAGGTGGTGGTTAAGTGGAGTCCAATATACCTCAAATGTGGTGACGTGGTTAGGGTCTTCATGGCCCTAACCAGCTGGCTGAAGAGGGACAGCCTGGGCCGGACTGCTCACCCATGACTGTCCACTGAGCCTTCCCCGATTCCAGCCAGCTGACCTAGTTTCCTTTGTTGGCTACCAACACCACCTGGCTAATTTTGACCTCGTCTCCATAAGTAAACTCTTGGCATTCAGGCGGAGGTTTCTTGAAGCCATCCTTTCAGACCCAGAGTGTGAAGAACAGCATAGTTAGGGCTCCCCTATCTTGGACTTATGTTGGTTTTGTGTGTGGGCGAGTCAGGGGATCCCACTAAGCTTCCTGAGGCTGCTCCAGTGCCCAGCTGGCTCTGAGCATCTTGGCGTGTCCACCAGCACACAGCACACAGAGCAAAGACTGCCCCTGAGGCCATGTCATCTTCTCCCTTTATGCCTCTTTACAACCATAAGAGACATATACTGTTACGGAAAACACAGAAAATTCAGAGCAACGAAACAAGAAAGTAATGTTTAAAAAATCATGTAACCCTGTCATCCTTTGGCATACAAGTGCGTAAAACTGGAGGTCCTTTGGGGACCTCCCTTGGGGTGCACTGGCTAAAACTCAGGGGGCCTGGGTTCGATCCCTGGTCAGAGAACTAGATCCCACATGCCACAACTAAGAGTTTGCATGCCACACGCACACACACACACAAAATCCCACATGCTACAGTGAAGATCGAAGATCCTGCGTATTGCAGCTAAGATCCAGGGCAGCCAAATAAATAAATAAATGAAAATAAATGTTAAAAAAATACAATTAAAAAAAAAAAAATCTGGGAGTCCTTTAGTAAACATCTTTTTTGACCTGCCCCACTGCCCCATCTAATCTATCTTTTCCTGGGATGCACTGTTCTTCTGTGGCATTGCTTTCAGTCACCTCCCTTTCCTCTGCCAGGGAAGAGAAATGGAACCACAGAAGGGATTTACCTGCCAAGGCCACACAGCTGGCATATGCAAGTGGGCGAGGGAGCAAGCAACCCTTTTCAACCAGCTTTGAGGTAGCCCCTCATAATAGGATGGAGGGGGCAGTACCCAGGCCGCTCAGTCTCCTGTAACTCCCCACCTTGGTTCTGCTTTTCCCAGGGCCAGGGCTGTTTCCATTTAGGGAAGCTGGAATGATGAAATCAGCAGAAGGCACACTAGCCCTCAAGCTCTTAGAGGTAAAAAGGAGGTCACGGGATGAAAATGAAAGTCAGAACTTAAAACTAGAGAAGTGAGAACTGTCCTCTGGGCCACATCATGCTCCTTGGTGGCGTGCTGAGCTCAGGGAATAGCAACCACTCTGAGGACCAGGGCTCCTTGGGACTTCCCCACCCGTGGTTTCTGCTGTGGATGGGCCAGTCATGAATGTTCCCACACTTCAGGTCCTTCCTCACTTTCTAACTTAAGGATGCAACTGATTGAAAATCTCCAAGGAGAGTTTATAAATACTAAAGAATGCTATTATTTAGTTGTATATATTTGCATTTAGAATGGTAAAGGATTGCAGATCCAACTCAATACAGGAGACCTGGGTTCAATCCCTGGGTCAGGAAGATCCCCTTGGAGGAGGGGGATGGCAACCCACTCCAGTATTCTTTGCCTCGAGAATCCCATGGACAAACGAACCTGGCGAGCTACAGTCCATGGAGTTGCAAAGAGTCAAACACAACTAAGCAACTAAGCACAGGACAGCATAGGAATCCCTGGCAGTCCAGTGGTTGGGACTCAGTGCTTTTACTGCCGTGGCCCAGGTTCAATCCCCGGTCAGGGAACTTAGATCCTGCAAGCTGCACAGTGCAGCCCATCCACCCCTCCCCCACCCCCAGTGTATGGTAAAGCATTAGAAGTATAAATTATCTTGCAGTAACTACTCTCATTTTTAGACTTTCATCCTGAGGAAATCATAAATACAAAATGCATATATATGTAGGGGGTTCGTTACACTTTGCTTTTAATAGCAAACCCTTGGTAATGACCTAATATGCCCAGTAACAGAGAATTGAATGAATAAATTGCAGTATGACTTTGTGATGTAGTACTTAACAGCCAGTGAATATATTGAGCGCTTAACTATATTCCAGATACTGTGTTAGAAGATATAGAAGATTTATACTTTTTTGTTTAATATAGTCTCTGTTTTACCACTAAGGGAGCAAAGACACAAAGAGCTTAGCTCTCTCGGTCCCTGACTTACTAAGTGGTAGAGACAGAATTTGAATCCAGGCCCGTCCAACAGCAAAGCCCGCTCTTGCCACTGCTAAGCTGTGTGTTTAAGGCCACCATATATGGCCATTCACTTTGCATGCTTCACAAAGTACCCAGTGGAAGGGCCTAAAGTCAGAGCAGCTCGGCTCTCCAAGCAGGAGCGTCACCTGTCCGGGAGGAGCCGCCTTTCCCAACGCGCACCAGGCACTGTGTGGGCTCATGGTGGTCTGGCAGACGCCTCCTACCTGTCATAGGCGCAGTTTGTGCTCTTCTTGACCGTGGTGTCCTCTTGGTCCCCGATCAGCCAAACGAACTTGGGGTCCGTCCTCAGGCGGATGTCCTTCCAGGCCTTCTTGGGGACGTAGCTGCAGCCAGCATTGAAGTCACCCATGAAAATGAAATTCTGAAAGACAGGATTTATAACTGTCTCATATAGGCATTGTTGTCTAACACTTTTATGCAGAACTGGTAGCAGGGACTCCACCTTGCATACCCAGTAAATGATGAGTTCAGTTATCAGCTAAATGTGTCCCCCCGGATTCATATGTTCTAGCCCCCAGTATCTCAGACTGTATTTGCAGATGACCTTTAAAGAGTTAATACAGATAGAATGAGGTTACATATGGGGTGGGCCTACTCTGATATGACTTGTGTCCTTATAAAAAGAGATTAAGACATGGACACAGAGGGAAGACCAAGCCAAACCCTGCTGCCATTCTGGTCTTGAACATCCAGCCTCCAGAACTGTGAGGACAGAAATTTTTGCTGTTTAAGCCACTCAGTCTTTGGGACTTTGTTATGGCAGCCCAAGCAGACTAATATAGGGTCTTAATTTCTTTTTGTTTTTTAAAAGGAGAGGCCACAGTTTAAAACCGAGCCACAGTTCTGATGAGTATTGGATGGGTGAGTATGACAAGGAAGGATGTTCTTAATGGGAAGAAGGATATTTGTTGTAGCTGCTCCCTCCTGTTCTTAATCACTGAGTCACTCCAATTGGGAGTACAGATTAAAGATGAAAGAACACAGCTCAGTTATTCCCTCACATCTTTTGCCTCTGTGGGTATAAACATCTGAATGAATCCACGCCTTTTGTTTCCAAGAAAGGAAAAGTGAACTCAGGTGGTGTGTTTGGCACTGCTCTTTCCTCTCTCGTTGTGAAGCTGGGAACTTAACTCCTCGTGGGAATTCTGCCTATTGAGGAGGTGCGAAGAGGCTTACGGGGAGGGGCTGATGGAATGAGTTGTCCACCTCTGCCCCAACGCCACCGTCAGAGTCTTCTGTCTCGGAAGTGGTTTCTCCTGTAGGGCTTTTGGAACAGAATTTTAGTATTCTTATGAGAGGAAACAGATTTCCTTGTTAGTGCTATTGTTTGGTGCTGTTGCTGACCTCAGAGTTTTCTTCAAAAACATTTTCCTTTGACTCTGGGTATCATGGTTTTCCCTGAGACTGGTGGGTGCAGTTGAGACAGGATGTCATCCTTAACTGGAGTGTCAGGCAGCTTCTATTTATGTAGGCATGATTTCCTGAGCACGTCCTGTGTGCCAAGCCAAACGTTAAGTACTTTATGAAGTTTATTTTAAATCTGACAATAAGCACTAAGAGGTAGAAGGGACCTTTGTCCCCTGTGGAAAGAGTAGAGGATATAGTGACCTGCTGTAGGCTACTCGACTTGGAATGAAGTTAAGGACTGAATCCAAATCAGCCTCCCTGAAAGCCCCTTCCTCGCTCAGCACAAGAGTTTCCCCTCTAGGTCACTTTTGTACCACTGAGGCCTCCCCTGTACCTGGCATTTAACAGATGCTCCATAAATTCTTGCCAAATGAGTGAATGAAATTTATAATTTAGAAACAAGCGAGTTTTTCTCATACCCTGCCTTTTACAAAACAGCAGTGAAACACACCCCTGCATGCACCATGACCCAGCTCTGTGTCCACGCTGTATTGGACTGATTTTGCACTTTGAGCAGCAGAACTGAGGTGGAGGGATTGTGTCATTGGAGTCACATCTTAAAAGTAGAAAGAAGAATGAGGAAGAGCCCTCTGGATCGTTTCCATATGTGCCACACACTTTCATACACCTCACAGCGTCTGGGGGTGGAGGGTGGGGTGCCACCGCTGTTTTCCAGATGAGGAAATAATTGAGGCCAAGACGGGTGGTGGACATATTGTTATTCCCCTCTGTGAAAGCACCCCTAGTTTCTTTGAGACACCATCTTCCTCTTCTACCTGGGTCTGTGAAGTTGGTGTGGAACTGACACAGACTTAACCAATCAGAGCATCTCAACCACCTCATCAGTGATTGGTTCAGGGATGAACATGTGATCCAGACTTAGTCAGTGAGACTCCATCCCATTATATTTGTTCCATTGTGGGACAGAAAACTTGTCAGTTGCTTTAGAAACTGCTGGTGACTATCTTGCCATCATATGGGTGGAGACAGCCTGAAAATGGAGCCCACCAGGGGAATGGGAGGCTAAGAGATGGAGACTGGAGAGAGAGAAGACAAGCCCTGATTGCCTTGTCCAACTCTGCCTTTAACCAATGAATTGCTCTTTCTTTTCATGAGCCATTTTGGGATTCTGTCACTTGTAACTGAAAGATTTCTGACATCTCTTTGTCTCACTGTTCTCAATTGTGAAGTTGGAATGATCAAAGTCGTTACCTCATCTGGCTATTGGGAGGATTAAGTAAATTTATCCATGTCCAGCCTTAGCATAGTGCCTGGCACCAGCTATTCATTTGCTCAGTGAATGTTGGCAGCCATTATTAGTGGAGCAGGGTGTGAATTTCCCAAGACCCCCAGGGAGCGTACCTAGGCACATTTAAGCAGAAAGATATTTTGGGCTGAGAAAAGGCCTAAAATGAAGCTCTCAAGTGGTGGTCGTCTGCACAGACCCCGCCTCCTCACCCTCCCTCAGAATTGCTCATCCCCTCTCAGGAACCAGATTCTGCCCCTGCTAGATGGGAATTCAGCAGACATAGAGGGTCATCACCTCTGCATTCCAGCGACGTTTCACATCTGTGTAGACATCAGCCAGCTCATCAATCTCTCTAACGGATGTCTCAGGGGTGGTGTGCAGGGGGACAATCACGAAGTCCTTGACAGCTGAGGAACAGGAAGGAGGCAGAGGTCACACATTTCCTTGTCAAGATTCCATGAACACTGCTTCAGGGAAACAGGCTGTCCCCTCAAAAGGCACGGACTGTGTCATCTAGGGCCCCCCATTTCCAGAAGGTCCAGTGGTCGAGATTTAAATAACCTTATGGTCATTAGGCTGCCATTTTCAGCACACCAAAGCCTCTTTTCTCCCAGTTGCCCTTCCTGACTAAGAGAAAGCTGGTAGACAGTGTTCCTCACTGGCATTGTGGGTGTTTTTATTTTCTCATTTTTAAAAAAATGCCTTGTATTTTCCATTTTTAAAAAAACATTAAGCCTGTTTGACTTTATACTAAGGAAAAAAAACTTTCTAAATAAAAATTAAGAGTTTTCAGTTTATACTCCTTTTATAATTAGAAGGGCGGGGGCGGGGGGGGGGAAGCCTGAACAATTTTATTTAAAAAGCAGAGTGGCCCTTTGTGGGCCTCCCCAGCAGGAGGGGCTGAGGGAGCCTAAGTGAGGAGGTGGTGTCTTTCTTAACACCTCCTCCTCAGGCTCTCCCTTGGTCTGCACCTGAGGGCCCTCTCTTCTCAGGAGCTACGTTCTATGAGGCAATCCCTGCTCAAGTCCCACAGTGGAAGTCCATCAGACCAGCAGCCTGCCTCCAAGACCTGCCCTGCTTCAGTAGCCTGTCTCTCACGCTGCTCCTCCCTCCTCCTTCCCACTCCCCTGCCTCTTTTTGGGCCCATGAACATCCCAACTCCTTTCCTCCTCCTGAGCTTGGGTGCTCACTGTGCCCTGCCGCCAGAATGCCTTTCCACCAGCAATCTGTGACTGGCTTCTTCTGGTCAGAGCCATTGTCACCTCCGGGGAGGTGTCCCCCAGTTGCCCTAAGGTGGCCCCTTACCCTGCTATTCAGTAAGCCCTGCTTACTGCCTTCATGCTCTGAAATTACCTGCTTAGCCCACTGGAACCTAAGTTCTCTGAGGGCAGGCTTATCTTCTTGTTCACCCTCTTGGCTCCAGAACCTAGCACCATGCCTGGCACGTTGGAGGTGCTCAGAAATGTTTGTTGATTGAACTCATGAATGAATGATTGAGAGAATAAATGAAGGAAGAAAAGATAGATAAATGGCGAACTCCTTCCTCTTTAATCCCAAACAGAGGCGACATAAAGACATTTACTTGTTCAGATGGAGAGAAAACTCCAAACATGGCAGAGCAATGCCATCCCAGTGTGGGTGGGTGTTGGGGGGCGAGGGTAGTAGGGAAGGGTAGAAGCTCCAGACAAACAGGTCTGTTCAGCAGTTCACGAAGGTTGAGTACTCTCTCAAAGAAGAATTGTTTGGTGGGAAGGGCCTCTCCTAATGCTGCCAGATCAGCTGAATGTGAATCACGTGCGTGACAAAAACGATTATTGAATGTCCTCTCTGAAAGGCACTTCTGGTTCCTCAGTAGCCCTCACCTCCTTCTCAGTTTTTTGTTTGTTTCCTGCTGAAAAATCTCCTGCTGTTCTTCCATGTTTGTTTTCCTAAAATACTCTGTTCTGAGCTATTAACCCTGTGCAGAAATAGTTAACTTCATAGTTGAAGATGTTAATATTTGTGTGATGTAGATATAGATGTTCATATGTACAGCTCTGACTATTTAGTTATTATCTGTCTCCCCTGCTGCACAAGGACAGGGACCTTTTCTGTCTTGTCCAGTACCCATGTAGTGGGTATTGAAAAAAAGATCTGATTCTCTATAGTTCCAGTCTACAAATCAAAGTAATTCTTGACTTTCTGTTGAGTATTGCATGGTGGTTAAGAGCGTGGGCTCCTGAGATGGAAGTTTGTGTTACAGCCCTGGCTTGTCCACTTCAATAACTGCTGGATGAGCTTGGGTGTGTGACTCCATCTATTTGAACCTCAACTTCCTCCATCATAAAGCATAGACAGTCCTAGTTGCTATCTTTTTGGGTGTTGCAAAGATGAGAGGAACCTGGCATTCATCACAGATGAATAATTGTTAGTGACTAATACAAGTACTACTGTTGTCAGAAATCAGGGTGCTTCTTCCCCCAGTCTGTGGGGGAGATGGCTCTGTGATCACTGGAGGGGCCGTGTGGCTCTAGGTTGGGAGATCATCTTCGTTGGCCAGTGTTCAGATTTTTCAAATGAAGGAGCAGCTGTCCTTGATTGGGACTGGGGGATTTTTCTAAATAATTGCCATCAGCCTAAACGCTGCAAAGGTTACTCTTACCAGGTAAGAGTAAGGTTATTATTGATTCCAGAAAGTGGCTTCTAGGACAAGGAAGTCTTGAGCTGTGGCATTCTAAGCAGCCAGCCTGGTGTCATCAAACTATACTGTGTCCTCCGCATTCAAGTGTTAGGAACCCCTAATGGTCATCTCAAGCGAAATGCCTCCCTAAAGATGCTGCATAAACCCTGGGATCACAGCTCACAACTCAGGGCTGCTGCCCATTCATGGGCTCTCTGGGGAAGTGAGGAGTGAGAGGGGCCTGTAGGTCTCACCGGTGTAGGGTGACTGGAACCAGACCACAAAGGGTTCCCTGGAAAACACATCTGCGTCTCCAGCCTGATAGTCGTGGTAGAGGTAGCTTTGTTTTACAGACACTAGCTTTTCTCTGGAAGAAAAAAGAAAAAAAGACAGTCCTCCAAGATGAGTTGGCTTTCTTCTTACTTCTTTGAAGAAGCAGAGATGAATGTTCCCACAGCTTTATTGGCCTCCCCTGCAGAGTTGAGTGCCGAAAGGGATCTTTTACCTGAGGACAAGGCTCAGTCAGTCTCCACAAGGGCCAGAGCCCTTGGGGAACTGAGTATCTGGGGAGCTCAAAACTTAAAGGTCAGACTCAGCAGAGATTATTAGTAGGAAGAAAATGAGAATGTGATGTCCCAGAGCAGCCATGCTGGGCAATTCATGTTTCCATCCCCTGCCAGGACTTGACCATGGGGGATAAAGAACTCTTTGACTTTCCTGACCAGGTCACCAAGTCATCCAGCAAATTAGTTTTGAAGAGTTAATATTATCCTTTCCATCAGCCCCACTTTTAACAGCTCAGTAATTTGATCAGTACTGAGAGCTGGTTTGACATCTAAATTTGGTTTTGAGGAAAAGATTTTTATTCCATTCACGGTCATATTGATAAGTAAACCATGTTCCGGGAAGCATAATTTATACTTACTTATAGAGAAAGGCATACTGTTCTTTATATGTGTTTCTTCCAAGGCGAGAGCTAATCACATAGTTGTATGTTATGCCTTTTCTTGAATTTCTGGAAAACAAAAAGATTTTACATTGCATCTTAAAGAACAAACGTTTCTCTCTGCCTAGGTTCCGCTCCCTCCAGTCAGCTTCCGTATGCCCAATGGCATCATGTAGAAGGGCTTCTGTTCATTATAACCTTTGAGTCTCATAAGAAGGGCCACCACTTACTGGGAATGTGACACCTGCCATTGTTTCTTGTCCTGATAAGAGGAGTACTATTATTACTCCATTTTTATAGTTTGCAAGTGCAGAGCTGGGATTTGAATTGAGATCCTGCTCACCCCCAAATCCACCTGCTTTGTCCTGTACCTGAAGACAGGTACAGGACTTCACTGAGACCATAGAAGATTCAGGCCGTAGTCAGCCCCGAAGGTTGTTCTGGCCTGTGGCTGGACTGCATCTCATACTTCCTGGTAGAATTAACTTCACCGGGTTACTCCTGAGCATTTATCATATGCAGGATTCCTACTAAGACTTTTTGTAAATTATATTTATTTTTTTTATTGAAAAATAATTGCTTTATAGAATTTTGCTGTTTTCTGTCAAACCTCAACATTAATCAGCCTTAGTTAGACATATATCCCCTCCCTTTTGAAGCTCCCTCCTGTCTTCCACCCCTCTAGGTTGATACAGAGCCCCTGTTTGAGTTTCCTGAGCCATACAGCAAATTCCCATTGGCTATCGTAAGTTTCCTTTTTTCTCTTTCCTTACATCTCACCCTCTCCTCCCCTCTCCCCATGTCCATAAATCTATTCTCTATGTCTGTTTCTCCATTGTTGCCCTGTAAGTAAATTTTCTAGATTCTGTATATATGTGTTAGAATACGGTATCCATCTTTCTCTTCCTGACTCACTTCACTCTGTATAATAGGTTCCAGGTTCATCCACCCGATAAGAACTGACTCAAACGCGTTCCTTTTTATGGCTGACCTACTAAGATTTTTTTTGGACATTTCTTTTCTGCTCTGAAACCTCCCAGGCATTTTTTTCACAAGTCCTGAAACTGTGATTCCAAATGGCTATTGTTTCTGTTCTGGGGACTGAGGATACAGTCATAAAGTCCCATTGATCCTCTGCCTCACCCTTATCAGGAAGACTTGACTCACATGTGTGTGCCAAACCTGCTGATAACTCCACCCTGGGCAGAGTCTACTTCACCATCCCTCTAGAAGATCTGGGGTATGTCTAAGCTGTGGCATATTCTCAGGTTCCATTGGGAGAAACTAGAGGGGGCTTTTAGGGGCCAACTTAGAGCCCGCAGAAATTCCTGGAAATTAATATTCTAAGGCACATCTGGCTATGGGGGCCCCAGGAGCGCAGACAGTGGATTCCGCTGGGCTTCCAATTTGGAAAGACTGGCTCTGTTCTAAATCTAGCCTGCCAAGTCCTGGGTTGGCAAACTGCTTGCAATGACTCGGCTATGAAGTGACGAAGGCCCTTCCTGGCTTACAGAGAATTAGGAGACACACAGGCCTGGCTCTGCTTGGAGTCCACAGCACAGTCTAGGGAGGCTGGGGAGAACTGAGACCACCGAGGGTGGGAGGGCTTAATCCAGACCAGCTGCAGGTGGTGCCTGTAACCCCCGTCCCCTTGGTCCCTCATACTTCTGAACACTGGCCCGGGCCACTTCAAAGAAGGTTGAGGGGACTCAGACCAGAGCACTGGCTTGGACTCAGACACCACCCAGGCACAAAGGTGGGTTTGGCCATTTATTGGCTGGATTACCTGGCAGATCCTTGCTGTCTGTGCCTCTGTCCCTCAGCTATAAGGGAAGTAGTGGGAGAACCTGCTCCACAGAGCTGTTGTGAGGAGCGAATGAGATAGCACACACAAACGGATTGACGGGATGCCTGGCCTGTATGGTGCCGTTGTGGTCATCAGTCGCTGTTTCCTGCGGGCCTCTGGATCATCACTTGCCATTACACGCATCCCCTTACTTCTACTAGTGATGAACATCCCAGCACTTAGTTGCCACTGCTCCATACCAGGCACAGCTTAACCATTTACATGAATGATTTGGTTTAATTATCACCACATCCCAGGAAGATGAGTTCTATTATTAGCTTTATTTATAGATGGGGAAAATGAGGTACAATGAGGTTCAGTAACTTGCCCAAGATCATAGCCAAGCCAGAATCCAAGCCCACGTGGTCTGAGCTGAGTGGAGGTGCCTAATGCCTGGGCTTCATCCCCTCTGTCATTGTCAAGAGCAGACCTGTGAGGCTAAAAAGGAGATGCTTTACTCCAAGTCTGGACTCTCAGATGAGAAACTGAGGCCCAGAGAGGGGTGGTTGCCATCAGCCCAGGGGCCTCGCTCTGTGAAGGAGAGCATCGAAGGCTGTTTCTCTCAGGCTTAAGACTTTTTGTAAAATACTCAAAAATTCAAATCAAATCATCAAATTCAGACTTTGTAAAATACTCAAATCGTACAGAGGTTTATGTCCATGGGGTATATGTCCACGGGGTTGCAAAGAGCCAGACACAACTGAGTGACTGAACTGACAGAGGTATATAAAATAAAAAGCAAATGTTTCCCATTTCTTCATAGCCCCCTTCCAAGTGGTTCTCCAGTCATACCCACCACGCCCAGGAAGTAACCACTCTTAACAGTTGAGCACATCCTTCCTGTCTTTCTTTTATGCCCATGCAAACTCCACCACACCCTTATTCATGTGTGATGTAGTGTGATTACTAAAATGGGCTCTTCTACGTATAGTTCTGGACTTGCTTTTTGCCATGTATTGTAGCCATCTTTCCATGCTGGAATGTTTAGCTCTAACCTACTCTGTAGTAACCATGACTTTTAATCGCAGTGTAATATTCCAGCCCGTGGGCATATCATGTTTTCATATTTGCACTCAGTCTTTTCTTTGTAACAGTACTTCAGCTCAGCTTCTAGTCTGTTTCATTTCTCTCAGTCCTGATTCCTCACCCATTTCCCTCTTTTGTTTTATCATATTAGAACTAGCTGGTTGAAAACTCTCAGGGCCGCAGTTAATACAGTTGAAAGCCTGGGCAGCGTGGGCCACGTGACCTGGTGGTCTGGGCCAGTGCTGGTGCTACACTAGTTTCAGTTCCCAGGGGATTTTCAGATCCTTGCACTTGGCTTTGAGCCGGCAGAGGGTCCGGGGCCCCATCTTTACCCGTTTAGCTTCTCCATCAGTGTGGGGCAGATCCTGTTGCTGCTGTCCTTGATTTCCATCAGGAGTATGATATCACAGCGTTTGATGACCTGCAGAGAGAGAATTCCCCGGGGGTGTGAGGCCATTTACTACAAATAATGAAACCTTTTATTGGGCACTTACTCTTTTTTCATTGTAGTTGATTTACAGTGTGGTGTTAATTTCTGCTGTACAGAGCAGCGAGTCAGTTATACATATGAAAGTGAAAGTTGTAGTCGCTCAGCCTTGTACCACTCTTTGCTACCCCATGGGCTGCAGCCCAGCAGGTTCCTCTATCCATGAAATTCTCTAGGCAAGAATACTGGAGGGGATTGCCATTCCCTTCTCCAGGGGATCGAACCCTGGGATTAAGCCTGGGTCTCCCGCACTGCAGGCAGATTCTTTACCATCTGAGCCACCAACAATGTCAGAGGGTTCCCTTTTCTCCACATCCTTTCTAGCATTTGCTATTTGTTGACCTTTTAATGATGGCCATTCTGACTAGAGTGACTGTAGTTTTGATTTGCATTTCTCTAATAATTAGCAACATTGGCCATCTGTACGTCTTCTTTAGAGAAATATCTGTTTAGATTGCCCATTTTTCGATTAGATTGATTGATTTATTATTTGGGGGGCACTTACTATGTTTTAAGTATCAGATTGGGTGCTTTGTTAAATTAACTATCCTCTTCTCTGAAATAAATGATAGACGCCCTGAGCATGGTAGGCTACAGTCCATGGGGTCACAAAGAGTCGGACACGACTGAGCGACTTCACTCACTCACTGAGGTAAGTACTATTATGATATACATTGTGAAGACAAAGAGCCTGAGGTTCTTTCTGGGAAAGCTGAGATACTATCCAGAATCACCCAGCTAGAAAGTGGCTGAGCCAGAATGTGAACCTAGGCAACCAGAATCCAGACCAAAAGCGCATGATCCCTGTAAGTCCTGCAAGTTGGCTTTGTTTGAATAATTACAATAATAATAATAAATATATCTATTAAGGCCTTAGTAAGTAAAGAATACCAGGCTGGATACTGCAGAAATGAAGAAGTACAATTATAATAATTGTAAGAGTTAACATTTATTGTGAGCCTACTCAGAGCCTCACCAGCTCTGAGACAGCTATGATTCTGAACTCATTAAGCATAGGAGGAAACCAAGCTCAGAGTGACTGAAAGACTAAAGTCGTGAAGCCAGTATAGGTGATAAGAGTAGGATGTGAAGTCAGGTTCACATGACTGCAAAGCCCACCGTGCTGCTGCTGCTGCTGCTGCTGCTGCTGCTGCTAAGTCCCTTTAGTTGTGTCTGACTCTGTGCCACCCCATAGACGGCAGCCCACCAGGCTCCCCCGTCCCTGGGATTCTCCAGGCAAGAACACTGGAACGGGTTGCCATTTCCTTCTCCAGTGCATAAAAGTGAAAATTGAAAGTGAAGTCGCTCACTCATGTCTGACTCTTAGCGACCCCCATGGACTGCAGCCTACCAGGCTCCTCCGTCCATGGGATTTTCCAGGCAAGAGTACTGGAGTGGGGTGCCATTGCCTTTTCCCACCATGCTGTACTATTAAAATGTACTCCCTCCCTCAAAGACTCGTTATCAGTGAAAAAGACAAATGGAAAGAACTAGCTACAGTGAGAGACCAAAGACAGTTGTGCTAAATAAAAGTCAGGCCTATGAGAGTGTTGAGGAATAATTAGTTACATCTGCCCAGAGGATCAGGGAAGGCTCCATGGAGGATACTTTTGAACAAGCCCTGAGAGGCAAGAAATAATTCAGTGTGGGGACTTTCCTGGTGGTCTAGTGGTTAGAACTCTGGGCTTCCTCTGCAGGGGTCACAGGTTTGACCCCTTGTCAGGGAACTAAGATCCCAAATGCCTGCCATAGGGAGTGGCTAAAAAAAGAAAAAAGAAGAACTCAGTGGGTAAAGAATACAGGAGGGTCCCCTTCAGAATGAGCAGTAAGCTGAGGACCAGGGTGTCAACCCCACTGGAGGCCACTGGGATCTTCCTTTGTATGGAATTCTAGTGGGCTGGAATTTGGTTGTCAAGGACAGAGCATCCTCAGTATTCATTTTGTCTTTTCACATCAGTTCCAGAAACACGGAGCAGGGGGATTATGCCACTGGTCCTATTTCCAGAGCACATATATATTCTAGTTTCCTCTCTATAAAGGGCAGAGCAGAGAGGGCCACCGACACTGGCCTGGTGCCATTAAAAAGTGCCAGGGGCTGAAGATATACCAGTGTAGTGACAGAGGAGTGAGACTATGTCAGAGTCTGCATCCTTCCATCAACAGGCTTGCATATCATGGCGTCAGACTTGTAGGGTTCACCAAAGAGAGCTGGGTGCTGTTCTCCCAGCCAGCCTCCTGATTTAGTCACTTAACCACTGTCAGATCTTTCTGGAAAGCACTTTAGAATATGTATATGAAAAGTCAAAGAAAATGTTAGTCACTCAGTTGTGTCTGACTCTGCGACCCCATTGAGTGTAGCCCTCTAGGCTCTTCTGTCCATGGAATTTTCCAGGCAAGAATACTGGAGTGGGTAGAAGATCCCGTCTTCAGGAGATCTTCCCAACCTAGGGATCGAACCTGCATCTTCTGTACTGTGGGCAGATTCTTTACCATCTGAGCCACCAGGGAAATGTATTAATACTTTGATCTAGTTTTCTCACTTTGAGGAATGTCTTCCACTGTAAAAAAGTTCCTGCTACTACTCTGCATCTGTTTCCTTATCTGTAAATTGGCATAATAATAGTCATTCCCTCACAGGATTGTTGGAGGATAAATGAATACTTAGAACAGGGCCAGCCATGTAGGAGGCAAACAACAAAATGTTGTTATTATTATTATTACTGTACGGGATTTCCCAGGCAAGAATACTGGAATGAGTTGCTATTTCTTTCTCTTGGGGATCTTCCTGACCCAGGAATTGAACCCACATCTGCTTCTTGGCAGATGGATTCTTTACTACTGAGCCATCTGGGAAGCCCTTATTATTACTTATGCAGATCAAAGAGGAAGATGTATTGCAACAGAAAAACTGGAAATATCCTAAGCATCCCCAGATAGAGAAGCGTTGAATGAAACACGTTGGAAACGCAGCATAAGGCATTAAAAGTTGTGTTTTAAAAGAATATTAACAACGTATGAAATGCTTCTTATATAAAAGCAGAATAGGGTATCTCCATGCTGCAAAATAGATGCATGTTTATGTATTATTTTTGGATAGAAAAACATCCGCAACAAAGTTACCCAAGTGCAACAACTGTTACCTTCAAGTGATAGGATACTTCTTTATATGTTTCTGTATTTTCAAAATAGTCCATATTGACTATTTTTAGTGTAATAAAATTAATTTGTAAAATATAAGTTTATAATTTAAAAAATTACAGTCCTAATTTAAACAATTAAGATGTTATTTTACAAAAAAAAACTGATGGGGAAGAAATTGTAGGTGAGGAGGTGATAGTGTTTATGAAGACGTGACAGATGTGATCATGGCTTAAGTTAAATAAGTTGTCTTAATATAAAATGCCTAATACAGTGACTGGCACAGAGTGGGCTCTGCAAAGGCTCTGTCAGTGTGAGCTCTCACCGTGGACTCATTACACTTTCACAGTAACCCTGCATGCTGGCCAGGTTGTGTGAGGACCATCTTACTGAAAGGCACTGAGGGGCTCAGGGAGAAGGGACTGGCAGAGCTGGTGCACCTGGCTGCCTAGTGAAAGGTGAGCCCAGGGCCCCTGGTGCTCCCACCAAAACGTGGTGTCTCTGGGGTTTCTAAGGTAATAAAACCCAGAGTCTTGGGAAGGGTTTCAGCCCCAGCATCAAAAATAAATTAACCTAGAGGATAAAGTGGAGAAGGCAATGACACCCCACTCCAGTACTCTTGCCTGGAAAATCCCATGGACAGAGGAGCCTGGTAGGCTGCAGTCCATGGGGTCGCTAAGAGTCAGACACAACTGAGCGACTTCACTTTGACTTTTCACTTTCATGCATTGGAGAAGGAAATGGCAAGCCACTCCAGTGTTCTTGCCTGGAGAATCCCAGGGACGGTGGAGCCTGGTGGGCTGCTGTCTATGGGGTCACACAGAGTCGGACGTGACTGAAGCGACTTAGCAGCAGCAGCAGCCAGCATAGGATAAAGAGAATCAACTGACACGAGAAGAATGTGAACAGTCTCAAGACATTGGTCAGATTACCCAAGGGAAGTCTTAGCTAAGTGGGGAGAAAGATTAGACTTGGGAATTGGAAAAAGATTGATGGCTGTAGGGGGAGAGAAGGAAAAAGAAAGGGAGAGGAGTAGAGGGGAGGGAGAGAGTGCACAAGCTTCCTTCACCCTAGGGGCTAACTTCAGTTAAACAACTCTTGAGTCTCTTAAAAGTCCGAAAGCTTTAGAGAAAGCGTGAGGGGTATCCAGCAGTCCTTCTAACAGGAAAATGGGCTTACCTTCACAATGACATCCATGGCATTACAGTTTGCCTTCTTGGATTCCCCAAAGGACCTCACATTGAAGGAGCAGATCTTGAGGGCCAGGGCACTGTGGGTGGAGAGGAGGAGAAGCAGCAGGCAGGCCAGCGGCAGAGGCATCGTGGCTCCTCTGACTTCAGGGCTCGGAGAGAGGGTAGCAGTGTCTGGAGAGCGGGCTCTGAGCCACCTGCTCGGACTCTGCTGACTTGTAAAGCTTGCTGATAACAAGAATTACTGGATTCCTTGTTGCTGCTTTCACTTCTCTGAGGAACTGAAGATCACGCGTTTCATTCCCCAAGGGAATGAAGGAAATGAGCTAGTTTTTAGGATCCCCTGTTTTTGTCACTCAGATGAGGAAACTGGTCCACTTAATCTAGGCATCAGTCTCTGCAGTCACTCTTAACCCAGCAGGAAGCCAGCCCTGACATCTGGTCCTTTCTGCTGTGATCGCATACCATATCCCTTCTCCTGGAAACTGATGAACTCGGAAATGGTCCACCCCAGAGAGCACCTGGGGTGTGGAGCCTTCTGTGTGTGGGTGGGAGGTCAAGGAGGCAGGAGACAGTGGGGAATTCTGCCAGGTTTGGGGATTTGGCAGTTAGCTGTCCCTGGACACACCCAGATTCCAGCTCGCCAACAACTCTGATGGGCGAAATTAAAGTCAAGTCTGGTTTGAATAACATAATTTTTAAGGCAAGTTTTGCTATATACAATTTAACACACCAAATACTAGCAGTGTATTGCCAGAAAAGCAGTTGCAGATCTGCTGGGATGGGTCAGTCTTTGGACTGAAAGGACAGAGTTAATTAAGCCTTTGGGGAGAGCCATGATTCAATCTGATATTAGTTAATGTTTGTGAGAGTTGTGTGGCCCTGTGAAAGGAAGGTTTTGCAAGAACTGTAGGATTTCAGTCCAAGTAAAATGGCTCTTGGGGCTTCCCTGGTGTCTTCCCACCGGTAAAGAATTTGCCTGCCATGCAAGAGATGTGGGTTGGATCCCTGGGTCAGGAAGATCCCCTGGAGAAGGAAAAGGCAACCCACTCCAGTAATTTTGCCTGGGAAAATCCATGGACAGAGGAGTCTGGCAGGCTACAATCCATGGGGTTGCAGAGAGTTGGACCCGACTTAGCGACTAAACAACAACAACAAAATGGCTTTTAGAGATTTGGGCAGGAAGATGAGAAGATCTGAAAAACAAAAAAGTACAAAATCCAGTCAATTTATAAACCCAGGTAGGATTTGCAGACTTTGTCATGGAAAAGTCTTCTGTGAAGAGAGGAAGTAATAAATTGAAGGCAGTGTTGGGATCTCCAGACCACTCCCTCTTGAAGTGATGGGCGTGTGATCATAGTCACAGGGAAGAGCATGCAGGTATCACCAACATGCATCCAGTCAGTATCCTGGCCAAATCACTAGCCAAGCACACCCAGGCGTTCTAGGGAGATAATCCCAAAGGGTTGAATATGTGGAAGGAAATAATGACTTCCTGAACTGGTGGGGATGTTAATCTCCCCATTGGCCACAGTCCAGACCTTAAGCCTCGTTGAATCTCTGGTGAAAAGCCGGTGGTGATTGTCCTCCCTGGTGAGTGGGTATCTTCCGACCAGAGGAAGGTTGAGAATTCAGTGGGTACAGTTTTTTGTGTCTTTCAAGAAGGAATTTCTACATATGTGGTATTTTATGACCTTGTAACATATGAAAGATTTTAACCTATTAAACTGGCAGTCTTGTAACTACAAAATAAAATGTGCAATTGAGGGAATGTATTTAGATTTGTAACTCTTATTTGAAACCTTCCTAAGTTTCTGTACAGTTCTGGAACATTTATAAGAATTCTGGGTTAACAGTGTTTTATAAGTTGAATGTATTAGGATTATTTGGTGTTAAAAAGGGTGGCTTTTTTTTATTCAGATAACGGAAGAACTTTACAAGGAAATAGATGTATAAAAGAAGTTTAAAATGTTTGTAAATGGGTTTATAACCCCTTAGAGGTAATTGTTTAAGTTTGTTGGATATAGAGTTGCCAGACTTAGCAAATAAAAATACAGAGCACTAGGTCAATTTGAATTTTAGATAATTCAAATTTAGTTAGGCAGCATGTATTTTACCTGGCAATCTTAGCTGGACTTATCAATGAAATAAAAAACCTTTATATGTCGAACTTACAAGCATGACATTGTCTAAGGCAGTAATCACCCTGCCAGTGTCCTGGGAAAGGTGTTCATTCTCAGCATCAAAAATAACCTAACCTATAGGATCAGAGAGTAAATTAATGTTTTTGCCTTTTTTAACTTTGATAATTTGAATATTAATTTGAAAAATAAAGGAACCTCTGAATAATGGTTTCTCTATATAGGACGTCAAAAAAAATCAGATGAACAGATGAAGAGTTTGACCCCTTTTTGTAATTAGCACTTGAACTTTTTAAAAAAAGTATCTGGAAGTAAAATCTTGAATCAAATTTAACTGAATCAGGGTAAGTGCGGGGCTTCGCTGAGTACCTTCTGTTTCATCTCATTACATGCTCCCCCAGACCCTTACCATGGTCCCTCCGTTTTGCAGGTGAGCACACTGAGGCTTGTGTTCGAAGATACACAGCTAGCATGTGGCAAAGCTGCGATTTGGTCCCACTCATTCTCACTCCAGACCAGCATTCTCCCCGACCAAACTAGGCACACCAAACTCAATAGGAAACCTGCAGGTCAGGGGCTGTGAGGAGGAAAAAGAGAACTTCCAGGTTTTATTGTATACCCTTGGGTACTGTTTGAATTTTCTTTTTTGAATAAAAGCATGTACTTGTTTAGTAATTAGACAAAGTGCTAAAAAGCTGTTTATTCTTTTAAGTTGATTAAACAGTGCCCATGCCAACATGCCCTTCTGGGTCAGCTTAGCCTCAGATGACTCTCAGCCAACCCCAGGAGTTCCTGATAAATATGAGGGGCTGGAGTGACAAAGCTGCACTGGTGACCAGGCACAGCAGAGACCCTCTGCTTTTCCTTCTGTTGGGCTCCAGTGTTGGGAAGTGGAAGTTTGAGACTGTCTCTTCCAGAAGCCTGGAGCCTGGAAAGAAAGGCAGACACTGGCCTGACCCACACTGAACACTCTGAGGTGTCCTTCCTTCTGCTATTCAGTGGCTATGGATGACATTTCCTGTGCCTTGTACTTCCAAACAGTAGGGTATAGATGCTCCTGAAAAAAAAAGAATATGTATATATCCCTCCTTGGAGATTTATAATACACGTTAGCATATTAAATGTCCTAAAAAGTCCTGCAAAGCTGGAACAAAGCTGCTTAACTATGTTGGAACAGTATGTCCTGAATTTATTGTCCATGGAACCCTTTATTCACATAACTCCTTTTAGTATCTTGAGCTCCATCCACGTTGGGAAGCGCCATCCTAATTGAGCAGGGACAATCGGATTCCCTCAAAGACTTAAGCTCTAGTCCTTGTCAATAGACCCTACTGAAGATTTGCACACGTGTCATGTGAATGAGCAGATGTGAGGATCAGAGGATGAGACACGTGGCCCCAGACACCACCGGCAGCCACGGCCATTCACCATGGGTGCTGGTGAGGCGGGAGTCAGTGGAGACAAAGGACGCCTTAGAATTTGAGGGAGGCAACATGGGGATTCCGGGGGGGTGAAAGTGTCACAAGTCAAGTTATCCAAAAGCAGCAAAAAAGAAAAGAGGCGCCGGTGGGAAAGTTTTTACTCTTGGCAGGTGACATCCTCGTGACTCAAAACAGGTGTTTCCAGTGACTGATGCCATTCCATGTGTAATAAGGAGTGTGTCCTAGTAATGATCTTGTATAGCATGCAGACTACTCCAGTCATTATGTTTCACAACCAGCCTGGGGGTTGGGGCAGGAAGAGTGCATTTTATGTAAGGTTGCATAATTGTGACAGATCACATCTTTGTTTCCAACTGGTGAAGCAGGCTCTGGTTTGGATCTCACACAGCGTCTTCCACACCAGGCTGTCTGGACCTCAAGCAGGTTGCTCTCGGAAGGCAGTCAGTGCTCTGACTAGAACCCTTCAAAGGCTCTTTGTTTGACATAAAGACCAAACTCCTTGTGGTGGCTTCTACCTACTCACCCCTTCAAGGTCACATCCTCTATTCTCTTCTTCCCCCGCTGGCCTCCCCTCACTCTGCCTGGCTTTCAGTTCCTGCTGCCGGGCCTTTGCACAGCTGTTCCCTCCACCTGCAGGGCTCTTCCTTCCTTCTACTTCTCAGTCTCAGCTTAAATGCCGTTCTCTCCCTGGCCCCCCTCAGCCCATGAGGAGCTTCCCTCTTATTCTCTTTCATGGAACACAGGTCTTTGCTTCATGGTATCTGTGACGATGTATTGTTACCTATGAGCGCGCGTGTTGTCTGTTGTCTCTCCACCCCACCCCCGACAGTTCTCACAGGCAGGGATACCTTCATGTGTCTGCTGCCTGGGACAGGACTGGGCATACAGCAGATGCTCGGTAAGCCTTTGCTGAATGCATGATATAATCCTCTGACTGACTCTGGAGCCTAGCTTCTCTACCACCCATGGGAGGGTTCTGAGCCTGGGTAACTCAGGTCCCTGGATAACCAAGGGAGACCCCAGGCCACTGAGACAAAAGAAATAATAACAGCAACCACTCCATACCATCTGCCTTTCTCAGAGCACTGGGTGCTAAATTATCACATAACTCCCTGACCTTGCGAGCAGAGTGGAGCAGGATTCTCACCCTTGGTACTAATGCTATTGGAGGCCAAAAAATTCAGTGTTGTGGGGACTGCCCCATGCATTATAGGACGTTTAATAGCATTCTTAGCCTCTATCCGCTAGATGGCAGTAGTACACACCCCCCCCCCCATCCGGAGTCACGACAAGCGAACATGTCTCCAGACATTGCCAAATGCTCCCACAAAGGTGGAGATCACCCCATGTTGAGAATGCTGGAGGTTAAAGCATGCATCATTTCATTTATAGCTGTTCAACCTCAGGCAAGTGTCTAAACCTCTCTGTGCCCATTTCCTCACTTTTGAAAATGGGGATGATTATAGCTCTTACATGTTAGAGCTGTAAAGATTTTGTGAGTTTATAGCTAAAGGGAAGACTCAGCACAGTGTCTGGCCCTTAGGGGTATTCTATTAGGATGATACTCTATCTTCAGAACAAACTGTGCAGATAAAGGACTGCCATTCCCACTTAACAGATGGGAATACTGAGACCTAGAGATAAAGAAGTCAGGCCCCAGTTGCTGATAGTGAAGTGACATAAAAGGCAGGAATTCAGGTTCTCAGGATTAATTCCCTTTGCCAGATCATGTGGGTATAAAA
The DNA here is from genome assembly GCF_003369695.1 of Bos indicus x Bos taurus. NCBI lineage: Eukaryota > Metazoa > Chordata > Mammalia > Artiodactyla > Bovidae > Bos > Bos indicus x Bos taurus. The sequence continues at coordinate 17,709,857 of NC_040097.1, forward strand.
TGGTCCATTAACTCCAGACCTCATGTGACCAGTTGCAAACTCTGAGCTGGTGGTGTTGGAATTAGTGGGTTAGATTCACCAGGGTGGGGCTAGCGTGAGGCAAATGAGGCACCGGCTTGGGTGCAAACTTCAAGGGGGTGCCAAACAACTCAGTAATCAAGATAAATAATATTTTATGCATTGTTTTGAATAATTAATTTTAAGAATTATTCAAATTAATGCAGATACATCTATAATGATCAAAGTATCAAAATCTTAAAGACAAGATCCAACCTTGCATTTTTTTTTCTAATTTTATTTTTAAACTTTACATAATTGTATTAGTTTTGCCAAATATCAAAATGAATCCGCCACAGGTATACATGTGTTCCCCATCCTGAACCCTCCTCCCTCCTCCCTCCCCATACCATCCCTCTGGGTTGTCCCAGTGCACTAGCCCCAAGCATCCAGTATCGTGCATCGAACCTGGACTGGCAACTCGTTTCTTACATGATATTTTACATGTTTCAATGCCATTTTCCCAAATCTTCCCACCCTCTCCCTCTCCCAACCTTGCATTTTTATGATTCTTCCTCATTCAGCTCACGCTGAGCCTGCTCCTGGGATCTGCAGATCTGTGCACTCAGTGGGCAGACTTGGGAAGGATGACATTGGAGAAAATAGCACCCTCTTTTGGCTGGTAGTGAGCACTGCTCCTTTTCCAGGGAGCCACTTCCCCTTCTTTGCCCCTTGAAGCAGCAGCATCTCCATGCTGGAAGAGTCTCTTCTGGCAATACAGTGCCTTTTGCCATGATGCTTTAATGAGGCATCTAGGCTAAAAGGTAGCAGGCAGGTCAAATGATGCTGTTGGAGCCCCAGGCCCACCACTTCCCACTGCCCTTTTCTCTGAGCTGGGTCCTGTTGCTTTTCTTGTTACCACCTGTGTGGACATGCCCTATGACCTGTCTCCATTTCTATGGAATATGCTAAAAGCTGCCTGTTAATGGCACCCCACTCCAGTACTCTTGCCTGGAAAATCCCATGGACAGAGGAGCCTGGTGCGCTTCAGTCCATGGGGTCGTGAAGAGTCGGACATGACTGAGCGCCTTCACTTTCACTTTTCACTTTCCTGCATTGGAGAAGGAAATGTCAACCCACTCCAGTGTTCTTGCCTGGAGAATCCCAGGGACGGGGGAGCCTGGTGGGCTGCCGTCTGTGGGGTCGCACAGAGTTGGACACGACTGAAGTGACTTAGCAGGCAGGCCTGTTAATAGAAAGTTGGCTTTTCCAGCCTCACCATGAAAAGGGACAGTGAAGAAACAGGGCCAAGGGGCAGTGGGAAACAGGACCAAGAGGCTTCTCAGAGCCGCTGACTGGTGAGCAGGGAGCTGGCTGCTTCCTTAACTGCAGTTTCTTACTCTTCTTTTAAAGGTTTGGTAGCTTCGTTTTATTTATGTTTTACTTTTTACTTTGAAATAATTTCAAACATGCATGAAAGTTGCAAAAAAAGCCCCCTCGCTTACATATCCTTCATCCAGATTTACCAGCAAAACTTTAGCCACATTCACTTTTTCATCATTCGTTTCCTCTAAGCATAAATTATTTTTTTCTGAACCTTTTGAGAGTAAGTTTGGGACATTATGACCTTTTACGGTAAACCTAAATCCTGTAGGGTGAATTCCCAAGAATAAGTACATTCTCCTACATAATCACAGGACAATTATAATTATAAAATATTATAGCAATTATAAAACTTGAAAGTTTAGCAATTATATATTATTACCTAATCTACAGACCTTATTCAAATTTTACCAATTATTCTAATAATGTCCTTTTTTTTTTCTTGATTTTTATTGGGGTACAGTTGCTTCACACTGTTGGGTTAGTTTCTACTGCGCAGCAAAGTGAATCAGCTATGTGTATACACGTATCTTCTTTTTGTTGGACTTCCTCACAGAGCACCGAGTTCACTGTGCTGAACCACAGATTCTCATTCATTACCTATTTTACAATAATATCAAGGGTGTATGTACATCAACTGCAGTCTCCCAGTTCATCCCACACCACCTTTCCCCCTTGGGATCCACATGTTTGTTCTCTATGTCTATGCTTCTATTTCTGTTTCCCAAATAAGTTTAATATACCATTTTTCTAGATTCCACATATATGCACTGCTGCTGCTGCTGCTGCTAAGTCGCTTCAGTCATGTCTGACTCTGTGCGACCCCACAGATGGCAGCCCACCAGGCTCCCCCATCCCTGGGATTCTCCAGGCAAGAACACTGGAGTGGGTTGCCATTTCCTTCTCCATAATAATGTCCTTTATAGCAGGATTTTCTTTCTGATCTGGAAGCCAATCTAAGATTAAGCATTGTTCTTAGCAGGCTTGTCTCCTTGGTCTCTACTGTGTCTTTCATATCCTTGACATTTTTGAAGTGTACAGGCCGGTTATCTTGTTGAAGCTCCCTCTATTTGTCTGAGGTTTCCCCATGATTGCAATCATCTGATGCATTTTGGGCATGAATACTATGTATGTGTCTCATAGAATTTTGTTTTTATATTTATTTTTATTTATTTATTTTGGCTGCAGCGGGTTTTACTTGCAGCAGGTGGGGTCTTCAATCTTTGTTGCAGCATGCGGCATCTTTAGTTGTGGCTTGTGGGATCTAGTTCCCTGACCAGGGATGGGACCCCAGCTCCGTGCATTGGGAGTCCGGACTCTTAGCTACTGGACCACCAGGGAAGCTCCTCTTGGAATGCCTTAAATGAGCTTTTCCTTGTGTTCACAGGGCAGCTATGTGATTCTGAGACACAGGAAGTAGATTGATTTAAAAGCTCTTACTAACAGCTAACATTTATTGAGCACTTGCTGTTTGACACTCCTCTCAGCATTTGTTGATTTGGGGGGTTTTCTCCCCTTGAAACAATATTATATGTGATGCTTATGTTGAATCACAACAATATAAAACTAATAGCAGTTATGGACCCTGTTAGGGTATAGAGGGTATTAAGCTCTATTTTAGGCCCCGTATTATACATACTCTTTACATGTGTGTGTGTTGTTGATAAGGTCGTATCCGACTCTTTCACGACCCCATGGACTGTAGCCTGCCAAGGTCCTGTGTCCATGTGATTTCCCAGGCAAAAGTACTGGAGTGGATTGCCATTTCTTTTTCCAAGGGATCTTCCCAACCCAGGGATTGAACCCAGGTCTCCTGCATTGTCAGGCAGATTCTTTCCCACTGAGCCACCAGGGAAGCCCCCTCTTTACGTATTCAGTTCAGTTCAGTTGCTCAGTCGTGTCTGACTCTTTGTGACCCCATGAACCGCAGCACGCCAGGCCTCCCTGTCTACCAACTCCTGGAGTCCACCCAAACCCATGTCCATTGTGTTGGTGATGCCATCCAACCATCTCATCCTCTGTCGTCCCCTTCTCCTCCTGCCATCAATCTTGCCCAGCATCAGGGTCTTTTTCAATGAGTTAGCTCTCTGCATCAGGTAGCCAAAATATTGGAGTTTTAGCTTTAGCATCAGTCCTTCCAATGAACACCCAGGAGTGATCTCCTTTAAGATGGACTGGTTGGATCTCCTTGCAGTCCAAGGGACTCTCAAGAGTCTTCTCCAACACCACAGTTCAAAAGTATCAATTCTTCAGTGCTTAGCTTTCTTTATAGTCCAACTCACATCCATACATGACTACTGGAAAAACCATAGCCTCGACTAGATGGACTTTTGTTGGCAAACTAAGGTCTCTGCTTTTTAATATGCTGTCTAGGTTGGTCATAACTTTCCTTCCAAGGAGCAAGTGTCTTTTAATTTCATAGCTGTAGTCACCATCTGCAGTGATTTTGGAGCCCAGAAAAATAAAGTCAGCCACTGTTTCCACTGTTTCCCCATCTATTGGCCATAAAGTGATGGGACTAGATACTAGGCATTTAAAGCCTCCCTACAACCAAGTATTACTACTATCCTCAATTTGCTGTAAGGAATTAGAGTCCCAGAGAGGGTGATTCACTTGCCACAGATCTCACAGCTAGTAAGGGGCACAGCCAGGATTGTTTGACACCAGAGTCCGAGCACCTGGTCAGTCTCCTGTACCATGTCTTCCCTGGTACATAGCAGTGACGTGGCCCCATCAGTACTCCATCTTAGAACACCAAGAGCCATCCATGTCCTCCTCCCCTGACTCCCTGTAAATATGGAGCTTTGCCCCATTTTCTGAGGCCTTCTGCTTACTCCACACAGAAGCCACATGAGAGCTTGGGAGACACCCCAGGCTGTGAGTAGGGGACCTGAGTAGGTGTGTGGTATTCTCTAGGGGCAGATACCCCTTTTGGGTCATCACGCATTAGGCAATTATTCATAAACCATTGAAAACCACATCAATCATAGAGACAGGGTGAGGAGGGTATTTATGAGCAGAAGGTGTCAATCTTTAACCAGTTAGTGATTCATGAGTGTCACAAAGCTGAAATTCAGTCTTTAACCAATTAGTGATTCATGAGTGTTACAAAGCAGAAATCCCATTTAAGACTGGAATTGTCCCCGCACAGGCAGAACCTGCTCCAGAGTCATCCCCAAACTGGATTTAGATGCAGGCCAGCCATTCATAGCACATGGCCTTAAGAAATCAGCCTTCTAAGTGTGCAAGGGGTACAAAGATATATAAGGCAGCTTCTGCCCTTGAGGGACTTAAAAATCGATACTTAATGGGATTCACCTTCGGTTTCAGTGAGTATTCTGTGCCTCTGAGCTATCATTGTTTATCCTGTGGCCACAAAACTGTCATGATTTTGAATTACCAGTGTAAATCTGGGACCCAAACCTTCTTGAGTCCCATTGGCCACCATTTTATCTGGACTATTGTGATTTCTCTGACTGTAGAATCACGGAGGGTGGTCAGCAATTCTGGTTGGCCCAAAACTGAGAGGAGTGGGGTGGTATTCAGTGTAAAGACAGGGAAAGTCCCAAGCAAATCAGGATGAATTGGTCACGCTGATGTTGGGAACAGGCGTGGCAAGAGGGGAATGGGTAGGTGGGAGAGGAATTATAGTAGCCAACACACTTATTTTGTTAAGAATTTAGAAACACTGAGAAGAAATATATGAATTAAATACTTTATTACCCCTGTTTCACAGAGGTTTAAACTGGGACCCAGAGAGAGTAACTTGTCAGAAATGCACATTTAGTAAATGGTAGTCAGGCCTTCCAGAGAGCAATCTGTGTTTTCAGCCATTACTTTGCACTGCGTCAGAGGTCTCACGTGTAAACATGATGCAGATAAAGTCTCAAAAAATATATTTTAAAAGTTGTCCATTTCTGTGAAGCTCAAGAAAATACAGTGTCTCTCTGAATGCCTAAATTGCTGGTTAAATCAAGAATTCCTTTTGGGGAATAAAGAGCATGCAATTTTTTAAAAAGTAAAAAGAAACCATATTGCAAATTAATTCTCAGATTGGAAGCAGACTCTGCTGGAAACAGAAGTGAGCGGAAGTTGTGTTTCCATAGAGACCCAGTCACATCCAACTCGGCATTGATCACATGACATGTAGCCACAGTGATGTGGAACCGCCATCACTAAAACGAGGCTCAGCAAACGCTTGGTTTGGCTCGATCATCTTCGTAGCCCTGTGAGGTTGATGCCATTATCAGTTCTTCATCATCGTTCCCTGTCTGTACATGAAGAAACTCAGGTTTACAGAGAGAGTTAATAGATGGTACAGTAGGCTTCATGAAACCAGAGCCCACCATCTTCACTAGAAATGTGTTCAAGTGACTCAGACACCCAGATCTATTGTTTCCTCATCTGCACCACCATCTGTGGGTTCTTGCCAGCCCAGAAGTCATTAGTCACAATTCAGTACCTATATCCCTGGTGTCCCTGGGGTGTTACATCTCCCCTAATCTAGCCACGTGGCTCAGGCTAGATAGGAAAGGGTTTCTTAAACAAGACATAAAAGGCCACTAATTAGAAAGGATAATTTAACTAAATTAAAATTAATGTTTTTTTAATTCCAAAATACTAAAGAAAGAGATGGACTTCCTTGATGGCTCCAATGGTAAAAAAAAAAAAAAAAAATCCACCTGTAATGTGGGAGACCTGGGTTGGGAAAAATTGCTCAAGCCTGTTAATCCTGGACATGAAGATTAAGATTGCAGTGAGATACCATCTTTTGCCCACCAGATTGAAAAAGCCTTATTGTGTCAAGTGCTGGAAAGATCCTAAAGATATTCTCTTATATTGTCTTCTAAAAGTTTACAGTTTTGCCTTTTATATTGAAGTCTTAATCTATCTTGAATTACTGTGGGAGAAGTGAGAATCATTAAATTCTGTTTTTTTCAATATGAATAATTGTTTTAGCAAGTTTTACTTAATTGTCTTCCTTTCCCTGGTGATCTGAAATGACAGCTTTGTCATAAACCAAGTTACCCTGTGTACATGAGTATGTTTTTCTGCTTTTTGTTTCATTAGTGTTTTTGTCTATCCTTACCTGAATACATGGGCTTTCCAGGTGGCTCAAATGGTAAAGAATCCACCTGCCAATGCAGGAAACTCATGTTCAATTCCTGGGTCAGGAAGATCCCCTGGAAAAGGAAATGGCAACTCACTCCAGTATTCTTGCCTGGGAAATCTCCTGGACAGAGGAGCCTGGTGGGCTACAGTCTGTGGGGTTGCAAAGAATTGGGCACAACTAAGCAATAACAGCCTGAATACATACTGTCCTAATAACTGTACATTTTAAATAAGCTTAATAGCTACCTTTTCTTCTTCATTGGGAGTATTCTGGCTTTTCTTGGACCTTTGCTCTTCCAATAAATCTTGGAATCAGCTCATCTTTCTTGAAAAGCCCTGTTGAGATTTTGATTAGAATTACTTCTGATTTTGAAGGAAGTATTCCTAATTTTTCATTATTCAGGCTCATATTTGCTAGAGGTTTTTGGTAGATGCCATTTAACTAGTTAAGGAAGTTCTCCACTTAGTTTACTATGAGTTATTGCCATGAGAGACTGTTGGATTTTATGTTAAAATTTTGAAACTATTTAGAGGATCTTATAATTTTCCTTTTATGTGTTGATGTGGTTAACTGCAAGAATGTTTTCCTAACTTGTTATGAAGTATCATCCTTTTATGTGTTGCTGGACTCAGCTTACTAGTATTTTGCTTAGGATTTTTACTTCTGTGTGTTTGAGTTATTTATGAGTCATAATTGGTCTGATTGTTTTGGTATCAAATTTAGATTGGCATCTTTAAGTGAGTTGAGAATACATCTTCTCTATTTTCCAGAGAAACTGATGAAAGAGTAGAATGATCTATCTATCCGTTGAAAGTTTAGATATGCTTCCAAACTTTCTTAATATTTTTGGACTTAATGTTTTCCTTTGATTAAAGATTTCATCCATTTCCTTAGTAATAAATTATATATTTTCTGTAGTTTAGAACTGACATATTTTGTTGTTGAATTGAACTCTTTATCATTATATAGTGATCCTCTCCATTCTTAATAATTTTTTTTGTTAGTCTATATTCAGTTCAGTCGTTCAGTTGTGTCCAACTCTTTGCGACCCTGTGGACTGCAGCACACCGTCTCCCTGTCCATTGCCAACTCCCAGAGCTTGCTCAAACTCATGTCTGTTGAGTTGGTGATGCAATCCAACCATCTCATCCTTTGTTGTCCCCTTCTCCTGCTTTCAATCTTTCCCAGCATCAAGGTCTTCACCAGTGAGTCAGTTCTTCGCATCAGGTGACCAAAGTATTGGAGTTTCAGCTTCAGCATCAGTCCTTCTAATGAATATTCAAGACTGATTTCCTTTAGGATGGACTGGTTGGATCTCCTTGCAGTCCAAGGGACTCTCAAGAGTCTTCTCCAACACCACAGTTCAAAAGCATCAATTCTGTGGCACTCAGCTTTCTTTATAGTCCAACTCTCACATCCATACATGACCACTGGAAAAACCATAGCTTTGACTAGACAGACCTTTGTTGGCAAAGTAATGTCTCTGCTTTTTAATATGCTGTCTAGGTTGGTGATAGCTTTTCTTCCAAGGAGCAAGCGTCTTTTAATTTCATGGCTGCAGTCACCATCTGCAGTGATTTTGGAGTGTTAGTCTATGTTATCTAATACTAATTTAGCTACACTACCTTTCTTTTGGATGTTTGTCAGGTGTATAACTTTCCGCACTTTTACTTTCAACTTTTCCAAATTCCTATGTTTTAGGAGTACCTCTGGAAACAATGCCTCTTAGACTTTTTTAACATTCAACTTGACAACTTCTGACTTTAACTGATGTGTTAATTTATGTTTATTGTGATTATTAGTATATCTGGCTTTATTTTTACTATCTTTTTTTGGGGGGGAGTGTCACTTTTTAATATACTTCTTTTGGGTTGATAGACCTTTTTTTGTTGTTGACTTATGTCATTTTCTTCCTTCTATTAGTTCAAAAGATATATATGTATGTACATATGTACATATATAGATATATGTCTTACTTTAGTGAATACCACTGACTTTTAAACATACATTTATTAATGAAGGCGAAAATTAATGTACTAATTCACTTTCTACACAGATGCAAAGGCATTAGGATACTTTAACTTCAATCACCTTTTTTCTGATTTATTGTTTCCCAGCATTTTAGTTCTGACTTTGTGTTAAACGTACAAATTATATATGATTTTTTATCATTATTGTTTTCTACGGAGAGTTTTGTTTTGATTTGACCATATTTACCTGTGTCTTCCCTCATATTTCTCTTTTCAGTTCAGTTCTTAATCGATTCCAGCTTCTTCTTTCTGAAATGTATCTTAGAAGTTCAGTTAGTCAAGTCTTCCAGTTGTAAAATCACTTTGCTTTAATCTGTATCTCACTCTCATTCTTAAAATGGTGAGTATCCAATTCTCAGGTCTTTGAAGATATTATTCTATTGTTCTTTAGCTTCCAGTGTTGCCATTGAGATATCTGCTATCTAATTCCTTTTTCTTGTGAGTAATCCTTTTTTTTTCTTTCTTTTTTTAAAATCTAGCTGCTTTTAAGATCTTTTGTTTTTTAGTGTTCGGCAGTTTCACTACTAAGTTTCTTGGTTTGGATTTCTTATTATTTATCCTGCATTATATATAGGTTTCCTACATCTGTGGAGTCACATGTTTTTTATGCTTTGGAAATTCTCAGCTATTACTGCTTCACACTTTGCCTCTCCTTCCTTCTCCCCTTCTTTGATGATTAAATGGAGTTTTAGATCTTCTCAGTCTATCCTGCACATTCCATATCTTTTTTCATATTTTTTATGTCATATCATTCTTAGTTGATATATCTGACTAATTTCTCCAGAGATGTCTTCCTGATCAGTATACTTGGTTAATCATGACCTGTGAGAATACTGGGTGCTCTCTTATAGAGAGCATCCTTATTTGTGCTTGGAGTGAGGAAATGCTGCTCCCCCAAGGCTGCTCTAAGCATTCGAGGGTCCTGAGAAATGTGGGCTCTCAGGTGCTGCTGCTTCAACTTCGAGCTCAAGTATTAGTCTCCCAGTATTGTTTATGGATCTGCTGTACATATTTGGTCTGGGGACAACCATGTGTTTCACTTTTATTTACTGCTCTCTGCCCCCTACTCTTTAGTGTTTTGAGAAAGGTGCCTCAGAATATCTGGTCTACCATATGCTGAGATACCATTTGAATTTTAAAAGCCTAAAGATGGCACTGCAAAATTTCACCATGTTTTTGGCATATTCCTTATTATTGAAACAATTTTGAACCCTGATTTTCCTTCCTTTGATTTAAAATTAATGACAAGATTGGATTTCTATTTATCTAAATTAAAAAATATATATATCTAGAACAGAGAATTGGGGAATTTCCATTAGAAAACTGCTTCCAGTATGAAATTGTCAGACTAAAGAAAGTTGGGCCCCTGTTGTTTAACCTCCTACGAATCCACTGAGCTGTGATGTTATGCAGCCTTGATTGCTTCATCTTGCCCATAAACAGATAATAAAATGTTTTGTCCAAAGCCTAACTAAAATGTTTTGTCCAAAGTCTGTAAACAATTCCCACCGCAGTCTTCAGATCTACTCACGCTAGTAACTGTTGAAATATCCTTCCTTTGTGATTATATGAGCTCTTAGTAGTTACCTCTTTTGTTTTAGTTTCATAATCAAGCCCAGAACTTTGCTAGAAATCAGCACCAAGCCTCTCGGTCTCTAGATTTCTGTATCACTCTTTCTATTTGAAGTAGGACCCCTTACTCTAATTAGAGTCTTCTGGCATGACTTACTGAAGATCACCAAATATGTTTCTGAGATCATATCTAAATATCCTTTTGGTTCCCTGGGCAATAATTTCATGACTGGGACTAATTTTTTAGGTTGTTGGGTGTTCTTCCCATGTCTTTTCTTCCTGTCCTGGGCTTGTGATGTCCTCTTTGTGATGTTCTAACCTGACCAAATGGAAATATTCCGCTGTGATGAGGATTAAGTAAACAGGAACTGGTAGCTTCGCTTTCCCTTTGCCATCTGTTAGTATTACATGTGCTCAGTTCTTTTTTTAAATTCATCTTCTTGATCTAAATCTGCTTTTAAATGAAACTTTTCTTTGGCATTCCAGTCTCAACTATTTTAAGTATTAGTCTCTCTTGCTTTTTGTTAATCTTTTGGAAAATTTCTATCATTTTCTAACTTACACAGAGGTGCTTGGAAAATCTGGGCCAGAAGCTAGTTGTGTAGTGTTGGGGAGGAAGAAAATTTTCTCTACATTTCTAAGTTCTTCTTGCTGGTCTAATAATTAAATTGACATGAAATACATTAACAGAGTAAAATCAAACAAAGTTTAATAACATGTATATATGGGAGAGACTCAGGAGAACTGAATAACTTGCCAACATGGCCAAAACCCTCACCTTGAATATCATCTTTGGCTAAAGACAACAGAGAATATTTGGAGGTAGTGGTTTGGGACTTCAAAGGGGAGAAGGCAAGTCACATGAAGATGGGAAAGCAAGTGCTCAGTAAATAGGTATTTGTTGGGCCAGGCAGAGACAGTGGACACAGAGTGGAGTCTTAAGATATGTCTTATGATAACTCTATCCTGGGAACAGGCCTGTTACCTGAATTCTTTAGGGAGCTAAGGGGGAGGTAAAAAGAAAAATTTCCTGAGTCTTCTGTCTCTTAAAAGTAATCAACCTAAATTAATCCTCATGCCAAAGAGACATACTTTAGGGTGGCAAATTTTGCTCCCCTACAGCAGTCACACTGTTGTCTCAGAGGCTTCCCTTTCCTTCCCATCCAGGATCCTCTCGGACTTAGGGCTGTTCTCAACTGGCATTTTCAACAAATGAATCAATAGTTTAAGAACTGATAACCTCCTGATTACTAAGTCCTTCTTTCCAGGATCATATGTTACATTCTGACATATGTTGACTTGTCTCATGATATAATTTCCTCAACTCTTTCATTGATGTATAATAACTCATCCTGTAATTTATACCAGAGTCAAAATATATCCCCTACAACTTTGGTCCTGTGCATAAACAGATACTTGACAATTACTTAAGTTACAAATAAATGTATAAGTATTTTGAATTGTTTGTAAAGAAGTTTTTTTTTTTTTGCCTAAAAATTTCATAGGTTTCTAGTTGTAAGCTCTTTTAAGGTGAGACTTTGCCATATCTTTCATAACCAGTTCCATTACTAGTTATGGCAGTAGGCATCTTAGTGGTTAGGACATGGACTGCATTCAGACATACACAACTTGGTTTGGATTCTGGCAGTATCACTTATTAGCAGAGTGATCGTGGGTAGATTCACCTCTTTGAGCCTCAATTTCCTCAAATGAGGCTAATTTTCCTTTAAAATGAGGCCAATAATAGTACCCACCTCATAGGATTGTTGGGATGGTTCATTGAGATAATATATGTAGCACCTGAGGAAAAGTGAGACACTCAGGAAGAGCTCAACACATGATCGCTAATTATTATTTGCCTGCTCTGTGCCAGTCATCATGCTGGTCCCTGGGGAGATGGAGATGGAAAAGGAATTCACAATCAGTGGAGTCAGGAGTCACTGAAATGAGTAAATGCAGCTTCATTTACAATGTGCTACAGGGATATGCAGAGAAGGCAATGGCACCCCACTCCAATACTCTTGCCTGGCAAATCCCATGGACGGAGGAGCCTGGTAGCCTGCAATCCATAGGGTCGCTAAGAGTCAGACACGACTGAGGGACTTCACCTTCACTTTCATGCATTGGAGAAGGACATGGCAACCCACTCCAGTGTTCTTGCCTGGAGAATCCCAGGGACGGGGGAGCCTGGTGGGCTGCCATCTATGGGGTCACACAGAGTCAGACACGACTGAAGCGACTTAGCAGCAGCAGCAGGGATATGGGTGATGAACTAGTTCTTTTTTGCATAGATAATCTGGGAAAACTGCTTTGAGGTGGTGACATATGAATAGCATATTGTGCAGGGGGCTCAATGGTTGGCTTGCAGATGCCATGTGGTAAACTTTTGGAGACTGGATTGTGCGCATTGGCCATAGACCCAGGGATGCTGTCTAGCTGGTATCCATATACATGTGGTATCATGTATTTCATTTTTCTCCTATGTATATTTCCATATGATATAGCATGTAAGTCTCAACCATGTTGCATTTGTACTTGGCCCAAATTTGTACCTGTTGTTCCTCGTAATTCCACCATGCTACTGCTAAGTCACTTCAGTCGTGTCCAACTCTGTGCGGCCCCATAGACAGCAACCCACCAGACTCCGCTGTCCCTGGGATTCTCCAGGCAAGAACACTGGAGTGGGCTGCCATTTCCTTCTCCAATGCATAAAAGTGAAAGTGAAGTCGTTCAGTCGTGCCCGACTCTTAGCAACCCCATGGACTGCAGCCTACCAGGCTCCTCCATCCATGGGATTTTCCAGGCAAGAGTACTGGAGTGGGGTGCCATTGCCTTCTCGGTAATTCCACCATAGCTTGTGTTTAATCCTTGATCGAATTGTTACTAATATTTCATCTTATTAAAAGACTCTTAAGTCCTTGGGGGCAGGAAGTGTTCACCCAGAGAGTACGCAGCATGTAGTAGGTCCTTGGTAATGTTTGATGAATGAATGAACTTCTTTGACTGCTGACCCCACCGCTGGCTATGGTATCTTGAGTGAGTCTGTTAACCTCTCAGAGCTCTATCTGTAAAGTGGGTTGGCATATCTCCCAGGGTGATTGTAAGGACTAAGTGAGGTGATGCCCAGTGCCCGATCAGTAATAAGCGTGCATTAAAAAGTGGTGACCATCAGTATCACTCTGTTCTGACTGGCATGCCGCTGAGTCCAGGAGCTTTCCGTAGACTGCATGGCAGGGTGAAGCCTGGGCCTGTTTGCCGCACATGCTGGCAGAGGAGAGGTTTCTGAACTCTTTCCTAATGCTGGGATGAGACCTGTCAGGTAATAAGGAGTTTATACTGAACATGACTGAAGGCGCCTTTTGGAACCTGGATGGCCCCTTGGACTGCTCCCTGTCCTCCCACCCACCCTTGATTCCTCTGTGAGTGTTCAGGGGTGTTATTGACTCCGGGATGGACCACACATGAGTCCCCTCCTCTCCTCCTGCCTCCTGAGCTTCACTGTGAAATGGGAGCTATTTAAGGCTTCTCTTCTATCAGTCACCAGCTGGAGAGGAGTCACAGAGAAGGTGACTCCCATCTGGGGCTCAGTGTATCTAAATATAAAACTCTGGGGAAAAAAGCCTCTTTGAATATAGAAACTGCAGACCCTAGGAGGCCTCTGGGGCCACAAACTATGAATTAGAAGAAAGATAACTTACCCATTTTTAGGTTTTGGAGAGGAAAAAAAAATTAAATTTAAGCTTTAAGTGTTTTTATGTGTTCAGACCCACCAAGTGAAGCTTATCGGTGGTTTCGTGGGAACTTCCAGGAAGTTATCCATAAATTTTATTCCCTTATTTATTCATTCACCCCCTCAGCAGCTGTTTGGTGAATGCTCCCTGAGCCTGAGATTTGCTGAAAAATGGTAAGTGAGGATTAAAGGTCAGTTTTAGTCCTTGCTGCCTCTCTGGACCTGTTCTGAGGGTGTTGAAGGACTGCTAGCTTGGAAAGACTTTGGCAGTGAGGAGAAGTAAGGCCAGAGAAGGTACATGGTCTTTGATGAGTAAATTGTCCCCAGAGCTCTGAGAACAGTTCCATGAAGCAGGTCAGATGTAACTCTTGACGTCTGAGTGATGAAATGTCCAACATGCTCTGGCCCCAGCCAGGGAGATTGCCCCATACTCTGGATGCATTCCAGCAGCCCTGACAGGCAGATTTTACAGGGCTTCCAGTGGCCTTGGAGATTCCTCTTAGCTACATTTCTGGTGCTTCTCATCTGTGTCCCATTCTTAGAACTCAAGACCTGCCCAACTCAGCCAGGTTTTGCCAGGTTGGCAGGCCTGAGGCTGCCTTTGTGGTGGATTGAAACGGCCGAGAAAGTCCTGTTGAGTACTGATCCCACCTAGATCTGGAGCAAGAAGCAGGCAAGCCAGAGACTCAGTACAGTAGGAAGACACCTCTGCTGCTGCAGCCGCCGCTACCACTGCGCGTGTGCGCGCGCGCGCACGCACACACACACACACACACACACACACACACACACACACACACAGGCTCAGCACGTAGTAAGTGTTCAGTAAATATTTGTGAAATGAATGAATAAATACTTTGATGGAAGGAGCCCACAGTATAGTGTGGGTCCAAAGGGAATTTAAGGAAGGCTTCCTGGAGGAAGTAGCATTTAAATTGAGATATGAAAAAGAGGTCCTGATGGAGGGAAAGACGAGGGCAGAAGAAGAGGGCGTCAGAGGATAGATAGCTGGATGGCATCACAGATGCAATGGACAGGAACTTGGGCAAACTTTGGAAGTTGGTGAGGGACAGAGAGGCCTGGCATGCTACAGTCCATGGGGTCACAAAGAGTCAGGCACCACTGGGCAACTGAACAACAATATGGAAAAGAGGAAGGCGTAGCCAGGCCAAGTGGGAAAGGATGAGAGTTCTTGGCAAAGGCTGAGGTAGTAGAGTTCAGCCCCAGTGCCCCTGGGGTGCTAAAATGCTGTTGAGGGGGTAAACTGAGGCCAGATGTTCAAAAACGTAGGCTTGGTGGCAGATAAACTAGACAGAAACAGTATTTGAGTTTTAATGGGTGATGACTTTTATACACTCCTTCTTTTTTTTTTTTTTTTTTGCCTAGTGAGGTTTAATTGTCCTTAAAATGAAGAAATGGCCATAGTGGGGATTTAACCCATGGTGCTTGAAAAATTTATAAGATGGTGAGTTTTGCACCCAAGAACTTTGGAGGTGGATGATCTAGGGTTGGGATTCCCAGTTCTGTGCTTTTCAGGGCAAGTTCCTTGTCTCAGAAGAGCACAGTGCCCACCTGACAGCACCAAATGAGATGCCCCACATAGGGCAGGGTTACTTTGCTTGCCTGTGAATCTGTCTGTCCCTCCAAGCCCTTCCGAGGTAGAGATCTAGCCTGAGTCACTGGCGGGTGTGGTGCCCAACAATGCTAGGCACACAGTAGGTGCTCAGATAGCATATTCAAAGGCAGAGACATTACTTTGCCAACAAAGGTTCGTCTAGTCAAGGCTATGGTTTTTCCTGTGGTCATGTATGGATGTGAGAGTTGGACTGTGAAGAAGGCTGAGCGCCGAAGAATTGATGCTTTTGAACTGTGGTGTTGGAGAAGACTCTTGAGAGTCCCTTGGACTGCAGGGAGATCCAACCAGTCCATTCTGAATCCCCCAACCCTGGGATTCTTTGGAAGGAATGATGCTAAGGCTGAAACTCCAGTACTTTGGCCACCTCATGCGAAGAGTTGACTCATTGGAAAAGACTCTGATGCCGGGAGGGATTGGGGGCAGAAGGAGAAGGGGACGACAGAGGATGAGAGGGCTGGATGGTATCACTGACTCGATGGACGTGATTCTGAGTGAACTCGGGGATTTGGTGATGGACAGGGAGGCCTGGCGTGCTGCGAATCATGGGGTCGCAAAGAGTCGGATACGACTGAGCCTCTGAACAGAAAACGGCTTGGCGGTAAAGAAATCAGCCTACAAGGCAGGAGACAGGGGAGATGTAGATTCGATCCCTGGGTTGGGAAGATCCTCTGGAGAAGGAAATGGCAACCCACTCCAGTATTCTTGCCTGGGAAGTCCCATGAACAAAGAAGCCTGGCGCGCTACAGTCCATAGAGTCGCAAAGAGTTGGACAAAACTGAGCGACTTGAGCACGCAAAATAAACAATGCCGCAAAGGATTCTGTCGTCGTATTGTGGAAGTGTGTGTGGCCCTTTGGGTTCCAGCCCTCCCCCAGGCTCCAGTCAAAGCTTTGGGGCCGAGGCGGGGGTGATTGGGTTCTGCCACCCCTTCCCCTTCCCCGGCACCTGGGGCTGCACAGGGAACACGGTAGGTGCTCTAGGATGTCTAGAGACAGGTTGGTGGGATCGGGTTGTGTCAAATACCAACTTTATCCTCCGGGCTTTACCCTACGACCTGGGAATGCCCAAGAGCTAGGAGTTCTCGCCCCTGAGCCTCCAAGACGGAACGCGGCAGCCTGGGAGCAGCGCGGGGGCGGAGCCAGCTTTTCTGTCGGGGGACGTAGGCCCGCGCACTGCGCCTTTAAGACGCCCAGCAGAGGCGGGCCTGGAGCTGAGAGCGGATGCGCTCCCAGGCTCCGCGCAGTAGCCGGGTCCGAGCTGGGGGCCAGGACCAGGGACGGACGTCTGGATAGCGCAGGGGTTGCAGACGGCTGAGGTCAGGTGAGGTGAGTGCCGGTCGGGGTGGGAGGCGAGGGGGTTGGTGGTGCGCATTTAGGAGGGAATATTCCCGGGCTCCCCCAATGGCCCCATGACCTACCCTACACTTCCGAGTCCGGACTGCCTGACCTCTTTCCAGAAAAAGGGTTGGGGACCTGTACCTCCCTTTTTCCTCCGTTTCCCAGCCCCAGCACCAGCCCCTGCGCTCTCCCTTCCTGCACCTGGATAGGTTTGACATTCCTGAATCCCTGGTCCCTACTTCCCGGGGCCGGGCTGCCTGCTGCCCTAAGCACCCAGACAAGATGAGGACTGGTCGGGACCTGCACGCTTCTATTCAGCCTCCCCGCTGCTTGCACCAGCCCGTAGGCGCCCCTCCCCAAGTGCCTCAATGGTTTGGAGGCTACAGCTCAGCTGCCCTGCCAGCTGCTGTCATCTGCCTCCATCCTGCCCCAGACATGTGCACCCCTCAAGACCTTTCCCAACCATAACTTACCTCCAGCAGCCTTTCAGCTCTTTCTCCACCCTGCCTCAGTTCCTTTGCATCCTCTCCTCCGCTCAACCTGTCAGTCAGGTTGCTGGTCCAACCACCCCGACTGCACCGCCCGGCAACCTCGGCATCCCCAGGGCTTCCTGGCAGTTGGAAATGCGGATTGTGTAACGCTGGCTGCTCCTGCGGGTTGTGTACCCCTGAACCCGCAGGGGAGTAGAGGAGGCCTGGCCGAAGGAGGCAGGAAGAGGTTGTAGACTGAAAGGCTGTGCCAGCAGGCCACTGTATGAATCCTTTTCTGTGCCCGCGGGCTGAGTGGTAAAGAAAAGATCTCACCTCTCACCGGCTCAGAAATCCCTAATGGCAGACTCCACCTGGCTGGGGTTAAAAATAGCTTCTTCTTAATAAGAGCTGACATACAGTAAGCAAAAACAGGGTGTTAGGCCCTTTCCTAAGCACCTTTGAAAACCTTACCTGTCGAACTCCTACCAATACCCCCATATGAGGTAGGTGCCTCCATTGTGCCCATTTCTCAGAGGAAAAATGAGAGGGATTCAGAGATGGGTCCCTCCCAGGACACACTGAGTCACCTCAAAGCCCCCATTCTGAACCACTGGGCTTACTTTATTGTAACTAATAAATTTTTATCAACATTTTTTAATATAGAAAGTTAGAAATTACAGAAGTTAATAACCTGTGTCCCTGGCATAAGTTTATTTTTCTAAAATTAGGTTTTTGGACCAGCAAGGGATCCTTGGTACCCTCTTTAAGAATATTGATGCCCAAAGAGGAGAAAGGACTTGCGTGAGGCCACACAGCCTGAAAGTGCCAGGACTGGGGTGCAAAACAGGTCCTGGGATGGTTAATTGGTACTTGCTAGGTTCTCTGATGGCTGCCTCAGCCCTTCAGTCTGGGATCTTGGAGACCCTGCCCACCTCCCCTTCTGCATCGTGATGTCCTTCCTTTTCTGCTTCCTTTGCTCTAACCCAAGCTAGTGAACACACATTCTACCCTCTGCTGCCTTTCTTTAGGTTGTCACCTGCTCTGGGAATGCTCTTCATGGAATCTCTAATGTCTAAATTGTCAAAAGTTCAGAAATAAAACAAGTAAAACCAGTAAATTACCAGAGTAGTAGTAATTAGTAAAAATTTATTGTGCACACTCCAAAAAGACAAAACCAGGAGCGTAAAAACCAAAACAGTGGAACGAGGCTCAGGGATAAACTGTTTTAAAGCAGCTTCAGTTCAGTTCAGTTCAGTCGCTCAGTTGTGTCCGACTGTTTGCGACCCCATGAACTGCAGCACGCCAGGCCTCCCTGTCCATCACCAACTCCTGGAGTCTACCCAAACTCATGTCCATTGAGTCGGTGATGCCATCTAACCATCTTATCCCCTGTCGTCCCCTTCTCCTCCTGCCTTCAATCTTCCCCAACATCAGGGTCTTTTCAAATGAGTCAGCTCTTCGCATCAGGTGGCCAAAGTATTGGAGTTTCAGCTACAACATCAGTCTTTCCAATGAACACCTAGGATTGATCTCCTTTACGATGGGCTGGTTGAATCTCCTTGCCATCCAAGGGACTCTAAAGAGTTTTCTCCAGCACCACAGTTCAAAAGCATCAATTCTTTGGCGCTCAGCTTTCTTCATATATCCATACTTGACTACCGGAAAAACCATAGCCTTGACTAGATGGACCTTTGTTGACAAAGTAATGTCTCTGCTTTTTAATATGGTGTCTAGATTGGTCATAGCTTTCCTTCTAAGGAGTAAACATCTTTTAAATTTCATGGCTGCAATCACCATCTGCAGTAAAGCAGCTTATATAGTGAGAAAGAAGTGGTGGTTTATTCTTTACAGTAGATGGTTATAATATTAGAATTTTCTTAAATAATAGGGAATTAGTCAGTAGTTACCTCATGTCAACCTTGGGAAACAGTTCAGGTTTTGCGTATGATTTCTAGGGACATGAGCGAGAACTGACATAAGTGAGTCTTCCGAAATAAGTTAAATTAAGCTTTGTGTAGCTACACTAGTATCATCTGCTCAGGGAATCTTCAAGGCTGGTCTCCATTTGTTTTTGATTTAACAAAACATTACCTACCCCTTAGAGTCTTAACTTGTCTGTCCCCTTGAAAACACTCTCCTGATTTCTCCCCTACTCCCACCTAAAATCTCTTTCTTTCTCCCTTGGGATGTGTAGCTGGGATCCTACCACCTTCTACTCCCATAATGGTGTTTGGAAAGTTCTGCAGCACACGTCTGCCTTATCCTCTTGGGTGCAGTCGTGCTGTTAGGATTACTAGTGTTCCCCAAGACTCCTCTTCCCACCTGCCTGGTGAAGCCCCAGGACAGAGAGAGAGGTCCATGGGGGATGGGGTGGTTTCTGAAGTAAGGATAAGCTCAGAATTTCTGAAGCCTGCAACCCCAAACTCCCTTCATTGAGCTGCAGCTGATCACAGGGAGAATGACTCAGTGAGGTACTGAATATTATAACTACATGTTTGTTCATAACGCTGAGGGGTCCCACCAGAAAAATCAGAGAGACTCAGGTCTAAATCCCACTTCTACCACTGGGTAGCTTTGGGGCTGTGGGCCAGTTACCTAACCTCTTTGAGCCTCAGCTTCTGGTAATAATACCTGCTTTAGAAGGCAGTGGTGAGATTTAGATAAAGTAAAGCACAGGGCCCAGCACATGATAAGCACTCAGTAAATACCTATTAGTATGAAGAGTGACCACTACTTTGAATTATTGGAGAATTATTAACTCATTACTATATGGCTCATACTAATTTTGCTTAGCGATGGGTCAGGGGAGTTCAAGCCAAGAAGAGGTAAGAATTTTTTGTGCTTGGAAAGGCCTGCCTTTGAGAATGTCTTGAACTGCGATATATCATCCGTTGCCTTTACAGTGCGATAAAATTGCCTATTTTTTAAGCTTTAAAAATATATGACCTTCTAGCTCTGTGAGAATCTGTGTTACCTAGAATGAATGCGTCAATGTGGTTTGTGCAGTTGTAAGGGATTATGAAACTTAATGATAGGAGGGAATAAAAAAAAAACCTTAGAGATGACCTTGGTTTGCAGTGTGTGTGGTTGGTTCAGGCCTATCTTGGGAGTAAGAGGTTCGATTCAAAGGTTACCTGGGTCTGGAGGAAAAGAAAGCAAACGAATGCTTTATCCTAGTAGGCTAGTAAACTGCTGAGACTGTGGAAATCCACTTCCACGTGCCATATACTTTTCCAACTTCTGGTTATTCTGACGACTAGATCAGTCATTACAGCGGTGAGTGTTCAGAAGAAGAGGCCAAGAATGTCACCTTCAAAGCTAGTGTTTGGAATTTGATGGGAAGCTAGTTCTGCAAATTAAAAAAAAAAATTTATTTAAAAATTTCTCCTAAGATTCTTTACTGGAATATGTTAGGATCCCATTTGATAATTTAAGGACTGTCGAGTTTAGATGTTATAAGACATAAAGTCAGCACAATATTGTAGAGCCGTTATCCCCCCCCTCAAAAAAGAAAAAGTTTTGTAAGTTTCACAGTTGTATGAAATTTAGTAGCTGTTACAGCTTTTCTTTATTTCTATGACCCTGCAGGGATGTAAACACTTTTCATACTGTCCTTTACAGTCAGACAGTAAAGCGTCTGCCTGCCGTGCAGGAGACCTGGGTTCGATCCCTGGGTTGGGAAGATACCCTGGAGAAGGAAATGGCAACCCACTCCAGTACTCTTACCTGGAAAATTCCATGGACTGAGGAGCCTGGTAGGCTTCAGTCCATGGGGTCCAAAGAGTCGGACACGACTGAGCGAGTTCACTTTCTTTCTAGCCACATATGGCTATTAAAGTTAAATTAATTCAAATTAAATAAAACGTACAATTCTGTTCTTCAGTCACACTAGCCGCATTTCAAGTGCTCATGTGCCATGTGGCCAGCAGCTACCATATTAGGCAGAGCAAACAGAGAACATTTCTTTGTTCACAGAAAGTCCTATGGAAGGGACTTCCCTGGTGGTCCAGTGATTAAGACTACGCTTCCTACATAGGGGGCCCTAGTTTGATCCCTGATTGGGAAATTAAGATCCCACATGCCGCATGGTGTAGCCAAAAAAAAAAAATAGTCCTTTAGGATAGCAGTCTTTAGATCTATAAGGCTATGGGAAAGTCACGTGGTTATAGAGTTAAATTCCCTTCTTTCTGGCAAGTCATCTGCAGGCCAAGAAATTGAGTATGCAGAGAATGTTTTATTGTTAAGAATGAAGATGTTAACAAATTCCCTTAGCCTCATTTTGGCAGAATGGCTTGCTGGCTTTTAACAATGCCAGATTCAAAGGATGGGGGAGAAGGGAGAATCAAATGAAATGTCTCTGGGCAGTGCATCTGGCTGCCTGTTAGAACCTTCTCTGACCTCTGCCCCAGTCAGGCTGAATCTGAATCTCTGAAGGTGGGGCCTAGGAATTCCAGGAATCTGTTTTTGTTTCTTTTCGTAAAGCTCCCTGGGTATTGTGCAGCCAGGGTTGAAAGCCTGGCAAGGTATGTATATGGAATCTGGAAAGATGGTATGGATGATCCTATTTGCAGGGCAGCAGAGAAGACACTGACAGAAAGAATAGACTTATGGTCAGGGAGAGGGTTAGATGACTTGAAAGAATGGTATTGAAACATACAGGGCTTCCATGATGGCTCAGACAGTCAAGAATCCACCTGCAATGCAAGAGACCTGGGTTTGATCCCTGGGTCAGGAAGATCCCCGGGTCAGGAAGATCTCCTGGAGAAGGGAACGGCTACCCACTCCAGTGTTCTGGCCTGGAGAATTCCATGGACAGAGGAGCATATACATTCAGTTCAGTTCAGTTCAGTCGCTCGGTTGTGTTCGACTCTTTGCGACCCCATGGCAGCACGCCAGGCCTCCCTGTCCATCACCAACTCCCGGAGTTCACTCAAACTCACGTCCATTGAATCGGTGATGCCATCCAGCCATCTCATCCTCTGTTGTCCCCTTCTCCTCTTGCCCCCAATCCCTCCCAGCATCAGAGTCTTTTCCAGTGAGTGGCCTTTTCGAATGAGGTAGCCAAAGTACTGGAGTTTCAGCTTTAGCAACATTACCATATGTACAATAGATAACCAGTGGAGATTTGCTTGTATGATTCAGGGAATGCCTATGCTCTGTGACAGCCTGGAGGGGTGGGATGGAGAGGGAAGTGGGAGGAAGGTTTACGAGGGAGGGGACATATGTATATCTGCGGCTGGTTCATGTTGATGTATGGCAGAAACCAACTCAATATTATAAAGTAATTATCCTCAAGTTAAAAATAAAATGCAGAAAAAAAAGAACAGCTTCAAGACTGTGCCCTTAAAAAAAAAAAACTCCTGAGCACTGAAAGAAAATGTTTCAAAGTAGATTTGGGGAGTGACTAAAAATGTTCCTCACTGATTAACTGCCGTAATAAAGATTGGAGTTGAGTGGGTTCACTTCCTGTAGAAATAGGTCTCCAGTGAGGGCAGCTTTACGCCTAGGGAGTATTTGGCACCATCTGGAGACATTTTTGCTTATCAAAACTTGGGGGCCTCTCTCCACTGGTTAGAGGCAGGGGATACTGCTAATTACTCTCACAATGCTTAGGAAGTGGATAGGAAAGCCCCTCACAACAAAGAATTAATCTGGCCCCAAATGTCCTTTGTGCTATGATTGAGAAACCCTAATTGAGACATAGGGTCCCCTAGGGGCTTCCCAGACGTTGCTAGTGGTGAAGAATTCGCCTGCCAATGTGGGCACACGCAAGAGATGCGGGTTGGAAGATCCCCTGGAGCTTTAAAATAGCTCCTCACTCTAGTATTCTTGCCTGGAAAATCTCATGGGCAGAGGAGCCTGGTGGGCTACAGTCCATGGGGTCACAAAGAGTTGGATACGACCGAGCACACACCATCTAGAAGTAATTTTTGCAAACCAAAGTCTTCCTTAACCATGAAGATAGTCCCCGCTTCAAGAAAGATCACGATATTCTCCTAAACTAGACCTTCGGAAACCCTCTTGATCATATATTCAGTCCCGGCAGCCATGTAGCATGTTGTTGCCCGTCATCGGAGCGTTTCCAGCTGTTCCAAGGAAACTGCTTTTTCAGGAAAACAGTACTGCCTGCAGAAGGTGTGAGCAGAGGTGCTTACAGGGCTGCACGTTGAGATCCTCTTCTTGTAAAATGTTTACCCAGAGTGACAGCAGCCTTGCTCAGGTGGTTTTCCAGAAGCTGTGGCTCTTGGCTGCTGGTGTTGGGTATCTGCCTCGTGATGTACCCGGAAGAGGATTCAAGCCTGATATGTGATGAAGTTTGGGAACTGAGCTATGGGCTAGACTCTGGGAATATAAAGATAGCGACAGAGAGCTGCTTACTGATGAAGCGTCTGAGCAGACCTGGCACAGCAGCAGTGCAGGGTGATGGAGGCGTATTCCTGAACACAAGTTCGTGTGGACAATACACAGTGCGGACAGACACCCCAAAATGGCGGAGTCTGGAGCAGAGTACATGTATTGCAGGGCCAAGCGAAGGGGACAGGTTACTCCCCCAGTGGGTTGAGGGGAGACATTTTTAAAAGGCAAATTAGAGCTGAGGGCTGCAGGGTTTGTGGCTTTCTTCTGCTTGGTTGGTGGTGAGGTCAAAGCTGTGCTCCAGGAATCTTACACTCAGCCTGAAGTTACCATCCTCAATCTGGGTGGGAGCCTTAGTTCCTATAGAAGAGATCGAAGATAGTGTTCTGTGTGTTCCTTGAGGAGGAACCAGGACCCTGCCCCAAGGCTGAACTTTTCTTTCTCGACTACTCCTCTGTTTCTGCAGCCCCTCTCTTCCCTGATTAGCAACTGTTTGAATCTGCCCTGTGGAACTCAGGGAAAGTCAAGGAGGCTGAATGAAACCTATTTCCTACAGATAAGGAGGGAGCACAGAAAGGCTTTTGTGCCCAGGAGGGCCCCATAGGGTCCTGCTCAATTTCAGTGGCACGGCTGTGCAGCTCCTCCCAGGAGAGCAGGCCAGTGCTTCCCAGCTGTGCAGCGAGTACTCATCACCGTCCAGTCCCTGCTTTGAGCAGTCTCCATGCATCATTTGATTTTCTCCCCACACTGAGGCTCCAAGAGGTTGTGTGACTTGCCGAGGTCCCAAAGCTGGTAGTGACAGAGCAGAGACGTGAACGTAGGTTATGGAACTGCACAGCTGACCCTCAGAGAAGCATTTACAGGTGGGGTGGTCCCAGGTGGCCCAGTGGTAAAGAATCCACCTGCCAAGCAGGAAATGCGAGTTCTATCCCTGGGTTGGGAAGATGCCCTGAAGGAGGAAATGGCAGCTCATGCCAGTATTCTTGCCTGAGAAATCCATGGACCGAGGAGCCCGGTGAGCTGCAGTCCATGGGGTCACAAAAGAGTCAGACATGACTGAGCAACTGAACAACAACAACACAATGTTTTCCTAGCCGAGACTTGAAGGATGTAACCTCAAGTCCCCCAAGCAGGGCTGTGCTGGGGGTAGGGGAGCCACTGTGCGGAAGCCCTGTGGGTGTGAAGGAGTATGCCATGTCAGGATTGTAGATCTTTCAGGAAAATAGGGGGCAGGATACAAGAGGATGACATGTGAAGGATGGGCAGGCTCCAACTTGTCCATGGCCTTCCATGTCACGCTGTGGGCCACTGTGAGCCACCAGTGGAGTGGGGCAGAAGAAGAGAAGAACTGTGTGCCATTGGACAGCTTGCTTAAGCTCTCTGGGTCTCAGCTGCCCCTCTGGAGTCTCTAAAGCTACTCTGGTGAGGAATGCTCATTTTGTTAGTGACCATAAAGAACAGAGTGAAGGAATGGCCCGCAGTGGCGCTGGTGGGGCAGTACTGTGATTCATGGCTTGCCTGTTTGTCGTTTGGTGTTATACTAAGTGCCCACCGAGGGAAGGCGTGGTGATGCTAAAGTGCCGTGGCACCTGCAGAGATGTAGTAAGACTTGTCTTCACGGAGCTTGCAGCCTAGTGCAGGGTGCCGCCAGTGTTTTCATATTACAGCAGAAGACACAGATCACAAATACTTGTTGGCATGCAGAAGGAAGTCAAGGTTACTGACAGCTGGGGGACTGAGGGAAGGTTCACTGAAGGAGATAACGCCTAGTTCTGCCAGAATGATTTGTTAGAAGATGGGGGTAGATAGAGTGTGTAGTTCAGATCAACAGAAAATGGGGAAGTGGAGAAAAATACAAAGCTAGTTCAGTTGCCCCCACCAGAAGGTCAGATTATCAGCCTATCTGGTAACGAATTCCCCGGAGTTTCCAGGTTTTAGGGGGAATGTGGCAGTTATAACAGGAATCTATCCATTGCTGGACTTGCCACTTATGCACTTGGGTCCCACCCCATCATGCCTCCTCCCTTTTTAACCCTGGTGTCCAGCCAGGCTCCTGGAGCATCCATGTCTTGGTTATCTGTCCCTCCCAAGACATAAGGACATTTTACAAATATGAGACCTACCTTAGAAAGTGAAATTATAACTCTTGACAGAGACAGAATTTCATGAAATCACAGCAAGGGATGTTGGGGGGCTGGTTGACTGACGTGTGGAGATTGTAATGGGTGGCAGTCTGGCAATGTGAGACCTGTTAACTGATGAAGAGAAGGGAGGGACTTGAAGCTCAAAGGATTGGGAGGCCTTTGGGAAAGCTGTAAGTAAAATATTTTTGCAAAAATGTCCCCTGAATGATAGCACTGTGACAACCAGATGTTAAGTGGAAGGATTTAGCATACTTTTAAGGCAATCCACATGAGATTCATTCGCTGTTCTAAGAATTAGCATAGGCGGCAGTTATTTTGTTCCATATTTGCTTTTGATCTTAGAACTGACAGCTTTTGATTTTTACTTATTTGGATAGAGTTCCAAACAAAAGTGTGTTTTATTCTTAACTATGAAGTTTTTTTTCTGATGCTGATTTTCCCAAGTTACAGAGATCTCTGGGGAAGAGCTTCTGGTTAAGGAAGGTAGGGACCAGCTCACAAAGGGCTCTGAATGCTGGACCTCGTACTGGAAGCCAGAAATCTTATCCTGATCAAAGTGCTGGCTGTTTATAAGAGAGCTCCTTTTTGTCTCACACTAGCTAGAAAATACTGTAGACCAGCTTCCCTCCTTTAGAAATGTCAGAACCCTCTGTAATCTCGTTGCTTTTCCTCTTTTTAAACAATAGTCTTTTCAGCTCGCTTTTTGATTGGAGGACGGTTGTTTTACAGTGTTGTGCTGGTTTCTGACATACAACAACTCAAATCAGTCATAACTTCAGAGCACAGCTTCCAGAGATGGGAGAGTGTTTTGGGGCTCTGAGGTTCTATTTCAGGCCTCTGCCACTGCATGCCCATACAGAGGGCTATTTTAATTTCTTTGAGTCTTGTGACAGATAGTCACTTCTGTGATGCTCTAGCACTTTACCTTTGAGAACAGCCCTCAGCCAATGACAGTGCATACACTGGCACTCATTCGTAGAGAAGCGTTCGAATGAAAGCTTGTCCCAGGCTCCCCAAGAGTCGGAAGACTTGGGTCCATAGAGCTAAAGGATCAAGTGGCTTTTGGCTTCTCTTTTATCCAGTGGGAGACTGGCTTGTATCCCTGTGGGGTTGCCTGGCTTAAAGTATGGTTTCAGGCAGGTGGTTATTTCAGACTATCGCCACAGCTGCATCTTGACCCCAGAGGCTGATGCTTTGAAGGTGCTGGGCTAGCTCAGGGCACATGGCGCATGTTTCATTGCCCTGTCTCTTTGCCAGTATGATTTTTTAGAAGATATACCGCAGGGTATATAAGCTACCTGCCTTCCAGCTGAGCCCCTTATTGATCTGCCAGCCTCTCCTCTGGCTGTGCCCCTTCTCCCGAGGATTGAGTAGCAGGATTTTCCAGTTCTCTGATCCTCTGTCCACAGGCCCTGCCTGGCTCGGCCAAGTTTCCTTGGCCACAGTACTGCCCTAGGTGGTAGAAGCAGGGGAGGGGGCCATGGGCTTGGATGGTTCTTAAAGCAAAAGCCCCCATGGGGAATCAGGTGCTAGTGATATGGTATAAAGCAAGACAGAGTGAATCCTCTTATCAGTACCTTTCCCAGAACTATAAAGGAGATAGAATTTCTGTGACTGTTGAACATGTGAAATGTGACTAGTGCAGCTGAAGAACTGATTTTTACACTTTACCTAGTTTTGATCAGTTTAAATCTAAACAGCTACCATGTGGCTAATGGCTACTGTATAGGATAGACCATTGCATTTGAGGAGTTTATATTTTTTATTTTATTTTTTAAGAGTTAATTATTCTTGGCTGTGCCGGTCTTTGTTGCTGTGCGGGCTTTGCTCTAGTTGCAGTGAGCACTACTCTTTAGTTGGGGTGTGCAGTCTTACTGTGGTGGCTTCTCTTGTTGCACACAAGCTCTAGGGGTGCAGGCGTCAGTAGTTGCTGCACATGGAGTTAGTAGCTGTGGCTCCGGGTTCTGGAGCACAGACTCAGTGGTTGTGGTGCATGGGCTTAGTTGATCCATGGCCTGCAGGGATCTTCCCAGACCAGGGATCAAACCTGAGATCCCTGCAGGGATGTCCTGCATTGGCAGGGGGATTCTTTACCACAGAGCCACCACGGAAGCCCTATGTTGTATTTTTTAATTAAAGAGGGAAAACCTTTTACACACACATGGTAGCAACTCAAGAGGTATGGTTCATGTCAGTGAACAGCCTCCCTCATCTCTGCCCCTAGCCTCTCAGCTCCCTTCCCAGCCCGACTCGTTTGGTTCTCAGCTGCTTCTGCATCCATTCAGAAACATTTTACACATAGGTAAGCAATAACATGCGTATTTTCCTCTCTTTCACACAATACAAGAGATGTTATCCTACCCATTCTCTTCTGTTCCTTGCTTTTGAAAGTTAACTATGTACCTTAGGGGTCATTACCCACAGAGACAAATAGAACAGACAGCTTCCCTGGTGCCTCAGGCAGTAAAGCGCCTGCCTGCAATGCAGGAGACCTGGGTTCGATCCCTGGGTTGGGAAGATCCCCTGGAAAAGGAAAAGGCAACCCATTCCAGTATTCTTACCTGGAAAATCCCAAGGATGGAGGAGCCCAGTAGGCTATAGTCCATGGGGTCCCAAAGAGTTGGACATGACTGAGCGACTTCACTTTCACTTTTCACTTCCATGCATTGGAGAAGGAAATCGCAACCTACTCCAGTGTTCTTGCCTGGAGAATCCCGGGGACGGGGGAGCCTGGTGGGCTGCCGTCTATGGGGTTGCACAGAGTCGGACACGACTGAAGCGACTTAGCAGCAGCATATATAATTATTTTTTGGAAGTGCTCAGCCTATTTATTTCACTTTATGCCCAACCTATAATACGTAATGGCTTATATTAATTTTATTTGCATTTAATGACTGTACACTATAACTTGTTTATAAAGTTGTACCATCGCTTACTTAACATGTCCTTTATGAGTGGGCATGTAAGTTCCAGGTTTTTTTGACATGATAAGTAATACTATAACAAATAACCGTGTACAAACTTATTCTCACATATGTTCAGGTATGAGCATAAATAAATTCCTGGAAATTAGAGATGATTTGATCAAAGGTGTGTGTATTTTACATTGCTGCAGGTTTTGTCAAAATGCCATCTGTAGATTTTGTTAATGGGAATGTAAAATTATGTTGCTGAGGGCAACCCCACAGCCCCAGCTACACTGTCTGTTGTTACACTTTTGTTGTTCGCCAGTATGGGGAACAGAGATCACCATCACCTTGGAGGTTTAAATTGTGTTTCTCTTGTAAATGAAGTTAAGATTGAGCATCTTTTTAGCTAAGACTCATTTGTATTTCCTTCCTGTTCAATTATCTGTTCAAATCTTTTGCCCATTTTTCTATTAGATTTTGTTGTTTTTATTGATTTGTAGGAACCCTTTGTTAGTCTGTTGCCTGATATGTATCAACAGATTTTAATCTTATTCATGCTATCCCTTTCCGTGTGTCATTTAAAAAGATTTTTTATGCAGTCAGCTTATTAATCTTTATGTTATGGCCCCTAGGTTTTATATCTTACTGAGGAAGATTTTTTCCAGAGTTCTCATGTTTTCTTCTAGAACTTTCGTACTTTTCCCCCCTTATGTTTAACTGTTTGATCCCTCTGGAATAATTCAGGGGTTTTGTGGATTTACCTTCCATTACCCATCTGCCTATCTCCTCATTTTTCTGCTGTGGTGTCTTGGCCAGCATCTCTGTACTGTCCAGCCCTGCTTATGAGCTTTGTAGTCCCCTCTTGTTAGCCACTCTAGTAGAAATATTGTATTCATTTGCCCATTGGTTTGCCAGCTTCCTCTCTTTTCTTTCTGAGTAGAGCTTTTAGGTAACCCTAACCCCAGACAGTTTTCCGACAAAGGTCTGTCTAGTCAAAGCTATGGTTTTTCCAGTAGTCATGTATAGATATGAGAGTTGGACTGTTAAAGAAAGTTGAGCGCCGAAGAAATGATGCTTTTTAATTGTGGTGTTGGAGAAGACTCTTGAGAGTCCCTTGGACTGCAAGGAGATCCAACCAGTCCATCCTAAAGGAAATCAGTCCTGAATATTCACTGGAAGGACTGATGCTGAAGCTGACACTTCAATAGTCTGGCCACCTGATGTGAAGAACTGACTCATTTGAAAAGAGCCTGATGCTGGGAAAGATTGAAGGCAGGAGGAGAAGGGGACGACAGAGGATGAGATAGTTGAATGGCATCACCGACTTGATGGACATGAGTTTGAGCAAGCTCCGGGACTTGGTGATGAACAGGGAAGCCTAGCGTGCTGCAGTCCATGGGGTTGCGAAGAGCTGGACATGACTGAGCAACTGAACTGAACTGAACCCCAGACAGAGAGGGGAGTTTTAACCTTTATTTGAAGGTCTTAGTTAAGTTTGAAGCCTCCGGAAGCCCCTCTCACCCAAGCATGCCTGTTTCCCTTATTGCCTCTCTCATTTGTGCAGCATAGTAATCACCAGCTCAGTCCCATACTTCGTTTGCATCACAGAATACTTCTTCAGCTTGCATGCCCTCCTGGTCAGGCTTTTTATCTCACATGCCCTGCGTGCCCTTTGTGCACGTTGCTTAACTGGGGGAAGTGACCTGAACCAGAGGCAACTTTAAAACCATAGGATGTTTGCACTTTGCCTTTGCAAAGGAGGAAAGGCTCCGCCTCAAGTGAGGCTGGCATTATTGCCGACTGTTAGCACTTAATTCATATTCTCTGATATGATTTAATGCTTTGTCATTTTCTTACTTGTGATTCCAGAGTCTCCTTTTCAGCTTCTGCCAGAGCCAGTAGCAGTTGGGAAAGAAGGCTGTGCTCTTTGAAGAGTGAGTATGGATTTTTCACATCATAGATTACAAAAAAAAAAAAGGAAAGAAACAGCCCTTAATGTGATGGGACTTACTCTGTAAGCTCCCTGGCAACCTTCTGCAGGCCAGCCTGTTAGCAGGTGGGGTGTTCGCTGGTTGAGTAGGTCTGGTGGGAGTGGACTGGAACCAAAAATTTTTTGTTTCTCTTTTTCTGGCTGAGCTGGGTCTTCATTGCTGTGCACAGGCTTAATTGCTCCACAGCATGTCAAATCCTCCCAGACCAGGGATTGAATCTGTGTCCTCTGCATTGGCAGGCAGATTCTTATCCACTGTACCCACAAGGAAGTTCCACCCTGAATATTTTTAAAGCTCAAGATATGTATCCAAACCCCACCCCCCACTCCTTTCTCAGATACTGTGCAGGGAGCAGGGCTCTGAGTCTGAAGGGAGTCAGAAGACCTGGGCCTCTGGGCAGTGGGATGCTTTCCTGGGGAGTGTAACACTTGAATCAGTCCTGAAGGCAGACAGGAGTTCATCAGGTGGGCGGGACAGGAGAGCGCTTGCCCTGCACGAAGTGGGCAGCATGAGAAAGATGAGGCCTGAGGCTCTGTGGGTGCAAACAGAGGTGTGAGGCCAGGAAGTTGAGTTGGGATCATAAAGGTGATCAGCGTTTACACTAGACAAGAGGCCGCAGTCCCTGGTGTGGGCTACAAAGATTCTTCTGGCAGCTGGTAACAACTGAATGGGGTATGACAGAGCAGCCTTCACAGAAACGGGAGCAAGGAGAGATGACCCAGGCCTGGTCGGGTAGTTGAGGGAGCTGGGATCTGACTCATGAACTCTCATATCTGGTGGGAATGTTTCCTCCCTTGAGACATTCCTAGTAAATGTTAAGCCAAAGGAATTGGTTGTAAGGGGCTTTTGGGGCCATAACCCCCATAAAACTGTGCTGTGCAACACACTAGCTGTTATTCATACATGACTCTCAAGGATTTAAGGACGTGATGGACGTGACTGAAGGACTGAATTTTGAATTTTATTTACTTAATTTAAATGTAAATAGCCACATATAAGCTGCATTTTGTCTAGACTCAGATGAATTGGCTTCAGTGCTGACACCTTCTGGCCATCACATGACAGGAGTGATGAGCAAGGAAGAAGAGTGAAAGATACATCAGTCTGGGAGGCCAGACTGGTGGGGACACTGTCGGCAGAAATCAGCAAGTCAGGAGAAGGAGAGGAGATGCCCCTGAGACATTGTAGGACTTTTGCATCGTGGAGATAGCCAAGCAGGCTTTTGGAAAAGTCTGGAAGGAGGTCCTGGCCAGAAGTGTTGACTTTTTGCGTTTCCTGGTAGTAGTGGAGGGTGTAGAAATGGTGAGTTCTTCAAGGAAGACAATGAAGAGTGTATCGTGGGACTATTCAGCACTGAGAGTAAGGAGAGCATCATGGGAATATCCAGGGGAGAGAGGGAGCAGAGAATTTTAGGAACCAGGCCAGGCGTGCTCATAGCCATAGCTTGTTTATACATCAGGGCTGTCAGGGCTGCAGAGTACAGAGGAAGAGTAGGCTTAGCCAGAGTGAAGGGGAGACGAGGCCAGGAGGAGAAAGGTGAGCATCTCATGGCAATAATCCTAGGGTCATGCCACACTTTCAGTGATGGACCGGACAAGCTTAACTGCTTTCTTGGAATGTTCGGTGTGGTTTTCCTCCATAATGGAAGAGATAGATGTGACAAGGAGTGTGAACTGTTTGTGTCTCTAATTATTTTCTCTCTTCAATCCTGGGACTTCCACACAAGAGAGTCTTAGTGCCTTTATGTTTTTTTTTTTTAGCTATTGATCATTACTGATAGTTTTGAGAAACTGGTTTATCTTTACAAGAGTCTAGTTTCAGAAATTAGTGTTGGGTAGATGCAAAAATGTTTAACAGCTGGGATTTTATACTCAGATTTCAAGAGTATATTCTTTGGAAAGAATTTGCATATTGCAGAATTAAAAAAAATCATAAGCAGCACTGGTTAGTTTTTAAAAGACACCAGCAAGAATACGGTGGTAACTTGTTAACTTGTAAAGTTAGCATGTTACTTGCTCTCAGAATACTTCTGGAGAAGTACAAAGAATGTTGAAGGGGACAGTGAACTCCGTGCCTTTTGTGTAACTGATGCACAATAAATACCTGCTTAGTAAGTGCTGAGAGAAGGCAAAGAAGCAGACATACCTGCAGGACTGGACTGAAATGCAGCCCATGCCGCATACCAGTCAGGTGACCTTGGGGGCACTCGTAAACTTCTTTAGTCTTTATTCCTCCATCTTTAAGGTGGGAGAAGTGCTTCCTACTCCCAGCATTGTGGGGGATAAAATGAGAGGCTGTATATAAACCATCTACGTAGAACCTGGCATGCGACAGTCACTCAGTACATGGAGGCTATTGCTCTTCTGTCTTTGGCCACGGTGGTAGTGGCCATGGTCATTATTTTTGCTATTTTGTTGTTGTTCAATCACTCAGTCATGTTCCAGCTCTTTGGGACCCCATGGACTGCAGCACGCCAGGCTTCCCTGTCCATCACCAACTCCCGGAGCTTGCTGAAACTCATGTCCAGTGAGTCAGTGATGCCATCCAACCATGTCATCCTGTTTCAGGGGACTTCTCTTCCTGCCTTCAATCTTTCCCAGCATCAGGGTCTTTTCCAAAGAGTCAGTGCTTCGCATCTGGTGGCTAAAGTATTTTTGCTATAGTTTTAAAAAAATATTCCTCTTTTTGAAGGGACCAGGACGTTAGTGTGTCAAGTCTGATGGCCTATGAGTAGATGTCTAGGGGAAGCCAAGATTCCATGAAAATGTTTTATGTTCTGTTTGGAATTTTGCGTTATATCTTAAGATTTAACGTGTCAGTACTCAGAAGGACGGGTTTTAAAGGTCAGAGAGTATGTTAAAAGACAACTGTGACGCATTACACCTAACCTCTCACCCCAGACTAAACTTGGGAACTTGAGTCCAGATGTTTATTGGAGTCTGATTAATCTTTGTCCCTGCATTCAGAGATAAAGGCTCCAAATGCACAGCTTAGATGATACCCGGGAAAGGCCATGTGGCAGGTCCGGGTCTCTGGGTGAGAGTGTGTTACCCTCCCTCATGCCATAAAGGCGGGCTCTCCTTGCTGACGTCCCTCATTTCAGACTGTGCTGCAGAGCTGCTAAAGTCACTGTCTTTACGTGTTGGGAGCCTCACCTGATGCACCAGATATGTAAAACGGGTGCATTTTTCTTTTTCAATCTATTCAAACATTATCAAACACTCAAACATTACCAAGCACCAAGTATTAATATTTCCTAGATACTGTTTTAGGTTCCAGGGAAAATGTAACAGGCAGGAAGATTCTCCTGCTGGGCAAGCCAGATCCTAGTCTTCAGTTATCTGGCATAATTTCAGAAGTGTTTTAAGCCACCAGAGTAGGAAAAGACAGAAAAGGTGTTTTGGATGAATTTTCTCATTACTATGGATGAATGTTCTCATTATTAAATGAGGAAACCAAGGTCTCACAGTCAAAGTGTGAAAGGGCCAGCCTGAGCGCCCCGCCCCCAACCTGGGGCCTGTCCATCACTCACATCTACCCTGGCAGCCATTCATGTCACCACCAAGATGTTCACCAGATCCATGTATCACCTAGTTAGCATTTTCTTTAAATTAGTTCCTCCTTTTAAATTAATTTGCATCACTCCCATAAATTGAAAATATCCATAAAAATCAACACAAAGAAACAGTGCTATTAAATAGCTAGGTACTGTTCCCTGCAGGAGGCTCAGGGGTTAGATAGCTATTTAATAACCACCCTCATAGTTTCTCTTTGACCTAAGCAAGACAGGAAAAGAACTGAAAAAAAAAAGATGACTTTCTCAGGTTGTATGGGACTGTCACCTGGTGTCAGATAGCCTGAGTGTTCTGCTGCCTGAAGTCATCTTGCAGATGCCTGCTGTGTGGGCCTGTGCTTAGGGGCGCCCCGTGTTCTACCCCTTAGTTGATGTTCAGTCATTGGTGATTCCAGGCTCATAAGGCTTCAGTTTTTCTGTGCCCAGCTTCCCCCTTGGGCACATAGAGCTTCCTGTGAACAAACCCCAGCAGGGTAGGCAGCTGCCTTTTTTTTTGTTAATTTTTTTTTCTAGGCAGCTGCCTTTTTAAATACAAGTCCTTTGTCAGAAGAAGGATGTCATAGAGGTAGGAATAATGGCCAGACCTGTATATAGACACCTCAGAAAACATTAGTGGCTTCACTCAGGGCCTGGCTGTATTTGACCTCATCAGGGAAAGTACGCAGGAGTCTCTGTAACAAGTCCAAGACTTGCTAAATTGATGCTGCTCTGCAAAATGTCCTTAGCAAAGACTTTATTCTATCATTGAATGCAGAATGGAGCCAGATCGAACCTTCCCCCAAACTGACTGTGACGTCCGTAGCAGGCACTGATGAAGCCATGAAGTTTTTTTTTTTTTTTTAATGAGGTTTCTTTTTGATGATCATGCCTTCAAGTTGGAGTTCCCATCGCCAGTGTCAGAGTCAGTGACGTAATATGGCTTTGGGCATAAAATGTTCTAATTCCTAGTCTAAAAGAACATCATGTAATTAACTTCCTGCGGCTCAGGAATCAGAATTCATGGTGACCCTCAGCACTCTTTATGTGATGAAGAAAAGTCCTCTTGAATCTGACAGCCCCCATCTTCATCAACTGTTTTGTGACCCACAGTCTTCAAACAGATCTGTAAAATTCCCTTCACTCTGCCATGAATTTGCTTACCCCTTGACAGTGAGGCCTTTTTAGCATCATAAATTGTACCCAGCATTAAATAGGTGACTCCTCTTGGGAGTTTTGTAATTATTGAAAAAGAAAATAGTCAACATCATTGGGGATGGCTGTCCCTAAAACAAACAGGATTGAACCCACGTTGTAACTTTGTTATTAATTTGTTTGTACCTTATTTGTGTCCTGTGCTATTCTAGGCACTGAGAACACCCATGTAGCATTATTCCTATCCTCAAGGAGCTCTGGTTCTAGGAAGAGAAAGAGGCCAGTGAGTGATATAAGTGGGCTGGAAAAAAGCTGTTTACAGTGACTGAGAAACGGAGGGAAGAGTTGAGTCAGAAGCACAGGCAGTGCTCGTGCCACTGAGAAGGCAGCAGCTTTCATTGCTGTAGAATCAGGGCTGTCCCCAGGTAGAGTGTGTATGGAACTGAAAGGACCATCTACAGATGCCTCTGCCTCCCCCTCTGGACTAAGGAGCTTGTTTCACCAAGCCTCTCACAAGAGACCAAACATCTAAATGGAGACATCACATCTTCGTGAAGAAATTGGGGGTGATGAATGTGGTTATTTAACAGCAAAGATGTTATAAAATCTGAGGAAAGGCCATTTGAAAAAAAAAAAGGTCAGAGGATGTGGAGTTAGGAGCAAAGAGAGTGGGTCCAAGTCAGTAATCTGTTACTCAGCCTCTCTGTACCTTTGTTGCTTCAGCCTCTTCAGTTCAGTTCAGGTCAGTCACTCAGTCGTGTCTGGCTCTTTGCGACCCCATGAATCGCAGCACGCCAGGCCTCCATGTCTATCACCAACTCCCGGAGTTTACCCAAACTCATGTCCATCGAGTTGGTGATGCCATCCAGCCATCTCATCCTCTGTCGTCCCCTTCTCCTCCTGCCCCCAATCAGGGGGGCATCAGGGTCTTTTTCAGTGAGTCAACTCTTCGCGTGGGGTGGCCAAAGTATTGGAGTTTCAGCTTCAACATCAGTCCTTCCAGTGAACACCCAGGACCAGTTTCCCTTAGGATGGACTGGTTGGATCTCCTTGCAGTCCAAGGGACTCTCAAGAGTCTTCTGGAACATCAGAGTTCAAAAGCATCAATTCTTCGGTGCTCAGCCTTCTTCACAGTCCAACTCTCACATCCATACATGACCACTGGAAAACCATAGCCTTGACTAGATGGACCTTGGTTGGCAAAATAATGTCTCTGCTTTTGAATATGCTGTCTAGGTTGGTCATAACTTTCCTTCCAAGGAGTAAACATCTTTTAATTTCATGGCTGCAGTCACCATCTGCAGTGATTTTTAATAGTGGATAAAGCTCTCACCATGCCTGTTTGATGAGGTTGGTATACTGTGTCAAGGTTTAGCAAATTACAACCCGAAGCCTGTTTTTTACAGTAAAGTCTTACTGGGATATGGTCACACCCATTCATTTCATGTTGTATGGCTGCTGTCTCACTGCAAAGGCAGCTTGAGTAGTTATGACAGAGACCTATGACCCACAATGCTGAACTATGTATCATCTGCCCTTTGCAGAGGAAGTGGGCCGACCCCCACACTCAGTGGGCTTGAGGTCATACTGTGCCATCATGAAATCATTATATAGTTGAAGTACACATCAGTTGATAGAGGTGTATGGGGCAGAGCTCTCTGTTTCACAGGAAATATAAAGAAGACCATGATTTGCTAGATGTGTGCTTTTTCTTGAAGAAGAGTCCTTTTTATGTTAGTGAGACGCACACTTAACACAAGTGACGGAGTCCTCAGGTGACAAAGGGCCACACCTGACCAACAGATCCTAGCAGGCGTTGTCTTCTCTACTGGGGAGGATGATGGAACTTGAAATACTTTTTAAATTCTATGGAAAATAAACCGTGTTGTTCATGAGACAGAACTGGGTGGGGGCCTCTAATTGAGAGGTAACTTCCAGAGCCCTTGGAAATGGGTAAGGCCCCAGTCTGGGTGCTGGGGATACAGTCCCTGCCCTCCTAGGGCTCCCATTCTAGCCTGCACATGTGTCCTCCAAGTCTTTGGGAGGACATCAGAAAGTGCATTGGAAGCTCGGATGTTGACGTGTTCCCTCCTAAATTTTTATTGTGTTACTTATTTTTGAATAGCCCATATATGAATAGGGCTTCCCTGGTGGCTCAGACAGTAAAAAATCTGCATGCAATGCAGGAGACTGAGGTTTGATCCCTGGGTTTTGGGAAGATCCCCTGGAGAAAGTATTGGCACCCCACTCCAGTAATCTTGAAGATTCCCATGGGCAGAGGAGCTTGGCGGGCACAGTCCATGGGGTCACAAAGAGTCAGACACAACTGAGCAACTAACACTTCATTTCATGCATGTACATGATAAATAACCAAAAGATTTTAAAAGGTAGACTGTGAAAAGCAAGTTTTCCTCTGTCCCTGACTCCCAGCTACCTGATTGCCCACTTCAGATGCAATTGCTATTACTGGTTTCATGTATACCTTCCAGTGATATTCTGTATATAGATAGGCATTCATATGCACGTGTTCTTTCTTTCTCTCTTTCTCTGTCTTTCAGGTCTTCTATCCTCTAATTTTTATTTTTTAAAAATTGCAGACCTAATAGGAAAGTTGAAGGTTACAGTTGGTTTCACCAGTACGTTTCACCACCTTCACTTTATTTCTCCCTTCTCTACACACACACATGTGCACAAACACATATATACATTTTTTCTTCCTCAACTTTTAAAAGTGAGTAGCAGATATTACTATAGTTTAGCCCTTAATATTTACTTCAGCAAATGCTATGAACAAGGATGTTTTCTTACGTATAAACATAACCACTACTTCATCACTGCAGTCACTGATCTAATAATATTGTCTAATAACCAGTCCTTACTCAAATTTCACCAGTTGTTCTTAAAATTTCCTTTATAGCTTAAAAAAATATCATCTCAAGGATTCCTCATTACCTACACTTTTTTCCTCCTGATCCTTCTCTTCATTCTGGGTTGTTCACTTCTCACTTCCACTTTGCTTCTTCACCTTGTCTCTTGAGACAGAGTTTCAGTGCTGTCTGTCTTTTCAGCCCCTCTAGGTATAAGCCAGACCTAAAGAGCAGGATGGATCTTGACGTGGTTAACATGTTTGTGATTGCGGGCGGGACGCTGGCCCTTCCGATCCTGGCATTCGTAGCCTCTTTTCTCCTGTGGCCTTCAGCCCTGATAAGAATCTATTACTGGTAAGTTCATTTTACAGTTCAGAATTTTCAAGGGCATCATGATCATACCGCTTTCTTTGCTTTGTGGTTGTGGCTGTTCGACATTTATCATGAAATATTCCAGACGGGGGGGGGGGCTTCCCAGGTGGCGCTAGTGGTAAGGACCCTCCCTGCCAGTGCAGGAGACATAAGAGACATGGGTTTGACTCCTGGGTTGGAAAGATCCCCTGGAGGAGAAAATGGCAACCTACTCCAGTATTCTTGCCTGGAAAATCCCATAGACAGAGGAGCCTGACGGGCCACAATCTATGGGGGTCGCAGAGTCAGAGATGACCGAGTGACTGAGCACTCATTTCAGACTTACAGAAAAGTTGAAAGGTGTCCTTTTTGTCCTTGGGAATGTTGGGAATGTTCCTGAAGAATTGGTACTGGTAGCTTCTCCCCAGGTAAATTCTTCCAGGTTTCCAATGGTGTCTTTGCTCAGGAGACCACTCTCTCTCCCAAAATCACTGATTCTGCGTGCATTCGTAGGAAAGGCATTTGGTTTTTCTTGGTCATTGGATTCTGATCCAGTGATGTTTTGACAGGTATGGTGATAATCACTGAAAAATGAGTTAGAAACACCAGAATCATGGACATGGCATGGATAGGACAGAATGTTTTTTGATTTGTCTAAAAGTGTTCATTAGTAAAGTGACAGGAAAAAAAGTTTCCAAAACTTCTGTCATTCTTAAATCATTCTCATGCTTCTTTCCTTGTTAGCACACCACCTCTAGTTTTCTTTTGTGTTTTCTTTAGAGTAAATGACTTTAAAACAAAATCTTACATTAATTTCTGAGTGACATAAATATCACTACCTTTAGTGGAAAGCTTGCCATCCTTGCCACAAACAATAAATTAATATAAAAAGTAAAAATGAGCACAATGCTTTACACTCTGTTCATGAATTCTAGTCTAGATACCATTGCCTGCCAAGGATTGACTCCTTTCTCTTTGTTACAAAAGCTGAGAGGTGTGAGAGTTGCAGAGCTTTTCTCCTTTGATGAAAGCAGGTTTATGGTTGAAAAGAGAGAGGATTTCTCATGATGTACTTCAGTAACTTTTCATACCGCAGTCCATTTACCAGAGAAAATCACCCCTCACACGCGCATGAATTTATCCCATGAAGGCGGAAGTACTGAAATCAACCTGGTTCGTCTCTGTGCCGTAGGGAAGCACACTGAGATTTAACCAGGACTTCTGGAACATAGGACTGCCTTCTGAGCCCCACAAGGAAGAGTGCAGGGAAACTGTGCTTGTGCTCTTTATCCACCCTCCCTTCTGGCTCCCTTTTGTTTCATTAGAGTGTGGAATTTTCCGCCTGCCAGCCAGGCTCTGATCCTTGAAAAGAAGCTAATTGAACAGAAGGGAGCTTTCATCTTTCACTCTCTCTTGTGGGGAGGTGATGACCCCTTTAGTGGGTCACCCAACACCCACCTCTGTGTTGGTGAAGCTAAGACTCTGGCTGCTTAGAGGCCACTGCCTTGCAGCACTCCAGCACAGCAGGAGTGCTGTGGGGTCAAGACGCCTATGGGACCCCTGATGGGAAGAGACCAGAGTGGTGTGCCCCACTCAGTCCTGCAGAGGCACTGTGGACCTGCACACACAAATTCCATGTTTCTTAAGTCAAAGTGAAGCAGAGGGGGCAGCTCCACGATGTGTCCCATAACCTTGGATGTGGCTGCAAACAGAGGTGTGATTGTTCCACCCAAAGGCTGTTTCTACCAACCACGTGTGGAAACCAGCCTCTGTGCTGCACAGTCCCCCACCCCCAAGTTCCTCAGGCCATCATGGAGAAAGCTTTAGGACTGTTAGAATAATTTTGATGCTTGATTTTTCAAGAGAAAATTAATGTCATTGCAAATAATTGACTTTTTTGAGTTAAAACTAATGTGGTTTAGACTTCACATTTTAAAGCATACATTTAATTGGTTTTAACATATTCACAGTATTGTGAATTACCACCATCTAATTGAGAATATTCTCATCTCCCCTCAAAAGAACCCCTATACCTGTTAACA
This sequence comes from Bos indicus x Bos taurus, assembly GCF_003369695.1. Taxonomy (NCBI): domain Eukaryota; kingdom Metazoa; phylum Chordata; class Mammalia; order Artiodactyla; family Bovidae; genus Bos; species Bos indicus x Bos taurus. Next base: position 17,750,487 of record NC_040097.1, read on the forward strand.
GGTACTCCCTGTTTTCTCTCTTCATCCCCGGGCAACTAGTAATCTGTCTCTTTGGATTTTCCTGTTGGTGACATTTTTGTGTCTGGCTTCTTGCACTTTTCAAGGCTCACCTGTGCTGCAGCATGTATCTGTACTTCATTCATTGTGATGACTGAATAGTGGTCCATGGTATGGTTTATACCACATGTGATTCATTCAAATGGACATTTGTGTTGGTTCCACTTTTTGGCTATTATGAAGAATGCCTCATCGCATAGAATTCACTTTTATTAACAAGTGAAGTTCAGTGAAGTGGAAGTCACTCAGTCGTGTCTGACTCTTTGTGACCCCATGGACTATACAGTCCATGGAACTCTCCAGGCCAGAATACTGGAGTGGGTAGCCTTTCCCTTCTCCAGGGGATCTTCCCAACCCAGGGATCAAACCCAGGTCTCCTGCATTGCAGGCAGATTCTATTAACAAGTAATACCAGCAAAATTCAGAGAGGCCCCACAGAGAACACTCAGCCCTTTATTTCACCCCACAGACGCATGTGACTGTAAATCCTGCCCCGGCCTGTCACTCTGCTCAGAGCTGTAGCTGGAGGATGAACACAATGCTCTTTATTTCATGAACTCGGCCACACAGGCCAAGAAGCAACCCCAGTTGGCTGTTGGATGGAAATCCTGGAAATCCTTGCGGATTATGCCGGGTAGTGTTGTGGCATGGGGGCTGTGATTATAGTATTAGAACCCATAATACCACTGCAGAGAGCTGCCCAAAGTCCTGTGAGCGGCTCCCCCCACCCCACCGAGACGCACAGCCTGTTTCCTTCAAATCACCTCACCGTGAGTGACGCTGACACAGTGGTTGTCATAGGATGAGCAGCTTTATGTCAGTCCCCATGTCCCTTAACCACAGCTACTCCTCCAAAGGCCTTCAGTCACTCAGCTGCCCGTCACCACCGCCTGTAGGTTCCCCCTGCAGACTTGGCTTAGTTTAGTTAATTTTCAGGATCGCAACATGAACAGGAACAGCAGGCAGCACGGGTAACTGCTGTTGCCGCTGCTTAGTCACTCAGTTGTGTCCAAGTCTTTGTGACCCCCTGGACTGTAGCCGCCAGGCTCCTCTGTGCGTGTGATTCTCCAGGCAAGAATACTGCAGTGGGTTGCCATGCCCTCCTCCAGGGAATCTTCCCCACCCGTGGATCGAACACACGTCTCCTGTGGCTCCTTCATTGCAGGTGGACTCTTTACCGCTGAGCCACCAGAGGAGCCCACAGAGGTAGCTGGGCATCCCAGAGACACCGAGCCTCCCTGCTGAGTGAGCACGCAGGTGTGAGGAGGGCCTCTCAGGTTCCCTCTGTCCCCGGACTTCCCTGTGGGTCTCCTGAGCTCCTCAGGGCTCAGCAGCAGTGTCCCCAGTGGGCCACAGCCAGTCTTGGCAACAGCCCTCTCTGGGTCTAAGTGTCCCTGGAGTGTGGCCGGCACAGTCCCACAGTGGTGGGGACTGTGGTTGCTCCTGCAGGAGGCACCATGTGCTTGGCCAAGAGAGTCCACAGAGAGCCATGCTGAGGATGCCATTGCCACTGTGGGTGACATCAGGGGCCACTCTGGTTTTCATTGTATAAGCTGTCAGTACTGTTCACAGGATGAAAAAAACTGACATTTTAAAAGATTTTTGTTTTCCCAAAGAAACTCAGTTGTGCAATCAAGAAATCATATAAGTAAGAAAGAAGCAGATAAGAATTAGAAAAAAAGAAATAAACTGATGTTTCAGATGGTTTGATTGTGTACATAGAAAGTCTGGAATAATAATGATATCTGTCGATTATTTATTAGAATTAAAAAGTGAATTTGGCAAGATTGCTAAATACAAGATAAGTTAGCAGGGACTTCCCTGGCAGTCCAGTGGTTAAGACTCTGTGCTTCCACTGCAGAGGACATGGGTTCATGGTCTGGGAACTAAAATTCCACATGCTACACAGTGGAATTAAAAATAAATAAATTTAAAAATGAATAAATAAATAAAGATAGTTCAGGAATGTTGGCTTGAGATAAAGAAAGTCCAAAACCTTGCATTAGTCAACATGGCAATGTATTAAAAAAAAAATCAGTTTTATTCTTATTTTATAGCAACAAACAAAAAGAACATTTAAAGTCTTTTACTGATACCATTTACCATAAGGAAAGAAATAGTGCTATCTTTTACAACATGAATGATCCTTACAAACATAATATCAAGTGGAAGTAGTCAAATACAAATAAGAACTTACTGTATGATAAAGTCCTACACATGTAAAACCCTCTTGTTTGAAGGGGAGCCAGTGGTCACCTTTAGGAGGTAAAGCATCTGTGATGCTACTCGTAGTCTAGACCCTGATCTGGGTGGCAGGTGGTGGGCTCATTCCCTCTGTGCAGATTCATCGGGCTGTACACTTATAATATGTGTGCCTTTCTATATTCTTTATACTTCCGTGGAAAGTTACTCTAAAAAACAAAAGTGAAGGATGTAGAGCAATTGGGTCCCTCGTATTTTGCTAGTGGGAATGTGAAATGATGCAGGCATTTTGGAATACAATCTGGGAATTCCTCAAAAGGTTAAAAAAGGTTAAAAAAAAAAAAAAAAGCTGCTATATGACCCAGAAATTCTACTCTTAGGTGAAATGAGAACACTCAAGAGAACAGAAAACATATATCCACAGGAAAACTGGTATATGTATGTTCATAGTGGCATTATCCCTACGAGCTGAGAGGTGGAAACAACTCAAATGTCCATCAACAGATAAGTGGATAAACAAATGTGACCTATCCATACAATGGAATATTATTTAGCCTGAGAAAGGAATGAAATACTTTTGATTTCTCCATCAAATATGAATGAGAGTCTTGGTGGGTAGAGTATTCGTGGTTGTATGTTCTTCCCTTTGGTCATTTTAAATATATCACACGATTCCCTTCTGGCTTGTAGAGTTTCTGTTGAGAAATGAAAAACTTTCCAGAAAAGCAATAGTTAAGAGAATTCAGCGCCACCAAACCAGCTTTATTAAAAATGCTAAAGGAACTTCTCTAGGCAGGAAACATAAGAGAAGGAAAAGACCTACACAAAATAAACCCAGAACAATTAAGAAAATGGTAATAGGATCATATGCATTGATAATTACCTTATCGGTTCAGTTTAGTTCAGTCGTTCAGTCGTGTCTGACTCTTTGCGACTCCATGAACCACAGCATGCCAGGCCTCCCTGTCCATCACCAACTCCTGGAGCCTACCCAAACTCATGTCCTTTGAGTCGGTGATGCCATCCAACCATCTCATCCTCTGTCGTCCCCTTCTCCTCCTGCCCTCAATCTTTCCCAGCATCAGGGTCTTTTCAAATGAATCAGCTCTTTGCATCAGGTGGCCAAAGTATTGGTGTTTCAGCTTCCGCATCAGTCCTTCCAATGAACACCCAGGACTGATCTCCTTTAGGATGGACTGGTTGGATCTCCTTGCAGTCCAAGGGACTCTCAAGAGTCGTCTCCAACACCACAGTTCAAAAGCATCAATTTTTTGGTGCTCAGCTTTCTTTATAGTCCAACTCTCACATCCATACATGACTACTGGGAAAACCATGGCCTTGACTAGATGGACCTTTGTTGGCAAAGTAATGTCTCTGCTTTTGAATATGCTGTCTAGGTTGGTCATAACTTTCCTTCCAAGGAGTAAGCTTATATGTAAACACATTAAATGTACCAAGTACAAGATGTGGACTGGCTGGGCAGGTGAAAACCTGTGTACATATGCACTTCTACTTAACACATCACTCTACTTAACCCCCCAAATTGTATGTATGTATTTTATATAGTTAGGTTAACCATGTTTCCATTATGGCTTGCAACTGTAATTATCTTTTATTTTTTGTCTGGCTATTGACTGTGAAAACTGAGCATCTTTTACTATTGTGGATATATAACTGTTATTTGCTTAATCCTATTGTATCATGATGGGTCAACCGAAAATGACAGAATTCTGTATCACTTACTACCATTTAATAGAAAATCCTGTAATCATTTTTTAAAATCCAAAAAAAAGGAAAAAAGGAATGAAGTACTGATACATTCTATAATGAATGAACTTGAAAACATGTTAAGTAAAATGTATCAGACACAAAAGGCCACATATTGAATAGACCCACTTATAGAAAATGTGTAGAATCCATAGAGACTTGAAGTGAACTAGTGGATGCCAGGAGGTGCAAGGGGAGGGAGATGGGAAGTGAGTGATAATGGGTATGGATTTCTTTCTCTTTTTTATTGTGGTAAAATATACACAATACAAAATTTACCTTTTTAACTGTTTTTTAAGTGGGTAGTTGAGTTTCTTTTTGATGGAAATGTTCCAGGATTAATGGTGATGGTTGTATAACTTTATGAACACTAAAAACTCATCAGTTGTACTATTTAAAAGGGTGAATTTTAGGGTATATAAACTGCATTTCTATAAAAAGAAATGAATATTCAACATCCTTATTATTAGGGAACATGCAAATCAAAACCTCAGTGATATACTATACACACATTAGGATAGGTGTTAGTTTTTAAAAAAATGAAAAATAGCAAGTTTTGGTGAGTATGTAGAGAAGTTGGAACCCTTGCACTTTGCTGGTAGAAATGTAAAGGGGTATAACTACCATGCAAAAGTTTAGGGGTTCCTCAGAAAGTTTAACACAGAATTACTCTGTGTGCTTGTGTGCACGTGTGTGCACTCAGTCATGTCCAATTGTTTGAGACCTCATGGACTGCAGCCCGCCAGGCTTCTCTGTCCTTGGGATTTCCCAGGCAAGAATACTGGACAGGGTTGCCATTTCCTCCTCTAGGAGATGTTCCCAACCCAGGGATCGAACCTGCATCTCCTGGCTTGCAGGCAGATTCTCCGACACCGCTGAGCCACTGGGGGAGCACCATTAGGATTACTATATGATCCAACTCTTCTACTTCTGGGTATATACATCAAAGTATTGAAAGCAAGGACTCAAACAGATCCTTATTTACCAATGTACATAGCAGTGTTATTCATAATTGCCAACAGAATGGAAATAATTCAAATGTCCATCAACCCATGAATGATAAACAAAATGTGGTATATACATACAATGGGATATTATTCAACCTTACAAAGGAAAAAAATTCTGATGTAGTGTAGAAAATGGATGAACTTTGAAAGCATTATGCTAAGTGGAATAATCCAATCACCAAAGAACAGATACTGTATGATTCCACTTATATGGCTGTCATATGTGTTACAAAATTTTCCACGTTTCTCCCTTGAATTTTGGCAAATGATATATTTGAAGGACAGAATCTTTTTTATATAATACTGAAACTGCCATTTATTGGCTACTTCCTGTGTGTTGGGCTGTGTGTTGAACAAAACTGTAAATGGCTTATCTCATTAAAAAAATTTTTTTTTTGGATTATCTCTTTTAGTCTTAACTGTATCCTCAGTAGAATGCAATAGTTTTCCATATTGTAGATGAGGAAATTGAGTTTCATGATCATATAGCCAAAAAATGAATGAACTGGGATGTAAATGAGTGAACAAATTCATGTTACCATGTCATGACTTAGAACTTTGAAATATGCATATTTTGTCATAAATAGAGCTGTTAAGCTAGCCAATTTTATTGTATCTTTAATGTTTTGAATAGAGAATATATTCATTGAAAAAGTACTAGAAAGAACATGATAAGTCTCCCTCCCACCATTGTTCCTTCTCCATCTACCTTCTTCTCAAAAGTACTTCATACCTCTGCTCCAGATACTCATATTAATAGCATCTTGTATATGATCCCATGCTTTTTGTATGCAAGTACAAGTAAATATAAATATTTATCTTCCTCTCCCTCTCCCCTTTTTTTTATACAAAGGGGATAAAGTTGATCCACTTAGGCTATTTGCTATTGCATGTCTTGGCTACCTCTTTGGTACAAAGTGTACCACAAAGTCAATCTCTGATTGAATTAATTATCTTCCATCTTGGAGGGATTCTTCATGCAGAGTGTTCAATTTGTTTAGATGGTAATTTCATATTGAAATCATTTTCAGGCCAAACTCCAGCACTGCCAAGTCTTATGTAACCAACAGAAGCTGAGCTTTCAACCAACTGCCATATGTTGTAAGGAGTAAAACCAGAGAACAGATAAGATAATTCTTAAGAAACAAGTTCTTACTCCCAAAGTCTGTAGGAAAAATATATTTGGAGTGGACGGCAGAGGAGGGCATATGACTTATATTGAGCTTATGTACCATAGTGGTAATGTCTCTGCAAAATCAAATGTGTATTACCATAAATTCTGCATCACAATTAAAATCCACACTATTTTGTGGTTTAATTTTTTGTCAGTTAAAATCCAATTCTTGAGAACAATCAGCTTCTTTGAAACCACAGTATCACTAAGTATGAGAAAGGTTCTGTTTGGCCAGCCCTGGTCTGTAAGTGATTCCCTGGACCCAGGAAAGGGACCAGGTTTGCAGAGCCCTGAAGACAAGGGATAACACCCCAAAATATGGCCTCATTTCCACTCCATGTTCATTGGCCAGGCAACCATCAAAAGCAAAGGCCACATCTCCCAATTCCTGGCAAACAAATACTGTATCACCTTATAAACTGATTGCTTCTCTGAGGTGCCCTCAGCTGTATTTGTGGAAAAACTTGAAGAGCAAGCTGAGGAACAGCTGTCCTTCTATGAGACTGAAGAGGTGCCCTGCAGGAATCTGGATGTTGTGATAGAGATAATTGTTCAGGCAGAGGAAGCCGACGCTGAGATTACTAGGAAGCTGGAGAAACAGGAGAAGAAATGCTTGAAGAAGAAAAAGAAAGGCTGGTTGCAGTTCCCTTCACATCTTTGGAAAACTACAGCAGTGCTCAGGAGGAGTGCCAGGAGACGAGTGCAAGACCGAAAAGAAGAAAGTGGAAGCCTCAGGAGGCCCATCGGGAGGATAGAATGGAAGAGTCATCTGTATCTTTCTCCAAACCCAAGAAAAAGAAATCCTCTTCCAAGGAGGAGCTGGTTAGTAGTGATCTTAAAGAGACAGCTGGCGGTGGAAGTCTTCCCAGAGGAAGATATCTTTCCCAATAGAGGAACCAGTTAGTGACCGTGAAGAGTCAGGAAACAAGAGTGTCCCCAAGAAAAAGGGGGAGATTCTCCCCCAGGGAGGAACTGTAACCAGTGGACCTGAAGAGGTTGCTGCCAGCAAGAGCATCAGCTCCCAGGGATGAGAAAGTTCCTAAAAGCTGTCCCAGGAAGACTAGAATGGATGTTTCACTGACAGATCAGGCCCGTGGAGATGTCTCACAACCCATCCCCTGTGTCCCAGTGAAAACAAACTTCCAAGAATAGATAAATAAATAAGGCTAAGACTCAAATGCAGAGATTTTGTTGGTTGAAACCAGCTTGCTCAGATAGAATCACAAACAGGCAAATGTGTTTCTCACAGAGAGGCAGTCACTGGAATCATTCAAGACAACAGCTGTGAGGTGTGTGGAGTCCTGAGACAACAAGGAATTCAGACATCGCCGGTCAGTCTCCAGTTGTCCTCTCTTCCCATGCAGGGATGTGTGGGCGTGGAGTAACCTCTCCACCAGCAATGGCAGCCTTGACGACAGAGTCTGATTCCTCATCTCCACAAATAAACAGCGAGTTGCAGGTGATAGGAGGGAACACACTTTATCTTTAAGTCTTTTGATGCATTTCCTGCCAGTTAAAGTGCCTCTGTGGTAAGGTCTTCCAGGTCAGCTGCACTGCGCCCTGTGGCACTCAGGCCCACGAGTCCACGGCTGCTCGGCCCAGATTTTAGGCTTCGGTGAACATGGCCCACCAGGAGCTGCCAGCCAGCTCTCTGAAGGGGAGGCCACCCTTGTCTTGGCCTCTCCAGAGTCCTCCCCAGGCTTACCACCAGCCGTTTTGAATTCTCCTGAAACTCAGCTGAGCAAGGCACATACCCGTGAGGTCCCACAGCCTTCTTTGCCCTGCGATTCAAACTACTAGAAATATGTATTAACAGAGGATTATTGTGTATCATGCTTTTTTTTTTTTTTTTAGTTCTACCAGTTTATTGCTACCAACCCGTCACCCTCCACCCTCATGCACACATGCTCAGTCATGTAATCCCATGGACTGCAGCCTGCCAGGCTCCTCTGTCCATGGACTTTTCCAGGCAAGAATACTGGAGTGGGTTGCCATTTCCTTCTCCATGTGTCATGCTTCTTAAGAAAACGCCCCCTTTTCCCTTCCTGATAGCGTGCTTAGGAATATTTATACCAGAATATTCATGTAAGGTACTTTCTGGAATGGCCTGACTTAGTGGTCCTCGAGGGTGACTGTGTAGAGGACGAGGGCTGGGAGAATCATTGCTCTTAATTCGAAGTAAAGCTGTACAGAGTCCGCCTCCCGAAGCTGCTTCTCTGGCGCTCGCTGACTTTGATTTTGCCTGTATTTCCGTCCCCAGGTACTGGCGGAGGACGCTGGGCATGCAGGTCCGCTATGTGCGCCACGAAGACTATCAGTTCTGCTACTCCTTCCGTGGCAGGCCTGGCCACAAACCTTCCATCCTCATGCTCCACGGGTTCTCTGCCCACAAGGACATGTGGCTCAGCATGGTCAAGGTGGGGTGCCAGAGCCTTCCCTCCTCAGAGGGTGTCACTCAGCAAAAAAAAAGAAGAGAGGGGGTTCTACTTAAATATGATGTCATCAGCAGTGGTAGAGAGCAGAGGGAACCCGGTATAATGGCTCAAAGCACCCTAAACTAGTGTAGCATATTATTCAGATCCTTTTTCAGACAGAACTTACTGAGCTGAATGTTGTTTATAAAATCAGTGCCTCACCAATGATTTCACCTTATGACTATTTCTTTGGAAAGTTTCTGATACTCTGCTTCATATTTGGACTGTCATGACTATCAAAGGCCAGGTTTTGAAAAGTCATTTCTGTATATTCCAAGATTCCCCTCTTCTTCCCTTCTCTGCTTCTCCTTCTCTCTCCCTGTCTCCTCCTCCTCTCTTCCTTCCATTTCTGCTTTCTCTTTTCCTTAGCCCTTTAGAGAGCAGTCTTGATCTGACAGCTTTCTGGGATGGTTTCTCAAATCACTCATTTCTCTCCTGGTTTATTTGGTTGTGTCAGTTTGCTTTAGTTGGTAAAAGTGAACAGCTGGTGAAGATGGGGGCTGGGAGAGGTCTGGCAGAGAAGGACCCCAGGCTCCCACCTCAAGCAGTACCTGACTAATCCCAAGCATGCTCTCCATTAGGACGAAAAGGCTCACACATCCCCTAGTTTCTTATTTCCAAAGTTCAGTATCAGGACAGTCATCGTGCTTTAATGAACCTCTGACTTCCTCTTCATCTTTCATATAACTGGTTAGTTGTTTATTGATAGCTGATCTATCTCAAATTCCTGGTTAAATGTGGCATATATTTAAATGGAAGAAGGTGTTTAGGATAAAAATACCTAGGGAATTAGATCGTAATGTAAAAAAAAAAAACAAAAAAAAAAAGAGTTGAGACCAGAACTAGGGTGATCAGACATGGTTCTTAGGAGAAGTGTTGCTCCTGTGGGCTCTGAAACTGGCTGGGGCTCTGGGAGAACAGAATCACCCAGTGTATTAATAGTGGCAAGTTGGTGGCTGCAAGACTGGGATAAGCATAGAGAGGATGAGGGAAAGGAGAAGGAGGCAGGGCCTGCCAGCTGGTGTCAGGAAAGAGCAAAGGACACAAGCTGCTCCCCGACCTCTGCTCTCCCCTTTCCAGTCATCCTGAGGCCTCTCCCATTGTGTATTAGACTGTGGGGGCTTCTGCTGTCTGTAAGGCTCCTGGCAGTGTTTATTCATGTCAGATGTTACTAGGGGAAGACACGGGGCGGTTTAGGTTCCTCCCTCCCCAGCGGGGAGGCTGTCCAGGTCACTTGGTAAGTGGGGGGAACCTCCCCAGAAACATGGGCGGACATGCTCCGCACACCACATTCTGACTCTTTGGTCATGTGTGTCCCCAGTTCCTCCCGAAGAACCTGCACCTGGTCTGCGTGGACATGCCAGGGCATGAGGGCACCACTCGGTCCTCACTGGATGACCTGTCCATAGATGGGCAAGTCAAGAGGATACACCAGGTAAGCAGAGAGGCTCCACCAAAAAACTGCCCAGGTGGGTCTTGGCCACCGTTGCATCCCCAAGTCTGAAGAACAGTCAACGTGGGTTCCGTTTTGACTCATAATTGCAAACAAAATGGCAGCAGCCCAGGGTATCCCCGGTCAGCCATAGAGGGCCAGGGCTTATTGCTGACTTCTTTCAACCTATTATAACTGTTTCTGGAGAAATACAGTCTCATTTTCTCAACTCTTCAAAAAGGGAGTTTAGAATTCCTCAAGACCGTTTATTTTTTTAGAGTGTATTTTTTTGGTTACCAGCTGCTTGATGATGGTAACAGCATGTCTGCCTGGTTGTGGAGGATGGGGAGGGTGATCTTTTCATTTTGTTCTGATTTAGTATCTTTCTTCAGCCCTGTCTGACTGAGCTTTCAAAGTCATGGGGCTCATGAACCATTTCAAAATTTAATGGTTCATACTCTTCAGGTTGACATTAAATATTTTCTCCATTCAAGGATGTTTATTTAATGTCTGCCCCTCTCCTCTCTTTAAACTGTGTATTACTTGGAAGCAAGGAACCTTGTTTCTTTGACTTTTGCTGTATCCTGAGCAGCTGACCGTGGTTGCTTGTACATAATAGATATCCAATAAATATTTTTTGGATGAATGGGTAGATGTAGGGGATAGTTGGTTGAATGATTGGATAGAGGGAAAGTTGGATGGATGGTTGGATGAATGGTCGAATGGTTGAATAGATGAATGGATAGATAGTTATATGAATGGATGTTTGGATGGTTGAATAGATGGATGGGTGGATAGCTGTATGAATGGATGGGTGAATGGTTGGGTAGACAGATGGGTAGGTAGTTACATTAGTGGACGTTTAGATGGATGAAAAGTGCTGTAAATTATAGCCAGTCAGCAAACTAGGGCCTGTGGGCTTCATTTGATCTGTCACTGAGTTTTGTAAGCTGTTTATTGGAAGACAGCTGCAGTCACCCGTTTACATGTTGCCTTTGGAAGACAGCCACATTCACCCATTTACATGTTGTCTTTAGCTGCTTTTGTGCTACAGCAGAAGAGTTGAATAGTTGCAGCAGAGATAATAGGCACGCAGAGCAGAAAATATTTACTCTTGGGATCTTTATTTTTAAAATTTGCTGGCTCATGAATTTGAGGGATCTTTGTTGATTTTACACTTACCAACGAGCCCTCAATAACCCATGTCAGGTAAAGAAGAGTACATGCATGTAACAGGGCTCATCTGGATAATCTAGTAGATTTCAGATCCCCTTTCATCAATAGCCCTTTTCTGCTTGTCCCCATGGGAAGTACAAAAGTTTTCAGCTCTGGAATCCCCATTGTCATTGTCCACAGTTGTGTAACCAAGCCCCTTTCTCACTTCCCTTCCTAGTTTGTAGAATGCCTCAAGCTGAACAAAAAGCCCTTCCACCTGGTAGGCACCTCCATGGGCGGCCACGTGGCTGGGGTGTATGCTGCTCACTACCCATCAGACGTCTGCAGCCTGTCCCTTGTGTGTCCTGCGGGTGAGTTGTAAGACTCAGATCACCCTGTGAGTGACGTGGACGCAGCGGGAGCTGAATCTCTGAAGAAGTTAATGGTGGTTTCTGCTGTGACTGTCTTTTTAGAATCATATTTTTGACAATATTGTAGAGATACTAAAAAAGTTTGCCTTAGTGGTACAATCAAGCAATAGTTGCATAACCATAATTGTAACTATATTGAGCTTTAAAATACAGAGCCAGCTTTGTCCCACAAAGAATCGGAGCTGGTTATTTTAAAAGTGTATAAAACTTCACAGCATGTAAATACTTTGAAGTATAATGATAATATTAACATCTAACATTTTATTGAATTTTTATGAGCTAAACTCTTTATATGGATTTAATCCTTGCCATAACCTTGTGAGGTGAAAGTACTGTTATTATGTGTCTTTCTTTTTTGGCTGAAAACTCAGAGATCTTTTGTCATTGCAGGCTTTTTTTTTAAATCAACAAACTTTGGTGTCTGATCTTAAATGTGTTCATGTCTACTTGAGCTATAACATGTCCTCAGAAATTATGATCTGAAGTTGGATTTTTTTTTTTAATTTTTAAAATATGGAACACTTCATGAGTTTGCATGTCATCCTTGCACAAGAGCTATGCTGATCTGAATCTGTATTGTTCCAGTTTTAGCATATATGCTACTGAGATGAACACTAAAATTGGATTTAAAATTTATATACATATATATGTATATAAATCTTCATACTTGAATTTATAGTATGTTAGTAAGAAAAATGTTTCTCTCTTTTTCCTTCTCTTGCTTCCCTCTTCATCGCTGGTAATTTACTGGAGTATGGTTTACACATAGTAAATTGTCCAGATTTTCAGTACCTATCTCAGTGGCTTTTTACCTATGTAATTATTGTCCAGATAAGGATAGTATGCCCATTTTATAGGCGCACATTATGTTAGTGCTGGAGCCAGGATAGGAACTGGCCCTAAGCTATCTGACTCCAGAACTCAAGCTGTGGGTTTTGGAGAAGTCCTTTCATATTCACTACCTCTTTTATATGACTCATATCCATTACCTTCTTTACCCACTAGAACCCAACCATGAACTGAACTTGTGCACCTTCTACTGAAACATAACTAAATTTATCTTTGAAACCTTTCAACTCATTCAGAAAGTTAAGTTTTCAGGTCTAAGGCAATGGCACCCCACTCCAGTACTCTTGCCTGGAAAATCCCATGGACAGAGGAGCCTGGTAGGCTGCAGTCCATGGGGTCGCCAAGAGTCGGACACGACTGAGTGACTTCACTTTCACCTCTCACGTTCATGCATTGGAGAAGGAAATGGCAACCCACTCCAGTGTTCTTGCCTGGAGAATCCCAGGGACGGGGGAGCCTGGTGAGCTGCTGTCTATGGGGTCGCACAGAGTCGGACACGACTGAAGCGACTTAGCAGCAGCAGCAGCAAGCTCGTTGAAATTGAAGGCAAGTTCCCAAAGGGTTTTCCTTTTCCCAAGCACTGTGTCTGAAGTTGTTTGATCTTATAATGATACAGTCTGAGAATTGGAGGGGACTTACCAGGTGGTCCAGTGGTTAAGACTCTGTGCTTCCAAAGCAGAGGGCGTGGGTTCAATCCCTGGTTGGGAAACTAAGATCCCGTATGTTGCACAACTCAGGCAAGAAAAAATGAAGAATTGGAGCCCTCTGGAATGTTATTAGATTTTAAATCACTTGTGGAAGGTCAGCTCTAACTGACTAACTGACTTTTTTGAGTGTATATTGATTTGCCCAGAGAAGAGTTTTATACCTGAGTTTCCATTAGAAAGTTATAATTGAATTTGTTTGTATGTAAAAATGAAAAGATACACTTTTTTTTTTAGTTTGAAATAATTTTAAATTTATAGAAATGTTGCAAAGATAGTACCCTTCATCCAGTTCTCTCCTTTAACAGCTTACATAGCACAGCAAATTTGTCACAACCAGGAAACCAACATGGGTGTATTACTATTAACTAAAATCAGGCTTTATTTAGATTTCATTAGTTTTTCTACAATTGTCCTTTTCTTTTCCAGGATCCTATTCAGGATATACCACATGACATTTAGTTTAGGATTATTTTTAAAGCAAAAAGAAATAGATCATGTAATCTGCCCATGGCATCATGAGAGCTGCACGATACGCACGTTAGATTTAGAGGAGTTGCTGAATATAGGAGATTTATGAAATGTAGGTTTCTCTAGCACAGTGTGGCTTCCACTGCCTCTCTTTCTAAGCTCTAGCTCTTCAGCTAAGTTAAACACCTAGAAACTTGTTGAGTGTTTGAAATGAAATTAATTTTACGCCCCTTCATAGACCAGCTTGTGTGAACTCTCGTGTCCTGTGTCAGGTGATAGAAAATAATGGTCAGTCTCAAGGCTCTTCCGGCTCAGGATTGCCTAATGGTCCCCTGGAGGAAGAGGGACTGTGTAGAGGGCACTCCTGCCCTCCTGCCCCAACGTGTGGGACAGCTCCAAAGGGGACTCAACTTTCACTGCATTTTATGTGCTGACCCCAAATAAGAGATTGTTAAGTGGGTCCAGGCTGAAGGAAGGAGTACTCAGTCAGTCCACTCTAGTCATGCATTTCACCAGGTCTCCTCTCAACCCTTACAGATGTGTGAGAGGGGCTCAGGCAAGTTGTCTTCTAGACTCTCAAACTCTTCTTAATTTTGGTCCTACGGGTGAATCCCGTGGCAACTTAAGTGCAGATTCTGATGAAAGAGACTTAGGGGAGGGGCTGAGGTGCTTATGGGCTCCCAGTTTGCGTAGCCAGCCCTTAAGATGTTCTGAAGAAGAAAATTTTTTTCCTGTGTTTCTCAAATTGTGGTTTTGACTTTGAGCAAGGATGCCAGTACCAATTAAAAAGAAATCTACCAGTGGAAAGCACCTAAGATACATTAGGTCTGGGGCTGATTTTGGAAGTTCTCTATATACAATGGGGTTTGGTAAGAAGGTAGATATATTGCCAAGCTTTTTTGGTTTGAATCCCCCAGGTCTGCAGTACTCAACTGATAATAAATTTGTGCAACGGCTCAAAGAACTGCAGGAGTCGGCCGCCGTAGAGAAGATTCCCTTGATCCCGACCACCCCGAAGGAGATGAGTGAGATGCTGCAGCTCTGCTCCTACGTACGCTTCAAGGTGCCCCAGCAGGTACCGTGGCCTCCACGGCAGTGTGCCTGCCTCTGCCCAGTGCTCAGGTGGCCAGGGCCAGCATCCCCCAACGTTCCCTCCTTGTCCTCAGCTTCCATTCATTCAGCAAGTGCCATGTCTGCGATGTATCCAACACTGTGCTTGGGCACCCTGGGGAAGAAATGAGACAGAAGGCCAGGGGGAGAAGCAGTCAATTAACAAGACAGATAATTTCACACTGTAGTAAGTTTTCTAGAGGAAATGAAGATAGTGCTGTGCTTGAAAACAGAGAGGCAGGAGAAACTTTGATAAGCCTCTGTAAGAAAACAGCCTGAGCAGGGATGCATAAAACAGTCAAGTCCAAGATGCTGGAAGGAGAGGCCAGGGTGACTGGAGCCCAGAGTGTGAGGGAAAGAATGGGTTGAGGTGAGGTTGGAATAGTACACAAGGGCTGAATCAAAGATTCTCATTAAAAAAAAAAGTTTCAGGGCCCTTTTAACACCCTTAAGAATTATTGACAACCCCAACGAGCTTCTTTTTATGAAAGCTGTAACTATTGATGTGTACCACATTAGAAATTAAACCCCAGGAGAACTTAAAATACAAGAATACACAAGTACTCATTTCATTAGCTGTCAGAATGGTGACATTATCCATCATTCTGTAGACTCTGAAAATCAGCATGCTTTTGAGAGAATCAAAGTGAAAAAGGCAAGCGACATTTAGTGTTATTATGAAAATTGTGTGATGTCTTATAATCCCAAGAACCGCTTTGAGAACCACTAGGCTGGATCATGTAGAACTTTTAAGAGATTATGGGAAGGAGACTGGAGTTCTTCTAAATACAGTAGGAGAAACACTTAAGAGTTGTAGGGGAACACAGACAGAAACGGAGAAGCCCGTGAGTGTGCTGTGTTACTCCAGGATGAGGGTGTAGACGGCGTAGTAGTAGTGGAGAATGAGATCTGAGAAGCTTTGGAAGGAAGGAGGTAGGACTTACTGGCCAGTGGGAAGTGGAGGATGAGAGAATGTGAGTCACAGGTGACTTCTGATACTTTAGTTGGATAAAGGTAGTGTTTTCTTCCTCCTTTTAAAAATTTTTTTATTATTTTCTGGCCACGCCACGTGGCACGCGGGATTCTCGTTCCCCAGCTAGGGATCAAACTTGTGTTCCATGCAGTGGAGACATGGAGTCTTAACCACTGGACTGCTAGGGAAGTCCCAAGGTTGTGTTTTCTGAGTAGGGGAAGGGGAGGGAGGGTGGGATTGGGGCATCTGCTAAGAGCTCCATTTTGGATGTGTTAAGTTCAAGTTCCCTGAGACACCATCACGTGCAGGGGTCATGTAGACAGTTAGAAATATGAGTGGAGCTGAGGGAAGTCTGGCCTGCGCTGTAAAATGAGAGCCATCAGCCAAGGATGGTATTAAAAGTCATGGGTCTAAATGAGGTTGTGCAGGAGATAGTGTGGGGAACCGAGAGTCCATGAGTGAGACCTCACAACAGCACATTCTCTCACTCTGTCTCAGGAGCTGGATGCTGCCTGGGGTGGGATGGGTCCTCCTGGGAGCTGAGAGAATGGGCTCTGTGCAGAGGTCGTGAACATGACTCATTAATGGATGTGGCCCATCTCTGAGGAAGCATCACAGAATCAGATTCTGTGGCATGTTCTGTCCATGAAGTTCTCTTTTCAGTCATGACTTTACACTGGTCCTCTCTCAGCACTGATCTCTTTCCAGAATAGAGTAACCAAGTAGGGTTTTAGAAAATTCCATGTTTTGAGTTGTCAGAGAAGTGAAGACACTGGGAAAAAAGTAATGCAGATCCCAAAATCTTGCCCTTGTAGTCAGGGAGGAGCCCCTAGGCACTCAGCCTACTGTGTCACGTTGTGTAATGACTGTGTTGGCTGCTTTGCGTCTTCCGTTCCTACCTCAGTAAGAGCAAGGACTGTGTCTTTGGTTGTTCTGTTCCCAGCCTGCAGCAAAGTGCTTGCATGAAATAGGTACTAGGTATAGAGGGGATGGATCAGTGGACGGGAGGAAGCCTGAACAATGCAGAGATGGAGAATGGATGTGTGGGGAGATGCAGGGTACAGGGGTGCATGAACGGATGTGTGTGCATACATCACTGATTTAGGGGTTTAGAGAGATGGATGGCCGAGTGCATGGATGGATGGGAGGGTGTCTAGAAATGGCAGAGATGGAGGATGATGGGTTGGTGGATGGAGGATAGATGGATACATGTGTAGATGTATGCATATGTGATTCAGAGGTGCTGCGTGGGTGGGTGATGGATAGGTGGATGTCTGCATGAAGCAGGGATGGAGGATGGATGGGTAGCTGCAGGCTAAGTGGACACACGGATGGACATGTGCATGTCTGAGTCAGAGATGCAGGATGGATGGGTAGGCAGGGGTGCGGAGCAGAGGTGGAGGGTGGATGGGTGAATGCAAGATGGAGAGATGCGTGGGTACAGGATGGACAGTAGAACAAAGGAAATATCTGATGCTGAGCACCGTGTTGGGACAGTTTGCCATTGGTCTCACCTCTGGGCTTCCACTTCCAGAATAATCAGATGCTCCAGCGGGTGGGTTTCATCCAGAGCAGTTATGACTGGGTCTTCCCACTTCAGTCAGTGCGCAGGACTCCTGAGAGTATATTGAAGGGGTTCAGTCCATTCCTAGGGAGATGAGAGGAGTGACGGCTGCTAATGTGGCCCTGGGACCCTGCCTCCAGAACCCTGAGGTGGGGAAGAGGCGGGCCGTGTTCTCTGGCCGCAGCACCTCTCTGGGTCGGTCTCCCAGGTCCAGGAGCCCTGGCCGTCGGCATGTGCTGCAGCGCCACAGCCTGCCTGTCACACAGTGAGCTCAGGACATCGAAAGCCTTCCCAGAACTTCCCCAGTGGTTGATTTCACTGCTTAAGAGGCCCATCATCCCCAGTGGTTAATTTTTTTTAATAGACCTTGTTTTATATTGGGTATCACTGAGTAATTACTTGATATTATTTTCATTCTGATTATGTCTCAGGATAAGCAGAGGATTCCTCACAGGTGAGGCAGCTTACATGCCACCGGGGTCCTTTGGCTTCACAGTTATTCCCAGAGTTCCTTCCTTATGAGAAAGAAAAAGCCTCTTATGAACCTAAGTCCCCATTACACTGCATGGCCATCAAGGGAATTTGGAGACCAGTCCTTACAAACCTTGACAATGCCCGAAACTGCTGGCCTTTGATTTCCCCTCTTTGTCCCAGACCCTTCTGAGGCCTGAGAATACGAATCCTCCCTTGCCTTCTGACTTTGGGTTATTTATCCCTAGATCCTGCAGGGCCTTGTTGATGTCCGCATCCCTCACAACACCTTCTACCGAAAGCGTAAGTAGCCCTGTGTTGACCTCTAAGCCTGTGACACATCTTATGGGTGGCCTGCTCGTCTTCCTTACATTTCTGAGACTTTGAGAGTTTTCTGGGACCCCTCAAGAAAGACACAGTGCCTTAGACTCAAAGACTATATACCCTGTATATATCCTGTATATACATAGGGACCCAGCAGGGAAGCCCTATATATATACATACACACTATCTAATTCCTGTACTTGGTGGTGTCCACAGCACAGCCCACACTCACTTTATTTTCCTTCCTTACGAAGTGTTTTTGGAAATCGTCAGTGAGAAGTCGAGATACTCCCTCCATCAGAACATGGACAAGATTAAGGTCCCCACGCAGATCATCTGGGGGAAACAAGACCAGGTATGTGGCGCGTCCCTGGGGCTGCCTGTGCCAGTTACACTAGCCTCCAAGGACAAACTCGTGGTCCTTTATGAAGGGAGCCTGGCTGCTCTCTGATACCAGGGAGAGGTGGCGCATGCCTGGTGCCAAGTGCCGGCGTTCACAGGGAGTTGAGGGCAGTGACGCTGACCTCTTAAAATGTAAGACAATTTGAAAGCATTTTCATAAATTATCTTTCTCAAAGCCAGATAGTCACATGGTACAGAAACCTTGTAAGACTACGGAAAGATGGATAAGAGTACACTCGGTCTCTTTGACATCCTAGATCCCAGTTCCCATTTCTTCAAGGCAGCACTTACAGTTTGTATGTGTTTCTTTTAAATTTTCCAAGGCAGCGGTTGGCACACGCTTTCTCTAAAAGGGCCAGATATTAAATATTTGCAGCTTTGTGGGTGATAAGTTCCTGTTACATCTATTCAGCTCTTCTGTTGTGATGGTGACATGCAGAGCAAATGGCAGGCAGAGCTCCCGGGAGCCTGCAGTCACAAAGCAGGCAGGGGCTGTTGTTTGCCTGTTTCTATTCTAAGCATTTATCAGTGTGCATAAAGAAGTGTTGTGTATAAGATTTTCAGACATGCAGTATATACAGTTTCGTACCTTAATTGCTTAATATATATGAGAAATATGTACCTTGGAAATCATTTAATATCAGCTTGAAGAGATCCACACATTCTAGTGCTTTAAATATTTTATTTTGAAAGAATCTCAAATTTACAGGATAATTGTAAAAGTAGTACAGAGTACTCCTGTATCTGCCTTTACCCAGTTTCATCAGTTTTAACTGCTTGTTCAAAAGCTCACGTGCTGTAAAATTTACCTTGTTGCCCACCCCACTGCGGCCCCGGTGCAGAATGCTTCTGTCATCCTGTAGGTTCTCTCTTGCCCACTTGCAGTTCATCTCCATTCCTGCCCCAGCACTGTTCAACCACTGACCTGCTTTCTGTTTCTGAAGTCTTGTCTAGAATTTAGTTATCTAAAATTTTCATAAAATGATATTTTACAGTGGTGGTCTTTTGCATCTGGCTTCTTCCACTCAAGCGTGATGTTTCTGAGGTTCATCCATATCGTCGCCTATGCCAACAGTTTGTTCCTTTCTATTGCTGAGTGTCATTCCATGATACGTATGTGCCACATCTTACTTACTACCAACTTTTTAACATTTACCGCCTCATCTAGGCAGGTCTAGAAATATGTGTTTTGGGGCCATTTGGAGTGAGCTGCTTACGTCACGTCCCTTTACCTCCAGTGCTTCAAGGGGTATTTACTGCAACCCAGAATATTATCTCACATGATCACAGGACATTGTCACACCTGGGACATGTAACATTGATGACATAGCTTTTAACTAACGTACAGTCCCTATTTCAAATGGATTCCTTGTTCCAGTGACGTCCTTCCTAGAGTGCTCCTCCTCCTGCCCCTGTAGCCAGGATCACATGCTGCATATTTTGTCTTTTTAGTTTCCTTTTATATAAAATGATGCCCACTTTCTGCCTTTATCCTTCATAACACTGAGATATTTGAAGAGTGTGGGCCAGTTATTTTACAAAATATTCCTCAGTTTGAGTTGGTTGGCTGTTTCCTCATGATTAAATTCGGGATACATATCCCTGGCCAGAATATCTCATGGGTAGTAAGACTTCACATCCTCAGAAGGAGAATGTCTTTACTTCAGTGGTGGGAATTTTTAAAACTGTTATTTATTTTGGGGGCTGCACTGTATGGCATGTGAGATCTTAGTTCCTCAACCAGGGATTGAAACGGTGCCCTAGGCAGTGGAAGCCTCTTAACCTCTGGCCTGCCTGGGACATCCCAGTGATGGGAATTTTGATTGTGACATCTGATTTCTTCATTATAGACATTATTTCTCCACTTGCAACTAATAAGCAGTCTGCAGGGAGGCACTTCGAGACCATGTGGGTATCTTGGTCCTCATCAAACATTTCCCTCTAGATTTACCATCTGTGAATGGTTGTTGCCCAAAACAAAATTTTATGTTCTTTTTGGGAGCTGCATAGTACTCCATTACCTGCTGCATTAGTGCCCTGTTGATGGTCACTTAGGTCATTTTCAGTTTTTTGCCGTTAAACCACACCTTGATGTGCACCATTATACGTGTGTGTTTGCAGTGTGAGAGCGTATCTGAGGGTCAGTTCTTGGATGTGGAATAGCTTGATCAAAGCTTTGTGCGTTTTAAAATGCTGACGGGCTCTTTGACAGGCTTTGTCAGATGGCTCTGTTAGTTTGCTAGGCCTGCTGTAACCAAGTACCGCAAATTGGGAGGCTTAAACAACACAGTTACGTTGGCTGCCAGTTCTGGCATGCAGATACACTGGGGGCTTTCCTGGTGGCTCAGATGGTATAGAATCTGCCTGCAATGCAGGAGAGCTGGGTTCAACCCCTGGGTCGGGTAGATCCCCTGGGAAGGAAACAGCAACCCACTCCAGTATTCTTGCCTGGAGAACTCCAGGGACAGAGGAGCCTGGTGGGCTACAGTCCGTGGGGTCACAAAGAGTTGGACATGACTGAGCGACTAACACTGTGACACCGGTTCTGGAGACTATGATCCAAGACCCAGGCCTCAGCAGACTGGTTCCTTGTGGGAGCTGGGAAGCAGAGCCTGTTCCCTGCCTTTGCCTGAGCTCCTGGGAGTTTGCTGGTGAACTTTGGTGTCCCGTGCCTTGTAGACGCCTCACCCTGGCCTCTGCCTCCATCTTCGCATGATGTTGTCCCGGTGCCTGTGCATCTCTGTGTTGAAACCTCTCATTTTTGTAAGACGCCAGTTACGATAGATTAGGGGTCCACATACTAGGTTAGGAGTTCACCCTGCTCCAGAATGATGTCATCCTAACTAATTACATCCATGATGACCCTGTTTCCCAGTAAAGTCACATTTTGTTAGAATTTGAACATATGAATTTGGGGAGGGGGCACAATCCATCCATAATAAACCTGCCAATGAAATACTGATTTATACTTAAGAAACTCCCTTTTTGTCTGCAGCCGTTCTTTAGAAATCATATCTTACTGAATGTTCTTGAAAAGTTTAAAACAAGAGGTGGTGGTGGGAAATGGAGCCTTTATAAGGCCCGCAGGCAGACAGAATTACACCGTCTGTCAAAGGGTATCTGGTCGTCTCACGCTGTTGACCATCGTGAGAAGGGAAATGGGAGCAAAGCTGTCCCTGTTGAGAGAGCGCCCCTGTGGACGCTGAGGTGAAAGCCACCACTGTGAGCCCTGGGCAGACTGCACATGCCCATCGCATGTGTGGTGTGAGCAGAGGCAGGAAGTCAGGCTGCACCTCAACTGTCCTTGACTGTGGGAGGCCCAGGAGAGGAGACTGGGGAGAAGCCAGGTGTGCCCCGGCGCAGGGGGCAGGAGGGGCAGAGGCACCGGTGTGCAGCCATCTCAACATCAGCCAGGCGCCCGAGAATGCCCAGCACGGGAACCAGGGCGTCAGGAGCAGGGAGGACTCATCTGCCCCTTTCACAGCAGCCAAGGGACTCTGTGGACGCCTGAGCAGAGACGCGGGACTCAGGTGGGGCCAGGAGGCGGTTAGTCAGTCAGAAACCAGAGCTGGGACAGTGACGGCCTTGCTTCATCTCAGATCCCCAAGGTGACCTGGGCTCTCAGGGACCAGCAGGGAGAGGCGAGATCGCGTCATGCTCCCCGTCAGCTGTTCCTTCCTGTGTTTTCTCAGCCCGGGTGCCCTGCGCTCTGCTCACCCCACTTCCTGGTGGGCAGCAAATCTTAGTATTACCAGTCTGGGTTGGGGAGAATAAAGCTCAAAAGCAGACAGTGCTCGAATTTGTTGGGATTTTGCTTTTGGCGTTAAGGCCAGAGCGGAGGGGCCGCCTTCTCTGGTCTGGGGGGTGGTGAGGTGAAGGTGAAAGCGGTGAAGCGAAGAGGGTGAATATAAATCTGACCCTGAAGGAGAAGAAAGTCAGTTAACTGAGTTGGTAATAGCAAGGTGTAACCCAGGTGGAAATGAAAGGGAGTTTGAAAACCTGGAAAAATGGTGGGCTTCACTTGGGAAAAGCACTGGCTGTTATTCACACACTTCAGGGTCTGAGGTCACGCAGCTCGGGGATCCCCTGAGGGCCTTCAGGAGCTAGTCCTCTGGCTTGTGATAATTCGTGTCTGCCTCTTGCATCTCTCCTGTGTGGCCTCCTCACAGCTTGGCCTTCCCTGGACCAGCTGCAGGGTGCATTCTCCTGGCCCAGCCTGATCACGTCCCTGTCCTTAATACAGCCCCAAGGCTCCCCACCGCCCTCAGACTGAGACCCGACTCCCAGCACGGCCAGATGTACTCCCTGCTCACACGGCTGTCCCTTGCACGCACCATCCTCCCACCCTTGTGCGGGTCCCTCTTCCACGATCCCCCTCCCTTGTGGCTTCTCAGCTCTCAGGATCCTCCCCCATCAGAGTCTTTACCACCTTGCGCTGCTCTTGACTGCTTTCCAGTCTGGCTTCCCCACCACACCAGGGCATCCTCAGGGCAGGGCCTGTGTTTCCAGCACAGTAACCCTGCAGCAGCACACCTCCTGCCACCGAGCTGCAGAGTAAAACGTGAGGCACGTGGTTACTTCCATCAGACAGCTACAGGCCCCAACACCGGAGTGACTTGGTTCAAAAAATCACCCCTGCCAGGCCTGGACGGGAGTTCTGTCCACGGAGTGTGTTCGGGCACCTGAACCCTTTCCATCTAGTTTCCTCTCTTGTCCTGCAGGTGCTCGATGTGTCCGG
Source organism: Bos indicus x Bos taurus (assembly GCF_003369695.1). Lineage (NCBI taxonomy): Eukaryota > Metazoa > Chordata > Mammalia > Artiodactyla > Bovidae > Bos > Bos indicus x Bos taurus. The sequence continues at coordinate 17,773,792 of NC_040097.1, forward strand.
GGCAGACATGTTGGCCAAGTCAATCGCCAACTCCCAGGTGGAGCTCCTGGAAAACTGTGGGCACTCAGTGGTGATGGAGAGGCCCAGGAAGACAGCCAAGCTCCTTGTCGACTTCTTGGCTTCTGTACACAGCACAGACAACAGCAAGAAGCTGGACTGAGGCCCCGGCCGCAGCCTGAGCTCCACACCCAGCCTCCACTCCTGTCTCTAGAACCTGATGCGGCCACCACTTCTCAGGGACCCTGCCCTAAATGCAGAGGGAGCACCCCAGTCCCTGAGGAAGCCAGCCCCCACTCCAACCCTGGTCTCTATAGATCCACAGAGCCTCAGGGGCTATGAAGAAATCTCCAAGATGTTTTTTCACAAAATGCAAATTCACATGGAACAACAAAAGAAACCCATCCATGAAATCTCCTCAGAAGTCCTCACGTTCCTGCTGCAGAGCGGCCACATTGGACCACTGAGGACATCTCCTTTAAGATGTTCCTCACAGACTGAGATTCCAGGTGTTTCTGTTGCTTCCGACATTCTCCCGGGCGTAGTTAGTGGCTGTTTTAGGGGCATTAGCCCCCCTTCACCAAGCCCTTGTTTATGTCTGATTGAAGTTTTGCGTCCCATGTGTGACTGCCCCCGTCAGCTGCAGGACCGTGGAGGAGCGCGTCAGGCTGGAGGAAGTACACGCGCAGAAGACACGGTGTGCCTCAGCAAGCTTGCAGAGCAGCAGGAGCACAGGGGGCTGATCTGACCGGCACTCTGTGTCACATGATGTTCCCCGTGATCCTGGGTGGTGCAGTACAAAGAACCCTGGCAGGGTGGGTTTCCTGGGCATAATTTATTATTAAAAAAAAATAATAATAAAGCAATAATATTCTAGACATCTATCTAAATAATCAGACTCGGGTTCCACTCCAAAGCACCTCTTTTCTATCTTGCTGTGCTACTGAAAAACCTTCCTTTGGATGTTTGTTAATGAATTCTGTGAATTCTGTGAACAATAATGTAATTGAAAATCTAAACTGCTGTAAAAGTGACCACAATGACATGAAATAAATATAATAAGTCTAGATCAGCAACATGCCAGTGGTTTCTGTTTCTAAGCTCTTAATGAAGTGCAGTGTTGGCAGGTTTTCTGTAAACTTTAAAATGTGTTTCTTGTTTGCTTTCTTATTTATTTATCTATTTCCGAAGTGTTTTTACTTTTTGTTTGGCTGCTTCAGGTCTCAGTTTCAGCATGCAGAATCTTTTTGGTTGTGGCATGTGAGCTCCTGGTTGCAGCATGTGGGGCTAGTTCCCTGACCAGGGACAGAACACAGGCCCCCTGCGTTGGAATCCAGGAGGCTTAGCCACTGGACCACCGGGGGAATCCCCAAAATGGGTTTTTTAAAGTAAGGCTGTTCTACAGGCATTAGAAGACCTTACTTGCATGAGTTACTGGTTTCATTTCCAGCAATCATGTTTGCAGGTTTTTTATTTTAATATTTATGTGTTTGGCTGTGCCAGGTCTCAGTTGTGGCATGTCGAATCTTTAGTTGCGGCGTGCAAACTCTTAGTTGCTGCTTACAAACTCTTAGTTGCGGCCTATGGCATCTAGTTCCCTGACCAGGGAGCCAACATAGGCCCCGTACAGTTGGAGTGCGGAGTCTTAGCCACTTGACCAGCAGGGAAGTCCCATGCTTGCAGTTTTTATTCAGTTGAAATTATACATCCAAAATAAAAGGTAAGGGTCATCAAACTGTTCTTTTGACTCTACTATGGCATTTGGAAACCTAAACTCCTCAGAATATTCACTCTTTCAAATCTTTTTACAGAGTCTGAAACCCAGTAGTTCTGGAAATAGAGTGAGAACTTTCTGTGGTGAACATTGTGGTTTAAATTGAAATTCAGGGCTTGGTCTGATTATTTTTAATATATCAAGGAAGAGCAGAATATAGGTCTTAAAAATAAGAGATGTGAAAATGTGACATCAGACTTGCAGGATGCAGCTAAAGCAGTGCTCACAAGGAAATTTATAGGCTGAAATACAAATACTAGAAAAGAAGAAAGGCTAAACATTAAATAATTTAAACTTCTATCTTAAGCTAGAAAAAAAGTAAATCAAACCCAGTGGGGAGAAAATAGAAGGAAACAGAACAGTGAGAGCAGAAATCAATGAAGCAGAAAAGAAAGTATATATTTGTCATGTTGCTTGTTCCAGTCTCTCATATTCACCAAGAGCTCTGAGCTTAATGAGGTTCCCAGAGGAGTCAGTCACGACAATCACGACAGATATGACTGGGGACAGATGAAGAAGCCCCAGACCTGGGATAAGGTTCCCAGATTATTAGCCCCGGGTGAGGACAGACAGTTTCCTCCTGGGATAAGGATCCCAGATTATTAGCCCTATTAGATGGGTTGAACTAAGCATCACGTCCAGAAGCCACTGCGCTGCACCCTCAGTGGAGCCATCCAGAAAGGGGCACGTGCTGGCCATCACCCTGGAAGGAGAGTGGGCAAGATCTTCAGGACACGGCTCCCGCCTCCTCCTGTCACTAGAAACCGTCACTGGAACCCACTCCCCCTGCAGTAGAAGCGCAGAGTCCTGACTACTGGACCACCAGTAGTCCCTGGAGAGTTCTTTTGTTTGCTTGTTTATTGAATTATTTTTGGCTGTGCTGGGTCTTCGTTGCTGTGAGCGGGTTTTCTCTAGTTGCGGTCAGTGGGGGCTACTCTCTAGTTGCGGTGCGTGGGCTTCTTGCGGTGAGCTTCTCTTGTTGCAGAGCACAGGCTCTAAAGCACAGGCTCGGTGGTTGTGGCACATCAGTTTCGGTGCCCCACAGCATGAGGAATCTTCCTGGACCAGGGATTGAACCCATGTCCCCTGCAGTGGCAGGCAGATTCTTAACCACTTGACCACTAGGGAAATCCCATGAGAGCTGCTTTTGATAGACCTGCAAAGTGGATTTTCAAGCTTTTCTCTTAACCCTGTAATTGTGGTCCTATGGTGCTAGGAAAATGCAAAATCAGGAAAGCATGTCTCCCTCTTGAGCCCCATTTCCTGCCTTTGTGATTAGGAAGAGCCTGCAGGTTCCTGTGGAGTGTCTTTATTGATGGGTCCGGTGGAGCGTCTTTAATGACAGTCTTAGAAAGAAGGAAGGGGTCACTTATCACAGCCCTGCCTGAAAGACTTCTGGAAGCTTCTGAAATAACAGTGGAAAGCCCCAGGCATCACACGTGGGCTCTTGCCTCACTGCCTGGATATGGGTTGTTAGTACTGCTGAGGATGGACCCTCCGGGCAGACGTTGAAGAGGCTGAGGGACCAGCAATGTTTAGAACTCAATCCGCCATTAGTCTGGGCTCCTTGTTTGGGCAGAAGTGACACCAGGAGTGACTGGTGCAAGACACTGGATGGGCTGCCTGCCAGTGTCAGTCTTATCTTCTATTTGAGCCCCTGAGATCCTCCTCCTTCCCAGGGAAGCTTACTTGTTGCTTTGTCCAAAGCAAGTCCCTGGAAATTACTGGGAGATTGTAATGTGTGTCAGGCTAGGCTGAATCTTGTAAATTACACGACTGAATCAGGTGAGCGTGCCAGCTGCTACTCTGTGTTTTCCATGCATCACCTTGTCAGACTCTCACGTAGCCCTATAAGAGACAAGGGGACACTGTGCCCATTTTACAGCCAAGGAGACCAAGGCTTGGAAGGGTAAAGTGCCTTGCCCAAGGTCACACAGATAACAAGTAAAGGGAAGCCTCTTGGTTTGTGACTGAAGGTGACTTGCAAAAGCAGTGCTTTCACCGGTTCAGACAGGAGCGCTATTGCTTGATTTCCATGGGAGCCTGGAGCCCTGTTGGCTCACCTGGACCAGGCCATTGTGTGGCTGCTTCAGCCGCAGATTGCTGAGGCCACACCTTGGGCCCCTGCCGAGGAAGGTGACCTGCCTGTTTATTCAGATAAGTTCGGGATCTGCCATTGCTGAGCTGCCTGTGAGGCTGGAAACCAGCTCACCTGGATTCCAGGATCATGTTGCTAAAGGGCACGTCAAGGTGCCTGCCCTCCTCATTCTAGCCTCTTAATGACTGGAACTTGTGTTCTTCGGTCTCTGCAAGGCTCATTTACCTTGCTGGCACCCTCATCCCTCCTCCACACTCTGGAGATAATCAGGATTGTTTGTCCAAAGCAGATTTCTGGGGTGGGGGAGGGACGTTTCTGGTTGCCGCAGAGGTCAGGCCGCTGCTCTTGACTGGTGATCATCTGAGGAGCCGAGGGACTAGACCCCACACTGGTTGGAACTGGAAGGCTGGTTACTCGGGTTCCTGAAACATCACCTGTCCCCTCACCACCACACAATCAGAAAATCACCCACCCTGTAGCCTCCACCCCAAGTGTTGCCTTTAAAAACTTCCCTGGGAGCCATGGGAGAGTTTGGGTTTTCTGAGCATGAGCACCCTCCTCCTTGCTTGGCCTTTCCGTAAACCCTTCTCTGTTCCATACTCTGACCTTTCAGTGGGTGTGGCTTCACTGTGCCTCAGGCACACCAACTAGGGTTGACGACAGTAGTAAACCAAGTCTTTTATTAAAAGCAGTCGTTTATTGGGTCTGTTTCAGAAACATTTGCTAAAATACTCTTTGGCCAGGTTTGGGACCATTTTTAAAGGGTCTTTTGGACTCTGTCTGTTTCCCAAGTTTTTCTGCCTCTCTCTCTTCCCCACCCCTTGTTCCATATCTTTTTCATTGTTTATCTCATATCTGTCCGCTCCATCACCCAAACAAACACTCTCTTAACAGTTGGAAATCTGACTCTTCTGATTCTTCATCTTTCCAATCTTCCAAGGTCACTCCTTGAACCATACAGACTAGGACTTTCCCATCAGCCACTTCTCCCTCCCCCACTCTCATCCCTCCCAAATTGGATGATGTTCATATAGCCTCTCCATTCCCTGAAAGGAGGTTAAAAAAGAGCAGAGGGGGTGGTCACAGATGGGGCAGTGGGAAAGTCCTCAAATTACCTGCCCTGGTCTGGGCCAGAGGGCAGCCCTGCTGGGGCTGCGGTCCTGGTGTCGCCAGCTTCCCCGGGACCCAGCGTTGCTGCTGTCTGGGCTAGAAATCATCATCAGGCTGTGGGCCTGGGGTTGCCAGTGCCTGTGATAGGCTGAGGGTCTTGTGGGACCTTATGCCAGGGGGTGGGGGGAGGGAAGGATGTCCTTTGAGCAACAGGACAGCCCTGTCTGTTGACTCCTGGAGGAATCTTCCTTTTCCTCGTTTCTGGATCTTTGGTCTCTAAGCCCTCAAGACAACGACCAGGAACCTCAGGGCACACCTAGACGTCTCCCGAGCTCCAGTAAGGACGAGAGGAGAAGAGATTCTTAGTGGCAGAAAGTGGCAGGAGGGACGTCTCTGGCAGTCCAGTGGTTAAGACTCCACTGCAGGGGGTGAGAGTTTGATCCCTGGTTGGGGGACTAAGACCCCACATGCCAAGTGATGCGGGCAAAAAAGAAAAAAAAAGGGGGGGGGGGCACAAAGATGACAATCCCAGTGACCCAAGTCAGAGCTGACTGGGATTAATTAACTCGCTAGAGGGCAACTCTGAGTGTCAGACTACAGTCCCCCACCACACCTCACAGAACCAGATGTGGTACTGAATACAGAAATTTTCAGATTGTAGAGGTATGACTGCATGTGCACCACACATTGTGCAGCACGCCCAGTGAGGTCCGGGGCTGCCTTCTGTGGTCTAACGCATTCATAGTTCTGCTGTATGCTCTGTGCATATCCGCAGCAAACGGGACAAAAGCTATAAAAAGCTTCATCTCAGTTCAGATTAAGCATTATGCCAAATGAAGAAAGATTTGGTTTCCAGATTTTTCTTGGATTCCAGGGTGGTCCCCTCTCTCCTGCTTTGGGGAGTCGGGATGGGAGGTGACATCTTGAGGAAAATCTGTTCTTCCAAGTTGGAAAGAGGGGCATGCAGATGGCTATGGTCCAAGGCTCCCTCTGGTGACTGTAAGGGGCAAGTCCTGAGTTTTATTTAACAGGTTTTAACAGTGTTATAAAAACGATGCCTCCTCAGTTTAAAATAAACAAACTGGATGCTAAAACATTGTGAGCATCTCCTCCACCTTCTACACGGCCCCACCCTTCTTCCATCAGTCCACTTGGAACCCTTCTAGACATCACACTTATGTATATATGTATCCATGTGTACACTAGATGCCGAGGCCAGTAGGAACCAAAGTTTGGTTGCTTGCTGCTCGAAAAGTCAATACTCAGAGATGAGTGTTGGTGAAAAAAAATTGCTTTATTCAGGCACTATTGCATGGCGCCTGGCACAAAGTAAGCCCTTGATTAATATTAGCTATGATGGACTATGTCTGAGACCATCTCCTAGTTGTGGGTTAGAGGAAAAAGGTTTTAAAGGGGAGTTTCAGGAGTGCACAAGCAAGGGGCTACATGCAGAACAGCACAGTCAGTTCCAGTAATTATCTCCAGACTGATTGTGCAGCAGTGTGGTCAGCATCATCTTGAAGGTTTTATGTGTAATCAGTCAGTAACTCTACTCCAAGGTTGGGCTGTTTCCATCTCCTTAAGGCCAGCCCCTGGAATTCTCAAGTGAGCGAGATGAATTCTCGTCTACTTACACATGGAAGGACTTCTGTACCCAAGAAGGGCTCACAGGCTCCTGCTTGGTTTCCCTCTTCCCTTTTTTTTTTTTTTTTTGCTGCTTTTCAATCCTGAGGGGAACACGGGCAGGACAAGAAAGGGAATAAAGTTTTGGATCGAGAGACTCATCATAAACTTGTCAAGGGAACTCATTTTAGGGGTCCTTGGTAGGAGTTGAGAGCTGGGCACCGGATGGCAGTGGTGGAGCCAACACTGACAAGGCCCCAACCTCACGGGCTTTACATTCAAGTTTTGGCAGTCCCAGGCCCTGTCCTATAAATACCCCTGACATATCACGTAAGTGGTGGTAATATGGTGTAGTGTGGAGAGAACTGTCTAGAGTCAGATGTACTTATAACTGTGTGCTCTTGATCTTAGCCTGTTGTGCCTCAGTTTCCATCTCTGTAAAATGGATCATAATAATAGTGTCCTTAGGATTGTGTGAGAGTTCAATGAGATAATGTAGTTTTTTGCATAGTGCCTGGCCACAAAGTAAGCACTTGATTAATATTAGCTATAATTATTGAATACACATGGTATGTTTCATGAGTACAGGGGCCATATCATCTTGTTCCCAGTACTTATCACGTAATAGGGGCTCAGCAAGTACTTATTCAGTTAACGAATAGATGATACTTGGTTTACATTTGGAAACAGAACCATCTGGGCTTTTTATGTTAACCCAGACAGAATACCTACTATGCGCTGGGAGCCACAAGAGACACCGAGAAAGGGTCTTGCCCTTGGTGAGTGCTTTACATAGGAGATGCTCACCAGAAGAAATGCCAGATACAAATTTTTTTGAATGAATGAAGGCATGAGTGAGTGAATGCTCCTGGGCAGAGTCCCTTACCCCGCGCAGACATCTGCACACACGGCTTTCTGCAGAGTGGGCACTGCTGCTGCTGCTGCTAAGTCACTTCAGTCGTGTCCGACTCTGTGCGACCCCATGGACTGCAGCCTACCAGGCTCCTCCGTCCATGGGATTCTCCAGGCAAGAACACTGGAGTGGGTTGCCATTTCCTTCTCCAAGAGTGGGCACTAGAGGGCACTAAGCATGGCGAGTCTCAGATTCAGAGTTACTCCTGGGTCCTTAGGAGAACTCCGCGCGGTGGCGTCACATCCGCTCTCCGTGTCACGCTTCCGGGGGCGGGGCAGAGGAGCCAAACGTAAACACCCCGGAGTTTCCCCAGGCCGCAAGCTGCGGTAGCTCCACGTCTTGGTGGATTCTTACAGTGAGTAAGAGTCCGGGAGGCGTCAGACTAGTCCGACGGAGAGCCGGTAGGCGGAAGCCCACAGCGGGGCGACTGTTTTCCGGGAGTGGGCTCAGTTGGCCGCCCTGGTGACGTATGGACGTGCGCGCCACGGGAGCGTGCGTAAGGCGGAGGGACGGCAGGCAGCGAGGAGCGGCCTCGGGTATCTCCCGCTCCGGCCGTGGACGCCACGGGCTAAGGCGAGGCTGGGTCGCGGACCATCCCGGGCTTCTCTGCAACACGGTCTCAGCCGCACCGGACGGCTGAGAGGACTGAGCGAGACCACGTGTGCAGAGCGCATGCGCCTGGCCTCAGGCGGGCGCGAAATCAGTGGCGGAAGTTAGAAAAAGTTGAAAACGTCTTCACCTGCCAACAGTAGGGAATCGAGAGCTTTTTTTGTTGTTGTTGTTTAATCATTGATTTCGTCTCAAAATCATATATTGAATGCTTGCCTTATGCGATGTATTGCTTTAGGTTTTTGGGAAACAACAGAACACGACAGAAAACCCCGTTTCTTTTGGAGCGTATATTCTAGTAGGGCTGGGGAGGGAAATTGAAATAAAGAACAAATGAACTTGACAGTTAATATTGGAGGGTGGTGAATGCCTTGAGGAAAAAGTAGAGCAGGGGCACGGGGCGGTGACATAAGAGAAAAATGCCACTGGAACAGATCGGGGGCTGAAATTGAACAAAGTCATGAAAGAGGCAAGGGAGTGAGCCACGTGGCTATCTGGAGGAAGATTATTTCTAGCATGTGGAAAAGCTAGGAGATACGTCCAGAGACCGGAGGGAAAAAGCTGGAGCTGGGGAGGCCGGCGTGGTGGAAGGAGCTGAGCAGGGGAGAGTGGTAAGACACGAGGTCAAGGCGTTGGAAGTACCGGGTATCGATCAGGTTGGACGTTACAGGGCTGTAAAGACTTTGGCTTTACTCTGAAAGGGGAACCTTTGCAAGGCTTCGAGCAGAGGAATGATGTGGCCTGTTTAGTTTTTAACAGGGTCACCCAGGCTGCTGTAGAGACGAGACTGGGGAGGGAAGCAGGGACACTTGTTACTAATAAGTCAGGTTATGAGTATCCCTGCAGCTACCAAAAAGGCTGACTTGAGAGATGGTGATGACAGCCACCGTGGAAGTGCTCACATTTTCCCGATGAGCCTGGTAACTGAGCCAGGCTGCAAGGGAGAGCTTCCCAGCCGTCTTCTCCTTTACTCTCAGGACAACCTGCAGAGGGCAGTGCTGTCAATGACGCTGTGGCTCAGGCCTATCAGAGGCCAGTCAGAAGTGACTGCTCAATAAACACCTGCTCCTTAAGTGTTTTGTGGTTTTTTTTTTTTTGTAAAATAAACGTAACATAAAATTTTACATTTTAAAATGTACAGTTTGTTGGCATTAAGTACATTTATATTGTTGTACAGCTATCACCATTATCCATTTCCAGAATACTGTGTGAGCCTTTGTTGTTATTGGCATCCTAAGCCCCAATCTCACTCATCTGCCTCAGGCAGCCAACTCTTCTAAAGTACTCAGTAACACTTCAAAAATAGCTGTTGTGTGCTGGGCAATAAGTGGAATGACTGAGAGTCCTGTTCTCCTTGCCCTTTTAGTTAGGGAAGACTCTGGTGGTGGGAAAGAAGCAGTAGGTACAGTCTGAAATCAGAGATACTCTTGAATATACAGGGCTCACACTGCTACCAATTGGTCAGTCGGGTATTTTAGTAAGTGTTGGTTGAATATTCTGTGCCAGACTCAGTTAATATTCATGATTGTTGAATGGATGGTTGGATGTAGCTGCTTGACCCTGACTTCTCCTTTTCTCTTGCAGTCATCATCTGGGAGTGATTGGAACTGGGCCCAGAGATGTGTTTGTAAATGCTGGTTTATAGTTACGTGACTTTGAAAAAGTCCCTTTCCATGGTTGGGCCTCAGTTTCCTGGTCCCTTTAGTGGGGGGAGCAGATATTAAATAAATAGACAATATTAAAAGACTCCATAACAAGAGAACTTAAAACAGGGTGTCAGAGGAGACCTCCTTGAAGAGATGATATTCCTGGAAGAGGTGAACTTTAAGTTAAAATGTGAAGGCTGAGTAGGAGAGGTCCAGAGTGAGAGTGAGGTGGGAGTGGAGCCAAGGACAGGATTCTGTACAGGGGGACCAGTGTGTTCTGAGTTCTTGAAAGTCCCATATCTGTTAGAAATGGCTTGAGTATCCATTCCAGACATTCCTCTGCAGACCTTTGCTGTTGAAGCTCAGTCTTTCAGGAGGCTGCCAAATAACCCTGTGCAGGCCTGGCCTCCAGACAGAGAACAGGCAGGTTCAGCGTTGGGGGAGTCCAGCAGAGGTGCCACCCCTCATTCTCCTCTTCGTGTTCTATGTTGACTGAGAGTAAAGAAGAAGAGGTCCCAGATTGTACTCCTGGATGCTTTTATTTTTATTATTTGCATTAAGACGCATCATGCCTGGGTGGTCTTGAGGGGACTCAGCAGCAGTTAGAATCTCTTTGTGCCTTTGGGCAGGTAGTAGCCATCTTTGCCAGCGCTCAATGTTCTCGTCTCAAAAATGGGGTTACTAATAGCATTTACCTGCTGGGATCATTTTGAAGATGTGACCTAAAGTATGTGAAGTATTTAGCACAGAGCTGGGTACTCAGTAAGGGAAAATGTTTGCTGGGATTTAAATAAGAGATTTAAATAAGAATACAGTGTCTGGCATATGTAAAATATAGAATTTCCTTTGTGTCTATACAGGTAACATCAGCTTGACCAGAATTAGATGAGGTGTTGTACTAGGAGTTCTTTTAAAAAATCAGATAGCTCAAATTATCTTTAAAAAAAAAAGTGAAAAATGGCTTATATCTTTGTAATTTTTAGCCTTCTTGACTCAAGGTAGATGTGATCAGCACTGGAAAAAGATGCCAGCCCCAGCTACCACATATGAAAGAATTGTTTACAAAAATCCCTCTGAGTACCACTACATGAAAGTCCGCCTGTAAGTTCCGTCCCTTAAGTTTCTTATTTTTTTAATTGAAGTTTAGTTGATTTACTTAGTTTTATTTTGATTACTTTTTTATGAATCTGAGTAGTATGAAATTTAACACAGTGCATTTAAAATTTTTTTCTTACAGAGAATTTCAAGATGGTGGTGTTGGACTGACTGCTGCGCAGTTCAAACAGCTGCTTATTTCAGCCCTAAAGGACCTGTTTGGTGAGGTATGAAGTCACTTGGTAGTTTGAACACCACTGAGATTTTGTAGGGACTTCCCAGGTGACACTAGTGGTAAAGAACCCGCCTGCCAATGCAGGAGACATAAGAGACTCGGGTTTGATCCCTAGGTTGGGAAGGTTCCCTGGAGTAGGGCGTGGCAACCCACTCCAGTCTTCTTGCCTGGAGAATCCCATGGACAGAGGAGCCTGGCAGGCTGCAGTCTATAGGGTCGCACAGAATCGGACCTGACTAGCGATTTAGCCTGAAGATTTTGTAAGACATACTGGAAGGAAGGACATTTTTCCAAAAATTAGTTTAAAACCACATTTGAAACTGCAGAAGCAGAGTTTTAGAAGTGATGAGTTTTGAGTAGGCTTTTTCTAATATGGCTTTTAGTTGACAAGAAACTTGTGAAGCAGACGATTTAGTGTAGTGCTACTCAAACTGTGGTGCAGACTGGCAACCTGCAAACTGTTTTCTTTTTCTTTTTCTTGCCCACTGTGAGGATTAGTGGCTTGTACCAGAATGTCAGGCAGCACACCATTTCCTTTACTGAGAGTCTTCAGTGAGAAAATGTGACCTGAGCTAAACAGTATGTCCACTGATATTGTCAATTTCCACTCTGGTGTGGCTCCTTATCACAGACCAGCGCTTGTGAGTAGCGCTGTTTTAGCATTCACTTGAAAACAAGTAGAGTTTTGAAGAGAAAACAAAGACAGATGATTCTCAGGAAATTATTTCCTGGTACATATGTTTTATTAAATTAAGATCTGTCAAGCACTCATCAAAATGAAAACCTTTTTGCAACAGCCTTGGTTCAGAGGCTGAAAAACAAATTACAGACTGAGGGGAATATATTTGCAAACCACATAAGGACTGATATCTGGAATATATAAAGATCTCTTAAAACTCAAAAGAAACACAGTCTGATGAGAAAATTGGCAGAAGTGGGCATTTCCTGGAGGCCTAGTGGTTAGGATTGAGACTTTGACTGCAGAGGCTAGGATTTGCTCTCTGGGGAATCATCCCACATGCCACGTGGCTTGGTGCAGCCAGAATACAAAAGCCAGTCCCCAAAAGTGGCTTGCTATGTTGAGTGATTCCATTTATATAATGCTCCCCAAATACTGTAATTATCATACATAACTATATAGTCTGGAGACAGGAGTGTTTGCATGTGAGGGCTGAGGACAAGTTGAAAGAGAACCTTGTGATGGTATAGCTCTTTATCTTGATTATGGTAATGGTTCCCTTAAACAATCTATATGACAGTGTTGCACAGAACTACACATATGCACATGTAAACAAATGAGTGCATGTATCACTGGCAAAGTCAGAATAAGCTCTGATTTATTAATTTTGGTTTTCTGGTGTTGATGTTATACTGTAGTTATGCAAGATTCTGACAGTGTGGGAGGCTGAGTGAAGGGTGCATGGAACCTTCCTGTACATTTCTTTGCAATGTAATATGACTTTAGTTTTTCAAAGTAAAAAGTGTGAGGGAAAAAAAAAATCCATGCACCTTCTATATGTCAAGTATGAAACCTGATTCCTGGGGATGTAGCTGTAAACAAACAGACACAGCTTGTGCCTCACGGGCTGTCGGTGTTGGTTATGTTAGTAGGAAACCATGGTGAACAATTAATGGCAAGAATGGTGAGTATTATGAAAGGAGTGGTGGGTCCTGTATGTGAAAGAGCATAGCAAGCTACTGAACTTAATCTTGGGCATCAGGGAAGGGACAATGTAAACAAAGACTTGAGAAAAGTAGAGAGGTCTTAGCAACATGGAAAGGTATAGGAAGAATGATCCAGGCAGAGGGAGCTGTAAAAAAGCGGGCCTCGTGCTCCAGCACCATTAAATAAAATACAGATTTTTTTGGAGGAGAAAAGCAACTAGAGTTCAAGAGGAAGGATGATACTCATCTGCTAACGGCATCATTCTCTACTTAGGTCGATGCTGCCTTACCTCTGGACGTTCTGACCTATGAAGAGAAGACCCTGTCAGCTATCCTGAGGATATGCAGCAGGTATGACTGACGGTGGAGCCCTTCTAGTGTAACAGCAGAGACGGATGGTAAAAAACAGAAGTGCTCCCTTCTGAAAATGAGGAGAGTTTTGTTCCTGTGAACTCCAAGCAGCTTTTGAAAGTTTAAATGGGGGAGAATGTGAACACTTACCCACCAGGAACTTACAGTCCAAAGAGCCAGACTTGGGATTTACTTACTGTTGTAGTGTTTCCCAGTTGATAGTCATGGTTGCAGAATCAGAAGTGGGAATTTTACAAACATGCCTGATTGAGGTTCATTCTGTACTCTGCCTTGACATGGTATGCTTTTATTTGTAAAGTTTTCTTATTTAAATCAGGTTTCTGGTAGAAACTACTTTCTGGACCATCACCGAAAAAAGTATGAGTGAGATGCTGCAGGAACAAATCTTTACTGACGCTTTCTTCATCTTTCCATAGTGGTCTTGTCAAATTGTGGAGCTCTCTGACCCTGTTAGGATCCTATAAAGGCAAGAACTGTGCTTTCAGAGTGATTCAGGTAAAAACACCTTCACATACTCCAGTTGAAGCTGAGTAGTAGACCAAATTGCTTATTAATACATGTCCCATTTCTGCTTGCATAAATCTAGTGTGGCTAATGCCATCCAGCTGGGAGGGGGAAACCCAGGGTGTCAGTAGTTATGAAAACGTGAGACAGAATGCTTAGGCTTTAGGTGTATGGGAGAGGTTTGGGGATAAAACTTGGAACACCTGTGGAAAAGTCTTTTATTGCTTAATGCCTCGTGCCTAATGTATTGAAATGTTCTCTCTGAGCTTGTCATGCCCATTTATTTATCTCAGGCTAGCTCTCAAGATGCTCTTTAATATGCTACTGAATCGATTTGGCTTATCCTATAAAACAGGGCATATTTCTACACTGTCCTGGATTTCCAGGCAATTTTCTCCTGATACTGCCTTAAAATTTCTTTTCCTCTCTTACAGGTTTCTCCATTTCTCCTTGCATTATCTGGCAATAGTAGGGAACTAGTATTGAATTGAGTAGTCTTCAATTTGAGAAAATATTCCTCACTCTCAAAAGTACTTTTTGGTGCCAGCATAATGTTTGGAGACCGAAGCAGCCCAAAAGCTCCTGTCGATGAGATTTGAGAGTGCTGAAGATGTTCCCAGTAATGTCCAGCCATCGCCTTTGGTGGGGTAGGCTTCACAGGAGAATCTGCCTGAGCCAAACAGTGCTGAACAGGCAGCCCTTAGGGCACATGCACCTCAGAGTTGGAGACCGGGCTGAACTCAGGAGGGCCTTCACACAGAGGGACGTGGCCACCTTCTCAGAATTAACAGGGGATGTCAATCCTTTGCACTTAGACGAAGATTTTGCAAAACACACCAGATTTGGAAAGACAATTGTCCATGGAGTTTTGATCAATGGACTTATTTCAGCTCTCCTCGGTACTAAAATGCCAGGGCCAGGCTGTGTGTTTCTTTCCCAGGAAATTAACTTTCCAGCCCCTTTATATGTTGGGGAAGTTGTTTTAGCTTCTGCAGAAGTGAAAAAGCTGAAGCGGTTCATTGCCATAATTGCAGTATCATGTTCTGTACTAGAAAGTAAAAAGACCGTTATGGAAGGCTGGGTTAAAGTTATGGTCCCAGAAGCTCCCAAATCCTGAAATACGTCTTTAGAGGTACAAGTTCAGGCATCAGTGTTGTTATTGAAAGCCTCTGGGGAAAACAGGGATTGCTGTTCATCAAGTGCAGGCTCATAAACCTGTACTGGGAGAAGGGAGCAGGTAGAGAGATGTTCCAGTGTCCACTTAGGCTTCACTCCGGCTTAAGTATATTCATCATCTATCTAGGTTTTCAGCACTGAAAAAAATAGGCAATTCCCTGGTGGTCCAGTGGTTAGGACTCTAGGCTTTCACTGCCAGGGGTATGGATCCAATCCCTAGTCAGGAAAGTAGGATCCCACAAGCCATGTGGCACAGCACGCCCGTGCGCACACAGACACACACACACAAGTGAACAGAGGAGATCAGAGGTGATTCTAAGGTTGCACACTGTTAACCAGGCTCCCATAAGGTGCCATTAAAAAAGAAAAAAGAAAAAACTGAAAAAAGTGTTAGGAAAGTTATCATTTAGCTTAATGTTCTACTTTTAGGATTTCAAACCTAATTAGATTTGCATTCAGATAACACAAACCTACCTATATCCGTGTAGAATAAGAATTTACTAAAGTCACTGAGTTTATAAATAGCAAGCATTTAATTATTAAAGGCAATGATGGAAGATAGGTCATCTTTGAACACCTATCTTTTAACAGTAAATATTGTTAGATCTTGTTCTTCAGCAGTTTCTGAATCAGAGTTTATTATAATTTGTTACTGTTTACACCAACATGGTGATTTATTGACTCTTCAGTGTCACCTGCCCTTCAGATTGTTTTCCTGTCACTGGGGGAGGGCTTGTGTGCATCTTTGGACTCGGTTCTGCAAGCTCTCTTGGTTTCATCTATAAAGCAGTGATAACGACTCCATACAGGAGTGCTGGAGATGACAGATAAAAATAGGTAAGCACAAGGCCCAGCCTCTGAACAGCAGCTACTGCTGTTGGCATTCTCATCTGTGAGCAAGGCTACAGGTTTCCTGAGTTTGGAGCTATCTGGCCAAAAATTAAAGAACAGATGAATCTTTCAGGATGTCAGCCAGTCTCCATTGGTTTTCTAAACCTGGAATAGATCTTGAGTGCAGAGTTTCTATTTTAGCAATCCAGGTGATTTTCTCTCTCCCTTGAAAATATTTTGGGGGTCCCCACCCATTATATAAATAATACATGCTTTTATTAAAATAATTATAAGATTAAAAAAATTGAAGGAATACTGTGGTGGCCAAGTTCTTAAGCATTGAGGGGTGTTAGAGAGGAAACGTGCCTAATTTGTTATTATTGGTCATCCTGTACACAGCCAGCACTATTAAGACAATCTATGGTAGAACATACAAGTAGTCCATCTGTGCTCTGTGGCTTTAGATGGTGGCTCAGACCACAGCTGGTTGCTTTGATCAGGAAGATAAGATCAAATTAATTGGTTGCATCCACCCACATTTCCTGGAAAAAAATTTTCCTGCTGCTGGATGGGTTAACTAGATTTTTTTTGTTGTTCACATCAAGGGGATCCTTAAAACAGACTACTAGAAAGAATTGTTCTCATCACCAGAGGGCAGTGTTGTGTATAAATGAGTAGTTTAATATTGTACCATAGTCCAGTTTGTGTTGGTAATGTGGAAAATACCAAAATCAGGGTGCAGAGCAAGGATACCGTTATCATGAGTTTCAGAAGGGAAAGCTTATACGGCTTCAGGTTCACCTAAAGAAGGTGTATGTATAGGTGAAACACGATACATGCAGATAATTGGATGTGACACTGGAAAACAAAACGGAGAACTTGAGTCCCAAACACTTGATGCTGAGACCATCTGTTCCTGCAGAACTCATTCTCTGGGACTTAATGGGAATCTTGAAGGATGGGTCTGCAAGTGGAGTGTGGTGTGATCATTGATACTATAAGTTACCATTCTTTCAATGATAAGCCAGGTTTCTACAGTAATTCTAAGCCTTTAAACAGTTTTATGAATTTACTGTTCCATTTTATGGGCTCTATGACTTGCCCAGGGTTGTCAGCTAGTATGCAGTGGAGCTGGGATTCACACGGGCATGCCTGGCTCCAGAGCATTTCTTTTTTCCATTACCCTGTGGGTCTTAAAATGTTCCCATACTGGAACACTATCAGTTTCTATAATAGTATATTATGTTGCATTTGTATTTGGAACTACCATCGTACATAATTTTTTTTCTATTTAGAATATTCTAGATCTTATTCCCTGTTACAGTTTTAATGTTTTCCTCGCTGTTACTTGATGGCTTCTACCAATACGTATCGCCTGCACTTTTTCTAAGTTGATGTTCAGTGCGTGTCTTCAGAGCAGAATTACTGAAAGAGTTATTCAAGGATGAAACTGTGTGCAAGTCAGGCGTGGTGGGGACTGTGTACATGAGATCTGATGGATAGCTGATTAATAGTGTGTAACTTAAAGTAGCTTCTCAGTAGGAATGTTTCTTTTTTTTTTAAATTCTCCATAGATGTCATGGTCTTTGATCTTTATAAACCAAAAAAAGATGGAACAGAGAAGTAGGCAAGGATTTAGGGAGACTCTGTAAATGATGACTTGTTATTTTTAACGCTGAGCCAAGATTCTCAGACCACTTACGCTTTGTTGAAGCTGACTATAACACAAACTAGCTGGCTGGCTTTTTCATTTTGAGCTCTCTACAAGTTGCCAGAAAGAGTGACTCTTCTAATGAAAGCACGAGTGACTCTCATATAGGAAATCCTCTTCCAAGTAATTGAGAGTGGCCTTGACTGTCCAGGGTCACCAAGAGAAGTGAGTACCCAAGTACCACCTGAAAGACCAGGGCACATTGTCCCAGTGCTTGCCATGTAGGGACGTTATAAGACTGCAGTTTATAGGATGTTTGATCACCACAGAAATACACCCATCGTAAGCAATTGCAGCCTAATGGACTGGAAAATTGCTTAACAGATTTTTGTATTTGATTAGAAACATTTCCATATTGGTGAAACGCCACTCATTTCTTTTTCTGAGCAGTGAATCTTAAGTAGCAACAGGGAGAAAGCCTCCCCACAGCCACCATTCATCTTGTGTATTCAGCTAGAAAAATAGAACTGCTGAAGGCCCACTGGTACCTCTTAGGTAACCACAGGTTTTCATTTTGTGCTGAATTATTAGACATTTTTCTTTTTACATTCTTAGAGCATGATTAAGAGACCAATTTACTCCCAAAGAAAATTGCTACTAAATTACATCTATTAAGTTTTTATATTAAAACATACTCTACCAAAGGTTGACAGTCACTGAGCAGCTGTGCCACTCTGAATGCGTCATGTGCTGGCATAATTTATTAACTGACTGTATGCAAGTGCCGTGAAATTACTCTGGGGCTGCATTTGAGTATCTCCAGGGTCCCGGATGTTTCACTCCCTTTGTCCTTGGATTTTCTTCCTATGGATTACACACAGAGACCAGAATTCTCAACATCTTCAGAGAAATTTTGGTTTGCAGAAAAATCATAAGAAAACCCAAGACGAATGTGGACACTACATAGATAGAAAAGAATTAATAGAAGGCTCCACAAACAGTCGATTTCTAGGCCACAGTCAATTTCTTGGGTGGCTCTTAGTGAGGCCACAGTTCACATGACCTTATAAACCATGAGCAAAATTCCTCTGCGATGTGATGAAAAATTCCAGTATGTAAGGGAAGTAAGAATGATCACAAGTGACTTGAATTTTTTTTTTTTTTTAATCCAGATCATGAATATTTAAAGAAAGAAAATAATTCTGAATGGGGAGGCGATGCTGCTTAGGAACCACTGAGTTTTTCACTAGGTTCTATGAGGATTTGTAGAACAGTTGCCAGGTCCAGAAGCGTCTTCACTAAAAATCATTATTTTCAGTCAGTCTGGCCAAATGTCAAGCTGTTTAACAACCTGTGGACTATCTAAACATTTGGCAGCATACAAGAATATAAATCTTTCTTTATTTTCCCTTGCAGTCCTGAGTAGTTATGTATATAGCAACAGAAGTACTGCATATCTCATTTGCTTTACCCAGTATGAGACTGGAAGCAAAGTAGATTTGATTCACATCAGCTCTGGACTAGGGAGTTTCGCCACATTCACCGTGAGCCACTTCAAAAGCCAAATGGCTTTTCAGACTATCATAGCCTAGTCTCCAGAGGATCCAGGGATCCAGTTAAGTCTAGGCTCTTTAGGGCACTGATTTGGGTAGTTGAGATTATAAGGCTGCTATAGTATTTTATTCTCAGAGGCTTCAGGCAAGAATTCCTCGAGAACAGGAAAGCCTAGATTTAGAGTTGTTAGTCCCTGGCTTCATTCCATCAAATACCTGATTTCTGACTTTCAGTTTCATTTCCTTAGTAAGGAAGAGGACAGGCTGTCATTTGATGACCTTTGCAACTCAGTTGTATATTGTTATGTTTTTTCCTAAACATACAAGTAAAATATTTTTAGAGACATTTTGAAAAGTGCAGAAAAACAAAATAGCATCATGATTCTGTTTACTAAAGACCCTCAGCTAATATTTTGGTGGGCTTCCTTCTGATGTTTTTCCTATGAACATTTTAAAATCTTGAAATCATAAAATGCATATATTGGGTTTTTTTCCTACTTACTGTTGTATCTAGGGCTTTCCCCAACATCATTAAATATCCTTTGATAATCTAATTTTCAACCTTTGTAAAATACTTATGATTGTATCACGATCTGTCCAGTCTTCTGTGTTAGATATATACCTTTGAGTGCTATGTATTTGTACTGATCTCTGAATATCTCCTTAGGATAATCTACAGGCAGGATTACTGGGTGAGGACATTTTGATGTGTGTGGTCAAATCCCAGCTGCTAGTGCCAGACCTCTTACATGGTTAAGTACTCAGTAAATAATTGTTGAGTGCATAAATGCCCCAATTTATATTCCCCCAGCAGTATGCAAGAAGAGCCTTGTCTCCGGTCAGCCCACATGATACGAATAATGATTAAAGCCAAATTTTGGTTTCTGTGAATCTGTTAATGAAATAATGCATTTGCCTTAAACAGAAGTAAAAAGTGAACCCTCCCTAAGTGATACATAGTTTTAATAGGCTGCTGCTTTATTATCTCGGTGTTACAGATGGGGAGCTGGGGCTCAGAGGGGTTGGGTAACTAATTCAAGGTCACACAGCTGTTAATTCCAGCTCTCTCTTTTGTCCTGGGATGCTGCCTTGGGAAACAGCACTGTGGGTGGGTCAGAATCATGGCCTTGGGTTCAGGCAGATTGGGGCAGATTTGGGTCTGAGTTGATCGAAGTTCTCTGGCTCTGGGTTTTGAAGTTGGAGCCAGTACTGTGGGATGGAGCACCCCAAGTCTGAGGTTGAAAGTTTGAAGGCCTTGTGTGCTGAGCTTAGAATTGGGCCAGAGGGTAGAGACTGGGAGTTCTGGACCAATGCCCAGGTTTTAGGGGCTCCAGTTCAAAGAGCTTTGGGTCTGAGTGTACTGGAGTCTTAGGGCTTCAATTCTGAGGGCCCAGCTCTTAGGTTTTTGAGTCTGAAGAGCCACGTTCGAGAATTCCCCACAAAATCTGAATCTGAGGGGCTTGTAGAAAGTTTGTGGGTCTGCAAGGCACAGCATGAAATTGCCATTCTGAAGGTCCATTTTTCTGGGTCTTAGGGTTCTTTGGCCTGGGAGGCCTGGAAAGGGTCAGTTGTAAGTCAGGGTGTACAGTTTTGAGGGCCTAATATGAGAAATACATCAAGGAAATGTTTGGGATTGTTTGGGCCTGAGCGTTCCGGGAGCCTTGAGCCTTGAGCCCAAGACGCCGTCTCTTAGGCTCTGAGGACCTCTGGGGGTGATGGCTTAGGGTGAACTGTCCCGAGATCTGAGGCCTGTGCTGAGGGTACCGAGCTCGCAGTGCGGCTACGTGGAGCTTGGAGGCGCAGATCCAGGACAGCTGTGACAGCGACGGTTTGGCCCTAGGACCCCGCGGGAGGTGGCAGCGCGAAAGGGTTGCCTGTGCCGACAGCCAAGGCGGAGGGGGCGGGTCGGCGCTAGGACCCCGCGGGCGCGGCGGGCGGCGGCGGCGGCGCGTGGGGCGGCGCGTGTTGACAGCGGCGGCGGCAGCAGAGCCCGGCGGGCGGCAGGAGTCGGCGCCTCCGGTTTCTGCCCCAGGTCCCGAGGCGGTGGCGGACCCGAGTCCCGGGATGGCCTTCATGGAGAAGCTGCCGGCCGGCAAGGTGCTGCTGGACGACACGGTGCCGCTGACAGCGGCCATCGAGGCGAGCCAGAGCCTGCAGTCTCACACGGTGCGCGGCCCGCCGGTCGGGGCGGGCGGCGCGGGGCGGCCCCGGGCCTTGAGAGGGCTGCGGGCGGCCGGGCTGGGTCGCCCGGGAGGGGCCCGGGGCAGGGGTCGGCGGTCCGGGCCGAGAGGGCTTGGGCGTGGCGTCGCTTCTGGGCCAGGGTCCCCGGGGCCCAGGCGGCAGCCGAAGTCCTGAGGGGACGAGGGTGGTAACCGCAGCCCCTTGGGCCAAGGGAGTGGGAGGGGCTCGGCGGTGCCCTGGGAAGGGACCCCGAGTCGGGGGAGGTGAGGGACCCCCGGGCCCACCTCGGGCCGACTGAGGAAAGGGACCACTCAGGACCCTCTCCATTTCTCCTCTTTGGGGCGGCTGAGTTTCCCTCCTTTCAGCTGGGCATCCGAGTGGTGGGAATGAGGGTGTGCCGGGTCAAATGGAAGGATGACTTTATAGAGCCTACTTGTTGGGATGGCAGAGTGGCCGGTGTCTGAAGCTCCCTTTCCAGGTCAGCTGCTTGCCTGAGGCACGGGGAGATGGTGAGGGAGGCAGTTTGGGCTCCTGCTGAGGCAGGTGTTTGAAATTGCTCCTTCCCTCCTCTAACTTGTTCTTTAGCAGGCAGTGGTAGCATTCAATTTAGTTTAAAACCCACTGGAGTAGCATAAAGGAGTAATAGGTCCTCATAGTAAACACAGACAGAGTTCATTTCTGTTACATAGTGTCTTTTATGGGTCTTTAAAACCGTGGTTGTTTTCATGTGCTGTACCTTTTTTTTTTTTTTTTTCTTGAAAAGCACACTGTGCATTATAATTTACCAGCAATAAACCAGTAAAAAAAAAACCCCCAAAAACCAGGAGCTGCTAGCCAGTGGGACTTTGTTTGGGAAATAATGAATGGGGAGAGAGAGATTCCTTAGATTGTAATGTTTTGTTGGGTCACCAAATCAGATTCCGGCTAAGAGGCTTGTTTGTTTACCATTGCAGGGTGTTTGGGGTTCATCATCTGGAGCCTAAAGCCCCACAATAGCCTTCTGTTTCTCTTCTTGCTCAAGCTGTTCTGGCGACTTCAAAGATATCTTTTATTCTGTTGTATTAAAGTGGGACTTTTTTGAACCTCAGTTTCCTCTTCCAACAGTCATGCTTTGTAGGGTTTGGATCGTTCAGAGTGTTCACTTCCAGTTTAGGAAAATGATCATGTATTTTTTAAAGTGCATTTTATTTCACTGTGCATGTCTTTAATTCTGTTCTACAGACTTGTGAGAAGGCACTGTGTGGGACAGAATTTGTTAACCCCTCTGTAATTTGTGCTAAGGGAATAGGGGTTAGGAGTTGAAATTTAGTGCTGGGAATCAAGAATAAATTCTGCTTTTTAAATTAGATTATTATTTTAACTTAGCTGTTGACCAGTACATCTTATAACCTTTCAGGGAGTGGGGTTGGGTCTTAGGCTTATTTTGTACTGAAAGTCCAGAGAGAGTTGGTTATAAATGCTCACAGACTACTTCTTCCAGAAAGCATTTCATGATGGATGGCCATTGCCCCACGCCCTGTGTTCACCTCCACCTTAACCTTGATCAGTTTATTCTGTATTTACTCCTTTAGTTTTCCACTCTACCGGGCTGTGAGAGGAGGGATGATTATTGTTCATTTTTGGGCCCCAGTTCCAGGCATCTGATAGGATTTCATGTGTCTGTTGAATGACTAAATGAATGAATTGTAACCGTCCTTCGTCTTCTTTTCTGTTTGTGTTAAACTGTAGTGATAAAAAATTGAAACAGCATGACATCTGAGGCTCTACATTGAGGGGTCAGTGCTTCAGCAAAGTGGTGAAAGATGTTATAGGATTCTGTTTTTGCAGAGGTTTTCTTTAAGAAATAAAATAATTTAGGGTAGAGAATGGGAGTTCCTATAATGATGACTGAACACCAAAGACAGTGACTCACAGGAGACACATAGAGGCAGATGTGGTGGAGTAAAAAAATTGCAGCATTGTCTTGCGTAATTTTTTACTGTTCAGTGTTCTTGTCATTTTAGCTGTAAAATATGAGACTGAAAATTATTGCATCAGCCCCGAACTTTATTGAGAAAATCCTATGCTGATGCAAACTTTTTGGACTAGTAGACTCTTAAGGGTAAGTCTCTTTAAAACAGGAACTGTTGGAAATTGTTTTGAAAAGCAGTAGTTGTTAAAAGTGGTATACAGAAGAAAAAGGCATTGTTTTCTGTTGGGAAGTTGGAAGATGGTTTTCTGGCTTGTTAACTGAAGGGAGACGGTATCCCCAAAGTCAGAGGATCATCCTCCCTTTCAAATGCCAAATCTCTGTGAAGTTACTCCTTGACTGTATGTAGGACAGAAAGCTATGGAGAGGGTACATGGTAGACATCCTTTGGGTTGGACGAGGCAGGGCCCTAATATGGGTTTGGGGTGACATGTCATGTGATGACATTGGTTGGGCAAGGCACTTAAGCCTTTTTTTTTTTTTTTCCACTTAAGCTTTTTGATGTTTAGTTTTGTCACCTGTAAATGGAGTAATAAAATGCCTGCCCTGCCTGCTTCCCAAGGTTGTTAAGAAGATCAGATGAAAAAGTCTTTACGAAGTATTTGTAAAGTACATCCCTTCCTCCTTCCATCTATTCATTGTATGGCCACATATATGCAAAGGGTTAAATACATTAACATGTTTTGATTGCAAGTAAGCTAATTTCTGTCCATGGTTGCCTTTTTTTTTTATCAAGGTTTTATAGCAGAAAATGTTTTGTTCCATATGATTTAGAATTTATGGACTTGGGAAGGGAAAATTGTGTGGATTGGAAAATAGAGATGCCAGAAGGATGAAGGGAACACAAGGTCACCACCAGAAAGGCATGTTGGGATGAAAAACCGGCAGAAGGTGCAGGTTGGTAGGTGGTTCTGTGCCTGAATGTGGTTTGAATGATTTTATTTTCACATTTATGGAGCACGATGAATTTAGCTTCAGGAAATAGAGCAGGCTTCTGCTGCAAGGAAATGAAACTTCCATAAAATCAGAAAGGACAATAGTTAGAGATGCTTTCAGCAAGGGGAGTAGGGGAGTGGAAAGGGAAGAATTTTCCAGACAAAAGAGATTATGGTAAAAGAAGCCACCCAGGTAAATTGTGGGAAACTTTGGGAGCATTATGAATGAGATATGTAAGTTCTCGACTACATGAAAGGGAAAACTTTGGAAGTCAATAGACTGAAGAAAAATGCTTACCTAGCTGAAATAGAAACCAGAGGAGAACCTCCAGTTTTGGAGAAGGTTGTTGTCAAATGTCTGTATCCAATTTTTGCTGGTCACTATGCTGTAGTTTGATGGGTCTTAATCTCCATTTCCTCCCTTTTTAACTGTTCTTCCTTGAGGTTCATCAGAATTAGGGTCCATTGACTCTGCATTTGGTGCATTTTGTTCTTGAGAAACAAAAGATGATTTAGTGGTATTTGAGGCGTAAAAGAGTATTTTACAAGTCGGTGGAAAAGATAATATTTCATGTTAAAATCTTTACTGAAAATGGATCTTACCTTGAACTTTGATTTTGGAAAGTGCATTCCTGCACAGCTTGTTTATTCAACAATACACGTTCCCTTAACAGAGATGTGCTGAGCACCTAGCATGTGCCAGACACCTGCTGGAGGTGAACTTCACAGCTCCTGTTCACATGGAACTTTGTTCTGTCAGATTCTGAGGTCTTCTGTTTTCCAGGGTGTTTGCAAGTCGACCTGAATCTTTACCTGTCATAACAAAGAGTTTTGAAGTTCCTTTTGTGGCTTGGTTTATTGAGCTTCAAGCTCTTCTCACCTTTTGTTTTTTAAATAGTCTTTTAAACTCTATTCCCATATCACCAGAATACCTTTTCAAATGTGATGCCAAAACCGGAGACATGGTTGCTTGAAGGCCTTGGCAGTTTAAATAGTCCAGTGCTCAATATCAGAATCCATCTGGGCTTCCTTTGGAGATGTTATTTGGAAACTTATTTTGATTACCAAATTATATTGAATATTAACATTTTTTCCAGGGTGTTTGCATAGACAAGTGGAAGCAGAATGATCATTACCTTGCAGCACTCGCACACATTATAATAAGATAATAATAGTGATTTTCTGGGAACTGAATCACTCATCTTCGACTTGGTTATATATTTTTCTGTGATTGTCCTTGAAACTCCTGATGGATGCAGTCAGAAAACTGAGCTGGATGCTTAGAGACGTGTAATTAGTTAATTCATAGATTCAGTCTCTTCTTCAGTCTCTTTGTACTAAAGAATCAGTTGTTTTGTACCTTGATGTAGGGGCTGAGGACTCATAATTCTCATACATCACCTCTTTTGAGGATTATCCCACTAGAAAGCTTTCTTGCCATAGGAATACAGATAATAACCTGGCTGGAGTTACTGGGAGGAAACAAGGATTCTGGGGCTGAGGTTTATTTTAAGTGAAAAGATACTTACCTGCTTTGCTCCCCTGGGGGAATAATGAAAACAGCCACCCACGTGTACATAGCTTCCATGTGTACTGTGATCTTGAGATTGTTCAAAATACAGGTTGTTGATTGAGCGCCTCAGTGGGTGCATCTGGGGTAAGTTAAACAAACCCTCTGTTCTCCACGGCAAGCAGGTGGTGTGAGCGGTTTCCAGGCAGCTTCCTATGAAATGAAGCTCCTTTCTGTTCCATCCTGAAAATGGGCAAGCTAGACACACAGGCATTGTTTCAGAACTCGTAATTGATTAAGTGTAGGGGGGGTGTTGTGGCAGGAAGAGCAGTAGGCTTTTCCTATTGTTTTTCCCCTTAAACTGGCATTTGTCCTTGTCAGTGACTTCTTTCATGGATGACGTGCCCACGGTTTGGGGAAATTAAGACAGCTCCTCTTCAGAGGTGATGAGGGGGGCCCTGTGTTTTCAGCTTGAAACTTTTAACGAAGGGCTAAGAAACAATTACTTGACCTTGGATAAGTACTGGGACCTGAGTCCCTGCAGGTTGGCCACTTAATCTCCGGCTGACTTTCTGACCACCAAATTTGAGGTAAATCTGGCCATTTCTAGCTCAGGATCACGACATCATGCATTTCCCCCAAAAGAGGACAGTTGAAAGCAAAAAAGAATTCCATTGTCATTATTGTCTTCAAATAATCCAGTAGTTATTTTTTTAGTGGCTAACAGAGTATTCATTAACATAATGTTAGCTTGGGAAACTCACTGCAGAGTAACAGGCGTCTTCCCTGGAAGCTGTTTGCTTGTGTCACAGCTTTATGTAATTCACATACCATACAGTTTACCCATTTAAGGTGTACAGTCTATGGCTTTTGGGTATAGTCACAGAATCATATATCTGTTGCCATACTCAATTTTAGAACACTTTTTATTATCTTGAAAATAAGCCCCTGACCCCTTAGCCCTCACCCTGGAAAGTTTTATGACATTGCTGGATGCTAACCCCAGGATATATTCTGAGTCTTTTATCTCTTTGGGTCCAGCTCCTTCCAGGTATCTGATTCATCAGAGGGACAGATTCTCTGTAAACACGTGTAAATGTGTAAACGTGTGTATATGACCTCTCAGCACCTCACTGACCTGAAACCTGCTCATGGGCTCTGGGTCTTCAGGCTGGAATCACTGGAAGAATTTTGAAAACTGTTAACTTGGAGAGTTACTTATTTAAATTGGTGAGAGATGTGCATTTTAAAAATGCACTGCACTGTCACATATATTACCACTTAAAGAAAATCCTCTAAAAATGACTTTTGACCAACACAGGGGTTTGGGCACTGACCCTTCTTACACTGGGAAATCTGCATGTGACCTTATAACCTGCCCTTTGTATTGGTGGACTCAACCAATCTCACGTGGTGTAGTACCACAGTACATATTTATTGGGGGAAAAAAATTCTCGTGTAAGCGGACCCACACAGTTCAAACCCATGCTGTTCAAGAGACAGCTGTGTTGAAAACAGTACATGAATTATGTCCTGTGAGTGTGAAGAATTGCTCTGGGTCGCAGCCTGCCTAGTGCATGTAGGTGTGAGTGCCAGGTGACTTAGTGGTCAGAGTACACAGGGGAAGGGCAAAGGGCTCTGGGCCGGAAAGCCCTGGCCTCAGACCCGCCTTTTACCACAGCACCTCTGTTTATGATATTCAAACAAGGCTGCCCACATTTCTTTGACATGGCTCATCAGAAAGAGGCCATTTCTCCTCATTTTTCAGCTGAGGCTTTTTCAGGGGGCCGGGGAGAAGTGGGGCTATGCTTAGACAGCTCGCCTCTTCCCCTTCCCACTCCCTAAATGGAGAGGGCCACATGGGCCGCTGTTCAGCCACTGTGGGTGCTTTTCTTTCCTTTTTTTTTTTTAACTTGAAATCTAGCCTTTCATGTCTGTCTATGTATTACTATTTTGATTCAAACTAGCACAGTCTCTGCCACAGACAGGAAGCATTCAGTAAGTATTGCTGAACCCATGAGTTTGTTGAATGAATGCATTTCTTCAGGGCTCAGCTCAGGAAGCCCTGCCTGTAGACGGCTACCTACTGTCTTACCTACCAAACTACATGTCATTTCCTTCCTCTGTCATTCCCACTTGGTTTTATTTGTGTGAAAGTCACAAGCATTTTACACACAGATTATTTCTTATTCCCTGTTCTCTGTTTATGGCCTCTCTCTCCAACACAGGGGAAACTGTAAATAGCTGGAGGAGCGGGGCAGTGCCTTAGTGATCTTGCTTAATCTCTCCAGCCTCAGTTTCTTCTTTTAAATTTATTTGGCTGCATTGGGTCTTAGTTGCAGCATGTGAGGTCTTAGTTGCAGCATGGTACAGGGGTTCTCTAGTCGTGCTCGTGGGCTCAGTAGTAGGGCCGCAAGGGCTTAGTTACCCCTTGGCATGTGGGATCTTAGTTCCCCAACCAGGGATTGAATCCATGTCCCCAGCATACAGGGTGGATTCTTAACCACTGGATCACCAGGGAAGTCCCAGCCTCAGTTTCTTCATCTGTGAGGTGGGGTTAGTACGAAGATGCTCGGGCTCTGATGATTAACTGAACTCAGACACATGGGTCATTCTGAACAGAACTCAGCACATAGATGTCACTGTCTTGGTTGTAGTTTACCCTCTGTATTTGTTAGCGCCTAGTAACTTTTTAGGTATTTGTACTTTTTTAGGCACTGAATGGAAAAAGGAAAATTATTTCTTTAAAAGTTCGTCTCACTGTCACCTGTGACTGCTAGAAAATAGCAAAAAAGACCAGTGACATTTCAAAGACCCCCTCAGCCCCACCCTCTTCCCCGACTCCTTGTTTTTCCCTTTTACCCTGGAGGGACACGTTCTGGCAGCCAGGCTCAGAGATAGAGCTCAGGGTCTCCTTACCAGGCCGGCCTGGCAGCAGAGCTGGCTGTTGTTGTTCAGAGACGGCAGGGGAGGTGGAAGAGGCAAGTGGGCAGGCCACGGGCTCAGCCACCAGACCAGCAGAGGAGTTCCCGGAGGCCAGGCCCACAGGGAGGTCCTTGGCCAATGCCCACTTCAGCTCCTTGCATCCCAGCTTTTGTTCATCATCAAAGGAATCCCAACATCAGGTCACACACACTTGATCTCTGGTAGCAGGGTGAAAAAACAAAATAGAAAGCCCTCTGCTTTGTTCTTTTTCCTGCCACTTTCTCTGACAAGTGACCATGCTCATCGCCATTCGTAGGGGTGGAGGGGGAACAGGGAGCTGACATCTTCTGAATGCTGCCTCCTGAGAAACGTGTGAATATTCTGTGGCCTGACTGCCTTCCTTTCCCCTAAGACGAGCACAGTCAGGCTGTGGGCTCGTGTCCCAGGCTTGGACGCAGCCTGCTCGATGAAGTGCACAGTTTCTGCCCTGTCAGAAAGCCTCGAAGACGTTGGGAACATTAGCAAGCACTTAGTTTTCTGTGTGCCAACCACTGTGTTGAGTATTCAGCTAAAAAGATGAATGAAATAGTGAGCTTACAACCCTGGTAGATGTGGTAGACCCATAAGCCAAAGGAGAAGTAGGTATGGAAAGTGCCAGTCTGCCTGGGAGCAGGGAGGGCAGGTGGGTATGGCCCCACCCACTTCTCCTGGGGGAACTAGGAAAGGCTTAACAGAGCCTTCCAGAGAGCTTGTTGTAAATCAGCATTCCACGGGCCTTTTTTTCCCCTTGCAGACTCTTTTCATAATAATACTGAACTGTAAAAACCACCTCTGGAAGTGATTTTTAAATTTAAACAATATTCTATTCAGATTAGCACGTTTTTAAAAATTATAGTATTTTATCTTTGGGATCTGAATTACACTGGCTTCTGAAATCTTACAGTAAGAAATGTGATAAGGTAAATACACCTGCTGCTTCAGACAGTTTTCAGAATAACCATTTTTACAATGATTCCCATTTCTTGTCTTACTAACTCATATTTTGCCATTGGCTTTTCCTTAAATCTGCCTTTAGTCACAGTCCATTATGGGTGTAAATGAAACCCTATATGACTAAGAAGAAAATAATTTTAAAATCTACATAATGGTCAAAACCATCTTAAACCAACTGGAACTATGAGCACTTGGAGACCTTTTGTTTTGAGTTAAAGGGAAAAAAATACTTCAATATTTATTGACAGATTTTTTTAAGTAGAAATAGAAGCCTTATAAGCTTCAACACATAAATTTTGAAACACTTTCCAGAACCCCTAGTTGTTTATCTTGTTCCAAACTATTACTAACCCACCAAAAGGATCTCAGTTAAAAAAAAAGAATGAGAGAATGAGCAGCTGTGTTCTCTGAGGTCAGGATGCATTTTCAGGGTGCAGAAGGTCTTTAGTTCATTCATCAGATGCTGCTGAGTATACCCCTGTGTTCCTGGCACCATCCTAGGCACTTGGGATGTGGGTCTAAGCAAGGCAGACTCAGTCCCTGCCTTCATTGGTTCATTCATCGCACAAAGATTTATTGTAGAGGATTCTGGTGTCAATGAAAAGATGGAAAATGAGACTAGAGCCAATTGTGGGGTCCTTTGGATGCCACACTAAAGGATCTGAATAGCAGGGAAGGGCTCAAAGCACACATGTGGCAGAAGGTGGTATTTTAGGAACTTCATTTGTTGGCAGTGGGCAAGGCTCAGTAAGAAAGGTGGAAGGAAGAGAAGAGTCCAGAGTGATCATGAAGCGGTGAAGTCAGAAAAGCCACATCTCAAGTCAGTGGCAGGAGGGAAACAGGGACACTAGAAATGATTACAAAAAGAGTATAAGGTAAGCAGTGGGTAGCTGGTCTTCCCAGAAGGATGGTGAATCTGAGTTTGGTTTTAGACAATACTTGTCATGAGAACAGTTAGCATTGTTAAAGCACTTTTTATATGTCCTGTGCTAGTTTGATAAGTTTTAACCCATGAAATTCATGGGGTCGCCAAGAGTCAGACACGACTGAGCAGCTGAACTGAACTGACACATGTAAATGTAACCACTGTGTAACATTTTCATTACTTGAAATACTTTCTTGGTCCTCTTTGCAGTCAGTACCTGGCAACTGCTGATGTGCTTCCTGGTTACTGTTTCACCTTTTCTGGGATGTCACAGATAAATGGAATTTTGTAGGATATAGTCTTTGGTGTCTGGCTTCTTTCACTTAGTTTAGAGCTTTGCGCGTCCTCCATACTGTTGCATGCTTGTTGTTGTTTTTAAGGGGAAGCAGGTTTATTAAGAAAGATACTCCATAGGTAGAATGCGGCTCTTCTGTTGCCTGTTTTGTTGTTGTTTGTTGTTGTTGTGTGTTTTTCATTACTGAGTAATGTTCCACTGTTTGAAGGTTCCATAACTTGTTATCTGTTGACCAGTTGGTAGACTCTGGGTTGTTTCCAGGCTGGGGCTAATCATGAACAGAGATGCTGTGAACATACCAGTCTTTTGTAGATGTGTTTCCATTTCTCCTGGTAAGTACCTAGGGATGGAATTGCTTAGTCACGTGCTAAGTGAATATTTAACTTTATAAAAAATTGCCAGACTTTTCTAGATTCTCATCTGATCCTCATAATCCCTCTGAATTGTGTCTGTTATCATCACCGTTTTTTCAGTTGGAAAAAAGTCAAGTGCAGGAAAGTTGGAGGAAAGTAAAGTACATAATTTGCTCCAGGCCATAAGGCTGCGGGGCAGCAGAATGAAGGTTTGTCTGATGCCTTTGGGCGATGTTGGGAGCCATTCCCAGCCTGATCTGTTGTTAGGGCCACACCTGTTTGGCAGCTCCCCTACGCCTAGGCCTAGCCAAGGACAAATCAGTGGGCCTTCCCTAATCTACAGAACCAGACACTAGCTTGAGTGACCATTTTCTCAGTTCCTCTATTCGAGTTGCTAGGAATGGAAGTATAAAGAAACAGGTGAAATTAAATAGTACGTTCTGCCTAACCCACTCTCTCTGAAATACTGTCATTGGTTATATGCAACCAATGTAAAGGTTGTTAATGTATTTTACATTGCTTGTCATATGAAGCTTTTGAAATCTGGTGTGTATTTCCCAGTTACAACATATCTCAGTTAGGACTAGCCTCATATCAGGTGTTCAACAGCCACACATTTTTTGCGGCTACTGTACAGGACAGCACAAATATAGATATTAAAAATAATATCCAGAGGTACAGTTACTGAAATGGAAAAAAATTCATGTTATATTAAGTGAAAAAAAGCAAGTCGTAACACTGTATTTAGTATGCTTATATTTTTATAAATACATGTTTACATCTGCAAATATGTCATCTATAACCATATTGGCCAGTACTGTAGCCACTGGACTACTTAATTTTTAAAAAAAATAGTTTTTCTTTATTTTTGGCTGTGCTCCGTTGTTGCTCGGGGTTTTCTCTAATCGTGGCGAGCGGAAGCTGCTCTCTAGACGCGATGCACGGCTTCTCAGTGCGGTGGCCTCCCTTGCTGTGGGGCACAGGCTCTCGGTGCGTCGGCCACAGTAGTTGTGGTCCTGGGCTCTAGAGCACAGGCTCAGAATTTGTGGTGCGCGGGCTTAGTTGCACGTGGGATCTCGGATCAGGGCTAACACGTGCCTCCTGCATCAGCAGGTGGATTCTTTACCACTGAGCCACCAGGGAAGCCCTGGACTACTTAAATTTAATAAAGTTAAATAAAAGTTAAAATTCTGTCCTTAAGTCAAACATGGGGCACGTGTGCCTGGTGGCCGCCACATTCAGCCTCGCATCCTTGGGTCACTACTCTCTTCAGTCTGCCAACCCGACTGAGAAAGACTGAGTGAGACAGTAGGGTCTGCCAGCCCTGCCTCCAGCAGGGCGTGGTGACCTTTGAGATCCAGAGCCTCCACGGGCTTTAACAGTGAAACACAAGGAAGAGGTTCACTTATCCTGCAGCCGCTGTTAGCGTTTAATGGGAGCAGCGTGTGGAAACACGGCAGTCCAATCAAAGACCCTGTTCTGCTTTGGTGCAACTGCCATTCAGATTGCTGAGTATTCAGAGCATCCACTTCAGGCACGTTCATGTAAAAGTGTTCCTTTCTGCTTAAGAACATGCCTAGTATTCATGGTGGGGCTTGTTTAAAATCGTTTTCTTATTTATACACACTTTCTATGCAGTGCCCAGATGACATCCATTCTGGAAGCGCATAGACAACAGTTTGTGTACATGTAGCAGGAAGTGGGTTGCAAAGTGCGGGGTATTAGTGTCTGGGGGGTGTTGTGAGAGCTCCACAGCTGCGTTAACTCAGATCCCTCAGGCCCCAGGTACCCTCCTCGTTTGGCCCTCACTCTGTCCCAACCTCTTCCCAACTTGACGGACTGGTTCTGCTCGTTCAGCCAACCTCAGAATGAGGGGTAGATAGTATGAAAGCATTCTGCCCAAGGCCATAGAACCGGGGAACTCCTGTGCCCGTGGGTCAGACAGGCCTGGGGTAGAGGCCGTTCTCAGCACTTACTAGCTGAATGCCCTTGTTTAGGGCATCTACCCTCTCTGAGCCCCGGGATTGTTGTAAAAGAGTGACATCTGTCTCCATGCATTGCTGGGAGATGGACTAAGCTGAGGAACAGAAGGCGTAGAGTAAGCGCTCCATGAACAGCAGTTATTACCTTCAGCTCTGAAGACAGAAGTGGCAGCATGGTGTGCATAGTCACATATGTGGTTGGTTTGAATTGGAAGTAGTGTCTCAGGAGAACACGGTGACATTTTTAGGCCAGGCAGAACGAATTTCTGTGTAGTCAGCTCTCTGTTATCCTTAATGATGGTGACCAGTTCTACTGCAAATTATTGAAAGCAGGAGGGACTCCCCTAGCTTGACTTCTACTTTCAAGCTTTTTTTTTTTCCCTCCCACCAAATGTTTTACTGCCCCTGATACAAGGAGAAGAGTTCATTTGTTTGACTTTCATCTTCTGTTTTTCCAGTCTTCCCAGCATAGTAAAAGTGCTGATGAATTGTAAATTGACCAAAAGTTCCCTTGCCAAAGGAAAAAAGATGCTACTTTGCTTTTATCATTGATAACATACTATACTCTTATCCAAGCTTGGATAGTTTTGATCCTTATCTTACTACTTGAGATTCTTTACAGTACCATGTTTTAAATGATATATATGACAAACCAAGGAACTTAAAAAAATGGTTTTTCCTGATTTGAAATGTAATATATGCTCATTGAGGATAAAGTGAAAAACAAAAAACAGAAAATAGCTATGAGAATTTTAATCACAGATAATTTCACCTCCGGAGACAACAGATGTTAACGTTTGGTGTAGTTCCCTCTTTCTATGTCATCCCAGAATTTTTTATCCTTTTTTAATAATTAACATCAGAGCACATACCTTTTCCCAGGTAATGAAAATCATTTCAGTACGTCCTTTTAAAGTCTTGCACGTTCTTCCACTATGTACATAAACCATAAATAACTTGCCCATTCTCTTATTTCTGGTATCCAGGTTATCCTGGGCTGCCCTTGTGGCTTAGCTGGTAAAGAATCCACCTGCAATGCCGGAGACCCGGGTTCAATCCCTGGGTTGGGAAGATCCCCTGGAGAAGGGAAAGGCTGCCCACTCCAGTATCCTGGCCTTGAGAATTCCATGGACTGTATGGTCCATGAAGTTGCAAAGAGTCAGACACGACTGAGTGACTTTCACTTTCAGGTTTTCTTAGGGAGGAGGCTTTTTAATTAGCCTGCTTTAAAATCGGGTGTAGAAGCAGGGACGATTGAGGCCAGGGGAATGCTATTCATTGTTAGCAGTCGGAGACTGATGAAAATTGTTTTCCATGTTCCTAGGGAATGGCTGTTCCTTCTTCCCTCGGTGTTCTTGGTGCTGCTGCTGACTCCTGTACTTGCAGGTTAAAGCTGTGACAGATTCCCCCTTGAACACCTTGCCTTTGCTATTTTTTCTTTTAATATTTATTTTGCAGAGCTTCCCAGGTGGCTCAGTGCTAAACAATCTGCCTACCAAGCAGGAGACTCAGGTTCAATCCCTGGGTCGGGAAGATCCCTTGGAGTAGGAAATGGCAACCCATTCCAATATTCTTGCCCGGAGAATCCCATGGGCAGAGGATCCCGGCCAGCTACAGTCCAGGGGGTTGCCAAGAGTTGGACACGACTGAGGAACTGAGCCCATGCGCACACCGGGTCTTAGTTGTGAGATGTAAACTCTTGGTTGTGTCATGTGGGATCTAGTTGCCTCACTCGGGATTGAACCGGTGCCCCCTGCATCAGGAGCCTCAGCCACTGAGCCACCCAGGGAAGTCCTTCGCTATTTTTTTAGCAGGAAAGAAAACGAAGTTACAAAGCTGGCCTTTGTGCTGGCTGCTTTAAGTATGCGATGTCACTGAATATTTGCCACAGCCCTTTTGGAAAGGTATGATCTTGCAGATGAGGAAACCGAGGCTCAGAGGAGTTGGGTCACAAAACTGGTAAGTGGCAGAGAGCCGCTGTGCCTTCCCCTGAGGCCCTGTGGTCGTGGCTGATCACCACACAGTGACCAGCTAGAAGGACTTGGGGTGGCCTGGCTTCCAGGCAGTGGCAAACGAGGATAGAGCGAGAAGCAGCCCGAGGGAGATGAGTGCTTCTGCCCTGGTACTTAGGTTGGTAGCAGCTGAGAGTGCGAGGGGTGAGAAGTTGGCCATCTGAGGCACCAGAACCCACATAAAAGTCACGATCGCCAGCCAGATCAGAATTTGTGTGTTTGTGTTTTCTAGCCAATTACATATGGTGTGTGTGATTCTGAGTTCATGTTGTCTGCATCTGTTTCTACCCTTTCAGGGCATTGGCCTAAGAGATGTGAGGGCTACTGAACAAGCAAAGGTCATATTTCATTTTTAATTACTATTTAATTGAGTCTCCAGATTTTCTAGGGTTTATTTTCTTTGCTCTGATGTAAGATGGAATTCATGAGTTTCCATCCTAGCAAATTATGTAATGGTTTTGGTGTCATTTAGGGGTCTCTGTACTAGAGAGCAGCTACAGGAACTGCTGATTAAAACACTGCATCCATCCTGTAGTCATGTCTGAGGTCAAAAGCATTTTTGAACGCTGCTTTGCAGTATCTCTCCTGGCTGGAACGTGGGCTGTCTTTGAAGTCGGCGTGGAGACCAGCTCCCCCTGCAGAGCAGCAGACCATCTGGAAGGGGAGAGCATGGGCTTCAAAAGGCCTAAGAGAAGGATGCATGCGCAGTCGTTCTTTTAAGGACGCTGACTCAATTCCGGGATCAAAGCATGTTTGTGACGTGGTCCTTGTCCCTTCTGTGACCGCTGAGTGGAAACTGGAGACTTTGTTTTGCATAAAGTTAAAGCACAAGGTTCTATGATTCAGTCAGTTAGGTGTTTTTTTTTTTTTTTTCCAGTTAGGTTTTAAATGAAATTTATTTCATGTGGTTGAAAAGGAGATACACTTGACTTCACTCAGTTGCCAAAACCTAGGTGAACATAGCAGTGATTGTTCAGATGGCTTTTTTTTTTTTTTTTTTGGCCTTTATTTATTTTACTATGTTTGTTTCTTTAATTGGAGAATAATTGCTTTACAATATTGGGTTGGTTTCTGCCGTATCAATATGAATCAGCCACAGGTATACATATGTCCCCCCTGTTTTGAACCTCCCTCCCATCTCCCACCCCACCTCACCCCTCTAGGTTGTCTTGAGCACTGGGTTGAGCTCCCTGCCATATAGAGCAAATTCCTACTGGCTATCTGTTTTACATATGGTAATCTGTATGTTTCCACGCTGCTCTCTCCTTCCTACACTGTGTCCACAAGTCTGTTCACTACGTCTGCATCTTCACTGCTGCCCTGCAGATAGGTTCATCAGTACTGTCTTTCTGGATCCCATACGTATGCACTATTGACAACAGCTAGGACACGGAAGTATCCTACATGCCCACTGACGGATGAATGGACAAAAAAGCTGTGGTACACAAATACCATGGAATATTAGTCATAAAGAAGAACGCACAGTCAGTCCTAATGAGGTGGATGAACCTAGAGCCTGTTATACAGAGTGAAGTAAGTCAGAAAAACAAGTATCGTATATTAATGTGTGTATATGGAATATAGGAAGATGGTACTGATGAGCCGATCTGCAGGGCAGCAGTCGGGATGCAGACATAGACAACAGATGCCTTATTAAAACCGTAATGCTTTCATTTGTTTGGGGGCAGGTTTTGTACATTATTGGCTTGCACAGCAGTTAAAGCACAGGCACATTCTAGCTCTGAAATCTGCAAGTGAAATGATGATAATGATTATTTAGTAGAGCAAGGAGTAATCATTTGTTCTCAGTGAAATGTTAAGGATTGTAAGCAGGTGGCCTGCACACTGAGCAGAAGTCCTGCAACCGTGAGAGTTTCTTCAGGAAGCTTGCTGTCCTGCAGGGTTGTGCCACCCACTGCCCTGCTATAACTGTGTGATGGCACAGGTCTGTGTATTGATTTCTGTGAAGTCTGAGGGCCTGGGAGATTGTGGGGATTTTCTGGAGAGCACGTTTAGACTTTACCTGGATGCGGGTGCACATGAGGGTGGCAATATGCCACCTGTTCCCCGAAGGGGCATGTGATCAGTTAACAGACACCCTTCACCGAGCATTCACTGGGCTCCTGCCCCTTGGCCTGACCTTGTGTCGAGTGCTGTTTGGAATACAGAGAAATGTGTGATTTTAGCCTTTGAAGAGCTCAGTCCAGTTGGAGAGAGACTCCCTCCCCAAACGTAGACAGACGTGGAACAAAGATAACCCTGATATAGTTAAAATGCTGGACGTCCCAAGTTTTGGCTAGGCAGAACAGCGATGGGAGAGAAATAAATAATGGGTGTTCAGGCTGTGCGGCGTCTGATTAGGTGGAGGAGGGATCAAATACAAAGAAAGGGTTAGGACAGTTCGGGCAGGCGATAGAAGAGCATGGACGCCAGGCTGCGGAGTTTGGGTTTTATCCCGTGGCCAGTGGGAGCCCCTGCAGGCTCCTGCCCAGGGAAGTAGCACAGTGTTGGCTGTCCAGCAGGGTCACTTGTGCTCAGCATTCCCTGGGGGGTCTGGCAGTGAACTGGGAGTGCTGTGGTGCCTGGTTGCTGGAGACCCAGACCTGGCCTCCTACCCCAAATCTCCTGTTTTCTAGTCAAGGTATTGATCATTTCGGAGACTCTGCCCCTGGCTGTAAATGAAGCTTCCTGGTTCTTCCTTGCTCTCCTGAAGGGACACTGGTGAATCCTGTGAGTGGGGCCACCACCGCGGGACTGTGCGGGGAGTGCTAGAGGGCTCAGGTTAGGCACCTCCCATACCCAAGAAGCGGAGAAGGCGATGGCACCCCACTCTAGTACCCTTGCCTGGAAAATCCCATGGACGGGGGAGCCTGGTAGACTGCAGTCCATGGGGTCGCTAGGAGTCAGACATGACTGTATAACTTTCAAGTAGACAACCTGACTGACTTCACTTTCACTTTTCACTTTCATGCATTGGAGAAGGAAATGGCAAGCCACTCCAGTATTCTTGCCTGGAGAATCCCAGGGACAGGGGAGCCTGGTGGGCTGCCGTCTCTGGGGTCGCACAGAGTCGGACACGACTGAAGCGACGCAGCAGCAGCAGCATACCCAAGAAGAAAGGAGAGTTCCTGCGAAGAGGCGGGGAGGGCTGGGGATAGGGGGCAGAGGGCACTGTGGATTGTGGCGGGTGCTTGGTTCACTGGTTCCCTTCCTCTCAGGAGAGGGTTTTTATTTTTGTAGTGTGAAGCTGCTTCCTATCTACAAGGTTTAGAACAGTGATTCTTGCCTCTGGCAGCACATTGGAATCACTGGGGAACTTTTAAGACTTACTAATGCCTGTGCTTCTGTAATGAAAGGACATCTTTTTTGGGGTGTTAGTTCTAGAAGGTCTTGTAGATAGATCTTCATTGAACTGTTCAACTTCAGCTTCTTCAGAGTTACTGGTCGGGGCATAGACTTGGATTACTGTGATATTGAATGGTTTGCCTTGGAAATGAACAGAGATCATTCTGTCATTTTTGAGACTGCATCCAAGTACTGCATTTCGGACCCTTATGTTGACTATGATGGCTACTCCATTTCTTGTAAGGGATTCCTGCCCACAGTAATAGATATAATGGTCATCTGAGTTAAATTCACCCATTCTAGTCCATCTTAGTTCACTGATTCCTAGAATGTCAATATTCCTGTTTGACCACTTCCAATTTGCCTTGATTCATGGACCTAACATTCCATGTTCCTATGCAACATTGCTCTTTACAGCATCGAACCCTGCTTCCATCACCAGTCCCATTCACAACTGGGTGTTGTTTTTGCTTTGGCTCCATCCCTTCATTCTTTCTGGAGTTATTTCTCCGCTGATCTCTAGTAGCATATTGGGCACCTACCGACCTGGGGAGTTCATCTTTCAGTGTCCTATCATTTTGCCTTTTCATACTGTTCATGGAGTTCTCAAGGCAAGAATACTGAAGTGGTTTGCCATTCCCTTTTCCAGTAGACCACATTCTGTCAGACCTCTCCACCATGACCCGCCCATCTTGGGTGGCCCCACATGGCATGGCTTAGTTTCATTGAGTTAGACAAGGCTGTGGTCTGTGTGATCAGATTGGCTAGTTGTCTGTGATTGTAGTTTCAGTCTGTCTGCCCTCTGATCCCCTCTCTCAGCGCCTACCATCTTACTTGGGTTTCTCTTACCTTGGACGTAGGGGTCTCTCTTCAAGGCTGCTCCAGCAAAGCACAGCAGCTGCTCCTTACCTCGGGATGTGGGGTAGCTCCTCTTGGCTGCCGCCCCTGCCCTCATCGCAGCCACCCTGCTCGAGCACCGTCGCAGCCGCCCAAGTAGGAAGTCAAGAAACACCTGGAGTAACAGGCAAATTTGGCCTTGGAGCACGGAATGAAGCAGGGCAAAGTCTAATAGAGTTCTGCCAAGAGAACGTACTGGTCATAGCAAACACCCTCTTCCAATGACACAAGAGAAGACTCTACACATGAACATCACCAGATGGTCGACACCGAAATCAGATTGATTATATTCTTTGTAGCCAAAGATGGAGAGGCTCTATACAGTCAGCAAAAACAAGACTGGGAGCTGACTGTGGCTCGGATCATGAACTTCTTATTGCCAAATACAGACTGAAATTGAAGAAAGTGGAGAAAACCACTAGACCATTTGGGTATGACCTAAATCAAATCCTTTAAGACTATACAGTGGAAGTGACAAATAGATTTAAGGGACTACATCTGATAGACAGAGTGCCTGATGAACTATAGATGGAGGTTTGTGACATTGTACAGGAGACAGGAATCAAGACCATCCCCAAGAAAAAGAAATTCAAAAAAGCAAAATGGCTGTCTGGGGAGGCCTTACAAATAGCTGTGAAAAGAAGAGAAGTGAAAAGCAGAGAAGAAAAGGAAAGATATACCCATTTGAATGCAGAGTTCAAAAGAATAGCAAGGAGAGAGAAGAAAGCCTTCCTCAGCGATCAATGCAAAGAAACAGAGGAAAACAACAGAATGGGAAAGACTAGAGAGCTCTTCAAGAAAATCAGAGATTCCAAGGGAACATTTCATGCAAAGATGGGCTTGATAAAGGACAGAAATGGTATGGACCTAACAGAAGCAGAAGATATTAAGAAGAGGTGGCAAGAATACACAGAAGAACTGTACAAAAAAGATCTTCATGACCAAGATAATCATGATGGTGTGATCACTCATCTAGAGCCAGACATCCTGGAATGTGAAGTCAAGTGGGCCTTAGAAAGCATCACTACGAACAAAGCTAGTGGAGGTGGTGGAATTCCAGTTGAGCTATTTCAAATCCTGAAAGATGACGCTGTGAAAGTGCTGCACTCAATATGCCAGCAAATGTGGAAAACTCAGCAGTGGCCACAGGACTGGAAAAGGTCAGTTTTCATTCCAATCCCAAAGAAAGGCAATGCCAAAGAATGCTCAGACTACCGCACAATTGCACTCATCTCACACGCTAGTAAAGTAATGCTCAAAATTCTCCAAGCCAGGCTTCAGCAATATGTGAACCGTGAACTTCCTGATGTTCAAGCTGGTTTTAGAAAAGGTAGAGGAACCAGAGATCAAATTGCCAACATCCGCTGGATCATGGAAAAGGCAAGAGAGTTCCAGAAAAACATCTATTTCTGCTTTATTGACTATGCCAAAGCCTTTGACTGTGTGGATCACAATAAACTGTGGAAAATTCTGAAAGAGATGGGAATACCAGACCACCTGATCTGCCTCTTGAGAAACCTATATGCAGGTCAGGAAGCAGCAGTTAGAACTGGACATGGAACAACAGACTGGTTCCAAATAGGAAAAGGAGTACGTCAAGGCTGTATATTGTCACTCTGCTTATTTAACTTCTATGCAGAGTACATCATGAGAAACACTGGGCTGGAAGAAGCACAAGCTGGAATCAAGATTGCCAGGAGAAATAGCAATAATCTCAGATATGCAGATGACACCACTCTTATGGCAGAAAGTGAAGAGGAACTCAAAAGCCTCTTGATGAAAGTGAAAGAGGAGAGTGAAAAAGTGGGCTTAAAGCTCAGCATTCAGAAAACTAAGATCATGGCATCCGGTCCCATCAGTTCATGGCAAGTAGATGGGGAAACAGTGGAAACAGTGTCAGACTTTATTTTGGGGGGCTCCAAAATCACTGCAAATGGTGATTGCAGCCATGAAATTAAAAGACGCTTACTCCTTGGAAAGTTAGGACTAACCTAGACAGCATATTAAAAAGCAGAGACATTACTTTGCCAACAAAGCTTCGTCTAGTCAAGGCTATGGTTTTTAGGTGGTCATGTATGGATATGAGAGTTGGACTATAAAGAAAGCTGAGTGCCGAAGAACTGATGCTTTTGAACTGTGGTGTTGGAGAAGACTCTTGAGAGTCCCTTGTACTGCAAGGAGATCCAACCAGTCCATCCTAAAGGAGATCAGTCCTGGGTGTTCATTGGAAAGACTGATGTTGAAGCTGAAACTCCAATACTTTGGCTACCTGATGTAAACAGCTGACTCATTTGAAAAGACCCTGATGCTGGGAAAGATTGAGGGCAGGAAGAGAAGGGGACGACAGAGGATGAGATGGTTGGATGGTATCACTGACTCGATAGACATGGGTTTGGGTGGACTCTGGGAGTTGGTGATGGACAGGGAGGCCTGGCATGCTGCGGTTCATGGGGTTGCAAAGAATCAGACACGACTGAGCAGCTGAACTGACTGAAGTGAATGCCTGTGCTTTGGCCCAAACAAGTTAAATCAGAATCTCTGGGAGGTAGGGTCAAAGCATGGGTATCTTTTTTTTTTTAAAGTTCTCTGGGTGATTCTAGAATGTAGCAGGGTTGGGACCCTTTGCATAGATGTAGAGAAGTAGGAACACCGACAAGTGGAATACCTCCAAACAGCTTCCTGTTCTCTCTGTGCTCTGAGTCTCAGTGAATATGATTGTTGGGCCTAAGGGGAAGAGAAGAATGCTGTCGATTCAGTGGATTTGAAATTTGGCTTTAAGTTTTGACTTTAGCTTCTTTTACACACTTCTTTCAAAGTGGTCTGTGTTTGTAGCCTCACTAAAGTAATTT
Organism: Bos indicus x Bos taurus; assembly: GCF_003369695.1. Taxonomy (NCBI): domain Eukaryota; kingdom Metazoa; phylum Chordata; class Mammalia; order Artiodactyla; family Bovidae; genus Bos; species Bos indicus x Bos taurus. The sequence continues at coordinate 17,815,815 of NC_040097.1, forward strand.
GGGGCCAAAGTAAGTTTTCCTCCCTAGTTTTTCCTGAAATCTCATCACACCGATGCAACTTTGAATAGCAGCTACAGTGCAGTAAAATCTTGAGTATCTTTTCGGAAACTCAGGAAATACAAAATGTCAGTCAGAATGCTTATTGGGGAAATGCCTACACTGAGGGCATTGATCAACTCTTGTGGAAATGACAGCTTCTACCCCTGCCCCTTCAGAGTGAGTCCATCTGAGTTCCCTAGACTGGTGAGGACCCCCATCATTCAGGACTGCAAAAGAGCCAGGCTCAGGGCATCCCCAGGGCCCTGGGGGTTGCCAGCCATGCGTGGTAGGTTGGAAAGTCCAAGGAATCGATGTGGGTTCCAGCTCCCAATCAGCTGCTTCCTGGCTGTGCAACCCTGGACAGCTCACTTAATTTTGCCCATCCTGTTTTATCAGAGCTCTTGCCACAAGATCAGTGCTTATCTGTGGCAATTCCATCTTCTGTCCCCTGGCTTAAGTCAGAAGTCATGTGGTCCCAGTGCCTTTCCAGATTGAAAAACTTCAGCCCCCACCACACTGACTTGCTGCGATGCCCACATGCTAGGGCTCTCTGCAGGGCAGCCGCCCCACCCCCGGCCAAGTAAAGGGATGTGGTGTCCTGAAGAGGAGCAGGAAGGAGGTCCTTTGGGGAAGTGGCCGCAGATGGCAGCCCGGGCAGCCGGCATAGATCTCTGATGCAGAGCCGCCCTGTGGGGCCCTTAGCTCTCCCTTCTGTGCCAGTGCTCTGTCATCTCTTATAGAGCCTGCAGGTTCTGTTCCACATCAGAGAGGGTGGCAGAGATGGAGGTGATACACTGAGAGATTCTGGGCTGCTAACTGTGGCTCTGGAGGTGGAAGCCTGCCTTCAAATGTTGGGTTTCTGCTGGTCTCCAGGGCTCTCTTCTCTCGGTTTTCATCAGAGCTTCAGCCTGGTAGCAGCAATAGAACAGCTGTGTTCTGTTTGCTCTACAAATCAGGGATTTGAGGTGAAGGTATTTCCTTTTAGTAAGGCTTGGTGGTGACATTCAGGCACTCTGAAAAAAAAATTTTTTTTTTTAATATTTAGGGGTGAACTTGCTCCTTTCCAGTGGAATGAACATATTTCTGAGCAAAATCACCCTACAATATTCCACTGTCTTTCTATATCTGTAACCACACGGCAGATGGGACCTGAGGGCAACACTGGGGCCTTAAGGTGTCTTCATGTGTCTTTACAGGGGAAGCACGGTGAGGTTTCTGAGGCCACCAGTGATTAAGTGAGCCCTCTGGTGGGTGTGCACGTATCACCCACGGTGTTGGTGTGGAGCAGGCTGCGGGAGAGGACAGGTGATGACAGGTGATGACTCTTCCACCCGCTGCGTCCCCAGCCTTCATGGACTGGACTGACCTGTTTCACTCGATGACTCTGGACCTGGGGTTCTCTGTCAGCACTGTCGACGTGTAGGGCCAGGGTGTCTTTTGTTGTGAGGCTGTCCCGTGTGCCTTGTACATGTTTAGCAGCATCTCTGGCCTCTAGCTTTCAGGTTCCCATAGCATTTCTTCATCCTGTGACAACCAGACATGTCTCCAGGCATTGCCAGATCTCTGGGGCAGATCCACCTTCTTTGGGAAAAAACACTGATGTCAACATAAAGAGTGTCTTGGCAGAAACATTAGTTAGGATGTCCTTTGGGGACATCCCAGTCTGACTATTTGTGACCCCATGGACTGTATGGTCCATGGATTTCTCCAGGCCAGAGTCCTGGTGTGAGTAGCCATTCCCCTCTCCAGGGGGTCTTCCCAATCCAGGGATCGAACCCAGGTCTCCTGCATTGCAGGCAGATTCTTTACCAGCTGAGCCACCAGGGAAGCCCAAGAATACTGGAGTGGGTAGCCTATCTCTTCTCTAGGGGATCTTCCTGATCCAGAAATCGAACTGGGGTCTCCTGCGTTACAGGTGGATTTTTTTTACCAACTGAGCTACCAGGGAGACCCCTCTGACCTCAGGATCCCAGCCCCATCTTGTAGTTATTGACTTTCCTTTTGCTAAATGCTTCCCTCAACATTATTGCATGCCATTTTATAGCCAAATTACAAAACAAAACCCCCCTAAACTGTATATCTACAGAGGGAAGATTGGAGTCAAACTGTGGGAGTTATACCCCTAGCATGAACAAAAGTGCAGGAATTGGGACGTGATAACTGTTTAATTGATGTTTATCATTTGCAGCAACATCTTTGTACAACACAGGTCTAAAGTTTAAACTCAAAGTATATCAAGCAGGACAGCAGTGTTTGTTTTGCATCTACCAAGTGCTCAGCGTTGAACTGCACTTTATTTATTTACTTTTGACTGTGCTGGGTCTTTGCTGCTGCAGGGCTTTGCTCTAGTTGTGGAGAGTGGGCTGCTCTGTGGTCGCGATGCACGGGCTTGTCATTGCAGAGTATTGCTCTTGTGGCAGAGCATGGGCTCTGGGGCGGGAACCAGTAGTCGAGGCACGTGGGCTCAGCAGTTGCGGCTCCTGGGCTCCAGCACGCAGGCTGAACACTTGTGGTGCGTGGGCTTAGTTGTTCTGTAGCATGTGGAACCTTCCCCGATCAGGGATAGAACCTGTGTCTCCTGCATTGGCAGGCGAATTTTTTACCACTGAGCCACCAGGGAAGCCCTTGAACCAGAATTTTGAAAGTTAGTATTATTCCTCTGACAGATCATAGTGAAGCAATGGATGCTTGAAGTGATTTTTGAGAAATAACAATTCCCCCCAATTTGAACATCAAAACTTGTTTGTGTGTAGTTGTTTGGAAGTACTCAATTATATGTGCTGATTTTAGCTTTACTATAAGACTATAAAAGCCCAGACAATCTGCCAGTAAGAGAACCCTGAGAAAAAAGAAAATGTCAGAGCTAACAGACTGATCTCCAAATACAAGAAAGCCAGGTATTTTTAGCATTTTATCTTTATGTATTCAGAAATAATTGCATTGGCATATTGCTTAAGGGATTTGCCATACTACACAAGCCAGTTTTGAAATATTCATATTATAACCTGACATGAAACCAGCTAAGCAGGATGCCAGCCACGTAGTTGATTCACTCGTAATTGAGTGGATATTGTTGAATGTATCATTCTTTTTTTTTTTTTTGAATGTATCATTCTTAACATAGTCGAGAGTAGGCAGAAATTTCTGCTTATGTGAACTTTATCAACCTTTGCAAACTAAACAGAGTGGAAATGAATGATAGTGTAATAAGATCTATTTTAAAATTCAGCTGCCAAGTTAACAATGCTTATTTGGCTTTATTTTCTCCATAACCTATTTAATTCAGAATTAATTCAGTAGAAAGGATTTGTTGAATTCTGTGTTGATTAAGCATTTGTTGAGTAGTTACTGTGAGTAATACCTGAATCATTACCATCCCAAAATGTTAAAACAATTCTGAGCATTTGAGGAAAAAAACGTTTCTGTTTTTTTCTGTGCTTCATCCCTGTGTGTGTAAGCAGAAGGCTGAGCAAGGTCTCTTGTTTCCTGCTTATTTGATTACCTGGGGAAGCTCTGAAAACTTCTGATTCCTAATTTCTATCTTGTAGATTCTGATTTACCAAGTCTTGGGAATGGTATTTTTAACTCTCTCGCTTCTCCTGGCTCCCCAGGATCAGGCAGCTTCCAATGATGAGGCAGCTTGGGAGGAGGGGGAGGTGTCACTGAATTTGGTTTCTTTGGAAAATGCTATAACTGCATACCTATTACTACCTTTTTACCTATTTTCTTAACCATAGCCTTTTCTAACCGAAAAGCTTATATGCAAACTTTGAGCAGGAAAAATCATTGATCTTAGTCCTCTGACTCTACTAAACTAATTTTGAATGCTAAGGTTAATTTTTAAATTTGAGATAATTGCAGATTCACATACAGTTGTAAGAAACATTGAAGAGATCCCATATCTCTGTTATCCAGTTTCTGTCATTGGTAGTGTCTTGCTAAACTTGATATGCTATCACAACCAAAATATTCACATTGACCAGTCAAGATACAGCACCTTTCCGTCGGCCCAGACATGCTCATGTCTTAGTCCATTCAGACTGCTCTAACAAAATACCAAAAACTGAGTGGCCTATCCACAATGGATTTTTTTCTCACAGTTCAGGAGGCTGAAAGTCCAAGACTGAGGTGTGAGCATGGCTGCCTTCTGATGGTCCTCTTCCTGGTTCAGAGCTAGCACCTTCTCAAATGATCCCATGTGGCGGAAGGAGTGAGGGACCCCTCTGGAGCCTGTCTTGTAAGGGTGCTGATCCCATTCTTGAGGGCTTTGCTCTCATGACCTAAGTAACTCCCAAAGGTCCTCCCACTTTCTAATACCATCATTTTTGGGAGTTAGTATTTCAGTATGTGAACCTTGTGGGGACTGAGACATTCAAACCATAGCACATCACCTTGCCCTTCTGTAGTCACACCTGATTCCCTTCCACACACACCCTGCTACCCCAGCTGTAACTGTTGACAACCAACAGACTGTTCTCCATATCTGTGATTCTGTCATTTCATAAATATTGTATAAATGGAGACATGTAGTTTATAATCTTTGGGGATTGTCTTTTTCACTCTGTGTAATCCTCCAGAGGGGCTTCCCTGGTGGCTCCGATGGTAAAGAATTTGCCTGCAATGGGGGAGACCTGAGTTTGATCCCTGGCTTGGGAAGATCCCCTGGAGGAGGGCATGGTAACCTATCCCAGTATGCTTGCCTGTATAATCCACATGGACAGAGGAGTCTGGTGGGCTACAGTCCATGGGGTCGAAAAGAGTCTGACATGACTGAGCGACTAAGCACTCACACACAGGATCCTCCAGAGATTCATCTAGTTTGTTGCATGTATCAATAGTTTATTCATTTTCATTGCTGAGTAGTATTCCCTGGTATGGAAGTAGCAAAGTTTAAACATACACCTGTTGAAAGACATCTGGCTTTTCTACTTTGGGGGTATTACCAATAAAATAGCTGTGAACATTCATGTAAAAGTTACTGTATAGACATAAGTTTTTGTTTCTCTGGAATGAATGTCCAGGGGTGTAGTTGCTGGGTCATAATAATGGCTGCATGTTTTAATTAAAAAAAAAAAAAGTTGCCAAACCATATTATAGAGTTTCAGTGCCATTTAAAATTCCCACCATTAATTTATGTGATCCAGTTTCCCTATTTGGCTGTTTCCCTAGCCAACATTTGGTGTTATCATTATTTTTTTGTTTGAGCTATTCTGATGGAAATACAGTGATATCTCATTGTAGTCTTACTTTGCATTTGATTGATGACTGGTAATGTTGAATATCTTTTTCTGTGCTTATTTGCCTTCTGTATGTCCTCTTGAAAGGAATGTGTATTCTGCTGTTGTCGAATGGCGTGTTCTATAAATGCTGATTATATTTGTTGGTTGATGATGACATGAAGTTCATATTTTATGACAGGACAAGAAAAAAATGAGATGTAAAATTTTTTTTGCCCATTTGGGCCTCCCAGAGCACTCCCCTATAGTATGTATTCTGCTTCTGCATTAACTAGACCTGTTTAGGAAACAACATTCCTTCTTCTTCTAGTAAGAAGTCACCATAATCACGACTTGCTTTGTGTGACTTGTTTCTTACCTGCAGATCTGGGTTGTGTAAACAGTTGATATGTCATTTGGTGAATAACTGTTTGTCCGTAAAACTTGTGGAACTGTGCCTTGACCTCTAACAGGCCCAACAGTCCTCAAGAGTTTTCTGAAAGAATGTCTCCTGGGTTATAGTCCCCAGGTCTTCAATAAAAATGTTCATTGTTTGCTTAGGTCAACTGTTGATTAATTTTTCATCAGCAGTGGTTTTGTTGAATTCTTCTCTACCCTTATGGGTTTCTGTTGTTCTATCAGTTGCTGCGCAAGGGGTGTTGAAATCTCCGACTCTAATGGTGTATTCGTCTGTTTCTTCTTGCAGTCCTTGTCAGTTTTTGTTTCACGTGTTTTACAGCTCTGGTGTTTGAATGTGCATACACATTCAAGATTGCTGTGTCTTGGGGACTTCCCTGGTGGTCCAGTGGTTAAGACTCCATGCTTTTAATGCAGGGGGCACGGGTTCATCCCTGGCTGGGGAACTGGGATCCCACATGCCACAAGACTGCTGTGTCCTGCTATGACATTACCCTTTTATCTTTATGCCCCTCTCTGTCTCTAGTCATCTTTTCTGAAGTTTACTCTGATGCTTTCATATCATATTTTTGATCCCCTAATTTGGGTTTTATAATAGAGACATTTTTGTCCTTCTTTTTTAGGAATATATCATTCGGGTACAAAGAGGAATTTCCGTAGAAAATAGCTGGCAGGTAAGTTGTTTTTTTTTTTTTTTTTGGTCATAGGAAAAATATTTAAACAAAATTCTGGCCTGGAATCATCTAAAAATCTGCAAAAACTAAAACACACAAAAATATACATCATATTTCTTTTATAAACTTTAGATCTAAGACATCTCTTACAAAAGGCTTTTCTGTTCTCAGTTGTTTGGTTTAATTCATGTAAGATGTTACCACAGAGAGTAGGAATGTGTTCCCCAGTTGGACACAGAGTAAGCAGAGTAGGCAACTGACTTGTTTTGTTCCTCGTGTTGAATAATTCAGGCCTCCTCCCCTGAAGCCATGGTGTGGGTAGGGCAGGTTAGTAGTCAGTCCACCAGTTTGAAAGATGAGATAGTGCCCTAGTCATTGTGCAGTTCGGATGCTGCATTTCATGGACTCTTAAATCTAGTCATAGGCAGTTTCTAGTGCTAGGTCCCTCACTGACCACAGGTGATGTCTGTTCACAGCTCCAAGGCCTGCTTTCCTGATGGACTGCCTCAGAGAAAGAGAACTTGCTATATAGATCTAGAGGTCCTTTCCAACCCAGTTGACTTGTAGAGAGTGGCTGAATTCTATACAGGAGCCATTTCTTTCCTGTTGTAGTAATTATAATGACCTTTGTATTCCGTTTTCCAAAAATCTTACCTTGTCCTTCACAGCCCGGCTTGAACCTTACCTCTCACCTTAAGAAGTCTTTGACCTCAAAGGCCGGTACTTAGTCTTGTATTGGCCTGAAAATTCTAACTACTTTTAGTTGGAATAATTATAACATCACAGACTTGATGGACATGAGGTTGAACAAGCTCCTGGAGTTGGTGATGGACAGGGAAACCTGGTGTGTTGCAGTCCATGGGGTCGCAAAGAGTCAGACACAATTGAGCGACTGAAGTGAACTGAGCATTTATTGTTAGGCACTGGCTCAAGCACGTTAATTCACTTAGCCCGTTAAAGCCAGTTCTGTGCCATCACATTAGCCCCATTTTGCATTCAAAAGGCAAGTAACTAGTCCAAGATCACACTGAAGTTTATGATGGAACAGGGTTAGAATTCAAGTATTCTCTGTGCCACCTTTTGCTCCCTTGCACTTATTAGGTATGACCCCATGTTTAACTTTTTGATATATATGTATGCCAAGCAGGCCCAAGGACAGTGTCCTATGAGAAAAATCAACCTTATATGTAGTCTTGTAAATCCAGTGCTTTAGAGGCCTGGGGAATACTTAATAAAAATGTAGATACTTAACCTCCTGAATTTGTTTCCCTTTGGGTGGGTGGGGTCCTCGATGATCTCCAAGTAATTCTTCTGCACACTAATATTTGAAAATCATCAGTAAACATTAGAAAAGCTATTTGAAAGCCAAATAGCTTCCTTCCCCTCTGACTGAAGAGCTAGTGTAATTTGCGGTGGCATAATCAGTGGCATCAACATAACTAAGAGAAAATGTGTGGACAGTGGGTGTGGACCGTTAGCCAGGAGGGGAACTAGTGAAGGGTGGTGCCAGCAGGTGCATCCAGTCTCTAAACTGGTGTGGTCTCAAAGAGGGCAGTTTTATTCAGGGCAAAGATGGAATAGCTTCACAACTGTCTACATCCATTTACTTTGTTTTCATGTTCAGTTAAACTTCTTTTTTTTTTTTGGTAAATTATTAACTCATCTTTCTAGTTAACTAGGTGCCTAGGTAATTGAAAAAAAAAAAAATTAAAGGGCTATTCACCCTCAAAACATCATCCTTCTCTCTTACCTGTTGGCATCTTGCGAGTTTGGCTGTCTTTAACCAGTTTCCCACAGCCCAGCCAACTCTGGGACACTGCTCGGTCTGTTTTCTGGGGCTGCCAAGTGAAACAAGTTAGGCTCCAGGTATAAGCCCTGCTACCCTTAATGCAAGTGCCTTGACTCCCTTGATGCAAGTGCCTTGACTCTAGAATGCCAATAAGTATTAAATAAGGAAATGAAAATTGATGGTTTGTGCTGAATCAAAACACCACTGTTTTCTTTCTTACAGATTGTTAGGAGATACAGTGACTTTGATTTGCTGAACAACAGCTTGCAGGTAATTATTCTAAAACACCAATGACACACATTTATTGCTTGGGGTATCTTAGAAATGGGTTGGAAATGGCAACGTCAGGAACAGGAAGTTATTAGATTTCCCTAGCAAAGGAGATAAGCTCATACTTCAGACAGATGATGTGTGACTCTAAAAATAAACTTGGGGAATAAATGTCATTTATAATAGTCACCGTACAGCCGGCTACCTTTGTGCCAGACTGCGTCCTTAACTGCAATCATGGGATGCTGTGTGTTATCTCCTTTTTACAGGTTAGAAATGCCTAGATGGATAATAGAATTGTTCACTGAGAGCGGGGACTCTCAGACTCTCTTAAACTCGGCCACATAGTCAGCAGTACAGATCAGCACTCAGCAGTAACTAGAGAGGCAGCCTTTTTTAGCATTAACTTTTTTCCCTTAAGTATGTAGTTCTAGATCTTTTTGGTTAAATGTTTGTAACTTGGTGGCCATAATGGAAAGAGGGGTGAGCTGGAAACACATCTGGCACTGCTAGTGTCACAGGGTCCTAGAGAAGTGTGGCCCCGGGGCAGTGCTGGCAGCACTACCACACCCTCACCTGGCAGACGGGTCTTCAAGCGCCAGGATTATTGAAGCCCACTGGGGCTTCCCTGGTGGCTAAGGCCGTGATTCAAGAAAGATCTGCCTGTAATGCAGGAGACCTGGGTTCCATGCCTGGGTCGGGAAGTTCCCCTGGAGAAGGAAGTGGCAACTCACTCCAGTATTCTTGCCTGGAGAATTCCATCGACAGAGGAGCCTGGTGGGCCACAGTCCATGGGGTCGCAAAGAGTCAGACAGGACTGAGGGACTAACAGTTCCACTGTCACTTTCATCGGGCCTTTATTGTATCTCAACTTTGAATGGTGGCATAAACCCTTGAACCGGCTTGCTAGCTCATGACTAGCTCACCCGGGAGGTGCACCGTCTCATCACTGATTCCGAGTGATCTCTGATCCTGTCCACAGAGGGCAGGAGGATGGAGGGCTGGAAGGGAGTGTCATGCTGCCTTTCCATCAAAAGGCCATTTTTTACTGACCAGCCTTTGGAAAAAGAGCATTTGTAGAGTCCAGACTTTCACATTATTTACAACACTGCTGAATGCCATGTTCTCCATCCAGTAGAACTGGCCTGAGTGTCTGCAGACCTTTATGTCATTGACGTATGGTCTTCTTCACACATGTTGTCTGTCTCCATTTTAATTGTAGTGTGACCAGTTTAAATATTCAGATAGAATATCGGCAGAGGTCAGATTCTCAGAGATGGCTTTAATTGGTTTCACTTGTGGATTTTAAGAGCCTAGTCTTTCCACTCAGACAAAAACTGGGCTTCTGATGACTATTGTAGGTAAGCCACTGACTGACATGCTGTTTATTCCAGCAGTGGATCTTCCCCACAAGGCTCTCCAGACATTTCCATGTGCTCAAAGTGGCATGAACATCTGGGAGCTAATGTTGGGCCTACTATGTGCTTTCACCTTTATGCACAAGTGAACCCTTGCCTGGTTTTAAAAGAAACGGTCGTGATTTTATGCAGTGCTATTCAGCCAGGGCTGAGTAAGAATCCTGAGAGAGATCCTTCTGAAATGGAAACTGCCTGGGCCTAGACCCCACGAATATGGGGTGGGAAGGAAAGTCTTATCTCCTGTTTGTTCTTACTTTGGACATATAAAGTTGAATCTCCATGACTATTCAGTTACAGCCTTATTTAATATAATAGAAATTTATTTTTACATCAGTGTAATGTTCCCTTATAAAATGGGCACTTTCAATGTGCATCTTATTTCAAATGCAAATATCCACATGTATTGATGTTGGCTTGTGTTGGGCAGGATATGGCCAGACAGCACTTCAGTGGGAGGTTTTCCTGGATCCAAGTAAACAGACAGAAGAAAGTACATACAACTTTTTGGCAGCAAAATAATTTCAAAACAACCTCCATAAAACAGACCCAAAAGACTCCAAAACCACAAATAAAACTGTGACTATGAATTTCAGTTTCTGATTACCCTTCTGACAGATAAATGAGTTCCTGCTGAAGGAAGAGAAATATAATACACATATGCAGGGTTGTTTGAATCCAATAGAAAACATATCTAAGTGAAATAAAGCACTGTGTAAAAGTATACATGCAATATAATAATTACATGAAATGTTTAGGAAAAATGGTTGGGAGGAAGTATGCCAGAATGTTAACAATGGGGACCTCCAGGTGGCAGGATTATGGGTTCTGTTGTTTTTTTTTTCCCCTGGTCCTTTGTACCATTCTGTACTTTCCAGGTTCAGTACAAATAAGCACGGGCAAGTTATATAAGTGGAAAAACAGAAGAAGAGCTGTATTTTCCCAATTTTTTATAGCGAATATATCTTGTGATAACAGTGAAGAGAAACCACTACCTTATTTTAAAGGTACCATCAAATCAATGACCATACAGGGAGATAGAATGAGACACGGGAAAAGACAGCAGCAGGAGCTACAGTGATGAGAACTGTAGGGGACCCTCAGGCTTGAGACGGGGACCCAGCCTCTGCCTGGGCTCTGGTACTTCCTCTCTGTCCTTACTGTCTCCCTATGAAGCTAAGAGGCTGAACCACATGACTTTTCAGGTCTCTTATAGCACACATGTTTTGTGATTTGGTTTCACTGCCCATTTTTCACATGGGAGAGGCTCTACTGAACACTGGAGGGAAATGGGGACAAATTAGGGTCTGATGAGCACTTAGCACTCCTTGGAATACTTGCTGGAATGGAGTTCAAGGCAATTTGCAGATCATTAACGGAAGTGAGACATTAGCTGATTAAGAGGTAGAAGATTTTTTCCTCCAGACAAAAAAGCTAGTTTTCTTGAAACTGATAGAGTTTGCCATGGAGTTTAGAAGTTTTGGCTAGGCTAGCAAGAGTCAGGTTACGGACTCAAGACCCCACTTTGCCTGTCAATACCACTTTGCTTTGTCACTCTGCAGGTGTTGCGAGTAGAGGAACTCTGGGGATTCTCTGCTGGCTTTACTGTTCTCTTTCCTTTATACAGGGAACTCAAGAATGGAATCCAAAGGGCACTTTAAAAAGGGAACAGTTTTTTAAAAAAATGTCATGATGAGGTGCCTTTGCTTGAAGCCGTCCCTGTGGAGGTGTCTAGGAAGTCAGTGGCTGAGGGGCTTCATCATATGTGTGCTAGTATTCTCTCACCCTCCTTTCTAACAAGTCACAGGAGTTCTAAACTTTATATTCTGTGATGGGTAAGCATTTGAGAAATTCTGGGAGAAGCTGAAAGAGAAAGTTAACTTCTCTTGAATGCTAGCCTCCTGTCAAAGGCAAAACTTTAAAATCACACTCAGATTGCAAAGTTTCAACACTTGGATAAAAATTTCTTGTGAGAACCCAAACCAGGGCAGAAAAACACCTGCCATGTGCCTAGCAGACTGACATGGCAGAGACACTCTACTCACAGCTATTGGCGAAGAAGTCTTTGTTTCACCTGCTGATTTGGAAGAGCTGATGAGGTATCTGGGCAGAACAGTACATTTCAGTTCAGTTCAGTTCAGTCACTCAGTCATGTCTGATTCTTTGTGACCCCATGGACTGCAGCATGCCAGGCTTCCCTGTCCATCACCAACTCCTGGAGCTTGCTCAAACTCATATCCATCGAGTCGGTGTGCCATCCAACTATCTCATTCTCTGTCGTCCCCTTCTCCTCCTGCCTTCAGTCTTTCCCAGCATCAGGGTCTTTTCTAGTGAGTCAGTTCTTCACATCAGGTGGCCAGAGTATTGGAGCTTCAGCTTCAGCATCAATCCTTCCAATGAACACCCAGGACTGATCTCCTTTAGGATGGACTGGTTGGATCTCCTTGCAGTTCAAGGGACTCTCAAGAGTCTTCTCCAACACCACAGTTCAAAAGCATCAGTTCTTTGGCACTCAGCTTTCTTTATAGTCCATAGTCACGTCCATACATGACTACTGGAAAAACCATAGCTTTGACTAGATGGACCTTTGTTGGCAGAGTAATGTCTCTGCTTTTTAATATGCTGTCTAGTTTACCTAAAAAGAAATGATGCTTGACTTAAAAAATAATAATAATTTTTTTTAAGCTTGTAAAAAAGGCCACAAAGTTTGAAACAGATAGCTTGTCTAATTCATTCTGACATCCCCACTGTGAGTGAAAAAAATAGCCCTTTTGGGGTTTAAATCTGATCTTGTCAGATGTGACTTTCCATTCTGAGTAACCTGGGCTTCAGCTGAGTCTGCTCTTGAGTGAGTAACGCAGGCAGATGTGCTGATATTGGCTGATGGTACCCACTCCCAGAGGTAGCTGCTCTAAAGCAGGTAGAGCAAGTCCTTTTAGACATTTTTCGTGTATATGTAACTATATGCCTGGGCTTACACATAAGTGCACACAGACACGCAAATGAGATTATATCCTGCAACTTATTAAAAGAGTTTTTAAAAGAAATAAATCAATTATAACACATTAGCATTGATTCCCTTATATTACGCAGTGCTCCTGAACAAAAATAATAATAAAACAATTGACTTGGATGTGTACCAGAGGAGTGATGTGCTTTCTTCATAACTTTGCTTTTCTATTTAGTTAATAAAGAAACTGCTATTCCATAAAACGTAATTGTATGAGAGAGGAAAACAGCCTGAAATTGAGTGTCTTATCTGGCAGTGAATTTGGCCATGGTTGAAAATTCACTCTAAGTGTGTTCTGACATATTTTCATAAGTATGTTGTAGAAACAGGCAGTTCAGAATTATCAGCCAACCTTTTCATCTTGCCTAATTCAAGTTCAAGGCCTAATTCAAGTTCAAGGTTCAAACTTGCCTAATTGCCAAGTTCAAGATCTTCATTGTTTGAAAAAATGGAGTGAAGCAGGCTCAGTTAGGTTTGCTCACATGGATGATTTAGATGACATGCTTGTCTGAATTCAAGATGCCTTTCTGTTTTAGACCTTTCCCTCGATCCGTACACATGCCACTTGGACCACTCTCAGCACAAGGGTAGACTAGTACCGCTCTTTGAAAGCAGTTTTTTGCTCATTAAATTATGATACCAATCGGATATTTTGTTTTTTACGTTTAAAAAATAGACTTAAAGTTTTAAATGATCTGGAAAATGATAGTAGATTGCACACCTGCATTTCTTTTTCTTTTCTCCCCAAGCCACTCTAAAACAACAGTAAATTTGATCTTGTGTATGTACACACACACACACACCCCTTCAAGGACAAATAGGAGAGGAGAAAATTATAACAAAAACATTAAAAACTAAAAATCCAGTGGATGAGAGCTAACTAATTAAGCAGATATGGGAAGGCAGAATTACGAGATGGCAGTAAGGGTGGATAAACCCACTGGGTCCCAGTTTTCACCACAGAACCTCCAAAAGGTTGACAGCACCAAGTGCTACCTCCAACGTGGGGTGAGGTCAAGCTAAAATCAGGAGTTGAAAGTATGTTTAAACAGTTGGATCCCCACAGCTCCCCATCTGAGCAACTTATGCCTGCTCTTCTCCAGTGGAGAAACTGGGTTTTTTCCCTCTGCAGAGGGTTGAACATTCTTTGGGCTGGAGAATGCAGGCACAGTTGGAAATATTTACATAATAAAGAGGAGACCTGTCCAAATAAAGACATTTTTTATTAACGTGCAAGGTTTCAAACAATTCTCCCTTTCTAGGAAGCTGACAGAGGGTATCTCCACCAAAAGTGAGGGGATTACCTAAGATAAAGGCAGGCATGGATATGGAAATGGGGTTTAGCAGGAGAAAGGACAGAGGCTTCTCTAGCATGGTGGTGAAGGAAGGTCCTGGGATGCCAGTCTTGACGCAGGTCTAGGGACCACCTGTCCTGCGTGGAACAGGTTGCTGGGTTCTGGAAAGTGCTCTTCAAGAAGATGACATTGATTCATCTTTGTATCTCAGTGTGTTGAAGAAAGGCTTAGATGGAGAGTTTGGAGTTGAAGAGAAAACTAGGAAAAAAGAAGTTGACAGAGAGGAGTAGCAAGCATGCTCTTTGGCTCAGTTGTATCATTTACCTAATGTAAGTGTGCATGCTGCACTTATTTAAATGATAGCATCATGATGGTGGAAGAATTAGGTCTAGAATGTGTGTGGATGAGATCAGGTTGTGAAAGAGAACTTAACCCTCATCTCCTATAATGAGAAACTTGCAGATAATGCCTAAAAGTGAAAAATCGAGGCATAACAATGTAAACCGTCACTTCTTCCAAAAGATCAGCTGAAAGAGTTAGATGTGGCCACCTTTGGGGAGTGGGGAATGGATATGTCACCTTTCGGCTGGGGTGGTTGGGGGCGAGCATCATGGGACTGCCAGCAGTAATAAACAAAAGTATTTGACTCTCGGAAAATATGTTCATGTGTAAATTTCATTAAAAAAATTAAGTCTTAAAGTGCTACACTTAGTATTTTATCAGTTCTAAGATGCACAGGTTTTCACATTTTTACAATACAACTGATAAGGATGTATCCTGAAATGTTGTAGACCTAACGAAACCTGTTGGCACAGGGATTCTGCTGTTCGGTCTTATTTGGGGATGACGTGAGTATAATACTTTTCTTTTTTCTTTTTAATTAAAGATTGCAGGCCTAAGTCTACCTCTTCCTCCCAAAAAATTGATTGGTAACATGGATCGTGAATTCATAGCTGAGAGGCAGAAAGGTCTTCAGAACTATCTCAACGTTATCACCACAAATCATATCTTGTCTAACTGTGAGCTGGTTAAGAAGTTTCTAGATCCAAACAACTATTCTGCAAACTACACTGGTAAGTAGAAGGATCTATCAGCTACATTCCTGGGACAAAAGAGGCACTTTTCTTTGCCGGAGATAATATATGTGGGACAAGCTCTCCTTCCAGATGGGGAGATGTGTTCTAGGACATTATTCATCTGCTAATACTTACCTGATTGTAATTTACTGTAGATATCTAAGAAGAACATATTTTTAAACTGGAAGATAATTGCTTTACAATGTTGTGTTAATTTCTGCTGTACCATAAAGTGAATCAGCTTTATGTATACGTATATCCCCTCCCTCCTCAGCTGCTGACCACCACCCCCAACCCACCCTCTAAGTCACCACGGAGCGCTGAGCTGAGCCTGCTGTATTTTATTGCAGTTTCCTACTACCTCTCTGTTTTCCTTATGGTAGTGCATATATGTCAGTCCTAATCTCCCAACTCATCCCACCTTCTCCTTCCCCCACTGTGTCCACATATCCATTCTCTTTGTCTACATCTCTGTTCCTGCCTTGGAAATAGGTTCATCTGTACCATTTTTCTAGACACACTTATATGTGTTAACATACGATATTTATTTTTCTCTTTCTGACTTACTTCACTTGGTATGACAACACTCTATGTCCATCCATGTCTCTATAAAACAAAAATTATTCTAAAATGTTTTTAATGCCTGTTTAGAAAAATACAGAAGGGAACTTGTCTGTGTACAAAGTCTTGTCATTATTATCTTCCCTGACAAAACTGAGAGTAAATAGTCCACAATGATCTGTACAGTAATGTCAGTTTGATTTATATTTGCCTGTTTTTGTGTTTACAATATATATTATGCCTGGCTCTTCTGGGAATTACTTTAAACACAATAGTGATTCAGAAGGGGCCTTTCTGTGTCTTCCCAGTTGCTTGCTGAAACCTGCTGTGAGCAAAGCCTAGGGAGCAGGTGGTTCCTTTCCAAACCTTCCCTGGACAGAGCAGCAGCCAGAGGCCTGAGTGGGAAAGGGTGCCAGTCACACACACGGCCAGCAGCAGTTCTGCAAGCCCATTGTCAGCAGAATGAGTGATTAAATGTTTAATACACTCTGGCATGGTCTTGAACAGGCCAATAGAAGCTGTTGTAAAACCAAACCAGTGACTAGAATTCAGCCAATTTGTTAAAGCTAAACCATGCTGAGAGTCTAAGTGGAACACTGGGTATCATTAATAAGCTGATTTCCTTGCTAAGAGAATAGACTGTTTAGAGACTACATTTTGGGTCCTTAGAACACTCCTTTTGAAGTAATTAGAAGGAGACACTTTTATTCTTGTGTCAGATAGAGGGAAACAGAGGACTACTTATCAGGCACGAAACTTTTCTTTATCTTATTTTTAATTAATTAATTAATTAATGTTGGCCATCCTGGGTCTTCGTTGTTCGGTTGTGATGTGCGGGCTTCTCACTGTGGTAACATGTCTTGTTTCCGGGCACGGGCTCTAGGGCGTGAGGGCCTCAGTCGTTGTAGTACGTGGACTCAGTAATCGCAGCTCCCAGGCTCTGGAGCACAGGCTCAGTAGTTACGGTGCATGGACTTTGTTGCTCCTAGGCCTGTGCAATCTTCCCGGATCAGGGATCGAACCGGTGTCTACTGCGGTCTACCAGGGAAGCCTGAAACTTCTCTGCATAATGGAATCACCTGGGGAGCTTTAAAAAAAATGCCAATGCCCAGACTGCATTCATGCCAGTCAAATCAGAATCTCTGTGGATGGGGTTCATAGTTTGTAAGCCCGCCCTCCCCAGAGATTCTAATATGCAGCTGAGTTTGAACACCACAGTTGGAAATTGCTACTCACTTCATGGGTCCTCTGACCAGCCGCACTGGCACCATCGGGAGCTTGTTAGGGATATAGCATTCATGCCCCACCCCAAACCTAGAATCAGGATGTGGTTTTTAACAAGGTCCCCAGGTTGTGTGCATGCATATTAAAGTTTGAGAAGCCTTGCACGAGAACATGCCTGTCATCTTCTAGTAAAAGTGCCTGCAGGGGTAAGAAAGTGCCTTTATAGAAAGCAACCCACTAAGGGGAAGTTTATTTCAAACTCATATTTGCTGTAAGTTATGAAACTGAACAAGGCTTGCATTTTTACCCCACTTGTTTCTTGGAGCTCATTGGAAAAAAAGCATCACCGGCCTGGGGCTCCCAGGACAACTCGTGTTCTTTCAGAGCAGGTCTCCCTTGGCTTTCATTTCACCTTACTTCACCTTACTTCTCCTCACTTGTTCCAGGACTGTCACACCATGGACTCTGGGTTGACTTTTATCGAGTCCCTTGCAGCTCAGGCCTGTTCACTGGTTTGTTTGTCCACGTCGTTTCCTGACAGTGTCTGCTAGTGTCCTCCTGAGGTCAAGCGTCACGGTGTACTGTACATGTGATGATGCTGTCCATTCTGTACGCTTGACTCTCTGCTCTGCCATCCATGTGCTAGGTGCGGGGCTGGGAGTTGGGGTACAGGTGTGAGGAAAATGTGCTCCTTGTTCTCAGGGAGCTTGTACTAGAAATACCTTGAGTTGCCAGGGGATCAGAGCTAGCAGGGACCTTGAGCAGATGCATCTAGACTAACCCTCTTGTTTTATTTATTTTTTAATGTAAGTTTTTTGTTGTTTTCCTTCCAGTTTTATTGAGATATAATTAACATACAGCACTGGGTATGTTTAGGTGTACAGCATAGTGATTTGACTTAAATACATTGTGACATGAGGATCACAGTAAGTTTAGTGACCATCCGTCATCTCATAGAGATGCAGATTAAAGTAGGAGAGAAAAATTGCTTCTGTGTGATAAGAACTCTTAGAGTTTACTCTCTTAGTAACTTTCATGCATAAGGTACAACAGAGTTAGTTACATTTATCGTGCTGTGTATTGCATTCCTAGTACTTATTTATCTTATAGCTGAAGTTTATACCTTTTGGCCACCTTCATTCAATTCCCCATCCTCCTACCTCCAGCCCTACCTCTGGTAACCACAAATCTGATCTCTTTTTCTGTGCGTTTTTGAAGAATAATTGACCTGCACTACTGTGCTAGTTCCTGTTACACAACATTATGATTTGATGTTTCTATACCTGTCAAAATAGTCATCATGATGAGTCTACTTACATATGTCACCATAAAAAGATATTACATAGTTATCAACTGTATCCCTCCATGTTGTTGCAAATGGCAAGCTTTCATTCTTTTTTGTGACTGATTAATATGCCACTGTGATACTTAGGTTGCTTCCACATCTCAGCTTCTGTAAATAATGCCACAGTGAACACGGTGGTGCGTATGTTTTTTTCTAGGTAGTGTTTTCCTTTCCTTCTGGTAAATACCGAGGAGTGAAATTGAATAACCGTGTGGTATTTCTGCTTATAAAGTTTTTGAGGGCTCTCCGTATGGTTTGCCGTAGTGGCTGTTTCAAGTCACCTTCTCATCAGTAATGCACAGGGGTTCTTTTTCTCTGCATCTTCACCAAAACTTGTTATTTATTTGTGGTCTTTTTGATGATAGCCATCCTGATGGGTGTGAGGTGATACTTCACTGTGGTTTTGATTTGCATTTCCCTGATGAGTACTGATGTTGAGCATCTTTTCACGTACCTGTTGGCGATCTGTCTTCTTTGGAAAAATGTCTATTCAAGTATTCTGCCCATTTTTTAATAGTGTTTTTTGTTTTTTGATATTTAGTTGTATGAGTTCTTTGTATATTTTGGATATTAACCACTTGTCAGATACAATGTTTGCAAATCTGTTCTCCGATTCAGTAGGTGGTCTTTTTGTTTTGTTGATGGTTTTCTTTGCTGTGCAAAAGCTTTTAAGTTTGATTAGGTTCCATTGGTTGGTTTTTGCTTCTTGTGTTTCCCAAGGGGACATATCCAAAAAAACATTGGTAAGACCAATGTCAAAGAGTTTGCCACCTGTGTTTTCTTCTAGGAATTTCATGGGTTTAGGTCTTCCATTTATGTCTTTAATCCATTTTTAGTTTATTTTTGTATATGATGTGAGAGAGTAGTCCAGTTTGGTTCTATTGCGTTTAGCTGTCTAATTTTCCGGAATTTATTGAAGAGGTTGTCTTTTCTCCATTGTATATTCTTGCCTCCTTTGTCGTATTGATAGATTAATTGCTGATAGAAGTGTGGGCTCATTTCCGGGCGCTCTATTCCGTTTCTTCACGCTCTGTGTGTGTGCTTGTGCACGTCCTAGTACCATGCTGTTTCGATTATTGTACCTTTGTAGTGTGCTTTGAAATCAGAAGCATGATACTTCCAGCTTTTCTTTTTCAAGATTGTTTTGACTATTCAAGATCTTTTCTGTTTCCATAAAAATTTAGAATTATTTGTTCTAGCTCTGTGAAAAAAGCTAGTGATAGGGATTGCACTGAATCTGTAGATTGCCTTGGGCTGTACAGTCATTTTAGCCATATTAATTCTTCCAGTCCATGAACACAGTATATATTTCCATCTGTTTGTGTCTTCTTCAATTTCTTTCATTAGTGTCTTAGAGTTTTTAGAGTACAGATCTTTTACCTGTTTAGTTGGATTTATTCTTCTTGATATGATTGTAAATGGAATTGTTTTCTTATTTTCATTCTTTCTCATAGTTTCTTATTAGTATACAGAAATGTAACCAGTTTCTGCATATTAATTTTGTATCCTGCAACTGTGCCAAACTCATTGAGTTCCAGGAGAACCCTCTCATTTTATACATGAGCAGTCTCCCAAGAAGGGCCTTACCTAGGGTTGCACATTTGTATGATTGTACAAGTGTCTAGTGTCTGAATGTTTCCCAATTAAAATGCTGCTCAGCCCCTGGAACATTGTCTGATCCCTATATCTCCTCCTCATGTGCCTCTCTACATGCTGCTCTTGTCCTGATCTTTCCCCTCTCTCCCAGGATGCCAGACAATCAGGAATCCAAAGGAGATGAGCATGGGAGTGTGAGAAAACTGTCAGAGACTCCTGCCAGAACCCAAACACTTAAGTAGCTGCCACTATTTAGAGGGCACAGTCCTGATGAAACAATAAGGGTTGGGTGCTGTTTTCAGAGAAGTGCTGATTAATTTCCCCCTTTGCATGAAATTTAGAACTTTGTCTTTTCTCTGTGCTGACTCACCAAGTGTCTCAGGAAAGGGAAACCCAGGCCACCTCCTCCACGTCAGCTTAACTGAGCTGTTCCCCAAAGAGCAGGGCAGTCTTGTCTAGGTTTCCCAAAACTTACAGTGTGGCCCATGGCCCCCAAGGGCACCCTGTGCACCTCCAGCTCCTGGCATTTCCCCTGTAATGTGGATACTGTCTGCACCTCTCCTTAGTTTCTGTGGTCACTGTCCAGCTTCCCTTCAGCAGGATCTGAGTTCTGTGTTCAGGTGTGGCTGAAACCACCGAGGCCACGTTTCCTGCCTGTTGCTCTGACTGAGCCTGTGGGTGTTTCGTCAGAGGAGACTCGTTGACGCCACCCATTCCCCAGGGGGTGGGTGACCAGTGAGAGAGTCAGTTCCTAGGCAGGTTGATAGGGAGTCTAGGGGTCCCCAAGGAGAGAGGGCTCTGGAATTCTTAAGGAGGAAGAAAGGACAAACTTTTTTTCTTTCTCCACATTCCTTAGGATTATATAACAATAATGTATCCTGCCTAAGGACAGTCTTTGGATTAAACCTTCTGGCTAATTCTGTTATCTTAAAATGTAAATTATGGGAGTAGGTCTGATGAGGTCTTTACAACCTCCAGATATTCTTTGGATTCATTGGAGAGTATATAACTTCATTGTTAACACTAGCAAGCGGGTACTCTTTCTGCCCCCTTCTGATGCCTATGTCAGAAGCTTTCTCTATCTCCTTTATACTTTAATAAAACTTTATTACACAAAAGCTCTGAGCGATCAAGCCTCGTCTCTGGCCCCGGATTGAATTCTTCTCCTCCGGGGGCCAAGAATCCCGGTGTATTCGCGTGATTCAACAACAACCTTTCACCAGCAGCTCTCAGGACATCAGCAGCTCCTTGCTCTCCTCTCTGGGACCCCAGCCTGGGATTGCTGGTCCTTTTCTTCCTTTCCTTCTGTTTTTGTTGTTGTTCAGTCGTTCAGTTGTGTCCGACTCTTTGTGATCCCATGAACTGCAGTATGCCAGGCTTCCCTGTCCTTCATTATCTCCTGGAGTTTGCTCAGACTCATGTCTATTGAATCCATGATGCCATCCAACCATCTCATCCTCTGTCATCCCCTTCTCCTCCTGCCCTCAGTCTTTCCCAGCATCAGGGTCTTTTCCAGTGAGTCAACTCTTCTCATCAGGTGGCCAAAGTATTGGAGCTCAAGCTTCAGCATCAGTCCTTCTAATGGATATTCAGGATTGATTTAATTTAGGATTGACTGGATTGATCTCCTTGCTGTCCAAGGCACTCTCAAGAGTCTTCTCCAGCACTACGTTTTGAAAGCATCAGTTCTTTGGCTCTCAGCCTTCTTTATGGTCCAACTCTCACATCTGTATGTGACTGCTGGAAAAACCATGGCTTTGACTGTATGAACCTTTGTGGGCAAAGTGGTATCTTTGCTTTTTAATATGCTCTTTGGGTTGGTCATAGCTTTCCTTCCAAGGCGCAATCATCTTTTAACTTCATGGCTGCAGTCACCATCTGCAGTGATTTTGGAGCCCAAGAAAATAAAATCTGTCACTGTTGCCATGTTTTCCCCATGTATTTGTCATGAAGTGATGGGTCTGGATGTCATGATCTTCGTTTTTTGAATGTTGAGTTTTCAGCCAGCTTTTTCATTCTCGTCTTTCACCATTATCAAGAGGCTTTTCAGCTCCTCTTCACTTTCTGCCGTTAGGGTGGTATCATCTGCGGTTGGTATATCTGAGGTTGATACTTCTCCCAGCAATCTTGATTCCACCTTGTGATTCATCCAGCCTGGCATTTCGCATGATGTACTCTGCATAGAAGTTTAATAAACAGTGACAATCTACAGCCTTGATGTACTCCTTTCCCAATTTTGAACCAGTCTGTTGTTCCAGGTCTGGTTCTGACTGTTGCTTCTTGACCTGCGTACAGGTTTCTGAGGAGGCAGATAAGATGATCTGGTATTCTAATCTCTTTTTACTACCAAATTCACTGAAAGGAAATATGGGTCCTTGGTGCTTTGTTGAGGGTTGGTTTGGGGTTGTTCATTTGAATTAAAAAGTCTAATTGAGGGCCAGCTATTGTATAGGGAAATCAGTTGTCTCTTGGCCAGTCAAGCGGGGTTTATGTTGAGAAACACATACACACACATCGCTTTATTCATCTTGTTAGCAAAGTATAGCCATCACTGCACTGTAACCATCTTCCCACCTTAAACCACTCTGTAAATAAGCTTTTTAATGTCCATGCAGAAGTCACTTGGACCAGAAATCAAGAGGCCTGCATCCTGGCCCCAGCTTTCTTATTAGCAGCAGCAGCATCTCCACTCTGTAGGCCTCGGGGTCCTGACTGATAACATAAGAGATGGAGGTGGGGAGAGTGGACCACATAGCATCCAAAGCTCTCTTCTAGCTCTAAAATCCCAAGAGTCCTGTGAACAGGTCAGATAGTAGTGGGCTCCAGGATGGAGTGGAAGAGAGAGGGAGGGTTTGGGCAGGAGGGAAGGGTGGGAGGGAAGGTGAGATTATATTCAGAACAAGAGCAAGGTGCTTCAGAAAGGCTGCAGTTTGCTGTAGCATACCAGCTGGTCTGTATTGCCTGCAGTCACTTCACGGGGCTGAGATCCAGGGGGTCAAAGGCTGCACACAGTGGGGGCAGCTGGTACTTTCTGAGCTGAGAAGCCTGAGGTCTGTGGGGAGCATAAGGTAGACTTGAAGGCGTCACTCTGCATTTCCTGTCTGGGGCTTGTTTGTCAGCGTCTAGAGGGCATGAGCAATGGCACCCCACTTCAGTACTCTTGCCTGGAAAATCCCATGGATGGAGGAGTCTGGTAGGCTGCAGTCCATGGGGTCGCTAAGAGTCAGACATGACTGAGCGACTTCACTTTAACTTTTCACTTTCATGCATTGGAGAAGGAAATGGCAACCCACTCCAGTGTTCTTGCCTGGAGAATCCCAGGGACGGGGGAGCCTGGTGGGCTGCCATCCATGGGGTCGCACAGTCGGACACGACTGAAGTGACTTAGCAGCAGCAGCAGAGAGCGTGCAGTTTTCCCCTGGGTCAGTCAGTGCTAATGAAATGGAGGGCAGACGCCTTCCTTTTCATGGATTTCATGTGCTCATGAGTGAGTGTGCACACCCATGCGCATGAATTCAACCCTTGCTACTGTGGTGTAGTCGCTTAGTCATGTCTGACTCTTTGCGACCCCATGGACTGTAGCCCTCCAGGCTCCTCTGTCTATGGGATTTCCCAGGCAAGAATACTAGAGTGGGTTGCCATTTCCTTTCCCAGGGGAATCTTCTCAACCCAGGATCAAACCCACGTCTCCTGGTTGACAGGCAGATTGTTTACTACTAAGCTACTTAGGAAGCCCATTGAACCCTTGGTTAGTTCTTACTTCATCAGATATTTATTGAGCACCTGCTGTGTGACAGGTACTATGACTGCAGCACCAAACAGGGCATAGTCTCCTAACCCAACTCCTGCCCCAGGGCACTTCTGTAGGGAGATTGACGGGTAAAGGCTGTGCTAGCTTAAAGACGTGATAGCACCTCGAGGGTAGGGGTCCAGGTGGGGATGACCCAGCTCTGAAGGTGGAGGAAGGCTTCCCAGAAGAGTTGACACCTGCATGGAGCCCTGAGGTGAGTAGAAGTTAGCTAGGCCAAGAGGCAAGGGCCAGTACTCCAGGAGAGAAAGAAGTAAATATTTCTGTATGGCTGTGGGCTCTGCCATGTCTAAGATATTTCCTTCTAAAGCCAACGATCACAGTCTCGTGGAAGACTAGTAGGACAGAATGCCATAGGAGAGGGCCATGTGGAGCACTGGAGAGTACAGAGGAGGGAAGGAGGAAGCCCTGGCTAGGGGAGCAGCAAGTTTGGGTTGAGCCTCAAAGGTTGGATGGGCAGGAATAGAGAATGCTGAGGATTAGGGTAGGCCAGTCTTCAGGGGCCATGGTAGGTACACTCTCAGTGACAGGAGTGTGAGGCTCACACATTATTGGTCGGTGGGGGTAGGGGGGCTAAAGACAGAAGGTGTGAGGTTTAGAAGCTTGGTCCTAATTGGTAAGGACATGGGGCGCCAACAAAGACTTCTAAGCAGAAGACGTTTAGGATTGAAATGTGTTACCTGAATCTGGGGAGGGAAGGGATTAATATTGGGAGCATGGTGGTCGTGTGGCTTACTTGAGAATAAATCATACTTCAGAGGAGAGAAAATATCCTGTCTATAATTTCCTGATCCCAAAGATAAAAAAGAAGGAAAAAAAAAAGCTATTTTCTAATCCTTAATTTGTCAGTAACAAATCTAAACATGTTCCATTTGCTCACAGCTACTTCCCCCACTCCAAAAACAATGAACAATGCACAGTAGCAGACAGTAAACGTGGTGGAATAATGAGATTGTAGGGGATTATGAGTCACTGTTAGTTCTGAAGCAACTGTCCTTTAAAGTCTCTGAGAATGACAGTGTATCACATTTAGAAGATTATTTTTCATAATCCTTCTCAATGTTGTGATTTTCACGTAAAAGAATATCTTTTGAAGTAGCTTACATTCAGGTTATTTTGGAAATTCTGAAAGCCTTTTATATCAGCATTACTTACAGAAAAAGTTCAGAGCTTCCAGTGTTGGTTATGAAAATTCGTCTGCTGCCGCCACACCCAACCTCTCCAAGTGGTTGTCACAATGGAGTAGTTAAAGCAAATGTAAATGGAGTCTGTTCTGTATCTGTCATCTCATGTTCAAAATTTAGGTGCAGACAGCACTGACACTTTACATATTGAGTCAATAAGATTGTTTTCTTCCCCAAATCTCTTAATTGATAATGTACTCTAAAATATATCAAAATAATATTGTCTGCCAAGCTCTAGGCATAGTAGTTCCAGACTAGGTCATTTCAACACATGGAAAGCGTTTCTGCGGAATCCCTGGTGCCTGGGATGTAACTGATGCTTTGGCAGCAGTGCAGTTCCACAGTGGCTGTGCAGGATTGCTGTTTGCTTTCAGGGATCCAGTGTGGCTTTCATTCGCTCACCACACTGAGGGGGAAAACAGCAAATTACAGATGTTGCTTTGCGCAGGAAATGTAAAAGCACAGTTATTCTCATGATTTTTTATACTGTGAACTTTAAAGAACTTCCTCTTTTCATTGTCTTCGTAGAAGGGGGAAACGTTCTCATGATAAACACAAAGAGAAGGACGGATTTTTTTTCCAGTAAGCAGATGTCCAGTGGTTTCCCACAGCAGAGCCATGTTGTTGCTGTGCATCGGTGTTTTTCTAAAACACTGGCTTTTATTCCCAATATATATATTTAAGGCTAATCGCTTCTTTGTTGGTGAAAGCTATAATTTCATGAGGAATGAAGATGGGATAAATACCACTTGAAACAATGTTTAATGCTATTCCAGGGTGACCTTAGGACACATTTTGAGTTTTGTGCTCCAGTTGTTGTCTGGTACATATATTGAATTCTTGGCTTAAGACAACTAGTTTGCATATTTTAGATCTTCCAGTTTAATTATTCTGTTACTAATTACTTTCTTTAATAAACTTTTGATTTTAGAATAATTTTAGATTTACAGAAAAAATAACAGCAGTGATAGTATAGAATTTCCGTATATGCCCTCACCCAATTTCCCCTAATGTTAACATTTTATATAAGCATGATACATTTATATAAAAACTAAGAAATTAGCATTCACACATTACTATTAATTATAGTTTTATTCAGATTTCATTAGATGTTTCATTAATGTTGTTATTCTGTTCCAGGATCCAATCTAGAGTCCCATGTTTTATTTACTCTGTGTTCATTTTTTTATAATTAAATTTTTAAAGAAGGTCATAGACCATAAGAATTTCACTTGCAAGAATAACATCTTAAGCGTATGGCACTTTCCTGATATGTTTGTCTAATAAATACGTTTCCAAAATATCTTTGCAGAGATTGCCTTACAACATGTTTCCATGTTCTTCCGATCAGAGCCAAAGTGGGAGGTGGTAGAACCATTGAAAGACATAGGTGAGAAACTGGTGTGCCCATTGTGTTAAAAAAGGATCACAGACAGAACTGGGTTCTTTGTCATGCTTTCTTATAAGTATCCCAGAAAAGCTTTTATGCAGGTGAAATGTATAAGGAATGCAGGTGATGTCTTTTTTGTGTGTTTCCATACTATTTGAGGATTCAGTCCTTAACTTTTATTGGTGAATGAATCTTGGTTACAGACGCATCTGGGGATTTGGATGGTGGTAACTAAGTTTCAGAACCATCATTCATTCCTCTTATCTTTTCCATTAAATCTAAACTGAAGTGCTGTTTTCCTTTTTCCATGAGTAATTTCTTTTATTTTTTTATTTATTTTAGTGCAGCTTTTACTATTTCAGTATTGCCAAATGGTTGCTTACAGGTTCCTATATATCTATGAATCATATTTCTGAACTTAACTTTTATTAATTATTTGGTCAGTAAAACAGAATCAGTTGGTGTTAGATCATGTAGCTATAAACACATCTCCTTTTATGACAGGTTGGAGGATAAGGAAGAAATATTTCTTGATGAAGATTAAAAACCAGCCAAAGGAACGGCTAGTGTTAAGCTGGGTAAGCTAATTTTGTTTTGTTTTGCTTTAGACTAATTTCAGGGACTTCAGGTGGGTTTATGAAAAAGCAAGAGAACTGACAAGACAAAATTGTACTGTGCTGCCGAGAGATGTAAAGGGCCCCTTGCTGCTGCTGCTGCTAAGTCGCTTCAGTCGTGTCCAACTCTGTGCAACCCCATAGACGGGCAGCCTACCAGGCTCCTCCGTCCCTGGGATTCTCCAGGCAAGAATACTGGAGTGGCCCCTTAGTCATACATCGAAGAGTCATTTTCAGTCACTTTGTTTATGCATTTGGTAATACCAGTGTGACTACATTTCATCAGCTAGTAAACGTTTAGAAAGAAATACGAACAGCTTAAAATAGTTTTCTTGAACCTCTTTAGGACTGACACTTCGGCGGTTTTTTTTTTTTTAATGCTTGAGCATTATTTTTGTTTTATCTATCACTTTGAGAGCTCTAGTGATACACTTGGTTAATAAAATTAGGTAACATTACAGTTAGGTGCTAGTATTTGTATGTTTATGTACTCCAGAAAGGCCATGAGGCAACACGGATTACTGTGGTTTTCATCTTTGGTTTATAGTCATGTATTTGGACAGATTTTTTTTTTTAAAGGAAAGGCTTGTAAGGAATTTTTCTTTTGATGACCAAAACAGCACCCTGATATTTCCTCCCATGTTTGCAGGCTGACCTTGGTCCAGACAAGTATCTGTCAGATAAAGATTTTCAGTGTCTAATCAAACTTCTGCCTTCCTGTTTGGTGAGTACAAGTCCTTCTGTTATTCTTGATGCCGATGACAGATTCACAATGTTTTATTGTGGGTGGGTGGAGCTGGAAACACTCTCCAGGCTTGAGAATGGAGAGGTAGAGTGGATTTCTCTTCAGACTGGAAGTGCTCAGGGCTACTCCCACAGACCATTGGCCATTTAAATGACATTCATGACTTCCAGACCACCCACAAAATGTGGTAATTTATTTAATTTTTTTATTCATTTGGCCACACGAAGTGGTATGCAGGATCCCTACCAGGGATCTAATTCACACCCCTTGCAGTAGAAACACAGAGTCTTAACCACTGGATTGTCAGGGAATCCCAAAATAGTATTTTTGTGTTTTAAGCAAATATCAGAGTAGGAAAGCACCCACTTCTCTGAGCCTCTTGTTCCTGGTGAGGATGTTTATTATCAATGAGTTGAGAGATCTGTTTCCAGCCTGAGAAAGCAGAACTGATGCAGATTTGGATTAACTGGAAAAGGGATTCTAATCCAAGGCTTTCTGTGGTAAGAACCTCATGAATGTCTTTCAAAAGATATGCAGATATTCTTAAGGAAAAGACTAACCTGGCCAGAGAAAATTGAGTTAGTGTTTTTGAAGAGAATGTCTTGTCAAGCTAGCAAGACCATGTGTTTAATGAGGTGTGATACCTGGCAGAGAAAAATACTGTGGTCTTTGAGTGTGATAGGTTGTGTCACACAGGCTGTGAGCGCTCAATCCTAAATTTCTTTTCTTGGATATGCTTTTTTAAAAAAGAAGATAATGCAAGGCTAGCGGTGCATATTAATAGCAGAAAGTCAGAAAGCACAGATAGGGAAAAATAAAATAAAATTTGCCCATAATTCCAAGTAACCTGAAGTATGGGCCAAAGTGTCATGTTCAATTGTTACTTCTCTAGAATTTTATTTTATTTTTGGCTGTGCCTTGTGTCTTGTGGGCTCTTAGTTCCCCAAACAGGAATTGAATCAAGGCCACAGTAATGAAAGCCCAGAATCCTAATGACTAGGCCCACCAAGGAACTCTCTTACATGATTATTTTTGAAAAAATAGATACTGTTCTAAAGCTTGATTTTTGTTGTTGTTAGTGGTATACCCATGAACATCTTTTGTTGTTAATAAATTCAGTATAATACATCATTATTACTGACTGCATAAAATTATCATTGGCCATACCTCATTCACTCAGCTAATCCACTAGACATGTGGATCACTTCTAGTTTTTTGCTCTTATTTTTTTAAAAAACGCCATGGTGAACAATTTTAGCTGAACATTTGTACCCATCCTTAGTTATTTTTATAAGATAACTAGAACTAATTAATAAGCAATTGTAGGGAGGTTTTTTTTTTTTTTTTTTTTTTTGAGACTATATAAGTAGCATGCTGCTGCTGCTGCTAAGTCACTTCAGTCGTGTCCAACTCTGTGCGACCCCATAGACGGCAGCCCACCAGGCTCCCCCGTCCCTGGGATTCTCCAGGCAAGAACACTGGAGTGGGTTGCCATTTCCTTCTCCAATGCATGAAAATGAAAAGTGAAAGAAGTTGCTCAGTTGTGTCCTACTCCTAGCGACCCCATGGACTGCAGCCCACCAGGCTCTTCCGTCCATGGGATTTTCCAGGCAAGAGTGCTGGAGTGGGGTGCCATTGCCTTCTCCGTCTTTATCAAACCCACTAGCTGTAGCATTCATAGAGGTTTTCTTTTATTTTTTTTTGAGATTTTCTGACTCCATCATTTCTCTTATATTTACTGGTTGTCATTCTACTATAAGGAAGAGCTTCATGTTCTCTTTTCTTTATTTATATCAGTATGAATTCCAAGGATTTTTATTTTATTCATTGGGTTTCATTTTGCGTTGATGAAAATGTTCTAAAATTAGACTGTGTGATAGTCACACAGCTCTGAATATATTGAAAACCATTGAGTTGTATACTTTAAACAGGTGAATTATATTGGGATGTGAATTGTATTTCAGTAAAGCCATGAAAATATCCACAACAATTGCTTTGTTGTGATGATCAGGAGGAACTTCATGATCAATTTTCTGTATTTCCCTGGGCACCCCCTTCCATCCCATTCCCATCCAATCCTCACACAATCCAGCTCCCAAGGGTTTAAATCTTCCTGGTACTCCTTTGAGCTCAAGGCCATTGTAATACTTGAAGTCAGTTGGTCCATGTATCCACAATTCCAGGTCACATGAGGACTTTTCTTTTAATCATTAAATAATTTGCCTTACTCCCCACCCTGCTTTGTTGACACCCATGTCCGCCTCTCAGGAGGGCAGTGTCACTCAGACTGCACACTCCAGGGGGGACAGGAAGACGCATGCTCACTGCCCTGGAAAAGGCCACGGTGCTGAAAGATGCTGCCATTGCTTGTTTTCTGGCTGTCGTGCTCCCTGGCTTATCCCCAGACAGCAGTGTGGAGTGTTAGGCAGCACTGTGAGGGGAGACACATGTGTCCTGGTTCCCACTTGGCTGCTCTAGAATTTGGCTGTTTTTCTTTTTATTTATTTATTTATTTTACCAATTTACAGAGGGAGAATATTAAAACCACCTTTCCTGTCACCTGAACTGTGAGACCACGTTAAAGCAGATACCTTCCCTTGGAGAGCTTAACTTCTAGCCACTTTGCTTAATCACTGTAGTTTACCTTACTTCTCTCATCTAAAAAATGATTTAGTAATTGATCATCTGATAACTTGAAAGTATCATGTGTTCAGGGAACATTCTGCGTTTACGTGCAATTAAACTACCAAGCTGGCACTTGATTCTGTATAACCAGATCCTGGATCTAAAAGGAACCTAGATGCTGATGCAGATTAAATGTGAATTTCCTTTTTTTTTTGTTTTCGCAGCACCCTTACATCTATCGTGTTACCTTTGCCACAGCTAACGAATCCTCAGCATTGCTAATTAGAATGTTTAATGAGAAAGGAACCTTGAAGGACCTGATCTACAAGGTACTGCTGGTGCAAGTTCCTGGTCATCAAGAAGTTCTCAAATCCCTTAAGAGCCTGTGATTGATACTTGAACCCTAAGCTTCTAGAAGCTAGGCCCTGAGGATTTAATTTTAATTTTATTCGGAAGTTGAATTTATTTTAGCAATAGAAACTACCCAGTTTGGCTAAAGAGCATTCCTTTACGCACACGAGGAAAGGTTGAGCATTTCACGATTATATTCATTAGATTGTAGGCTGCTCTTAGGTCAGTTTTAAAGTTTAAATTTTTTTTTAAAGGAATACTGAGAAGCTTTACAAACTCGTAGAAAAAGAGATCAGATTTGTGGTTAATAGAGGTAGGAGAGGATATTTAAGGGAAATTAGATGAAGACAGTTAAAAGAGTAAGGTGGGTAAATACTAGAGGTGTAAAACACAACATAATAAATATCATTAACACTGCACGCTTGCTAAGTCACTTCAGTTGTGTCTGTTTCTGTGCTACCTTGTGGACTGTAGCCCACCAGGCTCTTTTGTTCATGAGATTCTCTAGGCAGGAATACTGGAGTGGGTTGCCATGCCTTCCTCCAGGGGATCTTTTCAAACCCATGTTTCTTATGTCTCCTGCAATGGCAGGCGGGTTCTTTACCACTAGTTCCACCTGGGAAACCCATAATTAACACTGCTATGTGGTTTTTTTTTTTTTTAAAAAGCAATACTGAAGAATTCTAACAGTATACAAGACTTTGGGGTCTGCTAAAGTGAAGACCAGGCACGTCTTCACTGGACTAGAAAAAGGCTGGAACCCTGGTCAGCCTCTTTCTATTAACTGTGCAGGCTGCTGTATTTAACAGTCCACGTCCTGCCAGCTGGACTCATCTGATGCCCCCAGCCCCTTAGTGTGTCCTGTCTGTTCAAGGAGGCCATGTGCGTGTAGAGTTCAACGTCTGTACTGCCTTCTTATGTGCTCTTTGTTCCTTTCCAAAGGCAAAACCAAAAGACCCATTCCTGAAGAAGTACTGCAACCCTAAGAAGGTTCAAGGCCTTGAACTCCAGCAAATAAAAACATATGGGCGGCAAGTATTAGAGGTAAGAGGTATCTGACTTTTGTTTAAGTTGCACTGGAATTTCACCGAGCATCCCAGTATTCTTTTGGGAAAGTTTTCAGGCAATATCTAAAATAGTTGAAATTATCTGGTCACATACAAACTGGTGGCATTGTCATATTTTACCCCCAAAAGCAAATATTTGAGACTAAAGCAGTAATCTAGACCAACACAGTTCCAAAATCTTAGCTATTGGAAATTCCTAAATTACTGTGTGATTTTTAAGAACTTTATTGTGTGAATACCAAGTTTTGTGTTATTTCTGGTTGATTTATCTTTGTGCCAAGATTCTTGCTTTTGTTATATCCTATACGTAACCACTGGCCCCCTTACAGAAGTAAAGCTAACGTGAAAAAGCCTTTCCCACATCACTCTCTAGAGCAGCATTCACCAAACTTCTTGGATTATGCAACCCTATCAGTGAAAACAATTTAAGCATAAACACTCCCATGTTATATATGTTTAATTTATATACATATATATTATATATATTCTATTAGTAATGTATTTTGTCCAGTATAAGTTAAGAAAGAATGAGATTAAAATCAAAACAGACAGGGGACTTCTTAGGTGATTCAGTGGTTAAGACTGTACTTCCAACTCAAGGGGTGGCAGGTTCGATCTCTGGTCCGGGAACTAAGATCCCACATGCCACACGGCATGGCCAAAAAGTTAAAAAATAAATAAATGAAAAACAAAAACCAGAAAAGCTGTAATACTTTTCTTCCGGTTCTCAACGGATCGTCCTGGGCACCTGCTTCCGCAGGGCACTGCTGTGGTTCCCAGGTCTTTTGCAGGGCTGCATCCAGGTGTCTCTGTCACTGGCTGAACCACTGTTTATGAAATGGCAACTGAAAAGTTTGCTTCTTTTTGTGGGAGGCTGTCATGTGTTTCTATTAATAAACAGCCAAATATATTCTGAGGTGAGACAGGACTAGAGATGTTTTCAGCTCAACCCTTCTTCCTGAATAATTGGCAGAAGCCCTGGCAGGATATCTTTATTCATCTGTGCGGGAGGATCTTTGCCCTGAAGAGAGCTGGGATGTGGTGCTTAGGTAGAGAAAGTGCTTACAGTAGAGGCTTTTGGCATCAGAGCTGTTAACCCGAGCAGATACAGGCTGCTTCTCTGTTCTTTGGAAATGAGGGAGCTTGGCTTGGATTGGCTTGGCGTGTCCACAGCTGGAAAGCACTCAGCGTCCGTCTCTTTTCCAAAGAAATGCACAGACATGTACTCTTTCTTTAGGAATCTCCCCGGTGACCGGTTTGGTCTTGTTTCAAAATATATTGACTGAAAAAGCAAAGTTTAAGTTTGTCTTGTGTCGAATGAGTTGGAGGGGAGTGTAACCACTACATACTTTTCCATAGGTCCTAAAGTTTTTACATGACAAGGGATTTCCTTATGGGCATCTTCACGCTTCCAATGTGATGCTGGATGGGGATACCTGCCGGCTGCTGGACCTGGAGAATTCCTTGTTGGGCCTTCCTTCCTTCTACCGATCGTATTTCTCACAGTTCAGGAAGATCAATGTAAGTTGATGAAAGTGGTGAAACAGCAAGCTTATTTTTAGGTGTAAATTATCCCTGCGGCAGGATGCATGATCTGTCCCTGTAAGAAATGTGTGCTAAGCAGGGTTGGGTATGGTTGAGGCAGGCAGGCCTGTTGGCCCTGTCTCTCCCACGGCACTGCTATATCTGAGAGGCTGGTTGGGCAGGGCCAAGGAAGGGTAGAACCTCTGAGTGCACCATCGTGAAGGTAGGACCAAGACTTTTGCTCAAAACGATGCTTTGTGAGCTTTTACAAAAGGCCTCAAGTGGTCACTACCAGTTGTGGGTGGGGTTGCCCCTGGGCCATGTTTCTTAGTGGAAGCCCCGGGCTAGGGATTCACAAAGCCAAAGCCTTCTGCTGTCTTTTCTTCTGCAGACATTGGAGAGTGTGGACGTCCACTGCTTCGGCCACTTACTATA
Organism: Bos indicus x Bos taurus; assembly: GCF_003369695.1. Classification (NCBI taxonomy): domain Eukaryota; kingdom Metazoa; phylum Chordata; class Mammalia; order Artiodactyla; family Bovidae; genus Bos; species Bos indicus x Bos taurus. The sequence continues at coordinate 17,849,485 of NC_040097.1, forward strand.
TGAAATGACTTACGGACGACCGCCCGACTCAGTGCCTGTAGACTCCTTCCCTCCTGCACCATCCATGGCTGTGGGTCAGTATGGGGTTTGTAAGGGTCTCTGGGCCCTGGTCATGCTCGGAGCTTCTCATCCCCTTTTCCAGAGTCCAGGGAAGGTCCAGAGGAAGTTACTGTGCTCCATAGCCAGGAAGTCTTACCAGGAAGTAGAAGTTACGGAAGTAACTTCCTTAAATGTATTTCACTGAAAATTCAGATCGCTCATCTGTTTGTCAGGCTGTCTGAAATCTCAGGAGTCCTTCTGTAACATGCATCAGAATTTTGGAAGCAAGAGGATGTGAAGTATGGCTAGTGAGAGGTCGAAGCAGAAGCTAGGAGCAGACAACTTGCATCCAGTCTTGTGGACTCAGGCAGAGTCGGGAGGTATCCCAAGGCTGGAGGGTGACCTGCGAGGACAACCACAGGCTGGACACCCGGCAGAGGACAGCCCGCCAGGCCCAGATTAGGAAAGGCGGGCAGGAAACCCTGGATCCAGGAGTTCTCCCAGCATCACTGAGGGGCTCCTGTAGGAAGGAGGGATGTCAGGGCTGATGCAGAGTCACCCAGGGACCCTTTCCTCCCCCCAACAGCCAGCTCACAACCCCCTGGGGCGGGGGTGGCAGGGGGCAAGGCAGCTCTTGGAACATCACACCTTCCACGCATTCGGGTCAACCTCCACCAGCGTCTTTTTTGTGTCGTGAGATGGTTCCGAGAACAGGCCCCGAGACTACTTTGGGTTGAGTTTGAACAGCTGAAATGGAACAAGCGACCTGCAAGTAAAAAAAAAAAAAAAAAAATCTGGCTGTTTTTGTAAATAAAGTATATGGGAGGATGTATATAGTTTGTATGCAAATATTATATACCAATTTGTATAAGAGACTTGAGCATCTGCAGATTTGGGTATATTTAGGGATGGAGAGGTTCCTGAACCAGTGTCCCAGGGAGACTGAGGGATGACTGTATGTAATAAACGATAGTTGTGAAAACTTGCTCCGTATGAAATGTCTTTTTCATTTGTGATAATTTTTTTTTTCCTGGTATAACCAAGTATTATATTAAGTTTAGAAGTTTGCCTCAGTTTCCTTGAATGTATCTCTTTACATAAAGTAAGAATTCATTTGGATATGTGAAGAATTAAATGTGTGTATTTGTGTGGGTAAAAAGCATAATGTTAATAATAGTTATTTCTGAGTGGTCAAATTATGAATGGAAAAAAAAATCTGGCTGCTTCTGTTTACACTGTCCAAGGTGTTGGATGGTGAGATACCAACAGTTGGCACTTCGTATGTTGGTTTTGACTAAAAGCAGGCAAGCAGAGACATGTCTTTCAAGTTCAGAATTTTACTCATGTGTGGTGTTTACTTCTCTTTTATGAGAGCAAACACATTTATGAATGATATCTTGAGTCCTTCCTCCAATTATCTGTGCAATATACTTAGCTTTCTGTCAGCATGTGGTTCCTAAATCTTTTTTTTTTTTTGAGTCATTGGGAGTTGTCAGCATTGCCAGCAGCCCCCCTTCCCCCTCCGCCCCCTGCCACCACGTATGCCATCTGTCTGTGCGTGAAGAGTTTTGACACTGTCCTGATGAGCCCACAGACAGTTGTTGAGAAGTGGTGTCAAACTTTTCATCACCAAGTGGGTTTGCCAGCATGTTCTGTGGAACTAAAACGTGTGTCTGTTCATTTTAAGTGGCCGTGTTGGAGTCCACGCTGTCTTGTGAAGCCTGTAAAAATGGCATGCCCACCGTCTCCCGGCTCTTGCAGATGCCGTAAGTCAATCCCACGCCTTGGCTGTAACCTTCCTAACCGTGTCGAGCCCCGGACCACTGGCCCAAGTGTCCAGGCCCAGTAGAGACTCATCTGCAGTCCCCGCAGAGCCTGGGTGGCCTGCTTGCCGGTGGTCACTTGCCACATGACATCCTGACCTTCCCTCGTGGCCCCTGCGCACCATAGTCTGACTGCTCTGTCTTCACACCCGTGTCGTCTTCACGTGTGTCTTCATGTGTGTCTCTCCCTGTCCACGTAGGCATTGTGTGTGTGGACACATGGCAGCCCCCCACTTGGGAAGTACTGAAGAGGGGCAGCCCTGTTTCCATTCATCGCGCGGCCCACAGCGGTGGCTGCTTCACTCGGCGCTGGTCGGGCAGGGTCTGGCCTCCAGGAGGGGGGCTGCCTGGCTTCGGCCTCACCTGCATGTGTTTATTCATTTCTTCACTGGGTAGCGTATGTCTGACATGTGCCAGGCCCTGTGCTGGGGCTTAGAGATGAATGGTCAACTGAGGCGGGTCAGATAGTGCTTTGGGGTCTTTTTTAAGGTGCATGTTCCGCTCCTTCACGGAAAGGCAGCAGGATGGTTCAGAAACATGTGTCTGAGTTTAGACAGACCTGGGTGTGGGCACAGCTTTAGCGCTTTCCCCAGGTGACCTTGGGCAGGTTTCCTAACCTCTGGAAGCTGAGTTTCCTCATCTATAAATGGGGATAATAATAGTCTCCACCTCAGAATGCTGGTGGGAGGATTTATTGGGATGATTCCTCGTACAGGCCCAGTTACTTAAGAAGTGCTTATTAAAGGATAGTTAGACAGAGTCTATTTTGTGCTCTGAGATGTACCCAGTGCTCTGTGAGCAGAGGTATTCGGGAAACAATTACATGAGGAAATGAGGCAGGACAAAAAAAGTACATACAACCCGAGTTCAGGGGAGGCGGTGATACTTCAGATTCCTGTGTCCCAGTGGGTCTGTTCCAGTCCGAGGCCCTGGGGAAGATGCGCTGTACAGAGCAGCCCGAGCCCCTGCCCCGTGAATGTGACTTTTCAGTGTTTCACTGACATTGGGGCATGCCTCTGTGAACCAGGCACAGTCAGCAGCAGTGCAAACGTGGGAAAATTATTCTAGTCATTTTCACCATTCACTTGTAGAACACATGCCTTTGTTGTTAGGAAACGGCCTCTATCCACGTCAGTTTACTTGGGTTTGTATTTGCACCCCCTGCTCCAAAGCGCTTACGTTTTCCTCCCAGCCTTCCAGTTCTAAAGCGAATCCAGTTTTTTTTTTCCTTCACTTAAGTCTTTCTACCCTGTGGGCTTCAGCCTGGGATAGCATTTGGCGAGGTGTGAATTCTGCTCAGTTAAAAACGTGTTGTCTGGGAAGTAAGTGGACCCCTTGGCCTCGAAGGGGAGAGTTTTGTTTCTACCTCTAGGCCGCCCAGGGAGCGCTGTGGGGAAACGCTAACCCTGTCTCTTCTACTTGAGATGTAGTTACCCTTTTTCAAAAGCGGCGTAAGGAGAGACTTACGCCGAACCATTTGGGCAGTGCCCAAACAACCATTTAGTCAGAACAGTTCAGAATTCCTCACACTATTCTTTTTAATAGCATACTTTCAAGGAGAGAATTGATATTCTCCAAAAGCTGCTATTTTTTCTTAAGAGAGCATGAGAAGCACTACTTATCCTTAAAAGAAGATTATTTTCTCTTGTTGGATTCCAATCAAAACAATTCCTTTTTACTTACTCACACATTTTTATTATATTGAGCTCTAGAATAAATTTTATCCTCCTCTGGGACCAAAAAAAAAAGGAAAATCAATCATTCTGTTTAGAAATATCTGCTGCATATATTAATTGCAGTATAATATAAATAATGGGTTCTGTGGTGGGTGGCTGAGGGGTAAAGAATCTGCCTGCAGTCCTGGGGCCCCAGGTTTGGAAGGAAATGGCAACCCACTCCAGTATTTTTGCCTGGGAAATCTCATGGACTGAGGAGCCTGCTGGGCTGCAGTCCATGAGGCCACAGAGCTGGGACAAGTCTGAGTGACTAACACTTTGACTTTTCATAACCATAATAAGTAACTTGCAAATTTCTTTTCAAAATGTGAATTAATTTACATGAGAAGACTGTTGCCACTCAGTGGGGAAGTCACCTTCCCTACAAAGCTGACCCAGCCCTCCTGCTGAGCTCGGAAATAATGGGGAGTTGGGGTTTCTGGAGGTCACTGTGGGTGGCCTGGAAACTCCTTTGAGTTTATTGATAAACCTGAGGTGGTAGGTTGGACCGGGGCTGGGGGCAATGTGGGGGTTGGGGGGGACTTGATGGGCTAAAAATGTTGTCTCATTCTGCTCTGGTTCTGTTCTGAAAGTACACCTTGCTTAAGAAAGATATTTCTGTTTCTTTTCTTTACAGATTATTCAGTGATGTCCTGCTTACAACTTCTGAAAAGCCACAGTTTAAGGTAAAACAAATTATATCATTTCTTGGTTTGTGTCATGAATGTTTTCTTAGAAAGTTAGTTTTTTATTCAATAAAGAGAAGATACAATATTTATAATAGATGTGGAGTGGGAAAACACATACTTAAGAGTGTTTTTATTGATTTTGGGGGACCTAAGTGAGGACAGTAGCTGGGGAACAGCCTCTCTCACAGCTCTAAGGAACGACTGTGAAGAGGCAGGGGAGCAGCCAGAATATGTATGAACTTTTTGCTGGAAAAACCACTTGTAGTCAAGCATAAAAAGATTGCTGCTAATCACAAAAGACAAACATCTCTAGTTAATGATTTTAATCGCTTTTTTTGGTATGAAAGATGCAGGAATCTGGGGTCATTGAAAATTTTCCTTAGGTGTGCATCTTAACTCTCTAGGGTCTGCTTTCCTGTTTTTCTCCACCCTGAGTTCTTATACCCCCCAACCCCCAGGGGTGGGCAGTTGCAGTGGGTTGCAGCTTAATCCTTGAGGAAGAGGAATGGCCAGCAACATTTTTCATTTTACATAAAGAAAAATTGAAAAGAATCTAAATGTTTTACAATCTTGAAGTAGTTTAATAATTTACAGTACATGGATTGAGTGTGTTTTATCTAATGAAAGTGAAATTTACGAAGACATTCTAGTAGCATGGAAAGTGATTATTATTTGGGCTAAGGGAGGAAGGCAGAATATAAAATACAGTGTGTAGGGACTTCCCTGACAGTCTATCGGTTATGGGTCTGCACTTCCAATGCAGGGGCACAGGTTCGATCCCTGGCTAGGAAATTAAGATCCCACATGCTGTGTGGTATGGCCAAAACAAAAATAGTGTGAAAAAATACTTCTGTCTAGAATAAGGACTGGAAGCAAGTATCCTGGGAAGTAGCCATGCTATGCAGTGTTGTGGAAACAGCAGGAGATTTAGAGCTCCCCAAAACCAAGTTGATGCCTTATTTGCTTTGGTGATAGCCTCTAATCACCTCCCAAAGGTTCCATGACATTTGACTCTTTGGACCAGGTCGGTTTTTACTGCTGGGGCTGCGCTGTGCATTGTGGGATGTTGAGCAGCACCCTGGCCTGTGACCCCACTAGAGGGGAGTGGTACTCCTTTTCCACCTCCACATTGTGTGGCAATCAAAACTGCCTCCAGACGTTACCAGCTGTCCCCTATAGAGGGGAGGAGGGCAAGATCACCCCCATTTGAAAGCCGCTGATGTATGGGCAAAGACCTGTTCTGTGGGTCTATGTTTACTCGTGTAGAGTTGGTGAGTAAAACCTGACAGCTGTCAGTGGACAACTGAGGTGATCCAGAATACCTAGTACAGGGCTGGGCCCCCCTCAGCGCTCACTTTTAGCATTGTTTTGGATAGTAGGGTGTTGCGAGTATGCTCAGTCATGTCCGACTCTTTGTAGCCATTTGGACTGGAGCTCTCTAGACCCCTCTGTCCATGGGATTTCCAAGGCAAGAATACTGGAGTGGGTTGCCTCTTCCTTCTCCAGGGGATCTTCCTGACCCAGGAATTGAGGCTGCGTCTCTTGCATTGCAGGCAGATTCTTTACCACTGAGCCAAAGGAAAACCTTTGGGTGGTAGAATGAAGGGTAATTCTCTTTCTCCTTTCTACAGTCCCCCCAAACCCATAATCTTACAATGAAATTAAATTTACTGGGAAAAAAGAAAGAAAACACCAAACAAGGTGGTGTCTGAAGACTTTATAGGCAAGGGAGAGGCTTTCTGCTGTCCTATTTTGCCAGTTAGAAGGGGCTTCCCTGGTGGCTCAGATGGTAAAGAATCCACCTATAGTGCAGGAGACCTGGATTTGATCCCTGAGTTGGGAAGATCCCCTGAAGGAGGGCATGGCTACCCACTCTAGTATTCTTGCCTGAAAAATCCCCATAGACAGAGGAGCCTGGTGGGCTAGTCCATGGGATTGCAAATAGTCAGACATGACTGAGTGACTACGAATAGCACACAGCAGAAAGAATAGCTTCTTTGGATCTGAAGTTGGAGCGAAGGAAAAACTTTGGAATTCATGTCTTTTTTACTGAAGCTCTTCCGGAAATGCATTCAGCCTTGTAAATATACTCTCCTCAAGTCTAGTAGTCCAGCCCAGGGGTTATCATTAGCCCTTGTTCTTCCCCCAAGCTAGAGAGTCTGTGGCAAAGATACTGTGATCTTAAAAACCATGTTAATCTCTTGTGTGTCTGTTTTCTTTCTGGAAATATATACAAGAGACTGGTGATGTTGGTTGTCTCCATGGAGGGGGACTAGGTGGGATGCTTTTTTCTGTGGATATACCCTTTTTATGCCTACTGAGTTTTGAACCATATCACTGCATAGTACCTACTCAAAGCTTTTTTAAAGTTAAATTTTTAGAAGAATTTGTTGTTCTTGTTCAGTAGCTAAGTCATGTCTGACTCTTGCAACCCCATGGGCTGCAGTATGCCAGGTTCCTCTGTCCTTCACTATCTCCAGGAGTTTGCTCAAATTCATGTTCACTGAGTTGGTGGTACCAACCAACCATCTTATCCTCTGTTGCCCACTTTTCTTCCTGACCTCAATCTTTCCCAGCGTCAGGGTCTTTTCCAGTAAATCACCTCTTTGCATCAGGTGGCCAAAGTATTGGGAGCTTCAGCTTCAACATCAGTCCTTCCAATGAATATTCAGGTTTGACTTCTTTTAGGATTGACTGGTTTGATCTTGCAGTCCAAACGACTCTCAAGGTCTTCAGCACTGCAATTTGAAAGCATCAGTCTTTATTGTCCAACTCTCATATCCGTACATGACTACTGGAAAAACCATGGCTTTGACTATATAGACCTTTGTTGGCAAAGTGATGTCTCTGCTTTTTAAAATACTGTCTAGGTTTGTCATAGCTTTCCTTCCAAAGAGCAGGTGTCTTTTAATTTCCTGGCTGCAGTCACCATCCACAGTGCTTCGGAGCCCAATAAAAAAAATCTGCCACTGCTTTAAACTTTTCCTCTTGTATTTACCATAAAGTGATGGGACAGGATGCCATGATCTTAGTTTTTTGAATGTTGAATTTTAAGCCAGCTTTTTCATTATCCTTTTTCACTCTCATCAAGAGGCTCTTTAGTTCCTCTTCATTTTTGCCATTGGAGTGGTATCCACATATCTGAGATTGTTGATATTTCTTTTGGCAGTCTTGATTCCAGCTTGTGTTTCATCCAGCCTGGCATTTCACATGATGTACTCTGCATGTAAGTTAAAATAAGCAGGGTAACACTGTACAGCTTTGTTGTACTCCTTTCCCAATTTTGAACCAGTCCATTGTTTTGTGTCTTGTTCTAACTCTTGCTCCTTGACCCCCATATAGGTTTGTCAGGATTCAGGTAAGATGGACTGGTATTCTCATCTCTTTAAGAATTTTCCACATTTGTTGTGATCCACACAGTCAAAGGCTTTAGTGTAGTCAATGAAGCAGAAGCAGATGTTTTTCTGGCATTCCCTTGCTTTTTCTATAATCCAACAAATGTTGGCAATTTGATCTCTGGTTCCCTTGCCTTTTCTAAACCCAGCTTGTACATCTGGAAGTTCTCGGTTCATGTACTGCTAACACCTAGCTTGAAGGATTTTGAGAATAACCTTACTGGCATGTGAAATGAGCACAGTTGTGCAGTACTTTGAACATTCTTGGGCATTGCCCTCCTTTGGGATTGGAATGAAAACTGACCTTTTCCAGTCCTGTAGCCAACGCTGAGTTTTCCAAATTTGCTTGCATATTGAGTGCAGCACTTTCAAACATCACCTTCTAGGTTGTCTCTTTGTTCCATAGGTCCGTCTTTATGCCAGTATCACACTCTTTTCTGTAGCTTTACAATAGGTTTTTGATATAAATTTATTTATTTGCAATAGATTTTTGAAATCAGGGAGTGTGAGGCCTTAGGTTCCAACCTTCAAGATCATTTAGGTAATTTGGGATCCCTTGAGAATTGACACACTTGAAATTATCCATCATGTTTATGTGTTCATTTAGTAATATACTTCTTGCTGAAAAATGCTAATGAGGTGAGTGGGTTGGGATAGCAAGAGTGGGCAGGATAGGAGTGAAGTGGACGGCTTGTAAGTGATTTCCTTCCAGGAATCCTCCTTGATGAGCAGCCATTTCTTCATTCAAACCATGACTTGAGAGAACCTCCAGCCAGTTTCCTCTGTAGATTATGTACTTTCTCTTTTTTCAGATCCCCACAAAGTTAAAAGAGGCATTGAGAATTGCCAAAGAATGTATAGAAAAGAGACTGATTGAAGAACAGAAACAGGTAAACCGCTAATAGTTCCTCTTTGTCTTTTGGTGTTTTAGCATCCCCATCCTCTGCTGTGGTGATCACAGTGATTTACTTTTAACAGATCGTTCATTCCATAAACATGTCTTGCATACTTGCTCTGGACCGGGCTCTGTGTTCAGTGCTGTGAGACAACTGAACACTTCACAGTCCTACCTGCAGAGAGCTCAGCCTGTGGCAGAAACAAACGTGTTCACAAAGGATGGTCACTCTAATGACTGGGCAGACTGGGTGGTTGGGGGGTCATACATGTTTCATACTCTGATGGTTCTGGGGGCCACACTCATTTTCTCTGAGAGGGAAAGGCATGTAAGGACCTGGGGGTGCAGAGGGAACAGTCTTCATCTGCTGGCATACTCTTCTCCCCGACATCCAGACCCAGTGTGGAGGCAGACAGGCTGAGCACGGAAAGCGTTTTCATCCAGATAATTTGATTTGGCGAAACATGGTAGAAATTTTCATTAGTGTAGGATATGCTTACATTTGTGGTGAACTGTGGTCTCTTAAAGATCCACCAGCATCGAAGACTGACGAGAGCTCAGTCTCACCATGGATCTGAAGAAGAAAGGAAAAGGAGGAAGATTTTAGCTCGAAAGGTAAGCCTGATGTCTCTGTGAATTCTTTCTTGTGAATGCTTGACTCCACGTGAAGAAAGTTCTAGGTCAATGACGTGCATTTAGTTCATGACAGATCTCTGTGCTATATCTTTCTGAAAGCTTAAACTTTACAGATGGCTGGTTAGCTGCTTCTCAACAAAAACCATATAATAGTGTCAGCAGAGAAACGGACCATAGAATTTCCTGGCTTGCTGGCCTGATGATGGCCTTACTGTAATTGTGGGGAAGGGTTGGCCTGAGATTGTAAACTCAGCATTCTTGGTTTTTATTTCTCCCTTTAGTTTTGGCTTGTGGCTTCTTCACTGTTATGAGGCCCAATATGACCTTGTGTGTAGCTAGTTTATAACTCTGTGCCTAGAAAATGTTTTTATTCCGGTATGTTCATTCTTTGCTTCCTCCCCCCTTTCTTTTTTTTTTAAAGAAGTCAAAACGATCTGCTGTTGAAAATAATGAAGAGCATTCAGCAAAATACAGCAACTCCAATAATTCAGGTAACTGATTATAGGTTATAGTGGGGCCTGGGTCCCAAAGATTAGTACCAGGAGTCTAGGTTCTTGGGTTCTTCTACTGTATATAGCACAGGGAACTGTGCTGAGTGCTTTGTAGCAGCCTGGGTGGGAGGCGAGATTGGGGGAGAATGGCGTATGTATGGCTGAGTCCCTTTGCTGTCCACCTGAAGCTTTTATAACATTGTTAATTTGGCTATACCCCAATATAAAATAAGTAAAAAAAAAAAAAAAAAGAGTTCCTGGGTTCTACTAGGTGGTGTGGTGACAATTACAGAAAACAAAAGAACTCTGTTCCCAGGGAGGAGTTGCCATAGCATTGAAAGTCTCACAGGACTCATGTACTAGAAGGGACTTCAGAGCTTAACGGGCAACGAGCCTCTTCACCGATCACAGGACTCGATCTGTCAAAGATGAGCATCAGCCCTGGAATAAAACCCCACCCAGTAATGCAGTGCAAGGCCTCCTGCTTATCAGGAGAGGCTACACTAACTGAAATGGCCCTAAAGCCTGCCCTCCGCTCTTTCCCCACGTGGCAGAAGGGCATGCCCTCCTCCATTAAGGAGAGGTCTTCCCAGTGTGCGGGGATCGCAAAAGGAACATTCCAGAAGGGCGAGCAAGGCACAGAGAGCTCTGTCCCTGCCCCACCCAGCTGGCTTTGGGCCTTCATGTCCCCATCTCTGGAGATCAGATCAAGGGACCCCCTGGGACCTTGCAGTTGTTCTGCCTTTTGAGTCTGTGAAGTGGAGTTCCACATGGAGAAGGGAAGGTTTCATCCTCATAGGTGCAGCTTTGGCTCAGCCCTGGAGGCCAAAGGAAGGGGATTTTTTTTGTTTTTTTAGGTTGAGGGATAGTTGCACATACTTCCAGTCAGGATAAGGACCCAGTAGAGACAGAGAACCTGAAGATGCAAAAGAGAGAGTGATTGTTGAGGGAGGCAAGGTGAGAGGGTGCTGGAAGGCCACGGAGTTAGGATCAAGAGCCCAGCTGTCAGTCTCAGCCTTGGAGAAAACCCATGCATCCTTTCCTGGTGTCAGGAGCAAGTGGAGTAGGTGAAGAGGCAGAGGCATTTGAAGTAGAAGGGAGAGAGGAAATTAAGGGTGTTCACAGACCATGCCTTCTCAGACCTTTTCAGGGAAGTCAGTGAGGAAGACATCTGCCAGGGGCAAGAGAAGAAGTGAGGGGTGTGCTAGACCTAAAGGCTGGGCTGGCCGCCGCCAGAGGATGCAGGCTGTGTAGGTAGAGCTGGAGCTAGAAGAGTTGGGGTGGGAGAAGATTCTAGACTCCGGGAGGGTGGAAACTATGCTAGCACCACTGCTTGGAGAGTCAAGCCAGAGAAGGGCTCAGGGGGAGCTAGCAGGGAGGAGAAGGAGCCCCTGGAGGTCCGTGTGAGGACCAGGGCTGGCTCCCTGGGGATGGAGGCTGGGAGAGGAGGAAGGGGCTGGAGGCTATTGTGGCTGGTGCATAATTTCAGAGTTGGAGGTCTGTTTTCTCATGGTTGATGGAATGGACATGGGCCAGTCATTTTCATCATTAGCCTGAGACTCGAGTCTTCAGTCAGCCTGTCACACTGGCAGACACTCTGTCTGATGTCTGCTTCTTTATAAAGTGGAGAAAGCCTGGCTCAGTGTCTCCACCTGCCTGCTTGCAGGGCTCTATGCCAGATACATAGGGGCTTCCCTCATAGCTCAGTTGGTAAAGAATCCACCTGCAATGCAGGAGACCCCGGTTCAATTCCTGGGTCAGGAAGATCTGCTGGAGAAGAGCTAGGATACCCACTCCAGTATTCTTGGGCTTCCCTTGTGGCTCAGCTGGTAAAGAATCTGCCTGCAATGTGGGAGACCTGGGTGCGATCCCTGGGTTGGGAAGATCCCCTAGAAAAGGGAAAGGCTCCCCAGTCCAGTATTCTGGCCTGGGGAATCCCATGGGCTGTATAGTCCTTGGGGTTGCAAAGAGTCGGACACGACTGAGTGACTTTCACTTCACTTCACTTATGCCAGATGCAGCCAGGTGGGAGGCTAAGGACTCCAAGACACCACCTCAAGGAATTTAGGAAAGCCAGGAAGCTGTTGATAGAAATGTATAGATCATCTCCAGATCCCACTGAGTCACAAATGCAAACCTTCTCCCCTTTAAAACCCATGTTAGCACTATAAGCAGTGTCCTATCACAGTGGGCTGGATTTTGCCATCTTTTTCAGTAAAACACCTCCCATGTTTTATAGGAGATGAGAGAATATTGCAAATAGTGGAAAGGGATTCAGCCGGGGGGAGGGATGGTTTAATTAGGACATTTCTCCTTGTGCTCAGTGTCTGTGATGTGGATGATGGGAGAGCTGGTGGTAGGAGGCGCCCCCAGGGCAGGTGGTGGCCTCAAAGGGGCGAGGTCTCAGTTACCTGCAGGGAGCTCTGGTAGTCCTTCGCTAGGACATCCATGTGAGGGAAGGGGCTTGTGTGGGCTATTCTATTTGTTCACTGGGCTACTTCCAGGTTTAAGTCAGGAGGGTGTATTCTGGGGATTTCTGAGCAGTGGAAGTGATGCTGGGGAATTTGGGAATATTTGAAATATAACAATGTTACTAGGTCCAGGAAAAGCATACAACTTATGGGAATATGCACCTTATTTTGTAAATAAGGGTATTTGCTGAACTTCAGGTAAGAAAAAGCCTGGGAAATCCACACACTGAGGAGGCTGATCCTATCCAGTTTGGTGTGCCTGCTGGTAAAACGGCACTCCACAGGGAGCATTGCCGGGTGGATGCGCTGGAGAACTCTCGCTTCCTTTGAGGAGGCCTCCACCAGAGTGCCCTGCGCCCCTCTGTCACCTGTTCTGCTGTGGCTCTCTCATTTGTCGTTCATTACCCCGGGATAGGGGTTGGGTCCACAAGAGAGGCTATAGCTAATTGCATAAACTGTTGGATGGCACAAAGCTGATTTCAAACCAGGCAGGCTGTGGGGAGCAGTGGGAGGCAGCGAGGCCTGGGGAAGGAGACGTGCCCTGCACTGCGGTGGACGCCTGCAGTCATGGGTCCAGTCCCTGCACTCTGTCCCGCCTGCCTTTTCCCACCAGGTCCACACGTGAGCCAAGTGCAGAGGTTCAGACAGTGGTGGGTCCCAGCTCAGGCCACATTCCAGATGTCTTTCTTTGGTCCCCATGAGGGTTTTCTCTGTTTTCTCTCTTAGCAGGATCTGGGGCCAGCTCACCTCTCACATCCCCGTCCTCGCCGACTCCACCCTCCACAGCAGGTCAGTGACAAGGCAGAGTGACCTGCTTGCCTCCCCTTCTGCACCAGTGGGGAGAAGTGTGGGGCTCTTGCTCTTCGTACCTTGGCTCAGACATTTGAGGTGTTAGAAGGGACCATCCTCCTCCAGAGAAACCAGTCGGGGTGCAGATCAGCAGTGTCACTTGGGAGAAATGAGGGTCTCGATTTCCAAATTCAGATTTCAAGGGGAACGAAATAGTTGGTTTTAGGGCCACTCACCTACCCCCTACCTCCAGCTCGCTCTCTTTGCTGTAAAGCCTCATGCAGGCTCCTTAGATCAGACCCTGTCTTGGTATAGGCTCAGGCTGAACAAAACAACTGTGCTGCTGCCCAGAGGCCCTATCCTGCCAGGACTCTCTCCTCAGGGAGCCCAGCCACACTGCTGGCTTTGTCACAGAGCGCAACTGGTTAAATGCCCGCCTAGGAGTGAAATACCCACGGAGCTTCTGATTTCCTGATAACCATCTGTGCTCTGTTCTGCTCTGCATTTCATCATCTGACTACTTTTCTGTGGCTAGCCAACCTTTGTTTCACTTTTCTGACTTAAATCAGGTTTCTTGGAGTCTTTTGAAAAAATGTAAAGAGTACCCCCCCACGCCCCCCCCCAACCCCAGGGAATAACCTCTAAATGTGTGCAGTGGCCTCATAACGCTATCTTTTTTCTTTTTTTTGGAACTAATATCTCTCTCCTAACTACTTTGCAAGCCCCATAAAAATGCTTTGGGGTACCAGAATCTCCTTTCAACTCCTTAACTGAACCAGATGTTCTAGATGTCAGAGGAACTGGTTCTACCACTCAGAGCTTGCTGGCTGTGTTTGGAGGAGTCTCTGCAGCCATTGGAAGGGAGAGTGGGCTGGGGTTGATTTATGAGTTGACAATACCATACTCATTAAAGCTTAAAGTGGTGCCTAGCAGCTACCAAGAGCATTACCCAACCCCTCTCAAATGCTTCTAACAGACCTTCCAAAAAGAAAAAAATAAAAAGATGACCATCAAATGTAAGGGGACTGGTTTGAAGGGCTTACATCTGGCTGTCGGGTGTCTTGATCATGGAGGCTGGTTACTGGTGGTTTGTTGTGGAGTGTTCTGGGGCTAGGGTTTATTTTAATAAAAGTGCTTGTCTCATGGAGACGTAATATCCTATTTCCTATCTGACTTTGTCAGCAGATTTTACAAGAAGGCCCCCACATATTGATCCATATAGAAAGTAGACTTCTTCTCTGTCTTTTGTAGAGGTGACCTCTATAGGCTGATCAGAAATTTTTGGAGAGCCACTGCCCACGATCATGTTGAACCATTTTCTAGATGAGAGGATGGATATTGATTTCACACTGCTTAGACATATTAAGGAAATAGGAGAGAACTAGTAGTGAGAATCCATGAAGCCTCCTTTGAGAAGTGAGGTGTCTGCTTAGAAGTGCAGACCACCTTGCTGTGTGCATTCGAGGTGGGCAGTTACCTGCCAGTTCTCATTTTTAAATACCTTGGAGAATTCAGTCCATTTGGATTATTTTCGATGAATCCTCTAATCTGAGTTCTCAGTTGAGTTCTCAGTTCTGATACAGTAGCTGGTTTGCATGAAATGAGGCAACTTTTAGAATGAGAAGAAAAAGAGGAGTCTTTTGTAATTAGAATCAGTGTTGGAATAAACTTCATCTGAGGTGAGAGGGAACAGTTGGGAATATAGTTCCATGTCCTGAAGGGTAGTCACAAGTATTCAGAGGGAAACACATGTGAGGCCCCAAGCACAATGCCTGGCAGAGATGAGAGGTGCCCAGCAGGTGTTGGCTGTCTCTTTTCCTCTATGTTCTTTAATGTTTTATTGATGAAATGATTGACTCAGCCCCAGAGACTATACTCTGACCTCTGCTGGGCATTTATCATTAATGCGACTCATAAAAATAATAACTGGCATTTGCCTATCAACCTAGCATTTAAGGCCCCAAGCAAGCCACCCACAGGGAGTTTATTCATTCAGCTACTTTCGATGCATTTATCCAGAGCCTGAAGTATGCTTGGCACTGTGCTAATAAGTCCTGGGTCACAGAGATGAGCACGCAGACAAGGCCCAACTGAGTGGCCTGGCTTTGCCAGCACCTCTCAGGAGCTCCAAAATGATAGATACTGATCAGGCAAATGCTTTCCTCAGGTCCCGTCCACGGTAACTTCCTCCCCCAATAGTTCTTCTTAAATAGAGAATCTCCTCCTGAAAAAAACTACCAACAAAGCAGCATCTCGAACTTCTGTACTGTACAGGGCCGCACAGGTGGTACCGTCATGCTACCGTTCCCATGGGAAGTGCTCCACCAATGCTGGGGAAGATGGAGAAACTCTATACGCAAAAACAAGACTGGGAGCTGATTGTGGCTCACATCGTGAACTCCTTACTGCGAAATTCAGACAAATTGAAGAAAGTAGAGAAACTAGACCTAAATCAAGTCCTTTACAATTTTACAGTGGAAGTGAGAAATAGATGCAAGGGATTGGATCTGATAGACAGGGTGCCTGAAAAACTATGGACGGAGGTTCGTGACATTATACAGGCGGCAATGATCAAGACCATCCCCAACAAAAAGAAATGCAAAAAGGCAAAATGGTTGTCTGAGGAGGCCTTACAAATAGCTGAGAAAAGGAGAAAAGCTAAAGGCAAAGGAGAAAAAGGAAAGATACATCCATCTGAATGCAGACTTCCAAAGAGTAGCAGAAAAAGATAAGCCTTCCTAAGTGATCAATGCAAAAAATAGAGGAAAACAATAGAATGGGAAAGACTAGAGATCTCTTGAAGAAAATTAGAGATACCAAGGGAACATTTCAGGCAAAGATGGGCTGTATATTGTTACCCTGCTTATTTAACTTATACGCAGAGTACATCATGCAAAATGCTGGGCTGGATGAAACGCGCTGGGATCAAGATTGCTGGGAGAAATATCAATAACCTCAGATACGCAGATGATACCACCCTTATGGCAGAAAGTGAAGAGGAACTAAAGAGCCTCTTGATGAAAGTGAAAGAGGAGAGTGAAAAAGCTGGGTTAAAACTCAACATTTAAAAAACTAAAATCATGGCATCTGGTCCCATCACTTCATGACAAATAGATGGGGAAACAGTGGAAACAGTGAACAGACTTTATTTTCTTGGGCTCCAAAATCACTGCAGATGGTGATTGCAGCCATGAAATTAAAAGACGCTTGCTCCTTGGAAGAAAAGCTATGACCAACCTAGACAGCGTATTAAAAAGCAGGCACTTTGTTACTTTGCTGACAAAGGTCTGTCTAGTCAAAGCTATGGTTTTTCCAGTGGTCATGTATGGATGTGAGAGTTGGACCATAAAAAAGCTGATCATCGAAGAATTGATGCTTTTGAACTGTGGTGTTGGAGAAGACTCTTTAGAGTCCTTTGCAAGGAGATTTAACCTGTCCATCCTAAAGGAAATCAGTCCTGAATATTCATTGGAAGGGCTGATGCTGAAGCTGAAGCTCCAATACTTTGGCCACCTGATGCAAAGAACTGACTCACCAGAAAAGACCCTGATGCTGGGCAAGATTGAAGGTGGGAGGAGAAGGGGACAACAGAAGATGAGATGGTTGGATGGCATCACCGACCCAATGGACATGCGTTTGAGCGAGCTCTGGGAGTTGGTGATGGACAGGGAAGCCTGGCGTGCTGCAGTCCATGGGTCACAGAGAGTCATACATGACTGAGCGAGTGAACTGAACTGGACTGAGTGAGGGCAAGGCTTTCAGCCTGCTCGCCGCCTGGGCAGCCCTTACTTAGACTGGTCCTTTCCCTTTCAGGACAGGCGGCCAGGCTTCTCACTGGGCTCATCTCTCTTGCCGCCTCTCTGCACTCTACCTGTCTTATTGCTGGAATCACAATTTATTCCAATTTATGTCTTTACTTCTAGGCCACATTTATGCTGTATCTGGAAACTAAGTCAAGCATAGTATTAATATCTTCTGGCTTTATAATATGCCATTTTCTCAAGAAATGAAGGAAAAGTCTTCATTTTCAAGGGCTAACTTTGAAAAGGAATTCCTGCTGAAGGTAGCATCTCAAACACAGCTCCATCTGGGAGCCCTTGAGATCTACATCTTGGCCTGCAGAACGTAAACTTGAGGGTCACCACTCTGTAGTTCTAGATAGAACCTTGGAGAAGACACTTGACCTCCCTGGGCTTCAGATTTCAAAATCAAGTGAGGCCCCATAGGGCTCCTGGGCATGGAGCCCCTGTTGTCCCTTGTTTCTTGTAGGCAGGACACCAGCCTTCATGACCTTCCCGGAGTTTCAAAGGGTAGAGTTGCTAATCAAGGGAGGAGCATCCAGAAACCTGCTGAGACGAGATTAAGCCCTGCACACACCTAAATCTTGTCCGGGACCCCACCCTTAGACTCTTGTTACAAAACCCCTTACCAAATCCCCTGGGGGTAGAGATACATAGCTTTTCAAGGCAGGAGCCCTCTGTGTTACCTGTGCCTGGCAAACTAATAAGGCTGTCCTTTTCCGCTTTCACCCAGAGAGGTTTGATTTAGTTTGATTTAGCTCGGGCGTACAGAGAGGCAGAGCTTTCACATCAGCTTTCCGATTGTAAACAAAGATAGCAACAATGCCTGTCTAGTGGATTTACTCTGAGGATCCAGAGAGTCCCAGGCCTAAGAGGCTAGAACAGCACCTGATACACAGTCCGTCCTCAGGGCACTGTGAGTTACTGGGAGGCCTTGAATAAGTCGATTTCTGGGTTTGGGTTGTTGTTGTTTATTTGCTCAGGCACGTCTGACTCTTTTTTGACCCCATGGACTGCAGCCCGCCAGGCTTCTCTGTGCGGGGGATTTCTCAGGCAAAAATAATGGAGTGGGTAGCCATTTCCTTCTCCAGGGAATCTTCCCGACCCAGGGATTGAACCCTAGTCTCCTTCTTGACAGGAGGATTCTTTTGGGTTAAAAAGGCAAAAGGGAGAGGGTTAGAGGAGCCCATCTCAGTTCTTTCTAATCAAGTATCCTCTAAACCCACTGTTTGCTGGAAAATAACATCATTTATACCAGTGGCTCAGCGGGTAAACAATTCTCCTGTAATGAAGGAGGTACAGGAGACATGGGTTGGATCCCTGGGTCAGGAAGGTCCCCTGAAGACGGAAATGGCAACCCAGTCCAGTATTCTTGCCTGGGGAATTCCATGCACAGAGGCGCCTGGCAGGCTACAGTCCGTGGGGTCATAAAGACACAGCTGAGCATACACACACCTACATAAACTCACTGTGGACCCACCCCTGGCAGTTTGCTCAGCAATAGATCAGTTGAGGCAAGATCAGTTTGACAGCATTGACTTTCTTCCTGAAATCATCAGTTTTAAAAGCATTTGTGGTAACTAAGGGTGGTTTTAAGCTCAGTTACTTTCAGGACAGGGCAGAAGAGACAGGTGTTTCTAAGCAAAGGAGTCTTACTCTCCTGAGTCCTTTCCAGCATTTGTGTAAGGACTGGGGCCTCTCCTGTTTCTCTCTGAACCTCCCTGCCCTGGGCCTTTTCTTGAAATCCTTACCAGATTGATGGGAGAAAGAGTAGAAAGATTTCCTTAAGTTTGTTGGTAGTTCTATTGGGTAGGGTGGAATTCTCTAAAGCCTTTTTTTTTTTTTCCCCCAGTGAGAACATTCCTAGCACTTTCTTTTTTCTAAAGGATAGGTTTCCTGCCTCTAGAAGGCCATTCTTTCAAGAACTTTGAGATACTTTATTCTGACTGGTTTCTGGGTCAGTGTCACCAGCTAGTGTTTACACTCTGTGTTCATGGAGCTGAGTGGTTTAGAAGGTCCTGATTTACATGCAGATATTTGCTCCTACTCTCCCTTTGGGAGGAGACAGGCCTGCTGTCTTGCTATTGTGTGTGTGTGTGTTTTTAAAAAGATTTGCAAAAAAAACCCCAAAAGATTTGCAATAGAGTATAAAGAGTATTTGGGGAAATCTTAGGTAAGCAGGAAACCCAAATTATTATTGTTGTTAATAATCATATTTCACATGTTTTGAGTGCTTATTTTGTCATAGGCACTGTTCTAGGAGATTTATAGTTACTGTTTTATTTAATCCTCATGAATACCTTCCTATCCAAGGAGCAGGGATTATACTTCTAGCTCCATTTCACAGACAAAGACATTGAGGCTCTAGTGGACCTTGACTAAGGTCACACAGTGGGAGGTACTGGAGCCAGGACTCAGTCTTGGTTTCTGCCCCTGTTCATCTCCCTGATTTCTCCTGAGCACCTGCTCTCTTGGTGCACTGCAGGGCCTGTGCTGCTAAAAGCTGTGCTTGGCTGGTTTGGTAAGAGCCCTGAAAGTAGCCCCAGGCTTGGGACGTAGCTCCACCACTTGCTGGGTGACCTTGCACAAGTAATTTCCATTCTTTGAAGCTGTCTTTTAAGAGAATTCCTGGTCTTTATGAGGTAGATAATGTACACAGGGCTTGATAAGCAAGAAAGTACTGTGAAGTTAAGCTGTGAATACCTTGCAAGAGAATTTAGCCCTTCTTGCTTGCAGTTTATCATTTTTAAGCAATAATTTTGAAGAGGGAGAGCTGGCAGTTTGTAGAAGGCTGGTCTGTGAGAGTGACTAAAAAGAGGGAAGTTTCACGAGTGCAGGACTGGAGGAAGAGGCAAAGCGGGGCCTTGTGGGCACAGAAAGACTGAGAACTTGAGTAACAAGAAGGAAGATTTAGGACAAATAAGACACAAGCTATGATGTGTAAAATAAGCTACCAGGATATACTGTACAACACAGGGCACATAGCCAAAATTTTATAATAGCTGTAAGCGGAGTATAGCCTTTAAAAATTCTGAATCACTATATTGTACTCCTGTAACTTATATAATATTGTACATCAACTATACTTCAGTAAAACAAATAAGGTACAAGAAAAGGGAGAGATTCTTTTAGAATGTTGCAGCTCCCAGGATTTATCTAGCCACATCAAAGTCTGAAACCCACTCTAGGCTCAAAATAGACATATGTGGCCCTAAAAATTGCCTTTTTCTCAAAACCACATAAAGCAGTTTCCATGTGGGGGATGACCAGGTCTGTCTGTGGTGCTTCTTTGCACAATGTGTTGGTTCTGCTCTGCTGCCTGCCTGCAGCCCTCCTCCCTGCCTCCAAGCCCAGTGTATGAGCTCCTTTCCTGGGTCCTCAGTTGCTGGATGTGGTGGGCAGGCAGTGGCCCTAGCATCCTCCTGAGCTGCCCCAGGTCAGTGGTCAGCCTGCTGCACCCCACATGGGCCTCTGACCGGCCCCTTCTCAGAGGAAGAGATTCTCCTTTAGGCGAGGGAGCAGGTTGGTTCATTCAGAAGTCAGGGATTCACTGTCAGGGAAAAGGTTATCTTTCACAATTAACCTGGAATCTAGTCAGTTAAAAGGAGACAAGAAAAAAAATGTGTCCTGTTTTTTTTTTTTTTTTCCGGCATGATCTTTGGTCCCCTGGCAGTGAAAGTGTCAAGTCTTAATCCCTGGACTGCCAGGGAATTCTTTCCCCTCGCCCTTTTTAAAAATAGTTTTCTAGTCTTAAGTAGATGCTGATGCCAAAGGTAAAACTCCGGCCACCTGATGCAAAGAACTGACTTACTGGAAAAGACCCTGATGCTGGGGAAGACTGAGGGCAAGAGGAGAAGGGGGCGGCAGAGGATAAGATGGTTAGATAACATCACTGACTCAGTGGACATGAATTTGAGCAAACTCAAGAGGATGGTGAAGGACAGGAAAGCCTGGTGTGCTGCAGTCCATGGGGTCACAAAGAGTCGAACATGACTTAGTAACTGAACCACAAGCAAGTCTTAAGTAAGCTACTTCTGCTCACTCTCCTGTTTAGCCTCTGGATCTAAGCACCTTCAGGGAAGGGGCCCCATGTTCCTGCCCAGGTTAGACTTCCCCATGCTTTTGCTCTTTCCAGCTTTAAAAAGACACATCCCTATTTTAGACTGTAGAAGACTTGTGTGGAAAAGTGATCAGTTCTCATTGTTCTCCCTTCTTCATAAACTGGTCTTATTTAAGTAATAGAACTAGGTACACTCCCAGGACCCATTCCACTTTTCAGGGGAGATAAAACCATGTGGGTCTTCTGAATAGCACCTAACTGGTTCAGAAGAAAGAAAAAGAATGAAGAGAAAAGTGACTCATCAGTTACTCTGTTAGTATTAATATGTTTGCCATGTTCTTAAGAGGATCACTGTCGTATTTACAAACCGTGCTTCTTGTGATTCACTTAAATATACCCTAGTTTGCAATGAGAATAATCAGCATGTGATTCAGACTAATATTTTATTGTCTCTATTTGATTAAATGACACTAAATAATGTCACTAAATAATGACACTGAATAATGACTTGTGTCCCCCCTCTCTCTCTCTTTGCTATTTTCAGTAGAGCATGCACCATTTTGAACGTGAATTTTCGGTAAAGTAAGCTATACTGATTTTTCTAACTTTAAAGATGCTCTGTTTCTGTCTGTGAAATGGGACAGTGTGTCTAGATCACTGAAGTGGTGAACAAACAGGAAAGCTGATTGGAGATGATTTCCTTGTCTGGATATTTAAATGAAATACAGCATCTTTAAAAGGCGCCCCAATGACTTCATTTACATTCATTTCATTTTCATCATGACCTTCAAAATTTTCATTTTCCACTCTGATTTTAGTTTTAAAATACAGCCCTAAAACCTACACATCAACTGCATGGGCATTTTGGTATTTTAATTTTGGAAGCCAGCATCTCACAGTCCTGTTGTTGCAAACGTGCTGGTTCCTTGTTACTCTGACGAAAGGGAAAGGACGTTGGGCAGTTGCATTCCTGGTCACAGGGAAACCACTTACTGGCTTTATAACTGATATTAGGGAAAACAGTTCTTTTTAAAGCATCCTTAATAATAATTGTGACATGAATACAGCCTCCCCATCTTTCTGAGGTAAAAGCAAAGGCAGTTTCAAACAGCTGGGGGCTGCCTGCTTCGGGGGTCGCTGGCCTCCAATTCCCTCTGAGGGTCGCTGGTTGGTCTGAAGGCCAGGTGGTCTCCCCTCCCGAGTGTGGGGACCATGAAGGAACCCAGATCCGCAGGCGGGAGTTGACTGCCCACTGTCAAAGTTGGCCCAGGGAAAGGGACTCTCAGAACTCCTTTTGACACGGCTGGGGAAGGTGTTTCTACCTGGATCTAACCTATGATCTTGCTGCAACAGTCTGTGGCCTGTTTCAGGGCCACTGCTGGGCTGCTAGGCTCCCACTGGGGTACTGCGGAGGGTGGAACAGTTAACTCTAGGGGTTTTTGTCTAAGAGAAGGTGAGATTGGACAGATCATGACTGACCTGGTTATCACTGTAGATAAGCTGTTTTTGAGCGTTCCTCCACCTTGAGTGTTGGAGGCCAACATTTTTGAAAGCTAGATCCAGTTGGCAGTCATTCTGCTTTGGAATTTGGTGATGTCCACTACCTCGGGATGGGGCTTTAGGAAGCCTCTGGAGGGGCACTCACTCACATCTGGGGAGTAGGGGAGCTCAGGCATCAGGCAGTTGTCCCAGATTCATCACAGGCCCAAGAGACAACTCTGAATTTGGACGCTGGTAACATTTCCGCCCCCCTCCCCGCCGCTCTGACATTATTAGCCATGTGTTACAGCTTAAGTTCCAGTGAACCTTTAAAGGAATTTTGTGGACCATAGAAAAGGCAAAAAAAGAAAAACTAAAAAAGGACAAAAAAAATCAATGGGACCTGTAATTAGACTGAGAGTCCCTAGGGTGTGTGTTTTTGCCTCCTCCAAGGTCAAGTGTTGACCTGGACCTCCCTGCCCGCCCCCAACCTTCCTGAGGCTTCTGAGCTGCTCCTGGGCCTGATCCTATGTATAGAGATCTGCCCTGGTTGTTGCAGGCCCAGTGAGGAGAGGCGGACCTCATGGGACATGGGGCCCTTTACGATTGGTCTGGCCCTCTGTGAGAGCACCTCTGGTGACCTTAGTTTTTTCCCTTTGGATGAGCAGACTCTCCTTGCACAGCCCCCAGCAGCACAGGTTACCCTGTGGCACTTTGGACAGTGGATTTATTTATGCTACCTACATATTCAAAGCAACTCATTTAGACAGTCTTAGCCTTTACTTGGGAGAAGGCAATGGCAACCCATTCCAGTACTCTTGCCTGGAAAATCCCATGGGCGGAGGAGCCTGGTGGGCTGCAGTCCATGGGGTCGCTGAGAGTCGGACACGACTGAGCAACTTCACTTTCACTTTTCACTTTCATGCACTGGAGAAGCGAATGGCAACCCACTCCAGTATTCTTGCCTGGAGAATCCCAGGGACGGGGGAGCCTGGTGGGCTGCCGTCTATGGGGTCGCACAGAGTCGGACACGACTGAAGTGACTTAGCAGCAGCAGCCTTTACTTGGACAATGAGGGTCCGTTTCCTGAGCACCACCCCGTCCCCAAACTGTGGTAGTGAATGTGCACTTCTAATTTTGAGTGCCAGGTAGTATTGAGGCCACAGTCGAGGGTTGGTTCTGCGTGAGAGCCGAGCAGGTTAGTTCTGTGCCAAGATGGCAGCCTGTACCACGTCTAGTCCCTGAGGCCCATCTCTAGCCTCCCAGAGTCCTGGGCTAGAAGGGTGGCTGGTCTCTGGATAGTCAGTCCCATGCCTTTAGTGGGACAAAGTGCTGTTTCAGCCCTGTCTTCTGGTCTGTAACCCACCCTGACGCTTCTGCCGGGGTCAAAGCCCAGAGCTGGGAGGCAGAAATGCTGGCGCTCATTCAGGTACATGTTGGGCCCTCCAGGTCAAGTCCAGTTCTGCTGCCCTTTTTTGGCCATTGGCTGAGAGTGCTGGGGAGGGGCGCTGGGAGGGTATTGGCATCCACTCAGTCCTCTGGGCTCTGCACTTGAGTTCCAAGAGGCTTCAGAGGCCATCTCCCCTCCTGGTATTTCAATGGTCACTTTCCAAGAACACCCTTCAGAGGAACGCTTATATGACACACCGGTTTTCCCTGTTCTTCTCATCTTCACAGTCATGTCAGGTTGCAAGTCCTGTTTTATCTCTGTAACCCTGTAACACCAGGCTGGGAGCATCTTCCCATAATCCACCCTGGCATACAACATAATAGAACTTCATTAGTTGTCATTGTATAGAACCAGTGAAAATGACGTTTTGTTCATCTGTCTGTGTTCACTCTTTATTTGTATTGCCATATTATTATTTGAGAATTTCAAGAACTCCAGAGCATGAGTGTGTGTATCTGTGTGATTCTTTAATTTCAGCTGCCTTTAGGTTTGGGTAAAAGATGTAAAGGAAGGTAAGTGGTTTTCTATGAAATACTTTAACCATGGCTTCTCACAGTTGGTAAACAAAGGTTGCTCTTGCTGAAGTATGTTATTGATGGTCCTGAACACCCATCCATATAAAGTCAAGTTGTGGCGGGTATGTCCTCCTGTTGCCACCACAGCTGGGGAGGCGGTGGGGGAGCCACCCAGCAGACTGTCTTGCTGGGGTGGCCCTAGGATAGGGCAGAGGGTGAGGCTGGAACAGAGGTGGGGCCACAGGGAGCTGCCCGGGCCACAGGGAATGGGGCAGCTCCCTGTAGCACAGGCAAGTTCTTTGAAGCAAGGCCTTTTCTGAACCGAGTGTTTATTTTGTTCGAAGAGGATGAAATTCATTTGTTGATTTAAAAGTATACAATTCAAGTGCACAATGTCTGTGTGCCTGGAAGGAAGACAAGAGAAGTTTCAGATACCTGTTCAGTTTCCTTCTCCTTGCCCACCAGGGTAGAGCCCGCCATTCCAGTCTCCCCCAACACTTCAGCAAAGATGTAGGGTTAGTGCATTTCTGTCTTGTAGGGTTGGCTCCCAGTGGATACAAGGGTGTTTGAGGAAGACGCCTCCTTGAGAGTGCCATTGTGGGAGAAAGTCCTCTGTCCCTTGCTGAGCATTGCTGACAATTATCAGCATTTTATATTTCTTTCAGGCAACCTAGTATATTCAAGACAGATGGAAAAAAAAAAAAAAAAAGACCCTGAGGAGCCCATAACCCAGCAGACAGTGGTTCCTTGCTGAGAATCCTCATTTGTCATTTCATGTTAAATCACATCCTTCAAATACAGTGTGCTTTGCAGCAGCTAAAGAACTGTTCATCCCTTTCTAGTAATCGATATTTTAGGTAGCCCAGCTGTGCATACAGATGTCTGTCTTTCATTGCTAGCTCAGGAGTAGGTGGAGCTGTATGGAACCTGGAAAAAGTAGGGAAGGGAACCTTTCTTTTGGGATCATTTTTAAAATCTGGAAATTCATCTATGCAGAGAATGTTACTGTGTAATTTTATGTAATCTGTGATATTTGTTTAGTCTTTTCTCACATGAGTGTTAACTTGGGAGAAATGGCAACTTCAAAAAAAAAATCACACAGTTACAAAGTATCTCGGCCCCTCTGAGGGAAAATGTTTGCAGTCTTCCCCAAGTCCTTTCTGCCAAGGACTGAGCAGTAGCACGTGTGCAGGGTGCGTGCAGAAATACTGACTGTCCCTTCTCCTCCACAGGGATGTCCGCGTTACCTCCACCTCCTCCACCTCCACCTCCACCAGCAGCAGCTCCCTCACCTCCTTCGAGCACAGAGGCGCCCTCACAGTTTCCACCCCAGGCTGTGAATGGCGTGAGCCGAGGGGCCTTACTCAGCTCCATCCAGAATTTCCAAAAAGGAACTTTGAGGAAAGCCGAAACCTGTGATCATAGTGCTCCTAAGATTGGCTAAAGCTTCGTGTTTACACTCGGAGGGAAAAGTTCTTTTTTTTTTTTCCTTTCACCTCCACCCCCGAAGTACCCTCCTTCTGGATGAATAATTGCTGAGCCAGTACAGCCACATACGACTTTGCAGATGCTCACATAAGGGGCTTTTCAAGAGAGAAACACAGTCTTCAAGTAGAATGAAGTCAGGCTGGCATTGCTGCCTTAAGAAATATTTTGCTCCTTGGTTACTATCGGAATCTGGTTCACCCTCTTTTGGTGGGCAGCAGCATATCAGAATCAATTATTTCCACCAACTGAAGGAAATGGACAAAAAAACAAAAACGATGACAATATTCAGTCACCGAGGTGAATGGCCTTGGTGTTACAATCCCTCCCATCCCACCAGACAGCTCCTAGAACTGTTCCTCTCATAATTTCTCTATTCTAAAGCATTTTCTGGTTATTTCTTAGATAAAACTGTTTTTTGCTACCTTTAATTACATCTTAGACATTAACACCATAGCCCAAAGCATAGTGATGTCGCTGAGAGTCAGAGAAGCAACCGAGTTCTTCATTTCCCCCTCAAGTATAAGGTGAAAGTTCGCAACATTCTCTCAAGTTCAATCAGGAACTCCATTGTGGTTACAGAACTCAGGGCTGCTATAGGAACTACTCTAGGCTCTTCATTCCTTTTAGTTAGTACGTGTTGAACAGACAAAAAAATGTTAACATCAGGAAAAGCTCTTGCCAATTCAAGGATCTTCTTAATCCTTAGCATTTAAGTCAAGACTGTTTGGGGTTTGTGGGGGGGTCATTATTACAAGTAAATTTGGCATCTATAGAAATCAGTTCTGATTTTTAAAGATTTATCCAAATATATCATCTTTTTAACATTACTCATTTATTAGAAAGATCCTTTATCCTATGATTTGCTTAAACCCTTAAATAAATTGCACTTTAAAGGATTATAAGTAATCCATCTAAAAAAATCAAGTTATACCCATCAGTGTTGGTTACTATGCAGAGAGAATGTCATTGTGTATAGTTTCATGTAATCTGTGATAAATGTTCAGCTGTATTTTTTATTAAAATAAACTGTGTCAAGAAAATGTGTTGTTTTAGCTTGGCTAGATATTTTAACGCGAAGTTTTTGTACCACTTACGTGCTTCTGTAACTAACTTACATCTATCTTTTCCATCTCAACTTCTGAGGAGAGCAGTGTATGGCAGAATATTATGTTTTTTGGCAGTGGGAAAAATACCTGACATGGATCTTGGTTTAACTTTGAAGAGAACCTACTGGAATTAGGCATCTGAAGAGTCGGTGGGCAAGTTCCTGTTGTAAGTAAGTGATGCAGTTTAGGAGATTAGCGTTTAGTTCCTGATGGCACTAATTTCTTAACAGAATTTTAGGACTTCTATGCCACATTAATTATCTCAAGAATATAAAAATACCATTAGTCATAGTTAGGAATTCCTTTATTCCTTATCAAAACAATCTTAACAGTAAATGTAGATTAAATGCTTTTATTTTTTACATATAAGTTATCCTTTTTTGGATATATCTTTCATCAGGACTCTGCCACATTTACACCATGTTCTTCCAGTGAGAGGGTAAAATTGCACATGAATCTTATTCAAAGAACATGGTACTGTAACAGACCAAAAAAATATGTAACTTAGGAGAGTGGAAAGTTTTACCACAAACACATTTAAACTTCTTCCCAGTAAAAAAAATCTGTTGTTGCTTCAGAGATAACTTTATGAATTAAAAGGTCTTATGGGATAATCCAGATGAAGAGTCAGCAAGTATTTTAAGTAAATTCCAATGACCTGAACTTCAAGTCCAAACTAGATATTCAGTGTTTTCTTTATTGCAAATATGATGTCCTTAACCTGAGGTACAGAGTTGTCTTCTAGAATCTTTGCATAAGGCATAGGCACATCGGCACCAGTGACGCGAACTGCAGGAGCATCCAGGAAATTGAACGCGGGGCCTAAGAGGGAAGGAGGTGCAAGTCAGAGAGGCAAGGAAAACCAGCTGAGCACCACCACCTCAGCACAGCAGGTATGGCTGCCCCGAGAAGGGAAGTCTGAAATCTATGCTAATTACAAAGAATTGTTTATGGTTTTGCTTTTTTTAATTACCCAAAGGAAAAATAGCAAGCTGACAAGTTGAAAATTTCAAGTCATTTGATCATCCCTAGCTTTTGCTTGTTTTGTCCTGTAATAAACAGTGTTTATTACAGCTTAACTCTTTCTGGAATCAGTGTCTCTGAAATACCTTCCATGATCCTGGCACAGATTTCAGCTCCTACTCCAAACTGTGGCCAGCCTCCTTCCACGGTTACAAGGTGATTGGTCTTCATGACACTGCCTTCTATTGTTTCAATGTCCATTGGCCTGATGGTTCGCAAATTTATCACCTAGACAGAAAATACAGTAAATAGCTTTATAGAGCCACTGCCTCACAAATACATTTTATCCCCATAAAGCCACTTCCCTTATGTGTGCGTTCTCAGTCGCACAGTTGTGTCTGAGTCTTGACAACCCCATGTACTGTAGCCTGCCAGGCTCCTCTGTCTGTGGGATTTCCCAGGCAAGAATACTGGAGTGGGTTGCCATTTGCTACTGCAGAGGATCTTCCTGACCCAGGAATGAAACCTGCATTTCCCATCAATCTTTGAGTCTAGGGAAATCTGACTATGTCAAAAGGGGAACTAATTAAAACTTTATCTCTACTACAAGCAGCTCTGTTCACTTACAGAACTCACTTGTCCTCCCTTGGCTTTAACGTCCTCCTCATCAAAATAGTAACTAACACGTGACTGCTTACCAAGTACCAGACACTACAATAAGTATAATTCCACAACCACCCTGATGGGACAGTAAATATTATCCTCATTTTATGGCTGATGACACTGAGATTTATTAAAGTACATAATAACTTGCTCAAGCATAACCAGCAAGTGGTATCTCCTGGATATCAAAGGGTTAGACTCAATGACTTCTAAGTTTTCCATTCTCCCAACCTCCAGCTCTAAGTTTGGATCTTAACTTGATAAAACAGATACTAAAAAGATCCAGACACTAGTGTGGTAAAAAGCTAGGTGTTTAAAAACCAAGTAGGTTCCCACTGTTAAGCTGAGACAGAACTAAATGACAAAGCAAGATTTTATATCTAATTAACCTGTTAACAGAATTCAAACTCATCTTTCTGGGTCTCTTTAAATTTAAAGGGATCTTTCTGATTCTTTAAGAACATGTGTATGTCCACTTACCTCACATTCAATTCCCTCTTTAGACAGTACTGTTGCAGCTTCTAAGCAGTGGCCCACAGGTCTTGAATGAGCAACTATAGTTACGTGTGTTCCTGAAACAAAGTTGTCACAGATCAGAGGTCAGGTTGAAACCAAACACACTGTCCTTCTCTGTAGCCAGCTGTGGTTCTTGTTCATTTGTAAAATCTTAAACTCAACTTCATTCCAGTGAGATGAGGAACGTGATAGCCTTCCTGGAAATGAAGTACAAATCCACTAGGCTTGGATTTAGAAAAGCACAAATACGCGGTGCAGTCAGGGCATAACACACTTTAAACTCATCCTGTAATTTTCTAGTCAAAGTTAAGGCCAGTAACTTCTAGATCGAGTCTGATCAACATAAACAGAAGGAGCAGAGTGCTAATACTGTTGAAGTATATACTGATTTCACTTACCTTGCCTTTCTATTTTGGCTTTTCCAATAGGGATCAGAAAATCTTTTGACTGAGCTTCTGAAGGAAGTTCAAAAGGTACTCCGTACATCAATTCATTCTCCAGCACCACCACTACAATATATAAATATTTAAACCAGCGTAACCACATGACTAAGAATATCTATAAACACAATCTATTCATTCTGTGAGACGTTTCACTGTGCTGATTAGGAAGCATCATAGTGTCCCGTAGCCTTATGGATGGCTTAGATACAAACGTCTATAGTCTGGTCAATCCTGATTTTACCTCTGGGGTTAAATCAGTGTTATAGGTGTGCAGTAAATTTCTCTCATACCTAATTGGCCCCCATATAGTCATAGATAAGAAAAACACTATTTTTCCCCTATGTTTACGACATCTGAGATCTCTAACATATGTCTATGCCTAACTTAATGGTCTTTAATGGTTCCTTCCATGCAGATATTTCATTTTAGTACTTTAATGTTCAAAAGAGATGCACGACACACCCCTCTACTGACCTGGGTTGTTATCCCGAATGGCTGATTTAATAAGCCCTTTTGCATCCTCTGAACTCCAGGGGCTGACCACCTTTAAGCCTGGGCAATGCCCATACCAGGCAGCAAAACACTGTGAGTGCTGGGCAGCTACACCTGCTGAGGCGCCATTGGGCCCCCTGAAGACTATGGGCACAGACTGAAGGCCCCCTGACATGTAGTACGTCTTGGCAGCTGAGTTTATGACCTGGTCGATGGCTTGCATAGAGAAATTGAAGGTCATGAATTCACAAATGGGCCGTAACCCAGCCTGTCAAATCAAAAATGTTGAAAAGATGTTGAAAAGACTGGAAAACATCAGTTTAGAGTGGCAAATAACTACTTTGCCCCCCCAACACTCAAGCAATGATTTTCAAAGGTCTTGTTAAAAGAAACCCTTTGGGTGAGATTCACAAAGAAGACTACATACCATAGCAGCACCTACAGCAATTCCAGCAAAGCCCATCTAGAAAGTAAAATGCAAATATAAGTAAAAACCCACAAAAATTAGAGTAGTATCCTTTAACAGACATGCCCCTCCAAGGTCTGCTTCCTGATGGAAAGCTTACCTCAGATATGGGAGTATCTATGATCCTCTTATCTCCATATTTCTTCCACAGGCCTCGACTAACCTATAATTAAGCAATGACCCATTACTTCTAATTGTACTGGGGGCAAATGACCACCTCAATTCTGTATAGTGGTTGTTTTTTTTTCCTTACTTACCTTATATGCCCCATCGTACTGGGCAACTTCTTCCCCGAGGAGAAATACCTTCTCGTCTCTTTCCAGCTCCTCATCCATGCCTTGATTTATAGCCTCACGAACTGTCACCTGTCACAGGCATGGGAAAGCAGTCAATAAACTACAGGATTACTTAGGATACTACTGAGATTCTCTCTTGACCTAGGCTGCCCACAGCACACGATACAAAAACCATCAGTAGAACAGGCTTCTCTTTAAAAGTTCAAAGAATTTAAAAAGTAACATTTCTATTGCTCATTGCCAGTCTATGATTAGATCTATGAATGAAAAATATACTGAACACTTCCCTTTTTAATATTTACTGGCTGCACTGGGTTTTAGTTGCACATACGGGATCTCCCCGTTGTGTCACGCAGGATCTTTCATTGTGGCTCACCGACACAGCAATTGCCATACAAGCTCAGTAGTAGTGGTGCACAGGCTCAGTTTCCCATGTGGGATTTTGGTTCCCTCAACAGGGATTGAACCCACGTCCCCTGCATTGCAGGGTGGATTCTTAACCACTGGACCAGCAGGGAAGTCCCCTTTTTCTTAATGACTACCTAATCTTGAAAAATCTGCTTGCTGGCCAGACCAGTTCACAGGTGCTTTCCTAAGTAGAGAGTACACTGGATAATTTTATTTCCACATTTGGTATACTGTGGGGCAGAGAACAGTCAAGGAAGCCTAAGTAATACTACATACTGAGCACTAACTAAGTGCCAGACACTGCCAAACACTTTGCCTTCAGGATCTAGGAATTTCTCAACTATAAAGGTTGGTAGAATCCTCCAGTAACAAAAATGAGAAAAGAGGGAAATTCCTCATAAACTTGAACACAAAATTACCATATAATCCAACAATTCTAACTTCTAGATTTTATACCCCAAAGAACTGAAAGCGGGGACTCAGATAATTGCACATCAATGTTCACAGCACCATTATTCAAAATCCAACAGGTGGAAACAACTCAGGTGTCCATCAATGGTGAGTGGGTAAGAAAAGGTGGTATATGCCTACAACGGAATACTATTCAGCCTTAAAAACGAATGAAATTCTGACACATGCTCCGACATGGATGAACCTTGAAAACTTGGTAAGTGAAAGAAGTCAGACCTATAAGGAAAAATATTAAATGATTCCATTTATAGGCCATCCCTGCTGCTGCTGCTGCTGCTAAGTCGCTTCAGTCGTGTCCGACCCTGTGCGACCCCACAGACAGCAGCCCATCAGGCTCCTCTGTCCCTGGGATTCTCCAGGCAAGAATACTGGAGTGGGTGGCCATTTCCTTCTCCAATAGGCCATCCCTAGAATACATGAATTCATCATCACAGAAAGTGCCGAGAGGTTAGAGGTCACCAGGGGCTAAGGGAGAGTTACTGTTCAATAAGTACAGTTTCTGTTTGGGACGATGATAAAGTTCTGGTGGTGAACGGACGACGTGCTAAATGCACTTAGCGCCACTGAATATACAGTTTAAAATAGTAAATTTTGTTATGTATATTTTACCACAATAAAAAAATTTAAGGGGAGGTGAGGGAAGAAGTGTCACGTCTTGTTCCCTCAGATCAGCCAGCTGATTCCATTAAGCCTCGCATGGGTGACATGCGACCCCAGCCTCTGCCCTGGGACCAGGGGCCCCTCCCGGCCCGACTAGAGTCCGGGCCAGTTACCTGCAGTGCAGCCGGCGCGGTCCGGTGGAACCGCCTCCTCAGCAGCCCGGAGACCTGGCAGGGAGAGAGAGAAGACGCTCAGAGGGCAACAGAGTGGGCAGGGGTCGCGCAGGGTCATAGCAAGGGAGCCGTTGCCTACCTGCTCAAGGGGTTTCCGCACCAACACAGCAGCCACCGCCATCTTGGCCGTGTCCTCTAGCCGCTGCCAAATGACAGCACAGGAGGGCCGCGGACGAGTCGGACCCCGCTCCCCCGCCGGCGCGGGCCAATGGCAGGGCACGACGCCTGCGTGCCCCGCCTCCCGCAGCGCGTCATGGGCCGAGGGGGCGGGCCGAGGGGGCGTGTGGGTGGTCCCAGTCTGCGGCGGCCGGAAAACAACTAGGGAGCGCAGGCGGTTCCTGGCGCTAGGGCTGCACGCCCGGAGCGCGTCTGTCCGTGTTGGTATTTTGGACGCGGGGACCGAAAGTCAGACTTTGAGGAGCGTAACTCGAGGCCGTGAAAACTGCAGGCACAGAAACGCTTTGGTACGAAGCAGCACTTTATACATAATCTGGTGACTGGGTATTTACAGTCTGACAAGTTACCCTGGAAACACTGTCTTTTGGTTCCTTAGAATGTGAACTGGAGCTAGCTTTCATGTGTGCCAGACATTATGTTAAGTGCTTTATGGCTCACTTTATTCTCATAGGAACCCTTTCAGGTAATTAGTGTTAGTATTATTAGCTCTATTTCTCAGATGGATAGGGTGAATGAAAGGGATTGGTTAAAGGAGCCAGAATTTGACTTTACGACTCCTGACTGTAAAAGGTAGTCTTTCCCCACTGCTTCGTAAAGCGGAATTTGGGGTCCCTACCTGGGAGGGAGTTACAACAACCTGCATTTAGAGAGGGCCTATCACCTGAGAAGAGGGCGTCAGAGAATGAGATGGCTGGATGGCATCACCCATACGATGGACATGAGCTTGGGCAAAGTTTTGAGAGATGGTAAGGGACAGGGAGGCTCGCCGTGCTGCAGTCCGTGGGGTCACAAAGAGTCGGACACGCCTAGTGACTGAACATAACCTGTCTAGGGAAGCCTCTGGAAGCTTTATCTCATTGGTCTCATTTCGACTTGGGGGTGAGGGGAACGGGTCAGGTAGGACCTCTGGGGACTCCCCCAGCCCTCGCTGTTATCCAGGACATTTCAGAAATGTCTATGAGGGCTGCGAGCTGCTGCTGGTCTGCAGCCTGAGAATCTGGGTTTACTGTAAGGGCCCCGAGAAGCCAGTGCAGCAGGGAGAGACTAGGGAGAGACTAGGGCAGAGGCAGGGAGACCCCAGGGAGTCTTGGGTAGAGAGAACTGGAATAGAGGACAGCTTCAGCATGGAGAGGAGGTGACAGGTTTAAGATCTGTTTGGGACTGGAATCAATAGGGTTGCCGTGAGGGAAGGGGAAGAGTTGAGGAAGATTTGGGTCTTCTTTGTTTTTGTTGTTGGGTGGGTCGGGGAAGGGAGGCGCCTAGACGTAGGTGAGAGGTAAGACTATTCTGAATAAGCTGTATTTAGACAACTGGACCATACTCAGGTTGAATGTTTGGAGCCTAGAGCTAGAGGCTAGGTAGTGCTAGAGAGAGAAATTTGGACACAGCTGCTTGGGCATGGCTTTTAGTCTCTGGGCTTTCGCTTCATCATCTTTAAAATGGAAAATTTGTCTCTAAGATGTGAAGTCAAGACGTTCTGTATTCCTCACCTGACATCATTGCCTAGTCCCTTCAGTCTGTGGACTGAAATAAAAACATACAACGTGAGAGCTGTGAGATTCGTTTTATTTGGGGACTTAATGAGGACTATACCCCAGGAGACTGCTCTCAGATAGTGCATAGTGATTTGGAGAAGGGTATGCAGTCTGGCACACATCTGGGTAGAAGATTACTGCTAGTCATGAGTAGATATTTTAGTTAATGATTTTTAGTGCTTTTCCAAGTATGGTGAGATGCAAGAAATTGGGTTCATAAGCTTTTCTCCTGAAATTATCTGAAGGCCTGTTTTACCAGGTTTTCTCAGACCTTGGAGTGCCTCATTTTCAGTCTTTGTCCTGAATTCTTTCAGGGTATGTTGATGGTCAGCAGTGGCAGTGGCTAATAACTCAACTGTTGTAGAGCAAAATGGCAAGCAACGGTTTTTACTTGTCAAGTCCTTGACAGGAAACTAGTACTTCTCTGGCAGCCACACAGCATCCTCGGGAATAGCCTCAAATTTGAGATATCACCCCTCACTGGTTCCTGGGTTCTGCTTAGAACAAAAATGTAAGTCAGTGCTCTTGCCTGTCTCACCTCTCCCACCGTCCAGCACTAAAAGATTTCAGAAGTAAAATTACAAAGCAAAAGGAGGTATTAAGGTAAAGGAAGAAAGGCCTAAAGAGAAACCAAAAATATGGACTGTGATGTAGACAGAGGACAGTATTCCTGGACTTTATTCACACAGAGATCCTAAAAAGCCAGGAATCCTGAGACTGTGTAGCCAGCCTGGCCACTTGAGTCAGAACGGCAGTAGCAACTCCAGAGGACTCAGCTGGCCTCAGGTGAGAATTTCCTTTAAAATAAGACTGCAAACAGTTCAGACACATTGAATATCTTTATCTGTATATATACATTCCTTTCAAACTCTATAAATGGCCAGTTTGGGAAAACCCAGCACAATTTTATGTTTTGGAGTAAAAAGCACAAAAGTTGGAAGTGCTAAAGTATAAATCCATAATCTTTTTAAAGAGAATCTACATTCATAGGCTCACTGAATTTTACAGAAAAGGATTGGAAAGTGTAAGTTGGCTAACCACTTCACTCTTGCAATTAAATCTTTCCAAAGTTCCAGGAACATTTGTCCTCCAGTATCTTTGGGCTGTCACTCATCAGAAAGTCCTTCATCCAAAGTTTCAATCTCCACAGGGTTCCACAATTATTATTATTATTTTGGTCATTGCAATCAGGGTTTATTAAAGATTTTTCACTCCAGCTTTTTAGCTATAAGTTAAACACATTAAAATGCACATTTCTACCACCTCAGAAGTTCTCTCATGTCTCCTTCTAAGTAATTCTCCACTCAATTCAACAGGCAACCACTGATGTGATTTCCATTGGCCTGTTTTAGAACTTGAAACAAATGGAGTTATATTTGTTTATATATATATTTGTTATATACCTTGTGCTCTTGTGTTTGGCTTCTTTAGCTTAGCAAATGTTACTGAAATTGATTCATTCGTGTTAAATCTTAATGCTTTACTCCTCTTTTTATTCTCATAACTTTTTCTTTTGGGAGATCTTAAGACCCACAAGAAGTATAAAAATACGAAGAGTGTACAAGAGTTTTCCTGTATCTTCCTTCCAGCTTTGCTCAGTGGTAATATTTTATATTGTTTGTTGTTATTGTTCTGTCACTAATTCATGTCTGACTTTTTTGTGACTCCATGGACTGTAGTCCTACCAGGCTCATCGGTCCATGAGATTTCCCAGGCAAGAATACTGGAGTGGGTTGCATTTCCTTCTTCAGGGGATCTTCCTGACCCAGGGACTGAACCTAAATCTCCTGCTTTGCAGGCAGTTTCTTCACTGCTGAGCCACCGAGCAACCAACTCCAGTCTTGCCCGGGAAATGCCATGGACAAAGGACCCTGACTGGCTACAGTCCATGGGGGTCACAAAAAAGCTGGACATGACTTAGCAACTGAACAACAACAAAAATATTTTATGTACTATAGCTTGTTGTTGAAACCCAGAATTAACATTGGTACAATACTAGTTAGCTAGACACGAACTAACATTGGTATAATACTAGTTAGCTAGACACTAACATTGGTACGATACTAGTTAGGTAGACACTCTATTCTGCTTTCACCTGTTTTTATATGCATTCTTACGTGTGTGCGTGTGTGTGAAGAGTACTACAAAACTTCATCATCTGTACAAATTTATGTAGCCACCAGCACAATCAAAGTACAGAATCGTTTCATCACTGTAGAGAAACTCCCTCTGCAGACGCACGTAGACACCTTCTTCCACCCCTAACTCCACTGTTCTCTTCTTAACCACTTTAGTTGTTATTTCAGGAATGTTTTTTATGTGGAATCATGCAATATGTAATTCTTTGAGACTGACTATACTTACTCACCCTAATGCCCTGGGGACCCATTCAAGTAATTCTGTGTATCAACATTTCATTCTTTTTTATTGCTGAGTAGCTGTATGGCTTTGTTGGTTTATCCATTCGTCCATTGAAGGACTTCTGAGTTGTGTTCATTTTTAGTTATTTCCAGTATAGCTGCTGTGAACATTGGTTTACAGGTTTTTATGTGAACTTAAATTTTCATTTCTTTGGGTATCCAGCAGTATGATTGCCTGTTAAGTGTATGTTTAACTTTTAAAAAATTGTCAAACTTTTCCCAGAGTGGCTGTACCATTTTAGGTTTCCTCCAGCAATGTATGAGAAATACAGTTGCTCTGGGATCCTTCCCAGCACCTGATATTACTAATAATTTTTATTTAGGCATTCTAATCAATGTGTAATGGTGGCCCTTGTGATTTTAATTTGCATTTCCCTAGTATTTAATGATACTGAACACCTTTTAAAATCCAGCATCTCACACAATATATCCTGCATATAAATTAAATAAGCAGGGTGACAATGTACAGCCTTGACGTACTCCTTTCCTAATTTTGAACCTTTCCATTGTTCCATGTTCGGTTCAAACTGTTGCTTCTTGACCCACATACAAGTTTCTCAAGAGGCAGGAAAGGTGGTCTGGTACTCATATCTCTAAGAATTTTTCAGTTTGTTGTGATCCCCACAGTCAAAGACTTTAGTCAGTGAAGCAGAAGTAGATGTTTTTTTTGAACTCCCTTGCCTTTTCCATGATCCAGTGAATGTTGGCAATTTGATCTCTGTTTCCTTTGCCTCTTCAAAACCCAGCTTGTACATCTGGAAGTTCTTCGTTGATGTTCTACTGAAGCCTAGCTTGGAGGATTTTGAGTATTACCTTCCTACCATGTGAAATGAGTGCAGTTGTGCACTAGTTTGAACATTTTTTGGCATTGTTTTTATTTGGGATTGGAATGAAAACTGACCTTTTCTGGTCCTGGGGTCACTGATAAGTTTTCCAAATTTGCTGACATATTGAGGGCAGCACTTTAACTGCATCATCTTTTAGGATTTTAAATAGCTCAGTTGGAATTCCATCATCTCCACTAGCTTTGTTCATGCTTCCTAAGGTCCACTTGACTTCACATTCCAGGATGTCTGGGTCTAGGTGAGTGACAACATCATCGTGGTTCAGTCAGTTCAGTTCAGTTCAGTCGCTTAGTCATGTCTGACTCTTTGCGACCCCTTGGACTGCAGCACTCCAGGCTTCCCTGTCCATCACCAACTCCCGGAGCTTACTCAAACTCATGTCCATTGAGTCGGTGATGCCATCCAGCCATCTCGTCCTCTGTCATCCCCTTCTCCTCCTGTCTTCAATTTTTCCCAGTATCAGGGTCTTTTCTGGTGAGTCAGTTCTTCGCATCAGGTGGCCAGAGTATTGGAGTTTCAGCATCAGTCCTTCCAATGAATATTCAGGACTGATTTCCTTTAGGATAGACTGGTTGGATCTCCTTGCAGTCCAAGGGACTCTCAAAAGTTTTCTTCAACACCACAGTTCAAAAGCATCAATTCTTTGGCCTTCAGCCTTCTTTATAGTCCAACTGTCACATCCATACATGACTACTGGAAAAACCACAGCTTTGACTAGACGGACCTTTGTTGGCAAAGTAATGTCTCTGCTTTTTAATATGCTGTCTAGGTTGGTCATAGCTTTTCTTCCAAGGAGCAAGCATCTTTTAATTTCATGGCTGCAGTTACCGTCTGCAGTGATTTTGGAGCCCAGAAAAATAGTCTCACTGTTTCCATTGTTTCCCCATGTTGGTTATCTAGGTCATTAAGACTTTTTTGTATAGTTCTTCTGTGTATTCTTGCCACCTCTTCTTAATCTCTTTTTCTGCTTCTGTTAGATCCTTACTATTTTTGTCCTTTACCTTACACATCCTTTCATGGAATGTTCCCTTGATATCTCCAATTTTCTTGAAGAGATATCTATCTAGTCTTACCCATTCTGTTGTCTTCTTGTAATTCTTTGCATTGTTCACTTAAGAAGGCTTTCTTATCTCTTCTTGCTAATCTCTGGAACTCTGCATTCAGTTGGATATATTTTTACCTTTCTCCCTTGCCTTTTGTTTCTCTTCTTTCTTCAGCTATTTGTAAAGTCCCTTCAGACAATCACTTTGTTTTCTTGCATTTCTTTTTATTTGGGATGGTTTTGGCCACTGCCTCCGGTACAGTATTACAAACCTCTTTCCATGGTTCTTCAGGCACTCTGTCTACCATATCTAATCTCTTGAATCTGTCACCTCCCCACTATATAATGTTAAAGGATTAGATTTAGGTCATACCTGAATAGCCTAGTGGTTTTCTCTACTTTCTTCAATTTAAGCCTAAATTTTGCAATAAGGAACTCATGATCTGAGCTACAGTCAGCTCTAGGTCTTATTTTTACTGACCTTATAGAGCTTCTTCATCTTTGGCTGCAAAGAATATAATCAGTCTGATTTTAGTATTGACCATCTGGTGATGTCCATGTGTAGAGTCATCTCTTGTTTTGTTGGAAGAGGGTGTTTGCTATGACCAGTGTGTTCTCTTGACAAAACTCTCTGTTAGCCTTTGTCATGCTTCATTTTGTACTCCAAGGCCAAACTTGCCTGTTACTCTAGGTATCTCTTGACTTTTTACTTTGCATTCCAATCCCCTATAATGAAAAGGACATCTTTCTTTTGGTGTTAGTTCTAGAAGGCCTTATAGATCTTCACAGAACCATTTGACTTCAGCTTCTTTGGCATCAGTGTTTGGGGCATAGACTTTGTTTACTGTGACATTGAATGGTTTGCCTTGTAAATGAGCTGAGATCATTCTGTCATTTTTGAAATTGCACCCAAATACTGCCTTTCAGACTCTCTCGTTGACTGTGAGGGCTACTCCATTTCTTTAAGGGATTCTTGCCCACAGTAGTAGATATAATGGTCATCTGAATTAAATTTAAACATTCTTGTCCATATTAGTTCACTGATTTCTAAGATGTCACTGTTCACTCTTGCCATCTCCTGTTTGACCACATCCACTTTACCTTGATTCATGGACCTAACATTGCAGGTTCCTATGCAATATTGTTCTTTACAGCATCAGATTTTACTTTCACCACCAGAAAGTAGAAGTGTTAGTCGTTTAGTCGTGTCCTTCTCTTTGTGATCCTATGGACTGTAGCCTGCCAGACTCCTCTGTCTATGGTATTCTCCCGGCAAGAATACTGGAGTGGATTGCCTTCTCAGTGGCTCTTCCTGACCCAGGGATTGAACCTGGGTCTCCTGCATTGCAGGCAGATTCTTCACTGTCTTAGCCACCAGGAAAGCCAGACACATCGACAATTGAGCATCATTTCCACTTTGGCCGAGCCATTGTATTCTTTCTAGAGCTACTAATATTTGCCTCTGCTCTTCCCCAATAGCATATTGAACACCTTCCGATCTGGGAGGGCTCATCTTCCAATGTCATATCTTTTCCCTTTCATGGGTCACAGCCTTGTCGTAGTGAAGGGGACTGTGCAACTCAGTGAAGCTGTGAGTTATGCCGTGCAGGGCCACCTAAGATGGACGGGGCATAGTGAAAAGTTGAGAAAAGGTGCTCCACTGGAGGAGGAAACGGCAACCCACTCAAGTATTCCTGCCTAGAGAACCCCATGGGCAATATGAAAAGAAATTACAACCAACTAACAATAACTGCATGCGTGTGCAGCTGGGGCAAAACATGAACAGTAAGATACAAAAAGACCAAAACAGAACCCGTTTCTTTATTCTTAACTGGAAAATCCCATGGCCAGAGGAGCCTGGCGGGCTATTGTGCATGGGGTTGCTAAGAGTCAGATACAACTTGGCAGCTAAAGACAACTGCCACTTCTGTGGTGTGGGGAATGAAAGCAGGGTACCATGCGTGATCCCTGCACACAGTACCTCCAAGGGTGTGGGCAGAATCCCTTAACCACCCCCCTCTATCTTTGCGCCATTTAAGGAGCCACCTCACAATTCTCCCTTGGGGAGGGGGGACGAGCAAGAGCATCAGTCACTTGTCAGTCCCTTGTGCTGTGGCCCGAGTCCCCATAAAGCTTTACCCAAAATTCCTTGTCTGGCTTCTTACCTATTTCTGTTGATTAAAGAGTCCAAGGACGCTGACTGGCAACAGTAGGACCTCTGACATAATGCTCTGTTGATTGAATCTGCAGGTGTGGAATCTGGATACTGAAGGCTGACAGTATATTCTCCTAGTCTGTGAGATATCTCATCATTTTTCAACAGTCTTTCAGAAAAAAAGGGTTTACATTTTGATGAAATTCGGTTTACCGGAGTTTTCTCGTATGGATCATGTTTTGATGTCATCTCTAAGAACTTTGCCCAACACCAGGTTGCAAAACTTCTTTGATGCTTTCTTGTAAAGTTTTACAGTTTTCCATTTAGATCTGTGGTTCATTTTGAGGTAATTTTTGACGATGAAGGACAGGGAAGCCTGGTGTGCTGCAGTCCATGGGGTCACAAAGAGTTGGCCACAACTGAGAGGCTGAACAAGAACAACAGTAAAGTTTAGGTCCAGAGTTTAAAAAATTTTTTTAATTATTTATTTAATATTTGATTGCACTGGGTCTTCATTGCTGTGTGCGGGCTTTTTCCAGTTGTGAAGAGTGGGGACTGCTCTCTAGTTGCAGTGCGTGGGCTTCTCTTTGCAGTAAAGTTTTCTTGTTGATGAGCGCAGGCTCTTGGCACACAGGCTTCAGTAGCTGTGGCCCTCGGGCTTAGTGGCTACATGGCATGTGGAATCTTCTTAGACCAGGGATTGAACCTGTGTGCCCCTCACTGGCAGACAGAGTCTTATCCACGGTTCCACCAGGAAAGTCACGAGAGTTTCTTACGTATGCATATCCACTTGTTTAACGTTATTTGCTAGGAAGACCATCTTTTCTCCACTGAATTGCTTTTGCACCTTTGTGCAGAAATCAGTTCGTTGTTTTGAGTGCTGAAGTGGGACTCTTCTGTCCCATTGGTCTCTGTGTTTATCCCTTTTTCAGTCTTACACTGTCTTAGTTACTCCTGCTGTGAGGTAGTTTTTAAAATCAAGTAATGTGAGTGTTCCAACATTTCTTTTTCAAAGTTGTTTTTTTAACAATCAGCTTATCTGAAGCTACCCAAAAAAGTGTTGATAGAATTTTTATTGGAATAGTGTTGAATCTGTAGAACATTTTAAAAAGAGCTAGTATCCTATTTATTTCAGTCTTTGATTTTTTTATCAGCCTTTTGTAGTTTTCAGCATGCACATCTTACACATATTTTATTTCTGTCCTTTTTAGGCTATTGTAAATGTTATTTTTAATAATTTTGGTTCCTAGGGACTTTGCTGGTGGCTCAGTGGTTGAGAATCTGCCTGCCAATGCAGGGGATGCGGTTTCAGTCCCCTATCTGGAAAAATGCCGCGTGCTTCTGGGTAACTGAGCCCGAGCGCCACAGCTGTGAGCCCAGGCACTGCAACTTCTGAAGGCTGTGCGCCCTGGAGCCCATGCTCTGCACAAGAGAAGCCGGCACTCTGCAGTTTGAGAGTAGAGTAGCCCCTGCTTGCCACAGCTAGAGGAATCCTGCACGCAGCAATCAAGGCCGAGCGCAGCTAAAAACGAACAAATTTTAAAAACTTTATATTTTTAGGTTTCTGATAGTTTACTCCTAGTATGTAGAAATGCGGTTGATTTTCAGGTGTGGACGTGATGTTCTGCCACTTTGCTAAACTCATTTGTTGTTTCCAGAAGAAGCTGGTTTTGTATGTTCTATGGGATTGTCTGCTTAGACAATTATGTTTGTGAAAGATAATTTTTTTCTCTCTTTCTAATATTTTGCCTTTTGTTTCTTTTTCTTCCCTTTTTTGCTGCCATTCTAGTTCCTATGTTGAGTAGAAGTGGTGAGAATGGACATCTTCACCTTGTTCCCCACATTAGAGGAAAGGCATTCACTCTTTGACCAGTAAGTGTGATGTTTGTTTAACGTTTTTGTATGGATGCTTATTCAGGCCAAGGAAGTTCCCTCTGTTTCTCAGTTGCTGAGTCCTTTAATCATGAATGGCCATTGCATGTTTGTCAAATACTTTCTCTGCATCAATTTATTAATATATAATCATTTGATTTTTCTTCCTTGGTTTGTTAACATTGTGGATTATGTTGATTGCAGCAGTGTTGCATTACTGGTATACACCGTCCTGGGTCATGGTGAGATACATGTAAAGATACACGTGTGCATGCATATATATTGCTGGCTTTTGATTTGCTAGTCTGTTGTGGAATTTTATGTGTATGTTTATGGAAGATTTCTTGTGTTGTCTGATTTTGGTATCAGTGTCATGGTGGCCTGCCTCAAATGGAGTTGGGAAGTGTTCCCTCCTCTTCTGCTTTGTGAAGGAGGTTGTATAGAATTGGTTTTATTTCTTCCTTAAATGTTTGGTAGAATTTATATTTGAAACCGTCCAGAGATTTCTTTCTCATGGAGCTTTTGACTACAAAATCTGTTTCTCTAATGATATAGAGTTATTCAGGCTATCTATTTATTCTTGGGTAAATGTCAGATGCTGTTATTTTTCAAGGACTAAGTCCAGTTCATGAAGGTTGCCAAATTTATATATGTTGATTTGTTCACAAAATTCACTTTTATGTTCTGTAGGGTTTGTAGTGATATCCCCCTTTTCATTCCTGAAATTGGTAACCTCTGTCTTTCTTCCTTATTTTTTTGTCAGTCTGGCTAGAGAATATTCATATTTTACATTTTTGCAGGTAATCAGATGATTTGGATTTCCACCTGCCTGCTGTGGGCTGTGGTTCCAAAGTCAGCTCAGTTTTTAAAGTTCCAAATTTTTAAAAACATTTTTATTATTTCCTTCTTTTTGGCTGCACTGGGTCTTTGTTGCTACAGGCAGGCTTCTCGTCGCATTGGCTTGTCTTGCTGCAGAGCATGAGTGCAGGCTCAGTGGTTGTGGCTCAAGGGCTTAGTTCAGTTCAGTTCAGTTCAGTTGCTCAGTCGTGTCTGACTCTTTGTGACCCCATGAATCGCAGCACACCAGGCCTCCCTGTCCATCACAAACTCCCGGAGTTCACTCAAACTCATGTGTATCGAGTCAGTGATGCCATCCAGCCATCTCATCCTCTGTCGTCCCCTTCTCCTCCTGCCCCCAATCCCTCCCAGCATCAGAGTCTTTGCCAATCAGTCAACTCTTCGCATGAGGTGGCCAAAGTACTGGAGTTTCAGCTTTAGCATCATTCCTTCCAAAGAAATCCCAGGGCTGATCTCCTTCAGACTGGACTGGTTGGATCTCCTTGCAGTCCAAGGGACTCTCAAGAGTCTTTTCCAACACCACAGATCAAAAGCATCAATTCTTCGGCGCTCAGCTTTCTTCACAGTCCAACTCTCACATCCATACATGACCACTGGAAAAACCATAGCCTTGACTAGACGAAGCTTTGTTGGCAAAGTAATGTCTCTGCTTTGCAATATGCTATCTGGGTTGGTCATAACTTTCCTTCCAAGGAGTAAGCGTCTTTTAATTTCATGGCTGCAGTCACCATCTGCAGTGATTTTGGAGCCCCAAAAATAAAGTCTGACACTGTTTCCACTGTTTGCCCATCTATTTGCCATGAAGTGATAGGACCGGATGCCATGATCTTCGTTTTCTGAATGTTGAGCTTTAAGCCAACTTTTTCACTCTCCACTTTCACTTTCATCAAGAGGCTTTTAAGTTCCTCTTCACTTTCTGCCATAAGGGTGGTGTCATCTGCATATCTGAGGTTACTGATATTTCTCCCGGCCATCTTGATTCCAGCTTGTGCTTCTTCCAGCCCAGCGTTTCTCATGATGTACTCTGCATAGAAATTAAATAAGCAGGGTGACAATATACAGCCTTGACATACTCCTTTTCCTATTTGGAACCAGTCTGTTGTTCCATGTCCAGTTCTACCTGTTGCTTCCTGACCTGCATACAGGTTTCTCAAGAGGCAGGTCAGGTGGTCTGGTATTCCCATGTCTTTCAAAATTTTCCACAGTTTATTGTGATCCACACAGTCAAAGGCTTTGGCATAGTCAATAAAGCAGAAATAGATGTTTTTCTGGAACTCTCTTGCTTTTTTGATGATCCAGTGGATGTTGGCAATTTGATCTCTGGTACCTCTGCCTTTTCTAAAACCAGCTTGAATATCAGGAAGTTCACGGTTCACATATTGCTGAAGCCTGGCTTGGAGAATTTTGAGCATTACTTTGCTAGCATGTGAGATGAGTGCAATTGTGCGGTAGTTTGAGCATTCTTTGGCATTGCCTTTCTTTGGGATTGGAATGAAAACTGACCTTTTCCAGTCCTGTGGCCACTGCTGAGTTTTCCAAATTTGCTGGCATATTGAGTGCAGCACTTTCACAGCATCATCTTTCAGGATTTGAAATAGCTCAACTGGAATTCCATCACCTC
The DNA here is from genome assembly GCF_003369695.1 of Bos indicus x Bos taurus. Classification (NCBI taxonomy): domain Eukaryota; kingdom Metazoa; phylum Chordata; class Mammalia; order Artiodactyla; family Bovidae; genus Bos; species Bos indicus x Bos taurus. Next base: position 17,894,402 of record NC_040097.1, read on the forward strand.
CACTAGCTTTGTTCAAAGTGATGCTTCCTAAGGCCCACTTGACTTCCCATTCCAGGATGTCTGGCTCTAGGTCAGTGATCACACCATCGTGATTATCTGGGTCCTGAAGATCTTTTTTGTACAGTTCTTCTGTGTATTCTTGCCATCTCTTCTTAATATCTCCTGCTTCTGTTAGGTCCATACCATTTCTGTCCTTTATCAAGCCCATCTTTGCATGAAATGTTCCCTTGGTATCTCTAATTTTCTTGAAGAGATCCCTAGTCTTTCCCATTCTGTTGTTTTCCTCTATTTCTTTGCATTGATCGCTGAAGAAGGCTTTCTTATCTCTCCTTGCTATTCTTTGGAACTCTGCATTCAGATGCTTATATCTTTCTTTTTCTCCTTTGCTTTTCGCTTCTTTTCACAGCTATTTGTAAGGCCTCCCTAGGCAGCCATTTTGCTTTTTTGCATTTCTTTTCCATGGGGATGGTCTTGATCCCTGTCTCCTGTACAATGTCACGAACCTCTGTCCATAGTTCATGTTGGATTAGGCCATGAACCATGTTGGATTAGGCCCTCCCCTAATGACTTCATTGTACCTTCATTACCAACTGCTGTGACATTCTGTGATACTGAGGGTTATGACTTCAGTATAGGAATTTGATGGGGATACAAGTCCGCCAGTAACAGTGTGGCTTTAGTTCGTCTGCTCTGTTGTTCACTGCTTACTGCTGTTTCTGCATCTGGACCAAGGAGGACAGGAGAGAAACAGCAATGGTATTCTCTCCCTGCTCTTGGAATCCCAGCTCCTCTGCTTAGAGACAGAATCCCCGCCCCCCGCCCCTCCCACCTTAGAGTGTTAAGCCAGAGAAGGCAATGGCACCCCACTCCAGTACTTTTGCTTAGAAAATCCCATGGACGGAGGAGCCCGGTGGGCTGCAGTCCATGGGGTCGCTAGAGTCGGAGGCGACTGAGCGATTTCACTTTACTTTTCACTTTCATGCATTGGAGAAGGAAATGGCAACCCACTCCAGTGTTCTTGCCTGGAGAATCCCAGGGACGGGAAGCCTGGTGGGCTGCCGTTATGGGGTCGCACAGAGTCGGACACGACTAAAGTGACGCAGCAGCAGCAGAGTGTTAAGCATCTGACCACCCACTGCTGCCGCCAGCACTAAGGTATTGCATGCAGGCTAGGGCAGGAAACAGAGAAAAGAAAACCAAGATTGAAATGGAATATTCTCCCGAAGCCCCCACCCGCCAGATCAGAAAGAGAGGGCTTCTCTTGGAACTCTTTCTGTCTGCACTCGATGAAAACTTCTGAGTTTTAAGCAGGTGCCTTTGAATTTAGGCCAGGCAGTGCTGAAGGGAGAAAACCGAACTCCCCACCAGTTTTATGGACTTTTGAATTCTGGTCTTTTTTCTGATTCTCCTGATACCATTTGCTTTCCACCATCCTTGGGTCATTGCTGTCTATGTTGAAAGGGTCTGTAGTTGCAGTTAGTATGATAGCTAGGGCAGCGTGTGCTTGTCTTTCCTTGAATCCTCACCATGTACTTTGGCATATGTATTAACTTTTCTTTAAAAAAAAAATATATATATATATATATTTATTTATTTATTTATTTATTTTATTTACTTACTTGGCTGCACCAGATCTTAGTTGCGGCACATGGGATCCAGTTCCCTGATCAGGAGTTGAACCCAGGCTCCCTGCATTGTGAGCAAGGAGCCTTAGCTACTGGAACTGTGCATTGTAAATTGTGTTCAGTATTGTTTTGTTGATTTCCAGATGTAAATTCCAATAAAGAGTATCTGAAAGTGGCTTTTCCCCTACAGCTTTGCTGATACTCGTAAGTACACATTTCTACATTGACATCGGTATTAAAGGTCCACAGGCAGGAGAAGGCATCCCAGCGCTGCCACTCACCTTGAGCTCATTGCTTATGGCATCTGTACATCATCTCTCATCTGTCAAATGAGTGTCTTGAGTCTACTTGGGCCACTGTAGCAAAATATGGTAGACATGGTAACTTAGAAAACAGCAGAAACTTTTTTTCAAATTTCTGAAGACTGGCAAGTCCTAGATCAGGGTGTCAGCAGATGTGGTGTCTGGTGAGAGCCTGCGTCCGGGTTCATAGCTGTCCATTTTATCAGTGTCTTCGATAGCAGAAGGCATGAGGCAGCTCTCCAGGGTCTTCTTTTTTTTAAAATAAGGGCACTGATCCCATTTATGAGGGCTTTGCTCTGGGACCTAATCACCTCCCAAAGCTTTCATCTCTGTCACATTGGGGATTAGATTTCAATGTATATATTTTGTTGGGGGGGTGCAATACGTTCAGTTTATTGCAGTGGAGATAGTAGTGCGTACCGTTTAAGACTGAGGGGCAGGCGAGTTCCCCAGTTCTCTCTCTACAAGGACTGGAGGAAATCTCTGGGTTCGTGGGCAGCTGGCAGGCCCACGAATATCTGTAGGCCTGAGACCTCAGAGAGATATTGGTCATGTCCAGCAGAGCAAGTGGTGACTCAGCTGGTTTATCTACGGCTTGTTTCCCCACTAGGGTGGGAAAAGGGTTAGTCTGACCAAATATAGTTCAGTATGTGGTAAAAACCCACGTAGTCAGAGATGCTCAGTAGGTCTATAAATTGATCAATCGGTATATAATGTAAATAAAGGAACATAATGTGTCATATATTGCATTTAAGTGTGTAGAGAAAAAGAAAGGCCTAGCTAGCATTGAATCTCTACTTCATTTTTACCACATACTGAATTGTATTTTCCCTGGAGAATTTTATGCATGGAGGAGGCTGGCGGGTTACAGTTCATGGGGTCGTAAAGAGTCAGACACAACTGAGTGACTTTCATTTATATATATATATTATCTGATAACATGTATATTATTTATACATGTTAATATATATTAATATATGTATATTGTATATATGCATATTATGAATTACATGTTATTTGACATATTTAGAAATCTAGATTGGAGAAGGCGATGGCACCCCACTCCAATACTCTTGCCTGGAGAATCCCATGGGCGGAGGAGCCTGGTAGGCTGCAGTCCATGGGGTCGCTAAGAGTCGGACACGACTGAGCGACTTCACTTTCACTTTTCTCTTTCATGCATTGGAGAAGGAAATGGCAACCCACTCCAGTGTTCTTGCCTGGAGAATCCCAGGAACGGGGGAGCCTAGTGGGCTGCCGTCTATGGGGTCGTACAGACTGAAGTGACTTAGCAGCAGCAGCAGCAGAAATCTAGATAGCGTGTTTGTTTTTTTTACTACATACTGAGTTGTATTTTATATTTATTGTACTTTTTTTGAGATCAGAAAACAGTGAAAACTCATTACAAGATGGTCTGTGGGAAGAGGTGAATATCTGTAGTCATGGAGGGATTTTCCCAGAGCAGCCCAGAAGGGTCTAGTGTCATGGCCACCCCCTGCCTCCTCCCTGCTCTGCGGCCTGCCTCTAACAGGGTGGTCTGTAGGCTTTGTCACTTTCCTACGACTAAAGTGACCCTTCTGCTCTGGACCTGCCAGGAGCCTTTCAGGAGCTGAGAGTTTGGAAAAGTGGGGAAAAGGCTACATTGGGAAAAGGCCCAGATGCCAGGCCCTGCTGGGGGCCCTTGATGCCTGGACAGGTTGGAGTCACTGAGCTTTTTAGAGCCCTGTTGTCTGCTCCATAACAGCCGTTTCCTGTCTGTGCTGCTCGCCTTGGGCTAAGCAAAGGCAATGAGTTGACTATGGAATCTAAGAGTAACAGAAGGGAAATATAAGAATGATTATGCTGTTGCTGCTGTTTACTCGCTAAGTCGTGTCTGACTCTTTGCAACCCCATGAACAGTAGCCTGCCAGGCTCCTCTGTCCATGGGATTTCCCAGGCGAAAATACTGGAGTGGGTTGCCATTCCCTTCTCCAGGGGATCTTCCTGATGCAGGGATTGAGCTCGCATCTCCTGCTTGGCAGGCAGAGTCTTCACCACTGAGCAACCAGGGAAGCCCAAGAATGACTGTAGGTAGCATTTATTTATCGAGCGGGTGCTCTGTGCTTGGCACTATGGCAGGTATTTATATACTGTATATCTTTTTTTTTTGTGTGTGTGTGTATATCTTATTTAATGTAGTGTTCCCTCACAACTTCTCTCAGAGGTGGTTGTTATTACTAATATATTTATTTCTATCGATGATATACTCTATACAGAATTCAAAGGGCATAAAGATTTTTGCTGTGATTCTCTAATTGAATAATTCTGGTAAATTAATAGTAGAGATAAAACAAATATGGTAAATGGTAACAGTTGTAGAATCTAAGTGGTCAGGATGGTCGTTATACTATTATACTATTCTTTCAACTTTTCTGTATGTTTGAAACTTTTTCATCCCAAATTTGGGGATAGAGAAAGTGAATTTCCCCCCATCCCCATCTCTCTTATGACATTTACCTTGCAGGAGACAAGCATTGCTACTAATTTCCTGCTTCTCCTTGGAGAGATAATGCGAATTTTATGAGTGTGTTCACACACACTTAGATTATGTCTGGTATTGCGTTGATAGACATTAGGTTTTGGAAGCTTATAAGGGTGCTGCCTAGAAAAGGCCATGCAGGTGAATTCCCACAGACCCTTTCCCGGGGGTTGGAGACCGTTTTGTTCCCCAGTTTCACCTGTAGAGGGCACTCTCTCATCTTGACTGGCAGCAGCAAGCTGCAGCAGGTTCAGAAAGGACCTTCTCAGGGGTGCTGCCACGTGTCTCACGAAGAAGGGGTCCTCTAAAAGTATAAATACTTGTGTTCTCTGGCCTTAGCCACATTTGTTGTGGGAAGCAAAGCTCAGACTCTGAGCGCACATTTTGGTTTTGCAGCAGCAAAGGGAAAGGTTGCTCAGAAAGCCTCACCCACGTGCTTGCTGTACCACGAACTTTCACAGGATGGATAAAACTCTCCATTTCCAGGCCCGAGAAGCACTTCATAGCATCCTGGACATTTTGATGTAGATTACTTGACTAGAGTTAAAAAATTCTTTTTTGACCAAAGGAAAGCCATTGTGTTTAATATGTTGAAGTGAAGTGAAAGTCACTCAGTCGTGTCCCACTCTTTGTGACCACATGGACTATACAGTCCATGGAATTCTCCAGGCCAGAACACTGGGGTGGGTAGCCTTTCCCTTCTCCAGGGGACCTTCGTTAGACCTCCTTTATGAAACCCTGGGGTTGGAAGGTGTCTGTGAATTAATAATACTAGCCTTATTCTATGTCTGGTTGTTATGCAACTTAGGGAGACAAGATTGCATCACATTATCTCCGAATCTGTATAAAAATGAAGAGTAGTATAATAGTGAGTACATAACTTAAAGTTTTTATTTATTTATAAAAATGTTCGTGTATTTGGCTGTGCTGGGTCTCGTTGTGGCGTGTGGGAACTTTTTACCTGTGGCATGTGGGATTGAGCTCCCTCACCGGGGACCGAACCTGGGCCCCTGCACTAGGAGTGCAGAGTCTCGCCTCTGGACCACCAGGGCAGTCCCAAGAGCTTTGTCAGTTTGAGAATGTTACATAAGTGGAATCATGCAGCATGAAATTTTGTTTTTTTCCCACTTAGCATAAAGCCCTTGAAATCCATCCAAGTTATTGCCTGTATCACTAGCTTGTTCATTTTTATTGTTGAATATAGTTCCATGGTCAGGATGTACCACATGTGGTTTGTTTAATCATTCACCTATTGTAGGACATTTTTTGGTTGTTTCCAGTTTGGGACTATTGCAGAGCAAGCGACTCTGAACAATCCTGCACAGGTTTTTGTGTGAACATAAGTTTTCATTTCGTTGGGATAGATGCCCAGGATTGCAATCGCTGGGTTGTAGGATAAGTGTATGCCTAGCTTTTTAGAAGCTGCCAAATATTTTCCAGAGTGCTGTACCATTTCACATTCCCATCCACAGTTTTCTTTTCATACAAATGCTATTGACTAGTGTTAGCACAACGGCACGAGGCCAAAGCCACGTGAGACTCTGAGATATTTTTAATTTCTAGAGAAAATTAATATACATTAGATGGAGAAGAAAAGAGAGCTCAGGACTAATCTCTTTGTTAGTCCACAAGGCCTCATGTTTATTATCCTGGGTTTTCAGAATGATTCTTCCCTCACCATCAAGCTAACCTTTGTTGGAAAGCCGCAGCACATTGCACAGGCCACTGGGGTGTGCCCCTGACCTCTGACCCCTGCTTGTATTCTGTCCCAAGGCTCCCTAGGAAGCTTGGTCTCATTGTGGAATCTTCTACCTCCGAGAATAGTCATTCAGACACCTTTCATTTCAGGAGTCATTTCAGAACCACCTCCTCCCAGGGGCTTCTGTACTTAACCTGCTCACCAGGTCCCCAGCACTAAACAGCATGAATGTGTCTGTCCACCCTGACCCCTATCCTCCAAGCTTTAGTTAGGGTCCAGATGTCAGGTCACGCCCTTCCTCGTGTCAAGAATGCAGGCTCCAGGTCATGCTGCCCTTCCTGATGTCCTTGGACAAGTAGTAACAGCTGAACCTGAATTTGCTCCCCTGTACAGTTGAGATGATAGATTATAACAATACCTACTAGCAGGGCCATTTGGTTGTCCTGAAGGTAGTAACAGGGCATCTACCATGGGCTGGCTGAGGACACAGTGGTGAACAAAGATGGGCCTTGTCCTCAGGGAGCAGAACTAAAAGAGAACAAAACTACAGTGTTCAGCCCAGCCTTTGACATGTAGTTGACAAACGTTAGTTGTTTGATTATTGTAGTTAAACTCAATACTTGTATATGGATCTGAATGGAATATGAACCCAGTATTATACATCAGGTCTAGTATAGACTCGTTCATTGTAGTCAGCCATTAATTACTATTAATTGTTAGGAGGTATGCTGGTTAATTGCTGACCAAGGTCACTCCATTTTGAGCTTAACACTTAGAATTATTCTGAATTTAATATCTTATGTCAAGTTCAGTAAAAGTCTCTCACTGTAAACATATAGCTTAGAAAAAAGTGTTGTTATTCACACTTGCAAAAAAGTCCCTAACAGTGTGTTCAAAGGTTCATATATTATCAAAAGCCTCCCATAACAGTAAAGAACAATTTTATTGTTCATAAAAAGTCACACATTCATAAATAATTAATCAGAATACAAAATTTAGCAGGGGGAAAAAACCCTTAGAGGAAATTAATTTTTTAAATTTGTAAAGATGTCCAAAAGTTGGCAAGAAAAAAAAAAAAGAAGCAGCAGCAGATGACAGCTGAATGAATACTGATAGAGTATTTGACTTGGAGGCAAACTGTTCATTATGCACTTGGTTACTGAGCAAGCTGGTCACTAGGACATGGAGCTCTGGCCAGAGTACTCTGTTCGTAGGCCGGAACCAACATGATGGCCGTGGGCGGGTTGGCTGCTGTTGGTAGGGCTGGATGGAAGTGTCCTCTTGGATGAGTCTTAAGCTACACCTCTGCTTCCAGGAAGTGGGGAGAGGGATAGGGGGCCTCTCTGACTTCCACATGGTAAACTGGGGCCTTGTTCCCGTCACAACCACAGATCAGATCAGATCAGTCGCTCAGTTGTGTCCGACTCTTTGCGACCCCATGAATCGCAGCACACCAGGCCTCCCTGTCCATCACAAACTCCCGGAGTTCACTCAGACTCACGTCCATCGAGTCAGTGATGCCATCCAGCCATCTCATCCTCTAGCGTCCCCTTCTCCTCCTGCCTCCAATCCCTCCCAGCATCAGGGTCTTTTCCAATGAATCAACTCTTGACATGAGGTGGCCAAAGTACTGGAGTTTCAGCTTTAGCATCATTCCTTCCAAAGAAATCCCAGGGCTGATCTCCTTCAGACTGGACTGGTTGGATCTCCTTGCAGTCGAAGGGACTCTCAAGAGTCTTCTCCAACACCACAGATCAAAAGCATCAATTCTTCGGCGCTCAGCTTTCTTCACAGTCCAACTCTCATATCCATACATGACTATTGGAAAAACCATAGTCTTGACTAGACAAACCTTTGTTGGCAAAGTAATGTCTCTGCTTTTGAATATGCTATCTAGGTTGGTCATAACTTTCCTTCCAAGGAGTAAGCGTCTTTTAATTTCATGGCTGCAGTCACCATCTGTAGTGATTTTGGAGCCCAGAAAAATAAAGTCTGACACTGTTTCCACTGTTTCCCCATCTATTTCCCACGAAGTGGTGGGACCGGATGCAGTGATCTTCGTTTTCTGAATGTTGAGCTTTAAGCCAACTTTTTCACTCTTCACTTTCACTTTCATCAAGAGGCTTTTGAGTTCCTCTTCACTTTCTGCCATAAGGGTGGTGTCATCTGCATATCTGAGGTTATTGATATTTCTCCCGGCAATCTTGATTCCAGCTTGTGTTTCTTCCAGTCCAGCGTTTCTCATGATGTACTCTGCATATAAGTTAAATAAACAGGGTGACAATATACAGCCTTGACATACTCCTTTTCCTATTTGGAACCAGTCTGTTGTTCCATGTCCAGTTCTACCTGTTGCTTCCTGACCTGCATACAGGTTTCTCAAGAGGCAGGTCAGGTGGTCTGGTATTCCCATCTCTTTCAAAATTTTCCACAGTTTATTGTGATCCACACAGTCAAAGGGTTTGGCATAGTCAATAAAGCAGAAATAGATGTTTTTCTGGAACTCTCTTGCTTTTTCGTGATCCAGCGGATGTTGGCAATTTGATCTCTGGTTCCTCTGCCTTTTCTAAAACCAGCTTGAACATCAGGAATTTCATGGTTCACATATTGCTGAAGCCTGGCTTGGAGAATTTTGAGCATTACTTTGCTAGCGTGTGAGATGAGTGCAATTGTGTGGTAGTTTGAGCATTCTTTGGCATTGCCTTTCTTTGGGATTGGAATGAAAACTGACCTTTTCCAGTCCTGTGGCCACTGCTGAGTTTTCCAAATTTGCTGGCATATTGAGTGCAGCACTTTCACAGCATCATCTTTCAGGATTTGAAATAGCTCAACTGGAATTCCATCACCTCCACTAGCTTTGTTCGTAGTGATGCTTTCTAAGGCCCACTTGACTTCCCATTCCAGGATGTCTGGCTCTAGGTCAGTGATCACACCATCGTGATTATCTGGGTCGTGAAGATCTTTTTTGTACAGTTCTTCTGTGTATTCTTGCCATCTCTTCTTAATATCTTCTGCTTCTGTTAGGTCCATACCATTTCTGTCCTTTATCGAGCTCATCTTTGCATGAAATGTTCCTTTGGTATCTCTGATTTTCTTGAAGAGATCCCTAGTCTTTCCCATTCTGTTGTTTTCCTCTATTTCTTTGCATTGATCGCTGAAGAAGGCTTTCTTCTCTCTTCTTGCTATTCTTTGGAACTCTGCATTCAGATGCTTATATCTTTCCTTTTCTCCTTTGCTTTTCACTTCTCTTCTTTTCACAGCTATTTGTAAGGCCTCCCCAGACAGCCATTTTGCTTTTTTGCATTTCTTTTCTATGGGAATGGTCTTGATCCCTGTCTCCTGTACGGTGTCACGAACCTCATTCCATAGCTCATCAGGCACTCTATTTCTCACTTCCACTGTATAATCACAGAGGCCCCCAAATAGTAACCAAAAGATGTTCATTATGGTAAATGAATAGACAGAGTAAGGTAACATTGACTCCAGTCACTGTTCCTCAGCCATCCAGCAATGTGACTTTGCAAAAGTACTCTAAGCTCTCCTCAGCCTGAATTTACTCATGCATAAAATGTCAGTGGACTTAGATTGTCGCTGCCATCCCTGTAAGCCCAAGATTTCCTGAGATTTCACTGCTGTCGGGACTCCTCCCATGCTCTGACCTTTCCAGAAGGCTGGAGGCTAGAATGGAGATAAGGAGTACCATTTTTTTTTTTTTTTGAGGCGTTTGAAGACAGGCATGACTTTGCTATAGCAAAGGTTAATGTTCCGTGTCTCTAAGATCCATTTCCCTAGGCTCTCAGAATGTAAATGTTAAAGCGATGAAAACAGCGAAATCTAGCTCTGGTTCATTTGAATCAGGGCTCCTCACCCCTCATGGTGCAGTCCTGGAACAGAAGGCCTCCTCTGTGGCCTGCAGCTTCATAAACTTGGGTTTAGGTTGTCAGCACTGATTTAAACAGATTTGGTAGTTCAGTTTGCTTCTGGGAAAGAACTGACATTCACAGTGGGGTTTGGGGGCTAACAGTGAAACCTGAGCTGGCTTCTTCCCTCCCTGGAGGGGCAGAGTGAGTCAGATGTTTGCACAGAAGGCTGTGGTGTCAAATCCTCAAATTCACAGGCCTTATGCTTTCTCCACTTCAAACCAGAAAGGTGTTGCAACACGGTTTTAATTGCTAAACCCTAGCTGCAAACCCAAATCTTGGGATTTATTAAGAGTTGGGTGTGAAAGGCAATGAATACTGGCTGTTTTCTGCCAGGTGTGTTTCTTTGTTCCTCCTTCACTCATTTGCTTCTGTGTTTGTGCCTAAAATCCCGGATCAAAGGGCTGCTGTCCTCCAGGCTCTAGGCCTATAGTGGTGGCTACTTTTTGCCTTCATTTCGCTTCCTTGCTGGAATCTGTAGACCTTGTATTCATTCACCTCAGTCTGTTGAGAATAAGCAACTCTTGAAATCTTCTTGCTGTAGCTGGTATGCATCTCAGCCCGCAACTCAGGTGGGCAAGAAATAAGGCTTGCTTTCCTAGAACTGCACTCTGAGTGCAGGTCTCTGTCCTGCTAAGCTGGTGTAAAGCCTCTAACAGCAGTCTGTCCTGGGCACATCCACCGTCTCCTCGGCAGTACATACATACTGAGTGTCTCTCGGTCCTGGGGTTTAACCAAGGGGGAGAGGGAGAACTCTGGCTCTGGGTCATTAGTCACATGGTTGTCATTCGTCACAGGACTTGTTGGCTTCGCCCATGTTGACTTAAAAATATGAGTAGTCACGATCTGAAAGTTGAGAGTTATGTTTTATTCAGTAGGAATTTTTAGGACTTCAAGCCTGGGAGACAGCATGTCAGATAACCCAGAGGGCACTGGCTGGGAAGGGTGGGGCTGTTGGATTATATGGAAATTTGCAACAAAGGGCAGGTAGTCTAAATATCAAAAATATTTTTGTGAATTAAAGAAAACCAGATATCTCAAATTAAGGAATTTAGTGCTTCTCTGTATGTGGGAAGATGCAAGTGTCTGGGCTCACTGAAATCATCCCTTTCAGCTGCACCTCAGCTATCTGGGGCCAATATCCTGTGGTTTTCCTCAGTGTTCACCACAGAGAGTGGCTGCTGGATTGCAGGTATCCTTCTCCTTCCTGGTTGCTCTTAGGGCTCAGAAATTCACAATTGGAGGGCCTAAATTGCAGATGACTGTGACATCCTTGTTTATGGATATGACAAGAAATACTCCATTTCTCACCTGTGTGGCCCCTTTGGCTCCAGGGTTCTCTGCTGCTTTCCTGACATTGTGGGGCCCCAGGAATATTTGAGGTTGTCCCTCAGGCTCTTTGCACCACCTTTCATAGGCTTGCAGACTCCAGGCAGCATTCCCAGAATCATTTCCCTTTTCAGGTAAGAGGAAGGGAGAAAGGAAAACACAGGAAGAACTGACGGTGTGGATTAACAGTCTTGGCATAATCAGGCTGGTAGTCAGTTCACCCTTTACTCCAGCTCTGTGTTTCTACATGGGAGATTATAGGCATCTACTTTTTAAAAAGGGATAATTAAATGTTAAAAAGTAGTCTCCTTTTAACATCCATTGAATACATTCTGAACCCTGGCATTATCCAATTTAATCAGCACACCTGCCTTTTGAACTAAGAACTATGGTTATATCCATTTTTTACAGATCTGCACACTGAGGTTCAGGAAGATAAGAAACTTGCCAAAGGTCACACAGTCAGTAGTGAGAGAGTTGGGATTTGAATTTCAGTCATCTGGACTCTAAAATCCAAATCCTTATTTGTAGGCAGTGCTCAGCTACATCCTAAATGCTCAGCAGTAATGCCAGACCTGTAAGCCTAGGATAGAGTTTAAAAACTTCTGTTTCTATGAAATTTGTAGTATAGTTTAGCCCTTCTCTCAATGGGCTGTAAAACAGCACCCAGCAGTTACTCCAGCAGCCAGGCCCATGTTATGAGCCCCATAAATGCTTGTTACCTGATTGATTATGCATCTCACAAGCAATTTTGCACTTGAAATACTTGTGACTGGTTCAGAAGTGGCCAAAAAATGAGAAGTTGCTGGCGGCATTGTGTTCCCTAAAAAAAGTAAGAAATACCCTTCTAGATCTGTTAATTTTTTTTTTTTTGCCTGTTGAGGTTCCTTTAATTCTTCTTTCATTTGGATTTCCTAGTCCCGCCAGACTCACTCAGAATGGGATGCCCTGCAGGGTTTTGGCAAGACAGTAAGAACTGGCCTTTATATCCTGGCTTGGACACTTGCTGTTTGTATGATCTGGGCTCATCATACACCTGTCTGAGTCTCCACAAAATTTCTATAAAACAGGGGCAATAATAATAACCTATGTCAAGGATATTATGAGTGTACATAATAGTTACTCGATTCCTAGTTCTTATCTTTATTAATTAAACCTGTCAATTTAGACATTAAGGTCCTTCTGAAAACTCTTTACAAATGCCATGCATGAGAAAAAAGAAGAAGAATGTCATGGATGGATAGATTAAGGAATTCACGTTAACCAATACAGCTTAAAGATGACATGCCAAAAGGATGTTTTCAGCTGCAAGGAAGAGAAAATGCCGACCCAGACTGGCATAAATAGTAAGAAAATATGTCATCCAAAGGTGTGGCTGTTGAATCAGTGGCTTACTGGTGTTGGTAAGGACCCAGGTTTCCCTGCTCTCTCTCATCCTTCTCTAGAGTAGGCTGTATCTACTGGTGGTCACAGGTTAACTGGAGCAGCAGGTAAAGGCATCCTACCTGGATACAGCAATATCCAGAGGTAGAGCAGGGGGCTTTTATTCCAGTTTCTTCTTCTTAGGAGGGCTTCCCTGGTAGCTCATTTGGTAAAGAATCTGCCTGCAATGCAGGAGACCCCAGTTGGATCCCTGGGTTGGGAAGATCTGCTGGAGAAGGGATAGGCTACCCACTCCAGTATTCTTGGGCTTCCCTTATGGCTCAGCTGGTAAAGAATCCGTCTGCAATGGGGGAGACCTGCGTTTGATCCCTGGGTTGGGAGGATACCCTGGAGAAGGGAAAGGCTCCCCACTCCCATATTCTGGCCTGGAGAATTCCATGGACTGTATGGTCCATGGGTTGCGAACAGTGGACATGACTTTCACTCACTCACTCACTTTTTGGAAACCAGGAAACCTTTCCCACAGTCATCCCATCAAATATACTTTACATTGCAGTTGGCAGAACTGAATTACATGCTAGAGTCTAATGAGACCCCTAAGGTGGAATTAAACCAGTTAGGATTTTAACTCTGAGCTGGGGATAAGTCATGTTAGGGAGGATGGCTCCTTGAATGAAACGCAGGTTCCATTAGCAAAGGAAAATGCGGGGGGGGGGGGATTGTTTTGATCACCTCCTCTTCTCCCCATTAGTGAGGAGGTATTCCTACCCTATGGTTGTGGGGATGGCCAGACACACGACCCTTGCGCTGGGCAGATGAGACTGACAGCAGTTGTTAGTCCCTGGTTGTCTCAGCCTTGGGAGGAGGACGCCACACACCCACGCAGGACCACATGAGAATACACTTGGGGACCAAGAATGCGTCGTCACAAGAGGCGAGGTGCCACTTAGCTGCTGCAGGAGGATCTGATTGGCTTTTTGGAATAATTCCATGGGCTGGCAGGAACTGAAGCCCACTTCTCAGGGTTAAGCAGGAACTGTGCCTGATGCCCTCAACAAGAAGGGTTATATGGCTAGGGGACCTTATGGGTGCAGAAAAATGGATAAGGAGACTTGTGGTTAGGCCATTTAAGGTCCTCCCAATTTTATCAGATGTCAAGGCAGCACATAATACAGAGCTTTAATTTTAGGACTTAACAACACAGGTATGGATGTGGAATATCTTACATGTGGCAGATGACCATCCATCTGAGCAGCCATCCTTTCCTGCCTTTGTCATCCATCCAGCTGTCCAGTATCCATCTGTCCATGCAGCCATCCTGCCGGCCTCTATATCTTCCACAATGGATTGACACTATGACTGCTTCTCTGGTTAGTTTCCATGGCGTCCAGTGCATAGTTGTTTGAGAGTAGTCAACATTTGGATCAGCCCTTCTAGTCCTGTTGCTAACTCTTCACCTTTCTCAACTCTGCATTTGCCAGTAGAATCAACTCTTTTGACCCTGGAATATGTTTGTTTTCTGCTCTACTTCTGCTTTTGCTATAACCATCCTCCTTTCTTTTAAACTATTGTCCAAATTTCCCCTCCCTTGAGCCAACCCCCTCATCACTCAAACACACTTTCTCTCCCTTCCCTGAATTCTGGTTCTTTCTCGTGTCAGCCCAGAACTGGCTGGGCAACTGCTTTGTCAGAATGCATAACCACACACTCCTGTTGTCACTGCATTTACCATCAGAATGAAAATGAAAGTGTTAGTCCCTCAGCCGTGTCCAGTTATTTGTGACCCCGTGGACTGTAGCCTCCCAGGCTCCTCTGTCCATGGAATTCTCCAGGCATGAATGCTGGAGTGGGTTGCCCATTCCCTTCTCCAGGGGATTTTCCAAACTCAGGAATCAAACCCACGTCTCCTGAATTGCAGACAGATTCTATACTGCCTGAGCCACCAGGAAAGCCCATTTACCATCAAAGTCCAGTAAAAAATATTTATGATGTAGATACAAAAGTGGTGTGACTAAAATCTCTAAGTGAGCATTTATCTAGCATCTGGCATGTAGAAGGCACTCAATAAAAAAGTGTAGAAATGGTCAATAAAACACCTGAATAGCCCTAAAATTCTAAACATTATTTTTAAAAGCCTGCATATTGATTGATCTGTAGAGAATTTCAGAGCTCAGAGAAATGATTTCTCTCAATCTAGGTCACTATTTGACTGGCTTCAACATTTGCTGCACACACCCTTAGAATTTTCACGTTATCTATGAACTATCTATGTTATTATCAACATGTTTTTTAAAAATTGATTCATTTTAAAACCTATTCTAGCTCAAAGCAACAGTATCTGTGATACTGAGGGCTTTATGTCGTAGTTATTTTCCGGTATCTTAGAAAAAAACACAATTCATGTATCAACTAATTGTCTAGGTGACACCTGAACGTCTTTCATGCGCCACAGTTAGGAAACTGTAATCTTGCTATATTCATATTTATTCTTTTATGATAAAAAGCCAGTCAGACACAAACATACCATTGGATGTTGGCTTCTGTATGCTTCTCTATGAACATTTTATTAGAGGCAAGAGACAGCGCATCAGTGGTTGCCTGGGGCTAGAGATGGAAGTGAGGTTGGCCTTGAACAGGCACCAGAGGACTTTCTGGGGGTGATGGAAGTATCCTAACACTGGGTGGTGGTGATGTTGTACACTATATACGCTCAGTCATGTCTAACTCTCTGTGACGCCATGGACTGTAGCCCACCAGGCTCCTCTGTCCATGGGACTCTCCAGGCAAGAATACTGGAGTGGGTTGCCGTTTCGTCCTCCAGAAGATCTGCCTGACCCAGGGGTCGAATCCACGTCTCCTGTGTCTCCTGCGTTGGCAGGCACATTCTTTACCTAAACTAGCGCCACCTGGGAAGCCCCCTGCACACTGTATGAATTTAGAAGAATTCATCAAACTGTGTATTTTAAATGGATACATTGAGTGGTTTGTAAATTGTATCTCAAAGAAGAGGAAGGAGGAGGAGAAGTAAGAAAAATGGTGTATGAGGGAATTTCTGGCGTCCTGGTGGTAGCCTGTTTCTTGATCTGGGTGTTGGTTACAAGGTGTGTTTACTTGGTGAAAAATTCATCAAACCATTCATTTATGTTTTATGCACATTTGATATATGAATGTTATATCTCAGTGACAAAATTTACTAAAAACAAACAAAATCAGCCAAGGTTGGGGAGGGGGACACAATTCCTCTCCAAATGATAAAAATTTATTACTTTCCTATGTATTATTTTGTATAATCACATTACCCTGCCAATTTAGTCTCGTGACATTACAGGATCAGGTTTGGTCTATCTTTATAACAGAAAGGGTTATAAGAAGATAATATTTAGCTTGTTACACAAATGCTATAAGAATGTCAGTGGAAGCCATTGTTTCTTAATTATCCACTGCTGTTATCAAGATGGACAATATTCAACTTGCAACCAAAATAAATAGATGTCTTAAGAGACCTTGGTGGAACAATCACATCACCAAGTCTCAAAAAGTAACCCCCTCTCTTAGCCCAGTTCTCCTGCTGCCTGCCAGAGTTTCGATTCTATATTTATCTTTCCAGATCAGCAGTAGAGCAATTAGTTATTAGAATAAGAGCTACCAATTTATTGTGTGCCGACTTTATGCCAGGCTCTGCATTAGCAGAGTTTTTCATACTCTGATTGCCTCACTTCACTGTCATAACAACCCTGCCCCAGAGTTGCTTTATTCGACTTTATGATGGAAGAAACTGTGGCTGAGGGTCCAGACACATACTGCTGGTGACAGGGCCAAGTGAGTCAGCTGGAGCCCCACCCTGCGTGCTCCGCTCTATCTCGGAACCTGACGTCAGGCACAGGAAATCAGTGACACGTGTAGAATTCTGAATCCTGAAGCATGGCTCTTTACACGGTTACTATAGTTACTTCTCTACATGATGCTCTCTTTTTTTTTTTTTTTGGCCAGGATAACAATGGATCCAGTATTAGCCAGTGAGGTTTGAACCCCCACCATCATCATGAAACTCAAGGACATTTCAGTAGGTTTAAAATAATGTTCCTGCCTTTTAAATAGACCTTATATTTCAGAAGCCCCTGGGACATGAACAGATCCTTTTCTGTGGCAGCTTTACTAATATTGTTATTTGCTCCTTGTGTAAAACATAGGGGTTTTCGAAAGGTAATACAGCTATAGTTCAGGCAGAGTCCCACAGGACTCCTTGATAAAAGCAATGCATTTGGGTGTTGGGGGCGGGGTACACAGGTGTTCCCATAGTACATGAGGTTAGGGGGAGAGCATCCAGGCAGGAGGGCATGTGGAAAGAGAGGCCTTGGATGTGTTAAGAAGAAGAGACTCAGCCTGAGAGGGACTGGACAGAGAGCGGTGTGCTCTGCTAAGTGAATAAGGCTCTTGCTAAACTAGGACTCCCATGCCGAGGAAATGGTTTGGATTAGCAACAGGCAGGAGGGCAGCAGAGGCCTGAAATGTGTTACTGACAAGCATTTAGAGCACTGAGCTGTCAGGGAGGGTGAGAACTCAGAATCGGGAGTTGTCTTGCCTCCTGCGTGCCAGCTGGCCATGCCATGGTCAGGCAGTTTTCTTCCCTTTTGGCACAGAAGGACTCTCAAGGCCCGTGAACTTCTCACATGTGGCCCACTAAAACACTCGGGGGACTAAAGACAGAAGCTGACCTCCTGATCCCTTTAATTACAGAGTCAGAATGGTGAAGAGGCTGGTGACATCCAAGGACGACCACAGGGCCTCTCTCTCAACACTGGTGAGAACCAGATTCCTTCCCCTGGTTCTGTAGCTCCAAGCTGAGTTTTGGAAGCCGATTAAAGAGAAGATTAGACGTAATAGGTAATTAGAAACCTTATAAAAAGGAAAAACGCTCTTGTCAAATTTACCAAAGTGTCTCCATGGCTGGAAGTGGGGGAGGCGTTGGAAACCTTGCCGGCTGCAGGAGGGTGGCTCAGGGGCTGGGGCAAGCGTGCGGAGGAACTGGAGCCAGGCCCCAGGGTGGAGCCAGGAGACTGTTTAGAAATGGATTTCCCAGTCAGGGCAGCCAGTGGGCAAAAGGCTAAGGAAGCCTTTACCAGTCCCAGGAGAAGCTGAGACAGTGAAACCAGTGGCCCAAAGACTGAGGGGGAGAAAGGGAGAGACGCACACACAGAAGAGACAAGACCGAGCACCGAGAAAGGCAGAGTGGAGTGGGTTTCTCCACAGGCCATCCCCTCGGCTGTTCAGCAAACCTCAGGAGGGGTAGTTGGGAGGAGTTCAGCCAAATCTTGAAAAGTGAAGCATAAAAGTCGATCAGTCCTGTGACTCCTTGCGACCCCATGGACTGTAGCCCACCAGGCTCCTCCCATCCACAGAATTCTCTAGGCAAGAATACTGGAGTGGGTTGCCATTCCCTTCTTCAGGGGATCTTCCCAACCCAGGGATCGAACCCGGGGCTCCCACATTACAGGCAGGTTCTTTACCATCTGAACCACCAGGGAAGCCCTCAGCCAAGTCTTGGGTCCAGATAATTCACACAGCTGCTTTAGGGTCCCTTACCTCCTGAGGTCCCGAAAGAATGTCTCCATCCTGGGAGGGGTTGTGAGGAGGGTAATTGAATCACCCCAAGTGGCCTAATGTAGGTTTAGCCCCCAGATGACTTGCTTGGACTCTCCAAGCAGTTGGTCAGCATCCCCTAACTTTTGGGGGGCACCTTCCAACCCAGGGGATTTTCTCAGCCTCTCTTGGATCTTTGAGACATACACTCCCTCTCTGGTTCCCACAGGACCCCCATTTGAACGCTCCGCAGTCTGTTTGGGGGAACCTCCTGAAGGCGCACAGACTTTCTTTTTGCATATGCCTGGCCCACCCATCCTAGGGCCCCAGGAGGCTGCGGGGACTCTGGTGCCACAGTTGAGGTAAGGTGGCAGGGGTGCTCCCCGCTGTGGTAATCATCCAAGAGATTCATGCTGCTCTGGGGGCCACATTTCATTTGCTGGTTCCATTTCCCATCTTGTTCGAGCTTTTCTCTTTGGTGCTTTTTCATTTCTCCGCTCAGTAAACCTCACCACCCAGGCTTGTGGCTGGGGCTGTCCCAGGTGAAGCCAGACTCCCTGAATGAAGGCTGAGACACGGCCTGCTCTGTCAGCAAAGTCACATTCCACTGGGTATCTGACAGTCATAAACAGACTGAGTGTTTATGCTCAGTGGGGGCAAGCAGAGGGGATGGTCTTGGAGCCCAGGAATGGGGAGGGGGTGAGGCAAGGGAGGTCTCCCAAAGGAAGGGGGAGCCCGTTCTCATTCCTGCTAGAGTTCCCAGATAAAATACAGGACCACTTGTTATTTAGTGCAATATTTGTGACATACTTAAACAATTATTCGTTGTTTATCTGAAATTCAGATTTAACTGAGCATCCTGTGTTTTCCTTTGATAAACCTGGCAGCCCTGGTTTCTGATGAATTATACAAGAGTTAGCTGAGTAAACAGAGCGACTGGAGGGAGGGGCACCCCTGTGGCGGGAACAGCATGTGCAAAGACGCGGTGGTGACTGTGCTTCACTTAAGGAACTAAACATCGTCCAGGGGCAGAGAGGCATGGGGTTTGGGTTGGGGGGAAGGGAGGGCGTGGAGGGAATGCACTGAACTGTCACATGGGTGTCGAGCAGGTGCTCAGCGCCAGGCATGTGGCGAAGACCTCGGGTGCTGTTGTGAACCAAACGGACAAAACAGCTCCTGCTCTCAGGGAGCTCACGGTTCAGCTGAGAAGCAGTGAGGTGGACAGGAAAGGACTGACGCTGTGGAAGTTACTGCTGGGGGACGTCAGCTGGGCTGGGAGGTCAGGGAAGGCCTCTTTGGGGAGATGACAACGTGCTGAAGGAGGAGGAGATGGGCTTGCCCCGGGGGCTGGGGGAAGAGTGTTTTAGGTAAGGGAACAGCATGATGGCAGCCCTGAAGTGAAAATGTTTGCTGTGGATTCCCGATACCAGAGGGGCCGGGAAGGTGAAGAGCATGAAGAGGTGCCTCGGGAAGAGGCTGGGCCAGTGGGCAGGGGCCGGATCACACGGGAGGGAGGGGATGGGGACCGGCTCCCCAAGGCAGTGGTAGCCAGGGACAGTGAAGTTGAAAGGAGACAGGGTGACACAGCCAGCCCTGTGTTCTTGAAGGTGACTCACGCTGGAGAGAGGAGGACAGAGGGATAGCGTGGGGGCAGAGAGCGCAAGGGAGGCCTGGGTGGGGCTACGGCAGATGCCCAGGATGGACAGTTGGGTGGCTCGGCCCCGCGCAGTGGTAGTGGAGACAGAAAGAAAGGGAAGGCGAGATGGATCCCAGCTGCACTGAGGAGGAAGACTTGGCAGGGCTGGGTGATCTGGTGCTGGGAAGTGAGTGGGTGGGAGAAGCAGGCGTGACTCAAAGCTGCTGGTTTGGACAGATGGGAGGACGGTGGCGCCACTTGCCCAGCTGAGCTGGGGACTTGGGAGGCTTGGGGGTGGTGAGGCGAGAGAATTCAGGTTTGTACATGTCGAAGGTGAGAGAGCTGGTGGTGGACTGCGGAAGGGGAGCCAGGCAAAGCGGTGTTCAAACCTCTTTTCTCGGACTTGGCCGTGTGGCCTTCATCACCAACTTGACCTCTCCTTGCCTTCGTTTTCTCATCTGCATTCATGGGATGAGGTGGGTCGTCCTGCTGGTTGTGAGGGTGCAGCGGCCTCCAGGATTACCTCAAATGATGCTGTCTCCCGGTATTCGCTCCCATGCTGCAATAGTATTGGTCTGTGAGACCAAGAGACTGTGGGTGTGTCACTCAAGGCTAGGCTATGAAAGATGCAGGACTTTCCTGGTGCTCCAGTGGCTAAGACTCTGCGCTCCCAATGCAGGGAGCTGGGGTTCCAACCCTGGTCAGGGAACTAGATCCCACATGAAAATTACATGAGTTAGCTAGAAGCACATGTCTGTGCCCCAGCCAACAGCAGTCCTGACATCCAGACTGCAAGATCTTCTACCT
The DNA here is from genome assembly GCF_003369695.1 of Bos indicus x Bos taurus. Taxonomy (NCBI): domain Eukaryota; kingdom Metazoa; phylum Chordata; class Mammalia; order Artiodactyla; family Bovidae; genus Bos; species Bos indicus x Bos taurus. The sequence continues at coordinate 17,915,201 of NC_040097.1, forward strand.
ACCTAATCCGCTTTCAAATTCTTGACCTTCAGAAACTGTAAGATAAAAAAGCATTTGTTGGGAATTCCCTGGCAGTCCAGTGGTTAGGACTTGGCACTTTCACTGCCCTGGCCTGGGTTCAGACCCTGGTCTGGAAACTAAGAGTCCACAGGCTGAGTGGTGTAACCAAAAAAAAAAAAAAAAAGGAAAGTTCATTGTTTTAAGCCCTTAAATTAAATTTTGGGACAATTTATCACGCAGCCACCCTGAAAATTCATTGGAAGGAATGAAGCTGAAGCTCCAATACTTTGGCCACCTGATGCGAAAAGCCGACTCATTGGAAAGGACCTTTGCTGGGAAAGATTGAAGGCAAGAGGAGAAGGGGATGACAGAATGAGATAGTTGGATGGCATTGCTGAATCAACAGACATGAGTTTGAGCAGACTCCAGGACATAGTGAAGGACAGGGAAGCCTAGCATGCTGCTGTTCATGGGGTCACAGAGTCAGACACGACTGAGGAACTGAACAGTAAGAAGTAGATAACTGATACAGAGGATAAAAGCATTTAGCATAGGTCCTTGGCACATAGCAGGGGCTTTAGCATACACAGCATTTATTGGTCTGGAGTTCAGGAGAGAGGCCTGGGCTGGAGGTATGGATTTGGGAGGGCTTTGGCTTTAGAGACAATAATGGCATTCATGGAGGTATCTGAGTTAGTCCACAGGGAGGGTAGATGGAGAAGAGGGTACAGCCTCAGCCAGACACCGGGGCATAGGAGTGGGTAAACCGAGAGGAGGAGCATCTTCATGAGTCTGAGACGGAGGAGGAAACTAGAACAGGGCTGGGGAAGAGGTTGTCCCCAGGAGAGTGTGGTCAGTGATGTCACTTCAGGGAGATCTGAAGGGTATCTTTCAGATTCAGCAACAAAGAGATTCCTGGTGGCCCCACAAGAGCTCTGCAGGTGGAGAAGCGGGCCCTGAGATCAGGTTGAATGCTGTGAGTCAGGATACAAGGGTAAACTCTCTACCCCCAGGCCCCAAATCAGGATGACCTATAGGAGAATCCTCTGGAAAACCCAAACAACAGAAAAATCTCAGTCTTACAGAGCCTGCTCTAATGAGTAGACACCCACTCCTTAATTTATTTTATGAGGCTCATGTCACTTTGATAATGAAACCAGACAGAGAGTATGATAGGAAAAATCGTAGGCATATCTTGTTCATAGCAATGGATACAAAAACTCCAAATAAAATATTAGCAAATGAAATCCAGTACTATACGAAGAAGAAAAAAAGCACACATCATCAAGGTGTGTTTATTCCAGGAATGCAGGGATGGTTTAATACAGTAAAAGCCATGATTGTAATTAACTACATTGGGGGGGAAATCTCACATTTGATAAAATTCACCAGGGCTTCCCTGGTGGCTCAGATGGTAAAGAATCTGCCTACAATACGGGAGACCCAGGTTCAATCCCTAGGTCAGAAAGATACAACACCCATTCATAATAAAGCAGAATAGTACTCCCTTATTCTGATAAAGGGAATCCACCAAAAATCTGCAACAAACACCATATTTAATGGTGCCATATTAGAAACAGTCAAGAACAAGATAGAAATGGCCACTATCATCATTATTCAAATTTGTGCTGGAGGTTTTAGTGCAGTAAAATAAGGAAAAGAAAATAAAGACTGGACAAGAAGATTCCAAATGTTATTACTTGCAGACTCTATATCTGCTTACATAGAAAATTCAAGAGCGCATATAAACTTATTAGAACTCAATTAGAACTAAAAGAGTTGCTGAATATAAAATTACAGATAATGAACCACATTTCAGTAACTATCAATATGTTATAAAATGTAAATTTGATAAGTTACAATAGCAATAAAACTTCTAGATATGTAGGAATTGTAGTGACACAACCACTGAAAAATTAATTCCTCTGAGTTTTTAGATGAGGAAATAGACGTCCTGAGAGGGGAAATGACTCCTTCAGGGATACCAGTAAGAAAAGGGCAGTTTTGGATTTTCATTGGCACCAAATCCTGGAGGTCTGAGTGTTGGGTAATGTCAGAATTATCTTTCTTAAAAAATAAAACTTTTTTTTCTAATTATAAATTCAGCATCCACGCACTCTAGAAAAGATAGAAAATTCAGAAGAACATTTGAAAGTAATGTCACTAATATTCCCATCCTACTGCCTAGACTATGATCAATGATTTGATATATTTCCTTCAAAATGTTTGTCTATGGATATTTACATTTTTGAAAATAAAATCAGGATTGTACCATATATACCATTGCGTGCACTGCTTATTTTTACACACATTCCCCTGTATCCTCACCTGGTCTTCTTGAATATAATGGTGCACTCAGGTATATTAATGAAGCGTATGCCATTTATGGAACCTATTCAGCCAGCCAGACTCCTCTGTCCGTGGGATTCTCCAGGCAAGAATATTGGAGAGGGTTGCCATTTCTTTCTCCAGGGGGTATTCCTGACCCAGGGATGGAACCCGCGTCTCCTGCTTGGCAGTCAGATTCTTTACCACTGAGCCACCTGGGAAGCCCACTGAGTTTTTCAGAGAAAACCAAATATCATATAACTGCGATGATCGTGCAGATAAACACCAGAGGCAGTCACATACTCGAAATGGTGACGCACAGGTGAGTTTCCAAGGCAAGTGGTTATACTGGTAAAGTTCAGTACAGTTCAGTTCAGTTGCTCAGTCATGTCCAACTCTTTATGACCCTATGGACTGCAGCACACCAGGCCTCCCTGTCCATCACCAACTCCCTGGAGTCTATCCAAACTCATGTCCATTGACTCAGTGATGCCATCCAACCATCTCATCCCATCATCCCCTTCTCCTCCTGCCTTCAGTCTTTCCCAGCATCAGGGTCTTTACCAGTGAGATAGTTCTTCACATCAGGTGGCCAACGTATTGGAGTTTCAGCTTCAACATCAGTACTTCCAATGAACTCTCAGGACTGATCTTTAGGATGCACGGGTTGGATCTTTTAGTCCAAGGGACTCTCAAGAGTTTTCTCCAACACCACAGTTCAAAAGCATCAATTCTTTGGCACTCAGCTTTCTTCATAGTCCAACTCTCACATCCATGCATGACTACTGGAAAAACCATAGCCTTGACTAGACGAAATTTTGTTGGCAAAGTAATGTCTCTGCTTTTTAATACGCTGTCTAGGTTGGTAATAACTTTTCTTCCAAGGAGTAGGCGTCTTTTAATTTCATGGCTGCAGTCACCATCTGCAGTAATTTTGGAGCCCCCCCCAAATAAAGTCTGTCACTGTTTCCACTGTTTCCCTATTTGCCATGAAGTGATGGGATGGGATGCCAGGATCTTCATTTTCTGAATGTTGAGCTTTAAGCCAACTTTTTCACTCTCCTCTTTCACTTTCATCAAGAGGCTCTTTAGTTCTTCACTTTCTGCCAAAGGGTGGTGTCATCTGCATATCTGAGTTATGGATATTTCTCCCAGCAATCTTGATTCTAGCTTGTGCTTCATCCAGCCCAGCATTTCTCATGATGTACTCTGCTGCAGCTGCTAGGTCGCTCCAGTTGTGTCCGACTCTGTGCGACCCCATAGATGGCAGCCCACCGGGCTCCTCCGTCCCTGGGATTCTCCAGGCAAGAATACTGGAGTGGGTTGCCATTTCCTTCTCTGGGATGATGTACTCTGCATATAAGTTAAATAAGCAGGGTGACAATATACAGCCTTGCCGTACTCCTTTTCCTATTTGGAACCAGTCTGTTGTTCCATGTCCAGTTCTAACTGTTGCTTCCTGACCTGCATACAGATTTCTCAAGAGGCAGGTCGGTCTGTTATTCCCATCTCTTTCAGAATTTTCCACAGTTTATTGTGATCCACACAGTCAAAGGGTTTGGCATAGTCAATAAAGCAGAAATAGATGTTTCTCTGGAACTCTCTTGCTTATTGTGAAGGAGAAATGGCAAAAACCCTATACCTGATCTCACCTGGAAAGGGATGGGGATTTGGTTAGCCGGAAGTGAGTTCCGTTTGGAAGGAATCTATGTTTGGAAACCAATTAGCTCAGAGACTTTAGGTAATTCCCCACTCTTGCAGCCTTGGCTTCCTTCGTGGTGAAATGAGGACAGTATTGGTGCCAGCTTCCTCTCGGGCTGGCTCCTTCAATCCTCAGAGCCTTTGCACTGGTCGTTTCCTCTGCTGCCCTTCTCTCCAGCTGGCTGTCTTTCCCTACTCCGCCCACAAAAGACTGGAGAGGTGACCTTATCAATCCCACAGAGGGCAAGGCCAGGAGTCCTGGGACCACAGTCCCAGAGTCCAGATCTTGTATAGTCAACCGTATCTGCAGCAGAGGCCCCCTCCGCTTATTCTCCATCGAATTCATGTACCTCCCAACATTTTATAATCATAACTTTTTTTGTGTGGTCATTGTTTTGTCGGCTGTTTACTTGGGTCTTTAATGTTTCTCCTTTCATTAGGAAGCCCCTCCTTCTTGGTGACCGCTTTACTCGCCAGGCCTGGCACTTGGTCGGGGTCCCTTAAGTAAAATGACAGGAGAAACTAGGCTTGAGTCCTAGCGAAAAGTGCCGGGGGCTGGGCAGATCCCCCAGTGCGGGCGGAGGCGGGACGTCGGGCGAATTCTGGGCGGAGCACGTGGGTCTTGGGCCCGAGCTTCGGGGGCGGGATCGGGCGTCGGGGCGGGGCTTCAGGACCGCCGCGGAGCCAGGATGAAGGAGCCGCCCAGGCTACGCCTGGTTTGAGTTTCTCCAGCCGCTCGGCCCTTCGGTCACTAGCCCGCGCCGCCGTTAGGGGGCGCCCGCGCCTGTGGCGCCGCGTCTCCGCTGGAAAGGCGCCGCCCGCGCCGGGCGGCAACAGCCGCAACTCCGGGCGCGGGCTCAGTCGTCCCTTCTGCCGCCGCCGCCGCCGCCGCCGGGCGCGGGCTTGCTCGTCCTCGCGCTCGCGCTCTCCGGCCGCCGGCGTCTCCCGGCCCGGCAGCCACCGCCGCCGCAGCGCAGTGAGTAGGGGCGGGCCCACGGCGCGGAGGCCCGGGGCTCGGGAGGGCCGGGCTCTAGCAGAAGACCGCGCGGAGCGGCCGGGCAGCGGGGTTGAGGGGAACCCGGGTGGTGGCGGGGCCGCGCTCAGGGGACCTTGGGGAGTCCAGGCGGCGCGCTCCGGGGCTGGCACGAGCCCGCCGCGGGCTGCCCGCGACCAGAGGCCGGCCTTGGGCGGAGGATCCGGGGCCTGCCCCGCTGGGACTTGCGGGTTCGGCGGACCCGGGTTCAGGGCTCGGGTGCGCGCCCCATGCCCGGGCCCCAAGTGTCTCCCGTCCCACGCCCGGGGCCCGGGTCGGGGTGGGGGACTCTGCCAGTGGGCAGCAGTGAAGCCGGGACGGGAGCACCTCGAGGTTTGCTGGAAAATGATTGATTGTGGGTGGTGCTTATTGGCTACAGTTTACCTTATTTTAAAGCCTGCGGCAGGACTTCTGAACCCTGCCTTAGGGAATTTTTCTGCCCCAAAGAGAGACTGACCGCAGCTGAGTTCTTAATGCCCAGATTTGTGTGTGCCAGGGCATTTTTAATGCTGGACGTCAGAGGTGATAAATGGCCATGGTAATGAGGAGCCCCTGAAGCACCTGCCGGGCTGTCAGTGGTGGAGGCTGTGTCTGAGGGGTGGGACTCGAGAAACGAAGCAGAGATCCTTTTTGGATATTGTGCTGAAGTTATCATGTTTCTGCAACTATACCAGTTCTAGAACAAGTTGGATACTTCCAGTTTTAGGGCTTTGTGATGGAAGAGGTTTGAGTGCCAAGAGACCCGAGGTAACTTGGTTTGGCTAAGAGCGTTTGGGGTAGCCTGAGCGTGTCTTACCGTTTCCCCTTGGCATGTTCATTTTCTTTGCTGTCACAAACGCCCGAGTATATGAACGATTCCAAGATAGGAAAGAAGGGAGGGGACAGCGTTTAGCACAGGGCTGAGCCCAGGACTGAGATGCTTTCAAATAAACAGATGTGTAGCTAGGAAAAGGAAAATCTCTTTTTTAACTTGCATGGTTGGTAGGTTGAGACAACTTGCTCTTTGGTCAGACCATACTAGTACTTCATTTTGCATAACATCATAAATATTAAGAATTGAGTGGTGAGGACTACCGTAGATGCTGTTTCTGAGGTTCATGTCATTTAAATTTTAATTTGTTGCAGCTTAAAGCATTACTGCATAAAGAAATTCTAGGGTGAATCTGTGAATCACTGAACGTGTCTTGGATTCTGATATTTGGAGTCTATTTAAAATGGAATCCAGATATTTATTTGGATTTGGCTTTGCCTTGGACATAATCCTGAGTCATGCTTTAGAGTTCCTTCCTTCTGTGATGAAGAGTTCAGGCGTCTGGTGGTCTCTGTGAAAGCCAGATGCTCTCTTTACCTGTGGTTCTCCCTTGTGGTGCTCCAGGAAAAGGAGGACTGATGAGGGAGACTGGAAGCACATTAAGTGCCCTCCTCTTCCATACTTGCCCGGTCTCCATGCCCAGGCTCAGAATTGCTTGTGTTCACTCGCAGGTTTCTCAATTAACCACAGAAACTGTATGTATGGTACTGCCACTAGCATTTTCACACTTGCCAGTTTACCCATAACTGTGGGTAAGTGATCTCACTTATTTTTTCTCCAAGCAGCAGCTGGGCAATACAGAGTGATTTACTCTGGGTCTTATAATTAGTAATGAAGCCAAGCTGGCTTAAGGATCCTCACCTGTGGCTTCTTCTCTCTCTCCTGCTCTGGCCTGCCCGTGACCTCAGACCCCAAGCCCCCATCTGTCACCCTATAGGCCAGGTGTTGCCTCTGTGCTGTGCTTAAGTGGTACTGTTCTTTTGGGAATGCGGTATTATTCTGTTTTATCTTACAGAAATTAAGGTAAGAGGAATGGTATGGTTTTGTGACTATTTGTGGTAGCTCTTCAGTAGGAAAAGTCACTTTTAACTTACAGCACCTTTTTTGTAGACCACATGGAGAGAGCAGAGAGAAAAAAGGATTCGTTTTTGGATGAAATGATCTGTTTGTGTAGTGGTTGTGGTCAAGCATCACCTAACACCATAATCATATTCTCCTTCTGTGCCTGGCTACTTAAACCAGCCTGTATGTGAATGTTAACCCCAAAGACTCCTTTAGATGTTGCGGAACTAGTTACTATAAAAAGTATTTCACTTTCAAAAACTCCCACATTTCAAGAACAGAGAAATTCAGCACAAAGGTGATTTTGAAGGTATGTATAGATGGAATTTCTTGAGTTGTCTCTTCTGAATGCCAGCCACAAAGATTTCAGTAGAAAGAAAGGCATTTTAAAAGGGCTACCTGGAAACTTAGGGAAGGAAATAGTGATGTGTTTATTATTTATTCAAGTTTGGAGGTGTGTATTGCAATGTGTAAGTTATTATGTAGGATAGGAGCAGGAGTTTTATTCCAGAGAATTCTTAGTCTGTAGCAGAAATGATAAGCCCAGAATATGTGTGCTAAATTAGTTCATCATAACCACGAACCCTGTAATTGAGTTCTGCTGTGGTAAGGAAAATGAGTTTCAGGGGTTCTTAAGTTATTCTTTAAGTCATTCACTTGTTGAATTGTGTGTTTTTCACATTTGCTAATGTAGAAAATTGTTAACAGTTTTTTTTAAGGCTTCCATAAATTCTTGAGTTTGTGTTTTCCTTAACATAATTATCTGCTAACACTACACTGTCAGAATTTATATATTAGTCATAATTAACCTTTGAAGTTGCATCTGGGTGAATTTTCAGAACTGCTGTACTTCCTTTGGGAACACTCTGCTGGTTGTTACCACATGTATTTTATTTGCACCAAAGATCAGATCTTTTCAGGTGAACTTGATTTTACAGGGTCAGAAGTCTTTGAATTTTTGTGTTTGGTTGCATTCATTGTTTTTTAAAACAAGTTTTAGTAAGGCAGGTCACTATAAAGGAAAGATGTTTTTCATTGGTACCTTCATGATCTCCATTCCTGTCTGTTTTTCTGAAATATTAGGGGTGTGTTCCTCAAATAAGACAGGCACATTTGATGCCCATTTCAAGAGCTTCCTTCTGCTGTCTGTCTCGTGGTCCTTCAATTTCTCATTAAGTCCTCCACTGCTGAGTGCCAGAAGGGAGAGAAGATGAAAAGCAAATGAATCATTTCTAATTGTTAACGGCTCTGGAAAATGACTTAGTAGAAGAGATTGAAGCTATTCTGGAAATTCTTTTGCACTGTGTTTTATTTCATTCATCTGCATTGTCTCTAAGATGGTCCTGCTGCTGCTGCTGCTAAGTCGCTTCAGTCATGTCCGACTCTGTGCGACCCAATGGACGGCAGCCCACCAGGCTCCCCTGTCCCTGGGATTCTCCAGGCAAGAACACTGGAGTGGGTTTCCATTTTCTTCTCCAGTGCATGAAAGTGAAAAGTGAAAGTGAAGTCGCTCAGTCGTGTCCGACCCTCAGCGACCCCATGGACTGCAGCCTACCAGGCTCCTCCATCCATGGGATTTTCCAGGCAAGAGTACTGGAATGGGGTGCTGTTGCCTTCTCCTAACAGTCATCAGTTCAGAGGTTGATTATCCGGCTATTGGTTGACCAGGAATGTCCTTGCTTTTTTTGTTTGTGCTGTATCTGAGCATCTCTACAGAGGATGTTTAGAAGTAAGGCATAGAGATAAAATGTAAATTAATCATTACTATTTTTCCTGCTCTATAGCTCTTAAGTGAACATTTTCATTTTGAGGGTACAGTTTAGTAGTTGTTGAAAGTGACTGATAGTAACTTCATCTTATTTTGATGTATCTTATACGGGAATGAAGGGAGGCTTTTGGGTACTTTTTAAAGAAATATGGACTTATGTAGATCTCCATAATTACTTTCCTGAATTATTAAGCTTTGAGGTTTTATTACATCTTTGTACAGGAATAGAACCTTGCCTTTTGCTGTAGAACAGATTCAGGAGCATCATCTAACTGTGTGTGTGTGATTGCCCAAAAAGCTATCTTGTTTTGATTTAGCAGTAAAAAAAAGAAAGGATTAATAGTGGACGGTCCTTGCATAACAGCCGTGACTTTGATGATACGTGTTTCTTCGTTTGTTTTTTACTTGTCTTTGGTCTCCTTTTTTTCTTTTTTGGCATCTCCGATGTCTTATTCAACTGTTTGGATATTCGCAGAGTGGAGTTGTTTAAGATCGAAGATAGCAGTCTCGAATCACACTGGACAGTAGGTCCTTGCTATTTTGCTTCAAGGGAATTTTACAAATCCATGATAACTGCTCACTTTGGCTGAGTTACTGTTATATTTGTAAATAAACCTTTACTAGGTGGATAGCATTAATAGATGGCTGTTAGGGGTTTTTAAGTTAATCCTTTGGATTTCTCATTTCTTGGATATTATTCTTTCAGTTTCTGTTGGAGGAAGAGGTTTGTGGAAAGATTTGGACTAAGAATCAGAAAACCCCAACTCCTGTTCAGTTATTTCTAGCCATGGGCCCTTGAGCAAATCTCTTAAAGTGCCTCTTTGTTACATCTCCGAAAGTGGAAAGTGAAATTCACTTAGTCGTGTCTGACTCTTTATGATCCCATGGACTATAAGGTCTGTGGAGTTCTCCAGACCAGAACACTGAAGTAGGTAGCCTTTCCCTTCTCCAGGGGATCTTCCCACCCCAGGGATTGAACCCACGTTTCCCGCATTGCAGGCAGAAACTTTACCAGCTGAGCCATGAGGGAACCCCAAGAATACTGTAGTGGGTAGCCTATCCCTTCTCCAGGGGATCTTCCCAGCCCAGGAATCGAACCGGGGTGCCTTGCATCGCAGGCAGATTCTTTATCAGCCGAGCCACCAGGGAAGCATCTCCACTGCTACTGCTAAGTCACTTCAGTCGTGTCCGACTCTGTGCGACCCCATAGACGGCAGCCCACCAGGCTCCCCCGTCCCTGGGATTCTCCAGGCAAGAACACTGGAGTGGGTTGCCATTTCCTTCTCCAATGCATGAAAGTGAAAAGTGAAAGTGAAGTCGCTCAGTCGTGTCCGACTCTCAGCGACCCCTTGGACTGCAGCCTACCAGGCTCCTCCATCCATGGGATTTTCCAGGCAAGAGTCCTGGAGTGGGGTGCCATTTCGTTCTCTGAATTATTCACATTCTGCTTACTATATCAGGGATGTTGTAGAGGAGCCCTCAGCCCTTTACTTAAATTCTTTCTTTATTCTAGAATCCCCTTTCAGGTTGTCCAAACATTCCTGCTGAGTTCCATTGAGACGATCCCTTCCCCAAAGTCCTCCGTTTTCATGTTTGGCGTTCTCGCTGGCTCCCAGAGCTCTCTGCTGGTCCATCTTTTATATGGGACCTTCGAATTCTGTACTTGAGTTGTTGCGTGTGGCCCTTCTTCATAGACTGAAAGCCCTACCTGGGCAAGGACCATACTTTCCTGTTTCTGTGTATGTGGATTGCACACAGGCCCCCCACCTCCCCTTCTACCCTCCAGTGAATGTTGGTCGACTGAATTATTTTTGAGGCTGCCAGTAATGAACCCTTTGGGTGATGGGAGAAGGCCAGAGGTGGGCATCTTAGCAGAACTTTTGGGTGACTGACCTTTTAAATCACTCAGTTGTTCCATCTGCTGATCTGTCTGTTGCATCAGTAACTGAATTAGGTGCACATAATACAAATTGGTAAAAACCTGTTTCTTGGTTCTCTTAAAATTCTGTTGTTGAAGTCAGTCAGAGGAATGAGAGATTGTCATCGCAGCCCTGCATTTGATGTTTGCTCCATTTCTCACCCTATAGCATGTGGAGCCCTACCTATTCCCAGCTGCTGAGTGTGGAGAAAAACTGACCGCACAGTTGTCTGGTTTACATTTTAGCTTGTTTGCTTTGAAGAATTTGCAAGGTAGAGAAATGGATGCTTGAGGCTCTGATTTCAGCCCCTGCTGTGCTATGCAAATGTTCTCTACATGCCTGAGTGACCTTTTGAGAAAGAGCCTTTGTGATCTTCTGTAGCCAGGGCCTGTTCTGGGAATTAGTGTGCCAGATTCCTCTAAAAGTGGGAAAAATGAATCTGTTAAAAAAACAAGACCAAACAAACAAACAAACAGTGCTTTTCCTGGTTAAATACCCTTAAGTCCATGTTTCTTATTGTCTCTTGCCAAAGCTTTTGAAATTTGCCCTGGAGTTTGCATTGCCGGGAGGTTTGGGGATTAATGTGCGTGAAGGAGAACGGACTGAAGCAGTTCAGGAGCTGAGAAACTGTTTAAGTGCTTTTAAATTGTAGATAAAAATAAAATAAAAATGGCATCATGAATATCTGGGTGTTTATCAATGTCTTCAGGCTGTCCCTTCCTAAGTGCCAGCCTAGTGACTCTCATGATAGATTGGTAAGGTTCTTTTCTGCCCCAAATTGTGCTCTAATGGTTCGGCATTTAACTTGTTTTGTATTTGTTTTGATTATTGTAGAAAATGAAATGTAATTAGGTTTTCTGTGTTACAGCAGAGCTACGTTTCTGGTGTATTTCTCTTGGAAGGAGATGCTAGTGTCTTGGAGGTTTATGGTTTTTAATGCTTTTACTAAGATGTTTAGTTTATGTAGCTGAAATGCTTATGAAAAAGAGTGTACTGTTTCCCTCTGTTAACCTTTTTGATAAGGATCGTCATAGTTTTGTACCAGATAAGGTTGTAGGGTTAATCATAATGTTCTCCTGCAGGAATTCTAAAAATTGAATTTTCAGAGAAGACAGGTAGAATTTTAATAACTGGTTTACTCCCTAGACTCTCTACCTTCCTCTCAAAGTTTAGGATAACTCTTTGCTCTGTATAAACATTTGCCAGTCTCTTAGGTACCCATTGTGGTAAGGATGTCGGGGGACCCCAGAAGACCTTTGGGAAATTGTTTCTCCCCTAGATCTTTGCCTTAGAACAAAGATGAGTGTTTCTCTGGTGTTTGGCCTGCTGTTGGGTGAGAAACCTGTCTTCTGTTTTCATAGTGATATGCACTGTCTCATGTCTTTTTCTCTTCCCCAAGGTTCCCTGGAACCTGGGCTCCCCGAGACGCAGCACTGGAGCAGATGGATAATGGAGACTGGGGCTATATGGTGAGAGGCTTTTGAGGATGCGTTCTGAAGGCTGGCAAATTATTCCTGTGTGTCTTTTCTCGCTTCATATGTATTCTTAGGTATAATGCATCTCAATGAGAATGGAACTTACGAATGGTACAACCCTTCCCTCCCCCGCAATTAGTTCCTGTGTATTTTTGGGTGTTTTAACTTTGGTGTTTTTAAGTAAGCCAGCTCAGCGTGGACTCTCCATGTAACTTGTAATAATCACTGTGTTTTTGGTCTTAAAGTATCTTTCTCTTAAGACGCTTGCTTCGTAGAGTACTGACTGGTAAATGAGTGTGCGGTGGGTGACAGTCGGCAGGCCATTTTCCTGTGGTGGGAGGTTAATGGTTGAGAGCCACTTGCCCGCTGGTACTTTTCTTTTGCATGTGCATGTGTCTTCCTATGTTTTTTTTTTTTTCCTTTGGTAAGAAATGTTTTATTCGCATATTACCTGTCTTTACCTGTCTTGCTTTATTTCTTAAGTATGGTTTTAAAAGCCAAAGGTATGTATTATTTAGAGAAGCTTGCTTTTCAAAATTAAAGGTCAGATTGTGACATTAATGTTACAAAAGTGATTATACTATCAGATTATGAAATTTGAAAGCTGCTCTTAGCCTTTGGGTATGTGAGAACCCACTCCAGTCTTCTTGCCTTAAAAATCCAATGGACAGGAGCCTGGCGGGCTGCAGTCAGTGGAGTTGCAAGGAGTTGGACATGACTTAGAGACTGAACAACAACAAAATATATGAGATTGTTTTGACCAAACTGTGTATTTTAAGTTAGTATTTGGCACTATTTCTTCCATGAAAAGTTGAGATTAAGTCCACACAAACTTTTATTTTTAAAATTTCATCTTAAAAAAAAAAAAAATTTCATCTTTTCCCTTCTTGAGGGGGAAAAGACAAAAATACTGAAAATAGGTATCTTTATGTTATTCAATCATTTATATTGTTTTATGTTAAATTGAATTAAGAAACATAGAAGTTTTTTTTTTTTTTTTTTTTAAACTGGGGAGAAAATGAGTATATTTTAAGTTTCTCTTCCTCTTCCCATAATATACTCTAACCTGAAAACCTCTAGACCCTGGGCCTGAAATTAAATGGCTTCGGAAGTCATGCCCTCCTTTTTCAGTGTAAGGCTCTGAAGCGGTGGACATAGCTCTTTTTTCTGTTGGAAGTGAATGTTCGATCCCTTCATCTGGGTGGGTTTCTCACTGAAACTAAAGCTGTTTTGCATCAGTGGCTTGCTGGATGTGCTGTAGCCTGAATCTTGCGCTTTGCTTGTTGCCACTACTTTTCTTAATTGGTCAAAGTTAGGATTTAAGAAAAATGTATTTTCAGATGACTGATCATGTTTTAAACAATTTCAGATGACTGACCCAGTCACGTTAAATGTAGGTGGACACTTGTACACGACATCGCTCACCACATTGACGCGTTACCCGGATTCCATGCTTGGAGCCATGTTTGGGGGGGACTTCCCCACAGCTCGAGACCCTCAAGGCAATTACTTCATTGATCGAGATGGACCTCTTTTCCGATATGTCCTCAACTTCTTAAGAACTTCAGAGCTGACCTTACCCCTGGATTTTAAGGAATTTGATCTGCTTCGGAAAGAAGCAGACTTTTATCAGATTGAGCCCTTGATTCAGTGTCTCAATGACCCCAAGCCTTTGTATCCTGTGGATACTTTTGAAGAAGTCGTGGAGTTATCTAGTACCCGGAAGCTTTCTAAGTACTCCAATCCGGTAGCTGTCATCATAACCCAGTTAACCATTACCACCAAGGTTCATTCCTTACTAGAAGGCATATCAAACTATTTTACGAAGTGGAATAAGCACATGATGGACACCAGAGATTGCCAGGTGTCCTTTACTTTCGGACCCTGTGATTATCACCAGGAAGTCTCTCTCCGCGTCCACCTGATGGAGTACATTACAAAACAGGGTTTCACGATCCGCAACACCCGAGTGCACCACATGAGTGAGCGGGCCAACGAGAACACGGTGGAGCACAACTGGACTTTCTGCAGGCTGGCCCGGAAGACGGACGACTGACCTCAGCCCTGGGGGAGGTTCCTGGAAGTGGACTTCCCAGGACATCCAAGAGGCTGACTTTTTTTTTTTTTTTTAAATCACAGTGTGAGATTTTTTTTTTAATATTTGTATTTATTTGAAGGCATTGGGGACCAGAAGGAAGTACTCCTCTATATTTTGTTCCCTTCACCCCAAGTGTGCATGTGCCTGTTCCGAGCCTCCAAATACCGTTTTTTTTTTTTAATACAAAGAAGTCTGAAAATCATTATGGTCTATAATGATTTAACAAAGCTTTTTTTTTTTTTTTTTGCAGTGCTAAAATGATTTCTGATTAAATAGCCCCTAAATCAACTAGAAGGCTAAAAATGCAGGAGTGAAAGAATAAACAGAGTACTCATGATGCCTTGGGGAAAAATCAGAACATCATGTAGACATCATGTAGGGTGACCTAGTTTTCAGACCAATAAGCAGTATTGTAATATTAAAGGAAAACTATTCCAATCATGTAAAAGTACTTGTTAAGTACTGCTTTTTACAGTTATGACAACTGTTTCTTTCTATGCATATAAATCAAGCAACCAAATATCTGTAGCCATGGAGATGTCTGACTAGAAATATTTATATTGGATTCTGAATACAAAACGTCCCTGTGGTAGAAATCTTAACATCTTATGCCTGGTGCAGTATAATTGTCAAGTGGTACTGTCTACCAGAAAAAAAAAAAAAAAACAATAAAAATTGAAATATGAGAATTAGGTGTGTATTGGTTGATTATTGTTAAGGGGGGAAATCTTAATCCTTGTCTAAAAGGTGAATTGTTTTATGTCCTAATAAATACTGCCTATAGCATGTTTGTATTTGATTCAGAAGGACCCAGTGGGAGCTTCAGGGTGCAGTTTATGGAATTCTACTGTGCTGTCAAGTCAGGAATTGATGAAATTACTAGTTTAGTTTAAAACAGCGCATAGTTGGACAGCGAACGTACAGCTTGACAATTTTTTTTCCAATAGGACTTATTTTGAAGATCATAGATTTTTCTCCGGTTGTCATTGCTCTGTGACCCTTGTTCTAGCTTTGTATTGAGCACAGGGACAAACCAACTCGAGCCATTTTATTCTCACGTATTAATGGTGACCCATGAATGCAATTTATTATTAAGATTAACTTTCTGAGGAGAAGGAAACTGGAGTGAACGAAGGATCTAGAACAGTTGGAGATACGGTGTACTTTTATTTATTTCACTGTAGTCTTATTTTGCATAGTTCATTTGATTCTGTTTCTTGGAAGTTGCTCACAGGAAGGATTATGTTAACTATAGTGAAACTTCCTAGTTTACTAGAACACCTTTTAAAAGACAGTTCGGAAATTTCCCTGTTGTCTAAGGGAGGAGTAGGGTTCCGAGGCTGTGCACCCCAGACTCCCTTTTCTTTGAGAAGATTCTGAAATTCTCTTCTTTAAAAGGAGGGTGAGAACACTGTCTTACATCCGTGTTTGCCCACTTCGTTCTGAAAATTTAAGGTTTGACAAGTGACCAATATCTAGAAACCTGTAATTACCCCCATTTTCACCGTTTTCAAACTAAAATCCCTTAACGTTAACTATTGGTAGGTGGCTGTGGTTTCATAAGTATGAGGTTATCATTTTAGAAAATTGTCTCCTACTTCAAATTGATTAGGGGTTACCTAAAAAACAAACAACAAGGAAAGGAACAGCTTAGCCAGTCAACGCATTGTTAACAGAGGTGAATGAAAGATAAAATTAATTTGGACTGAAAACTGGTATGAAGTATGACTATTAGTTGTTCCAGGGTTTTAAGAGTTAAACGTTTATGAGGCCTCTCCCTTGTCCAGATTACTGGAGATAAGTTTGCTTTTGGTAAATTTTCTAAGATTTATGTTATTAACGATTAAATGATTATATGAGTATATTAGGAAAAGTAGCCTGCTGAGGTTTTTTGCCATTTGTTTGATAATATTTAATTTTGCGTGTGTTAACTTGGGCAGTTGAAAATGATGTGAAAAATGTAGCGTGGTTATATTTGGATAATTTGAGACAGTTATGTCTTTTATGAAATTTTAAATGATTTTTATTGTAGAAGAGTTGATTTTTAAACATTTATGTTGTATCCCTAGGGCTGTTTTTTTTCTTTTCAGGTTTTAAATTGAAGTATAGTTGACATACAATATTGTGTTGATTTCAGGTGTACTACATGGTGATTGGACATTCATATTCATTATGAATCGATCAATCACGGTAAATCTGGGGATCATGTGTCACCAGTCTCCACAGTGTTGCTGACTGTACTCCCTGTGGTATCCGTTACATCCTGTGACTTATTTTATAACTGAAAGTTTGTGCCTTCTATTCTTTCACCTGTGTCCTACCTCCCCAACAACCACTGCTGTATCTTTGAGTCTCTTTCTGTTTTGTTTGCTCATTTTTTTTTTTGATAGAATTTAATAGAATTGAAATTATATGGCCTTTGTCTGTCTTTTGTCTGATTTATTTTACGTGGCCTAGTACTCTCTAGGACCGTTGATGCTCTTGTAGATGGTACAGTCTCATTCTTTTTTACGGCTGAGTAATATCGCTGTTTATGTACACCATAATTTCTTTGTCCGTTCATGTGTTGGACTCTTAGATGGTTCCCATATCTTTGCTGTCGTAAATAATGCTGCAGTGACTGTAGGTGTACACAGGTACCGTTCAAGTTAGTGTCCTTGTTTTCTTTGGGCACATACTCAGAAGTGGAATTGCTGGACTGCATCATAGCTCTATTTTTAACTTTTTGAGGAACCTCCATACTGTTTTCCACAGTGGTTGCACCAACTTACACTCCCCTCCAACGGTGCACGAGTGTTTTCCTTTCTCCATATCCTTGCCAGTACTTGTTATTTATTACCTTAAAATTTTTTTTTTAATTTATTTTTAAAGTATTTATTTATTTGGCTGTGCTGGGTCTTACTTGTGGCATGTGGGATCTAGTTCCCTGACCAGAGATCGAACCCCTGCCCCCTTGAGCTGGAAGCAGAGTCTTGGCCACTGGACCATGAGGGAAGTCCCTATTTCTTATCTTTTTAGTGACAACCATTCTGATTGGCGTGAGGTGATTGACATTTTATTTAGACTATGGCAAGTATATACACTTTTAGAAGAGGATTGTGTATGTGCGTGTGTGTGTGTATCAGAGAAGGCGATGGCACCCCACTCCATCACTCTTGCCTGGAAAATCCAATGGGCGGAGGAGCCTGGTAGGCTGCAGTCCATGGGGTCTCGAAGAGTCTGACACGACTGAGCGACTTCACTTTCACTTTTCGCTTTCACGGAATGGAGAAGGAAATGGCAACCCGATCCAGTGTTCTTGCCTGGAGAATCCCGGGAACGGGGGAGCCTGGTGGGCTGCCGTCTATGGGGTTGCACAGAGTTGGACACGACTGAAGCGACTTAGCAGCAGTGTGTGTGTGTGTTTTCTTTTAAGCCCTGGGATGAATACATGTGTGCTGTGACAACACAAGTGATAACTAATAGATCTGTTGGCTTTTGCTAGATCTAAAGCAAAACCCTGGGATTTCACAAAACAGTTGCTACAAATGGATAGTGCTTTGTTTTTAATTGTGGGAAATTTCAAACATTCGGAAGTAGAATAGTGTAAACACCCACGTACCCATTGAACAGCTTTAACAATGATTCACTCCCCCTGTTTCTTCCCCTGGATTATTTTGGAATAAATCAGATATTTCACATGCTTCAGACTGTCTCTGAAGGATAATGATTCTTTTAAACAATACGTGCATGTGTAGTTGTAGATTTTAAGGACACCTGCGCCGTAGCATGACGAGCACACGGTGCTGCCTCTCCAGTGCTGCGGGTCGTCTCAGAGCCTGGCTCTCCGGCCTTGTAATAGTGGTCTTATATATTTCTCATAGGCAGGGTTCCCCTGTGAGTAGAAAGAAGTGCATTATTAAAACAGACTTTTTCTGCCAGGATTAATGACTTTCACTTTCACATTAAGTTTGTAATTTCAAAACAGTAATGTTACATAAGATTCTTAATTTTTAAATGTATTTTTAAAATCCATTTTGTGATGAACATATGGGGAAACATTTTTTTCCAAAGGGCATCCTTGCTTTTCTCATGCAGATTTCAAATTGTGGATGCAGGTGGCCAATTAAAAAAACACAGCTTACCATTTTGCTTTGGGGATTTAATACAAATAAAAGGCTTGACTCTTTGAAATTGAGCACATTAACCAAAAAACAAGAAACCAGAAGGTGGAATGAAATAAGCAGCGTTCTGTGTCAGAATTGGGTGTTCTTAATATACCTTGTTCTCTCTCTCTAAAAATATTCATCTATTTATTATTTTTTGGCCCCATCGCACAGCATGTGGGATCTTAGTGCCCGACCAGGGATCGAACCTGTGCTCCCTGCGTTGGGAGTGTGGAGTAGTCTTAACCACTGGACCACAGGGAAGTGCCTACCTTATTCTCTAATGTGATGTCTTCATTTCACTGCTCTACCCTCATCTTTTATGATATTGTTTCACTTTTTTGCCTGTCTTGAGCTGAAACTGTAAGCTCCCTGATGACAGGGGTTCTCCACTGTGTCCTCAGCACCTAGCATAGCTTCTGGTATACCTCATATGCTCAATAACTATTTGTTAAATGATTGAATGAGCGAATGAATCGGTAGGTGTGTTGAACATCTGGCAACCATTTTAACAGATTTCTACAGTAGAATAATTGGGGGGGAGATAGGATTCTTGTTTAGAAATTATCCCCAGTGGTGTCTCTACTGCTTGCATCTATAGGTAATCTCTTAGAGGAGTTCTAGTGGGGAAGGGTTAGGGTCACTGCAGATGGTGACTGCAGCCATGAAATTAAAAGACGCTTACTCCTTGAAAGGAAAGCTATGACCAACCTAGACAGCATATTAAAAAGCAGAGACATTACTTTGTCCACAAAGGTCTGTCTAGTCAAGGCTATGGTTTTTCCAGTGGTCATGTATGTGAGAGTTGGACTGTGAAGAAAGCTGAGCGCTGAAGAATTGATGCTTTTGAACTGTGGTGTTAGAGAAGACTCTTGAGAGTCCCTTGGACTGCAAGGAGGTCAGTCCTGGGTGTTCACTGGAAGGACTGATGTTAAAGCTGAAACTCCAGTATTTTGGCCACCTCATGTGAAGAGCTGACTCACTTGAAAAGACCCTGATGTTGGGAAAGATTGAAGGCAGGAGGAGAAAGGGACGACAGATGATGAGATGACTGGATGGCCTCACCAATTCAATGGACATGGGTTTGGGTGAACTCTGGGAGTTGGTGATGGACAGGGAGGCCTGGCATGCTGCAGTTCGTGGGGTCACAAAGAGTCGGACATGAATGAGCGACTGCACTGAACTGAGTGGGAAAGGGGAACAGCCTTTTGCAGTTCATTACAAAGAAACGGGCTTGAGATAGCATCCAAATCAGGGGGAAAGACGGAAGACACCGAGGAGAGAGTAAACCATGAGAGTGCATCCTGCTGTCTGGGTTAGAGCTCAACACTTAACCTCCCCTAGACAGAAGAGATGCTTCCAGTTCTAACACATTTCACTCAGCATAGCATTTTCCTTTTGGTAGGAATGTCAGGGAAATAAATTCCCGTTTGTACTTTTGTGTCTGACGAGGCATATTTCAGAGTAGCTTTCATTTAAATTGATTTGAAATACCTGTAGTGTTCCTTTTTCTGCTAGGGCAAACGAGGGGGGCAAATGTCTCTTTCTGCAGTTTCAAAATTACCTACAGCAGATTAGACAATAACTCTTTAAAAGTGCTATTTTGGTAGTCCGTAGAGGAGCTGCAAATGTAAGATGAGGGGGCTGAATATCGGTAGTCAAACAAGTGTCATTTCAACTAGCTGGAAACAGTCCTTCAAGGTCAGGTGTGAACTCACGTTCCTGAAATCAGCGTGTGAGCAAGAGCCACACTGCTCTCCCTTTCCCCTTTTTAGCGAGGTGAGGTGCACTGGGATGGCGGGAGTGGCGTTACTGTGTGTGCAGCAGGGTCCTTGCCCCCTGTGCAGGTCGCAGAACCATGTTCATTTACTCCGTAATGAAAGCATCTACTCTGGTAGACCCTGGAGTTGGGACGATGAATTCCATCCTTGTTCACAGTCAAGTGGCAGGAGATCGGGGAGGGTGCCTGGGGTGTCGAGCATCCACATCCCTACCCAGTGTGCTGATGCCCTGGGTCAGTGACGCCCCTCACTTAGACAAGCCTGCAGCCATACAGTGTCCAGAGTAAATTCTTTCAAGAAGAAGGGTAGAAACAAGTAAAAGAGAGTCCCCTCTGTTCTTTGGTGAAGATGAGGAACAGGAGAACTGGCATGCTTCCTCGCATTGCTGCTAAAGCAGCTTTGAGCTGGATATGGCAGTGCTCCCTGACAGGTGTTAAGGCAGGGGAGGTTTTTCTCTCAAGCATCAAAGGGCATGTGTGTCTCTTTAGATCACAGGGGCTAATCTAGAGGGATGGGATCGCTGTAGCTCTTTGCCAGGGTTTAAACGTTAGAAAGTAGAGATCTAATCATTAGAAAAAGTAACATAATGTAAGTAGCTTGACTGTGCTAACCACTAAATGTACAGTCTTTAGGTAAGTTCTTGATATTTCCTTGCTGAGTTAGAAGGGTGCCTTCCTGGAGACAGGGAAGGACCGAAACGGATTGGCCTTCTATCTGATAAGCTTCTGGGGGGTAACTGGTTGTGGTGCAACTTAAGATAACCATGTTAAATTAAGCTGTGAGGTATGACAGGATGCAGAACGTTAAGAGCAAGTCTAACACCATGCTAAGTGTGAATGGACGCCTGAGAGGTGCCAATTTGATGAGGTGTTAAGACACTTTTTCTGAAATTTGACAGAAGAGGTAAAAAAGTAAGCTTCATCATCTGAATAACACATTTGCAGTATAGAATTCAAAATAGCCTGTTGTGTAGCTATAGTGAGCCTTTGTTTTGATCATCTGTATCAAGTCAGCTATTAAATGTTGGTTTCCCAAATTCTAAATGCAGGATCCATTTCTCTCCTCCAGTTAATGTACCCATTGATTCCTCGAGGCTCACAGCAGAGAGTCTGGGACCCTGGCCCTAGGCTGTTAGGATTTATTGGGTCCTCCGCCGCCTTCTGTTAATGAGTTCTGGTGGTCTCTGCTAGGCCGGCTGGGGATCTTTTCACCGTCACCTATGTACTTGTCATTGACTTGGCTTCCTGGGACACTGATGCACTGCGGCAGCCCCTCTGTCCCTGGGGTGCTGTTCCTTAAAGAGGAAGGAGGGCATCTCTCCCAAGTGGTGAGATCTGAGAGACACCCCCCCCCCCCAAGCTTCCTGTCCCTCTCAACACCTGCTGTATCAACACTAAACTGAGAGTTAAAAGGCTGAAAATAAGGTGGTTAAATCAGTGCAGCCGTTTGTCTTCTTATTTCTGTTACTTAAACGCCAGCCTGCCTCTCTGTGTGTATGCCCTTGGGTATGTCAAGCTGTGATTTAGAGCTTGGTCCTTCCTCCTAATTCCCTTCACCAAATTCTGAGCAGTGCATTTTGCGGATTACAGTTCAAACTCAGAGACGCTGCCAGGCCACATCCCTGCTCCTGTTTTTTGTGTTTTTTTTGTATTCTTAAAATACTGTAAATAGATATACTATGCCAAGCAATTTCTAACCTAATGGACATCGATTGCCATGGGAAAGCATGGAGGTACAGTCACTGCTTGTTCCCTGCTCTCTTAGGTAATTTATCAAGTGTTCTAGTCAGCTACCTCAGTATTGGTGGGTGACTTCTGAGCCCACTGGAACAGACGTTCATAGGCATGTCCATCATAACAGCCGAGTGCTGAATTTAAACACTGATCCGTGAAGTCAAAAGCATCAGTTAACAAGATAGCATCCTTCCTGAGAGGAAAAAAGAGAGTTTGTGAGTATATTAGATTGCTTGATTCATCTGGAATGGTGAATAATAACATCTAATTAGAAGTTGCACCATTATCCACTTTTTGAACAGCTCAGTTTTAATTTTTTTTGCAAGTTTTAATTTTTGATCAGTTATATAGGCACAGTAGAAAGAGTCAAATAGGTTTTCAAGGCTTGTTATTTAAACTCAGCATATCCCTGCCTCTCACCTCCATTTCTTCCCCCCAGCCCCTAGAGGCAGTCGAAGTTTTACTCTCTTAGCGGCTTTTTAGGGAACTGACCTGAATGCCTCTCAGTGTCTTGTTTGTATTACTACTTCCTGTTCAGTGTTGCTAGATATCATCTGTGCCTGTTACAGAAGATTGGATTTGTTTTAGCACGCCTCTCCTCGCTTGCGCCACCGTGCCCTCCCCACCCCCAGCCTCTGCCTCCTCTCCTTGGTCGTCCTGCCTCCTAGTATAGTTAGTTTCGGCCAGACTAACATTCAGTGCTTACCTTGTAACGGCTGTGTATTCTATATGTTATTATGACTTTAGACGCTCTCTGTTCACAGCTCGGCCGTGCTCCACCAACGCTCTCCTGACACAGGGATCGCTCTCCTGGCCCTTCTGTCATAATTCTTAGTGGTTTCACTGTCTGTGTGGATCCTCTAGAACTTGATGCCTCAGTTCCTGACTCTCCTGCACTGATCTTCTGCAGCCTCCCTCTGACTGCCAGGGTCACACGCCCGGGCTTGTCATCCATGTCTTCATTTCACCGTAAGCCCAGCCGTTTTCTTTTTCACCGTTTCTTGTCTTTCTAGCTTACTCCCTCTACTGCTCTGACTTCTGTAATTCTCATTTTACCTTTCAGGCAGCAAAATTATTTTCTTTTAACCTATGGAATGAAGTTATTTAAAAACTTGTTTACATGCTTCTCTTCCTTTTTTAGCAGAGGATATGAAATAAAATACATGACTGTTTACACTCTTCCTTAACCCTCATTTCACACGGCATTTGAGGTGCGTGGGATACTGTACTTACTTTAATCCTGGATGGCCTTTCCTCATCATTATGACATGGTTTTCCTACAGGGCTGTTCATAATTCTTTGACACTACTGGCACCTACTGCCTCAAGTCCCCTATCTATGTGAGCTGTCTTTCTTCATCCATCTGAAATTCCATGGTCTGTTATATTCACTCGCTGCAAGATACATTCAACAGGTTTCTTGCTTGTCATACTTGTTCAGCAAAATACCGTCCCTTGTTATATCCCGTTTTCCACCGACTTTGTCCCGCACCTTTGTAACAATATATGCCTGAAAAACCAATACTGACTGCCCTGAAGACTCGAGCGGG
This sequence comes from Bos indicus x Bos taurus, assembly GCF_003369695.1. NCBI lineage: Eukaryota > Metazoa > Chordata > Mammalia > Artiodactyla > Bovidae > Bos > Bos indicus x Bos taurus. Next base: position 17,938,604 of record NC_040097.1, read on the forward strand.
CCCTGATCGCTGCTTGGCAGTCACTCTTGGTGGCTTGAATTCATTCACTTGTTCATTCTCTTACCTTCTCTCCCACCTGCTCTTTGATCCTCAGATCTGTGGTGCTCACTTGCCCATCTCTCTTAACCTAGGTGACTTTGAGTCCCGTTTCACTGGTGTGAAAATAGAAGTGGTAAGAGGAGTCCACAAGTTCCCAAGCGTGCATGTAAACATACGGGGTTTTCTCTCTGAACAGGTGCACTGTCCTAGTTACCAGCTCCGGCCAGTCCCCCTTGTGCACTGATACCTTCCCCGCTTGCCCAATAGAGCCGTGTTCCAGAAGTCCTCCTGTATTTCCACCGCAATGTCGAAATTCCCGTCTGTACTGGGTCGTGTCCATCGGTGTACAAACAGGCTGCCATTTCTCCCATCTGTATCAAAACACTCATTTGACTCTGTTTCCCTCCCCATCGTCTCACCTGTACCTCGCCTCCCCTTTGTGACAAAACTCCTTGAAAGTGTCCAGCTTCTTTATGCTTGCTCTTTCCAGTTGTTCTTGTCTGGCTGTTCTCCTCAGCTAGATTCAGGTTTTCATTCCCTCCACTCCGCTTAAGCAGCTTTTGTCAAGGTCGTCTCCTCCTTGTCTTTGAAGGGTCCTGAGACTCAGTGCCTGGGCCTCTCCTCTTCATACACTCACCCCTCATGATACTGTCCTTCTGGTGGCTTTAAATACCAACCGCACGCCAGTGGCTTCTGCATTTCTCTCTCCAGCCTCACCTGCTTACTAACGGTTTACATGATTTCTAGCGGGCTCTTCAAACTTGAGGTATTCAAAAACAGCCTCCTGATCTTCGAGAAATTCTGTCGACCCTACCCAAACCTGGCTCTCCTGTAGCCTTCCCCGTTTACAGTAAATGGTGACTCGGTCCTGGCCCCAAACCTGAGCTCCTCTCGGTCTCTTACTTTCCACGTCGGATCTGTTAGCAAATCTTGTTCTGTCTCAAGAATAAACCCAAACTTGGACCGCTTCCCCCGACCTCCAGTGCTGTCACGCTGGTCCAGTCCGCCAGCATCTCTCACCGGGCTTATTGCGGCCTCCTAACTGGTCTCTCCGGAGAAGGCAATGGCACCCCACTCCAGTACTCTTGCCTGGAAAATCCCATGGACGGAGGAGCCTGGTAGGCTGCAGTCCATGGGGTTGCTAAGAGTCGGACATGACTGAGCAACTTCACTTTCACTTTTCACTTTCATGCATTGGAAAAGGAAATGGCAACCCACTCCAGTATTCTTGCCTGGAGAATCCCAGGGACACGGGAGCCTGCTGGACTGCCATCTTTGGGGTTGCACAGAGTTGGACACGACTGAAGCGACGCAGCAGCAGCAGCAGCAACTGGTCTCTCTGCTTTTCACCCCTCCCCAGTCGGTTCCTAACATGGCAACTGGAGTGATCCTTTATATACACACCTCAGATTCCCTCAGATTGCGTGTGTTATGCTCAGAACCACTCACAGCGAAGGGCAGAGTCTTGTCTTTGTCGTGCCCTCCAGCCCCTGCACTGCCCTTGCCAGCACACCCGCAGCTCGCCGACCTCTGCTCTCATTCTCCACCTCAGTCATGCGACTCCAGCTGCTGCGGCCTTTTCTCTTTCCCTGGGTGTACGTGCCGAGCGTGCTCTGCCTGCCAACGTTCGTACTTCTCCCTTGCATGGAGTGTGCTTTTCCCAGCCAGCCACACGCTCCTCCTACCTCCCCACCTTCAGATCTTTCTTCAGATCATCACCGTCCCTGGGAGGCCCTCTCTGACCTCGTGAAACTCCGGTCCTCCGTCCCCAGCCGCAGCGTTCCCAATCCCCGGCCCTGTTGTCCTGCCTTTGTAGTGTTTGTGACCGCTGCCTAAATGTTTGGCCTGGTTCATGGGTGTGTGTTGCTTCTCCTCTGGCCTTTTCAGCCTGAAACTCGTATGCTTCATTTGAGGAATGTTTTCTTGCACTGTTTTATTAATGATTTGCTCCCTTCGGTATTTTCTGTCTTCTCTTTCTAGTCCCATTCTTCAGATGGACAGTTAGAATCAGTCCTCTCACTATTTTTTGTCTTCTGTCCTTTTTCTGTCGTCTTCGGTTTGCTTGCTTTCTACGAGATTTCTGCAGCTTTGTCCTCCGGTCCTTCAGCTGAGCTTCTCATTTTCGCTGTCATTGATTTCACAGAACTCTTTCTGTTGCTCTTCTCTGAATATTACTTCTTAAGAAATGACGTTCTTTTCTGCTTGCCATACGTCCTGTGAACTCTTTGAGGGTGTTACTGATCTTTCAAAAAAGTTTTCACCCGGAAGATTCTCTTGTGTCTTTGGAGTTGCCTTGTTCTTGCTTGGTCTCTGTCTTTTATGACGGGTTTTCCTCGAGTGCTGGCAATCCCTGAGTGTCTGGTCATAGCTAAGAGTAGGACAGTCTAGCTGATTACAAGTCTGGTGTACTTGTCAGCGTGGAATTCCCTGTGGGCTGAACTGGGTGGACCATTGGGGAACCCTGGTGTCAGTATCTTCACATCTCTCTTCTTTGGACTGGTCAGATTCTCCAGAGGACCATGATGGCATTTTCCTACAGGACACTGACCTGGCTGCCAGTTTGCTGGGCACTTGTGGGAAAAGGGAGCTTGCCAGGTGGTGCCAGAGGTACAGAACTGCCTGCCAGTGCAGGAGACATAGAGAGGCAGGTTCAATCCCTGGATCGGGAGGATCCCCTGGAGGGGGGCATGGCAACCCACTCCAGTATTTTTGCCTGGAGAATCCCAGGGACAGAGGAACCTGGTGGGCTACAGTCCGCAGGGTCACAGAGAGTCAGACATGACTGAAGCGACTTGGCACGCATGCACATGTGGGAAAAGAGGGCTGGGGGAGACGGCTGTCAGCATTAGCCTATAAACATGTCTTCAGGCCCCTGGTTTCTGTAGGGTGGCCCAGTGGTCCTCACCCTCAACTAAGCCTGAGGTCTTCTAGTCTGCAGACCCTCTGCTCAGCCTTTGGCCAGGGTTTGGTCAGGGAAGGTCTTACCCCTGCTCAGAGAGGAGGAGAGGAGCGGGGATCGGGCTCCTTCTGAAGTAGACTCCAGCCCACCCTGTCGGTCCTCCCTTCACCCCCGTTGCCAGAGGGACCTGGTGCTGCAGCTCTTGGGTTCTGTGGTGGCCCTTGATGGCTTCTCGGCTTCTGCTACTTTTGGTTTGTGATTCAGTGTAATCAGGTCTGCCGAGTCACTGTTTGTCCATCTCCTCTCCAGAGTTCCTGTTTCCCTCTCCTGCGCTCTCTCTCTGGGGGTTTATGCCTTTTAACATTTTAAAATTAATTTATTGATGTTTTTAGTAGGGTTTCAGGAGGGAACAAAAGTAAATGCACATGTTCAGTCTGCCATCTTTGCCTAAAAGTGTCACCCCTGGGATTTTAGGACTGTTTAAACCACTAAAAACTGTTTTAGTCGCTAATTACCATGACGCAGAGAGCTGGTTCTTAGTGTCACTTAGAATAGTGTGCCATCCTTCATTTGTCAGCTCAGAAATCTGAGGGTGATGCTGAATAATCAAGGCGTGGAGTGTGGCACAGGACTGTTAAAAGCCTGGAGTCTCTTAGGCTCCTAATTACCCGGCCGCAGTAGGAAGGTTACTTTAGAAACCGTAATGTGAATAAATCCGCGTGTGGGTTTGATGTACGCACATTGTTTGCGTCAGTGCTTTCTTGTCTGAATTGTAAGTCTCTGGGCCCAAGGGAAGCACTCAGCATGCTGTTGCAAATTTAAAAAAAAATCATGCTTATCGGTGATCTTTTGTGTTTCTTTATCACAAACAGTCAGGGCTAGAACGTTATCATCTTCATGTGCTTTAAATGCCAAGCGTTTCAGAAAGTTAGACACACTTGGGCTTGAAATGTGCAGTACTCAATTATGCTATTAATGGTTCTAATCACTGGATTCTCTCTATTAGGGACAGTTTCATACCTGGGACATAATTTTACATCTGATATAGTTTTGATAATTTTTGAGTTTCAATTCACTGAGCATCAACTTGGAGTCACAAGTAACGTGTTGGATATTGTTCAAAATGAAAAGAAGTTGGTCTAGCTTTTTTTCTTTTAATCTCCTTCATGAATATCTTTTTTTTTTTTTTTTTTTTTAAGTTCAACTCTTTATTGGCTGTGCCTTGCCGGATTTGGGATCTCATTTCCCTGACCAGGAGGGATTGAACCTGTGGCTGCTTCCTGCAGTGGAAGCGTGGAGTCCTAACTGCAGGACCATCAGGGAAGTCCCCTTTTCTTTTGTTCTCCTATTCTTGTTGATGGTGTGAACTACTGGAGGTTTTTGGGGAAGAGTCGTACACTTATGCGTCATGCCCTGCGTGGCTTCCAACAAACACAGCAGGCATCGTCTTTTCTCAGAAAAGCAATGTCACAGATTGTTTCCTTTTCCATCTTATGGACAATGGTTACTAATTAGTAATAATTTCTATTTCTTCCAGTATCCTGGTCATTTGGGGCTTTGGTTTTCTTAAAGTGATCATTTTGATTATATATAAAGTGACAGGATGAATGTATTGCATTAGTATGTCATGGCGGTCAACTGCACTGCTTATGCTGTCTGTAAAAACTATATTATTGTTGAGCAAAGTCCAGGAGATCATTAAGAACAGCGAAGCCTAGCATGCTGCAGTCCATGCAGTCGCAAAGAGTCAGACACGACTGAGTGACTGGACAACAACAAATTGTTTTACAAGTCAGGACACGAATTACTAGATTTTAAAAATGTCATCTTGAAGCTGAGGGAGTATTAAAGTGAGTTTAGTCAACTAAGCACATTCAACAAAAATAAGGATATATTTGAAATAAACAATAGCCCAGCCTTCATTTTAACATGCAGTTTAAGAGCACGTGCTCTGGAGGTAGATGGGTCCTAGACTGTGCCCTGCCCCTCTTCTGGCTGGTTGTGTGACCTTCAACCCTAAGTCCCAGTTTTCTCCCCTTTATAAAGTAGGGAAATTAATAGTATCCACTTCGGAAGCCTATCAGGATTAAATGAGATGATGAATATAGAAGCTTTTGGCATACTGTCTGGTAAACATAAGTGTTCCTTAAGTACTGCTGCTGCTGCTAAGTCGCTTCAGTTGTGTCCAACTCTGTGCGACCCCATAGACGGCAGCCCACCAGGCTCCCCCGTCCCTGGGATTCTCCAGGCAAGAACACTGGAGTGGGTTGCCATTTCCTTCTCCAATGCATGAAAGTGAAAAGTGAAAGTGAAGTTGCTCAGTCGTGTCCGACTCTTCGAGACCCCATGGACTGCAGCCTACCAGGCTCCTCCGTCCATGGGATTTTCCAGGCAAGAATACTGGAGTGGGGTGCCATCACCTTCTCCATCCTTAAGTGCAGTGTCAGACTTTATTTTTTGGGGCTCCAAAATCACCGTAGATGGTGACTGCAGCCATGAAATTAAAAGACACTTGGTCCTTGGAAGAAAAGTTATGACCAACCTAGATAGCATATTACAAAGCAGAGACATTACTTTGCCAACAAAGGTCTGTCTAGTCAAGGCTGTGGTTTTTCCAATGGTCATGTATGGATGTGAGAGTTGGACTGTGAAGAAAGCTGAGCGCCAAAAAATTGATGCTTTTGAACTGTGGTGCTGGAGAAGACTCTTGAGAGTCCCTTGGACTGCAAGGAGATCCAACCAGTCCATTCTGAAGGAGATCAGCCCTGGGATTTCTTTGGAAGGAATGATGCTAAAGCTGAAACTCCAGTACTTTGGCTACCTCATGCGAAGAGTTGACTCATTGGCAAAGACTCTGATGCTGGGAGGGATTAGGGTCAGGAGGAGAAGGAGACGACAGAGGATGAGATGGCTGGATGGCATCACTGACTCGATGGACGTGAGTCTGAGTGAACTCCAGTAGTTTGTGATGGACAGGGAGGCCTGGTGTGCTGCGATTCATGGGGTCACAAAGAGTCAGACACGACTGAGCGACTGAACTGAAGACTAAGTAAGACTCATTAATACTATTCTTGATACACAGTATTAATATGTAGTATGCTTTATTTTATTCATATTCTATGGATTCTATCATTGCCGGATCATGTTAGAGTTTGAGGTAGCTAGATGATTTACTCTGAAACATTTTAGTTGTGATTTTTTTCCCCTTATTTTTTCCCCTTTCTTAATCCATAGTGTGTCCAGGACTGTTGCTGCTTTTGCCAGACCTCCATTTAGCAAGAATTTTGGAGCTGAAGGTTTTGGTGTTTGAAATGAACAGAGGGTTGAGGGTGAAGGGCAGCCACTCACCGGATGAAGGGGAGCAGGTCCAGGTAGGCTTTTCTCGCCATGTCTATTTGGGCACCAGACAGGAAGCCGTCATGGAGGAAGTCGCCCGCGTTAGTCAGGATGCCATGTAGGGCATAGAGGTCAGAGAGGCGTTTGAGCACCTGGTGAATCGCTGGCTGGCTTTCCAATTTCTCCAGAGCTTCTGTGAAAATCTTCACAGTGACATAATAGAGGTGTGCCTACAAAGATGCAGAGATGCGTTAACCTCTGATTTCTGCCTCCACAAATCATCCCGGAAGCTTGGCAAGACTGCTGGAAGAAGGTTGCTGTGGCCGTGTGTTTCCCAGCAGTCTGACAAGCAGCCGCCTCTCTCCTAGCTCACTGCGTCTGGCTAAGCCTTTTCGACGGTGTCCGTGTGCGTGCTAGCGGCTGGTGGGCTCTGGAACTTGGCCCTTCGCTTCTCATTGTGCTTGGGGCAGTTTCAAGTTGGTTTGAAAGAAAGAATACAGGAGTGTTGGAGGCTGACCTGGGCCAGGGGGGACAGCACCGCTTTTCTCGAGAAAATAGCCGTTTATTGTCTGCCGTGTTCACCGCCTTGCCGCCTGTACCTGGGCCGCTGACCCCGTGCCGAGTTCGCAGCAGTTGGATGTGGTTAAGGAGCGGAGGTGCTCCGCCGCCCTCCCGGGTCAGATGCCTTGGTGCTCAGGCTGCACCCGGTGTGGCAAAGTTAGAGACCCTCACTTTCCCACTTACACCCTGGGTCCCTTTTCTCACCTGAGAGCCGCATCCCTGAATTCTCAGGGCTCTGGATTGAAGAGTGGAGTGATGAAGAGCTGCCCGAGGGTGCCCGCCTCTGCCTTATGGAGCAGGAAGGGGGCCAGAGAGAGGAGGGGCTCCTTGGGGCAAGGCTGAGCTGCACCCTGGCACCGTGCTCTGAACACAGTCAGCCTTAGTTTGTGACTGTATTGGTTTCAATCTTCTCTCCTGTCCAGGTTGGGGTGGGAGTGGGATTTATACTCTGTAGCATTTATACTCTGTGATCGGTCATGTCTGACTCTTTGCCACCATTAGACTATAGCCCACCAGGCTCCTCTGTCCATGGGATTTCCCAGGCAAGAAGACTGGAGTGGGTTGCCACTTCCTCCTCCAGGGCATCTTCCCAACCCAGGGATCGAACCCACGTCTCCTTTGTCACCTGCATCGCAGGGGGATGGATTCTTTACCGCTAAGGCACCTGGGGAGCCCTGTTTATGTACTCAAGCTGGCTCTCTAAGTTTTACATCTATTAACTCATATAACCTTCACAATAATCCTACAAGGTAGATCCTATTGTTAGCTCCATTTTGTGGAGGAAGCGTGTGAGGCATCTAGAGAGTAAGTTCCTCACCTAGGCACTGGCTAATGAGTGGTAGCAGTGAGTTCTGAACCAGGGCAGTCAGTCTCTCGATTAAGAATTGGTAGCATTACTCGCTACCCTGTGTTGCCAAAGCCACCAGAGACTGAGGCTGGATGTTACTGGGCCAGGACCAGAACTTGGGCCAGGGTTTGCTCCTGCTTGCCCACCCCTCTGCCACTGTTCCCACCAGCCCCTTGTGTTGCTCTGCTGGGCACGTCTGGTTTCCAGATGAGACCCCGTTGGGTCCTTGAGGTTTCTGTAGAGGACAGGGCCTCCCAGGGCCCAGAGCCCAGAAAGTGCGGGTTTCCCTGCCCATTATGACTTTAGAGGGTCGGCATCAGCACCGCCTTCCCAAGAAGCTGCTCATCCTTAAAACTGAGATTACGCGTCTCTCCCTCTTGGGGTCATGGGTATTAAATGAGGTAACCCCGGCAGTCGCGCCTGGTGCCTTTGAAGGCAGGGCATGGGTTTGGAAAGCAGGTGAACAGTGGGCAGGTGCGGTTCCTTTCTAGGTGTCTGGTGAGACTGCAGCCTTTGCTTACCCTCTCCTGTGCCGATGGTGCATTGAACACAGCAGGCAGCACCTCTATGGTGGACAGAGTGGAATGGAGGTGGCAGAATCACACCCACCCCACCCATGCAATGGAGGTGATGGGCCACCAGGTGGCGCTCCTGTCTGCCTGCCGCCGGGAGCTGCTGCAGAACCCTGGTGGGCTCTCCCGTTCTAAGGCGGCTGTCTTCTGGGCGTGCTGCCTGAGGATTGAAGCGACCACCTTGGTTCTCCAGCCATAGGTAGGCCCAGAGTCCCAGCGGCCTGAGCTAGAGCTCAGGAGCCATTCTTAGCTCCATGCCACTCCACTGCTGTCTGAAGCCTGCCCCTTCTTTCTTCCACACCCTGAATATTTCATCCACCCATCATGCATCCACCCACTTCTCTCCTTGCCCTCTGGCAGGTTCATGGTCTGGGGCACCCTCAGCCCTTTCCAGACTGCTGCCTGCTCTGTACTGGCCTCTAGCCTCCAGTCCTCTCCTCCCCCTGCAGCCTGTATGATCCTTCTAGCATGAAACTCATCGCTACACTCCTCTGATGGAAACCCTGCAAAGGCTTCCCACTGGAGTGAACACAAAACCCAGACTTCTCACAGTGCTGTCGGAGGGGCCAGGCCGTGCCTATCTTTCCTTCTCGCCTCCCTCCTTCCTCTCCAGATTCGTCGTCTTCCTTTAGGTTCTCCTTGGAAGGACGTGCATTTCCTCCCAAACGCTGTGCCTTTCCTTGCCTCCACGTCTTGCATCTCCTGACCCCTTTGCTGGAAATCCTTCCTCTCCAAAGCCACAGCCTCCACCCACTGCCTGGCTGATTGCAGCTCGCCCTTGCAGTCTTGGCCTGTATGGTTTTTCTGAGAAGGCTTTCTGACTCCTTAAGGGCGGTGAACTTGGACCTGCTGTGGGACCTTGGGGCAGCCTGTATTTCCCTGTGGCAGTGCTTTCTTGATCGTAGCCATGCATGGCCTCTCTTGAGCCCCCCAGAACCCAGTCTGACGGCGGGTGTTGGAGTGCTCTAGTATTTGCTGGCAGACAGTGAATTATGCACAAACACAAAATACAGTGTAAACGGAATCAGACATCTATGGATTGTCTGTGGGGCTAAGGGGAGACTTGACCTGCTTTTCTCTCTGGGAGGAAATATTTGAACAACCTGAAGCAAATCCAATAACACTGCCTCATTACGTTTTTTCTCTAAGAGCTGCCAGCAAGACTGCTTTGGAGTTAAGTCCTTTAATTAAAATACCCGGGGCTAAAGGCTTGAAAGTGAAATGAGGGCAGCCACTGAGCAGGGCTGAGGCATGATGGCAGGTTTTCTCGGCCTGGCGGCTTGCTGGGGAAACAGAACGGGGCCCTTTCAGCTCTGGCTGACTGGCAGCTCACCTTGGTGGCCTGGACATGGATGACAGTGGTCTGGTTCCACGCATCGTGCTCATCGGCCCCGGCTTGCCTCAGCGTCTGTAAGTGATGCACTGAGTCCTTTATGAGCCTAAAGGCCGGAGAAAATAAAGGTTCTGTTTCTTGACTGAGTGGAGAAGGGATTGATGGCATTTGATCCCAGGATGCCTGGGGTCCCACAGAAGTAGAACAGTTCTATTTATTGACTGTTTGTTGGTGTTGGAAACCTAAACAATGTCCTTGTTGTATATAAACTCCTTAACCCTTTTAAGGGTAAGGCATTCCCAGTTTGCAGTGGGAAACGTGGAGTCCTAGAGAGGTTAATTAAGCGAGTCACGCAGTGAGGAAGGAGTTCATAACCCCCTAGCTGCGCCAGGCGCCCTCCCCTCTTTCTGATGTGGTCTCCACCCTGATCCCAGTATTTTCAGGCCACTCAGTTGACTGGCTTCTGTGCCGAGCAAGGAGAGTGATTTTCCTCTAAGGCTAGTTGAAGCCTGCCAGTCACCCACTGTGCTCCAAGTTCCACCTAAGGGACTTTAGAAAGGAGGAAAGAAAACCATCCTTTGTTCTCCAGACTACAAAATTGGTCATTTGTTTAGTTAACCTTTATTCTCTTATCTTCTGTTCCCTGCCCATCCCCTCCTGACCCTTGGAATTTGTATGCAAAACAAGCTATTTATTAGGCAATACTTATGTTGCTTTGTCACGGGATATGTAAGCACATGACACATCTGAGTTCTGAGCAAAAAGCAATACACAGCCATCCCTTGCTATCTCTGGGGGGTGGGTGGGGGCAGGGAGAATGGTCCCAGGACCCCCACAGATACCAAAACAGAGATGCTCAAGTCCCTGTATGAAACAGTGTGGTATGGTCACAGGCTCTGCGTCCGCGGATATGGAGGCCAACCGGGGTGGCATTTTAATTACCCCGAACAGCCTTCTTTTGCCCACCCCTCCACTCCAGCTGAAATGTTACTTCTGTGAAGCCTGAACTTTGGTTTCTATCAGACTGGTTTACTGATGGATCCTCAGAGCCTGGTGGATTATTAAGTACTTGCTAGATATTTGTGGAGAAAATAGATGAATGTTCCAAGTTGCTTTTGATCTTGAAATAACTATTAACCATCCCTGGGATCACCGGTTGGGATGTAAGACCTCTTATTATGTACTGAAGCTGTTTTTTCCGGGTTGTTTTTGGTGTGCTGGTTGGGGAGGGCTCAGAAGGTGTCCCTCCTAGGTAGTTAAGTCTCTTCTCCGTGGGACTGTCTGTGTTTGGCCACGCCCAGTCTTTATTCCCAGCCCCTGGCACATGTGGATGTTCTTGGAACATAGTGTCTGACAGTATTTACTGAATGACAGAGTGGAGGAGTCTTTGGTCTTGTCTATGTGCCCTGAAGCTTACTAGACCCTGGAAATAAACAAAATCTATCCTTTGTTATACTCATATTTTAAGCGTTATTTTTAGATTGTGGGATGTTTTGACCATGAAAGTACCATTATCCCTCTGTATCCAGTTTTCACATCTTCACATTCAACCAAGGATCAAAAATACTTGGGAAAAACAAACTCCTGAAAGTTAGTTCCAAAAAGCAAAAGTAGAATTTGGTGCACACTGGTAACTATTAACATATCAGTAACGTATTTATTCCTGTTCACATAATATTTACATTTTATTAGGTATCATAAGTAATCTGGAGATGATTTAAAGTATATGGGAGGGTATGCATAGGTTTTATGCAAATACCCATAATATTGCAAATTTGCAAATATTCCATTTTATGGAAGGGATTTGTGTGTGTATCCTGAGAGTTTGATATCTATAGAGATCCTGGAACCAATCCCCTGCCGATACAGAGGGATGACTGCAATGCTTTATTTATTAGTATTAATATTAGTACTGATAGCAGTACTAGTATTATCAGTATTACATTATATAATTATATATAACTATTGCATACATAATTATTATGTTACATTGTCATATATAATTACATTATTATGCTATAATATTGTCAGCATTAGTACTGATAGTTTTTGTTATTTGCATTGTATGGGTACATTCTCTGTATTTCAAACCATAATAAGAGCCTAAAGATTTAAAAAATTCCTTGCACTGGTTTGAGAGCTAATGTCTTCCTGTTATCTTGAGCAGGATGGGGAAGTGACAGGTGTGAATTTGCCTTCTCTCTGCCCCTCATGGCAGAAACCGAGAGGAGTGAGGAGGTTGGAAAAGGGGGCTGGTTTTTGGAAGAGTATCCAAGACTGTACCCCCCAGCCAACCCCAAAGGCCCTAAGTGTAAAGGAGCCTGCCTCCAGGTGGGATAGTTGGTTTCTCCGCATGGCTCACCTGACTGCCACGTGTGCCCAGGCCGTGGTGTAGAGCTCGGGTTGGAGGAAGTCGGCTGCCGTTTGGGCTGGACACCTGGCCAGGTCAGGTGCGGTCAGGTATGCGACAGACTGAGGGAGAGACCCCTTCAATGCGGAGCCTGGGGACTTCTGAGTGTTCAGGTAGCTCTTTATCAGAAATCTGGGGGGCAGAGGTACCAAAAGGTGAGAGGGTTGGGGGGCCCCATGGGACAGCCCAGCACCCCTCTCTCCCAGCATCGTGCACCCTTAGGCTCCCCATGGGAGAACCAGGGCCACCCACGCTCTTTCCTGGGTCCCTGCTGGTGGCTGCTCCTCACTCAAAGCCACAGTGCATCTGAGGCTATAATTTCTTTCACAGTGAAATGGGCCTGGAGCCGCAGACCTTGGCAGACATCTTCAGATCCTGAACGTAAAGCCTTTTGATAATGGAACAGAATCTTCTGTCTTGGCTAGGATCTTGTGATTTGGGGATTTATGACGATTATACTGTGACTGCGGAAATTAAATTTTCTTAGCTGATAAAGGGATAGAGGCAAGATTGCGAACGTGAATGGGAGAATTACAGGTGGCTCTTAGCTTCTTCTTTATGATAATCCAGTGATTGGAGGCTCTGGGCCAGAGAAGCCTGGATTCCCATGCCACTCCACTGAGACCTCTGTGACCCTGTAGAAGTCACTTCTCTTCCCTCAGCCTCCTTGCTTCCAGCTCTAGATGACGATGATAGTCGTCTGATGGGTCTGTGAAAACTGGATGAGATAGTATTTTCTGAGCGCTTGGCACAGTGTGGGGCATTTGTATTCCTTTTGTAATTTGAAAAAAAAAAGTAATGTTGTATAGTTACAAGTTTTTAAAGAAATGTTATATAGCAAATTTGCCAGTCCTTTCTCCCTGCCTGGAGAAGTATTTGCCCTCTGTAGTCCCCTGAGATGGAGGCACGTGAAAGGCCCCGTCAGCCACAGAAGCACGAGAGAAGAAACTGCCTGTTGAGGGGATAAGGAATGAGTCATTCCTCCCTGCCTTTCAGGGTGGGGCCTCCGGCGCAGACTGTGCGCTAAACCTGGGCATGCCGCAGGGAGCCCCCCAGCACACAGAGAGAGACGCTCAGATCGTGTAACTGCTCCAAGGGAACGGCAGTTGCTGCCCTAGACAGAGTGGTGCCCTAGACAGAGTGGTCAGGGGGAGCATCTGGAGGAGGTATCGTTTTAGCTGAGACCTGAAGGGTGAGGAAGAGCCAGCTGGAGGGGAGTGAGGCCCCGCAGAAGTGAGCAGAGGAGGAGGTGGGGAGAGGATGGAGGGAGGCAGGGCCAGATCGAAAGGTCCTTTTAGGCTGCAGTGTGGGGTGTGGCCTTTTCCTGGGAGCTGAGGGAAGTGATTGAAGAATTGGGAGCCAGGGAAAGAGGTGATCTTCTTTAAGCTTTGAGAAGGTCCCTTGGCTGCCTGTGGAGAAAGGACTGAAGTGAGGCAGGTGGGAAGCCGCAGAGCAATGAGGAGACTGATGCTGTGGTCCAGGGGGCGGGGCTGGTGGCCTGGCTGAGGCTGCAGGGTCTGGGGAGAGGGGATGGATTGGAGACACGGTGTGGGAGCTGGGCAGCCCCCACGTGGCTTTCCCAAAGTCTGCTCCCTCCGTGGGCGTGAGATGATGCTTCAACCCAGGCAGCAGCTCGGTGGGATCCCTGGGGGCCAGGCAGAGGCCTGGGCCTTACCTGGCCGTCTGCAGGTAGAGCACCGTGTTCTCGCCCTCATAAGTGCAGGAGGCCGTCACTCTGGTGAGCAGGGAGGGCAGGCCGCTCAGCTTCGAGTAGCCGTGTCCACCGCAGGCCCTGCGGCACTGCTCGACCCCCTGGGTGCAGAAGTCCGACAGCATGGCCTTCAGACCTGCGCTCAGCGCGTGAAGCTGCGAGAATAAGAAGGGGGTCAGGTGGCGTCAGGAACGACGTGCCTGCCACTCACAGAGCGCCCACGGGTGCTGAGCACCGCTCTGTGCGGTGAGAACTGTCTCCTCAGCCCATGACTTGATGAATGAGAAGACAAAGGCTCGGGCCATAGAGAGAGGCAGTGTCACTGGAGGGCTGATAAGAACAAAGGATAAGTGTCCAGGCCAGTGTCTCCGGGATCTCAGGTAGAGAGTGCTTCCCAGGTCGGTCTCGCCATTATCCAGGAGCTGCAGATTGTCCCCACAAGCAGAGATTTTGGAGAGCTTGTCTGTGAGCGTGTGGGTCCACTGTCAACCCACTGTTTCGGGTTGTAGGAGTGGCCGCCAGGCAGTAGACCTGGTTTGAGTTTTTGGTTCTTGGAGACCCTTAGCCGTCTGTCAGACTTTTCAGGTCCTTGGGAGGAAGGGGCATGTCCCTTAAGCTCACTTTCCTCATCTGTAAAATGGGTATGGTGCCTGCTGTAGCGTGGACAGATTACTGAAGCAATGCTCATAAAACACAGGGCCTGGACGGACTAAATCTTAGTGTGTGTGTGTCCACAGTCCTTTATCTGAGAGGGCCTTGGAGCCAGATGTGTTTTTGGAATCAGAATATTTTTTGAATTTTAGAAAGGTAAAACAGGGCATTTAAGGTGGATTAAATATAACACACTTATAGGAGCCAGGGGCATCTTAGTGAGCTGATTGATGTACTGGTATTTCTGCTGCAAAATGTATTCACAGCGAGTGGGATAAATCTGGGCAGTTGCGGTCAAACCGTGCCACCCGGTGAGTTCTACGTGACTTTTGGTTTTCAGAACTTTCTGAGTTTCAGAGACACACCAGGGATTGCCCCCTGTGTTCTGTACACCGTCTGTGATTACTTCATCTAACATATTTAGAGCTTCCTGGGGGCCAGACCTGGGAGGATTCTATGTCAGAATACGGTTCACCCGGGGCGGGAGGTGGGCTGGGATGTTGGAAATCTTCTGTGGGCGGGGAGGCAGGAAAAGCCCAGGGCGGGCAGGACTGGGGCTGTGTCCCGGGGGAGGACAGTTTCAGCCACGGTCCCAGCTTCTGCCCCGCAGGAAGCAGGTACCTCAGGCAGGAGTGCGAAGTCTCCGTCCAAAATGAAGCTGTAGGAATGGTGGAAGAACTCCAGGAGGTTGTTGGCCACGAAGTGGAACGCATAGGCCATGGCCAGCGGAGGAAAGAGTTTCTGCTGCTGAGTCTGGTAATCTAGAACCTTCGCCTCTGGGTCGCTGAGGGAAAGGAAAGCAGATGTAGAAGGTTGCTACCTGCCCCACCCACCTTCCCTGAGGCCATAAAAGCCTTAAAAATGACAGTTGATAACTCACTGCCAGACTTGACGTAGAGGGACATGGTACCACTAATAGCCTTAAAATTCCATCTCACATGAACACCCACACGTTTCACTGTAGAAA
This sequence comes from Bos indicus x Bos taurus, assembly GCF_003369695.1. Lineage (NCBI taxonomy): Eukaryota > Metazoa > Chordata > Mammalia > Artiodactyla > Bovidae > Bos > Bos indicus x Bos taurus. The sequence continues at coordinate 17,953,930 of NC_040097.1, forward strand.
TGCTGGCGTGTTTGCTGGTGGGTGCTGCCCCTTGTGGAGGTTTACAGAATTAGAGCATATGTACCTGCGAAAATCTGGCAAGTTCTGAATACCAACATACCTGGTCTCAAGGATTTGAGGTGAGGGCTTGTGGCCCTGAAGCCCGGGGTATTTGACCCTTGACCTTTCACTGTCCAGCTTCATGTGCTGTGTGCTGGGGAACACCGTGAAGCCTAGTCAGTACCTCTTAGGCTGTGAACGTGGGTTTGATGCAGTTCCGAGGTAGGGATTTCTCCTGCCTCGTCCATTACTGTGTCCTCAGCGCTTGAGACTCTGGTCAGCATTTGGGGCCTGTGGTAGGTAACTACTTGTGGGTTGAGAAAAAGTGTGACCATGAGAGGCCTCCCGTTGGGGATGGGGTGAAACCTGGTGTCTCTTCCTCAGGCCAGCAGCCCCTCACCTGGACATGCACTGTTATAACCATCCTCAGGGCGTTTCTGCAGCCCATAAACCTGGGCCCCAGCAGGACGGCACTGGCGATACCGTCTTCCCAGCTCGCCTGTCACCAGAGACGACTCCCTCAGCCCAGGATTCTGAAGCCAGGCTGGCCGAGGTGCCTTGGGCTTGCCAGCGAAGGACCCTGGACTGAGGGCCTGGCGTGCCTCACTGCCCTGGAAGAGCATTCTTGTCAGGCCCATTCGTAGATGGAGAAGCTGAGGGACGGGAGGGTTGGGCGGCTAGTCTGAGGTCCCGCAGCTAGCGAGCAGCCGAGTTGAGGGTGGCCCCAGGCCTGCCTGGTTTCGCCCCTCAGTCCACTTTGCATTAGTCACCTGTGGATCCTTGAGCCCATGGTGTGAAACTCCACCAGATTCTTAGACCAGATGTTCGCAAGTTCCGGTCCTGGTGGTCTCGCTCTTCCCTTTAGAAGTGAGGAAGTAGGCCTAGAGAGGGCAGAGGACTTGCCCAGGGTCACTTAGTGGAGTTGGGGCAAGAACCGCCCTGACCCCGCCTGTCTCTGCCCCACAAGTTCAGTCAGCTGTGCCATGTCCAGCCCAACCTCTCTCCCTGAGCTCACACTGCAGCCCTGTAGGCCCAGACTCCAGTTTGCTGCATCGTGGGTGTGTGCCCGTGTGGTTTGTTCTAGAAGATTCTTTGTCTACCGAAAATTGAAATGTAATGGGCAGTTCTATATTTTTTTTCTGGTGAATCTGATAACTGCGTGTGTGTGTGTGCGCCTGCATGCTTGAGGGAACATGGCTTTGTACACGTACACATATTAAAGCAGAAAAACTTATGTTTTTCTCCTGTGGATTACCTGCTACTTTTAAAATGAGAAAAATAAGTGCAAATCATTAAAAAAAAAAAAGAAGCAGAGGGTATAGTCAGCCCCTCAGTGCCGTGGAGTAGACAGAGTATTGGCCAGACACAAGCGCAGACAACAGAAGGACCTGGATGTGGACATACCACAGCCAGAAGCCGACAGCCACAACCAGACAGAACCGTCTCCAATACAGTCGGATGTCACAGCGGGCTTTTCTAGACACAAGCATTCACAGCTGACAGAACAACCTCCAGGGCCATGTTCACCCACAGCATGGCGCCCAGCCCATCAGATGGCACTCAGCCTGGCACAGCCATACGGGACCCGTGTGGACAGACTGAGTCCACCCTGGCGGTGCGGGGCAGACACTGACCCGTGTGGACAGACTGAGTCCGCTGCAGGGCAGACAATGACCTACAGATACAGGTCGGGCCGGCTGGTCAGCCAGGGTTCCAGGGAGCCAGGAAGACCCCACAGACCGGATGGGCCAGGCCCAGGCGACTGTGTGTGCACGAGGGGGCTCACGTGTGCTCCTGGCACCCCACTCTGGCAGAGGGCTGGGGTCAGGGGGCAGACACTGTGGGACCGAGGGGGCCCCGGCTGCTGTGGTTCCTCTGGGCGCCCCTTGCCTGGGCCGGAGGCGGGATTGGCGGCGGATGACGGCGTAGCGGACGGCAATGGTGCAGGCCTTCTGCAGCAGCGGGAGGACCTCGCCCAGCAGAATGTCCACACGTACCACCACCATGCTGAGGTAGTTACTCTTCGGCACTCCGAGCTTGACATAGGTGCCATCTGGTAGGACCTAGTAGACGGGGGCCAGGCAATGGGTCTGAGCTGGGGCTCCCCAGCCTTCCCGCGCCCAGAACCGTGGGCCTCCCTGCACTGTAGACACTGGCATCCTCGGGCTGCTCACCCGGAGTAGACCCAGCCAGCACCAGCCGTGTGCTGGTACGGCCATTGTTAAAACTGACACTCGCCTGTACTTGCTGACACATACCCACTGCCCACATGCCTCAGCTCACAGCTCCTCCCTGGTACGCCCCAGACCCCCCACAAGCCACAGCTTCCCTCATATCCATGGTCATGCCTGGCAAAGTGGGGACCCCCCCAGAACTTCCTCCAGCACTCAGCTGATGTCTGTTCGAAGATTGGTTGTGTGCAGGCTGTACTGGAGGTGTGTACGCACACCATCCTCAACCTGTTTCTCTTTTCCTCACATGGCCTTGCCACCCTACCCCGTGACTGCTCTGCCACCTAATGCGGTGAGCATTTACTCTGAGGTTCAGCGAGGCCAAGTGACGTGCCCAAGATCGCACAGCTCCAAAATTGGGACCTTACTCAGGTCTGCGGGACACTAGAGCCCCTCTGGGAGGGATGCCCCAAACCCAACTCTCTAGAGAAGGACCCAGGGGCAGCAGCAGCTTTCTGTGGGGTGTCTCTGCCCCCTCGCAGGCAATGCAGGCTTGCGCCCTCCCCAGGACCCACCTGTGCGAAGCGATTCAGCATGTTCTCCCTGGGGATGCGCACGTGGTCCAGTTTGAGGAAGCCATTATCCGTGTGTTCAAAGTCCATCTTGGGCCCAATGTCCCCAATGGTGATCCCTAGGAGGATACGGAGGAAGGGGTGGCCGTCAGTTGAGGGGTCGTATGTCAGCACACAGCCACATGCTGGCTCCTCCGAGCCTCACAGCGGCCCATGGTGTTGGGGTTATCACAGCTGCTGCAGATGAGCAGGCTGAGGTCAGGTGCTCAATCTTGCTCGTATCCACCCAGCCTGTTAGAGCCAGGTCTGTGCAACTGGACCGGTCCCTGCCCAAGGGAGACAGGCCCCAGTTTCCCCCATGGACCTCTGGGGCCCAGGACAGGGAGGCCTGGTGGGGTCTTCTGGCAGGGGTCCTAGAGGAAGGAGCAGGAGCTTACCTGGCAGCGGGCTGTGGTCGTCGAGGCTCCGGATGGGGACAATAAAGGCATGCATGCCCTGCCGGGCTCCAGAGCAAATCAGCTGGGCCTGGACCAGGGCATGGGTGGCTGACCGTCCCACTGCAGGCAGAGAGGGGAGAAACCCAGTGTGACCCCTCATGTTACAGAGGAGCAGGCCAAACCTCCCCATCGGGACCCTGGAGGAGGGCCCAGTCTGTGAGGAGGACCAGTGTGGTGGCTTGGGGGTGGGGGATGCTCTGTGAGGCTGGAGCGGGGCTTTGTTTGGTCTGCCTAGGAGGGTGGGGGTTGGGGAGGCTGGAGGGCAAAGAGTATTTTCCAGGGGAGCCACACAGGCCAGAGTGCAAAGCAGAGGGAGCAGCATGTTCAGAAGCTTGGGGACCAGGTCAGCCTGGTGGGTCCCAGGTCGTGGAGTTGGTGGAGCCAGGGAAGCTTAGGGGTGCTTAGTCAGGATACCCCTCAGTTTATACAGCCTCCATTCATCCTTGGAAATGACTGGAACCACCCCAAGAACTTTAGTGTGAGTGTCTCGCTTTAGAATGGATGGGGTTGGAGGGATTTATGGAGAGTTGGTGGCTGGGGCTACAGAGAGTTCCGTCTAAATGTTTGGTTTGTATAGCAGCCACCCTGTGATACACGGGCAGAGTCCCCATGGGCTCGGGAAAGGAGGAAGGCTGATGGAGATCTTAAGAGGGCCCATTGTCCTCCATCCCTTCTGGCTGCTTTTCTAAAGGCAAAGCTTGACAAAGGCTACGGATTTTAATGAAAATGCCCTGAATGGAGCAATCTGGGAAAGCTTGGCATCTTTTAAAACTTGATCCTGCCACAGTCTTCTGACTGGAGTACATGCTCTTGATTATTTTCTTTGGGATCAGGGGGACAGGATTTTTACATCATGGCTGCGGGGGGGAACGTATGTAAGGATCTGTGGTCGGAACACGGGTCCCAAATCACAGGGAGATGTGTGCCTTGCTGCCCCCACCCCAGCAGGTGGGCACCTTTGAGACCTCAAAGAGTCACTGATTGCAAAGAGAGGGAGCTACCCTCAAAGAACCAAACAAATCTAGCAGTGACTTGCAAAAGGCATTGTGACAAAAGCAAGCTATTTTTTTTTGCTCCCTGTCCTCAAAAACCTATCAATGACCCTCTGTGCCATCAACCTGATAGTAGTGAATACAGATAACCAGCATTTCCAGTCTTTGCGGGCAGGTGTGCCCAAGTCCCATTTTCCAGAAAAGGAAACTGCGGCTGAGAGAATAGAGGGCTGTGCCAAGGGCACCGACCTGAAGGAGGTTGAGCTCAGGCTTGAGCCCTGCCTGATTTCAGGGTCCCTTCTTCCCTGCAATTTTGTCAGTGGTCGCTGCTCTCTCATTTCTCTGGCCTCTCTCTCTCCACTGGTCTCTCCTCTCAGTATTCATCCCTCTCTGCTTGCCTCACCTCTCTCTCTCCCCCCTCTCTCTCTCTCTGCTTTAGTTGGACTGCTCACGTGTGTTATATCTTTTTTTTCCAAAGACAAGTGAAACTCGCGCAGTTGTGTCCAACTCTTTGCGACCCCATGGACTATGCACTCCATGGAATTCTCCAGGCCAGAATACTGGCATGGGCAACCTTTCCCTTCTAGAGGGGATCTTCCCAACCCAGGGATCGAACCTGGGTCTCCTGCAATGCAGGCAGATTCTCTATCAACTGAGCTACGAGGGAAGCCTCTTTCCAAAGAAGTATTCTCAAATCAGAGGAAGAGGGCCCTGGTGGAACCCGGCTCCTCGGGATTTGGCAAACCGCCCACACTCTGGGAGGCATCGGGTGGGGGCGCAGCCTCCACCCACTGTCCGCAGGGGTGATGTGGCGCCAGTGGCCTGATGGACACTGGGGTGTCCAAAGCAGAAGAAGGCAGGCTCGTTTTTCTCACTGGTGTGTACCCTGTGCGCTGGCTGCTGGCAAGCTTAATCATTAACTTGGAAGACAACAAGAAGAATGGTGAGTGCCTGGGGCCAGGCCAAGTGTGTGTAGGGTGGCAGCGTGCACATGAGAGAGGCCTTGACCTTCATCCCCAAGGTTGGGGTCAGTTTCCTCAACTGTTTCAAAGTGCCTCTGGTGGCTTCTTAGCCACTCAGTGATGAAATTTTTCATATCCCAACTGTTCTACCACGTAAGAACCTGGGGCTCTGGGAAGGGACTTGCCCAATGTCATCAGCCTAGAACAGTGCCTCCGTCTGAGGTCTGCTGGACACCACCGTCAGCGCTATTCTGCGGTCCAGCTTCGCTGTCCTTGGGGGATGAGGGGGGATACTCACGGTCCCCAGGCCACCATTTGATGGCCGTCATCGTGGGGCTGTGCACCACAAACTCCTGGGTGGCTGCATCGTAGGTGGCTTCAGTCTCCAGGCCCTGAAGATACGTCCCTGGGAATCAAGGCGGGTAGGTAGACGTTGGGCCAGGGCGGGAGTCTGCTGGGCTAGCAGCGTCTGGGTGTCCCTGGAGCTCCCAGGCACCAGCCAGTGTGGAGTGGGGCACACTCCCACTCCAGTGTGTTCCCGGCATGTCTCTCCCTTCACTGGTGGGCTCTGCGGGGACACATGGCCAGCCCACGATAGCGGGTGGTGGCTGACATTTCCAGTAGGAAGGACTTGTGCCACCACCAGTTCATACGGTATGTTCGTGTAAATTAGAAAAAAATCACCCCCTCTTAAGACCTTTACACTGCCACCTGCTGTGACATCTTGCTAGTATATCAGCCTGTGACGACTGAGATGGAAATGGGCCCTCTGGAGCTGAGCAGGGCATTGCCTGTACGCTGCATGCAGCAGCCCCTGCTCACCGTGCCCCAGTTCTGTCTGGGCGTATGTCCCCAGGATCTGGAACTTGCTGCAGAGTGGGTCCCACTTTGCAATCTGCTCCTCTGAGCCCAGGCTCCTGATGGTTTTCTGGAAGATGTGATGTATCGCGAAGCCCAAATCTCCAGAAACACTTCTGTAGGGGAGACACACAATGGTTGAACAGCCCAGCGGAGACAAGTTCCCCAGTACCCTCAGGCTGGCAGGGGGCAGGAGAGAAGGGACGCCTGGCCCTGGCTTCCCAGGAAGTGGTACCCTTGGCATAGAGCTGACTCACTCCCAGACCCTGATGCTGGCAAAGTGTGAGAGCAGGAGGAGAAAGGGGCGACAGAGGATGAGATGGTTAGATAGCATCACTGACTCAATGGACAGGAGTTTGAGCAAACTCCGGGAGATGGTGAAGGACAGGGAAGCCTGGCGTGCTGCAGTCCATGGGGTCGCAAAGAGTCAGACACGACTTAGTGACGGAACAACATCAACAACCAGTAGCTTTGCTGGGGAACATAGCTCATGGGCTGGGTTTTCTGGGGGCTCCCAGGTGGACCCGTCTCTGGTGGAGGCACCCTGCGAGTAAGCACCTGGAGGCGTACTGTAATTCACTGCTGCCTTCGGACCAGCCCAGGCGCTGTGCTAGCATGAGGATGTGGAATTTCTTCTTAATGGCGGCTTCGTAACGTTCATTCTGGGTCATGAAGTAATTATCCTTCAGGCTAAGCTCTGGTTCACTGTGGATGATGCTTTCTGTGAGAGGGACAGAGAACAGAGAGCGTAGCGTCCTGGGTGAGGTTCCGGGTACCTTCACAGCTTCCCATCCACGTGCCTCATGAGTGTGGAAAGGCAGTCAGACACCACTGTCAGTGTACAGATGCAGTCAGAGGTCCTGAGATGGGGAAGCGACTCGCCCAAGGCTGCGAAGCTATGCCGTGGAAGAATAAGGACCTCAGGGAATACTGACATGTTAAAGCTTCCTTCATAGTCCAAAGGGACAAATCTCTAATAGTGGAATTTTAAGAGCAGAATTTGTTATTTGAAGATGTATACCGTGTGCTAAGTCGCTTCAGAGGGTGTCCGACTCTCAGCGACCCCATGGACTATATGTAGCCCGCCAGGCTCCTCTGTCCATGGGGATTCCCCAGGCAAGAATACTGAAGTGGATTGCCATGCCCTCCTCCAGGGGATCTCCCAACCCAGGGATCGAACCTGCGTCTCCCACGTCTCCCGCACTGGCAGGCGGGTTCTTTACCACTCGGGCCACCTGGGAAGCCCATCTGAAGGTGGGACTGCTATGAAGGGACTGTCTTTCCAAGAAACGCACGTGGGCAGAAAGCCGGGGCTCCGTTCCCCAGCCTGCTCTTACCCACTTTCCTCCGGAGTGCGGTGTTCTGGGCGCCTCCGTCAAGGATGTTGGTGAGTTCCTCCACGTTGAAGGACTGCGAGTGCCTCTCGCTCTCTATGTCAGGATGCATGCTACTGCTCCAGGCGTCCCCCGCTGACACTCGGTGCACTGGATTGCCCTCCATCGCCTGGCTCTGCCTGGCATCCAAGAAGAGATACTTCCAGCCCAGCTGCTCTGAGCCTTGGACTGTGCTGAGAACCTGTGTGCAGCACGAACTGCTCAGGGCCGAATGTCAGCTCAGCCTGCTTGGGAGGAAAGCAGGTTCCTTTAAAGGCTTGCGGGCCCTTCCTCCTGTACACCCTCCCCTGGGGCCCTCGGTGGTGCGCTGGGCGCTGTCCAGCGGGCCTGCAGTGACTGCTCAGTACCCGGTGCCGCAGTCAGCTGCGTTCCAGCTGAGGTTTCGACAGAGTCTGAGGACACAGCTAGTGTTCTGCCATTGCGGCTAGTGTTCTAAGCATTGCCTGCGGGGCGGGGGATTCTCAGAAAACATCAGTGAAGGTCATGCATGAAGAAATTTCACCTTAGGGAGGCGAGGTGTGTGGCCTCTAGCCACACTGCTGGAGCTGACCAGGAACTGGGTGGTGTCCAGCCACAGAGCACACACTCTGTCGATGCTATAGCCGCACCTAGGGAGTGGGGAGGTCTCACCGGGGGGACCGGTGACCCCATTCACCAGTCCCAGGCTCAGCTGGCCCATTCCTGTGAGCCTGGATGGGTACTGTGGAGCTGAGGGAGGAAGCTTGCCTCTTGTCTGTGACGTGTTGCCCCCAAACCTGGGTGTCCCCCACAGCCACGGTGGACCCTGCATCCTTCACAGCACCCCCTCGGCCTCCTAGAGCCCCTGTTTCCCCACAGCAGAACAGCCCCCAGGTTGAGTCTCTCAGACCCCCTTGTCCGGCCACCCATCCCCTCTGCTAACCTCCTGTGCTGCCCTCGCCTTGCGCTCGCTGCCTCGGCGCCTCCGCCCGCTCTCCCCGCGGCCAGGGTGAGCTCTGACACTGCAGTCTCCTCTCCTGCTGGCAGTCTGGTTCCGGGTGCTCACTGTTCATGGGCTGGAGTCCGTGCCCTCTGCCATCTCACCACCTCTCACCCACATGCCCCTTGCCCCGTATCCACGCCTCCCCACTCCCCTCCTGCCGTTTGCCCCCTGCTCTTTCCCCCACTTTTCCTAGTGAGCCCCAGCCTCCGGGGCCACCCCTTCGCCTCCCTGATGGCTGGGCCCCCTGGGAGAACCAGGCCCCCTTTTGGTTACCGCCCCACCCCGGCTGCTATTAGAGTGAACAATAAGGAAGGATTCCTTATTCATTCAAATGTCCCTCTCCCAAAGTGTGAGTGCCTGGGTGGCCAGCGCTGCTTTTCTGGGGTCCCCAGAGTCTAGCTCACAGGATGCCTGCTGTAAAGCTTTCCCACAGGTGGCCTCTGTTGATTCCCACTCTTCTTCACAACCCTGCAGATGCAATGGTATTATCACTGTTTATTAGAGAGGGCAGGCGCCTCGGGAAGAGAGGAGACTTTTTAAGGTCACACAGCCACCTGTGGCACATGGGATTCATGCACGGACTGAGTGGGGGAGGTGGGGAGTGCCACGGGCTGCAGACAGAGGGCCCGAAACCTTCGAAGAACCCCGTCATCTAACACCTGGATCCCCGCAAGCCCTCGTGGCCTGGCCTTGTCCCCTCTGCCACTTCCTCCCTGCGCTCCAACTGCTGCTCGCTGTGCTCAGATACACGCAGCCTCACCCCCTCCAGTGGCCAGGGCTGTGTCCTCCGCCCAGAACATTCTTTCCCGATGTTCTCACCGCTCCCTGCCTCCCTGTGCAAGTCCTTGGTCTGTGCCATCTTGTCAGTGAGGCCCACCTGACTGCCGTCTTTAAAACCCCACACCCCTTCCTCTAGCCTCCCCAGCCCCCCTCACCCTGCTCTGGGTTTCCTCTGCATCCCTTATCATAACATACAAGATAATTTGCTCATTTACTGTTTTGTTGTTTGTTTATTGCTGTGTCTACCTGAGGGCCAGGATCTCGGTCACATTCGAGCCGTGGCGCTCATACTTGGCTCCCAGGGAGCGTCTAGGAGCAGGCGGCCGGGGAAGGACGGACTCTGAGAGTCCGTAGGGGTGGCGGCAAGTGCGCAGTGAGTCCCACTCCCTCCGGTGCCTCTGACTCACCTCTGTCCCATGCCTGCACGGTAGGCCTGGCCTGACCTCCGCAGCCGTGGCCCAGGCCTCTCAGCGCGGCTCGGCCAGCCCCTGTCTCCTCCCCGGGAGGGGCTGGACCACAGAAGACAGAAGGCGCTGCCTGGCAGGCTCCCAGCTGTACACTGCCTGCCAGGCTCCCTCTGCTGGGTGTGGCCGGGCTCTGCCTTGCCCGGGTCTGCCCTGGGAGGATGGCTCAGAGGGTGTGAAGTGGGACAGATAGCTTAGCACCAGGCTGGCCCAGCACCTCAGTGCCAGCCTCCAAGCCTCTGTCTTCCCCTTCCTCTCACTGCCCATCCGGCAGCCTCCCAGAACCTGGTCCTGGTCAGATGCACATGGTTTCACTCTGTAAAAAAAAAAAATAAAAAAACACCACAGGTTGTACCCAGAGTCAGAGACCAGGGTGCAAATCCTGGAGGCGTGCCTCTTGGGGGACCACTTCTCTTAACTCCTTTCCCTTAACTATAACTCACAGGATGAAGGAAAGCTCTTTTTGTTTTTTTCTTTTTTAAAAATAAATTTAAAAAGCTCTTCATTTTTGGCCGTGCTGGGACCTCATTGCTTCATGGGCCTTCTCGAGTTGTGGGGAGCGGGGGCCACTCTCGTCTCTCGTTTCCGAGCACAGGCTCTCGGGCGCTTGGGCTTCAGTAGTTGTGGCTCGGGGACTCTAGAGCACGATAGTTGCGGCACAGGCTTAGTTGCTCTGCATGTGCCATATTGGGCTTCCCAGGTGGCACTAGTGGTAAGGAAACTGCCTGCTAGTGCAGAAGTTGTAAGGACATGGGTTTGATCCCTGGGTCAGGAAGATCCCCTGGAGGAGAGCATGGCAGTCCACTCCAGTATTCTTGCCTGGAGAATCGCATAGAATGAGCCTGGCAGGCTGCAGTTTATGGGGGTCGCAAAGAGCCGAACACGACTGAAGCGACTTAGCACGCGTGCACGTGTGAAGGTTCGGCTTGTGCAGGATGCGCAGATTCGGTTATTTGTCAGTATTTATTTTTAGAATCCACGGTGATCTGAGTGCTGGGCATAGCAGGAAGCCCAAACCAGCCCTGCCCTTGGGAATCTTCCAGACTGGGTCAGGGAGCTGCTGCGGGAACAGAGGATCCCATTAGGAATGGGCAGGCTCGCCTAGCTGGATACTCACAGCCGCTTCTAATGAACTTATAACTTTTTTGAACTTAAGGTCTCCTTGCCCTCTCTTGCTGCTGCTGCTGTTCCCAGGGTGTTCCTGCTTTGCCCGTCTAGTTTTTGTCTTTTGGGCTCACCACAGTGTCACACTCTTCTGGGAAGTCACGCTAGTCTGGACTCTGGGACTTGCTTTCTTAGCTCCAAGCTTTGGCTCCTTGTGGTATAATAAAAGTTATAGATTCAGCCTTTGCCCTTGGTTCCTGGCAAAGAGCTCCTAAAAATCCTTGTCATCTCCTGAGTGATAGAATTCTCTTTTGTATCCTGGCTGGGGGCCTGCACACACCTTCGGGTTGGGCGGGGGGAGTTGCTGTCAGACAGACCAAGCCTTAATAATGCTAGGGCTGGACTAGCAGTCCTTCCTACCTCCCCCACCGCTAACCGCCTGGCTGGGAGAGTTGCTGGAGACTGAACAAGTCACCAGTGGTCCATGATATAACCATTTATACCTGCATTGTGAAGCCTCGGTAAAAATCCCTAAAACAGTGGGCTTTAGGGCTCTTCTGAGCTGGTGAACACATGGAGACACTGGGAGGGTGGCCTCCCAGCCATATCTTGTCCTACCCGCCGCCTCTTGCCCTGCCTCCCCCCCGCCCCGACCCCCGCACAGTGGCTGTTCCTGAACTGGGTCCCTTACAATAAACCCACAAATGCAATTCAAGTGGTTTCTGAATTCTGTGAGTCATTCTGGCAGGTTATTGAACCCCTGGGAGGGGGTCATGGGAACCCCTGAATTTATATGTAGCTGGTAGGTCAGAAGTCCTGGTGCCCCCGGGCATTTGCAGTTGTTGTCGGAAGCAGGGGCAGTCTCACGGGACTGAGCCCTGTTCCCCTCGGGTCTGCACTGACGCCCAGAGGCAATTCGAATGGAAATGTTTGGACGTCCAGTGTTGGGGAATCAGAGAACTGGTTGCTGCTGGGATGGGATACCTCATGTTTGGTGTCACAGGTGGAGGTGGAAACAGACACCACACCCTCGGTATGAGAAGTGGCTGTTTTTCCTTTAATTACTGGTTTTTGTCTGAAGTATCATTGAAAACAAGGACTGTGTCTGCTTTGCTCTTGGTCCTGAATGCAGTCCCAGCCCCAGCTCAGCAAGTAGTTCAGTTCAGTAGCTCAGTTGTGTCCGACTCTGTGACCCCGTGGACTGCAGCACACCAGGCTTCCCTGTCCATCACCAACTCCTGGAACTTGCTCAGACTCATGTCCATCGAGTCGGTGATGCCATCCAAGCAACTCATCCTCTGTCGTCCCCTTCTCCTCTTGTCTTCAGTCTTTCCTGGCATCAAGGTCTTTTCCAGTGAGTCAGTTCTTTGCATCAGGTGGCCAAAATATTGGAGCTTCAGCTTCAGCATCAGTCCTTCCAATGAATATTTAGTACTGATTTCCTTTAGGATGGACTGGTTGGATCTCCTTGTAGTCCAAGGGACTCTCAAGAGTCTTCTCCAACACCACAGTTTAAAAGCATGAATTCCTCGGTGCTCAGCTTTCTTTATAGTCCAACTCTCACATTCATTCATGGCTACTGGAAAAACGATCTTGGACTAGATGGGCTTTTGTTGGCAAAATAATGTCTCTGCTTTTTAACATGCTGTCTAGATTGGAAATAGCTTTTCTTCCAAGGAGCAAGCGTCTTTTGATTTCATGGCTGCAATGACTTTGGAGCCCCCCAAAATAAAGTCTGTCACTGTTTCCATTGTTTCCCCATCTATTTGCGATGAAGTGATGGGACTGGATGCCATCATCTTAGTTTTCTGAATGTTGAGATTTAAGCCTACTTTTTCACTCCCCTCTTTCACTTTCATCAAGAGGCTCTTTAGTTCCTCTTTGGTTTCTGCCATAAGGGTGGTGTCCTCTGCATATCTGAGGTTATTGATATTTCTCCCGGCAATCTTGATTCCAGCTTGTGTTTCTTCCAGTCCAGCGTTTCTCATGATGTACTCTGCATGTAAGTTAAATAAACAGGGTGACAATATACAGCCTTGATGTACTCCTTTTCCTATTTGGAACCAGTCCGTTGTTCCATGTCCGGTTCTAACTGTTGCTTCTTGACCTGCATACAGATTTCTCAGGAGGCAGGTCAGGTGGTCTGGTATTCCCATCTCTTTCAGAATTTTCCATAGTCTGTTGTGATCCACACAGTCAAAGGCTTTGGCCTAGTCAATAAAGCAGAAATAGATGTTTTTCTGGAACTCTATTGCTTTTTCGATGATCCAGTGGATGTTGGCAATTTGATCTCTGGTTCCTCTGCCTTTTCTAAAACCAGCTTGAACATCTGGAAGTTCATGGTTCACATGCCGTTGAAGCCTGGCTTGGAGAATTTTGAGCATTACTTTGCTAGTGTATGAGATGAGTGCAACTGTGCAGTAGTTTGAACATTCCTTGACATTAGTAAGTACTTGGTGGATGAGTAAATAAACAAAAGTTGGCTGGATGCACCAGTATTCTCTACCCAAGGGCACAGCCCGTGCTTGAAAGGATCTGGAGTTTGGACCCTCTTTTTTTTATTTGGTAAAGTTTATTGATTCTTCTCTGCTTTATTTTTTTCTGCCTTGATGTAATGTTTTAATTGAAGTATAGTTGATTTTCAGTGTTGTGTTTCAGGTTATAACAAAGTGATTGCATTTTTTATATATAACAAAGTGATTCTGTTTTTTTATATATATGTATATCTTTCTCTGTATAGATAGATATAGATATTCTTTTTCAGATTCTTTTCCATTGTTGGTTACTAAAAGATACTGAATACAGTCCTTTGGGCTATACAGCAAGCCCTTATTGGTTATATATTTCATTCATAATAATGTGTTGATGTTAATCCCATACTCCTAATTTATCCCTCTCCCTCTTTCCTTTTTGGTAACTCTTAAGTCTGTCTTCTATGTCTGAGAGTCTGTTTTCCAAGTAAGTTCATTTGTAACATTTTTTTGTCTCCCCATGTAAGTGATGTCATATGATGTTTGTCTCTGATTTACTTAACGTGATCATTTCTAGGTCCGTCCATGTTGCTGCAGATGACACGACTTCATTCTTTTTCACGGTTGAGTAGTATTCCATTGTACATATGTGTCCATCCTCTTCATCCATTCATTTGTTAAAGGACATTTAGGTGGCTTATGTGTCTTGGTTATTGTAAATAGTGCTACTATAGACATTGGGGTACATGTGTCTTTTCAAATTACAGTTTTCTCTGGGTATATGCCCCAAAGTGGGATTTCTGAGTCATATGGTGACCCTGTTTTTAGTTTTTTAAGGAATCGCCATACTGTTCTGCATACTGCCTGAACCAGTTTGCATTTCCACCAACAGTGGAGAAAGATCCCTTTTTCTCTACACCCTCCGCATAGACTATACAGTTGACTCCATATACTGTACAGTCCATGGAATTCTCCAGGGCAGAATACTGGAGTGGGTTGCCATTTCCTTCTCCAGGGGATCTTCCCAACCCCGGGATCAAACCCAGGTCTCCCACACTATAGGCAAATTCTTTGCCAGTTGAGCCACCAGGGAAGCCCACACCCTCTCCAGCATTTCTTATTTTAGGATTTTTGATGATGGCCATTCTGACCAGTGTGAGATGGTACCTCATTGTAGTTTTGATTTGCATTTCTCTAAGTGTGTTAGCCATCTGTATGTCGTCTTTCAAAAAAGCATCTATTTAGGTCTTCTGCCCACTTTTTGATTGGGTTGTTTCTTTTTTGGATACTAAGCTGCGTGAGCTGTTTGTACATTTTGGAAATTAAGCCCTTGTCAGTCGCATTGTTTGCAAATATGTTCACCCATTCCATAGACGGTCTTTTAACTTTGTTTATATCAATTTAATTGGATCCCATTTGCTTGTGGAACTTGAAAACAAATGACTTCTTTGTGGCTGCGCTAGCTCTTCCTTGCTGCGCGTGGACTTCCTCTAGTTGAGGCTGCTTCCTCTAGCAGGGGCTGCTTCTCGTCGCACTGGGAGGCTTCTCACCGTGGTGGCTTCTCTTGTCGTGGAGCATGGGCTCTAGGCACGTGGGCTTCAGTAGTTGTGGTGTAGGGGCTTAGTTCCTCAGCCTGGGGGATCTCCCTAGACCAGGCATCGAAACTATGTCCCCTGCATCGGTAAGTGGATTCCTATCCACTGCGCCACCGGGTTTGCTGTTGTTGGACATGCTCTCAAATGGTGCCACAGGAATAAGACAGACAGTTGAAAACGGCTCAGCAAGGCGGTCTTGACTTCTGTAGAAGGGTGCGCTCCAGACAGAAGTCTGGGAAGCAAGCGCACTGAGTGGGAAGCCCCCTAGATTTTTATCCCGGAGACGCAGGTTCCCTTCTCTGGCTCCTCATAGGTTGAGGACCACAGGATTACAGTCTCTCCCGGATGTTGCCTAATTGCCTAATTGTGTTTTTGTTTTTAACAATTGGTCTCCATGAGGGCTTGTAAATTCCTGCTTGGAGGATTTATGTTAACTGTTTTCCTCACCCTTTTAGTTCTTTGTGTCTGTCCAGGATAAAGCCTGAGAAGTTAGCCTGCCAAAATGTTCTTCTGAGGAAGGAGAATCAGGAAGTGAAAAGAACAAAGGCTTGGAAACTAGCCACCAAGATTTAGGCAAAAATCTTACTCAAACATTTTAGGCATCTTATACCTTTCTGTTCACCTCTTCTAAGAATGAATCGCTTCTTCATTTCTGACTTCTGCTTTGATAGAAAAGACCGCACCTTTCTTACAGCGTGTCTGTGCGTGCGCACACGTGTCCACCCTGTTTATACTTACCCAGTCCTCTAATCTCAGAGCCGACGCCTCTGGGACTAAAAAGGCTGTGTACCAAGCTCTGTCTCCAAAGGGGTCTTAGCCTTTCTGCTGCCTCTCCTGAAGGCTTCTGTCCCCTTCAGGAGCTCAAGTCGTTAATATTCCGGGACCTTAGAAGGCTGCCCTCCCTGTTTCTTCAGTTAAAGAGTTGCTGTGTCATGTGAGCAACCATGGTTCTGCTCTGAAGCTTGTCTCCTCTCGTTTACACCCAGCATTAGTATTCGCAGACTCCCGTCCTTTGTTCCCTGCACGGATGTTTGTGGAGCATCTGCAGGGCGTTGGGCACAGCTTTGAGTAGGACCCAGAGGGGAGCCGGGCCTCAGGGAGTGCGGTGGGCTGTTTCTAGGTTCCCTCACTTCCGTTGCACAGCACCCCTGCAGAGTAGGATGCAGCTCCACATTTTGCAGGGGAGGAAACAAGCTCAGAGAGCAACTGTCACTTGCCCAGGTTTGCACAGCGACTAGGCTACAGAGCTGGATTTTGAACCAGGTCTTTTGATGGTAAAGACTTTGTCTTAACCCGTTTGTGCACAGTTGGAAAAGAAGTCAGGAGACCCGGGGCTCCTGTCATGGCAGGGCTTCTAAGATATGGGGGCTCTGAGAGGGCGCGCTCTCCTTGTGGGTCTTTGCTTTCCCATCTGTGATGTGCAGTGTTTGCTCAGGAAGAGGCCTCGCTCCTCTCCACATGCCCCCGAGGTAGTGTCCAGCTTGTGTCCTGAGGGGAGCAGGATCCAAACTCTGAGGCATGACCTCCCAGCTGCTGCTGGGACTGGGGGGCCTGGCCCACTGGGTCTCCTGTTGCCCCTGGCAATTCTGCACACAAGGTGGTGGCCACAGGGAAGGTGGCCTAGACCCTGCTGCTTGCAGGGCACTTCTGGGGTCCAGCCTGGGCTCTTCCAGGGATCCATACTCCTGACTATGGGATCAGATCAGACCAGATCAGTCACTCAGTCGTGTCTGACTCTTTGCGACCCCATGAATCGCAGCACGCCAGGCCTCCCTGTCCATCACCAACTCCCGTAGTTCACTCAGACTCACGTCCATCGAATCAGTGATGCCATCTAGCCATCTCATCCTCTGTCGTCCCCTTCTCTTGCCCCCAATCACTCCCAGTATCAGAGTCTTTTCCAATGAGTCAACTCTTCACATGAGGTGGCCAAAGTACTGGAGTTTCAGCTTTAGCATCATTCCTTCCAAAGAAATCCAAGGGCTGATCTCCTTCAGAATGGACTGGTTGGATCTCCTTGCAGTCCAAGGGACTCACAAGAGTCTTCTCCAGCACCACAGTTCAAAAGCATCAATTCTTCGGCACTCAGCCTTCTTCACAGTCCAACTCTCACATCCATACATGACCACAGGAAAAACCATAGCCTTGACTAGACGAACCTTTGTTGGCAAAGTAATGTCTCTGCTTTTGAATATGCTATCTAGGTTGGTCATAAGTTTCCTTCCAAGGAGTAAGCATCTTTTAATTTCATGGCTGCAGTCACCATCGGCAGTGATTTTGGAGCCCAGAAAAATAAAGTCTGACACTGTTTCCCCATCTGTTTCCCATGAAGTGGTGGGACCGGATGCCATGATCTTTATTTTCTGAATGTTGAGCTTTAAGCCAACTTTTTCACTCTCCACTTTCACTTTCATCAAGAGGCTTTTGAGTTCCTCTTCACTTTCTGCCATAAGGGTGGTGTCATCTGCATAGCTGAGGTTATTGATATTTCTCCCGGCAATCTTGATTCCAGCTTGTGTTTCTTCCAGTCCAGCGTTTCTCATGATGTACTCTGCATAGAAGTTAAATAAACAGGGTGACAATATACAGCCTTGACGAACTCCTTTTCCTATTTGGAACCAGTCTGTTGTTCCATGTCCAGTTCTAACTGTTGCTTCCTGACCTGCATACAAATTTCTCAAGAGGCAGGTCAGGTGGTCTGGTATTCCCATCTGTTTCAGAATTTTCCACAGTTTATTGGGATCCACACAGTCAAAGGCTTTGGCATAGTCAATAAAGCAGAACTAGATGTTTTTCTGGAACTCTCTTGCTTTTTCGATGATCCAGTGGATGTTGGCAATTTGATCTCTGGTTCCTTTGCCTTTTCTAAAACCAGCTTAAACATCAGGAAGTTCATAGTTCGCATATTGCTGAAGCCTGGCTTGGAGAATTTTGAGCATTACTTTACTAGCGTGTGAGATGAGTGCAATTGTGTGGTAGTTTGAGCATTCTTTGGCATTGCCTTTCTTTGGGATTGGAATGAAAACTGACCTTTTCCAGTCCTGTGGCCACTGCTGAGTTTTCCAAATTTGCTGGCATATTGAGTGCAGCACTTTCACAGCATCATCTTTCAGTACTTGAAATAGCTCAACTGGAATTCCATCACCTCCACTAGCTTTGTTCGTAGTGATGCTTTCTAAGGCCTACTTGACCTCACATTCCAGGATGTCTGGCTCTAGGTCAGTGATCACACCATCGTGATTATCTGGGTCATGAAGATCTTTTTTGTATGGTTCTTCTGTGTATTCTTGCCATCTCTTCTTAATATCTCCTGCTTCTGTTAGGTCCATACCATTTCTGTCCTTTATCGAGCCCATCTTTGCATGAAATGTTCCTTTGATATCTCTGATTTTCTTGAAGAGATCCCTAGGCTTTCCCATTCTATTGTTTTCCTTTATTTCTTTGCATTGATCGCTGAAGAAGGCTTTCTTATCTCTTCTTGCTGTTCTTTGGATCTCTGCATTCAGATGTTTATATCTTTCCTTTTCTCCTTTGCTTTTCACTTCTCTTCTTTTCACAGCTATTTGTAAGGCCTCCCCAGACAGCCATTTTGCTTTTTTGCACTTCTTTTCCATGGGGATGGTCTTGATCCCTGTCTCCTGTACAATGTCACGAACCTCATTCCATAGTTCATCAGGCACTCTATCAGATGTAGGCTCTTAAATCTATTTCTCACTTCCACTGTATAATCATAAGGGATTTGATTTAGGTCATACCTGAATGGTCTAGTGGTTTTCCCTACTTTCTTCAATTTAAGTCTGAATTTGGCAATAAAGGAGTTCATGGTCTGAGCCACAGTCAGCTCCTGGTCTTGTTTTTGCTGACTGTATAGAGCTTCTCCATCTTTGGCTGCAAAGAATATAATCAGTCTGATTTCGGTGTTGACCATCTGGTGTACGTGTATAGGGTCTTCTCTTGCGTTGTTGGAAGAGGGTGTTTGTTATGACCAGTGCATTTTCTTGGCAAAACTCTATTAGTCTTTGCCGTGCTTCATTCCGTATTCCAAGGCCAAATTTGCCTGTTACTCCAGGTGTTTCTTGACTTCCTACTTTGGCATTCCAGTCCCCTATAATGAAAAGGACGTCCTTTTTGGGTGTTAGTTCTAAAAGGTCTTGTAGGTCTTCATAGAACCGTTCAACTTCAGCAGCATTACTATTCTTCAGCATAGACTTGGATTACTGTGATATTGAATGGTTTGCCTTGGAAACGAACAGAGATCATTCTGTCGTTTTTGAGATTGCATCCAAGTACTGCATTTCTGACTCTTTTGTTGACCATGATGGCCACTCCATTTCTTCTGAGGGATTCCTGCCCGCAATAGTAGATATAATGGTCATCTGAGTTAATTTCACCCATTCCAGTCCATTTGAGTTCGCGATTCCTAGAATGTCGACATTCACTCTTGCCATCTCTTGTTTGACCACTTCCAATTTGCCTTGATTCATGGACCTGACATTCCAGGTTCCTATGCAATATTGCTCTTGACAGCATCGGACCTTTTTCTATCACCAGTCACATCCACAGCTGGGTATTCTTTCTGCTTTGGCTCCATCACTTCATTCTTTTTGGAGTTATTTCTCCACTGATCTCCAGTAGCATATTGGGCACCTACTGAGCTGGGGAGTTTCTCTTTCAGTATCCTATCATTTTGCCTTTTCATACTGTTTATGGGGTTCTCAAGGCAAGAATACTGAAGTGGTTTGCCATTCCCTTCTCCAGTGAACCACATTCTGTCAGATCTCTCCACCATGCCCGCCCATCTTGGGTTGCCCCACAGGCATGGCTTAGTTTCATTGAGTTAGACAAGGCTGTGGTCCTAGTGTGATTAGATTGACTAGTTTTCTGTGAGTATGGTTTTATTGTGTCTGCCCTCTGATGCCCTCTTGCAAGGGCATCTTACTACCATCTTACCATCTTACTTGGGTTTCTCTTACCTTGGCCGTGGGGTCAGGGGGGGCGGCCGAGAGGAGATACCCAGCGTCCGAGGTCAGGGGTGGCGACGAGAGGAGTTACCTCGCGTCCGAGGTCAGGGGCTGCGACGAGAGGAGGTACCCTGTGTCCAAGGTCAGGGGCAGCGGCCGGGAGGAGATACCCCATTCCCCAAGCCCTCGGCCAGGGGCGGCGGGTGGGAGAAGCTACCCCACGCCCCCACGCCCGAGGCCAAGGGCGGCGGCGTGGAGGACCAACCCCACACCGGAGGCCAGGGGCGGTGGCTGGGAGGACCAGCCCCACGTCCAAGGAGCCGTGGCTGCACAGGCGTAGGAGAGCCTAGAGGAGCTGTCCCACGTTGAAGGTCAGGAAGGGCGGCGGTGAGGAGATACCCCTCGTCCAAGGTAAGGAGCAATGGCTGCATTTTGCTGCAGCAGCCGTGATGAGATACCCCACGCCCAAGATAAGAGAAACCCAAGTAAGACGATGACTATGGGAAGTTAATGCCTAATTTCTCTCTGCTATAGTTTCCACATGTTGGTTGTCTTAAGATTAAGCTCGTTTTTTTTTTAATGTATATATTTTATTATGTAAGTTTCAGATATATGGCATTATAATTTGACATCTATGTACACTACAAAATGACCACCCCCAAGTCTAATTACTGTCAGTCACCATACGATTGAACTGCTTTACCCCGTGGTTCACCCCTACATTCCCCTGTTCTTCTGGTAACTGCTTATCGGTTCCCTGAATCTATAGGTTTGTTTGTTTTGTTTTTGTTTCAGAGTCCACATGAGGGTAAAACCATATGGTATTTGTCTTTTTTCCTTCTGACTTATTTCATTTAATGTAATACCGTCAGTGTGTATCCATGTTGTCACAGATGGCAGGATTTCCCATTTTATGACTGAGTAGTATTTTACTGTATACAGATACTCTGCTGCTGCTGCTGCTAAGTTATGTCCGACTCTGTGCGACCCCATAGACGGCAGCCCACCAGGCTCCCCGTCCCTGGGATTCTCCAGGCAAGAACCCTGGAGTGGGCTGCCATTTCCTTCTCCGATGCATGAAAGTGAAAGTGAAGTCGCTCAGTCGTGTCCGACTCTTCACGACCCCATGGACTGCAGCCCACCAGGCTCCTCCGTCCAGGGTTTTCCAGCCAAGAGAACTGGAGTGGCACTACATATGCATTATTCATTCTTCCACTGATGGACGTTTAGCTAAATGTCCAATGTAAATAATGCTGCAGTGAACACAGTGGTGCGTATGTCTTTTCAAGTTAGTGGTTTTGTGTTCCTCAGGTAAAGATCCAAAAGTGTAATAGCTAGGTCGTATGACAGTTCTGTCCTTAATGTTTGGAGGAGCCTCCAGGCTGTTCCCCAGAGTGGCTGCACCAATTTACAATCCGACCAACAGTGTGCGAAGGTTCCCTTTTTCCCACATCCTCTCTGTTGCTTGTTAACTTTTTCTCTTTTTGATAGTAGTCGTTCTAACAGATGTGAGGTGAAATCTCGTTGTGGTTTTTATTTGCATTTCCCTGTAATAATCCCACTCCTCATAAGCCAGTTTTGGGCTTCCTTGATGGTTTAGATGGTAAAGAATCTGCCTTTAATGCCAGAGACCTGGGTTTGATCCCTGGGTTGGGAAGATTCCCCTGGGGAAGGAGATGGCAACCCACTCCAGTAGTCTTGCCTTGGAAATCCCACGGACAGAGGAGCCTGGGGGGCTGCAGTCCATGGCGTTGCAAAGAGTCGGTCGTGCCTGAGTGACTAACACTTTTGATTTCCCTAATAGTGAATGTTGACCATCTTTTCCTGTGCCTGTTGGCTGTCTGTGCATCTTCTGTGAAAAGGTGTCTATTCAAGTCCTTTGCCCAGGTTGTTTTGTTGTTGAGCTTTATGGGTTTTTTAATTACTATTTTGAATACCGTTCTGATGAATGTGATGTGCAGATGTCTTCTCCCGTTCAGTTCGGTGGCCTTGGCAATTTGCTGACCGTCTCCTTCGCTGTGCAGAAGCTTTTTAGTTGGATGTAGTCTCGTTTGTTTGTTTTTGCTTTTGTTTCCCTTGCTTTTGGAGTCAGTTCTGCAACAACATCACTAAGACCAGTGTTAAGAAGCTTACCACCTAGGTTTTCTTGAGGATTTTTATGGTCTCAGGTCTCATATTCAATTCTTTAATCAATTGTCTTTCGCTCACGGTGTGTTCTAGGCTCCTCTGTTGTAAATGAATTGTCCATATATGTGTGGATTTATTTCTGGGCTCTCAGTTCTGTTCCTTTAATCCGTGTGTATGTTTTTGCACCAGAACTGTGCCGATTACTGTAGCTCCATTGGAATTTTCATAGAGATTGCATTGAGTCTGCAGATTGCTTTGGGTAGTACGGACATGTTCGGTTCAGTTCCGTCGCTCAGTCGTGTCCGACTCTTTGCGACCCCATGAATCGCAGCACGCCAGGCCTCCCTGTCCATCACCAACTCCCGGAGTTCACTCAGACTCACGTCCATCGAGTCAGTGATGCCATCCGCCATCTCATCCTCTGTCGTCCCCTTCTCCTCCTGCCCCCAATCCCTCCCAGCATCAGAGTCTTTTACAGACATGTAAACGGTGTTAATTATTCCAGTTCATGAGCAGGGAATACTTTTTTCATTTCTGTTTTCTTCAGTGTCATCAGTATTTTAATTTCCAATGTGCTGTCTTTTACCTCCTTGGTTGAATTTATTCCTAGATGTTTTATTCTTTTTGATGGAATTGTAAATGGGATTGTTTTCTTAATTTCTCTTTCTGATAGTTTGTTGCTTTATAAGTGATTTACCCACTACCATTAGTATACATTTACCTTTTCCAACGAGAATTTTACTTTCATATGTTTCCTTATTAATCACTGCCTTTTCTTTTCAGCCTAAAGAAGTTATTTGAAGATTTCTTGTAAGGCTAGTTTAGTGGTCATAAACTCCTTTAGCTTTTGCTTATCTGGAGAACTTTTACTGTCTCCTTCAATTCTGAATGATAACCTTACCAGGCAGAGAATTCTTGGTTGTATTTTTTTTTTTTCCCCCTTCTCTTTCAGCCCTTGAAATAAGCCATACCAGTCCATTCTGGCTTATAAATTTTCTGCCGGAAAATCTGCTAAAGCCTTAAGGAGTTTCCCTTGTACATAATAAGTTGTTTTTCTCTTGCTGCTTTCATTCTTCCTTTCTCCTTAACTTCTACCATTTTAGTTGTATAGTGTCTTGGTGTGGGTTCTCATGGGGTTTCTCTTCCTTGGAAATCTCTGAGCTTTCCGGACCTGGATGTCTGTTTCCTTCCTTAGGTTAGGGAAGTTGTCAACCATTATTTCTTCAAATATTTTTTCTGGCCCATTCTCTAGTTCTTCTGGGGCCTCTTTAATGGAAATGTTATTCTACTTGATGTTTTCCTTGAAGTCCTTTAAGGCCTCTTCACTTTTTAAAATTTATTTTTCATTTTGCTGCTCTTCCAAGGTGATTTCCTTTGCATTGTCTTCCAGCTCACTGATGCATTCTTCTACTTCATCCAGTCTGCTGCCCAACCCCTCCAGTGTATTTTTCGGTTCTTTTGTAACTTCTTTCTGGTACTTTGTTATATTTTATCTCTGTTGAACTTCTTACTGTGTTCCTCCTTTCTCCTGAAACTGGTGAGCACCTTAATGATTATTACATTGAACTGTTTATCAGGTAGATTGTTTACCTCCATCTTATTAAGGTCTTTTTTGAGGGATTTATCTTGTTCTTTGGTTGGGAACATGTTCCTCTGTCTCCTCATTTGATCTGTCTGTGTTTGTCTGGATATATTTTTCAGGACAGCTGCCTCTCCCAGTCTTGAAGGAGTACTCTTGTGTAGGAGATGATTCGTGGGGCTCAGATGCACAGTGGACGCTCAGGGGGTGTCCCTCATGTGGGCTGCACAGCCTGCTGGCTGTGGCGGGACTGCAGCGGCGGGGCGGGGTGTGCACACGTGCCCGGCCAGGCTCGCAGCTGCGCAGTGCGCTGGGCTGGGGGCGCTGGCCTGGGCCCGCTGGCGTGCAGCTGCTGCTGGGGCAGGGGTGGGAGGTGGGGGCGGGCAGGATGCCGGTTCCTCTACGGTTTAGTGAACTCTGTGTTTAAAAGGTTTCTTTATCGACTTTGCTGTTGACTCTGCTTTGTATGTTTTGGATGGGATCCTTTCAATTTGTTGCACCAAACTATTGACTCCTCTAGTTAAAAAAATAATTTTT
This sequence comes from Bos indicus x Bos taurus, assembly GCF_003369695.1. Lineage (NCBI taxonomy): Eukaryota > Metazoa > Chordata > Mammalia > Artiodactyla > Bovidae > Bos > Bos indicus x Bos taurus. The sequence goes on from NC_040097.1 coordinate 17,977,994, forward strand.
TTTATTACAAAAAATTAAAAACCTGTGCACAAGTGGAGAGAGCAATATAATGATTCCAGATGTACCTAACAGTCAGCTTCGACAGTTATCTCATGCACCCCTATTCTTTGCTTTTAACTTTTTGTTTCAAAATGACTTTAGACTTTCAGAAGGTTACACAAATCTAGGAGAGGTTCTGTATGCCTTTCACCCAGCTTCCTCTAGTGTTAACATTTTACATAACTGTAGTGTAATTCTGGAAAACAAGGAAATACCACAAGGAGCTACTGTTGACTAGTCTTCAGAACTTAGTTAAGTGGAACTATGTGTAACTTTGTTCTGTATCTTCCACATCTCCTGTAAATGTGTTATCATACTTTCGTAATTAAAAAACAAACAAACTGCAAAAACAACAAGAGAACTTACCTGAGGGTGTTGGAAGGTCCCCAGCTTCACCTGCTGGTTCAGGGATTTGCTTGAGGGACTCAGAACTCAGGATAGCTATTTGATTTGTGATCATGGTTGTTTACTGCAAAAGGATAGAGATTAAAATCAGCTAAGGCAAAGGCATGCAGGGCAGAGTCCGGGAGAGAGCGGACGCGGCCTTCCAGTGGTCCCTCCCGGCTGAGCTGTGTGGACAGCATTTGTTCTCCCTGTGTGGCGGGAGGCACACAGAACCTACGCCCAGGCGAGCTCAGCGCAGCCTTGGTGCCCAGGGCCGCAGTGCACGCGTCCCAGAGCCGTGGGAGGTTGGTGTGGCTCATCTCAGTTCCTCCGTCTCCAGCCCGTCCAGAAACAGTGGCCCAGCATAGCCCACGGCCACACAGAAATCACACTGTTAGTGGAGACTGCCTGGCGCGGCCCAGCCCAGGTGAACAGAGGTTCTCTTTTCAGGCTGGGTGTCCTGAGAGCTTAGAGGTGATCTCCCAGGAGCCGTCAGGGGTCAGTGCTTTCTCGGGAACGTGCAAGGTTTGAAATCCTGCTGACTTCATTCTTCCTGCACACTAAATTTTGCCAGGTTTCCGCTCATACCTTTTTCCTGGTTCAGGATCCATCCCAGGATCCCACACCGCATTTGTTTGTCCTGTCTCCTCCAGTCGGTACAGTTCCTCGGTCTTGGTCTTTGTCTTTTATGACCTTGAGACTTTGGAGAGTACTGGTGAGGTGTTTCTTTTAGAATGTCCCTTATTTACATTGAGGTGTGAGAAGGTGTGGATGATAACTCCCCCGAAAGAGGGGACTGGGAGAAGGGTGGAGGGTCTTGGGGTGGTGGCCAACCATGAGGGAGGGGTAGGTGCCAGACTAGCTAAGGACTAAGAGGAATGAACCAGGGAAGTGGAACTTGGAGGGGTCTGGTCAGTGACAGATGTGACAGAGGGGCGACTGTTGAGGACGAGGAGGACGATAATTAACCTTCCTTGAGTGCCGGCCACATGCCTGCACCTGATGAACACTTTGTTAATCCATTCCTCTTAGCAGCCTGTGAGACTGGCACTACTGGAGCCCTCACTTAACTGATGAGAAACTCGGAGATGGTAAGTGAGGTGGCCGGGTCACCACCCGTCTGACGAATGGCAGAACCAGGTCCCCTGCGCCACCCCCAAGTCCAAAGTCTGTGGCCTGGACTCTTAACAGCCATGCTGTGCCCCCGTCACGGTTTCCCAAGAAGGGACGACAGATATGGGGGCAGAAGGAACTTCCACCCCTTGAAATGTGCCAGGCCCTGGGCACAGTACCCTGGGTCTATTCTCTTGTGTTCTAAGAGCTGCCGGGCGTATAGTAGGTGCTTAATGCCTGTTTTCCTCTTTCTTGCTCCTTCCCTGAGCTTCCTGGGCCAGGAGCAGGCATGTGGATTCCTGTGCCCTGTTTGGACGATCTGATCTCAGAGCTGTGAGTGGGATGGGGCTGGGATTCTGGTCCCCGGCCTGCTCTTCCTTCTCAGATTGGTTTTGGCTGGGCCACCTGCTGGAAGAGAAGGAAGGAGGAAGGCCATTTGGCCTCGGTAGGCTTGCGGGATGTTTCTGGCAACAGATGGGAAGGCTGGAACGTGGGTGCTTTGCAGAACGTTGTCCTGTAGCCTCTATCCGCAGATGCTGTTAATGCCAGAAAGACGTGCTGGCAGCAGGGCCGGGGAGGGCGGGGTAGAGAATTCATGGCTCGCTCCCTGCTGGTGGTGTGCTTTTATGCGCTAGCTTTGCCTCTAAACCTTGGATTCTCCTGTAAAATGGAGGGAACGACAGTCCTGGGGGATTAAATGAGGAGATTCACAGAGTATTTAGCCCAGTCCCTGGCACAGACACTAAATTTCAGTGAGTACAGGTATCATTGCCTGTGTCACAGCTGTGGAAAATCTGGTTCCATTGAGTTGCCCAGACTTGTGACAAGTAGTGATTGGCAGAGCTTGAGTCCAGAGGTGGGCCCAGAACTAACTCTCTTTACAGGGCAAGCCTGGTACTGACCTTGCAGGGGGAAGTGAGCAGTTTAGTTCAGGCACACACATGGGAGAGCTGGGTGCCCCGGGCCCGGGGGAAGTCCTCCCTTGGAAGGGGAAGCCAGCTAGCTTAACCATTGCTCAGCAGCCAGGGGTTGCCAGGGCCTCTCCCCAAGTGCTTTCTGGGAAATGGATGGGCAGAGTTACTGAGGGGTCCAGCACTGGAAAACAGCCCCACCCCTCGTCCTCTCTGGGGGAGTGCCAGCCAGTCATCAGCGCGGGCTGAGGTGAGGGCAGCAACCATGAGGATGAAAGAGTTCTGTTCTCAAGAGGCGCAGCAAAAGGGAGCACTGTACAACAAGGCCCTGCTGGGCGCAGGGGGTTTGGGGTTGGTTGATGAGAACATCAAACGGCTTAGGCCACTGCTCAGTCACAGGTCTGGTTCTGCAAGGGGACGGGAATCCCGCCATGATGGTAGATGTTAGCCTGCTGGTCAGTCCCTGAGACTGGCTGGCTGTGGAGCAAGGGTGTGTACTGGGGGTGGGACCATCCTCACTGCAGGACTCAGGTCGCTGTACGCTGGCCTGCGCCTGTAGGTCAGAGGGGCAAATGGAAGGTGAGCTTGGTTTCTGAATCCTGTGTCGAGACGGATGGCAAAGGGGCCCCCTGTGAGCCCTTTCTAGGAGCACAGCCTGGCTGTAGTTGGGAAAGCTGTAGACTTCTCAGAGAGATGGCTGTGAATCTCATCTGCCCCACCAGGGATTGTTTTGTGACTTCTATCAGGTCCAACTCAATGAACGTGAATTTGAGCAAGCTCCGGGAAATGGTGAAGGACAGGGAAGCCTGGTGTGGTACAGTCCATGGGGCCACAGAGAGACAGGCACGACTGAACAACAGCAGCAATCAGGTCTTTCAACTTACCTGAGCCTTGGTTTCTTCATCTGCACCACAGGGAGGATGACACCAAGTTGTTATGGGTGGTGACCTCGCTGGCTGTCCTTAAATGCAGTCACAGTGTGGATAACGTGTCACATTTATGGATAATCATAAATGACAGCTAGTCACAGCTTTTGTGAACATGTACTGTGTGCAGAGCCCTGGTTGGGACTGCTGAGGGGGAGCAGTCAGATGGGTCCCTGCTCTCCTGAGGCCTGGAATCTGTATAATGTCAAGTGTGGTGAGCTTGGCCTATAAACCAGGCGGGAAGCGTCCCTTCACCTCCTGAGCTCTCCCGTCTCTCTCCCAAGGTTGTTTTGTTTTTAATATTTCTTTGGTTGCTTTGGGTCTTAATTGTGGAGTTCCCTTACAAGGGATTGAACCTGGGCACTCTGCATTGGGAGTGTGGAGTCTTAGCCACTGAAGCACCAGGTAAGTCCCCCAGGTTTTGTGTTTAGTGCTGTGTGTGGGTGTGTGTGTGGGCACATGCGCGTGCTAAGTTGTATCAGCTCTTTGCAACTCTAGCTGCCGGGCTCCTCTGTCCATGGAATTTTCCAGGTAAGAATACTGGAGTTGCCATTTCCTCCTCCAGATCTTCCCGACCCAGGGATCGAGTCCTTGTCTCTTGTGTCTCTTGCATTGCAGGCAGATTCTTTACCACCAGCGTCACAGCCGGTCTGCCATCGAAGAGCGTGTCTCAGCACCAGACCGGGACTTGTGGTCTGGTGGGTGTGAGTGTGGCCTCAGTGCCAACAGGGCTCGCTGCTCTTGGCTCCCCGTTTAGGGCACGGTTTGCCGTCTCAGCTACAGCTTCAGGCCTCTCCTTCTCCAGGATCTCTAGGACAGGGTGATGCCTGACCTTGGCCTTCAGGGATGACCTAACTCTGGGGGAGCCCAGAAAGTGGGGTGGTGGGAGCCACGCAGCTCCAACGTGCATCTGGAAGGTACAAGTGCTGGTAGGACCCATGCATGCCGACAGAAGCCCAGGAGGCCAGAGGAGAGCTTCTGGACCGCACTGACAGCTCGGCGAGGGTCAGCATGGCAGAGGTGGGTGCGGGCGGGTGCTGCACCCTGCGCCTGGGAGGAGGCTGGAGGTGTTGTGGCAAAAGAAGTGGGGAGGGGGAAGGGGTTCTCGCTCTTTCATTCAGCAGACATGTATTGAGCACCCGTGTGTGCCCTGTGCCCTCAGTGGACAGTACCTGTTCTCTGAGCCGTGAGCGGGAGGCCTGGGGCCCAGCTGCCAGAGTGGCACCAGGGAGGCCACCTGCTGGCAGGGAAGGAGGATGGCCGTTTGAGATTCAGCTGTAAAGCAGACAGACACAAATCTGTGCCCTCGTGGAGCCAGCATTATCGTTGGGAGAGACACACAGGGGAAGTGAAATACATGGTAGATGGGGATGAGTGGCGAGGAGGGAAAGAAGGGACAGGAAGAGTGTCAGAGATGTTGAGATTCTGAAAGGGTGACCAAGGGGACCTGGTTTAGCAAGAGCATGACAAGACCTGAACGCCAGGGAGTGTGCTGTGTGGCTCTGGGAGGGAAGGCCGGTCCTGGCCCTGGCCGGGGAAGAGCAGGTGAAAAGGCAGGGCCTGCAGGGCTGGGGCGCCTGGCTGGAGCTGGGTGAGGAAGGGGAGGGCAGTGGGAAGTGGGGCAGAGGGGAGAGAGCGAGCAGGACGCACAGGGCCTTCTAGGTCACAGGAAGGACTCAACTGGGAGCCAGACGAGCGGCGCGATCTGCCTTAGATTTTAACAGGATTTTTAGCATTTCAGCTGCTCTGTTACAGGCGGTGGGGGGCGGGGGCCCGAGCAGGTGGCGTCCCCCCCACGTGGCGCGTTGCCTGCCACAGAGCAGCCTCTTGACACATACTTAGGATGTGTGAGTCGGTGATGCCCAGACACCTGTTCGCAGACCTGTGCCGTGCAGGCTGCCTGGCAGAGGTGCAGAAACAGGTCCCTGCCACTGTCACTGGGGGTCCTGATCCAGTCGGTTTCTGATGACAGAGGGGAATCTGAGTTTCAGGACAGTCTCCAGGCAACTCTGGGCCGCAGAGCTGGGCTTCTGTTAGGGATGTTTTTCCACAGAATAGAGACCGACCAACAGTAGCTTAAACAAGGGGCATTTATTTGTATTTACAAGAATCCTGGAGGAGGGTGGCTGCCGGCATTGGCTTGGTCACAGGACAGTCAGGCCCGTGTCTTGGAGATTCTCTTGGCCATTTTCTCATGGTAGCAACATGGCTGCTGTGGCTCCAGGCACCTCAGCCTCGACGAAGCAGGGGAGAAGGGAGGGGCAAGGGCGTGTTACCCACTCTGTCTCTTTTGTCAGAAAAACAAGCTTTCCAGGAGCCCCTGTAGACTTTGTTGTAAATGTCGTGGGCCATACCTGGTCACGTGGTCGCCCCAGGCTGCAGCGGAGGCTGCACCAGGGAGACGCTAAGTCTGCAGCCCCGACTCAGCCCCTGCCGTGGGAGATGGCCAGAGAGGAGTGGGGATGGAGCGCTGGGCGGGAACAAGGGTGTCTGTCAGGCTCCGGGGCACCGTGGTACTCGCGGTCTGTTCTGATACTTCCGGGGCTTTGTCTCTGTGCCCTGCTGCCCCCGTGGAGCACCTTGGGGCCCACAGTGAACCCCCAAGCATTCCCTTGGGGGCTGCTCCATCCTAGAGGCTCAGTCTCGTTCTCCTCACTCATCTGAACGACATGGGGCGACTTCTTTGGGGAAGTGGTGGTCTTTACTCAGGGGTTGTGCATTTTTAGCATGACTCTTGCCGGACAGACATGTAAAAACAGCATTCCCTCCTTCTCACCAAAATGGTCACATTCAAGAGCCTTTTAGCGCCTCCCTCCCTCCCCACACGCAGCACGTCTACATTCATGCCCCTCAGCTCACACAGGAGAAGGATGATGTCTCTGGTCACCCTCCAGCCACCCAGGTAGGAGTAACACCAGGGCGGTGTCCCTTCCCTCCCATCTTCAGTCCAGGTACCAGACTGCATCCCAGCAGCAGCTCTGTCCAGCAGTCTTGGTGGGCGGGGTGGGGGGTAAAAGGAAATGCCTTTTTACTAGTGCCCTGTTACCTTGAACGATGGGTTTACAAAGCCAGAGAAAGAAAGAAAGATAGCACTAAGTCGTGTCCGACTCTTGCGATCCCATGAACTGTAGCCCACCAGGCTCCTGTGACCATGGGATTCTCCAGGCAAGAACACTGGAGTGGGTTGCCATTTCCTTCTCCAGGGGAGCTTCCCGACCCAGGAATTGAACCCAGGTCTCCCACATTGCAGGCGGATTCTTTACCGCCTGAGCTATGGGGGCAGGGGTTTTATTCTTCAGGGGAAAAGGAAAAGGCCTGATGGGTCTCCAGATCTTTAAATATGGGACAGGAGCGAAAGTGCAAACATTTGGTCCGTGCTGGGAGGCGAGTTCTCAGAAGGAATGGGTGAGTGAACCCACGGAGTTGGCCCCGGTGACAGATCGAGTCGGGCGTGGGCCTCAAGCGCACTCAGCAGGACCAGTGTGTCAGGGTGGGGCTGGGGCCTCAGACTAGTTTCTTATGTTTTCCAAAGCCTGTTGAAAATCACTATGTATTTGCTTTTTGTAGGCTTTGGGGACAGGTTCTTTTTAAAAAAGTTTTGTGAATTTTTTGGCTAGAATTGCATGCATCTCTGGTCACATAACCAACACCATTTCCTAGCTAGGGGTGTTCCCCGGCCCGGGGCCCCTGGGGTGGAGGAAAATAAAGAGCGCCTTGGGGCTGTGGAGGCGGATGGGAATCTCCAGGATGGGGGTCCCGGGAGCTGGGAGGGCTTTTATTCGCCACCCCTGGATGCTCCAGCCTTGCCAGGGACAGTGTGAGCCTCAGCGCGGCGGTCCAGGAGCTTGTTAGAAACAAGATTCTCAGCTCTCACCCCAGCCTGCGGGATCAGAAGCTGTCTTCCAGCAGAGGGCCCTGGTAATGCACAGGCACAGTAAAGTTCACACAGCGCTGTTCTAACTTCCAGAAGCGGAGCAGCTGCAGCCCTGGGCTGCTGTGGGTACAGGGTCTGGACGGGGGAGAAAAGCGTGGAGGGAATGAAGGTGAAGCGGTGGGGAGAGGCTGGCAGACCATCCGCAGCTGTCTTTGTTAGTGTGCGTCAACCTTGGAGGGCCTTGGGCCGCCCCACCCGTCCTGAGGACAGGCCATTCTCCCCTCAGGCTTTCAGGGTAGGTGCCCCCAAGATGCTCTGCTTAGCTGCCCCACACCTGGCTGCAGAGACCACAGTAGGGCAGCTCTCTGAGACCTGGGCTGTCCAGAGAAGCAGGGCCCCATGGGGCCTGGGCAGAATGGACGGCTCGTCCAGCCAGAGGGGCACCTGTCCCTTCTCAGCTCTGCCTGAAGCATCTTGGCAGGGCTCAGCAGCCCCTCAAGGAGGGAGCCTGGGGAAAGTTCCCTCAGCAGCGGCTGCTTCTGGGAGCAGGAGCGATGAGCGCTAGAGGGAAAAGCCTGCATTCAGGATCCCCCATCTTCTGGGGGTCAGGTGGGGGGCTGCCCTCTGGGGAGATGCGTTTTTCCAGGAGCAAGCATGAACACCGCAGAGCCGAGTCTGGGGGTCAGGGCTGCCAGGTACAGTGGGGCTGGAGGGCATAGGGGCCAGGGTGGGCTGCCGGGGCGCTGGAGCTCCGGAGCCAGCTCTACAGCGCCCTCTCTCCACTGGTCAAAGTGGTGATTCTCCGCAGGTTTTCCCTGACTTTAATGAATTCAGGGGCATGGTCCTCTTCCTTTTCTGGTGGTTTCTCCAGCTGAAGGAGAGAGAAGCAGAGATGTGAGGTGGGTGGGCTAGGGAGATTCCCACTCAAAAGCCACCGGGTTTGGACCCAGGGTCCTCTCTGGGGAAACAACCAGGATCAGTTCTGCCACCAGCTTGGAAGCTGAGGGGACAGAGCACGGGACTGTTCTCCCCAGGAAGCCTGCTTCAAATTGCAGACCTCAGCTGAGCCCTAGGTTCCTCATTTCTCAAATGGTAACTCCACTGGGCTCACAGGGCAGCTGTGAGAAGATAATCGGAATCAGCGTGCAATAGATTGGGCCAATGAGAAAACCCATTCAGAGAGGGGAAACCACTGGTCCAAAGTCACACAGCGAAGGGAGTGGCCGAGTGAGGACGCAGGCCAGGGTGGACTCTGGGTCCAGTCCTCGTCTGGCTCCGCCTCGTCAGCTGTGACTGCAGGCCGAGCGCCTCTCTGGGCCAGCGGGTAGTCTTGGAGGAAGCAGGGGCTGGGTCTGGGGGCCCTACCCACCTGGTTCAGCCTCTGCTGCCGTCTCAGCAGCTCCTGCTCAAAGGGGCACTGCAGCCGCTTGGCCTCCAGCTCCTCCTTCTTCTTCTTGATGAGCTGGTTCCGCCGGCGGTGCTCCAGGACACGCTGCAGCTCGGGCTTGCTGTCCACGCCCAGGCCCCTGGGGAGGAGGGAGGCGTTAGGAGACTCCCACCGCCCCGCACCCGGGGCTGCAGCCTGCACTGACAGCAGCCAGTACCTCGTGCCGTCTGGTAGCCCAGGATGGGAAAGCATTACTGTCCCAGCGTACAGGGAGGGGGGGGCCCTGGACTTGAGTGAGACTCCAGTCCACGTCACAGGTGTGAACAGACTGAAGGAGGATCTCTACCCCAGCCTGTCTGAGTGCAGAGACCAGGCTGTAGGATATTAGTGGTTATTTTCTCAGGGTAAGTTTCTAGAATTGCTAGGTCAGGCTCTCTGCAAAGATTTTGGTTACATGTTCCCATCTGCTCCTTAGAAAAGGTTATCCAATTTATAACTTTTGTCAACAGTATTTCAGAGCCTCTATTTCTCCTTACTGTCCAGTCTTCTTGTATTGCAGACTCTGGTAGGCAAGAAGGGTCTGGAGGAGCAGCTTGGAGATGGGTGCCAGCTGCTTTCATTTGTTCTGTGAATTAACTGTACCTATCTTCTGTTCATTTTTTCTTTATGGGTTTGTAAGAGATAACGTACATATTTTTGTCATTTATATTGCAAACATTTGCCCTGATTTGTCTTTAGGCTTCTGTTTTTTAAACTGTGGTGATTTTAAAAGGGACGACTCTAAAAGGGATCTTGACGAAGTACTTACAATACACAGTCAACCCTCCGTTTCCACAGATTGAATTCGTGGATACCGGGGGCGGGCTTGTGCAATGCCACTTTATACAAGGGCCTTGAGTTTTGGGGTTCTGTTGGGAGGGGGTCCTAACCAGTCCCGGCGGATACAGAGAGACTAGTGTAACCAAGGGGCAGGAGGACAACATGGATAAAAAATGAGATCTGCTGGACGGTATGTTAGTTGAAAATAAGGACAATCACAGCCGGCGTCAATACCAAAAGCGACCACTAGAGGGAGCCGCGGAGGCTTTGCAACCTGACCCTAGGGAGGGATGCTCAACCTCCCTCTCCCCTCGCCCATGCATGCTCAGTTGCCTCAGTCGTGTGTGACTCTTTTTGCAACCCCATGGACTGTAGCCCGCCAGGCTTCTCCGTCCGTGGGATTTTTCCAGATAAGAATACTGGAGTGGGTTGTCATTTCTTCCTGCAGGGGATCTTCCTGACCCAGGGATCAAACCTGGGTCTCTTGTGTCTCCTGCATTGGCAGGCAGGTTCTTTACCACTGTGCCAGCTGGGAAGCCTGCCCTTCACCACAGTCCCTCAGTAACCCAGTAGTCCCAGGCCCAACACCTCCAGCCAGCCTTGCCCACTGCATGCTCCTGGCCTGCCTGCTCCACTCGTACCTCCTCTACCACGGTGACACCCAGCATTGGGACCCTTCACAGGCCCACGTTCTTCAGTCTCTCTGAGCTCCTCCAAGTTCCTCTGCACTCTCACATTCTCATCCATCTGCTGCTCGTGGCCAGTGCCGACCTCTGACACTGGCTGACTCCCACCCACCCTTCGAGCCCTAGCCTGAGGCATCACTTCGTCCTTGGAGCCCAGGCTGGTGGCTCCTCTGGGGTTGCAGGCCATTCGTGCCTCCCTCAAAGCACCCGTCCCACCATCTGGTCAAACATCTGTCTGCTCTGTGAGGGCAGGAACTGGGTCCCATTCCTCTGTGTACCCCCAGGTCTGGGCACAGTGCATCCATGTAGCAGACGCACGTGGAGGGCAGGCACCTGTGGCTGACTAGGCGGGATTACGAGGCTTCTGGACCTCCATGGTGTCTGCTGCTGACCACACGGGGCACCCTCAGACCTGCCCCGTCTCTCACAGCCCCAGGGTGGCTACCAGGCCGGCCTTTCACAGCGCGGGGGGCTCCTCTCCCACCTCCTGTGGTTCATGAGCAGCTCGCGGTGCATCTCCTGGTGGTTCCGGGAGGCCTTCACGGGGTTCAGCAGCTTCTTGGGCTTGATGAGCTCTGGGTTCCATTCTCTGTGTTCTGGCCGGGCCATCAGGCCTCCGATGTCGGCCCGCTCCCTCTGGATCTCTGAGTACATGGAGGCTGTGGAAACAACACAGCAGGGACGGGTGAGCTGGTCAGATGAGCACACACAGCCTCAGCCATTCTCGCGGCACAGCTGAAGGGCAAGGCTTTTGGTGTTTGTTGGGATCTTAGCAGCCCTGGGGAAGCTACCTGACTTTCCGAGCCTAGGTTTCCTCATTTGTGAGAATGAAATAGCCTGTGCCCAGGGTGTAAGGATTGGGGATCATGGCTGAAAAGTGCTACTGGATCACAAAGTAATGGGTTGACACATGCAAATGTTTTTGACCTTTGAGGAAAAAAAATTTTTTTCCCTCCTGCAAGAGGAATTCTGTTTGAGTTTCTGTTTCTCAGGGAGCTTGTATCAGAGACAGAAAAGACATATAAAAAGAGCCATCTGTACTTGTTAAAGGTAATTTGGTAAGTGCAGTGATGTAAAGAAAACATCACCCCATATCTTCCTGTCTGTAGTTTCCTCACAGACGTGTCCAGCTTTTCAGTTTCTCCAGATCAAAGAGAAGGGTGTGAAATCCCAGGACTGCCATGTCTAATTACAAAGGGATGCTTGTCATCTTTTTTTTTTTGGTTGTCATCTTTAATGCAGATGTCTGCCTTCTTCATGGCCTCAGTTCCACCACAGTAGCTTGAAATGTCAGTGCGTCTGAAATCTGGCAGAAGGGCTCACTTCTCTCCAGGTGGGCTCCATATCCTTGAAATGCCCTCAACCAAGCAACTATGAGGGTGAAGGTAAGAGAAGAGAGTGTGTGGGGGTGTGTGCGCATGCATGTGTGTGTGAGAGAGACTTAAAATTCCTCTAGAGAGTGACCCAGGCTGGCTACGAGCTGCATACAGTATTTTGAGTGAAACTTTAGGCCCTGGTTCTGACCTCTTCATGGGTCCTGTTTTTCTGAGGCAGAGCCTCTACAACATACTAGGCGTGGCAGTGTCTGGCTTGGTAATTGATCATGAAACCTTTGAGGTTGTACAGATGAGGAAACTGAGGCTCAGGGAGGTTGGTCTCAGGGAACCAGTGCCTTAAGGCCTGAGGGCTCCACGTTGGAGCTAAGGGGGCGTGTCTGCACTGCGCACACGAGGCTCTGGTTCCCCTCTTTAAACACCAGCCACAGCGGTGTGTATGCACCTACCCCACTCTCCCAATTCACCCCCCAGACATATTTACACTACTGTACTACTGTGTATATAGCACAGGGGGAAGAGAAGTACAGTCTGTTTATAGGAAAAATATCAACCTTAAGAATGCATTCCAATATACATTAGGTGCAGACATATACTGTTTGATTCTACCTGTGTGATAGCTAGAATAGTCAAATTCATAGAGTCAGAAAGTACACTGGTTGATTCCAGGGGCTGGGGACAGAGTTTCAGATTACAAAGGTGAAAAATTCAGGTGATGGATGATGGTGCCCGTTGCACAGCAGCGTGGATGTATTTAGTGCGTCTGAACTGTACAGGTAAGTATGGTTAAAATATATATTATGTGACTTTCATGACACCAACCACCATGTTGCCTGTGGACAGGCCTTTACTTCTTCCCTACCTCTGGGAAGAGGATGATGCCATTCTCTGCATGATGAACAGCAGTTCTCCAAGTAAACTAGACTGGGATGGAGGTCCGTGCAAGAACCTAGAGGTGGGTAACAGGTTCGGGGGGTGGGGTGGAGAAAACAGGAGGAGAGGGTTTGATGGGCTGTGAAGTGCAAGGTGATGTGTTAGGGAATGTGGGCATCAAAGCTCTACTATGGGGTGCTGTTAGGATGACTAAGTGAGACCCCCTTTGTAAGATGCTGGGAAAAGTGTTATATTTTGGATGTAGACAGACCGTGTCAGAGCCTAGAGCCATGGTTGCCAATTTTCTTCAATTCCCATTCTCAAAACCATGTCTACAATGAGAATTCTAATTTTCTCACTTCCTTTTTCATAAGGCTATTGATTTTCAGGTGTATCCTTAATTTGGGGGGCCTTAAAAAATGACCGTGGTAGTTAAAAATGGGCACTAGACAAACAGTTGGCTGTATCAGCTCCTTCCTCCTCTAAAAAATGTGGGTGGATATTCTCTTAGTCTGAGATTACGTTGTCTGGGAGCCAACGCATTGAGAGTATCTTGACTCAGATTGGAGTTTGGAGAATTTTCCCCATTTCTTCTGCCTTTTCCCATTATCAAGTCTCACCAATCCTTTATCTGAGTAATTGCCAGCCACTCTCTTTCCTTCCTCTGTCTTCAACACAGGCTATTATCACAACATGCTTAAAATAAGTGCTTCCACTCCTCAGCTAGTTGTCCTGCTGTTAGTTCCTGTATGTGCCCAGAGCTTTATAATTTTCATCAGTCACACTGTCTTGAAATCAACTAACTATGGCACCAAAGCAATGAGACAGGAAATAAAAACAAATTATATAACTTTGGGAGAGGGCAGAGTTAATATCTTCTTTGTAAGATGTCATTATTTATACCCAGAATTCCCAAATGAATTAACAGAAAAGCATTTGAAACTAATGAGGAAATTCAATAGTGTGCCCAGATTCAAAGCAAACAAATAAAACCAAGAGGTTCCTGCGTAACAGGAACGACCGTTGGGAAAGTACACAATCACACAATCACTCATTTATCCCACAGTATGTTGGAGTTCCTGTAATTTACCAGGTAGGGTGGTAGAGATGAACTACGCAAGCAAGGCTCCGCCTCCCCCAGAGCTGAGATTCTGCGAGGGAGGCAAAAATAAACGATTGCACGTGGAGAGGAGCAAACGCAGGGGGCTCACCGGAGGACCTCCTTCAGCCAGGTGCAGCGGGAGGGCCTCTCGGCAGCTGACCTTTAAGAGCTGAGAAGAAAGAGGGAGGCTGGCGGGGCAGAGGAAACAGCCTGTGTGACTCATGTACCTTGAACAAGCTCGGTCTGTTCAGGAAACAAAAAGGCACAGTGTGTCCGGAGTGGCGACGGAGCGGGGCCGTGTTTGGAGTGAGGGTGGACGGGTGGTTTCAAGTGGCAGAAAGATCGGGTTTGAGAAGGTCATTCTTGCCGCTGTGTGGGGAGAACCTGTCGGCAGGTTTGGGAAGTCTTTTATATGACTTTGCTTTTTTTTCCTTCCAATGGGCAGCCTCTGTCTTTCCTGTTAAATTCCAGAGGGAAAACATCCGATTGGCCGGGCTGAGGACCTTTCACCCCATAGGTCAGCAGCGAGCCAATGAGTGGGCTGCCCGGGGCCAGTCCCCCACCCCAGCGCGGCCCACATAGGATGCGCTTACTCGCGGGTCCTGCGTTCTCAGCTTGCACTGCCAGCTAAGTCGCTTCAGTCGTGTCTGACTCTTGGCGACCGCATGGACCGTAGCCTGCCAGGCTCCTCTGTCCATGGGATTCTCCAGACCGGAATACTGGAGGGGTGCCATTCCCTCCTCTAGGGGATATTCCCAACGCGGGGCTAGAACTCAGTCTCTGATCTCTCCTGCACTGGCAGGCAGGTTCTTTAGCATTAGGGCCACCTCCTGCAAATTATGTAGCCAGCCCTGCACCCCAGGTCCAATCAATGACGAGCTCTAGGCTTTTAAAACATATCAGTGGTGAGGTGTGGCAGATGATGATTTGCTGAGACCAGGGTGGTGTGGTGATTGAGGCCGGAGTCTGAAGGACGTTACTGGTTCTTCAGCCCAGACCTGCAAGCTGGGAAAACTGCCTGTGCCAGTTAATGTTCTGAATTCCAGTAAACACGTGTGAGATCCGTGGGTGGTGTGTGTGTCTCCCTGTCCCAGGATTTAGAGAGCTGCAGATCATCCATCCTGCCTTTAGTTTAACTAAAAGAGGCCTCAGACACAGTGGGGGAAGGAGAGGGAGGGACAAATTTAAAGAGTAACACTGAAACATATACATTACCATATGTAAAATAGATAGCCCGTGGGAATCTGCTGTGTGACACAGAAGGTAAATCGGTGCCCTGTGACAACCCAGAGGGGTGGGTGGGAGATTCAAGAGGGAGGGGACATATGCATACCGCTGGGTGATTCTTGTTGATGTATGGCAGAAACTACAACATTGTAAAGCAATTATCCTCCAGTTACAATTAAAAAAAAAAAAAAAGGTCTCCATGTAGAAGAGCCTCACATAAGTGCTGGAATAAAAGAGGCTGCTCAACAAAGCACAGGAGGTAGGCCAGGGAAATCCAGCTTTCCTGGGGGGGTTCATTTCCAGGGCTGCTCTGGCCTGGTCTCTCAGGTTGCTGGGGTGTCCTGAGCAGGGAGGTGGCCGTGATGGGGGCAGTAATGTGAGGCGAGATGAGCATAAGGTAATCTCTGAAAAGAGGTGAATTCTCTGAGGAGCCAGCGAGCCGCAAAGAGAACCTATTGAGAAAGTTGAGTGGCTAATGCATATCCTTCACTGGTTGTCAAAGTGAGAGGGAATGACGTTGGCGCCATTAGAACCTGGACTGAACGTTGGCTCAGCCCCTTCCTAACCTTGGGCAAGTGTCTGCAGCAGGAGTCCAAAACTCCAGCCTTTGGCTGAAACCCAACCCCTCCGGAACACAGCCATGCCCACTCATTACTTACTGTGTGTGACTGCTTCCTAGAGAACAGCAGTGCTGAGTAGGTGTGACAGCTGCTGTTGATCAGCACCCTTCTTCATGAGGTTGTTGCAAAATAAAGGAGGTGGTGCTTGGCTCGTAAGTGCCTGGCACTGAGTTGAGGACTCAGTAAGTGCCGGCTGCTGGGGCCTCTCTCTGAGTGGGGCCACCTCATTAGGTGTTATTAGTAATCACTATTAAAAGACCCCACTTCTCCAGTTGACAGCATCGACTGACTGACATATACTACCATGCATTAAACGGCTAGCAGGAAGCTACTGCATAGCACAGGGAGCTCCGCTTGCTGCTCTGTGATGACCCAGATGGTGCGATGGCGGGGTGGGAGGGAGGCTCACAAGGAAGGCGATGTATTATACATATGGTGATTCATTGTTGTACAGCAGAAACACACACAACACTGTAAAGCAATTATACAGTAATAAAGTATCCCACTTGTCTCCGATTGAGCTTTCGCAGTCTTCTTAAAAACTGTACTGGTCATTTGTGTTAGAATTTTAACAATCCACATACCACAGCCACAAGGGAGAACAGAGTCTTAATAAAGTAGGTGCACATTCTTCCCAGGTGCCATTGATTTCCAGTGAAGTACTGTGTTCACTTGGGCTAATATTTCTGCACTACTCTGACCATGAAAGGTAAAGAGTAGGCAACAGCCCTATTAGGCTAAGATTTCATTATACTGGAAAATGATTTGACAGTGAAAAAAAAAATACAGAAAAATCAGGGAAAGAGGAGAAAGTGAGTTGCCAGAAACAAACTGTTTGGTAGCATGGCTATATTTTGTTTTCTGTGCTGTAATGAAGTCTCATGAGAAACTGTCAATATTCCCACGGACCTGATATTAAAAAACTATTTTGAATCTTGTAAAGCCTTCATATATATGCTCCAATACAGAGGCAATTACCTTGTCCGGAGTACTGGCTTGTACATTTTAAAGTATTTCCAGACTGAGGGAGGTCAAGGGACTGTACTGGTTAAATCAGTTGATATTAACCCTGGCTGTATCATCCGAGGGACTTTAATAAATATCAGTGCCGGAATCCTCCCCCTGGATTCTGATTTAACTGACCTGGGAGGCAGCTAGCAGAGGACCTCAGACACCTAAGAGGACAAGAAAGATCCCCTGATAAGACAGGAGGTCGGAGGAGGAAGAGGAGAAGCAGCAGAGGGTGGGGAGATGGGCTGGGACAGAAGGCCAGCTTGGAGAAGAGCCCAGCAACCAGGCTGTGGCCGTCAGGACAGGGTGAGCGCCACGCAGGTGGTCGCAGTGTGACACAGGTGCCCACGGGGGCTGGGACGTGGAGTTTGAGAGCTGTCCGCCTCCTGGGGGGCCCGCTCGCCTTGATCCCCTGGGCCCCAGCTCCTTCCTGCCTGGTGGGCTCGTGTGCTCTGGAGCAGAGTCCAGTGGGAGGAACAGCTGCAGGGGGGTACTGAAACCACAGCCGAGCTTCCAGAGCAACCTCTGTCGCTGGTTTCCTAAATTGAATGCCTGTGAAACCCCTCAAGGAATTGTACTCCTGCAGCTGGAACAGGTCTGGCTTTTGCAGCTTCGGTCTCTGTGGACACACACTCATGGGGGTCGGGCCAGGCCGGAGGCTGCACCGCCTCCCTGGGTCCTGCAGCGGGCCCGGGTGCACGGCCACTGCAGTCCCGAGACGCGACCTCAGTCAGGGGACCCGCTCCCGGGGCCTGGTGCATAGGACCTGAGGGGCACCGGGGCCGATTGCTGGCACTCGCACAGTCATGGTGGGGCCAAAAGCAGTGCCAGCAACAGAGTGCTTGCTGAGTTCGCACAGCAGAGCTCACTCACAGGTGAACAGCTCCTGAGGAGGGACACTCAGTGGCTTCTCTCCCCGTGACGGTGCTCCAGTCCTGTCTAGGGGGCTCCACTCCCACAACTGGGGAGCAGACCCCACCCCTGACAGGGCAGTGACAACCAGAGGGCAGTTTCTGGTCACCACACCATCCCCAAACCCCCTATCAAGGGACAGAAGCACAAGCCTCTGGACCAATCTCCCTCAGCAGGGGATACACAGCAGAAGCAAGAAGAACCACAGTCCTGCGAAGAGGAAATATGATAGCAAACCAGTAACTGTAGGAAATGAGATCTGCTTTTGAAATTGAGAGACCAGGAGCTTAAAACAGTCTTGTCTGTGTGTGTGTCTTCGTGTGTATGTGTATGTATAGTGTGAGTGTCACTCAGTCATGTCCAACTCTTTGCAACTGCAGCCCTCCAGGCTCCTCTGTCAGTGGAATTCTCTAAGCAAGAACAGTGGAGTGGGTTGCCATTCTCTTCTCCAGGGGATCTTCCTGACCCAGGGATCGAACCCAGGTCTCTGCATCACAGGTGGATTCTTTACTGTCTGAGCCACCAGGAAAGGTATTGGGCGGGGGGGGGGGGGGGGGGGGGGGGGGGGGTGTAGACTGCTTTATCAAAAGCTCATGGGAAATGAAGCAAAAAAAAACAATAGGTACACACACACAAGAAAAAAAGCAACCCACACACAGCACTAAATATGGTCACTAAACCACAAGAGATGAGAACAATAAAGAGAAGAAAAAAACCTACAAACTCAAAACAATTAAGAAGATGGCATTAGGAACATATATATTTATATGCTCAGTGCCTCAACCAAAGACACAGACTGGCTGAATGGATACAAAAACAAGACCTGTACATATGCTATCTGTGAGAGAGGCACATACAGACTGAAAGGAAAGGGATGGAAAAAGGGTTTTCGTGCAAATGGAAATCAACAGAAAGTTGGAATAGCAGTATTTATATCAGACAAAATAGACTTTAAAATGAAGATTGTTACACAATAAAGAATATGCATAATGATCAGGAGATCAATTCAAGAAAAAGATATAACAGTTGAAATATACATAGCTCAGTCAGTGAACAATCTGCCTGCAATGCAGGAGACCCAGGTTCGATTCCTGGGTTGGGAAGATCCCTTGGAGAAGGAAATGGCAACCCACTCCAGTATTCTTGCCTGGAGAATCCCATGGACAGAGGAGCCTGGGAGGCTACAGTCTATGGGGTCTCGAGAGTCGGACACACTCACTACTAACATAAGAACACCTCAGTATATAAGGCAAATGCTAACAGCCATAGAATGGGGAGCTGACAGTGACACACCCTACTTACACAAACAGATCAGACGGACAGAAAGTTATTAAGGACACCCAGGCTTTAAATGACACATTAGATCAGACAGACCTAATTGTTACTTATAGAACATTCCATCCAAAAACAATACACTTTCTTCTCAAGGGCACATGGAACATTCTCCAGGATAGATCACCTCTTGGGACTGAAGTCACATAAAGCATGTTTTCCAACCACAATGCTATAGTATTAGAAATCATTCTGATATTACAAATCTAATTACTGTATTACAAATCAATTACAGGAAAATGTTAAAAAATACAAATACACTGAGGCTAAAAAGTATGTTACTAAGCAATCAATGCATCTTGAAGAAATCAAAGAGGAAATACAAAAATGTCCACAGACAAATGACAGTGAAAACATCCAAAACCTGTGGGATGCAGCAAAAGCAGTTCTAAGAAAGACCTCTAGAGCAACGCCATCTTACCTCAAGAAAAATCTCAAAAACCTAGCTTTATACCCAAAGCAACTAGAGAAAGAACAGTAAAACAAACCCAGAGTTAGTTGAAGGTAAGAAATAAAGATCAGAGCAGAAATAAATGACATAGAGTCAAAGAAAACAATACCGATGATCAGTGAAACTAAAAGCTGGTTCTTTGACAGGAAGTAATAGAAAATATGAACAGACCAGTCGCAAGTACTGAAACTGTGATGAGAAAGCTTCCCACAGACAAAAGTCCAGGACCAGATGGCTTCACAGGAGAAATCTATCAAACATTTAGAGCAGGGGTAACACCTCTCGTTCTCACACTGTTCCAAAAAGCTGCAGAGGGAGGAACACTCCCAAACTCATTCTGTGAGTCCACCACCATCACCCTGATACCAAAACCAGACAAAGACGTCACACACAAATTTACAATATCACTGATAAACACGTGTGCAAAAATCCTCAATACTAGCAATCATTTCCAACAACATATTAAAAGTATCATACATCATAGCCAAGTGGGATTTATCCCGGAGGTGCAAGAAGTTTTCAATATGTGCAAGTCAACCAGTGTGATACACTGTATTAGCAAATTGAAGAATAAAGATTATATGATCATCTCGTTGTTCAGACATGCTAAGTCATGTCTGACTCTCTGCAACCTCATGAACTGCAACACGCCAGGCTTCCCTCTCCTTCACCATCTCCCAGAGCTTGCTCAAACTTACATCCATCGAGTCGGTGATGCCATCCAACCATCTCATCCTCTGTCTTCCCCTTCTCCTCCTGCCTTCAGTCTCTCCCAGCATCGGGGTCTCTTCCAGTGAGTCAGCTCTTAATGTCAGGTGGCCAGAGTATTGGAGCTTCAGCATTAGTCCTGAAGCTGCAGTACTTCAGGACTGATCATCTCATTAGATACAGAAAAAGCTTTTGACAAAATTCAACAGCCATTTATGATTAAAAACTCTCTAGAAAGTGGCATAGAGAGAGCCTATCTCAACATAATAAAGATCATATATGAAAAACCCACAGCTAACATCATTCTCAAAGGTGAAAAACTGAAAGCATTTCCTCTAAGATGAGGAATAAGACAAGTATGCCACCATTATTCGATAAGTCCTAGCCACAGCAATCAGAGAAGAAACAATCCACATTGGAAAAAGAGTAGTAAAACTGTCACTATTTACAGATGACACGATACTATATATAGAAAATCCTAAAGATGCCACCAGGAAAATACTAGACCTAATCAATGATTTGTACAAAGTCACAGGATACAAAATTAATAAACAAATCTCTTGCATTCCTGTAACTAACAATGAAAGATCAGAAAGAGATATTAAGGAAACAATCCCAGTTTACCACTGTAACAAATAGAATACCTAGGAATAAACCTACCTAAGGAGGCAAAGACCTGCACGCAGATAACTTTGTAAGATACTGATGAAAGAAATAAATGATGACGCAAACAGATGGGGAGATTTGCTGTGTTCTTGGACTGGAAGAGTCGGTATTGGGAAAATGACTATACTACCCAAAGCAGTCTTCAGATTCATTGCAATCTGATCAAATTATCAATGGCATTTTTCACAACACTTTAAAAAAAAAATTTGTATGGAAATTCAGAACACCCAAGCAGCCTAAGCAATCTTGAGAAAGAAAAACAGAACTGGAGGGATCAGGCTGCCTGACTTCAGAGTTTACTACAAGGCCACAGGGGTCAAGACAGTACAATACTGGCACAAAAAACAAATACAGATCGGTGGGACAGGATGGAACGCCCAGAGATGAACCCAGGGGCCCATGGGCACCTCATACGTGACACAGGAGGCACGGAGTATACGATGGAGAAAAGACAGTCTCTTCAGTAAGTGCTGCTGTGAAAACTGGGCAGCTCCATGTAAAAGAACAACCTAGAACCCTCCCTAACGCCACTCACAAACTCAAAGAGGATTACAGACCTGAAGGTAAGGCCAGACACTGTAAAACTCTTAAGGGGAAAACACAGGCAGAACACTCAAAGAAACTGCACCAAGATCTTTTTTGACCCCCCTCCTACAGTAATAAAAACAAAAACAAACAAGTGGGGCATAATTAAGCTTAAAAGCTTTTTGCAGAGCAAAAGAAACCACAAATAAGATGAAAAGACACCCCTCAGAATGGGAGAAAATATTTGCAACCAAAGCAACTGACAAAGGATTAGTCTCTAAAATACACAAACAGCTCACATAGCTCAACATCAGAAAAACAACCCAATCAAAAAATGGGTGGGAGACCTAAATAGACATTCTGCAAAGAAGATATTCAGATGGTCAACAAACACGTGAAAAGATGCTCAACATCACTAATCATTAGAGAAATGCACATCAAAGCTACAATGAGGTAGTACCTACAAGTGTGTCAGAATGGCCATTGTTAAAAAATCTACAAACAAACGCTGGATAAGGTGTGGAGAGAACGGAACCCTCTTGCACTGTTGGTGGGAATGTAAGACTGATACGGCCACTATGGAGAGCAGTATAAAGGTTCATTAACAAAATAAACAGGTTCTTAAAAAAACTATGTTTTTATGAAGGTTCATTAAAAAAAAAGAATAGAACTACGTCATGACCCAGCAATCCCACTACTGGCCGTGTAACCAGAGAAAACCATAATTCAAAAAGATAGGTGTACCCCAGGGTGCAGTGCAGTGCTGTTTACCGTAGCCAGGACATGGAAACAGTCTAAACACCCACTGACAGATGACTGGATAAGGAAGATGTGGTGCTAGATACAGTGAAGTATTACCCATAAAAAGGAACAAAACTGAGTCAGTAGTAGTGATGCAGATGAACCTAGAGTCTGTCATACAGAGTGAAGGAATTCAGAAAGAAAACAGTATTTATATTAATGCATACATATGGAATCTAGACAGTGGTACTGATGAGCCTACTTGTAGGGCAGGAAGAGAGATGCAGACAGAAAGAATGGAGTTTCGGACATGGGGAAGGAGAGGGCTGAACGATTGAGAGAGCAGCTTCGACACATACACCACTATGTATAAAAGAGCCAGTGAAGGGCTGCCATATGGAACAGGAGCTCAGCTCGGTGTTCTGTGATGACCCCTGGAGGTGGGTGGGGGCCTGGGAGGGAGGCTCAGGACGGAGGGGATACATGTATACATGTAGCTGCTTCACTTTTTGTATTATCTGTTGGGTCTTCGCTGTGGTTCATTGCAGCTCATGCGCTTCCTCACTCTGTGGCACGTGGGATCCTAGTTTCCTGGCCAAGGCTTGAACCCTTGCATTTGAAGGCAGACTCTTAACCACTGGACCACCAGGGAAGTCCCTGATTCACTTTTTTGTACAGCAGAAACTAACACAACATTGTACAGCACTTATACTCCAGTGCGGGGGGGAAAATGTGGTACATAAACAATAGAATATCAGTCATAAAAAAGAATGAAATGGGGTCATTTATAGAGGTTGGTTGGACTTAGAGACTGTCATAGAGTGAAGTAAGAAAGAAGAAAAACATTGTCTATAAACGCATATGTATGTGGAATATAGAAAAATGGTATAGACAGTCTTATTTGAAAAACAAACAGAGACACAGAAGTAGAGAACTAGGAAATGGACACCAAGGAGGGAAGAGGTGTGGTGGGATGAACGGGGAGACTGGGTTTGACATCTTCCACTCTTCATACTGTATTTAAAACAGGCAAAGAAGGAGAACCTGCTGTATAGCTCAGGGAACTCAGTGTTCTGTGTTGACCTAAAGTGAGAAGGAAATCTAAAAATGAAGGGATATATGGATACATGTAGCTGATTCACTTTGCTGGGCAGTGGAAACACAACACTGTGAAGCAACTATAATAAAAATAATTTTTAAAAAATGGTTCTTTGAGAAGACGAACAAAATTTATAAATCTTCAGCCAGAATCATCTAGAAACAAAAAGGAGAAGGCTCCAATCAGTAGCATTAGAAATGAAAAATAAGTTACAATGGACTCCACAGAAGTAAGAAAAAGATCCCAGGAGACCACTACAGGCAAGTGTGTGCCAACAGAATGGAGGACCTGGAAGAAACGGGCAACCTCTTAGAAAAGTACAGTCTTCCAGCTGAACCAGAGGAAGTAGACAATACAGGCCAGGCACACGTACCAAAACTGAAACTGTGATCGAACAGCTCCGAACACACAGAAGTGCAGGGCCAGACGGCGTCACAGGCATTCCGTCAAACATTTAGAGAAGAGTTCATGCCTGTGCTTCTGAAATTCCCCAGAACACTGCAGCGCAACGAACACTCCCATTCTGTGAGGCCACCATCACCCTGATGTTAATAGCAAAAGCAGACAGAGATATCACAACAAGAGAAAATCACAGGTCAATATCACTGATGAACACAGACACAAAAATCCTCAACGAAATAGTAGCAAACCGATGCCACCAATACATTAAAAAGGATCACATAGCACGGTCAAGTGGGATTTATCCTAGGGTTGCAAGGATTTTTTAATATCCACAAAACAGGGTGATATATCACAGTTAGAAAGTGAATGTAGAAGGAATCTACCGCAACGTGGTAAATAACACATGAAACAAACCTCCTGCTAACGTACTCCACAGTGACAAGCTGACAGCGGTTCCTCTAAGGTAAGGAGTGGGGCAAGGCTGTCCACTTTCGCCACTTTTACTGAACATGGTTTTGGAAGGTCTAGCCATGGCAATCAGAGAAGAAAAAGAACTAAAAGGAATCCAAATTGGAAAAGAAGTAAAATTCTCACTGTTTGCAGATGACAGGACACTATAGGGGACCAGGAAACACCAGTGGTCATCAAGGAATGTGGTAAAGTTGCAGGATACAAAATCAATACACAGAAATCCATTGCATCTGTACATTAACAATGAAAGACCAGAAAAAGAAACATTCCCACCCAAAGCAATCTACAGATTGAATGCAATTCCTATTATATTATTAATAGCATTCTTCACAGAACTAGAACAAAAAGTTCTAAAATTTATATCAAAACACAAAATACCCCAAATACCCTAAGAAATCCTGAGAAAGAAAAATGGAGGAGGAAATCAGACTCCCTGATCAGACTAGACTACAAGGCTACAATCAGTGTAGTACAGTACTGGTACCAAAACAGATACACATCCAAAGAACAGGCTAGAAAGGCCAGAAATAAATCCACACAGATATGGTGAACTAACACGACAGAGGAGGCAAGGATACGCAATGAAATCAGGTCTCTTCATAAATAGTGCTGGAAAAACTGGACAGCTATGTGTAAAAGAATGAAATTAGAACATTCTTTAACACCATGGACAAAAATAAACTCGAAATTGATTAAAGACCTAAAGGTAAGACAATACCGTGTTTTCTTAGAGGAAAACAGAGGCAGGACGCTGTTTGACGTAAATCACAGCAGTATCTTTTTTGACCCGTCTTTAGAGCAATGACAATAAAAACAAATGGGACCTAATTAAACTTAAAACCTTTTGCACAGTAAAGCAAACCATAAAGAAAACAAAAAGACAACCCACAGAATGGGAAAAAATATTTGCAAAGGAACTGAAAAGGAATTGATTTCCAAAATACACAAACAGCGCGTGCAGCTCAATATCAAAAAAGCAAGCAAGCCAATCAAAAAATGGGCAGAAGACCTAAATAGACATTTCTCCAAAGACAGCCAGATGGCTAAGAGGCACGTGAAGAGATACTCAACATCACTGATTATTAGAGAAATACAAGTCAAGACTATAATGAGACACCCACCTCACACTGGTCAGAACGGCCATCATGAAAAGTCGCAAATGATAAATGCTGGAGAGGGTATGGAGAAGAAGGAACCCTCGTACATTGTTGGTGGGAATGTAAATTGGTATAGTACCAATTTACAGTATGTACCAATTTATAGAATGTAAATTGGAAAACAGTATGGAAGTTCTGCAAAAAACTGAAAAGTTTTAAAAACGAAAAAGAGCAATCCCACTCCTGGAAAACGGAAGGAAACTGTAATTCAGAAAGATGTATGCACCCAAATGTTCATAGCAGCACTGTTTACAGTAGCCAAGATATGGAAGGAACCTAAATGTCCGTTTAACAGAGGAGTGGATAAAGAAGATGTAGTACATAAATACAAGGGAGTACTACTCAGCCATAAAAATGAAACAAGGCCATTTCCAGCAACATGGATCAACCTGGAGATTATCATACTGAGTGAAGTCAGTCAGAGAAAGATACCATATGATATTGTTTACATGCAGAATCTTAAAAAAAATGATAGAAATGAACTTTCTTGACAGAAACAGATTCAGGCTTAGAAACATGGTTGCCAGCCGGTAAAGGTGGGGAGTAGGGATAAACTGAAATAAGCATATACACCCTGCTACATTCAAAACAGATAATAAGGACCTAGCGTATAGCAGTGAACTTTGTTCAATATCCTGTAATAACCTAATTGGGAAAAGAATTTTTAAAAATGCACGTGTGTATGTATAACTAAATCACTTTGTTGCACACCTGAAACTAAATCAAGGTAAGTATAGTTCAATATGACATAAAAAGTAAAAAAGCGTCCTAAGTGAGTCTAATAGTCAGACAACTTTGTAACACCGAGTTTTAAAAAAGCTGTTTTTGCTTTGGCCTGAGTGATTTCAGCTGACTGCCTGGACTGGCTCTTGGGAGTGGGTCTGATTACAGTCAATGTGCTTGGCAGCTTTGTGACCTTGGATGGGTACTTAATTTCTGGATCCTTCTCCTCTCTACAATCAAGATGCTGTGAAGACTGGACAGGCTGAAGTGGTGGGGGTGGGGCAGAGGCAGCCAACGACAGACTCTCTGCAACTGTAGCCCGTCGGGCTCCTCTGTCCATGGGATTCTCCAGGCAAGAATACTGGAGTGGATTGCCATGCCCTCCTCCAGGGTATCTTCCTGAGCCAGGGATCGAACCCGCATCGCTCATGTCTCCTGCATGGACAGGCAGGTTCTTTACCACCGCCGCTAAGGGGGACCCGTGTTGAACACCTGACATCTGATGAGGGCTCGTTCGCCTGCATCTGGATCTCACAGTCGCCCCCAGGAGGCAGCCAGTGGTACTGTTTTATTATTCCCATTTTCTAAATGTGAAAACTGAATCTCCGAGAGGCCAAGCTACTTGTCCAAAGATACACAAAATAAACGGCAAAGTCAGAAGCTTTGGGCCCCAAAGCCAGTGCTCTTTCTACCGCAGCAGTGTCTTCCAGGTGCAAGGCATCGCCTCAGTCAACCAAGCAGCTTTACATCCCTTTCCTCTCCGGACACTCGAGAAACCCCAGTAAAGAGGCAGTGGGAGCCCTTTGATAATGAGAAACCGGTGCTGCTAACCGAGGAACTCTGCGCCCTCTCACTGGGGAGCCGGGGCCGGGCCCTCACTGCTCTGGGCTTAAGCCAGAATCCACCGGCCTGTCTGCCCCGCGCTGGGCTGCCAGGAGAGTCCAGCCGGTGGCCGTGCCTCCCAGGGTTCTGTCCGAGTCTTCACTCCGCCCTCCCTCCCCCTGCCCCTGTTCCTCATTACTGTTCAAGCTGCCGCGTTTATAACACAGCCAGTGATCTAGTCGGTTCAGCGTTTCATGGGATGGAGGCGCAGAGGAGAAGGGAAGCTTTGAAAATAACTACTGACCAAGGAGAAAGAGGCATTCAGTAAAAGTGACGAGCGTGGCCATCACATTTCCGAACCTTCGTACCTCTTTCCTCCCAGTGGGCAGAGTACCCATTTGTATTTCCCTGGCCTGCAGCCACAGCGTGGCATATCTGGGGGCCTCCTCCACACTTCCAGCCCCCCGCCACTGATGCCTGGCGGCCCCCGCCAGAGCGGCTCGATCACAGCCTCCCCCAACCAAACTGACTCAAGACAAACTTCCTCAACATTATGCTTGCGTCTCCCGTGACCTCCTCGTTTGTGAGATGGGCTGGTGGGTACACAGGGTTTCAAATCAGTTCCACAGCAGAGTCCAGGGCTGGACGTGGAAGGTCCTTAGCGGTTGGGGGCGGGGGGTGGTGGAGAGCCCCGCGCAGTTGATTAAGGCGCAGTGTCAGCCCCCCAGTGGCATGATGCCAGGCACCCCACTTGACCAGTGCCTCTGGCGGGGGGATCCTGGCAGGACTTACCACCAGTGAAGAGCCACTCAGGGTCCAAGCTGGCCAGAGACGCAGGTACGGGGGCTGCCCCACAGCTGGGAAACCGCTGGGTTTAGCAGCAGTTCAGAAAAGTGACGCACCCGACCCCATAACCCCCCGATTTCTGGCCCAGTACCAGCTTTGCCTCACACTGCAAAGTGCTGAAGCCAAATCCAGGCGGGCAGCACACAGCCGTGCCCTCACCCTGTGCCATGAGCTGCACTCAGCATCGCGGCCGCACCTCATGAAATCCTTAGGACAGAATGAGGACGTGGTGCCCTTGAGACCCCTTTGTGCCAGTGAAGACACCGAGGCTGAGGGGTCTTTCCCAGATCACACGGCCAGCAAGTGAAGGCTCCGGAGCCTGAGCTGAGCTGTCTGCCTGGGGCCGTCTGCTGGCCTCTGACCTGTCGGTTCTCAAGAGAACTACAGCTGCTACGAGGTCACACCACGCATGAACTCAGACGCATCTGAGCCTTCAGAAGAAAGAGATCAGCCAGAGCAGGGCGCGGGGGAGGCTGCATCTGGGTGCTCCCTGCCCGGCCTCTCCGAGCCCTTTCCCAAACCCAGGTCCCCGGAGGCACCCGAGTCATTTCGCAGAGTGCGGTACCTGGGCTCAAAGAGCTCTGCCCCACTGCCGGCCTCCCTGGCACTGGGAGGCTGCCCTCCTTACCCCGCCACACCCCTTCTTGGCACCACACCCCAGCTCAGCAGCAGGGGGGACAGAAGAGAGACGGCCTTACTCCTCAGCTGAGCCCGTGTCCTTGGGAAGAGAACTTCGGAGCGCAGCGCTGCTGGTCCTCGCTCCACCAGAGTCCCGGGTGAGCCAGGAGGGGCCGCCTCCACAGGGCGGTTCATCAAGCCCTGGGGATGAAGAGAGCCAGCGAGTGGGGAGGCTCTGCGTTCCTGTTTATTCTGGTATCATTAGAAAGGAACTGTTACTATAGTAACGGGTATTACACTTGGTGCTCGGCCACTTCCTCCATGCGGAACACTGTGTCCGAGCCCCACTGCCGGGGAGGCAGGCACAAATAAGTATCGATTTGGTCAGATCGTTGAGGGGCAAGGACATGCCAAGCTTTGTTCTGAGCAGGGTGGCCCAGGCACAGGCATTTCCCTTGTTTCTGATGGGAGGGTCAGCCAGAATGCCTTCTGGTACCTCCCTGACCTGGTGGGGGTTGGGAGGCAGGCTTCCTGCTGCCCAGCACGACTCCCCAGGGGAAAGCGGCTCTTGGTGCAAAAGGAGGGGAAACTAGGCTGGGTCAGTTCCAGTCACCCACTTACAGGCCAGCAACTCCATCCTTGGTGTTTCCTCAGTACCCTGAACCTCAGTGGGGAGCCACAGGATGGTGCCCAGGGGAGGTGGGTGAGTGGATGCTGACGGGCTCTGGGCCAGACCAGCCCTTGTGTTCGTCCCTGCTTAGCCCGGGTGTGAGCCCCTTGGGCAGCTAGTCAGCAACCCCTGAGCCTTGGTTTCTGTGTCAAGTGTGGAAAAAAACAGTGGTTGAGAAGAAACACAGATGAGCTAACACAGGGGAAGCCGGCGGTCAGTGCATGGCAAGGAGGACTTTTCCCGCAGAGAGAGCTGGACTCGGTGTGAACGGCGTGCAGGGCCTGGCGTGCAGCGCTGTGCCTGGCGGGGTCTGTGCTGGGTAGATCTCGTCTCAGGGAGTCAGTGTATGAGTGTGAAAATAAAGAGCATATGTAGATACCGAAGGCCAGTGTGGGTGTTTACAGATAACAGAGGCATTCTCCTAGTTTCACAATCGGCTCACTTGAAACGTGGACGTGTTTTCTAGCCTGTGTTGTCATTCCTTAATCCCCTAGTGAGGAAGCTGACCTCCACTTAAGCTTGGCCCTCTTCCCACCTCTACTTTCTCATGAAGAGTCTGGGTGGGCTGGGACGTGATTAGACCCAGGGCATACATCCAGCATGAATGCCAACGTCAAAAATGCAATTTTGCTTCAGTAAAATATTAGCAAACTGAATCCAACAATTCATAAAAGGATCATACACCATGATCAAGTTGGATCCATTCCAGGTTCACAAGGATGGGTCAATATATGCAAACTGGTCAGTGTGGTACGCCGTATCAACAAAGGACAGAAACCATATGATCACTTCAGTAGATGCAGAAAAAGCATTTGATGAAATTCAACACTGGTTCATGATGAAAATTCTCACCAAAGCGGGTACAGAAGGAACATATCTCAAAGATAAAAGCCATTGGTGACAAACCCAGCATAATACTCAACCGTGAAAAGCTGAAAGCCCTCCCACTAAAGTCTGGAACAAGACAAGGATGCCCACTCTCACCACTTCTATTCAGCATGGTATTGGAAGTCCTAGCCATGATAGTCAGGCAAGAAAAAGAAATACAAGGCACCAGATCAGAAGGGAAGAGGTAAAATCATCATATACAGGTGACACGACATAGACAGCCCTACAGATTCCACACAAAAGTGTCCGAACTGATCAACCGAACCCATCAAAGTAGCAGGACACAAGGTTGACATACAGAAATGTGTTGGATTTCTTGCCATTTGCAGAAACATGGATGGACTCAGACATTGTCATACTGAGTGAAGTAAATCAGCCAGAGAAGGAGGAATATCGTATGACATCCCTGAGGTGTAGAAGCCAAAAAGAAGTGATATGAATGAACTTACAAACAGAGACAGACTTTTGGTTGCTGGAGAGAAGGGCAGGGAGGATGGAGGGAAGGGATAGGTAGGGAGTTTGGGATGGACATGTACACAGGGCTGTGTTTAAATTGGATAACCAACTAGGACCCGCTCAGTGTTATGTGGCTGCCTGGATGGGAGGGGAGTTTGGAGGAGAACTGTCCACAGAGACAGACTCACACCATCTACAAAGACAGACTCAAAATGGCTAAAAGACTGAAGCACAAAACATGACCCAACATAAAGTACCCAAAAAACTCACAGAAAAGGACATCGGCAAAACGTTCTCTGACATAAATTGCAGCAAGATCTTCTTAGTCTCCCAGTGCTAAATACATAAAAGCAGAACCCAGATGGCGGAAGGCAGGCCGTGGAGCTCACCGATCTCCACAAATATGTCAGAGATGCAAGTGGGGTGACTGGCAGAGAAGACCACTGAATGCTGGCTGAAGACCTCCGACCTCCAAAAGGGAAAGAAAACATTAACCCACACAGGAGGAGCATAAAGAGTGATGTCTTCACAAATGGAACCCTACAAAATAAAGAAAGAGTAAACTACTGTTGCAAAAACATGGATGTTGAGTCCTGCCCCGGGCCAAGGTGCGAGTCCCTGTACCAAGACCGCAGAAGTGGAGCCCAGAACCAAGGACACCTCCGAAGCTATTTGGGCCCCTTTGTAACTGTTGCCAAAAGCCCCTGATCGTCCCTGACAAGCTTCCTGACTTCAAATTGGCAAATATGCCCACTCCAGTAAACACGCTATTAGCCCCCTAGCCAGTCACCTAATGCCAACCTTCCAGCAGGAATTTTCTTTGTCTTGAGCCTATAAACTCACAAAATTGGCTGTTAACTCAGGAGAACCGTCGACTCTCCGTGGCCTGTCAGGAGGCCAGCCCGCTGCACCTGCCGTGCCCACATGGTCTCGTCTGCTCTTTGTTCCTAATTCACTCTCCTCTGCAATACTGTGTCTGGAAATTCTTTTCCAGCCTGCGCTCAGATTGCCCCAACAATGGATGCCTCGTGGAAAAAAGGATGTTGAGAGTCAGATGCCACAAGAGAATACATACTCCGTGATTCTATTTATATACATTTCAACACAGAACACGTGGTGATCGGAGTCACAATAGTGGACACTGATTGCATAGTGTTAATCAGACAGGTGACTGTGCAGGTGAATTCCATTTTAAAAAATACATCAGGCTGACCATGTAAGATTTGTGCACTCAACTGTAGGGGTGTTACACTTAAGCAAAAATTTTGATATTTTGGTTTTCACTAATATCTAGACAAACCAGAAGTTCTCTTCAGCCAGGAATGACATCCATGATGCAGTGAATTATAAATACACTGTGCTTTTTTATCTGATGAGAATCACATGAGTATTTATGAAAACTCATTTATGTCTAGGACACAAATGACTTCCAACTTCTGTCCTCCATAACTCCATAGGCTAAATTTTGATCATTTTTTAACAAGACACGTGCACTCCAGTGTTTGCTGCAGCACTATTTACAAAACCCACAACGTGGAAGAAACCCTAAATGTCCATCGTCAGAGGCTAGCAATGAAAGATCGGAAAAGAAATTGAGATGATGAGATTGCTTCCCATGGCAACGAAAAGAAAATAAAGGTCCACTGCCAGAGGAATGGATAAAGAAGATGTGGTACATACACACAAGGGAATATTACTCAGCCAGGAAAAATGAAGTAACGCCATTTGCAGCAACATGGACGGACCTAGAGAGTGTCGCACTGGGTGAAGCGAGTCAGACACAGAAAGGCAGATATGACAGCACTTACATGGGGTGGAGCCAAAAAAAGGGCGCAAACGAACTTACACAACAGAAGTCAGGTCACAAATGTACAAAACACATTTAGAGGATGAGGGAGGGATAAATGGAAAGATTAGGATGGCAATAGACACACTAGTGTATATAAGACAGCTAACAAAGCCTACTGTAAAGCACAAGGGACTCCGGTCAGCACTCCGTAATGGCCTGATGGGAAAAGAATCTGAAAAAAAGGTGGGTCTGTGTTTATCTGCAACTGAGTCACTTGGCTATACCCCTGAAACACAACACTGTACATCCACTATACTCCAATAATTTAAAAAAATACTGTCATCTGGAGCAACATGGATGGTCCTAGAGATTATCATACTAACTGAAGTCAGTCAGAGAAAGGCAAGTACTATATTGTATCACTTAAATGTGGAATCTAAAAAAATAACACAAATGGACTGACTGACTCTCAGACACAGAAGAAAACTATGGTTACCAAAGGAGGTGGTGGGGAGGGACGAATTCGGAGTACGGGATTAACAGATACACACTATATATAAAATGAATAAACAGTGGGCAAAGTTTCACTATATAATACAGGAACTATATTCAGCATCTTGTAAAAATAATGGAAAACTACCTGCAAAAGAACAGATTTATATATATGTGTATGTATATGCAGTCATATATATATATATATATGTATCTGAATTACTACTGCACACCTGAAACTAACATGATATTATTTGTTTTTTAATTGGAGTACAGTTGCTTTACCAACATTGTGGTAGTTTCTGCTGTACAACAAAGCTAACACAATATTATAAATAAACTCTTAAAAAATGCACTTTGATCCTCTTTGGCCTGTGTTACTCAGGTAACCAACATTTATTGAGTACCTACTGTGTTCCTGCCATTGCCCAGTGCTGGAGGTACAATGGAAATGAGACCATATTCTTGTGCTCAGGTAACTTGCTTTCAAGGTGGGGTTCAGACCAAAAAATGAGACCAACAAGAACATGTCAAGCTGCGGTGAACTTTCTGATGAATGCAAGCCTGGGCAAGATAGGGGGGAAGGCTCGGGACCTCAGGAAGCGTGGAGAGTGGGGAGGTGGCATTTTCGGGAGGCTGGAGTGGTGGGGAGGGGAGCATCCCAAAGTGAGGACAGCTAGTGCAGAGGCCCCAGGGTAGGATGCAAGGCCCCTGGGGTGGAGGCCGGGCGTGAGTGAGACAGAAGCACATGGGGGCAGGCAGGCCTGCGTATCCTGGGAGCTTTGGCCAAACCCGCCATTCTGGAGCCACGTCAACTTACAGGGTCCCAAATTTGCCCGTGTTAAACAATTTTCTGGAAACAAGGTGCGTTCCTTTTATTTCTTCTTCCGAAATCGTCTCTTAACGTCCTCGTGCGTAGCGCCTCTCCCAGCTTCCCATCCTGCTGTGGCTTAGCCTGATGAGATCTGACACTGGGAGACCATAACCAGGTTCTTGTCCCACCACTCCTCCCTGTCACTGGTCCTCACCACGTGTCCCACTGAGCAGACAACTAGTATTGGGGGCGGCACTTCTCAGGGCCCACGGTGTCTTGTCTGAAGCAATCCCAGTGTCCTCTGACAAGTGAAGAGCAACACGGATGCTGGGGCAGGAGGACCTGCTGAGTGTCTGCTCACCGCCCGGGTCAGACACACCCCCGGCCCATCTCAGCCCAGAGCAGCCGGCTGTGGCCGTCCATCCCCACTGTGTGTTCCCTTTATCAGGGGGTTCTGATGGCAGCACCAGAGCAATCGAGAGCCAAGGACAGTCGGGCAGGAAACGCCCCCAGGTTGGGTGCCCTTTTCCCCAGGCAGTTGGGACCCACTGTTCTTCTTCCACTAAAGCTCTTCTTTCAGTTCAGCCTGTGTGCAGACCCCTCAAGCTCTCTCACCGACTGTCAGCAGAGGGCAGGGCTTCACCTTATGCTTCTTAGTACCCTGTGCCCGTACCAGCTGCTCAGCCCCAGAGATCTGGATATCTCTGAACTAGGGACAGCACCGTCTTGCTGTGTGTGAGTACACACGTGTGAGCATGTAACTGTGTGAAGTCAACAGCCACCATTTCCCAAGCCATACCTCCTCAGTAAGAAATTATGCTACGTCTTATAATGAGATGCCATCAATACCATATTTATTGATTAACCTAAAGAAAGATGTCTACTGCGTATTTGATGAAAAATCAAAGGGCAACATCATACATAGTCTGATTCCTCTATCTTTTTTCCCCTCCAAGATAAAGTTAGTATATACACAGAGAACCAGTCTGCAGGCACGTACACTGAACTGTTAACAGAGGTCAGTTCTAGACCGACATATCTCAGATGTCATTACTAGCCTTCACTGGGCATGAGTGTTACAGTCAAACTACTGGGCCAGGTTTTTGGATTTCTGTGTTAGAACCTAAGAGGGAGGGGCCTAGGAATGTGGAATTTTAGCAAGTTCCCCCGGGGGTCTGTTTATATTTGAGAGTCTGAGAACCACTATTCTGCAGCATAAAATTACGGGCCTTTCTCTTTTGTCCCAGTATATCTGTAATGTTTATGCCTAAAAAAAAAAAAACAAAAAAAAAAGCATGTATTGCCTTTGTTATCAGAAAAAAAACAAGATGAAAAATATGGGAAAAGAGCAACCTTTTCCAACCATAGTTAAACTTCACATCTGGTTCAGTCATGTACATTTTACATAGTGAAAAATAGAGGCCTTTTGGTCAAATGAGCCTGTTAAGAGTGTACTCCAGGCAGTGGCCAGATTCAACCCAAGATGCTGCCTCCTGCCTTGGTCTGTGTGGCTTTCCCATTCTCCCATACAGCAGGACTCTGAAATACAGGGGCCTGAGGACTGGAGTTTTTGCTCAGTCCCATGGAGGACCCGAGGGGGATTCCAGAGGCTGAGCACACCTCTCCCACACTCCCCTTCCTGTCCCTCTGAAATCTGTTTTCTTGGGAAATAGATGAGCTAAAAAGAAGGTGGGTAGTGAAGACCTATCTGAGCCACCAGGGAAGCGTGAGGAACAGTCCATGGGGTCACAAAGAGTCGGATACGACTGAAAAACTAACACTTTTCACTAGTCTAAGGCCAGGAGAGGCAGTCATGAGTGGGAGCTGAGGAATCTTCCCACATCTGTT
Organism: Bos indicus x Bos taurus; assembly: GCF_003369695.1. Classification (NCBI taxonomy): domain Eukaryota; kingdom Metazoa; phylum Chordata; class Mammalia; order Artiodactyla; family Bovidae; genus Bos; species Bos indicus x Bos taurus. Next base: position 18,012,730 of record NC_040097.1, read on the forward strand.
GTGGGCTGGGGCTGCAGCTTGCACTGCTGCTGCTGTTGCTGCTGCTGCTAAGTCGCTTCAGTCGTGTCCAACTCTGTGTGACCCCATAGAGGGCAGCCCACCAGGCTTCCCCATCCCTGGGATTCTCCAGGCAAGAACACTGGAGTGGGTTGCCATTGCCTTCTCCAATGCATGAAAGTAAAAAGTGAAAGTGAAGTCGCTCATGTCCGACTTTTCGCGACCCCATGGACTGCAGCCTACCAGGCTCCTCTGTCCATGGGATTTTCCAGGCAGGGGTACTGGAGTGGTGTGCCATTGCTTGCACTAAAAACTCCAAAAACCCCTTTTCCTTTGATCTTTTGACCCCCCACCCACAAGCAGACAGACGCCTGGAACAGCTTATCTGGGCCCACAAACACCAGACAAGAAGTTTCCATGGCAACTGCAAACTTCCTCAGCTCTGTATTCAGTCTAAATCTCCAAGGCCCCCTTTCAAGGCCTCAGTGAGGTGTCTGAGAAGCCACCCACAAAACAGCCTTAGGATCCAACCTCCCCCCCAACCACCCCCACCACCCTGGCCCCCAACCTGCTCCGCTGAAAGGACATGGCAGGAGAAGCTGTACTGGCAGAAAAACTTGTCATGGGGTCCCTGGAGAGACTATAAAAGGAAGAGAGTTGCCTTTACAACAAATTTGAACGGGGAAGAATTTACCCTGTGGAGGGATTGAAGCATGAAAACAGGAAAGCAGGAGGGAGGGAAAAGAACCAAGGAGCTTGTTTCAGAAAGCTGGCTCTCAACCCAGCCGCAGTTAGGCGTGCTGAATCTGGTCTCTTAGCTGCAGAAGGACCCGAAGGGACCCCGGACCTCCAGCATATTTTAACTCACTTGCAGCCAGACAAAATATGGACAGTAGACTCAGATACCAGAAAGGGGATGTGAGAGTATGTGTCTGTGTGTCAAGGGGAACCAGGACAGACCGTGGCTTATCAAGCCAAGCAAACTTCCATGATGCCTGGCAATGGGGCTGCCGCATGTATGATAGCCAACAAAAATGTAGCATCCCAACATGTGTAAATCAATGAAGTTAGAACACACCCTCAGACCATGCACAAAAATGAACTCAAAATGGCTTAAAGATGTAAACCTAAGACATGATACCGTAAAACTCTTTGGAGAGAGCGTAGGCAAAAACATTCTCTGACAGAAGTAGTACCAATGTTGTCTTAGGTCAGTTTCCCAAAGCGATAGAAATTAAGAAAGAAAAAAAAAAAAAAAAAAAGACGGATCTAATTAAAAGCTTTTCGGAAGCAAAGGAAACCATTAAAAAAAAAAAAGGCAGAAAAAAAAAACAACCTACAGAACGGGAGAAAATATTTGCAAATGATGTAACCGACAAGGGCTTAATCTCCAAAATATGCAAACAGCTCATACAACTCAGCAACAATAAACAGCTCAACTGAAAAATGGGCAGAAAATCAAAGACAGGGGTCCCCAACTCCCAGGCCTCAGACTGCTACTGGCACCTGTAGGAACCGGGTTGCACGTCAGGAGGTGAGCAGCAGGCTGATCAAGGGAAGCTTCATCTGCCCCCCTCCCCCTACAGCTCACATTACTGCCTGAACCGTTCCTCCCCTACCCATGGAAAAACTGTCTTCCACAAAACCAGTCCCTCAAGCCAAAAAGGTTGGGGACTGCTAAGCTAAGACATCGCTCCAAAGAAGACATAGAGATGACCAGTAGGCACATGAAAGACGCTCAGCATCACTAATTATTAGAGACACGCAAATCAAAACTACCATGAGGTGTTACCTCACACTGATCATAATGGCTGTCATTAAAAAGTCTATAAATAACAAATGCTGGAGAGGATGTCGAGAAAAGAGAATCCTACACCGAGTGGGAATATAAGTTGATGTAGCCACTTTGGAAAACAGTATGGAGATTCCTCAGAAAACTAGAATTACCATGTGATCCAGCAGTCACACTCCCGGGCATATATCCAGACAAAGCTATAATTCAAAAAGATCCATGCACCCCTGTGTTCATAGCAGCACTATTCACGACAGCCAAGACATGGAAATGCCCATCAGATGCCAACAGATGTATGGATAAAGAAGATGCGGTACATATACGCAATGGAATACTACTTGGCCATAAAGAAGAAAGAAAGAATGCTGTTTGCAGCAGCACAGCCGCAACTAGAGATCACCATACTAAGTGAAGTCAGGAGAAAGACAGATACGGCACGGTATTGCTTGTATGTGGAATCTAAACTGTGACACAGATGAACCTGTCTACACAGCAGACACAGACTCACACAGAGATCAGACCTACAGGTGCCAAGGGGGAGGGCTGGAGGGCGCGTGATCGGCTGGGAACTGGGGGTCATCAGATGCAAACTGTCACATACGGAATGGATGAACAATGAGGCCCTACTGTATAGCACAGGGAGCTGCATCCAATCTCCTGGGATAAACCATAATGGAAAATAATTTTTTTAAAAAGGAATGTATATATGTGTAAAAAAAAAAAAAACAAACCACACAGCAGGTCCAGTTAAATTTGAATTTCAGATTAGCAAACCCATACAATATTTGGGACATATTCACGCTAAAATATTATTCATTGTGTATCTGAGATTCAAATGTAACCATTTTAATTTAACTATTTTATCTGGCAGCCTTGCTTGGCAGGCAGCAGTGAAAACGATGACCATCATCTGGGTGCAGAGAAGCACAGACGCTGACATCCATGGGCATCTGGGAAGGCGTCCCTTCGTCCATGCTGCGGAGACGCTGCCCTGCCTCTCAGGAACCTGGGCTGAGCTCCAGGTGGGAGAAGAGCCTCAGGTGGACTCTTACTCCAGCACTGCCTCGCTTACCAGGCATGGCCAAGCATAAGTTGTTCCCCAGAGGTGACCCTTTCCAGCTCAGTGGTTAAGAACATGGGCTCTGGTGTTGACCCAGATACCAATCCTGGCTCCAGTGTTGGGCAGCTCGGTGACCTTCAACTTCCTGCTTCCCCATCTCTAAACTGGGGCAGACGTTCTTTGGGGAATAAGGGGGGCATGGCGCAGGAACCACTGCACACGGTGCCTGCCGTAGCGTCAGGCTTCCAGCGTGGTAGCTGTTACCTCACTAGCCCATTTAGAAACAGGAAGATAGAAGATATTTATGCAAGTGAAGAAAGATGGGATTGAAAACTAGAGTCTGTACAAGCTCAGCAACGTGAAGCACACACCCACACACAAATCTTGCACAGCAAAGACCAGGAGACCGCCCCTAGATTACCAGTGGCTGCTTTACGGCTAGTGGGATTGTGGGTGAGCCTTCCCCGTCTTCATTCTTAATTTTCCAGAATATCCGTGATAAGCCTCTATTACTCTAATACTGAGAAGTTGTTTTCAAATAATTTGGAATGAGACTTTCTCTATAAGTATTACATTACTTGAGGCTGGTGTAAATGAAAATGGGTTTGATCCTATCATACCGGTGCTCGGGGGGGCTTCTAACAGGAGGGGGCTCTTGCCTCTTTCACTCAGTGGCCCAGTTGGCTCCTCACCCCCAGCCCTTATGTCTTCCTTGTGGGATACGGCTAGAGCAGTGGCCCCAGAGGCATGTGGCCTTGAGTTTGAATCTCGGCTCTCACCCTTGACTGGCTGTGTGACTCTAGACAAGTCATGTTACCTTCTGAGCCTCAGTTTCCACATGTTTAAAATAGAGCTTAATACCACTTACCTCCCTGAAAGGAGGGACTTCTCTGTGTATCAGCACATGCCTGTGCCTTTCACAGGGCCTAGTGTATAACAGTGGTCAATACACACTAGCTGAATGAAAAAATGAAATTGATGATGGCAGATCTACAGCATTTGGCAGAGAGTGGCAATAGCTAGTGACCAGAAATCATTTAGGGCTTCCCAGATGATGCTATTCGGAGAAGGCAATGGCACCCCACTCCAGTACTCTTGCCTGGAAAATCCCATGGATGGAGGAGCCTGGAAGGCTGCAGTCCATGGGGTCGCTGAGGGTTGGACACAACTGAGTGACTTCACTTTCACTTTTCACTTTCATGCATTGGAGAAAGGAAATGGCACCCCACTCCAGCGTTCTTGCCTGAAGAATCTCAGGGATGGGGGAGCCTGGTGGGCTGCCGTCTATGGGGTCACACAGAGTCGGACACGACTGAAGTGACTTAGCAGCAAATGATGCTAGTGGTAAATAATCTGACTGCCAGTGTAAGAGACTCAAGAGATGGGGGTTCAGTCCTTTGGGTCAGGAAGATCCCCTGGAAGAGGAAATGGCAACCGACTCCAGGACTCTTGCCTGGGAGGTCCCATGGACAGAGGAGCCTGGCGGGGTACAGTCCACGGGGTTGCTCAGACACGACTGAGCAGACACACACGCAGCAGTCATTCACCATGATGACTGTTCTGAGATGTGCAGACTTGGCATAGATGCACCAGAGTTTGAGTGTGTTTTCTACACATAGTGGGATACAAAAGTTCCCCTAGCAGGACTATGGGCATGCTGCTTAAGCTCTAGAGCCTCAGTCTCCTCATCTACTAAATGGGGATAACAGCTGTGACTTTGTAGGGCTGTGAAGACAGTCAGTGGCACAGCGCCTAACGCAGTGCAAGCGCACCCTCTGTGAGGCCCGCAAGCCAGCCTCCGCTGCCTTCCTGACAGCTGTGAGTTACCAGGCAGTGTGTGGCCCCAGGACGATACATCTGCCCATATCTGCCACTCTGGATGTATGGCCAGGAGAAAAATGTTCCTGTTTGAGTGAGGCTCATAGCTGTGGTTCCAGGTTAGAGAATACAAGATCTTCAGATTAGAGCTACCTTCTCCTCACCTTAGTGAGCAGGCAGCAACTGGATAGAGGCCCTTAGGAATAGGTGTCTTGTACGGAAATCCCTGGAGCTGAGGTTTGCAATCAGCTTCTTCCAATTTCAGAGATTGCTTTCTGCCTGCTGTGGTTCAGCCAGATTTAAGGTACCCACCCCTGCACCCCCCACCCCCCCTTCCGGAAGGCGCCGCAGACCTTGGCCAGACTGTGCTTCTGGACTCAGAGAACCGTTGTTTCAAAGTTCCCAAGCAGTAACTCCGCGTGAAATCTCCCCGGGGTGGGGCCCATCTAAGTAGGCAACGGTCAGTCCCGTAGCAGACTCCGTGAGGGCAGGGGGCAAGCGCCGCAGCTGCGGACGCGCACCCACCGTCCACCGCGCTGCTGGCCGCGCTTTCAGCTGCAGGGCTGGGCGCCCAGGACTATCCTTGGGCTCCTCGCCCAAGGCAGAGGGTAGCTGCCTCGGAAGCCTAAGTCCCTTCACATTTCCTTCTCGCCTGGCCGGCAGGGAGCCGGCAGGGGGCCGATTTTCACCTCCTCTGAATGCCTGTCTCCAAGCACTAAGATAGGAATGAAACGCCCTAGATGCTTACTGTGGGAGTTCTTTTTCTTCTTTCCACATCCTTGTATTTTCCAAATTATTTTCACACAGACTCTATATTACATTTGTTTTATTTTCCTAAAGTAAAAAACAAAAAAACTATCGTCCTGAGTAGAAAAACAGTATGTGTTTACTGCAAATGACAAAAAGACAAATAGAAAAAAACACCTAAACTCGAATCCTCAAAAACCACCACCCTGTGTTTCTTTCCAAGTCGTTTTCTCCTTAAATGTGTACATCTAGAAAACTGGTTCCTCGCCTTCCTGGAACTTGTCCTCACCGTCCCTACCCTCTCCCCCGCGCCCCCCCACCAACGCACACTCTCCCCTCACAGAACAGCGGAAGCCCTTCACTGGCTGGCGTGTGCTCCTTTAGGCCACCAGTCTTACCCATATCCGGTCTCCCGTGCCTACCAATGCCTTGCCGCACTTGAGCGAGTGCAGGAACTTTTGTAGTTATCTAACGGTGAGTGTCTGTGTATATGTGTGTGTGTGTGTGTGTGCGCACCACACGATCATATGAAAGGATAAAGCAATATATCTAAGAGTAGATCCCCAAAAGAACGAATGTAGGGAGGAAAGAAGGAATGAAAGAAAAACAAAAGTAATTAAAAAGAATGAAAGACGGGAGGCAAGAAGGAAAGCACAGCAGTGAAGGACCACGGCGCCCTGCTGGCCAGAGGCTGAGCACGGTGCGCCCGCGGTGCCCTCCTCGCGCCCTCCCGGAGGCGGGGGGCCGGGGAGACTTGCCGCCACTTACCGGACCGGAGCAGCACCGCCCGGTAGAGCCCGGTGGCCTCAGTGGGCCCCCGCACCCGCTCTCCCAGCCTCTGCGCCATGCACTCGTGCGCTGGATTGCGGAGCTGGGAGCGCACCGCGGAGCGCAGTCCTCTGTCGGAGCACCTTCACAACCGTGACTTGCCGGAGATCCAAACCCCGCCGCAGATCAGGTTACACAGGGCAGGAGCGCCAGGCCCTGAGGCGCCCGCGGGGGAGGGACTGGAGGCCGGGGCCAGGCCGGTATCTCTGCCCAGGCTGGGCACGGGTAAGCCTCTGGCGTGAGGACTCCTGGCTTCACGGTTCCAGGGCCAAGGCGAGAACCCTGTGTCCTGATTTCCAGCCTGGTCTCCTACCTGCTCTTCTCTTTCCCTGGCTGCTGGCCTTGCTAAATGCCGCAAGCAGGTGTGGGGTTCTGGAGTGCCATCTCTGGGATCAGGTCCAGCGCCACTAATTCATAGCTGTGTGACCCCACGAATCAGTTATCTAACCTCACAGAGCCTCAGTCTCCTCATCTGTAAAATGGGGATATACATAGAATTCATCTCTCAGGGTTGTGAGGGTAACCAACACATTTTTGCTATCTCTTAGAACAGTGGCCAGCACAGAAAAAGGCAATGTATTGTTTTTATTTTTTGTTTTTTATTTTTATTTTTATTTTTTTCAGTGTTTCAAGGCATCCTGGGGTGGGTGACACTGAGAAGCGGGGGCTTCACTGGGGGAAGTAAGTTGTGGTGGGAGGCCCCTGGGATTCCACAAGATTTCCTTCTCTGGCTTCATGGAATACCTGTAACATCCAGAAATGGGAGGACCAGTTCAGTTGAGTCACTCAGTGGTGTCCGACTCTTTGCGACCCCATGGACTGTGGCATGCCAGGCTTCCCTGTCCATCACCAGCTCCTGGAGCTTATTCAAACTCATGTCCATTGAGTCGGTGATGCCATCCAACCATCTCATCCTCTGTCGTCTCCTTCTCCTCCTGCCTTCAGTCTTTCCCAGCAACAGGCTCTCTTCCAAGGAGTCAGTTCTTCGCATCAGGTGGCCAAAGTATTGGAATTTCAGCTTCAGCATCAGTCCTTCCAATGAATATTCAGGATCAATTTCCTTTAGGATGGACTGGATGGATCTCCTTGCAGTCCAAGGAACTCTCAAGAGTCTTCTCCAACACCACAGTTCAAAAGCATCAATTCTTTGGTGCTCAGCTTTCTTTATACATGACTACTGGAAAAACCAAAATTTTTACTAGACGGACCTTTGTTGGTAAAGTAATGTCCATGCTTTTTAATAAGCTGTCTAGGTTGGTCATAACTTTTCTTCCAAGGAGCAAGCGTCTTTTAATTTCATGGCTGCAGTCACCATCTGCAGTGATTTTGGAGCCCCCCAACCCCTCCAAAATAGTCACTGTTTTCATTGTTTCCCCAAGAGTCTAAAGGTGGATGCGCAAGGTCCACCAGGCAGTTTGGAAGATGTAAGAAAACAACCATTTTGATTATCTACCCTGTGACTGCTGTTGTGCTATATTTCTTCTAAAACAAAAGCTTATTATCTTCATGTGCTTTATGTCCTCTTCTGTTTCACCTTCACAATCCTATGAATTAGGGTCTATTAGCACTCCAGTGTTCTTGCCTGGAGAATCCCAGGGATAGGGGAGCCTGGTGGGCTTGCGTCTCTGGGGTCGCACAGAGTCGGACACGAGTGAAGCAATGCAGCAGCAGTAGCAGCCTTCCTTCCAATTTTACAGATGAGGAAACAGGCTCGGAGGAGTTAAGCAATTTATCTGAGGTCACACAGTGTGGGGTTGGCATACAAACTCAGGGGCCCTGACCTAGAAATGGGCCACTCTCCTGCGTCTTTGTTATTTTATGTGCTCTTCATGCAAACACTGGAAGGTAGGTATGATAACATGAATGTAGGAATCCCATTCAAGATACCACCTTAGAGATGATGCAATTGAAACGCAGGGAGGTAAGGTGGCTTGCTCATGCTCAGAGCTAGCTGGAGAAGCCAGCTCCCAATTCAGTTCTCTACCCACAAAATGAATGCCCCTGAAATCTACAGAATCCCAACACCTGCCCCCAGAGCTGCCCAGGCTCCTGAACAGCCTCTGTTTATGGCTGCATCTGCGGACCACAGAGTTTTGTGCCAGCTGCTGCGACCATGGCCACACAGTACCATCTTCCTCTGCCTCCGTGTCCTCCCTGGCCGTGGTGCCACAGAGGCCAACAGCCAACTTGCCTCTCGCTTTCCCTTGACCACTGCCCAGGCCCAGCTTCTGCTGTGACTCAGAGGTCCCTGTCACCACACAGGATCCCAAGGACCCAAGTACACACTTTGATTTTGGAGACCTAGTCACTGGCCAGACTGGTCATGTTTCCCATCAACAACCAGCCACCATGAAAGCCAGGCATGATGCCAGACACTGGGCATTCAATATCTCGTATCTATTCTTCAGAGGAAACTGTATCTCATGTAACCCACTTTTTGATTAAGTATGGTTATATGCATTTTAGAGATGAGGAAAATAAGGTTCAAGTGACTTACCCAAGATCACTTTTTATCTAATTATACTGTAAAATATGTTGAAATGACACATAAAGGAGTAAAGAATGAAGTAAATGTGATTCATGAACTTTCCAACCAGACATAATCAGTATTATATTGGTGACGCTCCTTCCAGACTTATAAAAAATGCATATACAAAACTTACCTCTTTCTAATATTTCAAGTAGTGGAGAAGGCATTTGAACCCAGAGGTGCCAAAGCTTTGACTGAAGGAGGAAAACCAAGCCAGGTGTCGAACAAGGTGCAGGTTCAGGAAAATTATGACTAAGGAATGTGCTTTTACAGAGCATTGCAAAGAGATTAACATTAATTGCATCCCCAAGGAATTCTAGGTGAATCTGACTTACCTGAGCCATTTAGTCTCTGCTTCTCATTTTCATTATGAAATATGGCCTGGGGAGAGTATTCCTTCTGTGAACACAGAGAAAGTAAATGGCAGTGAGGACCCTCTGTTCCTTGGCAGTGAGGGGGAGCGAAGAGATATTCATAGAGTCCCTGAGTCTTTTGACCATAGATGGGACTGGCCAGGATCAAAGTCCTCTGCAGAGAAACAAAGTACTCTAATCCTTGGAGTGTGTGTGTGTTTGGGCACCATTTGTGAGACTCACTTCTTTTTTATGAGACTCACTTAGAAAAAAATAGTAGTTTTAAAACAGTTTTAGATTGAGAGAAAAATTGAGAGATAATTCCTTGTACCCTGCATGCAGATTCTCTATCATTTCTCTTGTTAACATCCTACATGTATGTAGATATACATGTACATAGTATGGCACATCTGTTCTAATTAACAAATTATTAGACTGTTAACTAATTAGTAAGTAATAACATTATTTAAAAAAAATTCTCACCTCCCCCCAATTCAGGATGGACATCACTTTACTGAGTCTGACTGGGTTGTGAAGATGCATATTCTTATTTTTTTAAAAATTTTATTGGAGTATAGTTGATAGTGTTGTGTTCCAGGTGGACAGCAAGTGAATCAGCTATATATATATATATACACACACACACACTCCTTTTTGGATTCTTTTCCATATAGGCCATTACAGAGTATTGAGTGCTATGCAGTAGGTCCTCGTTAGTCATCTACTTTACATAGAGTGGTGTACATATGTCAACCCCAATCTTCCACTTTATCCCTCCCCCTTTACTCCTTGGTAACCGTAAGTTTTCTACATCTGTAACTGTTTTTGTAGTAGGTTCATTTGTATCCTTTTTTTGTTTTCTAGATTCCACATATAAGTGATATCATGTGCTATTGCTTGCAGCATTCTTATTAACTAAAGTCCAAGAGATAGTGGAGGACAGAGCAGCCTGGCGTACCGCAGTCCATGGGGTCACAGAGTCAGACACGACTTAGCAACTGAACAGCAACAACAAGACCTTATTCAGAGTTCCTTAGTTTTTACCCAATATTCTTTTTTCTATCTGAGAATCTCATCCAAGATACCATGTTACATTAGGTTGTCTTATCTCCTTAGGCGCCTGTTGGCTGTGATAGTTTCTCAGACTCTCTTTTGGATGAATTTGACGGTTTTGAAGATTGCTGAGAGCTGTGTTCTTTTGTGTGAGGTTTCTTCTACCTGGACTGCCTTCTCCCTACCTTCCTGGCAAACTCCTTATCCCTCAAGGGCAGTTTCAGAAGGCATCAGGGTTCAGTCCTCAACGCTGGTTCTTAGACATCTTTTTCTCTCCCTCTACTCTGTCACGATTTTAAAAAACTCTAAGTCAGTGATTCCTAAATGTTTATTTCTAGTTCAGACTTTCACCCTGAGCTTACACTCCATCCAGTAGGCTACTTGGCATCTCCACTTGAAAGAGGCCCAACTCACCACGACCCACATGGAATTCCTGACCACTCCAGCCCGTTTCTCCCGTCACCCCATCTTAATTAACAAGGGCCTCCGTTCCAGCCCTGTGGCTCAGGTGGGAGCTGGAGGCTGCCTTGCCCTGTCTTCCTACAATCCCTCAGATCACAAAAGCACGATCAAGTCTACCTCCTGCAATCTCCTCAGTCCATCCACTTCTTGCCCCACCACAGCCCAGGCACTCCCACTGCGTGCCTGATGCCTGCGGTAGCCTTCCCCCCTTCAAACCACTCTCCACAGATTCTAGAGCAAGGCTCTAAAATGTGATGCAGGCTCTGACCCTGTCCCTACTCGAAACCCTTTGGCTCTTCCCACTGCACTTGAAACCAAACTCACATGCCTTCCTGTGACCTTCAAGGCCCCTGCAATCTGACCCTCTCCTTGCCAACCTCTCAGACCTCATTTATTTGTTCCTTCGTATGTTCAAGGACTTGGGAATGCGTCTTTGAAAAAAACAGACAGGGGTCCTTGACCTGTTGGCGCCAACATTCTATTAATAGTGAGGGAGACAGAAAATAGGCATAATGAATACGTAGACAGTGTTAAAAGGGATAGGTCGGTGGAGAGAAGGAAGGTCAGAGCTGGGGAGGGGTGGGGAGTGGGGCCACACGTGATAATAAATGTCTGCTGGTGGTGCGGGGGGTGGGGGGTGGGGGGTGGGGCGCGGGCAGGGGTGCTTATGGAGAAGCTGAGATGGGAGCCTGGACCTGCAGGAAGTGGGGGAGTTAGCCACACAGGTATCTTAGGGAAGAGGGCTGCAGACAGAGGAAGCAGTGAGAGCGAGAGTCCTGAGGCTGGAGTGCACCAGACATTCAGGGAACAGCAGGGCGGCCCGGGGGCCCAGGCAAGGGTTGTGCAGGGACAGTCACATGAGGGGAGGCCAGGGAGGGACAGGGCCACCTTCCTCCCACCGCACACTCCAGCCACCAGGAGCCACCTGCGCTCCCTGAAAGCCATGCTGTCTTTCACTTCCCCCCTCTATTATAAGCTGCCCTGCTACCCAGGGAGCCACTCCTCAACTCTGCCTGACTATTCCTTTTTATGAGTCTCGGATGAAATGTCACTTCCTCAAGGAGGTCCCACCGATCACATGACCCCACGGCACCCCAAGCTCCCCTGTGTTAATATTCACCACTCAGTTATGATCATCTGAACCCTGTCTCCTTCACCAGACTGTACTCACCTTGAAGGGGCACTGGGACCTGTTCACGGCTGTCTCCCCAGCTGGGCTTGGACTGGGTGCCCAGTAATGGTTTATTAAAAGAATGAATGTCAGAAACACAAACAACCCAATAAAAAAATGGGTGGAGGACCTAAATAGACTGTTCTCCAAATATTCAGACAGCCAACAAACACATGAAAAGATGCTCACCATCACTCATTGTTAGAGACACGCAAGTCAAAAGTACGCAGTATCACCTCACATCCATCAGAATGTCCATCATCAAAAAGTCTACAAACAATAAATGCTGGAGAGGATGTGAAGAAAAGCAAACCTTCTTACACTGTTGGTGGGGATGTAAAATGATATAGGCCCTATGGAGAACAGGAGGGAAGTTCCTTTAAAAACCTAAAATAGAACTACCACATTACCCAGCAATCCCACAACTGGGCATATACCCTGAGAAAACCATAAATCAGAAAGCCACATGCACCCCAGTGAGTGTTCACTGCAGCACTGTTTACAATGGCCAGGATGTGGAAGCAACCTAGATGTCCATCAACATAGAATAAAGAAGATGTGGTACACATATACAATGGAATACTACTCAGCCATAAAAAGGAACCAAGTTGGGTCAGTTGTAGAGAAGTGGATGGACCTAGAGTCTGTCATACAGAGTGCAGTAGGTCAGAAGGAGAAAAACAATATTTGTATCAATGCCTATATATGGAATCTAGAAAAATGGTACAGATGAACCTATTTTCAGGGCAGAAATGGAGACACAGCAGTGGACTTGTTGACATAGAGGGGAAGAGAAGGGTGGGATGAATTGAGAGATGGAGACTAATATATATACATTGCTGCTGCTGCTGCTGCTGCTAAGTCGCTTCAGTCGTGTCTGACTCTGTGCGACCCCATAGACGGCAGCTCACCAGGCTCCCCCATCCCTGGGATTCTCCAGGCAAGAACACTGGAGTGGGTTTCCATTTCCTTCTCCAATGCATGAAAGTGAAAATTGAAAGTCGCTCAGTCGTGTCAGACTCTTCGAGACCCCATGGACTGCAGCCTACCAGGCTCTTCCATCCATGGGATTTTCCAGGCAAGAGTACTGGAGTGGGGTGCCATCACCTTCTCCGATATATATACACTACCATGTGTAAGACAGATAGCTAGTGGGAAGCTGCTGTATAGCACAGGGAGCTCAGCTCTGTGGTGACCTAGAGGGGTGGGGTGGGAGGGAGGCTCAAGAGGGAGGGGATATAGGTACACCTACAGCTGATTCACGTTGTTGTACATCAGAAACTAACACAACATTGTAAAGCAATTATATTCCAGTAAAAAAAAAATAGATGAGTAAAGTGAATGAATGGATGCACCCACACGGTGAGCCCTGGGCTCTATGAGGGAAGTGTGTGACTCCACAGTGAGCGAATCAGGGCTGGAATGCGGGATGCCTGCCGCTGCTGGCCCAGAAATTGGAACGGGGACAGCAGGGCCCACGGTCCTGGCATCTCCCTGGGGCGCTCTGCCATTGTGAGCTCTGTCGCCGAGGAGGGTATAGAGAAGGGAGGCTGTTTGAGGTCTGGCCAAGCCTTTCATGGTTTAAGCAGAGAGAGCAAGAGGACCAGCAACTTCATCTCTAGAATAAAGTCCCAGGACAGAAAAATGACCTTCTCCAGAGGCTTTGGAGGGTGATCAGAGCTTCTCCTCACATCTCCCCACACACACCTGGAGAGGGAGACTGAGTCCCAAGGGTGGTGTGAGCATTACAGAGCCAGGCTTCCCCAAGGAGCAGCTCCCTGGACTTGGAGTTCAAACAAGTGTCCCTTGCATGCCTGCCAACCACCCTTGCACAACAGATTTGTTGGAAATCAGGCCAACTTGTGTCCAGTAAAAGCTCAGTGACCACGAAAGAGTCCTCTCCCTGCAGTCACTGAAGTTTGCTGATGAAGAAAACATTCCACGTGCCCGCAGCCACTTGCCAAGGCAAAGCCGATTTGAAAAGTCGCCTGGACCTTTGCTGACGTATTACAGGTAACTGATAGTCTTTTCCAAGGACTGTGCTGATAAATACAGCCAATTCTCATTTGCTCACACCACTGAGGGATTGGAAGATGCTGGCCTAGTTCTAAGGTTAGTGAAAGTTAGCACATACAATTTCCAGAGGAAACACCACTATATATTGTACAATATACCCAACTATGACTGAACGCAACTCAGTGCAAAGACATCTCCTGTGGCCACCGCAACTCAGTGCAAAGACATCTCCTGTGGCCACCGCCTGCTTCCTTTCATGTCCTCAACTTCTGAGAACAGTCTCTTGGGGTGGGTCCTTGGGGACCTTGGGTGAGCCTATGTCCCATCTCCTTTTCTCCGTTTGCTCCAGTGCTTCCCCCGGAGGCTGATGCCTCTGTCTGATAAGGATCAGGAAGACCTCAACCCCATCACTCATCCATTCCAGCCTTCCCCACAGGATGACACATGTACCAAGTAACACCTCTGGGGGACTTCCCTGGTGGTCCAGTGGTTAAGAATCCACGTGCCAATGCAGGAGACACAGGTTTGATCCCTGGTCTGAAAGATCCCACAGGACAACTAAATCTGTGCCCCCAACTCCTGAGTCCGTGCTCTAGAGCCAGTGCTCTGCAATAAGAGAAGCCATTGCAACGAGAAGCCTGCACACTGCAATCAGAGGGTAGCCCTTTCTAGTCACAACTAGAGAAAGCCTGCACACAGCAACGGAGACCCAGTGCAGCCAAAAACTTACTAAGTAAACTCATACTAACACCTCTGGGACCTTGCTTTGTCTGTCTATAAGCATTTTAGAAATCAAGCACACGGCCATGAAGTGCACTCACCTTCAGTAGCCCAGTGAAGGCTTACATGTGTGTTCACCCTTACAGCCACCTCCACGTTCAAGCTATAGAACACCCTCTGCACCCCGGAGGGCTCCCCATGCCCCTTCTCAGTCAATGCCCACCCTCTCCTAGAGTAAACCCTATTCTGACCCCTATCACCACAGGCTCATTTATCTTGTTCTAGAGCTTCGTATGAATGGAATCGTCACAGTCACAGTTTGGGCAGCCTGTGTGAGCTTCAGCAGGGTTGTCGCCTCTGTCAGCAGATGACTCTCCACTGCTACGTTCCCTTGCTGCATCCCGGTGTGCAGCCCTGCTCTTCTTCAGCTTCCAGGTCAGGGCGTGACTAATAAGGCTGCTATGAATACCTTCTGGTTGGCTGTTTGGTAAACACAGTGCTGTTTCTGTTGGGTAAACAGCCAGTGGTGGAAGTGCTGGGTCCTACGGTAGGTGAATGCTTACCTACAGTAGATACTGTCTACACTGATTTTATCAGTGTATGTGCTGTGCTTTTAGTATCTTCACAACAGGGTTTTTTGACACATTGGTGTCCCTTCTTGTGCACCGTCCTTTGGGCTGGTGCGGGAGAGGAAGGGAGAACTGGAAAAATGGCATCTTGGATAAATATGGGACTTCCCTGGTAGCTCAGATGGTAAAGAGTCTGCCTGCAATGCAAGAGACCTGGGTTTGATCCCAGGTCAGGAAGATCCCCTGGAGAAGGAAATGGCACCCCACTCCAGTATCCTTATTCGGGAAATCCCATGGACAGAGGAGCCTGGTAGGCTATAGTCCATGGGGTTGCAAAGAGTCAGACATGACTGAGCAACTTTCACTTGGATAAATATACAAGAGTCTGAATTCTGCCCTTAGAAGAGATGCGGGTAGGACCACAGACTTTTAGTCCCTGTAGCCTGTGGTGAATCCAGGGGGAGGGATGTCTCTGTGCGTCTTTGTTTCCGTGCCCCCTCCCTGCCCCTCCATTAAACTGTAAACACCGTGAGAACAGAGACTGTGACATTCAGGGATGTGTCTTCAAAGTCTAGCACCATGTGAAGCAAGGCAAAGTTAGAAGTGAAAAAGGAGAACTTACAGCTGATACTGCAGACATACAAAGGATCATAAGAGACTTCTATAAGCAACTATATGCCAATGAAATGGACAACCTGGAAGAAATGGACTAATTCTTAGAAAAGTACAACCTTCCAAAGACTGAACCAGGAAGAAACAGAAAACATGAATAAACCAATCATAAGTCATGAAATTGAAACTATGATGTAAAAACTTCCAACAAACACAAGTTCAGGACCAGACGGCTTCACAGGCAAATGCTAGGAAACATTCAGAGAAGAGCTAACATCTATACTTTTGAAACTGTTCCCAAAAAACCGCAGAGGGAGGAACACTCCTGAACTCATTCTGTGAGGCTACCATCACTGTGATACCAAAACCAGACAAAGATATCACCAAAAACAGGACTTCCCTGGTGGTCCAGCAGTTAAGAATTTACGTTCCAACTCATGGGACAGATTTGATCCCTGGTCAGGGAACTAAGATCCCACATGCCACAGAGCAACTAAAGACCGCATGCCCCAACCAGAGAAGCCTGTGTGCCGCAAGTGCACCGTCTGTGCATTCTAGAGCCCGTGTGCAGCAACTGCAGAAGCCTGCATGCCACAACTGGAGAAGCCCATATGCTGCCAAGAGCCCAGGAACTGCAATGAACACCCAGCACAGCCAAAAAGAAAAAGAAAATCACAAGCCCATATCACTGATGAACACAGATGCAAAAATCCTCAACAAAATACTAGCAAGCTGAATCCAAAAACACATTAAAAGCATCATATGCCACGATCAAGTGGGATTTATCCCAGACAGACAAGGATTCTTCAACATATGCAAATCAGTCAATGCGATACACCATATTAACAACTTGAAGAATAAAAACCATAAGACTTTGACCAAATTCAACACCCATTTATGATAAAAACTCTCCACAGAGTGGGTACCGAGGGAGCCTACTTCAACATAATAAAGGCCATATATGACAAATCCATAGCAGACATTATTCTCAGTGTTGAAAACCTGAAAGTATTTCCTCTAAGATCAGGAATGAGATAAGGGGATCCACCCTTGCCACTATTATTCAGCATAGTTTTGAAAGTCCTAGTAGCCACAGCAATCCGAGAAGACAAATAAAAGGAATCCAACTTGGAAAAGAAGTAAAACAGCCACTGTTTGCAGATAACAGGATACTATACATAGAAAACCCTAATGATGCCACCAGAAAAATCATTGAATCAATGAATTTTGTAAAGTTGCAGGATAGAAAATTAATACACAAAAATCTCTTGCATCCTTTACCCTAACAATGGAATATCAGAAAGAGAAATTAAGGAAACAATCCCATTGATCACTGCAACAAAAAGAATAAAATACCTAGGAATAAACCTACCTAAGGAGACAAAAATCTGTATGCCAAAAACTATAAAATACTGAAGAAAGAAATCAAAGATAACACACAGATGGAGAGATACATATGTTCTTAGAAGAATCAGTATTGTGAAAATGGCTATACTGTCCAAAGCAATCTACAGATTGAGTGCTGCTGCTGCTACTGCTAAGTCGCTTCAGTCGTGTCTGACTCTGTGCGACCCCAGAGACGGCAGCCCACGAGGCCCCCCCACCCCCACCCCCGGGATTCTCCAGGCAAGAACACTGGAGTGGGTTGCCACTTCCTTCTCCAATGCATGAAAGTGAATGTGAAGTCGCTTAGTCATGTCCGACTCTTCGCGACCCCAGCCTACCCGCTGGTAGGCTTCGCGACTGCAGCCTACCAGGCTCCTCCGTCCATGGGATTTTCCAGGCAACAGTACTGGAGTGGGGTGCCATTGCCTTCTCCAACAGATTCAGTGCAATTTCTATCAAATTACCAATGGCATTTTTCAAAGAACTAGAACAGAAATTTTTACAAATTGTATGTAAACTCAAAACACCCTGAATAGCCAAAGCCATCTTGAGAAAGCAAAATGAAGCTGGAGGAATCAGACTACCTGACTTCAGAGTATGTTACAAAGCTACCATCATCAAGATGGTATGGTACTGGCACAGAAATATAGACCAATGGAACAGGGTAGGAAGCCCAGAGATAAACCCATGTACATATGGTCACCTAGTCTATGACAATCTGCCTGCAGTGAAGGAGACTCAGTTTCGATCCTTGGGTCAAGAAGATCCCCTGAAGAAAGGAACGGCTACCCACTCCACTATTCTTGCCTGGAGAATTCCATGGACAGAGGAGCCTGGTAGGCTACAGTCCTTCCAGGAGTCACAAAGAGTCAGACAGGACTGAGGGACTTTCACTAATCTATGACAAAGGAGCCAAGATTACACAATGGAGGAAAAACAGCCTCTTTAATAAGAAAAGATTAGACAGCTACATGTAAAAGAATGAAATTACAACACTCCTTAATATCATACACAAAAATAAACTCAAAATGGATTAAAGTCCTGAATGTAAGGCCAGATACTATAAAACTCCTAGAGGAAAACACAGGCAGAACAGTCTTTGACATAAATCACACCAAAATCTTTTGTGACCCATCTCTTACAGTAATGAAAATAAAAACAAAAATAAACAAATAGGACCTAATTAAACTTAAAAGTTTGTGCACAGCAAAGCAAACCATACAAGACAAAAAGATAACCCTCAGAATAGGAGAAAATATTTTCAAACAAAGAATTGATCTCCAAAAGATACAAATAGCTCATGCAGCTCAATGTCAAAACACCAAACAATCCAATCAAAAAATTGGTACAAGACCTAAATGGACATTTATGCAAAGAAGATGTAAAAATGGCCAAAAAACAAATGAAAAAACGCCCAACATCGATAATCATTCAGTTCAGTTCAGTTCAGTTGCTCAGTCGTGTCCAACTCTTTGCGACCCCATGAATCGCAGCACGCCAGGCCTCCCTGTCCATCAGCAACTCCCGGAGTTCACCCAGACTCACGTCCATTGAGTCAGTGATGCCATCCAGCCATCTCATCCTCTGTCGTCCCCTTCTCCTCCTGCCCCCAATCCCTCCCAGCATCAGAGTCTTCAGAGAAATATAAATCAAACTGACAATGAGGTATCACCTTACACTGGTTAAAATAGTCATCATCAAAAAATCCAGATGCAATAAATACTGGAGAGGGTGTGGAGAAAAGAGAAGCCTCCTGCATCCTCAGAAAACTAAAAACAGAACTATCATATGAGTCAGCAATCCCACTAATGGGAATACACTTAAAGAAAACCATAATTTGAAAAGACACGTATATCCCAATGTTTATTGCAGCACTGTTTACATTAGCCAGAACATGGAAGCAACATAAATGTTCATCAAAAGAGGAATGGATACAGAAGGTGTGGAACATATATACAATGGACTATTACTCAGCCATGAAAAGGAATGAAATTGGGTCATTTGTCGTGATGTGGACAGACCTAGAGTTTGTCATACACAGTAAAGTAAATCAGGAGGGGAAAACGAATGTTGTATATTAAAACATACACACGGAATCTAGAAAAATGGTAGAGACAAAGCTATTTGCTGGGCAGGAATAGACATACCTGTAGAGAATAGACACAGTGAGGGAGAGGGAGAGTGGGACAAGTTGGGAAGTAGCGTTCACATACATGCACTGCTGCTGCTAAGTCGCTTCAGTCATGTCCAACTCTGTGCGACCCCATAGACAGCAGCCCATCAGGCTCCCCCATCCCTGGGATTCTCCAGGCAAGAACACTGGAGTGGGTTGCCATTTCCTTCTCCAATGCATGAAAATGAAAAGTGAAAGTGAAGTCGCTCAGTCATGTCCGACTCTAGTGACCCCATGGACTGCAGCCTACCAGGCTCCTCCATCCATGGGATTTTCCAGGCAAGAGTACTGGAGTGGGATGCCATTGCCTTCTCCCTTACATGCACTTCCATGTGTAAAACAGACAGCTCGAGGGAAGCTGCTGGATAGCACAGGGAGCTCAGTTCAGTGCTTGGGTGATGACTGTGAAGGGTGGGGTGGGAGGTGGGAGGGAGGCTCTAAGGGAGGAGATACAGGCACAGAGATAGTTACTTTGTTACACAGCAGAGACTAATGCAACATTGTAAAGCAATTATACTCCAATTAATTAAACTTTTAAGCTTCTGCACAGCAAAGGAAATCATAAATAAGATAAAAAGACAACCCTCAGAATGGGAGAAAATATTTGCAAACAAAGCAGCAAAGGATTACTTTCCAAAATACATAAGCAGCTCAGGCAACTCAATATCAAAAAAAACATACAGCCCAACCAATAAATGCGTGGGGGAAACAGACATTTCTCCAAAGACGACATGTAGATGGCCAACAAACACATGAAAAGATGCTCAACATCACTAATCATTAGAGAAATGCAGATCGAAGCTACAATGAGATACTACCTCACACTGGTCAGAATGGCCGTTATCAAAAAATCTAGACACAACAAATGCTGGACAGGGTGTGGAGAAAAGGGAACCCTCTTGCACTGTTGGCGGGAATGTAAAGTGATGCAGCCACTATGGAGAACAACATGGAGGGCCCTTAAAAAACTAAAAATAAGACTACCACATGGCCCAGCAATCCCACTCCAAGGCACAGAGAAAACCTAGAGAAAACCACAACTCCAAAAGACACATGCACCCCGGTGTTCACTGCAGCGCTAGTCACAATAGCCAAGACACGGAGGCAACTTAAACGGCCAGCAACAGTGGAATGGAACAGACCTGGGTCATCTGTAGAGAGGTTGATGGACATAGAGGCCGTCATAGAGAGTAAAGTAAGCCCAAAAGAGAAAAACAAATATCACGTATTGATGCATATGTGTGGAATCCAGAAAAACAGTATAGATGATCTTATTTGCAACCAGAAATAGAGACACACTTAGAGAACAAATGCACAAATTGTGATGGGGTGGGATGAACTGGGAGATTGGGATTGACAGATATACACTGTTGATATTACATATAAAATAGGTAATGAATGAGAAATTACTATATAGCTCAGAGAACTCTACTCAATGCTCTGTGGTGACTTAAATGAGAAAGATACTAAAAAACAAAAACCAAAAAGTCCAGCACAGTTGCTAGTACATAGGTGTTCAGTAAAGAAAACTACCTTAATACGGTAGCAAATGTTCACTGAGCACATCTCAGAGCTGAGTGCCGCGTTAAGAATATACCTGTATGCAAGTGGAAGTGAAGTCGCTCAGTCGTGTCCGACTCTTTGTGACCCCATGGACTGTAGCCCACCAGGTTCCTCTGTCCATGGGATCTTCCAGGCAAGAATACCGGAGTGGGTGGCCATTTCCTTCTCCAGGGGATCTTTCCGACCCAGGGATTGAACCTGGGTCTCCCGCATCGCAGGCAGACGCTTTACCATCTGAACCACCAGGGAAGCCTGTACGGTCTCACTTAAATTTCATAATGCATAGTTTGTTTGGTTTTTTTTAAATCATATAGTGAATATTTACAAAGTATGTACAGTGGCATCAAGCCAACTCAGTAAGCACCGAATGTTGATATGATACAGACATTTTCGATCACTGTACAATTAATTAAAAACCTAAGATAAAGAACTTAAAAGCCTCAGATTTTGAGATTAGGGAACAGCTGGGTTCCTGTTTTGCAGATAAGGAAGGAAGCTGAGGCCTTGGACAGGTTAGGATACTCAGCTGGCAGTGGCAGCAATGCAGTTAGAGTGGAGGCAGTCTGACTCTGGAGCCCGGGCCCTAGTCACATTCACAAATCACGTGTGAGTAAGTGTGTGTGTGGTGGAAAAGAAACTGTACCCCATTTTACTGAAAAGGAGACTGAGGCTCAGAGAGATTAAGGAACACTTTTCTGTGAATTCAGTTGGACCAGCGTCCCTCTCAAGCTACTTCTTTTTTTTAAAAATTTTTTGGCTTCCCTGAGTGGCTTGCAAAATCTTAGTTCTCCAACCAGGGACTGAACCAAGTCCCTCGGCCGTGAGCGTGCGGAGTCCTACCCACTGAACCACCAGGGAATTCCCGCAAGCTAATTTTTAAAGATGGAGTACTTCTAACATGATCCTTGGCTCCTACCCATCCTCTCCCGTTCCCCATTCCTGAGCTCATGAACACAGGGCTCGCAGGGCCCTCCGTGAGCCTCTGCCTCACTGCCTCGCTGTCACAGAGCCACTGTGCTGTGTGAGGCGACACCTGCCGCTTCTCGCTTCCTTCCCCAGGGACAGGGAGAATCACAGCCAGCCACCCTTTACTTACAGTGCTGGGCACTGCTTGGAGAAGTGCCAGACCCTGGGACCTGTTCCTTTCCAGAGGTCCATTTACATTGTACCAGTGTTGGGTCCTCAAGGGCACCACCTGTCATCAAAGAGAGCCCCCAGGGTCCCTGTCTCCAGGGTCTGCTCACTGTCCATTCATTCCAGCCCCTAGGGCTTCAGAGGCCCAGAGCACTGCCCTCCTGGAACCAGGCTGAGGCCCTGGACAAGGAACTACCCCCCATCCAGGAGGCAGAGGGACAGCCTTCTGCTCCTCGCCTGCAGTTGGCAGGGGGGCTATCTAGTTCACCTTAAAACCTTGTAAAATAGTTCCCACAAAAATATATAGATCCACTGCTGCTTTAAACATTTTGAACAACCCAACTGCATATAAAACATTTCTCCTTTCTAGCCCCTCTCAACCTCAACATCACCCCTTCCCCAGAGTTACCACTATTTTTGATGACGTCTGTGTGTTTTGGTCATTTTTTGTAGCTTGTTTAAGCTCTATGTCTTGTAGATAGTTCTATGTTAACATATGTAGATCTGCTTTTCTCTTTTGATCTACTGAGTTTGTAATACAGCATGATGCCATAGTTCGTTCGTTTTTAAACAAACCCCCTTTAGTTCAACATTTAGGTTGTTTCCAGTTGGTCCCGATTACAATTAAATCTGTTCCGAACACCCTTGAGCTTGCCTCTCTGTGCAGGGATGTGTGTTTCCCTCGGGTAGACTGTATGAGGTAGAAAGTGCTGGGCTAAAGGGTACATATGTTTTAAGTTTCAGCAGATGCCACCAAATTACATCTGTAACCAAGCAGGACCCTGTGGGGCCTTCCCGGGACAGACCCCTCCCCCACCCCCTCTGCTGCAGCTCCTCCCTGATAACAGTACCTAGATAACAGTATCTGGTGCGCACTTCCTGAGTTGTTTCACAGATGCTAAACCCCCACCAAAGGGAAGAAGCCAAGGACTTCACAGCCCAAGGGCTGATGACGTTGACTCCTGTGATGCCTCCTGTTGCCTCACCAGCAGCCAGAGGACTGTGCACAAGCGGGTCACATCCCCCGGAACTCCTCTTCCTCACTCTGCCTTTAAGCCTCCTTTGGTGAAGCTATCGGAGAGTTGGGGCTTACACCCTACAATAAACACTGCACGCCCCTTCACCCCAGCCTGATATCCTCAGATTGGCTTTACTGCGAGCTGGCAAGCAGACCAAGCTTTCGTTCAGTAACAGTTTTGGTGCCCAGCGTGGGGCCGTAGTCCTGAGTGGACATCTCGCCCGTGGCACATGGGCTCTTGACCAGTGGCAGCTCCCAGGTCCCATCTAGCACCTGCCTGAGCACTCGTGGCCAACTGGTGTCCTTGGCCTGTGGTGCTTCTGATTTTTGTTGTGAAGGAAGCAAGGCGCTCACACTGGTGGGTTGAGACATCTCCAGTAAGTGATGGGAGGCTCCCATGTGACAACGCCAGGGTGTTCTTCCCTACTGTGCTGGTTTTGCCTATGGTAGAGGGTTAGGGGAAACACACTGAAACTGCCCACCCTGGCCAAGCACCAGAGGAACCATGTGCATGAGTTATTTTATGACAGGAGGTCCTGGTAAGGAACACAGAACTAACAAGCCACCCCCAACTGGAAGAATTCAGAAAAGGTCAAAGGGAGACACCACACGTCCCACCAACCTCCCAGAATCCTCCTCACTGGAATCCATCCTGGCTGAGCAATGCGTGCACCACTAGGAAAGACTCTAAGTCAGAATGATCAGCCAGAGACAACCAGGACACTACCTGGAAACTAATCCCATCACCATAAAAGCCGACTGTGAGCCACGAGGCAGGGAGTCCTCCTGGGGTCCCTCACCTGCTGCTCTCTGACCGGGCCTCCCCGCCCAGTAAAGGCTCTCGCTTCGTCAGCACGTGCATCTCCTCGGATAATCCACTTCCAAGTGTGAGACAAGAGCCCCTTTTGGGCCCTGGAAGGGGTCCCCCTTCCTGCAACAAATGGCGACCGTGAGCACAAAAAAAGCGATTTTCCCTTTTGGACCAAGGCTTGGTCCTGCAGGCTTCACCTCTGAGGGCCACTGGTTGGGGTACTCCCCTTTGGCCTTGAGCATAGCTTTTGGCTTTGTTTCTGAGTCTCTGGGCACGGGCTGGGAATTTCCCTTTCTGGGATTAAAGAACTGTGACCCTCAGAGACCATTTTGCATTGGTCTGGTTTGCGTGCCTGCTGTCTGATATACCTGCCACGAATAATTAAGTACGGATAATCAGAGCTCTCTTCTACCTTGTGTGCTGCTAGGGTATATTTTGCAGAACTGGGAGACCTTCAGCTATGCTCCTAGAAATGAAATAAAATGATTTTTTTTTTACAACTGTAACACTGTTTGGCCTCAGCACATCCAGAAATCTAGAGAACAATGGTCCCGATGGCTCTGAGGTAGGAGATGGCTCCAAGTTAGACATTTACAGCCAGCCTCCTGTCTGCATTTCTTGAGACAGAGATGGGTGGGTTCCAGTTGAGGCATTTACAGTCAGCCTCCTATTTGCCCTCTGAAATGGAAACAGGGTAAATAGCCAGTGTTTGTCTCTTGTAAACACCTTAAAGTAACAGTCATGCAAGGACAAAGAATTGATGCTTTTGAACTGTGGTGTTGGAGAAGACTCTTGAGAGTCCCTTGGACTGCAAGGAGATCCAACCAGTCCATTCTGAAGGAGATCAGCCCTGGGATTTCTTTGGAAGGAATGATGCTGAAGATGAAACTCCAGTACTTTGGCCACCTCATGCGAAGAGTTAACTCATTGGAAAAGACTCTGATGCTGGGAGGGATTGGGGGCAGGAGGAGAAGGGGATGCCAGAGGATGAGATGGCTGGATGGCATCATTGACTTGATGGACGTGAGTCTGAGTGAACTCCGGGAGTTGGTGATGGACAGGGAGGCCTGGCGTGCTGTGATTCATGGGGTCGCAAAGAGTCGGACACGACTGAGCGACTGATCTGATCTGATCTGATCTGAAGGACAAAGAAGGGCAAACTCCTGTTTGAGTAGAGGATTCAGAGATCTCCACTTCCCCGTCTTTTGGGACAAGGGAGACACTACACATGTGCAGAAGGGCTCCTTGTAGGTCAAAGGTCAGGGGATAATGCCAGGCCATAATGAGTCTTGCTCCTGCCAGAAGCCTTCCTGCTCCTTCAAGATCCATCTTGGCTGAGGGGTTCGTGCACACCCCAGAGGAGAGTCCCAGGGCAGGGCAGGTGTAGAAAAAGAAATCAGAAAATTGGCCTGAAGGAAGACAAAGTCCTGGAAGAACTGCCTAATATAAATGACCTAACAGCCTGTTTCCCGCACTCCTCACTAGGGGGGTTGCCTACACCCTTTCTCTCTGCGTGTGCATCTCTGCCTTGCTTCTATCTCAATAGTTTCTCTATATGGTCTCCCAGCTGCTGTTGTGTTGTCTCTCTAATAGTAAACTTTGTACCTGCGTTTTCAGTTTCTGCCTCTGTGATAAATGAAGTTTTCACTGGGGGCAAAGATCCAGGGGAAAACAGCTTCTAGCCTCTAGCTCCGGGCTGGTTTGGTGGCTAGGATTCCTGGTTTTCATCCAGGCCACCCAGGTTCAGTTCCTGGGCAGGGAATTGAGATTGGGATGTATGCCACTGCTCGCTGCTGCCTGGCCAAGACCAGCTCTGCTATTATATCAAAGTGAGCCTTTTGGAACTGGTTTGGATTTTACTCTGGGTGTGTGTGTGCATGAGTGTCTTGGTACCTGAGGCCAAGTCCTGTTCTCTCTTCCTGGTTTTGACCTTCATTAAAGGTTCTAATAACTTGAATGTGGCTTCATATTCTTTTGAAAGTGAAGCATGTGAATGTGACTGAATAATATGTATTATTGTCTATTACTGTCCTTTGCTTGGACTTCCCTGGTAGCTCAGCTGGTAAAGAATCCGCCTGCAACGCAGGAGACCTGGTTTGATTTCTGGAGAAGGGATAGGCTACCCTTGGGCTTTAGTACTCTTGGGCTTTCCTGGTGGCTCACATGGTAAATAATCTGCCTGCAATGTGGGAGACCTGGGTTCAATCCCAGGGTTGGGAAGATCTCCTGGAGGAGGGCATGGCAACCCACTCCAGTATTATGGCCTGGAGAAGGCTATGGACAGACGAGCCTGTTTTCAAGGAGGAACTTGCATTTCTCTCTCTGTGCTTTTAAAATGAAAATGTTCTGCCTGGACTCTGAGGAACTTATTGATCTTCTGTAGTCTCTGAGACTGAGGGGAAAAACAGATCTTTATAATCTGAAGCTGAAAACCTGTAAGATCTCTGGTTCTGTCTTTATGTAAAAATAAACTTGTAAATGAACTCTATTTAATTGACTCAAAAGCAAGCTCTTAACTAATTAAATACTTTGTATAATAGAAACTGGCCAGAAAAAGTTTCAGGTTCACGTGATCTAGGAAACAGTCAATACGAAATTAACATCTGATATTAAAGCTAGCTTAAACTCACTTGTTTAATCAATACAGACATGTTTTACTTTTACTCTACTGAGGTTTATTACTGGCCAATAAGTTCATGTTATTTCTGTTACATAGTTTGTCAGGAAACAAATGAACTTCGTATGAATTTAATGATTTATAAAATTCATTACCCAATTCAAAGTTCAGCTAACTTTGGGATGTTACATCTAAGTCGTATCAGAAAGAAATATGTAACTAGGATTCTGTGGTATGTTAAATTACACAGGAAGCATTGTTGAGTGAGTGATAAGCCTTCTCAGATTATACTTTACAGGTCAGATCAGATCAGATCACATCAGTTGCTCAGTTGTGTCTGACTCTTTGCGACCCCATGAATCGCAGCACGCCAGGCCTCCCTGTCCATCACAAACTCCCGGAGTTCACTGAGACCCACGTCCATCGAGTCAGTGATGCCATCCAGCCATCTCATCCTCTGGCATCCCCTTCTCCTCTTACCCCCAATCCCTCCCAGCATCAGAGTCTTTTCCAATGAGTCAACTCTTCGCATGAGGTGGCCAAAGTACTGGAGTTTCACCTTTAGCATCATTCCTTCCAAAGAAATCCCAGGGCTGATCTCCTTCAGAATGGACTGGCTGGATCTCCTTGCAGTCCAAGGGACTCTCAAGAGTCTTCTCCAACACCACAGTTCAAAAGCATCAATTCTTCGGCTCTCAGCTTTCTTCACAGTCCAACTCTCACATCCATACATGACCACAGGAAAAACCATAGACTTGACTAGATGGACCTTTGTTGGCAAAGTAATGTCTCTGCTTTTCAATATGCTATCTAGGTTGGTCATAACTTTCCTTCCAAGGAGTAAGTGTCTTTTAATTTCATGGCTGCAGTCACCATCTGTAGTGATTTTGGAGCCCCCAAAAATAAAGTCTGACACTGTTTCCCCATCTATTTCCCATGAAGTGATGGGACCAGATGCCATGATCTTCGTTTTCTGAATGTTGAGCTTTAAGGCAACTTTTTCACTCTCCACTTTCACTTTCATCAAGAGGCTTTTGAGTTCCTCTTCACTTTCTGCCATAAGGGTGGTGTCATCTGCATATCTGAGGTTATTGATATTTCTCCCGGCAATCTTGATTCCAGCTTGTGTTTCTTCCAGTCCAGTGTTTCTCATGATGTACTCTGCATATAAGTTAAATAAACAGGGTGACAGTATACAGCCTTGACGTACTCCTTTTCCTATTTGGAACCAGTCTGTTGTTCCATGTCCAGTTCTAACTATTGCTTCCTGACCTGCATACAGATTTCTCAAGAGGCAGATCAGGTGGTCTGGTATTCCCATGTCTTTCAAAATTGTCCACAGTTTCTTGTGATCCATACAGTCAAAGCCTTTGGCATAGTCAATAAAGCAGAAATAGATGTTTTTCTGGAACTCTCTTGCTTTTTCCATGATCCAGCGGATGTTGGCAATTTGATCTCTGGTTCCTCTGCCTTTTTGAAAACCAGCTTGAACATCAGGAAGTTCACGGTTCACATATTGCTGAAGCCTGGCTTGGAGAATTTTGAGCATGACTTTACTAGCGTATGAGATGAGTGCAATTGTGCGGTAGTTTGAGCATTCTTTGGCATTGCCTTTCTTTGGGATTGGAATGAAAACTGACCTTTTCCAGTCCTGTGGCCACTGCTGAGTTTTCCAAATTTGCTGGCATATTGAGTGCAGCACTTTCAGAGCATCATCTTTAAGGATTTGGAATAGCTCAACTGGAATTCCATCACCTCCACTAGCTTTGTTCGTAGTGATGCTTTCTAAGGCCCACTTGACTTCACATTCCAGGACGTCTGGCTCTAGGTCAGTGATCACACCATCGTGATTTTCTGGGCCGTGAAGATCTTTTTTGTACAGTTCTTCTGTGTATTCTTGCCATCTCTTCTTAATATCTTCTGCTTCTGTTAGGTCCATACCATTTCTGTCCTTTATCAAGCCCATCTTTGCATGAAATGTTCCTTTGATATCTCTAATTTTCTTGAAGAGATCCCTAGGCTTTCCCATTCTGTTGTTTTCCTCTATTTCTTTGCATTGATTGCTGAAGAAGGTTTTCTTATCTCTTCTTGCTATTCCCTGGAACTCTGCATTCAGATGTTTATATCTTTCCTTTTCTCCTTTGCTTTTTTGCTTCTCTTCTTTTCACAGCTATTTGATGCTATCAATATTTGGCAACTACATATCGGCATTTGCTATGGGCACTGCCACCTCCCTCCACAAGGATTGGATCATGCACTGCTGCCGCTGCTGACATTCAGCATGCCCTGAAAGGAGTTCAGGGTGGAAAGCAGAAATGAGGCTCTCTGTGCTCAGGGAAAAACTGGCAAGAAAAACAGGTCTTCAGAGAGTTAGATATTCTTAGGAATTGATTTTATGAGCTCAATTCTTGTGTCTCCTCTTATCTAGAAAACCACTAAAATGCTTCACGGTGATTACTATTTCTGGTGACTAGCAGAAGCTTCATGAGACTAGTAGAAACTTTTTGGAAAAACATGTGCTTGACTACATGAACTCCCCCTTCACCAAAATAACATGCATACTGACCTGCCCTCTGCCTCTTTGGAGCAGTTTCTCAGAGCTATCTAAGGGGCTGTCTCCCGGGCTGCAGTCCTTACATTGCCCCAAACAAAGCTTGACTCACAACTCTCAGGTGGTACATTTTTTTTAGCCGACACATTCTAGAAACTACAGGATGTTTATGAAATTTGGATATGTCCTGGATATAATGTTACCTGTCATAATCCTAGTTATCTTAAAATGCTGTGTGTCAGCAACTTGTTTAAGCTTCTTTTGTCAATAACACTGAAATCATATCTTTAACCTTGCTTTTTTTTTTTTAAGTATTTTGTAATTCATAGCTAGTTACACTGATGTTTTGCAAACATGTTTCATCTTCAAGAGTCATAGAAAGGACTTTTTGATGAGTATGGATTTCTGGTAACTTTCAGATCACGCTGCTGAACTTAGATAAGAAATTTTAAACATGTAATGGGGACTGATTTCATAAAGCTTATCAAAAAGGATTAGTTACCTGGGATTGGTGGAACTAATGAAAAGTCTGTCCTTAAGTTGTGTCCAACTCTTTGTGACCCCATGGACTGTAGCCTGCCAGGCTCCTCATCCATGGGATTTTCCAGGCAACAATACTGAAGTGAGTAGCCATTCCCTTCTCCAGGGGATCTTCCTGACCCATGGATCATTGAACCTGGGTATCCTGCATCGCCGGCAGATTCTTTACCATCTGAGCCACCAGGGAAGCCCAAACTAAAGAAATGTAGTTGTAGTTTTTTAGTTTTATCTGAGATATTACTGGCTTTTATCTGTGTTTTCCAAATGTAGGAAACCTTTTTTTTGCCTAAGCTAATTATGCTTTGTAGGAACTTGGTTAATTATACCTTTGTAAGTAGAACTGAAACATTGATCTTTTTTCTCTACCTCAATCCTACAGAAACTGGAAAACTCTTTAGGTTCCCAGCAGCTTTATCAGGTAAACAAAGAAGGCCACCTCCTAACAGATGCAAGAATCCTAAGATATTTTGGGGAACTTGGGAAGGGAGGAATTCACCCAAAGCTATAAGATGCAATCTTTGACAAGCCCTTGGTGTGGCATTCCTGGCCTTGAAAGGCCTTTTAAAAGTTTAATCTGAAATTCCTTATGAAAAGTTCCAACATAGTCCATTTAAAAGAGCCCATGTGATCTATTAGATCACTAGACCATTCAGGTATGACCTAAATCAAATGCCCTATGATTACACAGTGGAAGTGACAGATTGAAGGGATTAGATCTGATAGACAGACTGCCTGAACAACAGAAGTTCATAACACTGTACAGAAGGCAGTAATCAAAACCATCCCCAAGAAGAAGAAATGCAAAAAGGCAAAATGGTTGTCTGAGGAGGCCTTACAAAGAGCTGAGAAAATAAGAGAAGCTAAAGGCAAAGGAGAAAAGGAAAGATAAATCCATCTGAATGCAGAGTTCAAAAGAACAGGAAAGAGAGATAAGAAAGCCTTCCTCAGTGATCAGTGCAAAGAAATAGAAAAAACAATAGAATGGGAAAGACTAGAGATCTCTTCAAGAAAATTAGAGATACTAAGGGAACATTTCATGCAAAGATGGGCACAATTAAGCACAGAAACGACATGGACCCAGCAGAGCAGAAGATATTAAGAAGAGGTGTCAAGAATACACAGAAGAACTATACAAAAAAGATCTTCATGACCCAGATAATCATGATGGTGTGATCACTCACCTAGAGCCAGACATCCTGGAGTCCAAAGTCAAGTGGGCCTTAGGAAGCATCACTATGAACAAAGCTAGAGGAAGTGATGGAATTCCAGGTGAGCTACTTAAATTCCTAAAAGATGATGCTGTGAAAGTGCTGCACTCAATATGCCAGCAAATTTGGAAAACTTAGCAATGGCCAAAAGACTGAAAAAGTCAGTTTTCATTCGAATCCCAAAGAAAGGCAATGCCAAAGAATGTTCAAACTACTGCACAATTGCACTCATCTCACACGCTAGCAAAGTAATGCTCAAAGTTCTCCAAAGTAGGCTTCAAAAGTACATGAACCAAGAACTTTCAGATGTTCAATCTGGATTTAGAAAAGGCAGAGGAACCAGAGATCAAATTGCCCACATCTGATAGATCAGAGAAAAAGCAAGAGAATTCTAGAAAAACATCTGCTTCATTGACTATGCCAAAGCCTTTGACTGTGTGGATCACAACAAACTGTGGAAAATTCTTCAAGAGATGGGAATACCAGACCACCTGACCTGCCTCTTGAGAAATCTGTATGCAGGTCAAGAAGCAACAGTTAGAATTGGACATGGAACAACAGATTGGTTCCAAGTAGGAAAAGGAGTACGTCAAGGCTGCATATTGTCACCCTGCTTATTTAACTTATATGCAGAGTACATCATGGGAAATGCTGGGCTGGATGAAGCAAAAGCTGGAATCAAGACTGCTGGGAGAAATACCAATAACCTCAGATATGCAGAGGACACCACCCTAATGGCAGAAAGTGAAGAGGAACTGAAGAGCCTCTTGATAAAGGTGAAAGAGGAGAGTGAAAAGCTGGCTTAAAACTCAATATTCAGAAAACTAAGATCATGGCATCTGGTGCAATCGGTTCAGTTGCTCAGTCGTGTCCAACTCCCTTTGACCCCATGGACTGCAGCCCACCAGGCTTCCCTGTCCATCACCAACTCCTGAAGTTTACTCAAAGTCATGTCCATTGAGTTGGTGATGCCATCCAACCATCCCATCCTCTATTGTCCCCTTCTCCTCCTGCCTTCAATCTTTCCCAGCATCAGGGTCTTTTCAAATTAGTCAGTTCTTCACATCAGGTGACCAAAGTATTGGAGTTTCAGCTTCAGCATCATTCCCTCCAAAGAAATCCCAGGGCTGATCTCCTTCAGAATGGACTGGTTGGATCTCGTTGCAGTCCAAGGGACTCTCAAGAGTCTTCTCCAACACCACAGTTCAAAAGCATCAATTTTTTGATGCTCAGCTTTCTTTATAGAAAGCAGTCCCATCACTTAATGGCAAATATATGGGGAAACAATGGAAACAGTGGCAGACTTTATTTTCTTGGGCTGCAAAATCACTGCAGATGGTGACTGCAGCCATGAAATTAAAAGATGCTAGCTCCTTGGAAGAAAAGCTGTGACCAACCTAGACAGCATATTAAAAAGCAGAGACATTATTTTGCCAACAAAGGTCAGTACAGGGAAAGCTATGGCTTTTCAGTAGAGTAGTCATGTATGGATGTGAGCTGGACCATAAAGAAAGCTGAGCACCAAAGAATAGATACTTTTGAACTGTGGTGTTGGAGAAGATTCTTGATAGTCCCCTGGACTGCAAGGAGATCAGACCAGTCAATCCTAAAGGAAATCAGTCCTGAATATTCACTGGAAGGACTGATGCTGAAACTGAAGCTCCAATACTTTGGCCACCTGATGCGAAGAACTGAGTCATTGGAAAAGACCCTGATGTTGGAAAAGATTGAGAGCAGGAGGAGAAGGGGACAGCAGAGGATGAGATGGCTGGATGGCATCACCTACTCGATGGACATGAGTTTGAGCAAGCTCTGGGAGTTGGTGATGGACAGGGAAGCCTGGCGTGCTCTAGTCGATGTCACAAAGAATCACACATGACTGAGTGACTGAACTGAACTGATATGATCTATTAACCAGAGTTATTATGCAAACAACACCCTTAACTTGGGCATACTGGTAAAAATCAGGGTAATTTTATAAAAAGATTATGTTTCAGTGGACCTTAAATTCTAGTGTTGTTAACTGAGGTCAGTATTTAAGACAGGTCAGTGCCTAAGACTCACTTCCCAGATGGCTCTTTGTTGCTTTATTATTGTCAAGTTTGGCTGAGTTACTAAGAGGATATTCCAAGTTTGTTTCTGAAACTTATCACAAGTTTCTCTTTGGATGAGGACTGGGTGCCCCATGGCTTGCAGTCAGGGGGTTGTGCATGCTGGAAGGGACATCATAAAGGACTGTCTCCAACCTGGATTAAAGGACACCTACCAGGTACTATTTTGGCTTATGAGGACATCAGAGGACGAGATGGCTGGCTGGATGGACCATCTGCTGGATGGACCGATGCAATGGACATGAACCTGGGCAAACTCTGGGAGACAGTGAGGGACAGGGAGGCCTGGTGTGCTGCAGTCCCTGTCGACCCTGAGTGTCATTGTTTTATTTTTAACCACACTGTTGTCCTCAATGTTTACAATGGGGAAACAAGTAGAGCTGTTGCAGAGTATGATGTATTGGATTGCCCAAAAAGATGATTCAAGTTTTTCCTTAAGACGTTATGGGAAAATCCTAACAAACTTTTTGGCCAGCCCAATGTAATACTGCTTGCTGTAAGTCTGTTCCTGACAGTACATGCACCGTGTTTGTGCGACAGTTGGGTATGACTGATGAAATGTATAGCGTGTATAATCTTTCCCTGGTAACAAACCTCTGAGCTATTGACTATGTCTGATTAGTTTCCCCCAATGTGGACAACTCGGAAAATGTATATAAACAAAAAATAGGCCTGGCACTGAAGGATAGGATGGAACCAGGACAGGTGGGGCCACTGTGGCATCGGGGGCCAAATACTTTGGTCTATCCAAAGGGGAAAAGATGGGGAAAAATCTTCACATATTGAGGCATGGGAATGTCATTCTGGCTTTATATATGGTTTAGCTGTACTGACCAGAGTGGCCTGCTTTGTGGCTTATTAAACATACATTGTTGGGCTTCCCTGGTGGTCCAGTGGTTAGGGGTCCTCAGGCCAATGCAGGGGATACAAGTTCAATCCTTGCTCTGGGAAGATCCCACAAGCCTCATGGCAACTACGCCCATGTACCGCGCCTACCGAGCCTGTGTTCTAGAGCCCGGGAGCCTCAACTACTGAGCCCTCACACCCCAAGTACGGAAGTCCGAGTGCCTTGAGCCTGTGCTCTGAAACAAGAGAAGCCACCACAGTGAGAAACCTGCATACTGCAGCTGGAGAACAGCCCCTACGTGCCACAACTAGGGAAAAGCCCGTGCAGCAATGAGACCCAGCACAGCCAAAATCAAGGAAGTATTTTTTAAAAACCCATACATTGTACATCTGGTTTGGCCATTGAGGAGAAGGACGCATTTACCAATCAAAACAGTCTTTTGTTCAGACATCCGAGGTAAAAGAAGGTGGCTGTTGTGGACCTGATTTCAGACATGGTTGTGTATGGCTGAGAACTTGAATCTTCTGAACTGTACGGGACTTATAAACACCGGCAACCATTCTAAAAACAGCATCTGCTAGCAGCTGCCAACTGCAACCTTGCTGTCTGAAGGTCTCCTCTTATCATCGTGAACCTTTTCCCTTAACTTTAGGAACAGCAGTGACAAGAGAGCTCAAACTATAGACCCTTAGCAGAAGGCCCCAGATTCTTTAGGCTTATATTAATATCCCTGGAAAAAGTGAAACCCAAATAAATAGAGGAATTCAAAACACTGCTTGGGTTACAAGACATTTGTACAGAGGACCCTCTCCATAACTTACTGTCCTGGGTGCCATATGGAATAGGAAGACTCCTTTGGGCAACACCGCAAGGGTACATGCTGATCATTATCCTAACTGTGATATGTTTGAGTGAGTGAGTGAGTGAAGTCGCTCAGTCGTGTCCGACTCTTTGCGACCCCGTGGACTGTAGCCTACCAGGCTCCTCTGTCCATGGGATTTTCCAGGCAATAGTCCTGGAGTGGATTGCCATTTCCTTCTCCAAGGGATCTTCCCAACCCAGGGATTGAACCCGGGTCTCCTGCATTGTAGACAGACGCTTTTACCGTCTGCGCCACCTACTAGTTTTCAAATGCTGGTCTGGGTTCTATGACAAAGCCATGAAAAACAGAGGTAACGTTTTCATAATACAAAATACTGATGCTGAGGGTGGGATTCAAGAATTCTTTGAAAGTTAATGACTTTCTCTGCTCTAATCCTGGAAAACTGACTTCACCCCTGTTCACCAGGAAGTAGCTATGGCACTGGTCGCCCCTGTTCTCCTTCTCAGGATTGAGGAGTATCAAAGCAAAGGGGGGAATTGTAACCGAGCTGGATCCTATGGGCCTTCCCGGGACAGACCCCTCCCCCACCCCCTCTGCTGCAGCTCCTCCCTGATAACAGCACCTAGATAACAGTATCTGGTGCGCACTTCCTGAGTTGTTTCACAGATGCTAAACCCCCACCAAAGGGAAGGACTTGATGACCATGAGCACGTAGCCCCAGGCTTACGCAGCCCAAGGGCTGATGACGTTGACTCCTGTGACGCCTCCTGTTGCCTCACCAGCAGCCAGAGGCCTGTGCACAAGCGGGTCACATCCCCCGGAACTCCCCTCCCTCACTCTGCCTTTAAACATCCTTTGCCGAAACCCATCGGAGAGTTGGGGCTTTCTGAGCATTAGCTGTTCCAGACTCTGTATGGTGCCTTACAATAAACACTGCACTTTCCTTCCCCACCCCAGCGTGGGTTGATTGGCTTTACTTTACAAGTTGATTGGCAAAACTTTACAAGTTTTGGTTTGGTAACGCCTCCAGCACTGTTACCATTTCAAATGCCCACTGTCTAAGACCACCACTCTGGGTGTTAGGGATCTAAGCCTGTCTACTAAAAACTAATCTAATCTATGGGAACTTCCCCGGTGGTCCAGCAACTAAGACTTCACGCTCCCAATGCAGGGGGCCCCGGTTCGATCCCTGGTTGGGGAACTAGACCCCACATGCCACAAATAAAGAGTCTGCGTGCCACAACTAAAAACCTCGTGTGTCACAACCAAGACCCGGTGCAGCCAAATAAAAATAAATACTTAAACGTAAATAAATAAAATATTTTATCAAACCCAGGTCTTTTGCATTGCCGGCGGATTCGTTACCAGCTGAGCCACAATGGAAGCCCAATATTTAAGTATAAATAAATAAAGTAAACACACATCTGCGGTATTGGAAGTCAGGACAGCCCTGGGTGACAGTGGTTGGGAGGGGCACAGTAGGGGCTCTGGGGAGTTGCTGACATTCTATTTCTTGATCTGAGGAGTGGTTAAACAGACACTTTCAGTTTCTCAAAGTTCATTGAGTGGTAATACTTATGATGGTTGCAGTTTCTATTTGTTACCCTTGATGAAAAGTTCAAACTATTTCCTCCCCTCCCTAATCTGATGGGTGACAAAACAGCATCCTGTGATTGTTATATTTTGAAGGCAGAGCTTTCCTTTGTTGGCACATTGGTCTTCTGGATTCCTTATTCTGGAATCCTTTATTCCCAGGGCTCATGAGAATGCATTAACTGACAGAAGCTGCCTTTTCTCAGACAGAGGAGAGAAGGACCTTGGCTTTCCCTGGGCACAGCTACCTACAGCCTTTCAGGGTAGGTGACGTCCACCCTGTTTTACAGTTTAGAAGGCAGGGGCTGGGAGCAGCGAGGGGACTTGCCCAAGGTCGGGAAATTGACTGCAGAGCTCTGCCTTCCTCGCTACCCTTTCAGCTGCTCCTGTGACAGGCCTTGGCTAACCATGCGACAGGCATGATCTCAGTCCCTGAAACAGCCAGTGAAGTAGCTATGCGTGTGTGTGTGCTCAGTCGTGTCCGACTCTGTGACCCCATGGACTGCAGCCCACCAGGCTCCTCGGTCTATGGGATTCTCCAGGCAAGAAAACCAGAGCGGGTTGCCATTTCCTTCTCCAGAGGATCTTCCTGACCCAGGGATTGAACCTGCGTTGGCAGGGGATTCTTTACCACTGAGCCACCTGGGAAGCCCGTAAGAACTAGGAAGTAGCTACAGTGCATCCTCTCTTACAGATGAGAACACAGGGGCTCAGAAAGCTTACATAACTTTCTCAGCTGACTCTGTTAGTAAGTGGAAGAGCATGCTGAGTCCAGGTCTGCCTGGCTCTAAACCTGTGACGAGGCAGTGCTATCCGGGAGAACCTTATATGGCGATGGGAACGCTCCCTATCTATGCTGATCATACAGCAGCCACGAGTCACATGTGGCTGTATAGACCTTGAAATGTGACCAGTGCCATGGCGGGTATGAAGTTTTATTCTTATTTTTCATTAAATTGAGTAGCCTGTATTGGACAGCCCAACTGTGAGGAGTGAGGTGGGGGAAGGAGAAAAGTCACAGATCGTAGGCACAGATGGCAGAGCAGCTGCCCCTTGGGATCCAGCCTACCAGGAGGGACCCAGTTGCAGAGGTCCTGACAGAGCCCACACACAGGGCTTGTTGGGGCACCAGAACCACACCCTGAGCAAAGAGCCAGGGCTTTGTAATGACATGGAGCCTTAATCAGCCTCTTAACCTAGGACTCAGGTTGCCTCGTGTATAAAATGGGTATCAAAATAGGGCTGGTTTTAAGAGTGAATGATGGAAAACACAGTGCCCGGCACACAACTGGCGTTCAGTCAGCTATTTAACAACCATACTACTATCACGATTACCGATGATCAGGTCATTATTGATCACAACTATTATTGTTGATCACAACTAGTATTATTCATTTAAACTTTTATGTTTTTTTCATTATATAAAAGTAGAGCACATTCATGCTAGTAATTTAAGCAATGCAGATGAGTATAAAGTATGACTTAAAAAAATCTCCAAATACTCTAACCCCAAATCTCTCTGCAAGATGAAACCTTTATTAGTTTCCTACCCGCCCCCGCCACCCAAGAATCGTCTCCACTTCCATAAACAACTAGAACTCTCTCCTTTTGAAAAATGCAAACATAAAACACTCTTCGGGAACTTGCTGTTCTCACTTTACAGCGTCTCGAGAGCATCTTTCCACACAAGCACGTTCAGTCTCAGTGTATTATTTTACTGTCTGCACAGTGTTTCCCGGTAAATGTCATTCGTAACTTTTTTCTTTGTAGGTCCTTACTTGCACATTTAGGATGCCACCTCTTATTTTGCTGTTGTGAGCATTTTACATATGGCCTTCTGTACGCCCACCTGGAGGGGAAATTCTTACCAGGAGGATCCCTGGGTCAGTGGTTGGGGCATTTTCAATGGTGATAGATCTTGGCATGAGTACAATCTCATTTTAACCTCTCAGGAGCACTGAACTTTAAAGGAATGTTTTGAAAAAAGACTCAAGTCATGCTAATAATCAGCCCTGGAATTTGTTTGCTGGGTGGGTTTGAAATTTGAGAATAGATTTCTTTTTTCTTTAAGCAGATCTGGTTTCTAAAATCTCTTTGGTGTGGGGACGTGGATGGGGCCAAGAGGGGACTTTGCTGGGGCAGAGGGAGGGTGCATCTTGAGGGCAAGGAGTGGACCGCACTAATCTCAGCTCTGGTTGCCTGGGGGGATCTGAGAGTGAGGACTCAGCTTCCCTGGGAGGCTAGTCTTGTAGGAAGCACAGCTTTGCTGCTTAGGTACAAGTAACACTCCAGGGGAGCCACTGAGCCTGTGGCCTGGGGTGGGGAAGGGCGGAGAGAGGAGACGCTCACAAGGCCCTTGCCAAAGAGGGGACAATGGCATTCATCAGCCAGCAAAATCCAAATGGCCTGCAAATGTAAGAAAAGATACTTGGCCTCTCCAGAAACTAAGGAAATGCACACTCAGTTAACAATGGAGTATTGTTTTTCACCGGTCAGATTGGCAGAAATTAAAACAAAATGGTACGTAGTGTTGGAGAGTGCTGGACACCTGGTGTGGGGCGATGGCCACGCAGGCGCACACCTGCAGGGAGTTGGTGGTACAGGCCTCCTGCAGGGAGGGCCATGCCAGTATCTATTCCATCCATCCCTGGGAATTTGTGTTAGTAGCTGAACACATACGCAAAGAAACATTGTCAAGGATTTGCATTAACCAGCATTATTCGTATGAGGAAGAGCTTTCCTCATGGCTCAGTGGTAAAGATTCTACCTGCCAATACAAGGGACATGGGTTTGATCCCAGATCTTGAAGACCCCACATGTAGTGGAGCAGCTAAGCCTGGCCGCCGCAACAACTGAGCCCACATTCCACAACAGCTGAAGTCCGAGTGCTCTAGAACCCATGCTCTGCAACAAGAAAAGCCACTGCAAGGAGAAGCCCGTCACAGAGCAGCTAGACAGTAGCTCCTACTCACAACTAGAGAAAAGCCCTCGCAGCAATGAAGACCCAGCACAGCCAAAAATAATAAATAAAATTCATAACAGTAAAAAACATTGGCAAAAAGGTAAATGTCTAGATAGGGGTCTAGTTAAATAAGCTGTGTTATCTCCATAAAATGTAACAATTTGTGGCTACAACTGATACTGTAGATCTGTGTTTACTAACACAGAAGATACCCAATACCTATATGAGAAAATGAAGTGGGAAAAATCACTTAATTATTAAATATGCAGTGTTATGGATTTAGTGTTTTATATATACATATCAGTTCAGTCTCTTAGTTGTGTCCGACTCTTTGCAACCCCATGGACTGCAGCACACCAGGCCTCCCTGTCCATCACCAACTCCCAGAGTTTACCCAAATTCATGTCCATTGAGTCAGTGATGTCATCCAACCATCTCATCCTCTGTCGTCCCCTT
Organism: Bos indicus x Bos taurus; assembly: GCF_003369695.1. Classification (NCBI taxonomy): domain Eukaryota; kingdom Metazoa; phylum Chordata; class Mammalia; order Artiodactyla; family Bovidae; genus Bos; species Bos indicus x Bos taurus. The sequence continues at coordinate 18,052,251 of NC_040097.1, forward strand.
CTCCTCCCGCCTTCAATCTTTCCCATCATCAGGGTCTTTTCAAATAAGTCAGTTCTTCACATCAGGTGGCCAAAGTATTGGAGTTTCAGCTTCAAAGTCTTTCCAATGAACACTCAGGACTGATCTCCTTTGGGATGAACTGGTTGGATCTCCTTGCAGTCCAAGGGACTCTCAAGAGTCTTCTCCAACACCACAGTTCAAAAGCATCAATTCTTCAGTGCTCAGCTTTCTTTATAGTCCAACTCTCACATCCATACATGACCACTGGAAAAACCATAGCCTTGATCAATATGGATATGCTTGCCTATACAGATATTGATATTATGTGTATATCTCTATATGTATTTTATGTGAACTTCTATGGCAAATGTTTGGAAGAGTATGAATGAATGCCCTCAGTGATTATACTCAAGTGGTAGGGAATTTTACTCATTAATTCATTTTTGCAATTCTCTGCATTTCCTTGGAGTGTTTTTTTTTTTTTTTTTTTGGCAATGAACTTGTATTGTTTTTATAATAGAATAAGTTTTTAATATTAGCTTAGGAAACAAAGAAAGTTAATAACTGTTTTAAATGTATTAGCCAATCTAAATGCAAATCTTATCCTCTCATACTAAGATGGCCTCTAGCTCTTGTTCACATTAGAAGCACCCTCTGATCCCAGGACTATCTTTAATTATAATAATAAAGATAAGAGGAAGAGTTAAGATAATGATGGCCCTTTACTGAGCACATCCTGTGTGCCAGGCACTAGTGGGTACTTCATACAGTCTCTCACTGGATCCTCACAGTGGCCCAAGACATAGCTACTCTCATGGCTTTGGGTCTCCCAGTCTCCCCTGAAGTGGGGAGTCCAGCCAGGTGATTTGTTGAAGGAGAGCTCTCTCAGGAAATCTGTGAAGCAGTAGGGAGGGAAGCAGGATGGGGCAGGAGAGGTTAAGCAAGGAAGTGGGTTCTGCTGACGTCTTGGTTCAGCGTGATTCTGTGACCACAGCTCTGCCCCACTCTGAGGCAAGGACACTGGGCTCTTATTCTGCCCTATCAGTTGGTCACTGGCTATAGGAACAACAGGAAAGGATAACCAGGGAGGTGGGGTCAACCCCCCAAATGTCTCCGGGTGATGTCTCTCCCATCAGCGAGGGCACCTGTTTTGAGGAGAGTGCAGTTGTTAGCGGCGGACGCTTACGGCAGCTAGGAGATGGGTGTGCTGGACCGGTAAAGGAGACGTGGGTGGAGCACCAACCCTCTACATATTATCATCCCCATTTTATAGCTGGGGAAACTGTGGCTCAGAGAGGTGAAGTAACTTGCCCAAGGTTACACAGCTAATCTTCCAGTAGTCATGGATGGATGTGAGAGTCGGACTATAAAGAAAGCTGAGTGCCGAAGAATTGATGCTTTTGAACTGTGGTGTTGGAGAAGACTCTTGAGAGATCCTAGGACTGCAAGGAGATCCAACCAGTCCATCCTAAAGGAAATAAGTCCTGAATATTCATTGGAAGGACTGATGCTGAAGCTGAAACTCCAATACTTTGGCCACCTGATGTGAAGAATTGAGTCATTGGAAAAGACCCTGATGCTGGGAAAGATTGAAGGCAGGAGGAGAAGGGGATGACAGAGGATGAGATGGTTGGATAGCATCACTGACTCGATGGACATGAGTTTGAGCAGGCTCCGGAAGCTGGTGATGGACAGGGAAGCCTGGCATGCTGTAGTCCATGGGGTCACAAAGAGTCGGGCACGACTGAGCAACTGAACTGAACTGAACACAGCTAACAAGAGACAGAAGCAGGTTTTGAACTCAGATGTGAAGTCCTAGCTCTGAGCCTTGAAACTAGACTGCTGGTAGTCCCACGGAGGGAAAGGGGATTGAGGCTGTGGGTGTGTACCATCCCACATTCCCTGCCCACTGAGTGCCCTACCATACACTTTCTGTGCATCACATTAGCATCTTGGCCAATAGTCAGTTCCAACCCGGGCTTTTGAAGAAGGGAGCCACAGAAAGCCTTTGTGTTCCAGCTGAGGTCCCTGAAGCTTGTATGTCGGTGGAGCTGGTTGCTAGGAGATGCCTCTCAAGAAAGTTTCCTTTGGAAAATGAGCCCAGGCTCTGCCCGCAGCCCCAAGTTATTGTACCTCGGAGAGAGACATTCTACCACTTGTTCCCCTCAAGGCACTAGCAGCGGATCCAGTTCCTCCTCCAACACTCCTTCTGGGCCCCAGCACAGAGAGGATCCTGGCTGAGAACAGCTCCTGTACCAGACAAACTAAGAAGCCTGGAGAGAAAGGGCCCTTTGAGATGACCTACCTGTTCACCCCATTATATAAATGGGGAAACTGAGGCACAGAGGATCAAGGGACTCCACAGTGAGTTGCTGATAGGGTCATGGCTCATCTCTGTCGTTACTACACGAGCAGCGCTCCCACCCCAAGCCCTGCCTGGTGACACAGAAAGAACTCAGTATTTGGAGACAGAGTACGTTTCCCTTTATTTCTTTACCATTGGGTTTCAAAGCCTTCTGGGGGACAATGATTACTTTGCTCAAGTGGAGAGGAACAGCTGCGTTCATTGGGCATCTGCTAAGTGCCAAATCCTGGAATAGGTGTTTTCGGGTCTGTATCTGCTAAACTGACCTCTGGACGGTCTTAGGATCACTGTCTATTGCCTGTAGGATCTACTTGACTAAGGACCATATTTTCCTGGTGTCTTTCTTTTTTTTTTTTTCATGTCTAGAAAATTTAGCTCACATACTGGATGTTTGTGTGTGTGTGCGTGTGTGTGTGATGTGTTGTAGGGACTCTGGGTTCTATTTTCTTTTGAACAGTGTTAAATTTTACGTTAGCAGACAGTTCAATTAACAGTTGATCCCTTTGAAATCTCATGGGCTCAGTTTTACACTTTGCTAGGGGAGGAGCTAAGCCCAAGTTCCTTCCCAAGCCTGCCTAACATGAAAGGTCTTGCCTCCCAACTCCCTCCTCTGAGGACCTTGAAGTATTTGGCTCTAGGCTGTGTTTAGGCAGGTCTGGAACTGCTTTCCACTAGAGCACAGTCCCCACTTGTAGGGCCTTTCTCCTGTCTTGGCCTGATGCCTCGGGTGAAGGTCGGTCCTGTGTCTCCCAGCTCTGCCTGACTTGAAGTATCTCAGTCTGCTCTCAACCCCCTGCCAGCGGCCCTCTGGCAATCCGTGGATAGTCCTGCTCTGGGCTGGCATAGCCAAACCTTTAGACAAGGACATGTGGGTCCTGGGAGACCTGCACAGACTTCTGGGGCCCCCTGGCTCTGCAGCTCCCTCCCCTCCAGTGTCTTGGCCTGTACATTCCTCCTTTGGTTGCCCCAAACTCTGATCGCTGCCCCTTGTACTCAGCAGGACGGTCGTGCTCTGTTTGGCCCCCTGCGCGCTGAACCATGCTCTGGGCATTGTCCCAGGATGAAAGACTACGTGGTGAGGGACTCACCTGGTGAGTTTCCCTTCCCTCAGGATCGAAGCTCCAGTGGCACTTGCTTTCCTGGTGGCTCAGTGGTAAACTCTCCCTGCAGTGCAGGAGACCTGGCTTTGATCCCTGGGTCGGGAGGATCCCCTGGAGAAGGGAATGGCTACCCACTCCAGTATTCTTGCCTGGGAAATCCCACAGAGGAGCCTGGTAGTCCACGGGGTGGCAGAGTCAGACACGACCAAGGTGACTAACACACACACAGACACACAGACACACACACACTCCACTCTCTGAGAGCAGCTGCCTTTTACTTTGTCGGGTGTTGTGATATTTCCGGTTGGTCTGGTACCAGATTCTCCATCATGGCTGAGCAGTGTCTCTCCCTGTATTTGTCTTGGAATACTCACAAGATCCCTGAGAAAAAGGACTCGATGCCCTCATTTAACAAGTGAGGGAATCCCAGTGTGTGCGGACACAGTAACATGCCCAAATTGCAGAGCTGGAGAGCCGAAAACCAATTTTTTGGACTTCCAAGCCCATGTGTTGTCCCAATACTGCCCCTGCTTTCAGTGGAAAAGCTAAAATCAAAACCAAATTTCACTGTCACCATCACCAAAACAGCAGTTTTTTTCTGAACCCACTTATATACTTTCCTATGTCCCATCTCTCTCCATGTACCTGCATTCCCATTTCTGCCACTGACCCCCTGGTCTGGGCGATCATCATCCTTCATATGGATGACGATGGTCATCCCCAAGTGGGCTTCCATTGCTTTCTTCCCAGAACACGTTTGCTGACTTGCTTCCTTGCTCTGCTGCCTTCAGCGGCTCCCTACGACCCACAGCAGCACTTCTCAAAATGAAGTATTGAGAACTACTCTTTAGGGGATGCTCTGCTCTCAAAGATTCTCTGCTGGAAGCGCAAACATGCAGGGGCTCTGCAGGAAAGACACTTGTTTAGCTGGCCTTCACCCAGACTGCGGGCCGGAAACTGCTGGCTCATGTAATCCCTGCTAAAATCTTGTGGAAGGCACTGGAAAATGTTGGCCCACAGAGTCAAGGCGAGTCTTGCTGTCTGCATTTCAGTCTTTCTACATTTCAACCTCCTCTCTCAAGTTCATTTACGAAGACTTCCTGTCACAAGACATGCTCCCGCCCATCCCTTTGTCTCCCTTCTAGCTATAAGAATGATATAAGTCTGCAGCCCCTGGAAGTTTCTTTGAGGGGGACAGGCCCAGAAATGGGACCAACAGGAGGAAAGTGCAGCCATGACGAAGAGAGGGACTAGGTTTTGAAGACTTTATAAAGACCTTGGATGCAGCCTTACCTGAAGCCATTACTCCTGGACTTTCTGCTATGCTGCTGCTGCTGCTGCATCGCTTCAGTCGTGTCTGACTCTGTGCGACCCCATAGACGGCAGGCCACCAGGCTCCCCCATCCCTGGGATTCTCCAGGCAAGACTACTGGAGTGGGTTGCCATTGGCTTCTCCGACTTTCTGCTATAAGAGCTGCTATATTATTATTTATTCCCTCTTAACCCAGGGCTCCTACAAAAGAGCACTTGGCTGGTATATTTTCCCAACTGTCTGGCAACTCTTCTGAGATTGAGCATGATGTCCTGCCCATCTGTGCTCTGCCTCTGGACCTGTGGGACTAAGGGTCGGGGGGTTCAGATGTTTCTTAAATGTCATGAGTCATTATCCCACGAGGGCCACTTTTCTTGGCCCAGCATATGACCAGGAGTTGGCCGTGTGAGAGTTACTTCACAGTTGCCAGCTCTGAGCTTTCTCCTGGAGGGTGGGGGTGAGGAAACTGGTGGGGAAAAGAGCATGAGATATCTCAAAGTAACCCTGCCTTCTGTTTTCACACCTCGGTATAAGCCCCTCCCTCCGAGTGTGGATGGGATCTGTGACTTGATTCTAACACTAGACTATGCCACACATAACTATGGTAATGGGTGTGTGTGTGTGTGTGTGTGTGCGTGCGTGCGTGCATGCCTTGCTCACATGCAATGCCAAAGAGGTTCTCCTTGCTGACTTGATGGAGTGAGCAGACCTGCTGAGACATACACAAGGCCGGGAACAGCTTGCAGCCTCCAGAGCTGTGGGTGGCCTCAAAGAGCTGAGGACAACCTCCAACAGCAACCAGCAAGCCTCTGGGCCCTCTGTCCTACAACCACAGGGACCTGAACTCTGCAAACAACCTGAATGAGCTCAGAAGTGGATTCTGCCCCAGTCAGCCTCCGGATGAGAGCCCAGCCTGACCAATCCCTTGTGAGGTTCTGAGCAGAGGATGTGGCTAAGCGAGGCTAGGACCCTAGCCCATGGGAACTGTGACAGATATGGAAGCTGCAGGTTCTGTAGTAATGTGTAACACTACAATAGAAACCAGTGGGCTTTGGAGAGTGAGAGGTCTGGGTTTTATTTCTGCCTCACGTGCCAGCAGTGTGACCTCACATGAGTCCCATCATCTCTCCAAGCCCCAGTGTTTTCCTTTCTGAACAGGAGTAGATTTGGGAGAATTAAGCGAATGCATGTAAAGCACCCAGAAGGGTCTAGAACAGAGTAGATGCTCAATAAATAGCAGTTAAGAGTTATGATTAAATTTTCTTCATTCACTTAAAAATTTTTTTTTAATATTTATCATAATTACTTTGATACACAGAAAAAATAACTTTGCTTCAAATAGTCAAGGGAATTTCCCTATCTGGGCTTCCCTGGTGGCTCAGATGGTTAAAAAAAAAAAAAGAGAAATACATCTGCCAATAAAGGAGACACAGGTTCGACCCCTGGGTGGGGAAGATCCCTGGAGAAGAAAATGGCAACCCACTCCAGTATTCTTGCCTGGGAAATCCCATGGGCAGAGGAGCCTGGCAGGCTGCAGTCCACGGGGTCACAAGGAGTCGGACACGACTTTCACTTTCCTTATCTAAGAGCACAGAGCGCATCAGCAGAGTCAGATGACCGCCCGACAATCCCATGTGGGTCTCTTTCCGGAACAGCCCCTTCCTCACACCTGGAATAACACCAGCTGCCCAACAACAACTAGCCTAAGAGCCAGACACCTCACCGCCACCAAACCTGCAAGGTGGGGTCATTATTCCCATGTTGCAGATGAAGAAACTAGGGCTCAGAGAGGTTGAGTCACTTGCCCAGCATCCCACAGCTACATGTGGTGGAGGTGGGGTTTGGTTTCAGCACCTGCAAGAAACCACCTATTCCACAGCATCCATACCTGGCCTGGATTCTCCCTCCCTAGTCTCCCGTGGGGGTGGCCTGGGGGACACTGGGGCTTTCTGGAACGGGGCAGGGACAAGGAAATCAGCAGTGAGGCCTGGCCCCAGATCCCGTTACACCAGGGGAGATTGCGTTTCCCCCGTTCCGGCGCCGTGAGTGGGGCAGAGAGGCGGGCAGGCAGCCACTTCCCCGGTTATTCAAGTAGAAAATTACAGGTGCCCAGAATAGCCTGGGCATTCTTTTATTTATGAATAAGCGGCTAGTCCATGGAGCTGGAATGGGGGCTTACATGTATTTTTTTCCACTGGCCACGTTCCCAAGATCTGCAGGGATCCTTAGTTCTCTCAGGGGACTCTCTGGGGGAGCCAGGGGAGCTGGTAGGATTTGGCTGTTTTCAGGGCACGGTCGTGGGAAAAGGAGAGACGGCCATGTCCTTCTTGCTGTGTGACCTTGGGCAAATGGCTTGGCCTAAATGAACCAAATGGCTTCATTTCTTTTATAAAATGGGGTGGGTGCTGAACTTACAGAAATATGTTATTTTCTTCTGAGCATAAAATTAACATTTGCTCATTGTTAACAATGTAAAAAGTTCAAAAAAACAAAATCACCCAATGACCATTATATCCCCCCATGGCCCCTCCATAGTTAAGATAATCAAGGTTAACATTTGGTACATATACCCTTCCAGTCTTTCTTTCTATGCTTCCTATGCATATAGAAAAAAAAGTGAATATTCACTAGAAAGACTGATGCTGAAGCTCCAATACTTTGGCCACCTGATGCAAAGAGCCAACTCATTGGAAAAGACCCTGATGCTGGAAAGATTGAGGGCAGGAGGAGAAGGGGATGACAGAGGATGAGATGGTTGGATGGCATCACCGACTCGATGGATATGAACCTGAGCAAACTCTGGGAGAGAGTGAAGGACGGGGAAGCCTGGCGTGCTTACAATCAACAAAGGCTTTCAGAGCGCTGCCCCAGGCCCCGCGGAGGCTTGGAAGTCAGTTCTCCCCAACACTTTCCACTTTCTGTTTCTCCAGCCCTGTGCAGACCACCCCAATCCCAAACCATCAGAACTGCTAGTGAGGTGGTAAAGACATTTTTCCAGCTCCCAGAAGTGGATGTGGGGCCTGGGGTCTCCTGGGAGGACACCCCCCAGGCCTGAGGCACAGATGGGCTGGCCTGGGCGTGGCTGCTGACCCCGCCTCTCCTCCCTGGAGGGTCAGTGTGGGGAGCTGCCACCTTCTCCCAGGGCTGGGTCTTGAATAGTTAATATGTGAAGTGCTGAGAACTGGCCTCTGACTCACAGTCCGCAGTCAATACATCTTAGCTGTCTCCATAACTGTTTTACGTCATTATTCCTAGTTGAGAGCTAGACAGCCTGAGGTTGTTCCCTGTGGAGACTTTGTATCGAACCCGAGGAGGCAGCAGTTCAATCACTCGCAGGATGGAGGTCATTCCAGCTCTGATGACAGCCACTTCCTGTGTCAGGCACAGTATGGAGCCGGGTGGGCAGGAATCACGTCTGATTCCTGCTCTGCTGACTCATCTGGCTTGCTGCCTGAGGTCTCCACACTATCAATAAATGGCCACAACTAGTCCCCATTCACAGATGATGAAACTGGGGTGGAGAGGGGTTAAGAAACTCTCCCAAGGCTGCACGGCTGGCAGGTGGCAAACAGGGGCCGCACCCCAGGCTTGTCCAGTGCAGCATCCCTCGTCCGGCAGGCTTGGTCTGTAGGGATGAGGCAGGCCTGGTCCCTGCCTCCAGGTGCTCACTGCCTAATTCTGCCCAAGTCTGGAACTTTCCCAAGTTCCTTGGGTTTCCTGGGGGTTTCGGGAGAAAGCTGTGGGCCTGGGGTCAAGACTGCCTTGGTGTCGATCCCTACTGTGACACCGCCTAGCTCTGTCACCCACTTAGGTGTGGGGCACAATAAGTGTGCTCAGCCAGTCCAGCTCTTGGAAAAGTGCACTGGTATTATTCCCAGAGGACTCACTGAATGTCCAAGGGCCACCGTGCTTTCTGCCTGAGTGGTGGGCAGAGCTGTGGCTGTTTTAGCTCAAGGAAACACGGGTCTCCCCCAGCATGTGGGGTTGATTGCTATGTGCCAGATAAAGGTGTCCTAAGTCTGGGCTGCTCCATACCCCAGCCTTGGTGGAGAAAGAGGTGGCTGGACACGGAGGGTGTGTGTGCGGGCGGGGGGTATGTTTGTGAGACACTCAGTTGTGTCCGAATCCTTGTGACCCTATGGACTGTAGCCTGCCAGGCTCCTCTGTCCATGGGATTCTCCAGGCAAGAATACTGGAGTGGGTTACCATTTCCTTCTCCAGGGGATCTTCCCAACCCAGGGATCGAACCCAGGTCTCCTGCACTGCTGGTAGATTCTTTACCGTCAGGGAGGGGGTAGTTCTGCCCAAAGAATCCCAAATCTGCTACATCCTCTCTACATTTGACCACCATGGGTCAGGCAGGTGCTCTTGACTTTCTGCAGCACGTGTTTACGGGACGTTCCCTGGAGTAAACTCAGCCCAGCGAGCCGTGACAACCTGACCTAGAGAAGCAAGGGAACGGCTGCTTCAGGGCATGCTCCCTCACTCTGGGAACCACCACTGCGCTGGGTGGTGATGCTGGGCCAGGCCCACGGCTGAGGGAGTGGGCCGTGAGCCTGCCGCCCGCCTGGGGCTGATTCCTGCATTCACCATTGCCCTGCTGTGTGACCTGGGGCCAGGCACCTAACCTCTCTGAGCTCTGGGGACCACAGGAGTTCCGATTTCATGAGGTTGCTGTGAGACGGTACCTGGCGCATCATGATCACTCACTAAATGGGATATTATTATTTCCTTGAAAAAAAGTTATTTGAAGCCCTGTGGGTCCAAGTTGCCAAAGTGCTCAGTATGAGAATGAAGAATGAGTCGAGTCACACTCTGGAGATTATGGTTTCTGTAGCTGAGATTCTCACCTCTGGGAAACGAGCTCCGTCAAAATCCTGACATGGCCCTGCTCCCTCTTCTTGAGGAGTCTGAACATCCTCATATACACATAGCATTTTATATGTTACTTCATGGAAACCCACCCATGAGCCTAACGGTGGAATTTATCCCAAGGAAAGGACAAGGGGTGGGTACCAAAATACATCTACTGCGATGTGGAAGCACAAAAACAAACCGAATACCTCCAAATCAAGGGCTGGCTAAGCACACCGCAGCAGGCCTGTATGCACGGGACTCGATGCACCCACGAGAAAGGAGCCACAGCAAAGGATGTGTGACCTACCGCAGAGTGGGGGGCAAGTCCTCACGGGTCCGCCTCCCACACTGACAGCGTGGACCGCCAGGTCTGAAAGGATTCCCACCGCGTGTCAGCAGTGGTCATCCTGGACGCAAGAATAATGGGTGATTTTAGTTTTCCTTTTCTGTACTTTATGATTTTTCTATCATATAGTATTTGAGTAATACATGAGAAGACTTTTAAATTAGAGGAGCAAAGTCCACTTTTAAAAATGATGAAAATGGAGTGTTGTGGAAAGTTAGGAAAATAAAGAGGGAAAAAAGCCAATTCATCTGGCTTTGATCACGAACGGCTGCTACTACAATCTGTTCCCTGCAAGGAAGCAAATCTGCTTGACCTTCCTCTCTCACTCCCCGGCCTCTGGTGGAGCACAGGGATCCATTTCTCCTGTTCCCCGTTCCTCTGTTACCACACCCGCTCCTGGGCTTCAGTTATCATCTCTGAAGGATACATACTGCTGATGGTTGGCAGCTCCTCGTGGCCAGCCGGAAGGAGCTGACCAACTTTGATCAGATAGAATAACAAATAGTAAGCAGCCCTTTGCTAAGCCTTTACAATGTGTCAAGTGCTGTGTTTTGTAGGTTCTTTTATTAACCCAGTTTCATACATGGGAAAGCTGAGGTCAAGGAGGTAGCCAACGTCATGAAGCTAGTGAGCAGGAAAGCCAGGATGCAAACCGAGGTTCTCCGGACTTCATGGCCGGGGCCCCAGGTGTGAAGCTACTGCTGACTCCCAGCTGCCTAACCTCAGACACGTCTCACGCCCAGCTGCTTGGTCCAGTTCCCCCAACCTCTGGCCCCCCCGCCCCCCGTCCTCTCCTACAGCACTGTCCCCTGCCCTAGTCCTGCCCAGCTTCTGCCTGTCTCCCTTCACCTGGAACACTGTCACCGTCCCCTTGGCCTGGCACATCCCTCCAGGGGTCTGCTTAGATAGCACCTTCTCCAGGAAGTCTTCTCTGATGGCTCCCCTGCCAGGGTTGGGTACCCCCAGGCCATGACCCACCCTGTGCAGTGGTGAGCCTGGGAGGAGGCCGGGCTCTCTGCAGGAGACTGTCCCCACACAGCCCTGCCAAGGAGCCCAGCCTCCCATGCCGGCCAAGCCCTTGCCCTGGGATGGTCGCAGGAGGTGGAGGCAGAAAGCTTGGGCCCTGAGGGCCAGTCCTTGGCCTGAGTGTCACATCTGCGCCCGACAGTCTTCAGTCTCAGCTCCTGCAGGTGTCTGCAGCTCCTGGGGATGCAGGCCCAGGCTTTGTAGCTGGGAGGCTCCTGGCTGTGGGCAGAGCAGGGGCAGGGGAGTGCCCACAGGCCACATGCCAGTGGACAGGACCGGGCCAGCGAAGTCACCCTGGGACATCTCTCTCCCTTTCCCCCAGGTTCACCTGGCTGAACCTGGATGAGGCATCCCTGGAAAAACTGCCACTGGAACTTTCCACTGACTCTGGCCTGGTTCTGGAATGGCAGGATTCTGAGACAGAGCCTGTGGTCATTTCTGGCCAGAGTCCCTGACCTGCTCAGGCACAGACTAGACCCACAGCAAGGAGACTGCTGTAGCACATGGGCTCAAAGTAATTCCAGGGCCACCAAGCCCTGGCTGTGGGATTTTGGAGCCTTGCCTAGAACTTTTTTTTTTTTTGCATCAATGGATGAGTGCATCACCCTGTAATTTACTTTTCTTTACTGTCCTTATTGAATTTTGATAAACATTATTTTATCATAAAATGAAGTGGGAAGTGGAAGTGTCCCCTCATTTTTTTTTATACCAAAAGACATTTCAAAAGTTCAAACACACTTAAAACCTTATGAGACAACTAAAAGTTGCAGATTTTAAAATCATCGCTGTTAAAGACTTATTCTTAAAGAGGAAAAGCTGAAAAAGGCCAGAGTATATAATGGACAAGAGACAACCATTTCGCTAAATGGTGCTGGGGAAATTGGACAGCCACGTGCAGGACATGAGACCAGAGCATTCCTCCATGCCATGCACAGACGCTCAAAATGGACGAGAGACCCAAAAGCAAGACCTGAAACCACAGAGCTCCCAGAAGAGGACACAGGTGGAGCACCACACGGCAACAGTCCCCTAGTCTCCCAAGGCAAAAGAGACAACAGCAAAAACATACCAACTGCACCCAAGCCGACGCAAAAGCCCCTGCACAGCAAAGGAAATCATCCACAAGATGACGGCAACCCTCTGAATGGGAGGAAATACCCGCCAACCACATGACTGACAAGGGGTCAACACGCAAAACACAACAGCGCCTACAACTCAACACCAAGAAAGCAAACAACCCAATCGAAAAAAAAAACAAAAACAGCAGGACACTCAACCATTTTTTTCCAAAGACAACATACAGATGGCCAATGGGCACATGAAAGGACGCTCAACATCGCTAACCATCAGAGAAATGCGGATCAAAACCATGATGCGGTATCACCCACACCTGCCTGAATCGCCATCATCAACAGGTCAACAAATAACAGATGCTGGCAAGGAGAAACGCGAACACGTGTATGCTGTTGGTAGGAACGTAAATTGGTTCGGCCATGATGAAAAACAGGATGGCGGTTCCTCAAAACAAAAAATAACTGCCATATAATTCAGCAACCCCACTCCTGGGTATATATCTGGAACAAATGAAAACACTAATTGGAAAAGACATGCACCCCAGTGTTCATAGCAGCACCGTTTACAATAGCCAGTAGATGGGAGAGACCCAAGGGCTCATCAACAGACAAGTGGATTAAGTGTGGGGTATATATACACAGTGGCGTGCTTCTCAGCCTTAAAACAGAACGACATTCAGCTATTTGTAGCAACATGGAAGGACCTGGAGAACACCATGCTTAGTGAAATAAGTCAGACGGAGAAGAACAAACATGCAGATGTCGCTTATACATCAAATCTAATATATATATATATATATACACACACACACACACACACACATACACACACGTATACAGCAAAACAGACTCACCGATGTAGGAAACAAACCAGTGATTACCGGTGGGGGAAGGAGGGAGGGCACTGGGCTACCCCCGCAGGTCTGCAAGCCTTGTGGTTGCCCAGCCTCGAGAAAGAAGAGCCCGGAGATATTGACAGAGTCGTCAAAACGTGCATTTGGTCTAACATTTCTGAAGCAAAAGGTCCCAGATCGACATGCCAGCGTGTAAAGCAGCCAGGCCAGCAGACAGGTCATGGCCGCCACCTTTGCTACTCAGGGAAGAAGGCAGCTGCTATTTATAGATGAATGGACCAATAGGTTGGCTCATCGGTTACCAGGGAAACCAGCAGCTGGGGCATAGCCCGCAGAGCCCCTTAGGTTAAGGAGCATCATGAGGGCAGGTGTTTCCTTTTAATAAACTAGCAGGTGGAGCTGTTCTGGGCTAAGGATTAGAACCATCAGGAGCTGGGGCAGAGGGCAAGCACGTCCCTGTGCACAGGGGATCGGTGAAGTAGAAGCTGGCCGAGCAGCGGAGGAACACAGGGCAAGACAGCAGCCGCCATGCGTGTCCTGACCATGCGTGTGCGCTACGCCCCTTCACTTTGCCCAGCCCTTTGCAACACTACAGACTGCAGCCTGCCGCACACTCCACCTCAAACAGCCTGACTGACCCTTACGATCTTGGTCCTCCCCTCGTCCGACATATCCGTGGGGTAGGTATGTGGAGGTGTACTGCAACCAAATACAATACTAGCGCAAAACCAAATACAGTACAAATGCAGAACGAATGCAACGCAGAGGCCAAGGGGTGGGCAGACTTTGGAGCCAAGCACTTACTGGGCCAATTTTCCCAAGTGCAGAGGAGGACAACAGCGGCATCTCACTGTAGATCCAGCAATCAAGCTACTGTCTCCTAGCCACTCAGACTAGGGTGAAGTGGAAGGTGTTTACCAGGCGCAATCCGGGGAAGATCAAGACCATTAAGGAATACAAGCAGCAGCAGCATGCTGAGGTAATCCCACCCCCGCCTGTGGTTTTATCCTGGCCTACGCTTCCATGCCGCCTGTCCGCTCTCGGGCCCCACAGCGGGTGACAGACACCAGAGGGGAGGGGTGTGGTAGGACACACCGCATGCGTGCTCGGTTGTGTCCAGCTCTTTTGTGACCCTATGGACTGGCCCTCCAGGTTCCTCTGTCCATGGAATTCTCCAGGCAATGGAGTGGGTTGCCATTCCCTTCTCCAGGGCATCTTCCCGACCCAGGGATAGATCCTGGGTTCCCTGCATTGCAGGTTCTTTACCGTCTGAGCCACCAGGGAAGCCACAATTTGAATTTTCAGTATTTTCTGGCAGCTAGTGGTGAAGGCCTGTGTGAAGGGCTCCCTTTGCTAATCCTGTCGGTCAGTCATTCAGTGCAGCCTGTAGTCTGTCTCCCTTGGGCTCTCTTCCATGCCCGGGGCCTGAGGCAGCGTCGGACTCAAAGTGGGTGCTTAGGACATACCTGTGGAAGGAAGGAGTGAGTTTCCTGGATGGTAGCTCTGGATTCACTGAGTCTCCTTCCTAGGATATGTCCCCTGGCATCCAGACTGAGTGACAGGGAGGTTCCTGCCCTCATAGAGCTGACGTGGAGCTTGGGAAAGCCAGCTATGAAACAGTTAAAGAAACAGCCAAGGGACTTCCCTGGTGGTCCAGTGGTTAGGAATCCATCTGCCAATGCAGGGGACACGGGTTCGATCCCTGGTCCAGAAAGATCCCGCATGCCTCTGGGCAACAAAGCCTCTGTGCCAGTACTGTAGCCCACGCACCTAGTGCCTGTGCTCCACGAGAAGCCACTGCAACGAGAAGCCCGAGCACCACAATGAAGAGTAGTTCCCTCTTGCTGCAACTAGAGGAAGCTTGCATGTGCCAACGAAGATCGAGGGTGGCCAAAACATTTTTAAAAATAAAGAAATACTCAAGTAAGTTCTGTGTAGCAGCTGCAGGACTGGGGACCAAGATCGAGGTACTTTAGCTGGAGGGGTCAGGGGTGGCCTCTCTAAGCTGAAGCCTGAAGGACCTGGTCATGGAAAGAGCCAGGGAAGAGCGCCCTGGGTGGAGGGCACAGCAGAACAGAGGCTCTGAGGCAGGGAAGCTCTTGGCTTGTTGGAGGAAGCCGTGGAGTCCAGCATGGCTGGAGCAGAGTCAGTGTGAGCGTCTTAGGTGGCCAGGCCGGAGTAAGGCACAGAGGGCTCATACCCTCTTCTCTGTGGTTGTGATTTCCTTGTAACGGCTCTTGAAGGGCTTTACTCAGGAGAGTAGCGGGTCAGATTCTGAATCAAAATGAAACTCTCTGGGTATCCCACGTGGGAAGCCACTGCCAAGAACAGAAGCTAAAATGAACTGCAGGCCCCAGGAGCACAGCCAAGAGAGGATGAACGGGGTCACGGTTAGGGGTTGGATTGAATTGTATCCCCTAAAAGCTATGCTGAAGCCCTAGCCCCTGTACCTGTGCATGTCACCTGAATTGCAAACAGGGTTTTTGATGATGTACTCAGTTAAAATGAGGTCATGAGAGTGGGCTCTAAGCTGATATGACTGGTGTCCTTTTAAGAAGAGAAGAGACACAGACACACAGGAGATGCCACGTGACGACACTGGCAGACCCGGGTGAGATGCATCTATAAACCAAGGGGTGACAAAGATGGCTCAAAGTAGCCGACGCAGCGCTAAGGAAGCCACCTGCTCAGGCAGGAGATACAGAAGATGCGGGTTTGATCCCTGGGTTGGGAAAATCTCCTGGAGAAGGAAATGACAATCCACTCCAGTGTTCTTGCCTGGAAAATTCCAGGGACAGAGGAGTCTGGTGGACTACAGTCCATGGGGTTGCAAAAAGTCGGACACAACTGAGCAGCTAAGCACACACATACCCCGGGAGCAGAGAGAGAGGCAGAGCACAGGTTCTTCCCAGAGCCTTCAGAGAAACCTGGCTCTGCCGACACCCTGATTGCAGGCCTCCAGCCTCCAGTGCTGCGAGGGGATACGCCTCTGCTGCTTTCAGCCACCCAGCCCCAGGGAACCAAGACGTCACTTCCCCGTGCTTGCTTGTGATCACAATCTCTGTGGGACCTTCACTGATGCTGACCTGATGGCAGGACTCCCCCTGAACGTTTGCCCCATCGCACACCCCAAAACTCAATAGACATGAGTTTCAGCAAACTCTGGGAGATACTGAAGGACAGGGAAGCCTGGTGTGCTGCAGTCCGTGGGATCGCAAGGAGTCGGACAATGACTGAGCAGCTGAACAC
The DNA here is from genome assembly GCF_003369695.1 of Bos indicus x Bos taurus. Lineage (NCBI taxonomy): Eukaryota > Metazoa > Chordata > Mammalia > Artiodactyla > Bovidae > Bos > Bos indicus x Bos taurus. Next base: position 18,068,433 of record NC_040097.1, read on the forward strand.
CACCACCCCAAAACGACCCCAAAGTGTTCCCAAGAGTGTAAGTGCCTAAGGACAACCCTGCAGGGAGGCCCCTCTGAACAGCAGTCACCCCCTGGTTTCTGGCTGGGCCCCGTGGGTTCTGTTCTTATGGGTGACAGCCCTGTGGGACACCCCAGGCCCCATCGTGACTTGCACCTTGGGAGCAGGGAAACCAACACCAAGCCTGCCTCCCGTGGCTTCCTTGGCGTGGCTTTGCTGGTTGCGTTTAGCCCCTCTCAGATTTTAGATGAAGAAACAAGGCTCCAGCCACCTGTCCCTCCCTTCCACCGCAGGCCTGAGATCTGATCTCTCACTCTAACAAAGCCCCTCGTTCACGTGGGCTTAGGAGACACAATGTTCCGAAAGCAGATCCCCGGGCCCCGCAAGGGAGCTGCTTTTGGGTTTCTGCCTTCTCAAAAGCCGGCTTTGATTTGGCCCCTCCTGCCCCACCTCCGAGTTCTTTCATGATGGAAATTAAATTCCTCTGAACTTTAAAGCCCTTCTTTGGTGCTGCTCCCAGTGGGGCCGGAATCAGCACCAGCTAGTAACTCTACCCACAAGGTGAAGATTTATTCTGGCTGGAGATGTGGTTTCATCCTGATGATTGAAAAAAACAAGTCAAAAAAGAGAAGGTGGTCTTAGGAACCAGACAGATTTGGTTCAAGTCCCAGCCCTGGTACTTGAAGGGTGCCTCCCTGAGTCTGGGTTTTTGCCCTGGTGAAATAGGGGCGTCGGTACTTTTGTGGTGAGGATTCTTAGCACATTCACAAGAAGACCATTACCCCCTTCTCATCTCCCTGGCCCCTTCTCAGCTACCCCTGCTAGTCCTTCAGGTTTAGTAAAACATGCAGACCTAGTTAGGCAAATACAGCTCTGCAACAGGCTTGCCCCTCCCCCTGCTTACTCAGCCCCGAGTCCTGTGTGGGCATTTGAGACCCACGCAAGGAAGACATCCTAGAAGAAGTGCCAGCTGGACGGGCATCTTTCTTTCTCCTTCAATGTCGTTCCCTCCCAAGCTGGACTTCCAGCCACAAAGACGGACAGGAAAAGTTTTAGTCTTGGGAAAGGTGGTTGAGGGGCTTTAAGTGATGGCATTGCATCATTACATAGAGCAATACTCTTGCCTCTGGGCAGACTTAACCAGCACCCGGGGACAAGGCTCCACTGGCAGATGTGGGATGGATTCCCACCCCTACGAACCCATGCACTCATCGCTTCTGTGCAGTGCCCGACCTGTACACCTGTTCAGGGAACTCCTGAACCCAGCCTGGGAAGCCAAGAGCAGCAGGGAATGACAGCTTCATTAGGTGGCCTAGGGCCCTTAGGAAAACGGTGCCCTTTCTCTGCTTCCAAAGGTCATTCCACCTGCCTTCAAAAGCCCCTTTCAGCTGCTCAGAGCACCGCATCCATGGGTGTCACTCATCCATGATGTGGGCATGGCATCGTCTGCCTTGAGGGGCTGGGAGGCTGGAGGGAAGCCTTTGAAAGCCCCGAGCATGGTGGCTGGCAGGGTCAGTGCTCAGAAACTGCTATGTCCCCTCCTCCTCTTCTGCCCTCACACCTTGTGACGGAACGTCTTCTGGGGGTACAGTCAGAATTCAACACATGCCTGGTCCGAGAACAAGAGTAGGTGGGCAGGCCCTGGGCCTGGAGCTCAGAGATGGGCTGGACGTGCGGGCAGCTGTCGGGAGGCCTTCCAGGCATCAGCCACTGGTGCGAGTGAGGCCCGGGAGGCTGGCGGGATGCTGGGAGTCAGGGCTCAGCCAGGAGCAGGTCTCTGCTTTGTTGGGGGTGAGGAAGGGGCCTCACCATGGGCTCCTGACCTCCTTCTCCTCTTGGCCTTGAGCCCCCCATTCTCAGAGTCCTCTGGGAACCTGGTGGTGAACTTCTTTCCCCTCAGAGAAACGGTCTGAGGTGGTGGGCAGAGTAGCAAGGGTAGGTTGGCTTGGATGGCGAGGGGCTCCTAACGCAGCCCTCAGGCCCGGCTCAGCTATGGGCCGGCGAGTGGAACCCTTCCCTGGGCCTGGGCTAAGAGCACCCATCCATCATGATGGGGATAACTGTTCAGGGAGTCAGAGGGGCTGTGCCAGATGGGTGCCTTTTGGGCTCTGTAAGAACAAACACTCCCTTCCAGGATGTTTATCAAAATTAGCCATCTCTCCCAATTTTCTTCCCTTTTGTTTCAGCCACGGAAACGTTCTTCTAATGAAGATGAATGCAAAGCAATGAGCATTTTGGCAAACATCAACAGAGCTGTTCATGGAAGTGAAAAACCCGGGTGGTGCTGAGTTCGGAGGAATGTTTTAGAGAATGCTGTGTCCATGCCCTCAAGGGCTTCATGGAAGTGAAAAACCTGGGTGGTGCTGAGTTGGGAGGAATGTTTTAGAGAATGCTGTGTCCATGCCCTCAAGGGCCGTCTGAGGTCCACGGGAATTGCTTTTCCTGGGCCCTTTCTACCCAAGGACCTGCAACCTCATTGTCACAAGAACTTAAAGCAAGGCTCCAGGCAGGACGTTGTTGTCTGCACTCATCTCTCTAAAATTAACGTATGCCAGGACTCTGGCGGTCCTGCGGCCTTAGGGCCCAGGAAAACGGTCATTAGGTGGCCTTAGGGCACAGGAAAATGGTGTCCACCAGGTCCATGCCAGGACCCTGGTGGTCCAGTGGTTAAGAATCCACCTGCCAATTCAGGGCACATGGGTTTGATCCTTGGCTGGGGAACTAAGATCCCACGTGCTGTGGGGCAGTACCTAAGCCCATGCACCACAAGCCGTAACTACTGAAGCCCACACGCCTCACAGCCGTGCCTCCGCAACAAGAGAAGCCACGAGAAGCCAGCACATCACAACTAGAGCAAGTCTGTGCACAGCAGCCAAGAGCCCGTGCACCACAAAAGACCCAGTGCAGCCAAAGATAAAAAATAAAGAAAATCAGCGCACACCCAGCTGGCCAATATTTCCAGCTTCTGGAATGTTCCAAACAGAAACACTGCTTCCGTGTATTGAAAATGCCTTCATTTGATCCTTTGCAAAAATCCTGAGTGTGGCCTGGGTACCCGCTTTGCAGATTACAACATGCTGAGTTCAAGGGAAGTTCAGAACTTGCCCAGGATGAGTAGGGGCAACTGTATCTGCTTTTTGACTCTTGGTCCAGCATGCTTTCTGCCTCCCCCTTGAACTTCTCAATTTTTTTCCATTCTGTTCACACCATGGTCAGAGATACCACCAGCTCCCACACGGAGGTGGCAGGCACGTTATGACTGAATGCCCAGCATCCATCTTACTCTCTCCTGTTGGGTTTTGGGGGGTGACATTGGGGGCCTGATCTCCAGCCCCAAGGGGTCTCTGGTTGGCCTCAACCAATCCCATGGTCCTGCTTCCATCCTTTGCCAGCACCAGGTTCAGGATTCCAGGTGAAGCCAATGGCCTTGGTGTTCCCCAGGGGAAAAGGGTTGCTTTAGGGGTGGCATGTGACTTAATAGCTCCCAATGAAATTCAAGGGAACCTTGCTTGTGCGTTTCTAGGAAATGCCCTGGAGACATCACTGAGCCATTGGATCTCCACTTAGGGAACCCAATAAATTTCCTTATTGTTTAGACCAACTGGTTTTTGGTTTTCCCTTCCTCGAAGCAGATGGCATTCTAACTGAAATACAATTTATGGGAATTTCAGCAGCCGACTTCAACCTGGAGTCCTCATACCTGGCGCCCCCAACTGCAGCTGGAGATGGTCCTGACAATTCCGACCGGTCAGCCCCATCTTTACCGTCACACGCGCTGTTCCCACCTATCATTATTTGCCTGCCTGTCCGTCTCCCCAACTCACAGAGACAGCTGTGAAGGCAGGAACCATCCCTTTCCATCCCTGGCTCAGTTCCTGGCACAGGGAAGCAGGTGCAAGTGTTCTTAGTCACTCAGTTGTGTCCAACTACTTGTGATCCTATGGGCTGTAGCCCGCCAGGCTCCTCTGTCCATGGGATTCTGCAGGCAAGAATACTGGAGTGGGTAGCCATTCCCTTCTCCAGGGGATCTTCCTGACCCAGGGATCGAACCCAGGTCTCCTGCATTGGCAGGAGGATTCTTTTTTTTTTAATTTATTTATTTTAATTAGAGGCTGATTACTTTACAATATTGTATTGGTTTTGCCATACATCAACATGAAGGAGGATTCTTTACCACTGAGCCACCAGGGAAGACCCAGGGGAGCAGGTATCCAGGTACTATTTTGCTGGGGGAGGCTGGGGTGGGAGAGATGAAGATGTGGTGGGTGGAGTTGGGTACCCGAGAGCGCACTTTGTGGGCAGGAGTCATCTCCAAGGGGCAGCTCTGTCCTCCCTTCCTGGGGAAGGTGCTGGGGAAGGAGCTGCAGGTGCTACAGAAATGCCCTGGCCCTGGCTGCATGGCCCTGGGAAGTCCTTCCCTTCTCTGACCTCAGTCTTCCCAGCTGTTTAGTGAGGCGGGGACTGGACCGCATCATCAAGGCTTTTTCAGACTTGTCATTTTATGATTATGATTAAACCATAACTGGGGGCGGGGTATGGGATGCCTCTGAGGATAGCAGGGCGCATTTCATGGGACAAGCCTGTGGGAGAATACATGCATAGGAGACAGGGATTACTTTCCACACAGAGGCCAGCGGGGTGTTGCTTCTGGAAAGAGGGAGGTGGGCATGGGGGAGGTCTGGTGGGGTGGTCTACCGAAGGGGGAGCCTGGCTTGAGGCTTGCTCACAGCCTTCGCTCCAGCCTGGCTCACCATGACCAGCGGGGGAAGGCACAGCTGCTGGGTGTCAGCTTTTATGCCTGCCATTGGCCGTGCTGGCTCAAGGGAAGGTTGGTGAGGCTCAGAAGAGGACGCAGGCACGGGAGGAGCCGGTTCAGGGAGAGACTGAGCGCCCGTTTTGTTCCAGGCATGGGATCATTAGGGTTTTACGATAATCTGAAGAGGGTCTTTTATCTTTCGTTTACTAAAGTAGAATCAGAGAGGTGCAGTGACTTGCCGAAGGTCACAGAGGGTGTGGATGAACTGACACAGGCCTGTCTGACTGTGTAGCCCATGTTCCCAATCACTGTGCCCGGCTGCCTTCTCCCTGGAGGGCTTTCCCCTGGGGTGGGGAAGGGGTGGGGGTCCAGGGATAGCTGTGGCTTTCAACCTGGGGGCAAGTTCTCACTGACCCATTAGGCTACGTTGAGGATTCTGAAGCTGTCTGGACTTAGTGGGAAAGGGTAGGGGATCGATTGCCGATGTCTGCCAGGGGGTGGGGAGGAACAGCGAGAGGCAGACCGTGAGCTATACTCCGTCCTTCCAGGGACAGACCTTATTAGGGTCATTTTTAGGCCTGGGAAGCTGGCTTCCACGATGACTCCCTGCCTCAGGTTCAGCACAGATAGGATCCAGAGGGGAGGAGTGGAAAGAATGTTTCTGAAAGAGGGGATCGGCTGGGGCCAGGGCCAGGGCCCGAAGCTTGGCTGGGAGGGCAGCTCTGGGACTCCCAGAGGCTGTGTCCTATCACCTTCCTGCCCTGACTGCAGGTGACCCACACTGACCCCTGCAGGCAGGAGTCAGCCTTGCAATGGGAAGCGAGGCCAGCACTAGGAGGCTTGGCGGCTCAGATGGTCAAGAACCGGCCTGCAATGCAGGAGATCTGGGTTCAGTCCCTGGGTTGGGAAGATTGCCTGGAGGAAGGCTCGGCAGCCCACTGCAGTATTCTTGCCCGGAGAATCCCATGGACAGAGGAGCCTGGCGGGCTACAGTCCATGGGGTCATACAACTTAGCATGCATGCAGGGGTTATCGAGCCCAACACTCCTGTTTTGCAAATGGAGAAACTGAGGACCAGAGTTCTTCCTCCATAGGTCTACGGTGTACTCTTCTTTAAATCTGAAAAGTGTGGGATGGGCTGGGTTGGCAGAAAGCTTGCAGTTAAGCAGAAGGGAGTCAAAATCCTGCCCTTTTTCACACTGGCTAAGAAGTCACGCTTGGCCTCTGAACCTCGCTTTCCCGCCTTTAATACAATAGGTCATCACAGCTGGGTAAGGATTAGCGTCTCCGTGTATGGGGCCCTCTGGGGGTCAGGAAGCTGATAAGCACTTTACCGGCAGCATCTCAGGGAACCCCCCAGAGACGGGTACCCACCCCACTTCCCAGGTGAGGACTGGGATGCAGAGGGTGGGGTTCCTCACCACAGTAAGCGGGTGGAGGAGCTGGGACCTGGCAGCCTGACCACATTGCTGGTGGGCAGTCCTGGTATGGCTGTGAACATGTGCCAGAATTCCCCAGCCCCTCCTCAGAGACTCTGACCCAGGAGCTCTGGGTGGGCCCTGAGAAAGCGACAGGTTAACAAGCCCCCTCCCACACCTCCCCCTCCCCATGTTTAAAGCCAACACAAGGGGTGTACAGACCTCGTTTTCAGAAATGCCGCACTGGCTGTGCTACCTACAACACTCCCTCCCCCCACCCCACGGAGACCCCAGACTTAGAAGGATAATGGATGGATAACATGGATAGATGGATAATATGAAGACAAATCTACCAACAACGGACCATATAGCTCACTATGTGCCAGGCACTCTTTCAAACGCTTCGCATGTTATAATTCTTTTAATCCCCACCACAAGCCTGGGAGGTAGTGACTACTATTGTCCGATTTCACAGATGAGGGAATGAGCTACAGATAGCTTCAGTAACTTGCCCTTGGCTCTACCTCTGGTGACCACTGGTTAGCCAAGTTAATTACAATGGTCGTTATTGTTTTCTTGCCCCGCCTTCACCTGTGCCAGGCTCCCCTGGTGCTGGGGGTGGGGCTGGGGGGAGTGGTCAGGGAACCCGAGGTAGGGCAGGAAGGGGGTGTGTGTGTGTATAAGACCAGGGAGCCTGAGAGGCCGGGCGGCCCCAGGTCTGATTCAGAGATGGACAGATTGGACGCCGGCCTTGCCCTGAGCCCCAGCCAGGTTTCTACATGAAATCTTAGCTCTGAGCTCAGGGAGGGGGCTGGCGAGCAGTGTGTGAGGGACCCCACCTGGCGGGCGCAGCCTCCCTCCCCATGTCCAGGGCCTCTGCAGGACCCTCGGGGGCTCCTACCTTCTTCCCCTGGGCAGCTCCCATGGCACAAAGCGGGCACCGGGCTTGGCTGGGCCCAGGGCAGGGTGGGGCGGGGGCCAGGCAGGAGGTCCTCCCCTCGGTGTTATTTCAGGAGCCGGGGCCCAAGGGGTGCCCTGGGCCAGGGGCCCACGTCCTCCTGCGGCTCATTCTCCTTGGGCACAAAGGCGGCTTTCACGGCTGCTCCTAAGCCGGCTGCTCCTCAGACAGGCTTAGGGTGATTGATCCTGACGAGGGGCCGGTGTCCCCAGGCAGCCGCATGCCCTCCTGGGGTCCCGGTGGTTCCTCACCTTATGCACTCCTGCCCTTGCCAGGGAGGGGCAGAGCGGTCCTGTCCCCCGGCAGCGGCGGCTGGGGCGTGGCGGGTGACCTCTGGCGGCCCGGAGGGCAGGCCTTGACCTTCAAGCCAGCAGACAGGCCGGGGTGGGGGACCGGGAGGGTCTGTGTGGGGATGTGACCCTCAGGCTGCTCAGCCCTGTTTAGGACAGATCTGAGGAGGCACTTGGGGCTGGGGTTCTCTGGAGCAGAGATGCCCAGAGCGGAATGCTTCATTCACCAGAGCAGCAGTCCAAGCAAGGCGGCCAGTTTGGGCTCAGGCCAGGAAAATATCTGGAGGCCAGATTCCAGGCTGGGGGCCAAGGTTTCCTTCCGCGTTGCCCAGCAGTCACCCTCCTCCTCATTTCACCCCCTCCCTGCTGGTTGTCACCGGCCCGGGCAAGATTAAGGCTGGGCACCTTGGGCTGGAGTCACAGCTCTTTTCCTCACATGACTTGACCTCTGAGCCATGGGTTCTTCACCTGTGTGTGTGTGTGTGTGTGTGTGTGGTGGTGGTGGTGGTGGGGTGGTCAGATAACCACAGCTCACGGGGGGTGCTGCTCTGAGGGCTGGAAGGGAAGGTGTGTGCAGCTGAAGCCATTGTCCTGTTAAAGCTTAAGTGTCATTCCCTGCTTCACAATCTTCCTCTTGACCAAACTGGGATGACAGTGGTCCCACATCCCACAGGGCTGTGAGGTTGAAATGAGGTAATTCACATAAAGCTCTGACACAGGTTTCGACGACAGCAATTGTCCACGGAATTTAGATGCTGCTGTTATCCCACTGTTACTAATATGGATGATTGACCCACTGCCCGCTGGCGAGCCCCAGGCAAGCAGTGTGATTCGGCACAGCGTCCTTTCCCAAAAGCTGGCTGGGTGGGGAAAGCCTGGTGGCCTTCCCTTTCCTCCAGCACAGAGCCTGGCACAGTGATTGTGACCCGGATGACATATGAGATGGCAGCTGGTGGTGAAGGGTGCAGGATCAGGTGTTCTAGACCTGACTTTGCCCATGGATTGGAGTCCCCCATGGTCCACGGGCTCTGATTCATCCGGTCTTGCCTGCCTCTGGGGCCTCGCCTGCCGCAGCCCTCCTCTCCCTGACAGTTCCTGCTCGGGCTACCTGCCTCTGGGGCCTCGCCTGCCGCAGCCCTCCTCTCCCCGACAGTTCCTGCTTGGACCACTTTTATTCTCACCTCAGCACCTTTCCACTGGCTGCTCTTGCTGCCTGGAATGTTCCCCATCTCTCTCCCTTGAATTCATTTGTTTTTAAAATCTTGGCACGATTCTTTACTCTGTCTTTTAGGCTCAGTTATCACTGCCTCAGAGAAGCTTTCCCAGACTTCCTGCGGCCTCCAGAGCTGTTGAGTATTCATTATAGCACTCGTCAGAAACCGTGTTCATTGTCTGTCATCCCTACCTGAATGGCATCTTCACAAAGTCTGGGACTGGCCTATCTTGTTCCTCAGTTTACTCCCCTGCGTCTAGAATAGCGCTCGGCATGTTGCAGTCACTCAGTACATATTGGTGGCTCCTCGGTCCATGGGATTTTCCAGGTAAGAATACTGGAGTGGGTTGCCATTTCCTTCTCCAGGGGATCTTCCCGACCCAGGAATTGAACCGGGGTCTCCCACATTGCAGGCAGACTCTTTACCATCTGAGCTACCAGGGAAGTCCATATATTGGTGGAGGGGATAAAGAAATGATGCAGGATTCGATGAAATAGTCTTAAGTATGTAGAGTGCTCAACACGGCCCTAACTCATCGCAAGTGCTCGGTGCGTGGCGATTATCAATACTGTTGTTACTGTTGTTGTTGATTTCCCCCAGCACCTATGCCCCATCCAGCCAAGCAAAAGTGTGGCTTCTTCCCTCTGCTGCTTCTCCTGGGTTCAGCCCCTGCCTTTTCTGCCTGTCCCAGTCACAGTAGGGGTACAGCTTCTGATCTCCTGCAGTAAGAACACCCACAAAACTGGACAGAGCGGTGACTAGACTGGCAGCCAGCCACAGAGGTACAAGCGCCATCAGTCAACTCTGAAGGCCAAACTCTGTTGGCAGCCATCCCATAATTACCCACTGGCTTGGTTCTTGGTGGCATGGGAAGGGAGAAAAAGGAATTTTACACATTTATTAATTTTCCCCCACCTGCTTGGAGCCCTGCTGAAATAGGGCTTATGAGCCACACTGCAAGCTGGCTTGACTGGATGCCTCGATTGACTGAATGTCTGAAGCCTAGCTCCTGGCAAGACAGGGGTCTGAAAACCAGCCTTTGGACCCTGTGCCTTGGGCAGGAGGAGTGGGGTTGGTGGTCCCTGCAGGGGCGATGCTTGGAATACACGAGTGGTTTGTGAAACAGCGGCTGGTGGTGGAGGGTCAGGACTAGCCAGATCCAGCGTGGCCTGGTCTCACCATGTGGCCTGGGCACAGCGCTTAGCTTCTTTCTTCATCCGCAAAAAGCAGATAAGCATCTGCTCCTTCCTGGCCCACAGCCTTGTGGAAAAAAGCAAGGCCTGCGCTACGCGGCAGGGATCTAACAGAGGAGTTCCAGATCTCTCAAGCCCAGCCCCCTCCATCTCTCCCAAAGAATGATGGTAGATGGTGAGACCTTTGGCAATTTTCAGAAGTCTTCAGAGGCACGCAGGAGGAGGAGGAAGGGAGAGGGAATCAAGGGGGAAGAGCAAAGCGGGATAGAAAACAGTAGTAGTTTCAGAGTAGTTTTAGGGCAAGTTTTTCTGAGTCTGTTTCCCGTAGTGATGGAGATAGATTGGGATGCCAGTCTTTATTTTGAGGCTCTTGGCTGTGTGACTTTGGACAAGTTACTTGACCTCTCTGAGCCTCATTTTTCCGTATGCATAAAAGGAATAACAAGGATCCCCACCCCAGGCGGCTATGAGGATGAAATGAGGTAACTCATGTAAAGCTCTGTGCAGAGCCTATTTATATGACAGCCAAGTCTCCATAGAAGTTAGGGACGTGCTGTTGTGACGTGCCTCATAATAGTGGTGGTAAGGCCACTGCCCATTAGCAAGTCCCAGGGGACCAGTCTATTAAGCACCACGCCTTTCCCAAGAACTGGGTGAACATACCAGCCTTCCCTTTCTATCTTGGGCTGCCACCTACTGGTGACGACCAGAATTACAGCTACTGGAAAGCCCTCGCTGTGACTTAGGGAACACCGGCTCCGCTCACGGCCCCATCCTCACTCCTGGGAGAGAGGAGAGGCACGCTGGTGGGAACGATGAAGGGAAATACGAGCCCCAGAGTCCGAGGTCATGAGTACCTTGCAGGGGTTCCTGAAGGCTTGTCACCCCGATGATGACAGAGTCAGTCCCCGAGTCTTGTCCATTTTACTTCCCGAATACCCGAGACTGGTCCCTTTTCCCCATCCTGTCTCTGGCCAGGCCACCACCCACTATCCCCGGATGACACAGCAGCCTCCTCACTGACCCTCTTGCCTCCGCTCCCTTCTCCATACAACAGCCAGGAGGAATGTCTTAAAAACTGCAAATCCGATCATGCCAGCCTCAGCTTAAACCTCTCACTGATCCCCACAGCTCCTGGGCAGAATCTGAGCCCCTTCGCCTAGCCAACAAGGCCCCCTCACCCTGTCCGCTCAGCGTTTGGCACCCACTCTGTGCCCCTGGCAGGCCTCCTTTATACTCTTGCCTCGCCTGGCATATGCCACTTTCCCCTCGTTGCCTGGTGAACTCTGGCACATTCCCAGGCTTGCCGAGCGTGCTGCCTCCTCCAGGATGCCTTCTCTGACCCTACAGCCTTTCCCCAACATAGCTGTTTCAAGCTGCATTGCATCTTCATCTGTGACCCTCCTGGACTACGAGCAGGAACCATGCCTCGTTTCCTTCATCGAGGTGTCCCCAGTAAACACCCAGTTTCTGACATACAGAAGGTGAGTGAGGGAGCTGAACACATTGAAACCATAATCACAGAAAACTAGTTAATCTAATTGACTAGTCTAATTGACTAGTTGACTCATTGGAAAAGACTCTGATGCTGGGAGAGATTGGGAGCAGGAGGAAAAGGGGACAACAGAGGATGAGATGGCTGGATGGCATCACCGACTCAATGGACGTGAGTTTGAGTGAACTCTGGGAGATGGTGATGGACAGGGAGGCCTGGTGTGCTGCGATTCATGGGGTTGCAAAGAGTTGGACACGACTGAGCAACTGAACTGAACTGAACTGAACTGAGGGAGCTGACCCTTAGCAGGGCAGTAGACTCTTGATGGCTGGTGTTTTGGACTCTCTGTCCTGCCCCAATCTTGACCTGACCCGGGGGACCCTACAGTGACCACAACGCCCTGAAGATGAGTCTGATGGGTGGTTGCTACTTTGTGATGCCAGCCCCAGCGAGGCCCAGCGTGGCTTCGAGAAGTGGCGTTTAAGGAAAATTCGTGCAGACAGGGTGGTCTTGTCTCCTAGTCCAGGCCTGCGCTCAGCCCTACCCTGCTGGCCATGCCCATCGCCTCTCCTAGGGGGAGGAACCAAAGTCCCTCAGAAGCCGACTTTGGGATACGACTTCATGCCAGTGATTTATGAAGGACTGGAAGACATAGTTAAGGGAGCACGGGGGCAGGAAGGGGATGCTTTCAGGCAGAGTCCCAGCTTTAACTTGAGCCCACAGGGAACTCTGGGGTGTGTGCATTACCCCTCGTGGCGGTCCCGCCCCAAGACCAGGAAGTCATCAGCTATGGACCCTCCGTGCTCCTGTGAACTCTGGCACTTCCCGGCCTCTCTTCTTTGCACTCGGGAGCAAAGGTTTGCGTAGCCCTGGGGCAGTTCTCTAAAGGAGAGTGCAGACTGGCCAGCCAGTCTGAGCACAAGCTGGGAGAGGGGGTGGGTGGGTGGGGCACCAACCTTCTCGCTGTGCTGCCTTTCCAAGCTCCCATCTCCAGGAGACCCTTCCTCAATTCTCTGATTCATCCTGTTGACGTTTTCTCAATCTTCTTTGAAGTGCTGTGCAAATGCAGCTTCTAGAAAAGTACCACAACCAGGTGGTCCTTTTTAAAGAGTGGCCCCTGCCGAGAACACTGCCCTCTTCCTGGTTATAGACTCACTTTAGCAGTCTTATTCATCCTCGTTTTATTTTATGAGATATTTTTGCTTGTCTTAAGAAAAAAAAAAATCCCAAACCCAGGAGTAGCGTATGCTAATAATGCAAACTGCCTGCACCTTCATCCCCAGAGGGGCTGTCTGGCCAGATGTTTTCCCAAACATCGGACATACGTATGTTCTTCTTTGACTTCTGGTGATATGGCTACTTTATCATATTTAGTGCCCACAAGCCCCTGAGAGACTGATGCCCTTTGCCCCCGTTTCTCAAAGGAGAATTCTGGCCCAGAGGTGACATGACCTGCTCGTCCGGCTAGAGTGGCAGAGCGAGCACTCAGGTCTGGGCCCGGCCTTTCTGACCAGCCACCCTGCCTGCGGTGGCTAACCACCCATTACAGTGAGTCAGCTAAGAGGGGCTGAGGGGCTTGGTCAGGGTCCAGGGCCTTCAGAAGCACCCCCACGTGGCCCCGCCCCAAGATTGACCCATTGGTCCTGGGGGGTCAGGACAGAAGGGCACTGGGCGTGCAGGGGCAGCCCTCTGTCAGCATGTCAGGTGTGGGGAGAGGGCCTTCCACTTGGAACAAAAAGGGAGGAATGGGGCAAATTTGTCTACTCCCGGGGCTGCCAGCGTTATATGGATGTGCAGGTGGTCGGGTGGGGCCGGCAAACTTGCCCTGAGAGTGAGCTGCCATGCCTGGGGAAGAGGCACAGGGCTGCAGTATTGGCAGGGTGGCCGGCCAGGCACCTTCTGACTTCCTTAGCCAGGCCTGCTCACTGCCGTCTTGTCAGGCTCTGATCACTGATGTTGACCCCATGCAACTGCAGCCCCCGCCTCCCCCTCCCCCCGCCAAGGCCCCTGCTGAAGGTTCCCACACTTCGTCCTCCTCTAGCCCAGGCCCTCTCGGCCCTTCTGAAGCCCTGTCTGTGCCCAGAGCTCGGTAACTGTGAGCCCCACACCCATGGAGTGCACAGGACTTTGGCTTCTGCTGTCCCACTGCTCGGTGTCTGCTCTTGGAGCCTGGGCATCTTCTCCATGAGCCTTGCATTCTCCCTGGTACACACTCCAGGAGCCCAAGGGCCAGTGCTTTCTGCCCCCATGACTCTTCCCAGGCTTTGGTCTGCTCTTCCCTGGCCCTTCTCAGAGACCCCAGGCAGGGTTTCACCACCAGATCCCTCGGGCTTCACCACTTCAGTGGCCTCCCGTGGTTGGTATTGACATCTCTTGGCTAAGGACTCTCCTCGAAGTCCAGATGGCTGCTCTCCCCGACGTAGGGCAGACTAGATGCGCCCAGGAATTTCGCAACACCTGCAGCCGATGGGCAGTACCCCAACTCCCTCACCTCTCCTGAGATCTCTGAGGTGAGTGTGTGACACCAATTCCTAGGGGTTCCCCTGCGATTAAGTTCCACTCACCCACAGCGGTAGCTGAGTCGACAATACACCCCTGCTAGGCTGCCTTCTCTTCCCTGTCTTACTTACCTGCCCATTATGGGTGTTTTCCAGAATCACTTCCCAGATAAATAACCTGTACTTGGAGCCCCACACAGAGATAGCCAGGATGTCTTCCCCGAAGCCTTGCAGCCTGGCTTTTCCTTCAGCCTTTCTCAGATCTCCCTGCGTGCCCCTTCACCAGCTCTAGATTTTCTGCAGCTCTCATTCAAACAGCAGTGGAAGACCATGTTCTCTGTGTTTGGCCCCCCCACCCTGTCTGCTCCTGGGGGTCTTACACCTCATGCTGGAACCACGTACGCTTTCATATCTAAACGAGATCCCTATAAAACCAACCTCCCTTCCAGCTGCCTAACCAGGGAATTGACACCATTGCTGACCTGTGGGAACATGGGGCTGAGCAAACCCTGTCTGGACCATTCCCACCCCCCGGGAAGTGCTGCACAGCAAGGGGGTGGGAAATTTGGTTCAAAATCATCAAAAATAAAGTTTAATTGTGCTCAGTTGCAGGCAGTCTGTCCTGTCCTTCCCCCGGGAGCGACAGTCAGTGGTCCCCTAGGGAAAGCACACCTGTTCTCTCCACAGACAGCTGGCTCCGGAAGGACCCGCGGACACTGGCCAACTCCGGAGAGGATGCGTCTACCCAGGAGGGTTTTGTTTCCAGCAGAGGAAGCCGGCAGAGTACTGGAGGGCCCTCAGCACTTTCCATTTCCCGTGGCTGCTCCCACTTCTCCCCTGCGTCTGTCAGCTCCTGCCCATCCGACTCGCAGTGATCCTGGGCTCCGATTCCCAGGTCAGGCAGGAGCAGCCTCGGGGCCCAGCCCAGGAAGGGCCACAGCCACCCTATACCTTCCGGGGCACACAGCCCTCCAGCTCCAGCAGCTCTGGCCAGCCGTCATATTTGTTCGTTTCTGGGTTGTTCTTTAAGAACTAGAGAGACAGAAGAAAGAGAGAGAGAGACTGACTGTGTTAGGACCCATGCCTGCATGTGCCTTGTGTGTTAAAACCTACATGGCTTCATTTCATCCTCACTACTGCCCCATGGGGGATCGGGGAGGGCAGGATATTTCTAGCCCATTTCACCGACAGGTAAACTGAGGCTGGTGGAGGACAACTAGCCCAAGGTTTCAGAGTCTAGTCACTGCTTGTCATGCCCTGAAGGGTGGGGGTGGTGGCACCAAGCATTGGGGAAGTGGTGCTTGAAGAGCTTCAGCCCCGCTAGGACATCCCAGGTGACAATAATAATAATTATAATAATAATAACTAACCCCTAACACAAACTTAGAAAAATCTAAAAATCAAACAAGGCAAATTCCCAAATTAAGTAAAATATATTTATACGATAGAATATATATTTATGCATCGCGAATAGATTTTTTTTTCATTTTTCTGCTTTCAATATCAATACATTTTTCTGCTTTTAATTATCAATAAATCAATACTGAATAAAAAATAATACTAACCAAAATAAAATAAACAATTAAATTAAAATAAAATAACAACCACAAGAATAAAAACCAGCATCCTAGCTGCAAACTATTATATATAGGATGGATAAGCAACAAGGTTCTACTCTATAGCACAGGGAACTATATTCAGTATTTTGTAATAAATCATAATAGAAAGCATATGAAAAAGGATATATGTATATATGTATAACTTTGGTGAATCACTTTGATGTACAGTGGAAACTAATACAACATTGTAAATCAACTATTCTTCAAAAAAAAAAAAAAAGAAGCATTCTAGCCATTCATGAATGCCTGCTCTATGTCAGGCAGAATGCACTTTATGCAGTTAATCTTCACAGTGGCCTAAGAAGTGCCCACTGTTATCATCCCAGCTCACAGATGGGAAAACTGAGGCACGGAGGGCCAAAGTCACTGCCTGTGGCTGCCCAGCTAGCAAGTGGTGGAACCACTGTGTAATATTAATTAATATTGAAGAGAAATGTGTAAAGAGCATACAATCAGTTAAGACTATGTTTAAATGAACCTACTTACAGCATAGGGAGTTTACTCAGTGCTCTGTGGGGACCTAAATGGAAAGGAAATCCAAAAAGAGATGATATATGTACACATATAGCTGATTCACTTTGCTGTACAGTGGGAAGTAACATAACACTGTAAGGCAATGATACCCAACAAAAGTTTTTTTAAAAAAAGAGACTGTGTTTAAAATGCTCAGGCTTTTATCAAGCATGGTAGAAAAGCTTTTGTATACATATATACAAATAGTATGTATTGAAACATATATCTTAGAAAACTTAATGAATTTTTTCCTAACTAAAAAATTTATGATATTTTGACTCTATTTGTTTGACTTAGTATGAATAGAATGCCAGATTTTTAATTAAAAAATAGATATGCAACAAGCAACAGAGATTTACTATATAGCTCAGAGCACTATGGTCAGTATCTTATAATAACCTATAATGGAAAATAATCTGAAAAATAATATATGTGCATATGTATAACTGAATCAGCTTGCTGTGTACTGGGAACACTATACTTCAACAAATAGATATATTACGAAATTAAAAAATAAAAAACATAAAACGCTCAGGCTAATATGTGGAAGAAAGATGTAAATGGTAAACATCTCCCAGTGGGATAACTATGGCTAACGAACCTTTAGGAAGAAAAAATAAACGGTAGGTGTGGCTTCTCTAAAACCCAGCTTTCCATGTGTGAGAACAAGGGACAGGATGCTTTTAATCAGTTTGGGGTCTTTGGTTCATATTTGGGTGTTGGGTTGCAACCAGCTGATCATAGAAACCAGGGAAAAGGTGGTGCTGACTTTTCTCTACTTACGTGCTTCCCCTTTGCTGTAACTGGCCCAATTTTGCTGGGTCTGGAAGCTGCGCTTTGAAGAGGAACAGTGCCTCGTCAAGCTTCTTCCTAGGGATTCCTGCCTCGGCACCACGCACAGGGGCACTCTGGAGCCCCTGCCCCCAGAGGGTGAAGCTACTTTAAACTATTCCTTCTTTTAAAAAAAAAGTAATTTCTGACTACCTGAATACGTTCTCTTGGAAAAACACACATACAAACCAGGCCAACATTTTCCAAACAAGGCAAGACCCCTTGCCGCCCACTTTGGCTCAGCCCTTTCCCCGCCCACCTCCGGGAGCTCCGCACTTGGCTGCTCGACTCCGCCCCTCTCTGCCTCCCGCAGCCCCGCCCCCTCCTGGCCTCCTTCAGACGCGTGCCCCTTCCACAGTGCTCTCTACACAGCCAGGGAGGCCGTTCTTAAAGTATCGGGACAGGAAGGCGTTGGGGAGGCTGCAGATCTGGATGACACATGCGTCCCTATCACAGAGCAAGACGGTTAAAACGTCTCCAAGGTTCTGGATCCCCGTCTGTGAGATGCATGATCACTGTCTGTCTGGCTAAATAAGACCCTGCAGGTCACTTGCTCAGCCGTACCTGCACAGAGCAAGCACTTGCTGAATACTAGTCTTTCTTATTATCAATCTGATCTGGTCACTCTCCCACTTAAGCCTACCGTGGCTCCCCATTGCCTTCAGGCCAGCGTTTGCGTTCCTCAGTGGTCCCAGATGCCTGACCCTTAGCTTCCTGTCTTGGGTCCTGGCAAAGCTGAATGCTCTCACCACCAGAGACTGGCCAGCTTCATGCTGGGGAGGCCTGGCCAGTTCTCCCAGGTTTTGGAATTGCTCTGAGCTGGGGATGCACAGATGACTGCATGGGGGGGACAAGGTGCAGCATTTCCTTGGGATCCCCAACCCTCCACTGGCTTCCTCTTCCTCCAGTGAGTGCACCTCAAGCCCCACCACTGGGTGCCTCCCAGGTGCCCTCTGCTTGGGCCGCCCCCTGGGTACTGACTATGGAGCTCAGATCACGGGTCCTTCCTGACACCTCCACATACTCATGTGGGGGTCTCCTTGTGTCTCCTCTTTGTGCAAGCTCACCCTCTCCACAGGGAACTTAGAAGGGAACCTGGGGCTCCCCTGGCCAAACCTGCCCCTTTACAGGTGGGGAGGAGGGGCTTGCAGCAGGGACCAGAAGATAGGCATCCACTCTCTGCTCTGGACTCCCCCTTTCCCCATCATGTCACTAGAGCTTCATCTCCACATTCCTTTCCCTTTCCTCCATGCCTGAATTTCCTTTCATCTTTTCCCCCTTTCCCTTCTCCTTTTTGGTACTTATCTACTTATCTATGTGTTTATACAGGACCCACCTCCTTGCACAATGGCCAATGCTGCTTCCTACTTGAGAAGGAGCCAGTCGAGCCACCCTGACCTCCAGGGTGGACGACAGCTGGGTGGCCCTCCTCATACTGACTCGTGTGTTCTTCCCAAGCCACCCCAGCCCCTGTCTGTCCGTCCCTGGCATCGTCGCCTGCACGATGGCGACGTGCATCCCCCCTTCACTGGGACAAGGAGGCTGCCAGGAACTCACCTGCTCAAAGGGGCTTTTACTCTTGAGGTTTTGGGCCCCTAAGAAGACCCAGCTGTCCCGGAAGCCCAGCTGCTTCGCGTGGGTGCTGCCCAAGTTGGAGAAGAGCTTCCTGATTTCATCATTCATCCTGCAGGGGACCAGAGAGGACGATGAGGAGGGATGGGAGAAAGGGAGCATCTCCTGGGCTCCCCTCCACCCCACCTCCAGTGTGGGTGGCAGTGAGGAGCTCTGAGTGGGGAGCAGACAGGACACCCCTCCAAAAGCCACCCCGTAAGGCTGGAGAGGAGTTAAAATGGCCCTGCTTTTGCTTACAAATATAATGCAGGTTCACTTGGAAATATGGAACTTTACAAAGTAACTAAAAACGACTTACAGTCTCACCTGCCCTTGACATAATCATTGTAAAATTTCATTATATCTCCTTCATGTTTCTTTCCCTCATGCACTGTGGGATTATAGCGACTCTTTTGTAACCTGATTTTTAAAAAAATTAATGCTAAAGAGTGATTCTTCCAGATCCTTAAACATTTTCTACATCATCATTTCTGATGGAGTATTTTCTCTTTTATGTCTATATAATAATACATTCTATGTTGCCATACAGCATGGTTTCTGTCACCAGTTGGCTATTACCAGACAGAGAAGGTGGCCAGTTTTTTTTTTTTTTTTAATTAATGTATTTTAATTGGCCAGTTTTTCACTGTTGTGACCACGACTGTCATGAATCCCCCAGAACATCTCTTTGTGCGCCTGTCTGGTTGGTTCCTTAGGAGAAGTTGCCAGCAGCTGGAGCCGCAGGACAGTGGGAGAGGGCCTGCATATGGTAAGTGTTCGATTCACTTTTCCCCCTTGTCTGTGTGTCCCTGGCATCGTCAGGGACGGTGCAGGTGGAGGTTCCCACTTACTTGGTCCCTGGGTCGTCGTAAGAGGCCACCAGCACCAGCATGTCCTCGGAAATTTCTTTAAGGAATTTTGTCAGGAGGCTAGCATCTGGGGGAGAAATGAAAAATGAGGTGCTGGTCATTTAGGGGAAAGATGGCTGGCCATCCTCATCTTCTCCTTTGGCCCTAATGATCCTGGGGGGCCTGGGTGGCCGGACACTGAGCTCCATCTGCAGAGAGTGAGGGGACCCTCGTTCAGCTGGCCTGGGGCGGGCTCTGGATATTGAGCGTTTCCCGAGCGATTCTGAGCTGCAGCTAGGGTAAGAGCCTTCAGGGGTCTAACCCACCCCCCCCACCCAGGGTCTGAGCACAGTTCTCTCCCAGGGCTCTGGGCTCTTTTCACACTGCCAGCTGCCCCCTTCTACACTGCTTCAGATGCACCCAGCTTGTCTGTGCTGACTTAGAGGGTGTACCCACTGGGCAACTCTGGTTACAGAGAGAACAACTCTCCAGCTTAGGTCAAGCAGCAAGTCTCCTTTGCATCTCCAGTGCATGCCCGCACTTGCGAGATCTCTGGAATGGACAGAGAGCAGGTCTGGGCACAGCACCTGGGCAGCATCAGCATGCAGCTTGCTTCAGTGACAGATGATTTTTTTTCTGTTGTGCTTATGTTTATGGTCACCTTGGTGATATAATTTCCTTTTAAGATCTATTTGTTTAGGTTAAAAAAACAGAGAGAGAGAGAGAGCTGATTTAAATGAGCATACTGAGAGTGCAAATAGTACTCTGGGTACAGCATCACTTATGCAGAGGGCTCTTGAAGGGTAGAGGAAGTACAGGCAAGAGTGGCCTGGTGGGCAACGCCGGGGCTACATCTGTCAAACGAGGAGGATTAATAGCCCTGCTCAGAGCATTTTTGTAAAGATCAAAGGCGATGATGACTCTGGGCTTACAGTAAGTGCATTATAGTAGAGTTACAACTACCAGCAGGATTGGCTACATGATCTTTCGGGTCCAGTGCAAAATGAAAACGTGGACCTTTTGTTGAAAAAATTATTAATCATTTCGAGACAGTGAAGGCAGAGCATCGAATCAAGTTTCTTCTAAGCAAGAGGCCCTATGTGACTGCCCTGCTCACAGGCTGCGTGCCCAGGAAGCTGCCCTGATTCTTATTAATTCTGTGGGGATCCCTTGAATCCAGAGGCAAAGTCAAGTCCCCCAAGCAAGCCCAGCCGCCAACCTGTCTGTAACATGGAGGCCTCCAGTCAGTGACCACAGTGGCCCTTCAACTCTTGAGACAAAGGTGGGAGCTCTGAAAGAAACACTCATTTGTTTGAGCTGTCACCAGATATCAAAATCTGGCTCTTGTCTGGGAGGAACAGCAGATGTTTGGAAGAACAAAGTGTGGCTTCTGATATTTTCTCACTCTGAAATGTCACCATTTCTTTCTTTTTCCTTTTGGTCTCCTGTGGGAAGGGGTGACTTGCTCTCAAAAGGCTTCTGTTTCTGGTTCCCTATCAGTTATGGTTCACTTCAGTTCAGTCGCTCAGTCGTGTCCGACTCTTTGCGACCCCATGAATCGCAGCACGCCAGGCCTCCCTGTCCATCACCAACTCCCGGAGTTCACCCAGACTCACATCCATCGAGTCAGTGATGCCATCCAGCCATCTCATCCTCTGGCGTCCCCTTCTCCTCCTGCCCCCAATCCCTCCCAGCATCACAATCTTTCCCAATGAGTCAACTCTCCACATGAAGTGGCCAAAGTACTGGAGTTTCAGCTTTAGCATCATTCCTTCCAAAGAAATCCCAGGGCCAATCTCCTTCAGAATGGACTGGTTGGATCTCCTTGCAGTCCAAGGGACTCTCAAGAGTCTTCTCCAACACCACAGTTCAAAAGCATCAATTCTTCAGCGCTCAACTTTCTTCACAGTCCAACTCTCACATCCATACATGACTTATGGTTACATCCATGTTTATAATAAGGCGCTATAAAACTTGGTTTACCCTTATATTTTTTTCCCTCTCCGTTTTGACAGATAACTGTCTTGCTTCTGAACGACAGTGATGGAATGAGGGAGGTGGGGAGGGAGGTGAAGCCCCTCTGGGCCCCTCCCCCTGATTACTGCAGAATATTATTTAATTCTCACATCCATCTCATGACGTGGACTCTATGGTGACCCCTATTTTATAGATGACAAAACTGACATTCAAGAGATGTCACCCGCCTCGGGTCTCACAGACTGAAATCTCTGAATCCAGACGCTGGACCTTTTCCATAACCTGGCCCCGGCCACCCTATCTGCAAGATCCTGGACAGAGAACAAAGGAAGGCCCCTGTCCTCAGTCTACAGTCTGCCCCCCTCTCTTCTCCCCCGTCCCCCACTCCATCCTGCACCGGGAGGGGCTCTGCATGCTTGCATATGGACAACCCGCCCTGCCTGCCCACGATCTGTCACTGCCTCCCCTCCGGCAGCAGTCACCGCTGGGCCATCCTCAGTCTTACGGGCATGTCTGCAGCGTGGGGGCAAGCCTGGAACAGCAGTGAATGGGCCCTGATGTGGGTTCCAGGGGGGCACACCCTCTGGCCCTGCAGACGCTATCTGTGAGGTGGGACTTGGCTGGAAGATGGCCGTGGTGGGGAGCCCTGAGCCTATGGCATGGGTCACCACTTCTGTCCCTAAGGATGCTGCCACTGGTTGCCTTCCAAACACCATCTGCCATCACTTTTGGGCATCAGATTTCCATTTCCCACATTTCAGCCCCTGCTCTGCGTGCTCCTGCTTGGTGATGTCTCCCGACTTGGGCTCATGTACTTAGGTGGGTGCAAGGGCTCCCACAGTGGTCCCGGGCTGGATAACGCCCTGTACTGGCTGCTCTTCCTTTCCCCGGCTCAGTCCCCCAGTCCCACTGCCGGTCCCTTAGAGTACCTCCTCACGTCCTGGTCTTAGGATCTGCATCCGAGAGAGCCCAGTGAGACAGTAGCAAGGGGTTTCAAAGGCAGCAGGATGGCCCTCCACCCCCCAGCCCCTTCTGCCTCTGTCTGTTTGTATCTCTGAAAATAGGAGCTAAGCTCTCTGGCACACGGGTGGCCTCCATGCCACAGGCAGCAGCTCAGCCCACCCTCAACTTTGGGGCCAACAGAGGGGCCTACCTCCAGAGTACATGTCAAAAGATTTCTGTGTCAGCACCGCTCCCGTGGTTCCTAAGGGATAAGAGAGCAGAATTACTATTTGCTGTAATGTGTCGTTCTGCCTGTCATTGTGTGGAAAATGGCTACTTTTTAGTCTAAGGTCTAAAAATAGGATAGAATAATAGTGGAACAAAATTAGGTCCTGCGGAAATGCATGCAGGACTAAATCAGTGAAAGTGAAAGTCACTCAGTCATGTCTGACTCTTTGTGACCCCATGGACTATATACAGTCCATGGAGTTCTCAAGGCCAGAATACTGGAGTGGGTAGCTGTTTCCTTCTCCAGGGGATCTTGCCAACACAGGGATTGAACCCAGGTTCTCCTGCATCGTAGGGGGATTCTTCATCAGCTAAGCCACAAGGGAAGCCCAAGAATACTGGAGTGGGTAGCCTATCCCTTCTCCAGTGGATCTTCCTGACCCAGGAATTGAACCAGGGTCTCCTGCATTGCAGGCGGATTCTTTACCAACTGAGCTATCAGGGAAGCCCTAGGACTAAATTAGGTGCCCTGTAACCACTGGGCTGATCTGAGAGGTACAGCACACAGTTGTGACGGTCTCTGCAATTGAACCGAATCCAACCAACGGAGAAGGCAATGGCACCCCACTCCAGTACTCTTGCCTGGAAAATCCCATGGACGGAGGAGCCTGGTGGGCTGCAGTCCATGGGGTCGCTAAGAGTCTGACACAACTGAGCGACTTCACTTTCACTTTTCACTTTCCTGCATTGGAGAAGGCAATGGCACCCCACTCCAGTGTTCTTGCCTGGAGAATCCCAGGAACCGGGGAGCCTGGTGGGCTGCCGTCTCTGGGGTTGCACAGAGTCAGACACGACTTAAGTGACTTAGCAGCAGCAGCAACCAATCTAGATTGATGTTCTGCCTTACCACTTCCTAATGCAGGAATTAGCATTTGACCTGAATTTTTGCATCGGTACTATGGGATGTGGGAACTAAATGAGATGTATTTAAAATATGAGCATGCAAGATAAATCTTACCTGCAAAAGTGTAACTAAGAAAATACAGTCGTCATCATTATTATTCTCACCTAAACTGGGAAGCCTGAAATGTGAGTCCTCTGACTCTTGAAGGCAAAGGGATTTGCAGTGGGCTGACGTGTACTCAGTGTCCTGAGTGCAGTGACCCAGATTGCGTTTGTGGGCTTTGCAAACGGTCCAAATTCTACAGGAAATCAGGTGTTCCGGAGGAACATGCAATTCTTGCCTTTGGCCACTAGATGGGGGTGTTGCAGAGGGGATGGCAGCTCTATCCTCCCCCGTCACTGCCCACTCCCTCTAATTCTGTTTGCGGATTTGATAAGAGGGTGGCGACAGGGGCCTGGGTAGTGGCAGCTCTCCTGCCGGGTAGGGGCAGGCTCTCATTGTAGCTCCCCCTGAATTCTTGGAGCCACTAGTATCCCAGTCCCTCCTGGCACTTCACCTGGGGCTCTTGGAAGGGAGTCTGTGAAATTGTTTTTGCGATCCCGTGCATTTATTAATTTTTCTGGAACTAGGGGAAGGAGGTGTAGTTTGGGTAGTTTCTCAAAGGGATCCCTGCCGTCTAAAAGGTTGAGAACCATTATCTTTAGCAATCCTTTTGTTGTTCTGGCTCGATGAGACCCCAGAGGCCCTGAGAATGGTGTGTTAGATTTTCCACAGCTGGCCGGCAGGGGGCGCTGCACACGTGCTTGGAGACATTTCTAGTCTAGCGGGCAGTTTTGCTGAGTGATTAAGACCTGGAGTCAGCCAGATCTGAGTTCAAGTCTAGATGATTCTGTTGGCTGTGTATCCTGTGTCTCTCTGAGCTCGTTTCTTACCTGCAGAATGGGGATGCTGAGCATAGCACTCCCTGTTAGCATTGAGAAGAAGGTCAGTGACATAGCTGGAACACATTACACAGTAAGTGCTCCCTAAATGTTAGCCCTTAGTGGAGAAGGAAATGGCACCCCACTCCAGTATTCTTGCCTAGAGAATCCCATGGACAGAGGGGCCTGGCAGGCTACAGTCTATGGTGTTGCAAGAGTAGGACACGACTGAGCGACTAAGCACACACAGTATTATCAGTGGGTATTTTTATCTCTGGGCTTTGTGAGGGGTGGGGAGGCTTGGCCTGCCGCTGGCTGCCTGTTCACCACCTACTGGAGATGCAGGGTTAGTGAGACTGTCGGCCTCCCTGGGTCTCCCTGCTTCCAGCCTCCCTGTTCCAAGCTGGAAGCAGGTTTCTGGATGCAGGGCTGAGCCCTCAGGATCTACTCAAAGCCTTTCCGAGACTCCCTAGTTTCCTCTGCTTCAGGTCCACACTTCTTAGTAGGACACTTAGCCCCTCATCCTCTGGCCCTGCCTCACCTGTCACCACCCTGCTTCCATGTTACAGCCAGACAGAGCCTGTGTGGACCCCCAAGCCCCTCTCCTCCTTTCCCTGTACCCTGCACAGTGATGTCGCTGCCTGGAAGGCACCTCCCTCTTTTCTCCTGGTCACTCTCTACTTCCCATCAGGCCTCAGCTGACCATCACCTTCCTCTGGAAGATTTCCCTGACTACCTCTGCCAGCTCTGTGTCCCATTCCCAGAGCTGTGTTTCCTTTTCTTCCACACGTGCTCACCACCTTCTGATTGTCTGTGAACCTCATGGACGCCCACACATCAAGCCAGGGTCTGTCCTGGTTCACAGCTGACTCCCAGAGCCCCACACATACAGGGCTTGGCCCGCAGAAGCTGCCATCACTCTGCTGAGTGAATGAATGGAGGTGTGAACTCAGCTTGTGACCTCACATTGTCCCCTGTAGGTTCACATGTGTTGATTTAAGCTGGGATGGCCTTTAGGACGGGGTCATGTTTCATAGGAGCAGCGTATCCTCCTGAGAAGCATATCCTTCCTGACAGAAGCAGAGGAGATTAAGAAGAGGTGGCAAGAATACACAGAAGAACTGTACAAAAAAGATCTTTATGACCCAGATAATCATGATGGTGATCATTCACCTAGAGCCAGGCATCCTGGAACATGAAGTCAAGTGGGCCTTAGGAAGCATCACTATGAACAAAGCTAGTGGAGGTGATGGAATTCCAGTTGAGCTATTTCAGATCCTGAAACATGGTGCTGTGAAAGCACTGCACTCAATATGCCAACAAATTTGGAAAACTCAGCAGTGGCCACAGGACTGGAATTTCATTCCAATCCCAAAAAAAGGCAGTGCCAAAGAATGCTCAAACTACCACACAATTGCACTCATCTCACACGCTAGTAAAGTAATGCTCAAAATTCTCCAATCCAGGCTTCAGCAATACATGAACCGTGAACTTCCAGATGTTCAAGCTGGATTTAGAAAAGGCAGAGGAACCAGAGACCAAATCGCCAACATCTGTTGGATCATTGAAAAAGCAAGAGAATTCCAGGAGAACATCTATTTCTGCTTTACTGACTATGCCAAAGCCTTCGACTGTATGGATCACAACAAACTGTGGAAAATTCTGAAAGAGATGGGAATACCAGACCACCTGACCTGCCTCCTGAGAAATCTGGTCAAGAAGCAACAGTTAGAACTGGACATGGAACAACAGACTGGTTCCAAATCGGGAAAGGAGTTCATCAAGCCTGCATATTGTCACCCTGCTTATTTAAATTTATATGCAGAGTATATCATGAGAAATGCTGGACTGGATGAAGCACAAGCTGGAATCAAGATTGCTTGGAGAAATATCAATAACCTCAGATATGCAGATGACATCACCCTTATGGCAGAAAGCAAAGAACTGAATAACCTCTTGATGAAAGGCAAAGAAGAGAGTGAAAAAGTTAGCTCAACATTCAGAAAACTAAGATCAAGGCATCTGGTACCATCACTTCATGGCAAATAGATGGGGAAACAGTGGAAACAGAGGCTGACTTTATTTTTTGGGCTCCAAAATTACTGCAGCCATGAAATTAAAAGACGCTTACTCCTTGGAAGAAAAGTTATGACCAACCTAGACAGCATATTAAAAAGCAGAGACATTACTTTGCCAACAAAGGTCTGTCTAGTCAAACCTATGGTTTTTCCAGTGGTCATGTTTAGATGTGAGAGTTGGACTATAAAGAAAGCTGAGCGCCGAAGAATTGATGCTTTTGAACTGTGGTGTTGGAGAAGACTCTTGAGAGTCCCTTGGACTGCAAGGAGATCCAACCAGTGCATTCTAAAGGAGATCAGTCCTGAGTGTTCATTGGAAGGACCGATGTTGGAGCTAAAACTCCATTACTTTGGCCACCTGATGCGAAGAGCTGACTCATTTGAAAAGACCCTGATGTTGGGAAAGATTGAAGGCGGGAGAAGGGGACAACAGAGGATGAGATGGTTGGATGGCATCACTGACTCAATGGACATGGTTTTGGGTAGACTCCAGGGGTTGGTGATGGACAGGGAGGCCTGGTGTGCTGCGGTTCATGGGGTCACAAAGAGTCGGACACAACTGAGTGACTGAACTGAACTGATTCTCCTGAGACAGGTGCACAGCAGGGGCCTGGCTGCGACTGTGGGGTAGAGCTGGTCTTTTAGACCTGTTCCCACAGGGCAGCCAGGCTTATGAGCATGCTGGAGGCTGTCTGGGAGTGGGTCAGCAACTCACCGTCCACCAGGACGATGTTCAGGCCTCTGCCCACGTTGTTTTTCACAGGACTCATGATCCTAAAGGAAAAAAGAGAAACAAAACACAACCATTGGTCCTGAGTGTAGAACAAGCACTGTGTTCCAGACTCTGGAACTCTGAGAGGGCCCACATGGTGCAATGCAGAAGTATCAGAGGATACACAGCATCATTTGGGCCATCTGCTTTCTCCTGGAAATGAGCAGTGGGCTGGATTCTCTGAGAGTCTCTCATGGCACGTTTGGACCAGAACAGTCTGCTCGGGGAAGAGGGAGGGTCCCTGCCTGGGGCTGGGAGGTGCTGGAGGGGTGGCCAGCCCGTCTCCCCAGGCCAGGAGGAAGGCAGAGTCCGGCCATGTCTGGGGTCCCCAAGAGGAGCCCAGCTGTGTTCCTACCACCCAGTATCCTGTCCTCTGGTGTCCTTGGGAAAACTGTCCTTCTCTGTCTCTAGCCAGGAGGTTCTCAGCACGGACCTCTCTCCCAGGCCTGGACAAGCGAGTATGCTGTGCCGCTGATCACAGTGATCAGGCCAGCGTGGTCATGTGACCTAGGCCAGCCAATGAGCCCCAGTCTCGGGACTTTCACAGGGTTAATTCACAAGGGGAAGCTCTTCCCAGTGGGGTACTAGACAGGGCTGTTACGTCAACCCAGCTGGTAGCCGCCCTCCTTCACCATATGAAGAAGTCCATTTTCAGTAGAGAAAACTGAATGCAATGACAGAGGAAACCAGAGCTGAAGGTGGTATGAGGGGGAGCCTTGATGACTAGGTTTGAACCCCTGGATTCAGCTGTTTCTGATGGCCACTGTCTCTGGGCTTTTGGGCACATGAACTGACAAGTCTCCTTGTTCTGCCTAAGCAATTTGGAGCTAGGTTCAGATTCCAGATTCCTGTCTCTGGCTTCTTTTGTAGGGTGGACTTGCTGCCTAGAAAGCCTGGCACACAGTCTTTGTCCTACACCTGGGCCGAAGCCCTGGCACCGCTGCCTCTGAGCTTTGACGCCTGGCCTTGATCTTGAACACTCCCCGTAGGCACGCCCCTCACAGGAAGCCCAGCAGCTTGGCTGTCAGATAGACCTGCGTTCACACCTGGCTCTACCAATGGTTAGCTGAGTAACTCTGTCTGAGTTTCCTCATCTTTATAAAGGGGAGAATTGTCGCCCACCTCTAGGAGTGCTGGGGTGCAAGGGAGATGCTGCTGCAAGGCATCTAGGAAGGCGCTGGCAGATTTGCAAGCCATCAGGATTATTACTATGTCTGACTAACCCACCCAGAGTAAAAGGAAGTGTGTGGAAGGTGTGGGCTGGTCTCAGGGCCACCCTGAGGCCTCTGAACTTGCTGATGAATAAAGGCATGAAAGTAATGAAATGCCAGAAACTTACGTTTGGTCCTCAAAGCACATGGTGGGGCCCACGACGTTGGCGGCCCCACTGACGATTTTAAACGCAAAGAAGTTGTCTGGGCAGGATTTGCTGAGGCCACACTTGTTCTTCACCAACTGTGAAGCTGGGGAGGGAACGCAGCAGCTTTGGTGGTGGCACGAGGCCCTGGAGGAGTAGGGGAGCTGGGAGTGGGGTGGTGGGAGGGTGGGGGAGTGGGGGGTGAAGGGCAGCTAAGGGCCTCTTCCCAGAGACATCTTCCCTGACTACCTAAGTCTACGGACTTGCCCCTTTCTGGGCTCCCACAACCCCATAAAGACACAGGATACCATGTGTCTGACCATCCAGAGTTCATTTCCGGGCTTCCCATCACAGCCTCAGCCCGGACACAATGCCTGCCTGTCTCCACACCCCGGGCAGCTGTGTGCGAAACAGTGAGTGGTGGGTTAGTGACCAGAGTCTCCAGAGTGATTAGGGGATTCTCCTGAGAACTTCCTCTTGAGCCACAGCAGCCTTTTGAGCTCTCAGAGGCCCCTGTGGACAAGTCCCTGGGGGTCCAGCATGGTGGGTGGGAGCATGTCCCACTAACCGGGTTTCCTTGAGCAAGCCCTCAACCTCCTTGCACATCCAGTCCCTCAGCTGGGAAACGGGCTAATGATGGTGCCTCCCCGCTGGGTCGTGTGTGGGCTTAATGAGTGCAGGTTAGTGTTCAGAGCTTATTGGCTGTTCCTGTCACTCACTTACCGTGCGCCTACTATGTCTGGACCCTGGGACTCACAGGGACTAGGCAGGTGGTTCTGGGACCTCCCACTGGGCTCAGCATGGTCTCTGGAGCCCATTGAGGACTCAACAGGTGAGACCTCTGATTTCTGTGGCTGTGATGAAGCCCTATATCCTCTTCACATGGCCCTCCCCAGGCAGACCCTGTGGAAGGCAGGAGAGGCAGAAGGGCCCTCAAACAGCTGCTGAGGTGTCACGCGTGCTGTCAGCCTGGCAGTTTCCAACTTGTATTAACGCGTGTGTTTTTTTTTTTTTAACACCACCTAACTTTGGAAGTTGCCCTTAGGAGGACTGAATAAATGGGGAGTTAGAGCGCTTTCACCTGCAGAGGGAGAGCTGTGGCCGGGCAGCCTCGCTCTCTTCCAGCCCCCGGGCCAGGCGTCCAGCTGAGCCACGCCAGGGGCACTTGGAGCAGACCCACAGGCTTCCTAAAGATGCGGCACATGCCAGGGCCTTGCTGTGTGCTAGGCACTGTGTCGAGCACTTTTTCTTTACTGTCTTCTTAAATCTTCCCCCATAACTCCCGTGGCTGGCACACAGTAGGCACTCAATAAATCCTCACTGAATGATCACCTAGAGCATCTGGGTGGGTCTGAGTCCAAGCTGGGAGGGTGAGTAGGGTCTCCATGCCCTTGCCGGCCTAGAGGGGGGCTTCGTGGGAATCGGAAACAAGCGCCCCTCTGCCAAGGGGGGACACGGCCCCTAGTGCCAAGCTCAGCGAGCCGCTGGTGCCTCTGAGTAGGTGAAGGCACCCTTTCCTAGGAGTGAATGCCGCCCGCACCAGGGCTCCCCTGGTGGAGTGGGTGGCCCTGACGATCTGAGTGGAATGCCCATCCTAGGCTCTCACCCCTCCACCCTGAGTTCCTGTACACCCGTCTGACAGGTGTAACCAGAGCTCCAACCGGAACATCATCACCAGAGAGTGAGGGCTGGGAGTGGAGATGCCCCCGAGGAGGTGTCCAGAGAGAGGGCCTGGCATGTGAACTGGATGTCCCTGCCCAGCCCTCTGGACAGAAGCTCCCACAAAACTGCTGGTGGAGGGTGAAGCTGGGAGGGGTCCTCTTCTCCTATGAGTCTTGGGGCCCCACCTCCGGCCACCTTCCCCCTCACAGGGAGCCCAGTTTACTTTAGAGTCCAGAGGGTCTCACCTTGCTGGACAGGTGGTTTCAGGCCTTGGGGACCACCCTGGAGTTGGCCCAGGGTCTGATCACCTGCACTGAGTCTGACAAACCCCATGTCAACAGGCCAGCTTAGCAGGCTTTTCTCAAATTGATTTTCTGACCATCCAGGCTTCACAGTCAAACTACTGGATGTAGGGGAGGAGGCCCAGGGGTCTCAGCCACTGAGGGGCAGGTGATTTGCTGTGTGGGTTTGGGTTCTGGGGGCTTCCTAAGCTGTCCCACCCCTCTGGGAAGCCCAGCGCTATTGCTCGGGGCATGCAGCTGACCGCTGGAGGGGTGCGGTCAGGGGGAACCTGGGCCAGTTTCAGGAATCTGCTGTGTGACTTGCCATAAATCTCTCCCTTTCGCTTTGCCAACTATAAAATGAGGGGATTGGTTTAGATCAGGAACGGAGAGGGGGACCCGGAGGTGCTGTCTCTGGTTGAGGTGTGTTGAGAGGGTGGGCTCCGGACTACAAGGAGAGGTTGACTCCCACTCTGCCACTTAGAGCGATGTTGCCTTGGCCAGGAGATTTCACCTCTCTGAGCCTCAGTTTCCTCATCGGTAAATGGGGGTATGTACAGCACCTACCTAGGGTTGTGGTAAGGATTGGGGAAGGTGTCCATAAAGTTCGGAATGCAGTGCTGGCAAGTGGACACTCAGTCCCTGTTACTATCATCATCACCATAATTGTCCCCTCCTCCTATCTTCTCTGCACCTCTGGAGCTGGGTCACTGTGAAACGCTGTTCCGACACCCAGCATTCCTGGGCTCCCACTGTTCTCTCCATTCCCATACTCACATACCTGACTCTGCAGGTTCTCTCCTGGAGTCCCAGCACTCCTGCCCCTAGGCCTTTGTACAGCATGGTACCTCCTGTGCAAGGAGCAGCTAAAAAGCCACCTCCTCCTTGAGGCCTTCCCAGACCCCATCCCAGTGGAAGGGGGTGGCCCTCCTGGAGCCCTGGGCACTTGCTCCCTCTCTCTCAGCACACATGGTTCTTCTACCCAAAGAGACAATCAGCACCCTCTTCTGATTGCTGCTGGGGCCCTTGTGGTGCCCAGCATGGCCCTGGTCCTCTGAATCAGGAGCCATAAGCCAATTCTGAGGTCACTGCAATGAGGATAATAAGCACAGCCTGCATCCTTGGAGCTTCCAGCCATGTAGGGGATGAGAGAGCGGAGGCAGGGTGGCTGCAGTTCATACTGTGGGCTGGGGGCACCAGGGAAGGGG
Source organism: Bos indicus x Bos taurus (assembly GCF_003369695.1). Taxonomy (NCBI): domain Eukaryota; kingdom Metazoa; phylum Chordata; class Mammalia; order Artiodactyla; family Bovidae; genus Bos; species Bos indicus x Bos taurus. The sequence continues at coordinate 18,100,024 of NC_040097.1, forward strand.
GAGAGTTGAAGCCTCCCTAAGAGTCTGAATGGCTGAGAAGGGGCCACAGGGCTTGGGGGCTTCACAAGGCAACATCAGGCCAGGAGTGAGAGTTGGGCGGGCTCTGGGAACCCAGGTTTCTCTCAAAGCTTCAGGGCTGGGAGTAGACACCCTGGAACGCCTCACTCTAAGAGCATCAGGGCTGAGTTGACACTCACAGTTCTTGTGGGCTGAACCTGTTGGAGAGAAGACAGAATCGGGTGAGAAAGTGTTTTGAGCTTGCCCGCATAATGGAGGTGGGTCCTAGAAGGGAAATCAGAGTGGTGCTGGCTTGGCCAAGCACAGTCCCCCTCCCGTGGCACAGGGGTGAAATGAGCTGAAAGTCCTATTTTATCTGGGAGTCCTTCTGCACTTGCTGCTGCCACCTCTTCACACACACGCACACACACACACACACGCGCATGACTCTGTCACAGTTGAAAAGAAGCAAGCCTCTGTGGTGAGGCCCACTGGACTTGGAGCCTGATGGTGTGTGACCAACTGTGTGGGAGTTTTCTCCTCTGGGGCTGAGCCTCTGCGCCTGCACAGTGGGTGTGGGGAAGGTCCAGTGAGAGGAGCCCCGAGGGCCTGGCTGGGTGCCTGGAACCCTGGCCTCTGGGAGGGTCAGGACTGTGCCGGAGCCCCGAGGGCCTGGCTGGGTGCCTGGAACCCTGGCCTCCGGGAGGGTCAGGACTGTGCTGGAGCCCTGAGGGCCTGGCTGGGTGCCTGGAACCCTGGCCTCCGGGAGGGACAGGACGGTGCCGCTGCCACTGTTGAGCTGCCTTGTGGGTCCCTTCCTGACTCCTGCAGCCCCGACTGTCTGCACTGGGCTGCGCATCTCAGCTACACTGTGTGCAGGTTATTCCTGCGCTTCTGCATCAGCTCTCCCACTGGCCTGGTGCTAAGCCCTAGAGGACAGGGCTCCTAGTGGACAGAGAAACGTCAGTGCAGCGGGGGAGCTCTCCTTCTCTGGGGGACGCCCTCACTGACACTTTCTATTCGGTCCTCAGGAGGCTGCCCCCCACCCCTGCCTCCGAGGCCCAGGAGTATCCCATGCCCCGGCTGGGCCAGCCACAACAACATCATATCCCCCTGGATGCCGAGCCCTTCTCAGGTTTATATGTGGTCCCAGGGGACAGAGCTGAAGGGTGAGCAACTGGGAAGCTGGTGGCCAACATGCCTGTTGGGAGAGAAAGCTGCCCATGGAATGAGGTTAAACAGCAATGAGCGGAGCCCAGGGCACAGAGATTGACTCTGGGGCCTTTGTGGGAGCCCCTAGAGCCAGCCACACCTGAAATCCGACACCTTGGGCTTCCCAATGACCCAGGAAATGACATCCCACTTCGTTTAAACTACTTACAGTGGGGTTCATCACTCTCATCTGAAAGAACCCTGCCCAGTTTATCAGCCAAATCAGGAAATCTTTAATTGCCCAATTTCTGTGCCACAGACCCCTTTGGTGATCTGGAAAAGCCTATGAACTCCCCTACAAATAAATTTACTCCCACTTTTTTTGAGGCACTCAGTGTTTCTTACTCTACCAGGCGGCAAGTTATTAAATGTGTAAAATAAAATAGGTTGGATTAAAAAGGAAACCAACCATATACCAAGATAATAACAAAAACAGTAGGAAATGTGGTGCTTCCGTATTAATGCATTAAATCACTGTATGTGTTTTGCAAGACTCCAGTCATGTTAATATACTTCCACTTTTCTATATTCTATACTGAATTGCGTTTGTATCCCCCATTCAAACCCTGAGCTGGGGCCACATTCTGGGGTGCTCCTCATTCCAGGGTCTTGGGGGCCCAACACAGAGCAGTTGTGTGTTGAGCCTTGGGGGGATGTGTTGATTTTTCACACCCCGGGTGGCTCAGTTCTGAGAGGGAGACTACCTTGGGGGCTCCCTTCAAACACTCCCCTCCTACCCCAAGCTGGGGCTCTCTTCTCCACAACTCACTCCTGCTCTGAGCTGCCTGCACTGATCTGCACTGATCTCCTCCAAGGCCAGAAGCGTGGCCAAGTCAGTCTCTGGTCTGTGAAAGTGGTGCCCAGGGCCCACGGACCTGGTGGCCGCCACGTATCTATATCGATATAAACTGCTCTAAGCTGGTGTGGGGCATGCTGGACAAGGAGCAGACGGGGTAAGGGCCCGCTGAGATTCCACTGTGGGAAGCTGGTGGTAAGAGCAGGGTGCCTGTCCTCTCGCTGCTGTGAAGGCGTGAGCTGGCCAGGGCCACTAGAGGTTACTATGTTTGACTGCGTCAGTGGAGGTGATTCTTAGTCTTTAAGGAGGACAAATCCAGAGGTATAAATTTCCCTCCCTTTCTCTCCTTCCTTTGAAAGGATTTAGATCTGGGAGACCTGGGTTCCCAGTCCTGTTCTGACATCTACAAGGGACATTTCAGGAAGTTTCTTAACCTCTCAGAGCTTCTCTTTTTCTCAGACCACACATGAAATGACAACATGAGGTCCTGCTTGAGTCCACCCCACAGATATACTGTGAATCATTCCATGGGGCATTCATGCAGGTCCAGTGAGACCACGCATGTAAAGCTGCCAGCAACCATCGCCCATCCATCATTCACCCATCCACCCACCCACCCATCCACCCGTCCATCCATCCATCCACCCATCCATCCATATTTCTTTCACTTATCATGTTTACTGAGCATCTGGTCCAAGGTGTTAGAGAGATAGATAAACCCAGGACAAAATTCTGGCCTTCAGGAAGCTCACATTATATGAGCTGGAGATAGGTAATGATGAAGTAAACAAATAAACAGCACAATGATGGATAATAATGATGATCTGAAGGGGACAGGCTACAGGAAAGACTCTACAGGAGGAGGAGCAGGCGCAGGTAGAGCTGGGGTGCTCAGGAAGGTTTCTTTGAGGAGCAAACGTTTGAGCCGAGGCCCCAGGCTGAGAGGAGCCGCCACAGGGAGGTCTGAGCAAAGAGGAACCGCAAGCGTGGGTGGAATGCGCTCAGGGCCCGGGCAGTTTTCTCCCCCGCTCTGTCCCTCCCTTCTTCTCTTCTTCCCTCTGTCCTTCCTTCTTGGGTCATATTTCCAAAATGGTCCTTGATGCAGGCGCATGTTCTGACCAGGGCCTTGGAACACTTCTCTGTTCTCCGTGGGTTCTCAGCCTTCCTGACATTGGATTGGGGTGCGGTTTCCTTTTCCCTGACCCTGAATGTGTGGGGTCCCAAGGGCAGCCCTTTGCCATGTCTGGCCACTTCCTGGGTCACCCAGGGCTGGACTTGATCCTTGGCCCCTGGCCCCGGCTCTTGCCCACTCACCCATCCAGCGGGGCAGGCGGAAGGTTTTCATGTTGAAGTTGATATATTCTCGGATGAAGAGCCACGTGGTAGCCACGGCAAAAATAAGGGCCAGGTAGCGAAGCAGACCTGCAGAGCGAGGAGATACTGCCCTGAGACCACAACACTAGACCACATGGCAAGGCCTCACGGTAAGACTACACGTGGGTCCTTCCCAAATCCCCTCAGTGAGACCTCTTCCCAAGATCCCATGTTGGAGGGAGAGTCACAAGGATTAACATATTGATAGTCTATCTTTTTCCTGGATGCAAATTTGCTGGGGAATTTTGTGAGCACAGAACTCCACAGGGGTTAATCGGAAGAAAAAAAGAAAGCTAGGAGCCTTGGAAATGAACTTCACCAACTTCATATCTGAATGCACAGATGATAGGAAGAGTTAATCCTGTGTGTCAGTCGTGGTTGAACCTTATTTTCTCTGAACGTCATGTGAAAATGGAGCAACTCCCCTATGCTGCAGGTCCAGAGCTTGCCCACACCATGGACCAGTCCCCGGCCTGCATCCAAGACCATTGTGAATCCACGGGATGACCCAATGGGGGGTCATGCTGCAAAGTTACCTGGTGACACTCCCCAGGGTGGGGCCGCTGGGAGGGAGGCTTAGACACACACTTCCTGGGCTCCTCTTAGCCTTTTGGAGAGTGTCTCAGGGGGTGAGGTCTGGGAATTAGCACCCTGAGGGGAGGCCTGAGGACTCCGGCAGGAGAGTAGGAGGCAGGTGAGCCTCGGCTCGAGAGGCAGGAAGGCTCGGGGTGGCCACCCCCTACTGTGTGACCTCGAGCAGGGGCTCAGCACCTCTGAGCTGAAGCCCCTCAGTCACAGAGTGGACAGAGTAACGTGCCTGCTGCCGAGCCCATGGCTGGTGGGGAAAGATGTAGTAGTTGTCCCCACTAGGCGGCCTCTAGGGTGGCTTTGGGGGGTGGGGTTGGTCCCTTGTGTTTTCCATCAACTCCCCCCAAAAGCCGTCACAAGCAACGCGTGGCGCTCTGCAGGAGCGCACACCCGCCTGCCCAGCGTGGCCTCCCCGCCTCACAGCCAGGCTGCTCCCTGTCTTCTCTCCCGCACACGTGAGCCGGGCCCGGAGCTCCCTGTCTGCTCCCTCTCCTCGTGATTCTGCCAGGGCTGCAGCAGGCCGCACCACGCCTCCCATCTCAAGGACTCTGGAGACCCCCATTCTGCATTGAGAGTCAAATCTGACCTGCAGGCAAGTTCCCTCGCTCCGTGCCTGACCTCCCTCTCTGTCTGCGGCCACAGCGCTCTGAAGGTGCCGGGTCTCGTCTGACCTCTCTGTCTGCACCAGCCCTGCTCCTCAGCCCTGAATTCAGCTGTGGCTTTGTGCTGGCAAGGGAGAAGGCCCTCCGGATCCCATGGGTGGGGCTCAGGTGTGCGGGGTCCCTCGTCTTCGAGGGCCTCGGCTCGCATCATTCGGCACTCCTTTTGTGTGGGGTGCTAGGCGAGCGGCAGACACGCATTATCTCAGTCCCCTCTGTGCTGTATACTACTGCTTATCCCTGCTGTCAGGTGGGGAAGCCGCACCTCAGAGATCTGGTCACTGGCTAGTAAGTGACAGGAGGTGGGACCTGAACCTGGGTAAGTAAGGTGCCTATAACACCCGTGCTCTTCAGGGACCTACATTCAATATTCTTTAATAAACCACAATGGAAATGAATATAGAAAATAAGGTGTGTATATATGTATATAACTGTACCACTGTGCTGTACAGCAGAAATTAACACAAGGTTGTAGATCAACTGTACTTTAACAGGCTTCCCTGGTGGCCCAGACGGCAAAGAATCTGCCCGCAATACAGGAGACTGGGGTTCAATCCCCGGGTTGGGAAGATCCCCTGGAGAAGAGAATAGCAACCCATTCCAGTATTCTTGCCTGGAAAATCCCAAGGACAGAGGAGCCTGCCAGGCTACAGTTCATGGGGTTGCAAAGAGTTGGACACAACTGAGTGACTAACACACACTTCAATAAAAATAAGTAAAAGTTGTGCTCTGAACTTCCTCACTGGTGTTTGGAAATACAAATGAATTGTATCAGTTTTGTTTGGTGAATTCCTCAGTTCCCCCCTCTCTCTCTACACAGAGAGTACAGTCTGAGGGTGGAAGCTTGGAGCAAAGTCCTCTCCTGGTGCCCAGCCCTGTGGTGACAGGATTCTAGAATAGTCCTCTACAAATGCTTTGTCTGTACAAACATTTACAAATGTTTTGTCTGTAATTTCCAGCCAGGGTGAAGTGTTTCCCAGAGCAGGTGAGTCTCCATGTTCCCAGCCAGGTGGGCCAGTTTCTGCAACCCTTAGCCTTGAGGCAGGAAGTCTCCTCTTTACACTCTTCCAGGCTCTCCCTGGATTGGTCTTTCCCTGGAATTCTGGCCTGACTAGCTGAGAACGGATGAAGCCAAGTAGGCTGTGAGTCCAGGATGGGCAGACACTGCTGACAGAAAAGCGATTCCCAAACCTGATTCAGACTCAACCTTGAACCCTGGAGTCCTCAGAGCCTGGCCTTACCTGACAGTCTCATCCTGTCGAGGTGAAGAGCGGCTGGGGGTCAGGGTCGGTCTGTGGAGAGAAGAAAATAAGATTGGAAACTGGTATCCAGGGTGTGAAAGTGAACAAGACTGAAGATGAGGGGTAGGTTCCTAAAACCCAGCGCGCCGTAGTCCTCTTGGTTTGGTGCCGTCTGTTTCCTCTCTGCCTTCACCTCTTCTTCGCTTTTGCCCCTGGAGTTTCATATTCAGTTCAACATGCCTTTTTTGGAATGCAGAGATTAGGATGCAGAGGAAGATGCAGTCTGCCAGCCATCATCCCTTGGAGGTTTGATTCATCCATGCATCTACCCATCCATTTGTCCATCCATCCATCCATTTATACACTCATCCATCCTTCCAACCATCCATCCATCCATTTGTCCATCTGTCCATTCATTTGTACATCCATGCATCCTTTCATCCATCCATCATTCTGTCCCTCCAGCCAGCTGAGAGATATTGAGCTAGCCAGCCCCAGTGAAACCATTAGGAAGCAGAAGCTCAAGTGATCTTTGCTGATGGGCCCACATTATGAGTAACAGGGACTCACACAGCACACAGGTGAGTTTGCTCCGGATACCATATGTGCATCATCTTCTTTAATCCTCATACCCACCCCACCTCCCTTCCCCCACCCCCCCCATGCCTCCACACTCCCGCTTTAGGGGTGAGTAAGCTAAGACTCTCCATTGTTAAGCCCAGAGCCGTTCAGTGTGCCAGGGTCAGGGGCAGAATCTCGATGCAGGTCTCAGCTGCCTCGTTTCCATGATGTCACCCTGTCAGTGCTGTCTCAGAGAGAGATGAAACTGAAGTTTCCTCCCTTCCTGAGTCCTGGGCAGGGGCAGGACTCGGTCCCACCTTGCCCCTCTGCTGCCCCAGCTACTGGTAGTTACCAGGGATTTGACAGTGCTGAGACCCCTCAGGAGGTGTCTGGAGATGAAGAAGAGGGGAGAGCAAGGCAGGTGGGAACTGTTCTGGGTCTTAGACCCCTCCAGCCATCTGGAGGGTCTCTGACTGCAGCGACTTGCTTCCACCACTCTTCCTGCCTCCTCCCCATCCTAGAATCCTCTTTATCCTAAGAATCCATTTCAACAGACTCTGTATCCAAAGCCCAGCAGCCAAGGATCCAGACAGGAGACAGAAGACCTGGACAGCACCTGGTACCAAGGTGGTCAGGTTGGGTCTGTCCTTGTTATTTCATCAATGGCAACAGCAAATGCAACCCATATTTCCTTTCGAGAATAATGAAAAATCCTCCCACGCACCCTGGCCCTCTACCCTTCTAAGACCTTCCAGGTGAGAAAGCTGAGCTATCACCTGGCCTCACCTGCAGGAATTTTGTAGGACTTTAAATTTCTGAAATTTGTATTACCAAGCTTTTCTTCTTTTAGATAAAAAAAATACATATATATATATTTAAATTAAATAAATTTTTGGCTGTGCTGGGTCTTTGCTATGGGGGCTTTTCTTTAGCTGTGGCGAGCGGGGGCTCGCGGTGCTCTGGCGTCTCGTTGCAGTGGCTTCTGTGGTTGATGAGCACGGGCTCTAGGGTGCGCGGGCTTCAGCAGTTGCAGCTCTCAGGCTCTAGAGCACAGGTTCAATAGCTGTGGCACAAGAGCTTAGTTGCTTCGCAGCATGTGGGATCTTCCCAGACCAGGGACTGAACCCGTCTCCTGCCTTGGCAGGCGAATTCTTAACCATGGAGCCACCAGGGAAGCCCTACTGTACTCTTGAATGTTCTCAGAATATTTCCTACAGAAAGCAGCCCAGGCTCCTGGGTGAGGCTTAAAGGACATTCTGTCGGGTCCCCCGTGTGTGGAGGAGCCAAGAGACCTGGGGGCCGGACAAGATGGAAGGACAGCGACAGGGTCTGACAGATGAAGGGACAGACATGGATATTGATGGAGATAGAGACTAGAGAGACAAAAACAAGGACAAGAGGGAGAGGAACGTGGCAGAGATATAGGGACAGAAGGAGAGAAAGAAGACAGAGCAGAGAGACAGGATGAGAGAGACAGAGGGTAAGTCCTCATGACAGGCTTATGCCCAGCTTCAGAGGGAGCAAGTGAGACAGGCAGAGGGCAGGGGGCATGTACCTGGGCAGGGGGCTAGCCTCTCCCTCTGGTGCCCACGCCGAGCAGGGCTTTTCCGGCCTGACGTTCTTCCTGGCCAAGTCCCTGGTGACCCACTCAGCCCTTCAGAGCTCGCTGGGCGCCTGAGTCCCCAGGTGGCTCATTCTGCCAGCCAGCAGTGTCGGGGGGGTGGGAGGGTCTGGAGCTCAGGTCAGGCCTACTGAAGGTGGAGCAGGATGGGGAAAAGCTCCTGGGGCAGGTATGCAGGGTGAGGCAGGAATTCTCTCTGCAGCCTCCCAGACCTGGAACAGTTTCCTTCCTCTTTGTTTCTAGGATTACCTCAACCTGTTATTCAGGTTATGAAATTGTGAGGCAAAGGCACAGGAAGAAACATCCTGTTCCCCTGCCTGCTAGCTTGAGTGGCCTAGGCACAGACTCAGTGGAGAGTGGAGGGTGGGAAGCAGGAGATGGGGGTGGGGAGGTCAGAAGTTAGAAGGCATGAGTTGCTAACAAACTGCTTCACTGCGAACTGAGCAGATTGCCCATAGTCTGCCTTCACCATCCACGAGCCTCTCTGTTTGTCGTGCCCTCTCCCCCGGACAGCTTTTGACTTCTGGCCTCAGGTCCAACCCTGTGTACTGGACCCCGGGCATGCTCTGCTTTTCCATGCCAGGCCTTGTCTTCTGCAGGCCTGGTAGGGTGCTGAGCACTCAGGAGGTGCTTGCTGAATATTTGAGGACTGATCGAATTGGACTTCTTGCATAGTCCTGGAAGGTTAGGATGATGAAACCACCAGGTTGAGAAGGAAGCTGAAGTTCAGAGAGGGCAAGTGACTTGTCTGAGACCACACAGCCAATTGTGGATTTTATTCCTAAAGCATTCTCTGAGGACTGGTTGGAAGCAGGCTGGAGGTGCACTAGGAATGGGGATGTGACTGTGAACAAGAGGCACTCTGGAGCATCCCTGGGCCTCTGGTATTGCTCGTCCCTCTGTCTGAACACTGTTGCTCCGCCTCTTTGCCTGGAACACTCCAATTCATCCTTCCAGTCTCAGTGTAGCAGCCACTTCCTCTGGGAAGTTACCCGTGACCCTCCAAGATCAAACACCTACCTGTGGTTTTGAGTGGGAGAATGTCCTTCACGGTACCCTAGCTTGTCTAAAGGGGCTGACCACTCAGAGCACTCTGATTCCTTGTGATTGGTTCAGGAGGGAGCATGTGACCCAAACAAGACCAATCAGAGTTTTTTCCTGAGGGGTCTCTGGGAACTCCGGAGAGGGAGGCCCTTTTCTCCTTGATGATGCTAAGCTTGATGTCTGTAATCCTGGGGTGGCTGGAGTCCCTTTGGTACCCCCTGCCAGTAGCTGCTGTAGACAAACCTCCCCAGAAGATGCAAATACAAGGGCCAGTGCCCGCAGTCTTGAAAGAATCAGGCAGCAAAAAACCTGTGAGGTCAGGAAGGAGGATGGATTTGGGATCAGACAGGCCTGGCTTTGTCACTTAGCACTTGTGTGTTCTGGGGCACATGGGTCTTAGCTTCCTCCTTATAAACTGCGGCCAATGCTATCTACCTGTCCTGAAAAATGTAGTCGGCAGGGAGACCACCTGCTTAGAAGGCGTCTGCTGCTCTGACAGCATCCACACCATTTCCTGCCTGTTGGCAGGTCCCATTTGCCCTGCGGCTTCCTGCAAGGGCACCCTCATGGCAGGATTCCTTTATGAATGTTTGCCGTTTCTGTGAAACCAGAATGGCATCACAGTATCTTTCTGTCTGGTTATTTGTGATATTTCTTAATGGCCCTACAGAAGCTGGGACAGCTTCCTGCTTCCTGTAGCCCTCTGTAAACAAGTGCCTTGAAGCTCAATCTTGACCTGTCACAGAGTCCTGATGGATGAAGAAAGGGTTACTTTCTTTCCAGACTGAGAGGGTTGAGGTAAGCACCCTGATGCAGAAATAAGTGGGCACTTCCTCTGATTAAATCTGGTCTATGGTTCCTGTTGATCTCAGGATAAAAGTTGAAGTATTTCACGTGGCTTATATGGCCTTGTATACAGCAAAAGGAGAAGAGGGCAGCAGAGGATGAGGTGGCTGGATGGCATCACCGACTCAATGGACATGAACTTGGGCAAATTCTGGGAGACAGTGAGGGACAGGGAGGCCTGGCAGGCCACTGTCCATCGGGTTGCAGAGAGTCGGACATGACTTAGCTCTGCGTCTCGCCTGGCGTGGCCATTGGCCACAGGTCAATGCTCTGTGCTCTGTTTACCAGGTCATTGCTAAGGGGGTGTGAACTTGAGGCCAGAACGACAACAATGCAGCCTTGTATGATCTAAGCCCTGACGTGAGGGTGACCTTGCCAGCCTCATCACTGCTGTCTCTACTTCCATTCTGCTCTCACCCCCAGAACTGCCCTGAGTGACACGCTCTTCCCTTTCTGCTTTGCACACGTGATTTCTCTCTACCTGCCTTCCCTGTACGGCTCATGTCTTCAGGCCCTTACCTAGCAGCCCTCTGTTGTTGGAAAAACAAAACTCAGAAGCGATTTCCTAGCCCATCACAGGCATGCAGGCTCAGCCAACAGTCATTTCAGAATCAGCCCTGAGTTGCAGAGGAAAGGAACGCAGGGCTCTGTGAACAAGCTCTGCGTCTCGCCTGGCGTGGCCGTTGGCCACAGGTCAATGCTCTGTGCTCTGTTTACCAGGTCATTGCTAAGGGGGTGTGAACTTGAGGCCAGAAAAAGAACTCGGAGACATTGGGTGACAATTAGCACCAGCTGAAGCTCTATGTCTGCACCTTCAATGGCTTTAGTCCTTCAGACTTTTTAGCACCTCTTGGCAATCAGGTTTCCTCCCATCTGCCCAGACCGCACCTCAGATTACAGACACAGGGGGTGATCTGGCGGGTTTGCTTTCAGACCACTGCAGTCAAGTGAATATTGTGATAAAGCGAGTCACACGAACTTTTTTGTTCCCAAGTACATATGCTATGCTATGCTAAGTCGCTTCAGTCGTGTCCGACTCTGTGTGACCCCATAGACGGCAGCCACCAGGCTCCCCCGTCCCTGGGATTCTCCAGGCAAGAACACTGGAGTGGATTGCCATTCCCTTCTCCAATGCATGAAAGTGAAAAGTGAAAGTGAAGTCGCTCAGTCGTGTCCGACTCTTAGCGACCCCATGGACTGTAGCCTACCAGGCTCCTCCATCCATGGGATTTTCCAGGCAAGAGTACTGGAGTGGGGTGCCATTGCCTTCTCCGCAAGTACATATAAAAGTTGTATTTACACCATATTGTAGTTTATTATTAACAGAAGCAGAAGATATTAACAAGAGGAGGCAAGAATACCCAGAACTGTACAAAAAAGATCTTCACAACCCAGATAATCAGGGTGTGATCACCTACCTAAAGCCAGACATCCTGGAATTAGGAAGCATCACTCCGAACAAAGCTAGTGGAGGTGATGGAATTCCAGGTGAGCTATTTCAAATCCTGAAAGATGATGCTGTGAAAGTGCTGCACTCAATATGCCAACAAATGTGGAAAACTCAGCAGTGGCCACGGGACTGGAAAAGGTCAGTTTTCATTCCAATCCCAAAGAAAGGCAATGCCAACGAATGCTCAAACTACCGCACAACTGCACTCATCTCACACGTTAGTAAAGTAATGCTCAAAATTCTCCAAGCCAGGCTTCAATAGTACGTGAACCGTGAACTTCCAGATGTTCAAGCTGGTTTTAGAAAAGGCAGAGGAACCAGAGATCAAATTGTGGACATCCTTTGGATCATCGATAAAGCAAGAGAGTTCCAGAAAAACATCTATTTCTGCTTTATTGACTATGCCAAAGCCTTCGACTGTGTGAATCACAATAAACTGTGGAAAATTCTGAAAGAGATGGGAATACCAGACCACCTGACTTGCCTCTTGAGAAATCTGTATGCAGGTCAGGAAGCAACAGTTAGAACTGGACATGGAACAACAGACTGGTTCCAAATCATGAAAGGAGTATGTCAAGACTGTATATTGTCACCCTGCTTATTTAACTTCTATGCAGAGTACATCATGAGAAATTCTGGGCTGGATGAAGCACAGCTGGAATCAAGATTGCTGGGAGAAATATCAATAACCTCAGATATGCAGATAGAAAGCGAAGAACTAAAGAGCCTCTTGATGAAAGTGAAAGAGGAGAGTGAAAAAGTTGGCTTAAAGCTCAACATTCAGAAAACTAAGATCATGGCATCCGGTCCCATCACTTCATGGCCAATAGATGGGGAAACAGTGGAAAGAGTGGCTGACTTTATTTTTTTGGGCTCCAAAATCACTGCAGATGATGACTGCAGCCATGAAATTAAAAGATGCTTGCTCCTTGGAAGAAAAGTTATGACCAACCTAGACAGCTTATTAAAAAGCAGAGACATTACTTTACCAACAAAGGTCCATCTAGTCAAAGCTATGGTTTTTCCAGTGGTCATGTATGGATGTGAGAGTTGGCAGTAGAGGGGCCCATTTCTGAGGTCAGGGCCCCTGAGTTTGTATGTCAGCTCCACACTGTGTGACCTCAGATAAATTGCTTAACTCCTCTGAGCCTGTTTCCTCATCTGTAAAATTGGAAAGAAGGCTAATAGACCCTAATTTGTAGGATTGTGAAGATGAAATAGAACAGGACATAAAGCACATGAAGATTAGCTTTTGTTTTAGAATAAATATAGCACAGCAGCAGTCACAGGGTAGATAATCAAAATGGTTGTTTTCTTACATCTTCCGAACTGCCTGGTGGACCTTGCCCATCCACCTTTAGACTCTTGGGGAAACAATGAAAACAGTGACGGACTTTATTTTTTGGGGGGCTCCAAAATCACTGCAGATGGAGACTACAGCCATGAAAATAAAAGATGCTTGCTCCTTGGAAGAAAAGTTATGACCAACCTAGACAGCATATTCAAAAGCAGCGACATTACTTTGCCAACAATTGTTCATCTAGTCAAATCTATGGTTTTTCCAGTAGTCATGTATGGATGTAAGAGTTGGACTATAAAGAAAGTTGAGCGCCAAAGTACTGATGCTTTTGAACTGTGGTGTTGGAGAAGAGTCTTGACAGTCTCTTGCTCCGCAAGGAGATTCAACCAGTTCATCCTAAAGGAAATCGGTCCTGAATATTTATTGGAAGGACTGATGTTGAAGCTGAAACTCCAATATTTTGGCCACCTGATGCGAAGAACTGACTCATTTGAAAAGACCCTGATGCTGGGAAAGATTGAAGGCGGGAGGAGAAGGGGACAACAGAGGATGAGATGGTTGGATGGCATCACCAACTCAATGAACATGAGTTTGGGTAAAGTCCAGGAGTCGGTGATGGACAGGGAGGCCTGGAGTATTGCGGTCCATAGGGTTGCAAAGAATTAGACACGACTGAGCGACTAAACTGAACTGAACTGTAGTCTATTATGTGTGCAGTGGCATCATGTGTAAAAAAATAATGCATATATCCTAATTAAAAATATTCTTTGCTAAAAAATGCTATCATCTGAAATCTTTTTGTAATAGTGGCACCAAAGATCACTGATCACAGATCTCCACAATAAATACGATAATAGTACAAATGTTTGAAATATTGCAAGAATTAATGAATGTGACACATGAAGTGAACAAATGCTGTTTGAAAACCGGCACTGAGAGTTGTGCTTGACACAGGATTGCCGCAAACCTTTAGTTTGTAAAAAATGCAATATCTGCAAAGTGCAATAAAGCAAAGAATAATAAAATGAAGCATCTTTATATTGCTTAAATTCCGGACCCTCAGTTTCTACAAAGCAGGACAATCCCATTCAGACATACCAGGCAGAAGAAATGGCCCACACACAGCATACAAGCTTGTCTTGGCTGTCCTGTGCCCACAGCAGACATCAACAATCAATCACAGTCTTCACCTCAGTACCTTTTCAACCTAGCACTCTAGGCAGAAGCAATCTACTCCTACTCTTATCTTACAGGTTTCCCAAAGTAGAAAATAGCAGACCCTTGGTGTTGTAGGACATACTCCTCGTGTTCTCTCACAAGATCCTGTGACACCCCACCTGAGGGTTTCTCTTGGACCACCTTGGGGCAGGGTGAGAAAGTCAGGGAGTCTATGACCCTGGAACAGTCCTCGGGTAGTAGGGCTGAGACAGTGAGGGTAATATCCTAGCTTTCTCATGCCTAGACAGGTGACTGAATTACGTCCTCTGAAAATTCATAAGGAGTACTAACTGCTTGCAGTACCTCAGAATATGGCCTTATTTGGAAATGAGTTGCTGGTCAGTAGGGTGGGCCCCAAGCTACCATGACTGCCATCCTTCTACAAAGGGGCTATTTGGACACAGAGACACACACACACAGAGGGTGTCACAGGAAGTAGGAGCCACCCTGCCACAGACCACGGAACTACCAGAAGTTAGTAGGGAGGCTCCCTCCTTCCCCTTAGCACCTTCTGAGGGAGCAAGGCCTGCTGACACCTTCACCTCAGGCTTCCAGCCCAGGACGGGAGACAACGCATTCCTGTGGCATAAGCCGCTCAGCCTGTGTACTTGGTTATGCAGCCTGCCTGAGGGGACTGGCACAGGGGGTCGGCCCTGAGGTGTGCCCACTCTGTTGCCCAGACCCTGCTGGGACACCGGGGCTCGGTCACCCACAGCATCCTGTTGCATACAACAGCACCCTCTATGCCCCCCGCCCCCAGTACCGCCTGGTGTCACGTTCCACATAAGCTACATTCCCTAGGGTCTACCGCGGAGGAAACCGACTCAAAACAGCATGAAACTGACCTGCCTTCCCTCCCCTTGGGTTTTCCAGTCCTGGGCTCCCTGGCTTCCCACAGTCCCACCCTTCTCCCCACTTCTGACCAAGTGGTCTCTCCAAGAACTTGCCTGGCCTGTGGGTGGCATGCGGAGGGTCTCTGCTTCTCCTTCTGGCCTGCTAGGCCTCCCCACCTGCTTGGGAAACCCCCTCACCTTCATGTGACCACTGCCTGGGGGTGACACCCTGTGTGATCCCAGCCCCAGGACGGGGAGCCCCCACCCAGCCACCACCTCCTCTTCCCAGGAGACATGACATTTCTTCTTCATAATCCCAGTCTCCAGGGATTCTCCTCCTGGCACCTCTATTAGGAGACATTGACCAGACTGTTTTCTGGGTGATCTCTTGAGCAAGACTTGTTTGAGCTAATAATAAAAATAATACTTATAAATAAAATAATACAAATAGCTACCATTTACTGAGTGCTTAGGAGAAGGCAATGGCACCCCACTCCAGTACTCTTGCCTGGAAAATCCCATGGTTGGAGGAGCCTGGAAGGCTGCAGTCCATGGAGTAGCTGAGGGTCGGACACGACTGAATGACTTCACTTTCACTTTTCACTTTCATGCATTGGAGAAGGGAATGGCAACCCACTCCAGTGTTCTTGCCTGGAGAATCCCAGGGATGAGGGAGCCTGGTGGGCTGCCCTCTATGGGGTCGCACAGAGTCAGACACGACTGAAGTGACTTAGCAGCATCAGCAGCAGCAGCATTGAGTGCTTAGCATGCACGTGGAATCAGGGGGAGAATTTTCCACACCTATCTTACCAAATCCCCATAGCAACCCTAGGAGTTGGATACACTAGTGTCTCCACCTCTTACAGGAGGAAGTTGAGGCTTGAGGAAGGTGAGGTGTGGCTGCAGAGCTGAGATTCACACCCTTGGCAGCAAATAGCAGAGGGTGAAAATGCCGGGCATAGCAACCCAAGACTGATCTGCACTCACTGCGTTCCAACATGGAAGGGCAATGGGTGAGAGGGAGTTTGAGTGTGTAGGAATAAGACCTGATGCGTGAAAAAGTAGGTGTCCGAATTCAAACGATGAGCATTCTCTGGGATAGATCACATCTTGGGTCACAAATCAAGCCTTGAGAAAGTTAAGAAAACTGAAATCATATCAACCATCTTTTCCTACCACAAAGGATGGTTCTACATACTAAGTACAGTAAGTCAAACAGAGAAAGAAAAACATCATACGATATCATTCAGATGTGGACTCTAATTTAAAAAAAGAAGAAACTAGCAAACTTATAGCTACCAAAGGGAAAACACTTCTGGGGAGGGGGTGGGTAGATAAATCAGGAGCCTGGAATGAACATACACACACCACTATATGTAAGATAGTAACCAACAGGGACCTACTATACAGCACAGGGAAAAGTGAAAGTGAAGTCGCTCAGTTGTGTCCGACTCTTTGCGACCCCATGGACTGTAGCCCACCAGGCTCCTCCCTCCATGGGATTACTGGGTTGCCATTTCCTTCTCCAGGGGATCTTCCCGATCCAGGGATCAAACCCAGGTCTCCCGCGTTGCAGGCAGACACTTTAACCTCTGAGCCACCAGGGAAGAGTTTAGCACAGGGAACTCTACTCAATATTCTGTGATAACTTATGTGAGAAAAGAATCTACACAAGAATGAACACATGTATACATATAACTGAATCATGCTGCTGTACACCTGAACTTAATGCAACGTGGTAAATCATGGTAATCCAGTAACATTAAAATTTAAAAAAAGTTTTCTTCTAAAAATAAAAAAGACTAAGGTAGAGAGACTTGAAGAGAATGCAAAAGCAGAGACACGGAGGCTGAAAGTGACAGACACATGTGAGCTCACTGGTGTTCACCTGCACACGCACACACACGCATGCACACAAACACACCCCCCATCAGTCAGGGTGTCGCTGAGTCCCGGAGGATGATGCATGTGACCCCACCCAGACCCGGTCCCCTCTACCCTGAGTTTCCAGTCGCCCCTCAAGGCTGTCGTGAACGCTGGACTGTGGTGGCTCAGGCCTGCGTGAAGTCATCACAGTAACCAGAGGCAGCCTCTCATTCTCTAAATGGTCCTTCTTGTAAACTCCCGGTATTTATAGGCAATTATTGATCGTGTCACCAATACAGAGGGAGATAAACAGCCAATAAATCCATAGGCAATAAGGCTGGTGGCTGGAACAATTTGTTCCAGTGACATTTATTTCAGAGGGAAATAAACCCATTACTTCCATTATGTCCTGTTTTCCTGTTTTCATGTTATTTATTGGTTTTAACAGTCTTCTCCAGCTCTGGCCAATGGTAGGGTTGCTGGGCCACGCAGCTGGAGATGCAGGAAGATGTGAGGAGATGCAGACGGGTATGTTTGCCACTATGTGAGGAGATGCTGCGGAGAATGAAGCCGCATGGAGGAAAGGATCCAAGATAGAGACAGAGCCCTGGGGATGTCATCTGAGCCCTAGATCAAGCCTTGCTTGAAATCAGAGTTATGTCTGGACTTTTCCATTACGTGAGCCAGTATAGGTCCTTTGTGGGGGTGGTTTGAATTCGTTTTTGTCACTTGTACCTGTAAGAGCATTACCTGACACAAAGATTTTCCCATTTCAAACAACAGCCACATTTATGAGCAAGACTCAAATTCCCATCTGACCTCATCCCTCCTGAGGCTTGAATGCCTCAGCCCCTGCAGAGGCATAACAAATCAGGCCAACACTTGGCTTTTCCTCTGTGTTCTCCTGATGGCTTTCCTACCAGAAGCCAGATTATTCCTGACATTTTCACAGAACGTTCCTCTAACACACAACCCACCACGTGTTCAGAATGACCCGAGTCCCTGGTGCTGTGCCTGCTCGCACCTCTCTCTCGCCCTCCTGTTGACTCCTGGCTCCCAACTCCGGGCCTCTGGTCCTGCAGTTTTCTCCGTCAGGGCTGCCCCCACCTCTCTTGGGGGGCCTGTGCTTTGTGGAGTGCTGCCTCTTTTGTGGGGTGTCCCTGCTGTGGCCTGCGTGGCTCTCTCCTCAGGGTGTGTGTGTGAGGACAGACGTGGGCACAGGGCAGCAGAGTGCATGGTCCCTGGAGCTGGACGGCCCAGGTGGAAAGCCTCTCTTTACTGTTCAAGCCCTGCCACCTTGACCAGGTCACCTCACCTCCTTATTCCTCAGCGCTTCATCTGTAAAATGGAGATGAGACCTACCATGATATGCTATTATATTGAAATGAGATAATAATCCATCTAAAGCCCTTTGCACCATTCCAGGCACACAATGAATTCTCGATACGAGTTGCCTAGGATGATCACTATTGCTAATATTGACCACGTAGAACCTGTACATATCTCTCTCGTACTGTTCCCCTTCTCCTTACCCTCAGTCATCCATCTACTATTTAATCTGATAGACTATGAGCTCCTGAGATAACATCTAATCATTTCTAAATGCCTAGCACTGCACAGAGCATCTGGCATGAGGCAGTGCTCGGCTCTGACACAGTTCCATCCTGTATTCTGCAGCTACTAGGGGCAGGCATCCCGCCAGGCTCCTCTGTCCATGGAATTCTGCAGGCAGGAATACTGGAGTGGGTAGCCATTCCCTTCTCCAGGGAATCTTCCTGAACCAGGAATCAACCCCAGGTCTCCTGCATTGCAGGCGGACTCTTCACCATCTGAGCCACCAGGGAAGCCCCAATAGCCACATTATATAGTCTTTTTCAAAAGTCATACCAGTCAAACTGCCAAGGAAGTTATGAGTGTCCTCGTTTTTCTGAGATAAGGAGGCTCAGACAGGCGAGGCTCCTCTGAGAAGGAGCAGCTGCCCAGCCCAAGGACGTGCTGGCAATTCACGGCTTCAAGTGCCCCCCACCCTGGGAAAGGCCCGTTGGCTCTGCAGACTTTCCAGTTCCTACTGGAATGGAGGAGCTGTGCCTGTGTGTACACACGGAGTGGAGCTCAGGAAGAGATATGCAAACAAAGACAGCAAACGCAGTGGCAGCTGCTTATCCTGGGTGAGACTGGCACGTCTGATATCGGCTGGCCTGGCATGACTTTAGGCAGGCAGGGGCCAGCCTGTATGGGGGTTGGCAGATGCACTGAAGCAGACAGATGGACAGACTGGAGCAACCCTGGGAAAACACTCCTCACAGCTGTGCTCAGCCTGGGTATGAGCACCTCACTGACCTCACCCCTCACCACCAGCTCCTGCCCTCTCCTTTACCCACTCCACCCTCCTTCTCTTAGATCCCACAGGGTGCCAAACACTCCCCTCCCCTCCACTCCTACCCTGAAAGCACTGGTTTGCACATTTCATCTCAGAGAAGTCTGCTCTGACTTCTGAGCTATCTCCTGCATGGCACATGTCAAACCTGTGTTACAATGATTATCCATGCAAGTTCTGTCTGACTTTCTGGCTAGAACCATATGCCTTTTGCTGTCATGTCTGGTTAGTCATTACATCCTTGTACCTGACATGCAGAAGGTGCTCAATTAATGCCTGTTGAGGGACGCATCTGGATGGATACTCCTGCACCATCTCTCTTCCAGCCATGGACTCAGGATGCACCATTGAGGCTGCAGAGTGGGGGCGGGGAGCACAAATTTTGTAGCCGCAATGCCCTAGAGAGCAGTTTAATCTCTCAGTGCCTTGGTTCCTCATCTGAAAAGTGGGAGTAGTACTGATGCCTTCCTCAGAGAGGTGATATGAAGAGTAGAAGTGTTGTTACCTAGACAGTACTTAGCACAGAGCCTGCTTTAGTGATTATCATTATTATCTCTAGACAATGAGAACTACAGGGAAAAACAGGGGAGATCCAGAAACGATCACTCCCATTTAACAGATGAGAAAATTGAGGCTTAGTGAAAGGAAGGGACTAGGTTGACATTACACAGCTAGAAAATCTCTCAAGACCATATACTTTGTTGCACCTTTTCAAGTAATTATCTTCAGAGAAAAATGAAAGGTGGGGCAAAGAACAACACTCTTTCCTTCTTCACTCATTCTTAAAGTATCTGTGTGGCTCCGAGTTGATGGTCAGACATATCTTCTGAAGGAACAGATGAGTGCATGCATGAATAAACATCAAGGGGTCCCTGTGGTTAAGGAACAAGAGCCCTGGCTTGCATGTCCCCTACCTCCTTGTGCCCAGATGTAACTAACCAATCATGGCATACCTTTGCACTGCGCCTGAGTCTAACTTCAGAATCCTCATCACAGTCCACTATCCATGCCTCAGACTTGGTCCCTCAGATGAAATCTGCTACCTTCCTGAGTCTGATCTCAGAAGTCTCTGCTTGTGCAGTTTCCTTCTTCCTCCCCTTTCAGGCCTCTCACTCAGGCTCTTTTACTCCTCATTTTCTACCTACCCTGCTTCCATGCTTCTTTCTCTCAGTAATGCGGACCCAGAAGTACAGCTCTTTCCATTTTGGTGGAAACATACCTGAGGGCTCGCGGCTCCCTCTTCCCTGCTTCAGTGCAGAAGGTGAGATGCCTGGCTGGAGCCTTGGGTCCCTGACTCTGCCAACCACCGCCTTGGATCAGCCTGAAGGAGTTGGGGTCTCTGTGGGGGGTCCTCTAGATGCGGGCAGCCCAGAGGGAGGGCAGAGTGACTCAGAGGCAACTTGGGTGGCCAGCTCCTCCTGGCCCTGCCCAGGCTCTGCCCTCTTTTGAAGAGGCCTGCCATAAATGTTCCCTGCCCTGTTAAACAATCTCACCAGGAAAGAGGAAGTTAATCTCAGGGCTCAATAGGAAGAAAAGAGTCTAAAGTCTGGTCTGGTTGAGGAGCCACCTAGAGTACTGGCTTGGCTGGGTTGTCGCTGTGAGTATCTATTCCACGGAGATTTGGGTGGTGATTTTGGCAATTTAATCAGGAATGAAATACTGCAATTGTGGCCTGAAAAAGTGAGACAAAACACAAAAAGACAATTTCTAACAAACAAAAGTTCAGGACCAGATGGCTTCACAGGAGAATTCTATTAAACATTTAGAGATAAGGTAACACCCATCCTTCTCAAACTCTTTCAAAAAATTGCAGAAGGAAGGAAGGAAAACTCCCAAACTCATTCCGTGAGGCCACCATCACCCTGATGCCAAAACCAGACAAAGATATCACAAAAAAAGAAAATTACAGGCCAATATCACTGATGCACATAGATGCAAAAAATCGTCAACAAAATACTAGCAAATTGAATCCAGCAATACATGAATCATACACCATGATCAACTGGGATTTATCCCAGGCATGCAAGGATTCTTCAATATACACAAACCAATCAATGTGATATGCCATATTAACAAACTGAAGAATAAAAAACATATGATCATCTCAATAGATGCAGGAAAAGTTTCTGACAAAGTTCAACATCAATTTATGATAAAAAACTCCCCAGGAGGTGAGCATACAGGGAGCCTATCTCAACATAATAAAGGCCATATATGAGAAACCCGTAGCAGACAGTATCCTCAATAGTGAAAACCTGAAGGCATTTCCTCTAAGATCAGGAATAAGATAAGAGTGTCTACTCTTGACACTATTATTCAACACAGTTTGGGAAGTCTTAGCCATGGCAAAGAGATGGGGGGGAAAAAATAAAAGAATCCAAATAGGAAAAGAAGTAAAGCTGTCAAGGATTGCAGATGACGTAATACTATACATAGAAAATCCTAAAGATGCCACCAGAAAGCTACTAGAGCTCATCAGTGAATTTAATAAAGTCACACAGAAATCTCTCGCATTCCTATACACTAATAATGAAAGATCAGAAAGAGAAATAGAGGAAACAATCTAATTTACCATTGCAACAAAAAGAAAATAAAGGTCCATTGACAGAGAGATGGATAAAAAAGATGTGGTACATATGTACAATGGAATATCACTCAGCCGTAAAAAATTCTGCAGCAACATGGATGGATCCAGAGATTGTCATCCTGAGTGAAGTCAGTCAGACAAGGAGAAATATCATATTACTCACATGTGGAATCTAATTTAAAAATTATACAAATGAACATATTTATAAAACAGACGTAGATTTACAGATATTGAGAGTAAACTTATGATTACCAGAGGGGAAATGTGCGGTGGTGGGGGCTTAGAATGTACACAGACACATACACACACACACACACACACACTATATACAAGATAGATAACCCACAAGACCTACTGTATAGCACAGGGAATTCTACTGAATATTCTGTGATAACCTATACAGAAAAGAACCTGAAAAAGAATGAATGTATGTATAACTGAGTCACTTTACTGTACGTCTGAACCTAAGACAACACTGTAAATCAACTATTCTCCAATAAAATTAAAATAAAACAAACAAACAAACAAACCCACAAGAGGACAACATTCTTCCAAACAAACCACCGCATGCTAACAATCATGCTGACGATGTCCTCAGCGGGGATGCTTGCACCAGTTGCGGATGGGGGCTGAAGAGCAACCTGAGAGAAGGTGAACCTGGGGGAGGGGACACAGCCAGACAGTGGGCGGGGCAAGGGGGCAAAGAAGAAGGGGTCAAAGGCAACCTTAAGACAGTAAGCGCAGATGATGGAAGAGGGATCCCCTCAGTCACAAATGAGGAAAATGGGGAGAGGAAGCAGTCTTGGGGAAAAGATTCTGGATTTGGTTCAGGGCATATCAAGTTAGAAGTTAAAGCTAGTGAAACGAGGAAACCAGTATTGAAAGAGACATGTGTACCCCAGCGTTCATCGCAGCACTGTTTACAATAGCCAGGACATGGAAGTAACCTAGATGTCCATCAGGAGACAAATGGATAAGAAAGCTGTGGTACATATACACAATGGAATATTACTCAGCCATTGAAAAGAATGCATTTGGATCAGTTCTAATGAGGTGGATGAAACTGGAGCCTATTATGCAGAGCAAAGTAAGTCAGAAAGAAAAACACCAATACAGTATATTAATGCATATATATGGAATTTAGAAAGATGGTAACGATGACCTTATATGCGAGACAGCAAAAGAGTCACAGATGTAAAGAACAGTCTGTTGGACTCTGTGAGAGAGGGCAAGGGTGGGATGATTTGAGAAAATAGCACTGAAACATGGATATTATCATGTGTGAAACAGATTGCCAGTCCAGGTTCAATGCATGAGACAGGGTGCTCAGGGCTGGTGCACTGGGATGACCCTGAGGGATGGGATGTGGAGGGAAGTGGGAGGGAGGGTCAGGATGGGGAACACATATACACCCATGGCTGATTCATGTGAATGTATGGCAAAAACCACCACAATATTGTAAAGTAATTAAGCTCCATTAAAAAAAAAAATAAAGCTTGTCAAAGGAGGAGGGAGGAGGCAGAGGAGCAGCCCATGGCCGGACGCCAGCACTGCGGGGTGTGTTGCCTCTCCCCCACTTCTGACTCAAGGTGCACTGAGAGGGACTCAGTGTCCCCCCTCCCACTCCTGCACCCCAGGCTTCCCCTAGGCTGAGTTCTTCCCTAGGAGGCGTCCCTGGGGGCCTCCTCACTTGTTTGCTGCCAGGGGATCCTGTTACTCTGCTGTTGCTCTGTCACGTCCGACTCTTTGTGACCCCACGGATGTAGCCCACCAGTCTCCTGTGTCCATGGGACTCTCCAGGCAGGAGTACTGGAGTGGGTTGCCATGCCCGTCTACCCTGACTGCTCCAAAAATGACGTACAGCCTCCTTGACAGGAGTATCTGGGGACATAAGGTCAAATAGCTGCTCCAAAGGAAAAGGCGAGTGAGTGCCCAGGAGGTGGTGTGAGGGGAGAGCGGGGCCAGTCCCTCCGGGTGGCGGGACTCTCCCTCTGCTGCCCCACCCGGCCAGGGTTCTGGCTGCCCAGCTGGTCCTGAGGAGGCAGGAGGTGAAGTGGGGCCCCTGCGGCACATCCGTGGGGCAGGCCGTGCTTTCCTGAGTTCTAACTGATTTGCTGTCTGGCCGTGGGCCTGCTCCTCCCTTCTCTCCTCTCCTCCCCACTGCCTGGTCAGTTTTGCGGACTACGAGTGCCTTCTCGTTTAGACCTGACCTCCAATGTCACCTCCTCAGGGAAGCCCTCTGTCCCTGCTTCACAAAGTGAAAAAGCAGGTCATTGAATAACCCAAGACAGCAAAAGCAGGAAAACTTTCTTCTGAAGGGAGGCAGGGAAGGCCTCCAGGATGAGGGAACACTGACTATCTGCACCAGCACTCGGATCCCATTTGTGCAGAATTAGACTGTATGAACTTAGCGGCCTTAAATAAGACACATTTATTATCTTACAGATTCCGAAGTAGGTCAGAAGTCTGACACAGGCCTCACTGGGCTAAAATCCAAGCATTGGCAGGACTGTGTTCTCTTGTGATACATCTTGTAATTTTCTAATTCCCTCTTGCATACACTGAGCCCACCTGATGCTCTGGGTTCATTTCCTCCTGTTATGACCAGCTGATTAGCAACGTTCATTCCATGTGCAACTTTAATTTCCTTTCGCCATGTAAGAAATGTCATACCCACAGGCTTCAGGTTTTAAGACACCAGGGTCATTATTCTATTAATCATGGGTCCAAAACTTATTTATGGTATTTAAAACAGCCTGAAAAGATATTTTCTGAATAGGTGTTTACTTCTCACTCGTCTCACTCTCCTGGAAAGTGAACCCCACGAGGGCAGGGGCCTTGGGCTGCTGCTAGAACACGGCCTGGTGCTCAGCAGGTGCTCGGTTCAGGTTTTCTCAGTGAATGGGGAAATTCATGAATGAGCAAGTGCATGATCATCTCTGCAATGGTGTCAATACAGACAGCACTGGCCCGAGAGCCAGGAGCTGCGACCCCCGACTCTAACCTGAGCCCAGCAGCCTCACAAGAGCTCTGGGAGGAAGGGAAGGCTCTGCGCAGCTGCCCTGCGGGCTTCGTGTCTTGGAGAAGTTAACAACCATCGCGAAGTCACCCTCCAAGGGGCGTTCTCCCCATTGTTTGCTCAGAGAGGAATCAGCTGGGGCTCGGCACTGGTGGTGCTCCCTGCATGTGCCGGGGGCTTCTCCACTGCCCGGCCTGTCACACGGGTGAAGAACGTGAGACCAACAGCCCTGAGTGTTCCCCACTCCACTCTGGACCCTCTGGACCCCTGGGTGAGTGTCCTCCCCCTCCTAAGCCTTGGTTTCCCCTTCTGTGAAGTGGGATAATCCCTGTGTCGTGGGTCAGTTATGAGAATAAAGTCAGAAGAGAGCGTGTTTGAAGGGCTGGTCCTTAGTGGATGCTCAGTGAACTATTACTCTGCGGGCTCCTTATTGGTGTAACGTCATTGGTGAACCCAACCTTCCTGAGAGGGGCCAGGGATGCCTTCTCTTGTGTCTCAGGTGAGTGGGGGTCAGTGTCCTGTCTGGATATGGGGTTGGCGGGAGGGCTTAAAGGGCAGCGACTGGCGTCTGTCAGCTGATTCATTTCCGTGCGGAATGTTGCTGCCGTGTGCTGTCCCGGCAGCCAGGTCACTACCCGTCCTGTGGGTGACCACCCCGCTTCCCTCTCCACCATCCCACCACCCCTCCCGGGGTTGACAGGCTCAGGGTGCTGGCTCTTCAGCCAGCCAGATGCATGCACTCAGTGGAGTAATTGCAACTCAACAGCTTCTCTTACTTAATTATAAAAAGAATATAGCTCCAGCATGAAAATTCTGGAAAACATTGAACAGCAGAAAGGGAAAAACACCAGACAACTATAACTTTCCCAGGGCTTCTTTGGTATTCTGGTGGTTAAGACTTTGCCTTAAGATGCAGGGGCTGTGGCTCTGATCCCTGGTCGGGAAGCTAAGATCACACATGCCTCCTGGCCAGAAAAAACCAACACATGAAACAGAAGCAATATTGTAACCAATCCAGTTAAAGACTTAAAAAAAAGCCCACATCAAAAAAAAAATCTATATAAAAAAGTATAGCCTTCCTTTGGGGATGATGTTAATATTTTGGGGGAGGCTTTCCCCCTCCCCCTTGGTTGTATAATAGAAGTTCTCCTGGGCATCCAGTTTGCACCCTTCTCTTCTCACTTATCATTGTAGCTAAGGCATTTCCCACATCACTGAAAACGTATAGATGTGATTTCTTAATGACCATGTGTTACAAAGTGCTGTCTTCATTGACCCTTCACAACTGCTGGGTTTTTTGATCGAGTGTGTGTGTGTCTGTGTGGTTATAAGTACACTGCAGTGAACTGTTTTTGCAGGCACATTTGGTGACCTTTGTCCACCTTTATTTCCTTTTTTTAATAGGACCAAGAATTCCAGCCCTCCTACCTCATAAGGTTTTATGAGGCAAAAAGGAGAAAACGGTTACCAAGCAGCTTTCAAAACAATGGAGCAAACAGCCAACTAAATTGGAAGGCCAGATTTTTGACCACTGCCTCTTCAAGCATGACATCTCCTTGTGTGTGTGTGTGTGTGTGTGCGCAATTAGATGTGTGTGGAACTAGGAGTAATAGAACAGCACCAGCATTTGCGGAGTATGTACTATCTGCCAGGTGCTCCATTTAATAAGCACACGTGTTATCCGAACTCACCCTGACAACAAATGAAGAACAGGCACAGAGACGTTAAGTAGCTTGCCCATGGCGACACAGCTAGGAAGTAGGGAGCTGAGGAGGCTCACTCACACACAAACACACACACACACACACAGCCCTCTGAACGCTGCAGGCAGCCACGAGGGTCCCACAACACTGCAACAGCACCTTCCCTGGGCTCCAGAACACCTGGAGGCTCCCAGCATTTCCTGAAATGAGGTTTTTGTTTTTTTAAATCAGGCATGGAATGGCCCAGTGCTCCTGGCAGGCAGGCAGACTAATCTGAAGATTTCCCCAGAGATGGGGAGTCTCTGAATTAGAATGCTTCATTCAGAGGGAACAGCCAAGAGGTGCAGACACCACTCCTGGCCTCTCTGAGCATCAGTGCCTGTGTGCATGTGTGTGCATCCAAATGTGGGTCCCTCTGTGTGTGTGACTGTGTTTCTTGGGTACTCACGAGCCCGTGTGTGTGTGTCCCCACAGGGGTACCCAGATGTGCATGCTTATATAGGCTGTGTTTGGCCTCCTGGCTGCCCACAGACAGAAGGGTAGCCTTACCAATGAGATGAGGTCCACCACACCGATCTTCCCAGTTCTAATCTCGGAGAAGGGAATGGACAGGACCCAGGCAGGGATTTCTCTGTACCCATTTCAGCATCAGATCAGCAGCGTTTTTCACAGCAACCGTGGGCCTTGATAACAAAAGGAAGCCAGGTGTGCGCCGCCATGAAAGGAGAAAGGCAGAGTGTTACTGCTGCCAAGCGGGGCCATCAATACATTACTGACAATTTACAGTTTTCCTCACCCTCGTTAATCGAGCAAATCCAGTCTGGCCAGGTGCGCCCTGTGCCTTGATCTGCTGGTGGAATAAAATCAGTGTGTTGGCATGAGAGACACAGCTAACGATGGAATACTAATCGGGTCAGAAATTTCTTTCGTGGGCATTAATAATTCACCCTCCATTCATTTCCTGTAGTGCTGCTGCTGTCCCTCTGCACGTCAGCAATGACAACAACAGTGGGCATGGAAGTCTTTCTGTCGATGCAAGGCCTGGAGCCGGCCGCTGGGGCAGAAGTTCTGGGGCTCAGAGGCCTGGGGCACCCGCAGGCCAGCCAAGCTGTCCACGGGGCGAGGCTGCTGCTCTTGGGTCAGCGGGGAGGGGACAGAGTGGCTGAATCAGGTCAGAAGTCTGACGGGGGTCTCATTGAGCAAAATTCAAGGTGTCACCTGGAGGGGTGGTATGGGGGAGGTGGGAGGGGGGCTCAAGGGGGAGGGGACATATGTGGACTCGTAGCTGATTCCCTTTGTTACAGAGCAGAAACCATACAACATTGTAAAGCAACTGTCCTCCAATTAAAAATAAACTAAAAAAAGAAAAACAATAATAACGCTAATAATATCAGACAATTAAAAAAAGGCAAGGTGTCACAGGGCTACATTTTCAGGCTCCAGGGGAAAATTGGTTCCCTTCCCTTTTCTAGTTTCTAGAGGTCACTCAGCTTTCTTGGCTTGCGACTCTTCTTCACATCTCTTTCTCTGCCTCTCCCTGCCTTCCTTTTCCATTTTTAAGGACCCTTGTGGATAATGGACCCATGTGGATAATTCAGGATGATTTCCCTATTTTAAGGTCAGCTGACTAGTAACCCACATTCCATCCACAGCCTTAATTCCCTTTAGGGCAACTTACAGTATGGCTTCGTGTTAGTCACTCAGTTGCATTTTCCTCTTTGCGACCCCATGGACTGCAGCCCATCAGACTTCTCTGTCTGTGGGATTCTCCAGGCAAGAATACTGGAATGGGTTGCCATGCCCTCCTCTAGGGCACCTTCCTGACCCAGGAATTGAACCCTGGTCTCCCACACTGTGGGCAGAGTCTTTACCGTATGAGCCACCAGGGAAGTCCAGCATGCAACTGAACATATTCATAATGTTTGGAGTGAGAAAATCACTTCCAATGTTTTCAGAATTATAAAAGTAATGTTTGCTTATGGTGAAATATTCAGAACAGAGCAGAGCTATAATAAATAATCCTTTAAATACTCACTGTCTACAATTTCTATGTAGCTTTCTAGAATTTTCTATGCACATACAAGCATGTACATGTGCGTCTCTCTTGTTCTCTGTTTCTCCTGTCTTTCCTTTTCTCCTCCTCTTCTTCTCTTTCTGCCTGCTATCCAAGCAGCCATCCGTCAATCCACCCATGCCTTCAACTGGTATGAATTTCATTCCACACCACGGGTATAAGAAATGTCATATTTCTGTATTTTTCTAAATCAAGTTAAATCTCACTCCAAACCTCCACTTGTCAGGGTGGCAAGAACTTTCGTATCAATCATACTTCACCTCAGTACCAACAATAATTCTGGGACTCTGCTCAACCTTCCTGGCCGTCAAAAAATGGGAGTAGGGAGGGGCTCGGTGATATTATGGAAATGGGGTCTGGCATTTCCTTTTCTTTCCACAGATTTGATGGGTTGGAGCTGGAGGACAAGGGAAAGGCACATGGCACTTGGATTTTCACATGAGCACTGGGTGGAGCCAGAGAGATGCCTTTCCAACCCTTATGTTTCTGCAACGTCTCTTTGCTTTTTTTTTTTTTTTTTTTAACTTTTTTCTTTTGTATTGAAAGAAAGTGAAAGTGAATCAGTTGTGTCTGACTCTTTGTGACCCCATGGACCGTAGCCTGCCAGGCTCCTCCATCCATAGGGTTCTCCAGGCAAGAGTACTGGAGTGGGTTGCCATTTCCTTCTCCAGGGGATCTTCCCAACACAGGGATCGAACCTGGGTCTCCTGCACTGCAGGCAGAATCTTTACCGTTTGAGCCACCAGTATAGCCTATTAACAGACAATGTTGTAACAGTTTCAGATGGACAGAGAAAGGCCTTGGCCATACATATACATGTTGGGGAAACAGTGGAAACAGTGTCAGACTTTATTTTTCTGGGCTCCAAAATCACTACAGATGGTGACTGCAGCCATGAAATTAAAAGATGCTTACTCCTTAGAAGGAAAGTTATGACAAACCTAGATAGCATATTCAAAAGCAGAGACATTACTTTGCCAACAAAGGTTCGTCTAGTCAAGGCTATGGTTTTTCCTGTGGTCATGTATGGATGTGAGAGTTGGACTGTGAAGAAAGCTGAGCGCCAAAGAATTGATGCTTTTGAACTGTGGTGTTGGAGAAGACTCTTGAGAGTCCCTTGGACTACAAGGAGATCCAACCAGTCCATTCTGAAGGAGATCAGCCCGGGGATTTCTTTGGAAGGAATGATGCTAAAGCTGAAACTCCAGTACTTTGGACACCTCATGGGAAGAGTTGACTCACCTTAGAAAAGACTCTGATGCTGGGAGGGATTGGGGGCAAGAGGAGAAGGGGACGACAGAGGATGAGATGGCTGGATGGCATCACTGACTCAATGGACGTGAGTCTGAGTGAACTCCGGGAGTTGGTGATGGACAGGGAGGCCTGGTGTGCTGCGATTCACGGGGTTGCAAAGAGTCGGACACAACTGAGTGACTGATCTGATCTGATCTGATCTAATTCTTCCCCAAGGGGCTTCCTGGGTGACTCAGCAGTAAAGAATCTGCTTGCCAATGCAGGAGACACAAGAGATGCAGGTTTGATCCCTGGGTTGGGAAGACTGCCTGGAGGGGGAAATGGCAACCCACTCCAGTATTCTTGCCTGGAGCACCCCATGGACATGGGAGCCTGGCAAGCTCTAGTCCATGGGGTCACAAAGGGTTGGACACAGCTGAGCACACACACGCATTCTCCCCTCCAAACCCCCTCCCAGCCAGGCTGCCACATAACACTGAGCAGAGTTCCCTGTGCTCTACAGTGGGTCCTTGTTGCTGCAACCTCCCTTTGGTACAAACCAGTGATGTGCTGGTAAAAAGCCTCCCACTTCCTTCCACAAAAACCCTCAACTGTAGTGTTTGCTGATTCCTGTGCTGTCAGTACTCTCACTGCATCCAAATCAAGCTATTACCAGCTTGGAAGAATCCCAAGAGTTAAAAGCCAGATCCCGGAGTGGGTAAAAGCCATCTCTGGCATGCCAAACCACCACTAGGCCTCAGCACACTCCTCTCTTGGGGCAACTCACCGGGTGGTGGCCTCTTCCCCGCCCCATTAACATATACCTCTGTCTCTTTGTGTTTTCCTGTGGCCACCTGAGGTGGCAGCCACAAAAGACAGCTTACTCTCTCATCGCTGATTGCTCACAGGGAACGGTTCCATAGGTTTAGTTACAACTGTCTAATTATGTCTTAGAAGCTCATTTCAAAAAAAGCTGATAGATAAATTAGTGCAATTAATAGGTCTTTATAAAGCATGTAGGAAAACCCTGGCTGTCATAAACGAGCCTCCATCTAAAGAGTATGTTCTAATTGAACCTGCTATGAAGGGAGAGAGGCAGGAGCTGCAGCCCAGGGGTGAGCAGAGGGTGGCCCCTGAACCTGCCGGCCCAGCCCTGCCCTGAGAATTCCCTTGGAAGATGCTCTTTTAGAACCTCAACCTCCATATGTCCCAAGTCAGATCCATCAGTGTCCTCCACAGACCAGGTTCTCTCTGGATTTTTCCACTTCTGTTGAACACACCACCATTATCCTGGTGTCTCAAGCTCAAGACTGTGGAGGTGACCTTGACCCAGCTCTCTTCCTGTCGTCCCCAACACGGACTGCACGTGTTGCTACTCTCAGAACTTTGAGTCTCCAGCATCTGTCACCTGGTCTACTCTGCTTCCAATCCTTGGCAACCCATGCTTCCTAATGGCCTGTGGGGCCCTGGAAGGCACCCCCAGCTCTTTAGCTTCATCTCATGTCACCAGCCCTTGGTGCTCTTGTTCCAGAAAAGAGAGTATTCAATTCCTCCAAGTTCTCTTGCCTTTCCACTTTCTGTTTTCCCTGCATGGAACACTCTTTCCTATTGGATTAGTCATGCTCAGTTAGGGTCCGTGGTGATGATAAACTAACCCACAAATTTTAGTCACTTAATGCACTGAAGTGTATGTCTCACTCCTGTGAGGTGCAGTGTGGGATGGGTGGTCCTTCTCCATCTAGAGAAGTGACCTCTAAGGTCACCGTGCAAAGGGACAGTTGGATGAGGCATCTGGCACTTTGCTGACTCAGCCTGGAAGCGTCAAAGGTCACTTTCTCTCTTCGTCTATTGGTCAGGACTGGTTACATGGCCCTAACCTAACGGCAAGGCAAGCTGGGTAATGTTGGGCATGCCTGGTGAGCACCACTGCTTGCTGCCGCACTCTCCTCCTTCCTCTGACCCACTCTTCCGGTCATGAAGAGTCACTTCCGCCAGGTTCGCCCAGGGAATTCAGGACGGAAAAAAAAAAAAAAGATACTGGCCTGAAATAGTAAAGGTGCATATCAAAGGAATAATTTCAATGAGCCCAGACACTTGAATCTTCCCACAGACAAGCACTAAAGTCATTGACTTGAGATGTCTGTTTTCTTGTGATTACTAGAAATCTTTTGATGTTCAACTATACGTTTTTATTTTTGTTTTTCAGCGAAATTCCTATGTATCCTGGCTCCTCCTTTACCGCTTTGGGACAGTCCCTTACGGCTATCTGAGAGGCTGTTTTCCAGGCTATCATCCTCAGTAAGGTCCCTGAATAAAACCTAATTCACACTTTCAGGATGTGCGTTTTTTTTTTTTTTTTTTTCTTTTCCACTAGACGTGTGTGCTGTGCACACCCTCACTCTTAAACGTTCTGGCTGGATGTTGACCCTTCTCCCAGCCGTGAGCTCCATGAAGGCAGGGACCTGCTCTGTGTCTTATTCAGGGCTGCCCTCCCCACAGTGCCTGCCGTACAACAGGGCTCAGCAGGCGATTCTTGGGGGCAGGATTCTGGAGGGGGTGATTCTGGAGGGGAGGGCCAGCCCGCACCCTGGCATTCAGGGCTGTCTAGGACCTGAGCCAGTCCACGGCCTTCTCCCTGTCCCTCCCACCCAGCTGCTCTGGGCTTCAGGTCTTTCACGTAGAGCACAGTGTATATGCCCTTGAACTTTTTGCCAGGCAACTCTGAACCTGATTGCAAGCTCCAGTATTTACTTGTTACAGAACATTAAGCCAATTCATTATACCTCAATAGATTCCATTATACCTATTTAATGGTGGGCATTCAATGAAAAAAAAAATGCTTTCAAAACGTGTTACCATTATTACAGACTATGGCACATACCATACTTCACTGATTCTCAGATGTACATTTTACCCCACCTTTCAACATATCTGAAATTGGATGCATCTTACAACTGCTGTTAAAAAAACACTGTGTCATTGTTCAATTTGTGGCTTTTCTTCTTTTTTGATGGTGTGTGAAATATTGTGTGTCTTAGATTCCATGACACACGGGTGGCGGTGGTTTAGTTGCTCAGTCCTGTCTGACTCTGCGGCCCTATAGACTGTAGCCTGCCAGGCTCCTCTGTCCATGGAATTCTCCAGGCAAGAATATTGGAGTGGGTTGCTATACCCTTCTCCAGGGCATCTTCCCCACCCAGGGATTGAACCTGTGTCTCCTGCATTGCAGGCAATCTCTTTACTGACTGAACCACCAGGGAAGCCCTATGACACATGAGTGTTAATAACTAATCATTATTAACTGTTGCTTTTGTCTCTTAAAATGACCTCTACCTCTGGTAAATTTTTATCTGCATACATTTCTCTTATCCTTTCAAATCTTTTTGATGAAAATGAATGTGAAGATTCAAGACGAGGATACCTTCCCATCAGTACCATAGTGTGGGACAGATGTTATAAATTTTGCCTGTGTCTCTTCATCTAAGAGGTCTCTGCTTCTCTCTCACTCTATTTCTCTTTCTTTTTAATTTCTTCCAGTGTGGCACTCACCAGAGTCTACCTTGGATCTTATTAAAACATTTACTAAAATTAGTCACATCTAGTTTTTAAGCATTGACAATGTGCACTGTTACGCTCCTTACAATATTTACATATACTGTCTCCTTGAATCTGCACAATCTAGGATACAAGCGTTATTTCTAAGATGAAAAGATGAAGGCACAGAGACATCTGATAAACACAAAGGACACAGCCAGTGAACGAAGGAGCTGGGATTTAACTGGACTCTGTCTGATGGGAGATTGCACTAAACAGTCTCTCATATGTTCCCGATATACACAGCACAGGGATCACACAGCAGGTGCTCAAATCATCTTATGCGCTAGTGAGAGGAAGAGGTCAACTTGGGTTGGCACCTTAGTACCACTGGCAATGTAAATCTTCAGTTTTCAAAAGCCATATCAGATTCCGCTGATCTTTGCCACAAAGAGAAAGGTTCGATTTTTAAATTTGCAGCTTTTGCCTTTTCCAAAGCCATCTTGACCAGATGTGACTACTGTTTTCTTTTGAATACTCTGCCACGCACATCTCGTACACAATCCCATTATCTCTTGGTAATTCCCACTCTATAAGCCCGCCCAGCTGTTTCAGAAGCATCTCCATGCCAGCAACCGGGACTATTGGATGGCTGCCCAACAGCACAATACAGAACAAGAAGAGCGTGCTAGAGTTACTGAAAATGCTTCCACGGACCATTCACTCCCCCGCTCCAGCATATGCCAGTCGCTGCCTCTGAAAGCCAGAACAGTGCAGGCTCCAGGGCTGCTGAGAAGGCAGATCTTCTTATCTGTGACCTCGTGATATGTACATGGAAGCAAGGAAGTGAACCCCCACCTCTGAGCACTGAGGGTGTGCTTACAGAGTGGGAGATCCTTCCCTTGGAGGGCAAGCGGACAATACAGTGGTGTTGATATGCTTATTAAAAGTGGCCTCCAGTGGCCAGTCTAATGGGGACTCCTGCACACATCAGATGAAGCCCACTCTCCTGCTAGCTGGCTTTGGTAAGTACAGACAAGTTTTCAGAAGCAGGGCAACAGAATGAGCATTCAAAACCACCTCTGCATTTAATGGTGGGAGCAAGGTGGCAATAAAGGCCACAGTCCCAGGACTGCAGGACATGCTGGGTCTGGGCCCTGTATGATATGCTCCCAAACATGCTGT
Source organism: Bos indicus x Bos taurus (assembly GCF_003369695.1). Taxonomy (NCBI): domain Eukaryota; kingdom Metazoa; phylum Chordata; class Mammalia; order Artiodactyla; family Bovidae; genus Bos; species Bos indicus x Bos taurus. Next base: position 18,134,342 of record NC_040097.1, read on the forward strand.
GGAATCAAGCCTGTGCTTCTACTGGCCAGGGTTCTGGGCCCAGGCAGAGGCAGCACTCAACCCATCTACTCCTGTTATTCTTTCCTCTCCCTCATTTGCTTCCTAGTCTTCTCTACCCATTTCTTCAGGAATGTACCATAGGGGAGAGGCAGTTGTGGCAGGATCTGTCCATTTGAAGGCCTTTCTGCATTTAGCTTTGCCTGAGGGCTCCTGCTCTATACCCAGCCTCCTAAAATCTCAATTTAGGGCTCAGGAAGAAATGAGCCTCCAATAGGATCTAATATCCTCTAGGTGTTCCCAATTCCCACATGTGTTCCCATGGAAGCTGGATAAACTCTGGACAATCCAGAGAGAGTTTCTGGTACTGGTGGGGGACTGGGAGAGAATGGGGTGGGTTCTGGGTCCTTGCAGGCTCTGATGTTCCTTTTATCCACCTGTTTATCAACCCACCCAGGATGATTCATTGAACTGAGGTGGAGATGAGTGCTTCCTGCCCAATCTTTCCTTTTTTTTTTTTTAAATTTGCACAGGGGGATCCAGACTGCAGAACCCAGCTCCGTGGATGGGCCTGGCACTGTCCCTCACCGGCTGAATGACCTCGGAAGAACTTCAGCTTTGCTAGTTGCCTCGTCTGTCAAATGTGGGCGATAATTCGATCTACCTGTCTTAGGTTGAGTTCCCACCAAAACAAAGGAGTGGGAGGGACCTGAAGAGGTGAACAGAGAGGCTGCGTGGAGGCGGCCGTGAGATTCAGTCCTTTGTGGGCCTGGAGCCTGTCCTGAGCAGGGCTGGGTGACTGGAACCCATGGGCCAGCCCAATCTTTCCTTTTGAATATTACCCTTGACTACCCTGATTTGCCTCCTTGATATTTAACACCTTCCCCTTTCCCATCCTAAATGTGTTCTAAGGTTGCCACCCCAGTTTTCGATCTTTTGTCATTTATAGTCTTAAGGAAAGGTAGAAAGATGGGCAGAGAAGAAAGGCAGAAAAACGTGATGATCCAAAAACCTATGATGCAGCAAAGGCAGTTCTTAGAGGAAAGTTTATAGCAAAACCTCAAGAAACAAAGTGAAGTGAAGTTAAGTGAAAGTTGCTCAGTCATGTCTGACTCTTTGAGACCCCATGGACTATACAGTCCATGGAATTCTCCAGGTCAGTATACTGAAGTGAGTAGCTGTTCTCTTCTCCAGGGGATGTTCCCAACCCAGGAATCGAACCCAGGTCTTCCACATTGCAAGCGGATTCTTTACTAGCTGAGCCACCTGGGAAGCCCCAAGAAACAAGAAAAATCTCAAATAAACAACCTAACCTTACATCTAAAGCAAAAGGAGAAGGCAGAACAAAAAAAATGTAAAGTCAGTAGAAAGAAAGAAATCATAAAGATCAGAGCAGAAATAAATGAAATAGAGATGAAGAAAACAATACAAAAGATCAATGAAACTAAAAGCTGGTTCTTTAAGAAGAAAACAAAATTGATAAACCTTTAGGCAAACCAGTCCATCCTACAGGAAATCAGTCCTGAATATTCACTGGAAGGACTGATGTTGAAGCTGAAACTCCAATACTCTGGCCACCTGATGTGAAGAGCTGACTCATTTGAAAAGACCCTGATGCTGGGAAAAGTTGAAGGCGGGAGGAGAAGGGGATGACAGGGAATGAGATGGTTGGATGGCATCACCGACTCAATGGACATGAGTTTGAGTAAACTCTGGAGTTGGTGATGGACAGGGAGGCCTGGCGTGCTGCAGTCCATAGGGTTGCAAAGAGTCGGACACGACTGAGAGATTGAACTGAACTGAACTAGGCAGACTCATCAAGAAAAAAGAGAAGAGAACTCAAATCAATAACATTATAAATGCAAAATGAGAAGTTACAACTGACACCACAGAAATACAGGGGATCATAAGAGACTACTACAAGTCAATAAAATGGACAACCTAGAGGAAGTAGACAAATGCTTAGCAATGTACAATCTTCCAAGACTGAGCCAGTAAGAAACAGAAAAAAAAATATGGACAGACAAATCACAAGTACTGATTGAAGCTGCAGTTAAACAACTCCTAACAAACAAAAGTCTGGGACCAGATGGTTTCACAGGTGAATTCTATCAAACATTTAGCGAAGAGTTAACACCTATCCTTCTGAAACTCTTCCAAAAAAGTTCAGAGGAAGGAATAATCCCAGGCTCATTCTATATGGCCATGATCACCCTGATACCAAAATGAGAGAGATATCACAAAAAAGAAAATTATAGGCAAATGTCACTGATGAATGTAGATTCAAAAATCCTCAGCAAAGTACTAACAAACCAAATCCAGCAATGCATTAAAGCATTATATACCATGATCAAGTGGGATTTATCTCAGGGATGCAAGGATTCTTCAGCACATGTAAATCAAACACTGTGAAATACCACATTAACAAACCAAAGAATAAAAACTATATGATCATCTCAATAGATGCAGAAAAAACTTTTGACAAAATTCAACACCCATTTATGATAAAAAAGCTCTCTAGAGAGTGGGCACAGAGGGAACCTACCTCAATATAATAAAAGTCATATATGACAAACCCACAGGAATCATTCTAAATAGTGAAAAACTGAAAGCATTTCCTCTAAGATCAGGAAGGAGGCAAGGATGTCCACTGTTTTCAGTTTAGATCAACGTAGTTTTGGAAGTCCTAGCCATGGCAATCAGAGACGGAAAAGAAAGAAAAGGAATCCGAATTGGAAAAGAAGTAAAACTGTCAGTGTATGAAGACAAGGTGATGCTATACACAGAAAATCCTAAAGATGCCTCCAGAAAGCTGCTAGAGCTCATCAATGAATGTGGTAACGTTGCAGAATATGAAAAGTAATACACAGAAATCTCTTGAATTTGTATATACTAACAATGAAAGATCAAAAAGAGAAATTAGGGAAACAGTTCCATTTATCATCACATCAAAAGGAATAAAATACCTAGGAATAAACCTACCTAAGGAAGCAGAAGACGTCTACTCAGAAAACTGTAGGATACTAATGAAAGAAATAAAAAACGACACAAACAGATGAAGAGATATACTATGGTCTTGGACTGGAAGAATCGATATTATGAAAATGTCCATACTACTCAAAGCAATATGCATATTCAATGCAATCCCTATGAAATTACCCATGGCATTTTAACAGAATTAGAACAAAAAAGTTTACAATTTGTATGAAAACATAAAGAACCTGAATAGCCAAAGAAACTTTCAAAAAGAAAAACAGAGCTGGAGGAATCAGTGTCTCCAACTACAGACTAGACTACAAAGCTACAGCCATCAAAACAGCATGGTACAGGCAAAAAAGAAATAGAGACCAATGGAATAGGATAGAAAGTACAAAGATAAACCTACACACCTGTGGTTACCTAATACATGACAAAGAAGGCAAGAACATACATGGAGAAAAGAGTCTCTTCAATAAGTGGTGTTAGAAAAATTGGACAGCTACATGCAAAAGAATGAAATTATAACACTCCCTAACACCATACACAAAAATACACTTAAAATGGATTAAAGACTTAAATGTAAGGCTGGATACTGTAAAACTCAGAGGAAACCATAGGCAAAACACTCTCTGACATAAATCACAGCAAGAGTTTTTTTGACCCATTTCCTGCAGTAATGGAAATAAAAACAACAAGAAGAACAAATGGAAACTTATTAAAGTTAAAAGCTTCTGCACAGCAAAGGAAGCCATAAAACAAAATTAAAAGGCAACCAACAGAACTGGCAGAAAAGATCTGCAAATGAAGTGACTGACAAAGGATTAATCTCCAAAGTATACAGACAGCTCATGTAGCTCTATATGAAAAGCAAACAAGCAACCTAATCAGAAAATGAGTGAAAGATTTAAATAGATATTTCTCCAAAGAAGTGTTACAGATGGCCAAAAAGTACACGCAAAGATGTTCAACAGCATTAATTATGATAGAAATGCAAATCAAAACTACAATGAGATATCACCTCACATGGGCCAGAATGGCCATCATCAAAAAAATCTGCAAACAAGGAATGCTGGAGAGGGTGTAGAAAAATGCAACCCTTCTACATTGTTGGGAATGTAAGTTGGTACAGTGACTATGGAAAAGAGTTCCTTAAAAAAAACTAAAAATTGAATTACCATATGATCCAGCAGTCCCACTCCTGGACATATATTTGGAGAAAAACCATAGTTCAAAAGGATACATGCACCCCAGTGTTCACTGCTGCACTGTTAACAACAGCCAGGACAGGGAAGTAACCTAAATGCCCATCAACAGAGGAACAGATCAAGAAGATGTGATATACACACAGAACGGAATATTACTTAACCACAAAAAGAGTGCCATATGCAAGGACATGGATGGACCTAGAGGCTGTCATATTGAGTGAACTCAGAGAAAGACAAATAGCATATGATATTGCTTATATGTGGAATCTAAAAAAAGGATACCAATGAACTTATTTACAGAACAGAAACAGAATCTTGGGATTAATATACACACACCACTATACATAAAACAGATAATTAATAAGGACCTACTATATAGCATACAGAACTCTACTTAATACTCTTAATGACCTATATGGGAAAAGACTCTAAAAATGGATGTATGTATACAAATAACTGATTTGCTTTGCTGTACAGCAGAAACTAACACAACATTGTAAATCAACAATGTTCTGATAAAAATTAATTAAAAAGAAAAAAAATTTACTATGTGAGTTCCCTGAGGGCAGGTGATATGTCTGTCTGTCTTGCTCACTGCATAGGACCCCAGTGCATAGGACTGTCCCCAAAGCATGGTAGACACTCAAGAAACATCTGTTAGTTGAACAGATAAATTAATAGTACCTTTTTGCATTCAAAAAAAAAGAAGAAAGGGAGAAGGTCATAGCTGGAGAGGCCAAGTTGAAATGTTATTTAGGGCTGGGGATGAGGACAAGGAAAGGAGAGGAGAGAACTACCTGTGAGGCCAGGAGTGGAGGGGCCTGGGGAGATGCCGTGTAGAGAGGCTGTGCTGGGGGAGAGAAAACTGGGAGAAAGACTCAGCAATACTTGGGGTTAGTAATTGGTTCCCCTTTTAGTTCCCTGAGGAACACAGATAAACAGAGAAATTCTTAAACGTTTTTTTTCTTCCCTTAGAGGCTGGATCTCTCTTATTTGAATATGATTCTGTAAGAGATTCGGCCAGGGATGCTCCTAATATATTAGGGCTGCAAAAAAAGTTTCATTACTTCTACTCTGCCAGACTCTGTGCTAGGCACTGAGGGAACAAATCTGAGTAAGAAATGATCCATGGCCGAGGAATTCATGGAATTCAGTGATTCTAAGAGGTGATGATTCAAAGACCCTAGTTTTTTAGAATTTCATTGTGCTGAAATTCTCAACCCCACTGCAATGGCTGGGCAGTACATTTCCAGCACTTGAGCCAGAGGGCAGGATTTCTGGGAGGAGACAGTTTAGGTCTCCTCTTCCTTTTCTTAGGAAGAGTCTGCGAGATGCAGAGGTTCTGGGAGCAAAGGCCAGGTGCCTCTGGGAGGATCCTTATCACCAACTCTGGGGACTATTTCTGTTCCTGAGACAAAAAATTCATCGTGGTATAATCATTACTCTGGTTCCAGTTCAGGTTTTTGTCCCAGCTGTCTTCACTCTTTGGCTGTCTCTCAATTCGCATTTGGCCGCTAGAACAATGTTTGAAATCCACTATAGAGGCCAACCTTGACCTAAATCCGTTAAGAGACCTAAGTAAATTCATTGAGTTGGGTGTCTTTTAATCTCTGTTGAAAGATAATAGCTTGTTAGTTTAACTAAGCCTCTGTACCTTGATGAAAAATGTTGTTTAGAGAAAATATTGATTGAAGTTTCATCCCTATCAGAAGGCTTATGTGTGTGTGATTTGCCAACATTTGCTTGTGAGTCTTGAAGTTCCAGGGACTAGTAAAAGTGGCTGAGACCCCAGAAGATGTGTAAACAGGACCTAACTGAGTGGGTATTTCAACGGTTTCCTTTTGCTTAACATTAATCCCTCTTGTATCTCTTAAGTTTTCACTCATCTGTCAGTATTTCAATTTACTTTCCTCCCCTCTTGTGTGGCTTCCCTGGTGGCTCAAAGAATCTGCCTGCAATGCTGGAGACCAGGGTTCAATCCCTGGGTCAGGAAGATCTCCTGGAGGAGGGCATGGCCACCCACTCCAGTATTCTTGCCTAGAGAATTCCATGCACAGAGAAGCCTGGCAGGCTACAGTCTATAGGGCCAGAAAGAGTTGGACACGACTGAAGCGAATTCACACACATGCACAGAGAAACTAGAGGACTTCCCCAAAGTCATACACTCCCACTCCTGGGTTCTTTCCTCCCCAGGAGGCTGCCTGGCATTCCTCCATGAGGTCAGGCACCAGTGTATCCTGTGGCTTGAAATCCTGCTGAAAAGATGAAGTCAACACTCACCAAAGCACTAGGGGATTGCCTTTTTATGTTTCCCAGTGGGATGAAATACAATGTCTGGTGATACATAGACTTTGCCTCTCCCAGCCCCAGATCAGTGTTTCCCCATCTCCTACCTAGCTGACCCAGGCCAGTCAGGGCTTGGTGGGGATCCCACCCCTTATGCCACGACTGGCAGGGAGTTCTCTTACTTCCTGCTCTGTCCACACCCACAAAGTGTAAACATTAAAAGCAAATGTTTGAGAGGATGCTTGTTCCTAGAGCTGGGTGGTTTCAGGTTTATAGAGAGTAATCATTACCAAATACACTCCTATTCTAATTTCCTTATACTAAACATATGTTTTACAGCTGGGTGGATTTCCTTCATACCGGATCTGCCTCTATCAGAATGCGGGGCTTATCCAAGACTCACAAGGGTTTAGCTTTCCACCCTGGCTGCCAACTTGCACCTTTGTTCCTGGAACTAAAGTAAAAGTAGGCAGGGAAGAACCAGTGATGTGTGGACAAGGGGAGGGTTTCCTGTCCTCCCCCTAAAAAAAACAGGTTAGACTCTTCCTGAGGGATGAAGGGCCTTAAAAGCCAGGTATTCGACTGAAAGCAGTTGGGGAAATTTCAGGCATTTTTGCCACTGGTAAGGAGAGCCAATGCACTTGGCTATTCGCGTCACCTCCCTTCCTCTGTCCCTCATCATTTCAGGGACCCCACCATTCCAGGGATCCAAGGTGCTTGATGCAAACTCATTTTACTGTACATCTTGGGATCTGACTCTTAGGGGAGCACAAAAAACAGGAACCCATGTAGCTCTGTAATACACAAACTTTAGATTCAATATTGACATTCTGTGCAATCAGTTCTGCTTCCTGTAATAAGGAGGTTGGCATGTGGTGAGGGCTGTGGGCATTTTGTGTATGTCCTTGTGCTCATTAGTCCCCCACCTCTGACAGCTTTGTTAATGGGTAAGTCAGTCTCAGTGCTGCTGCTGCTGCTAAGTTGCTTCAGTCGTGTCCAACTCTGTGCAACCCCATAGATAGCAGCCCACCAGGCTCCCCCATCCCTGGGATTCTCCAGGCAAGAACACTGTTGCCATTTCCTTCTCCAATGCATTAAAGTGAAAAGTGAAAGTGAAGTCGCTCAGTCGTGTCCAACCCTCAGCGACCCCATGGATTGCAGCCTTCCAGGCTCCTCCGTCCATGGGATTTTCCAGACAGGAGTACTGGAGTGGGGTGCCATTGCCTTCTCCACAGTCTCAGTGCATTAGTTATCTATTGCCATTTAACAAAATACTCTGAAATTTAGTAAAAAGACAATGAATATCGATTATCTCACATAGTTTCTGTGGGTCAGGTATTCAGGAGCAGTTTAGCTATGTGATTCTGGCTCAGAATCATAGGGGTACCAAAACAGGTTGCATGTCCCCTAAAAATCATGTGTTTTTTTTTTTTTTTAAATTATTGGAGAATAAAGAAGGCTGAGCATTGAAGAATTGATGCTGTGGTGTTGGAGAAGACTCTTGAGAGTCCCTTGGTCTGCAAGGAGATCAAACCAATCAATCGTAAAGGAAATCAGTCCTGAATATTCACTGGAAGGACTGAGGCTGAAGCTGAATCTCCAATACTTTGGCCACCTGATGTGAAGAACTGACTCACTGGAAAAGACTCTCATGCTGGGAAAGATCGAGGGCAAGAGGAGAAGGGGGTGACACAGGATGAGATGGTTGGATGGCATCACCGACTCAATGGACATGAGTTAGAGCAAACTCCAGCAGATAGTGAAGGACAGGGAAGCCTGGTGTGCTGCAGTCCATGGGGTCACAAAGAGTTGAACACAACTGAGTGACTGAACAATACACAACATAGTTGATTACACTGTTGTGCTGGTTTCTGCTGTACAGCAAAGTGAATCAGTTATACATAGATGTATGTCCACTCTCTTTTAGGATCTTTTCCCATATAGGTCATCACAGAGCACTGAGTACAGTTCCCTGTGCTATGGTAGGTCTTCATTAGTTATCTATTTTACATAAATCAGTGTGTATATATGTCAATCCCAATAAAATTCATAGGCTAAATCGTAATGGCCAATGTGATATTTGGAAGTAGGCCTTTACGTCATGAAACTGGAGGCTGCAGGAAGAGGACTTCTTAAGAGAGAGCCCAGGGAGCTCCCTCACCCTATGTACCATCTGAGGACATTGATAAGACAGACATCTGTGACCCAGGAAGTGAACTCTCATCAGATACAAAATCTGCTGACACCTTGGTCTAGTCATCCAACTTCCAAAACTGTGAGAAATAAATCTGTATTGTTTATAAACCACCCAGTCTATGGCACTACTGTTATGGCAGCCTACATGGGCTAAGACAAGGTCACAGGCAAAATGCTAGCTGAGGCTCTGAGGTTGTGATTAGGGCGGGATGATTCTATTCCAGGATTGCTCACTCACATGTCTGGCCAATTTGGCCTGATTGTGGGTGGTGGCCTTAGTTCTCTACCTTCTGGGTCTCTCTGTAGGGTGGCTTGAGATTTACCACAACATGCCAGCTGCCTCCTCCAGAGAGAGTGATCCAAGAGAGGGTAGCATCATACCAAATGTCTTTTATGACCCAGCCTCAGAGGTCACATGCCATCATTTCTGCAAAGTCCTACTGGTGACACAGGTCAGTCCTATTTCGTAAGTAAGGGAACCACACATGGGTGTGGGAACCAAGAGGTGAGCGACCTTGGAGGCTGGCTACATTTGGTTTACACATTGTAACTCCAGTTCTCTTATCTACATTTTCACTATTTTCCTGAGCAGCATTAGTTTTGAGACTGAAGCGTGAATATACCTGCCGAGAAGCCTATCTACATGACCCTCCATGCAGCTAGGATCTGTGGGGGACAAGGGACTCTCTTGGCACTATGGAATATACAGAAGAGGTAGTAACAGCTCTGTTAGCTTCCGTTTACCTATGTTTCTCAGAAAACTGTGTTGGAGTTAATGGAGATGAGAATCAAACATTTAAGGGGGCTTGCATGCAAACAGGAAAAATAGCCAAATTTTACTGAGCACCTATTATGTGGCAGGCATTGTGTTAAACAGCTCATACGCTCCTGTAAATGTGTATACCTGCCACGTCTCTGATGAGGCCCCCAGTCTGTTATCTCCCCGCTCACTTTCCATCACAGTTAGAGTTAACTTGTTCAGCCTCCATGTAATGATTACTGCAAGTCAGGCTTCCATCTTATCAAAAATACAGCTAAAGTTAGGGGGCTTTTTACATGCCCAGTATGTTCTATCAAAGACTTCTGGAAAATATTTCCTTTAAAGAACAGGAGCTGTAACAAACTGCCACAAACTCAGGGGCTTAAAACGATACAGATTTATGACCTCACAGCTGTGTAGGTCAGAGGCCCAACACGGCTCTACACTCAAGACGCGGGCAGGGCTGCACTCCTTCTGGAGGCTCTGGGGAGACTCTGTTTCTTTGCCTTTTTAGCTTTGAGAGGCTGCCTGCATTTCTTGGTTCATTGTCCCTCTCCTCCATCTTCAAAGACAGGAAGGTGACACCTCTCTGACCGCTCTTCTGGTCCTCATGGTCTCCTTCTCTGTCTACAGTGGGGAAAGCTGCTTTTAAGGACTCATGTGCCTAGACAGTGCCCACTCAGATAATGGCTAATCCTCCATCTCAAAGTCCCTAACCTTCATCACATCTTCAAAATCCCATTCGCCATACAAAATTAATACATTCACAATTTATGGGGATTAGAATGTGGACATCTGGGGGGGGACCATTATTCTTCCTACTATTACTATAAGTGAAGGAACTGGGACTCGGCTTACAGTACAAACACGGTCATTAAGACATTGTGTTACTGGAGGAGGATAGACATATAGAGTAACTGAACATGAAAGTCCAGAATAGACACACACAAGTATGGCCAGCTGGTTTTTGACAAAAGAGCAAAATGGAGGAAGGATAGTTGTTTTTTTTTTTTTTTTTTTAAATAAAAGGTATTGGAATAATTGGACATCTTTAGGCAAAAAAAAAAAAAAAAAAAAAGCCTAAAGATGACCTAAAGCCTCTCATCTTGTACAACAATTAACTCAAAATGGATTATAGATCTAAATATAAACTGTAAAACTATAAAACTTTTAGAAGAAAATCTTTGTGACCTAGGCTAGGGAAAACAGATCTTAGACATACCATCAAAAGCACAATTCATAAAAAGAAAAAAAAAAAAAGAAAACATCGGATTCCATCAAGACTAAAAGCTTTTCTCTATAAAAGTCCCTGGGCATCACCGACTCAATGGACATGAGTTTGAGCAAAATCCGGGAGATGGTGAAGGGCAGGGAAGCCTGGTGTGCTGCAGTCCAAGGGGTCACAAACAGTTAGACACAACTTAGCGAATGAGCAGCAACGAAAGGATGAAAAGTCAAGCTAAAAAATGGTGGTGGGGGGGGCGGTAATTTGCAAGTCTCATATCTGACAAAGGACTTGTATACAGAATATATAGAGAACTTTTTAAACTCAAAAGTAAAGAAACAAATAATCCATTAGAAAATGGACCAAGGAGTTGAACAGACATTTCAACAAATGGAGATATAGATAGCAAACAGATGCATAAGTGTATGTTCAACGTCATTCGCCATTAGTAAAATGCAAATTAAAACCATGATGAGATACCATGACTCCTCTATTAGAATGGCTACAGTAAAAAACCCTGACGAATCAAGAAAGTGGGGCACGAGTACATATCTGGTGGCAATGAAAATGGTACAGCCACTCTGTAAAACAGTGTGGCAGTTTTTTATAAAGTCAAGTATATGTTTACCTTGCAACCCAGCAACTGTGCCCCTGGATATTTATCCCAGGGAAATGAAAACATTCTATTCCCACAAAACCCATTTAAGAGTGTTTATAGCGGCTGTATTTGCAATAGCCCCAAACTGGAAGTTGCCCAGACATCCTTCACCAGGTGAATGATTAAACAAATGGTGTTAGAAAATAGAGTATTATTCAGCAGTAAAAAGAAATGAACTGTTGACACAGGCAACAATTTGGATGGATCTCAAAGATATGCTGAGTGAAAAAAAAAAGCCAACCTCAACTGTTATATATATTTACATTTATACAACAGTCTTACCGAACAATAGTGATGGTCGCTGGCAGGCAGGAGTGGTAGAAGGTGTGGCTATCAGGGGACAGGCTGACGGAGCTTCTTTGTGGAGGTGGAACAATTCTATATTCTGATTGTAGTGGTGGCGGCACAAATCTATACACGTCATAAAATTTCATAATATATATACCAATAAAATGCAAGTAAAAACTGGTGGAATCCAATTCATAATTAATAGTGTTGTTTCAATTTTTTTGATAATGTGTTTATGTTGATGTTATCATTACACTGTGTGACCTGTGCGTCTTAACTGTCTGTGCTGTTTTTATAATTTCCGGTATTAATTTTTTCAAATAAAAAGTAAGCAAACAAACAAAACCCCCAAACACAACACCCTGGCTTTTCTCACTCCACGCCTGCGCTCTGTCTGGGTAGCACTGAAACTCCCCATCTCATGCTTTCTCACTTGCCTTTGCCACGGAATCTGAACTGAAAAAGAGAGTAAACCACATCTGGGGTGAAACAGTGTCTCCCAAAGGACTCCGTTGAGTACTCATTCGGCAGGATTTCATATTAGGCAAGAATGAAGCCCTTTGAGTTTCCACTTTGAACAGAGACATAGGAGAGAACTCTTTCTCCCCTTCTCCGTTCCTCCTTCCTTCGGGTTGGAGGCCCTGTTCCCCGTCTGACGACGGACCTGCATGAAATACAGAATGACCAACAATCCACTCTGGAAGCTGAACGTGAGGGGCAAGGCCTTTGGGAAACTGAGGTGGAGGGTTATGAGGAAGTAGATCCAGGACTATTACATTTGCTGGTGACTACAGGGTTGGCCACAAGGTGAATCCTAAGTTTTTAAAGACACCTCCTTGTGTGGAGAAAAGGGAGCCCTCCCACATGGCTGGTGGGGATGCAATAAAAAGTAACACTTTACAAAAGACTTTGAAGAGGAATTCAGGAGTGACTTAAGTGGTTCTGGGTCATGGTCCCTCACCATACTGCGGTCTTTTGAAGGGAGCCTGGGAGATCTGATTCCGAGATGGCTCACTGGCATGGCTGCCCCATTTGTGCTGGTGGTTGGCATGACACTTCAGTTCTTCACCATGTAGACCTCTCATAAGGCTGCTTGACTGCTCTTACGACACGGTGGCTGGCTTCTTCCAGGAAAAGGGATCCAAGAGAGAGCAAGGTAGAAGCCACAAAATTATATATGATGTAGTCCTGGATGTCATGCACCATCATTTCTGCAATATTCTCCTGGGTTACACAGGTCAGACCTATTCAGTGGTGTGAGAGGGACTGACTGACTACACATGGCGTCAGCTCCAGCACAAAAGAATCACTGGGTGCCATCATGAAGGCTGGGTACAAAACCTTCTAACAGAAAGAAATTACTGAACGGAACAGCCTTAAGTGGATGACAGGAGTTCTCAAATGGCTGAGTGGTCTTTTTCCAGAGGCCGTACCACTCTTCCTCTCCACAAGAACTGGCGTGGAATTCTGGGGTCACAATCTGCTCATTCTTTCAACAGGTATTTACTGAACACCTACTGTGTGCTGTCAGTCTGCTTAGGACCTATGCAGGAGCCCTGCCAGAGAAGCACATCCCAGGAGCACAGTCAGAAAGCAGACACACAGCCCGGGAAGAAGTACCGCTTTGAGTCATGAGCAGGCGTGCATGTTTACCGTTCATCCTAGTTATTCTTTTAAGTAGGGGCTCCCACGAAGTGTGCCATCCTGAACAGCACTTCTGCCCTCTGTTTGTTTGCTGGGTAATGACTTCGTTTCACGTGCTCTGCTTAAATGGATGGACTCCCCTCTCCCGCCCCTCTCACTGGTCATAACTCTTTCTGTTCCCATTTCATCGGAGACAGGTGCCCTCCAAACCACACTCCCCACATTTATCACAGCTAAATAGCTTCCTGATGCCTTCTCCCATATTTCTGAAAGCAAGCGCCTCTTACCTTATACACAGAGCCTAACCAGAACAGGAAATGTGATTAATGCACAACTTACTTCTTCCCTCAGGTTATTTATGTCTCAGTCAAAAGTCCAGGTTGCCAGTGAGAGACGGACTCTGGCCATTTTCAGCATAAAGGAATTTATTAGAAGGACATCTGAGTTCTTCGAATGAAAGGTGGTTTGGAAACCAAACTTGGGAGGTGGGTGAGAACCAAGGCCTTTCTGAAGAGCCAGGTGGCAGGGGCAATGTGGTCAGTGTGCACTGAGTCGCTGCGATAACGCACCTTCCAGGGCTCCTCCTGTCCTGACTTCATGGCCTTAAGATTCAAAATCCTGGGAGAGAGCATCTGTTCGGCTTGGCCAAGGTCAACACTGGTCCCAGGCTTCAGAGGCAAGAGCTGACCCATTTTGTCTTAATAAGGAAGGCAAATATTTCTACACGTTTACTAATTCTCTAAATGGCTCTAGTTCAGATTCTCTAAATGGCTCAGTCACCATTCTACTCAAATGGAAGCTCTCCACTGCTCAATGAGGAGTCAATTACTGTACTGTCCTTAGGATCCACCCACGGCTTGTATTAATATTGTCCGCCAATGAGCCATCCAAGATAGCAAACGCTCTTGAGAAGTATTTCAATGGAATGTTCTATCAGTTTACCAATACTCATCTTCTAATGTCATTTATTACAGAAAATTAGATGACTGTAGCATAAGCAGAAGAATATTGATTGCCAGCCTCTGAATTTTTAATATGAGTATTTGATTTATAAATTAATCCTTCATTTCATTAATTAGAGTAGCAAGCCCGTCTCTCATTCAAGCTATGGTGCTGAGGATTACTGTGACTTTCCTGTCGGCAATATTACATAATCATGATTTGTTAATATGAGTTTCATCTCTGGTCCAGGTTTTGTGTCCTGCTGTGGCAAGCAGCCTCATGCTTTCTGGGTTTGTAGTTATCCTTCTGTGGTCCACATTTCATCTTTTGTTCTCAATCTACTTGCCCATTTTGGCCAACTTTTTTCTGAGCATCTTCCACAGGTTGATCTCTCCCTTGCCTCAGGATCTGATAATGTTATCAGGAAGGTATTCAGCTCTTGTTGGCTCACAGGGCCTCTGATTGTCCAAGTGAATGTCCCTTAAACTATTGTCCAAGTGAATGTTCCTGAACCCCAGCTTGCGTTCAGGCACAGGCACAATTGGTTCCCTGTTGAATGTTTGAAAGAATGAGTAAGTGAACAAATGCTTTCTGTTCTCCAAGCATTTTCCACAGTGAGTATCCTGTTTCATCTTTTACAACACAACACCCCCGGATTGTTGCTGATCAGAAGCTCAGATTCTGGAGTCTGACAGAATCCTATCTTTGTCATATATGAGCCATGTGATCCTGTTTCTTTGTCAATAAAATAGGAATAATCAGACTCCCCATCTCACAGGGTTAACTGTGTGGTCACCTTGTGCGGAGGGCAGGACGAGCCTCCTGCTACCCCACATTGTTACTGGGCTTTCTTATTGGCTTGCCCAGATTGGGCGGACAAAGGGAAATGGGAGTGCTGGGGGCTTAAAGGCTGTCAGCGGTCAAACATACAAAATGGAGTCTGACTCCATTTATAGGACTGTGGTGAGAAAATCACAGCTGAAAGCATTTAGAATAGCGTAGGGCTATAGTGTTTCATAAATGGATTATTAATGCAGTGATGGTTTAATTTTTTTAAAGAAGCCTTTGCATCTGTTGCCCCATTTCCTCTTTATATCAACCCAAGCAACTGGGAAACCTGGTCAGAAGCAGGTCTGGCGCAAAGGAAGCATTTGACAAGTGACAGCTGCTGACCTCAGGATCACTGTATCCACCATCAATCCCAGTTTTATCATCGTCACCATCACCACCATCACTACCATGGTTACTGCCACAGTCCCCCACGACTAACAGCAGCAGCATCACCACATCATTATCTTTGTCATCATCATCACTATTATCAAAAGATTTCTCATGGATCATCAACTTTTTTAGGTTTGAGAACTATCTTTTCTCTGTCGTTGCAGACCAAATGACACGAGGTATTAGGAACAAAAAAAATATAGACTTACCTGGCTTAAAAATAATTAGTGCCTCAATTAGCAAGAAATCCAAGAAGGTGATTCTCAGCGGCTCAGAGACATTATTAAAGACTCTGGCTCTTTTCTCCTTTCTGCTCTGCTGTTCTCATTGCATCACCAGTTCCTCAGCTGGTTAATGACATGAAGTGGCAGCAGCATATAGAAATGTGTGTTTTGGTAGAAAAAGGGACTAATTCTTTCATGAGTTTTCTTTTGCTAGCACATCAGCTCTTTTACCTAAGTGTCTCCCCTCAGTCCTTCTCGCCTTAGCAGCCTGGGCTGCATGAGCACTTCCTGGGAGAAGGGGTAGGAGGGTTTCTCCAGAGGTACTGGGCAAGGGAGGAACCGACTGTCGGAGGAAAGCTGGGGCTCCTCTCCTGCTGTGAATGACTAAGTAAATACCCTGGAGTCTGCTTACCACAGGCATAGCCACAGTCCTCTCGAGGAAGCTTCTGGTGGCTCCCTCACATGTGTAATGTCTAGAAAGCCAAGGCCCATGTGGCTCAGTCCCCAAAAGGTACTGCAACGACAATCATATAGGCAACACCATCAAGTGCTTTTATAAATAAGTTCTTTTCTTTGTATTATTCTGAGCATTCTCATAATGACAGAATCCTCACTGATTTCCTTGAAATTTTGTTTTATAAATCTTCTCATGCCATGATGTTCTCTAGACCCTTGACCCTCCAAACACAAGAAGCAAAAGCTTCCTTCAGATCTTGCCCCTGCCTGTTACCCTTCTTCACTCCCTTTGCCTCTTAGCTTTCTCACCCCCAAACCCACCCAGCTGGTCCAGCCTCTCCTTGGAGGGTGGAGCCCGGAAGTAAGCTGTAATGGTTAATTTTATGTATCAGTTTGTTTGGGCTATAGTGTCCAGATATGCTCAAACATTATTCTAGCTGTTTCTATGAAAGTATACACACACACACACACACATATATGTATTTTGTTTTTGGATAAGGTTAACATTTAAGTCTGTGGACTTTGAGTAAAACATTGCCTTCTGTACTGTCAGTGGGCCTCCTCTAATCAGTTGAAGGCCTTAAAAGAACAAACTGAACCTCCTCTGAGCAAGAAGGAATTCCACCAGCTGATTGCCTTTGGACTTGAACTGCAACTTTCCTCTGAGTCTCCAGTCTGCCAGTCTACCCAGCAGATTTCAAACTTAGGAAGACTCCACAACTGCATTATTCAATTCCTTACAATAAATCTCTGCCTCTCTCTATACATGCATTTTGCTGGTACTATTTTTCTAGAGAACTCTGTCTAATACTTTGGACCAAGCTTGAGACCTCTTTTGTGGGTGGGGGGTGAGGAAAGTCTGAGAGTACATTAATGGTTAATTTTGATTACAGCACAGATAGGAAGATTCTGGATACTGCATTTTGTTTTCTGTAGGTGCAGGTCAGATTTACTGCCCTGAGCAGATTCCCTCCTGGGTAGACACTGAACACCCAGCCAGCTACATGGAACAGCAGAGACAGTATGTCCTGCCTACCCCAGTGATAACCCCTGAGGACCCAGGCTTGGCCCTAGACCGGTGGTCCTCAATACCGGTGGTTCTGTCCCCTGGGGACATCTGGCAAAGCCAGAAGACAGTTTTGATTATCACGACTGGGAAGCAGGGGATGTTACTGCTACGTCTCTAGGAGGTAAAAGTAGGGACATGGCTAAACGTCCTACAAGGCACAGGACCGCCCCACAGCCACCCCCCTGACAAAGGGTGGTCTCACACAAATGTCAGTAGTGTCAAGGTTGGGAAACCCTGATCTAGACAATTAAGTAACAATACAACAATACAGTATTAATACTTAATACTTAACAATACAGGCCTTCAACTCTACCTTCCATGCGATGCCTGTTCTCCTTCTCTCGCTTGTTCCTGCCTCGCTTACTCTCTCTCTCCTTTATTTCCCTGTCTCTGTGTGTCTCCATGTCTGTCTGTCTCTTTCTCTCTCTCTCACACACACAAGCTCTTTTTTCTAGAGGGATTCTATGAGCTGAGAGAATTATGACAGAGATCGAAAAGACAGCAGCATTTATTTCACTATATCTCTGTCCTCTAACACCTCAGTGCTTACAGCCCAAGGCTCTGGTACCCTAGCATAAAATCTGTGAGATTTAAACGTATACTAGGAGATGCCTTGTAAAACATACAGAATATGATCTGACAAGGTCCTTTCCCAGTGTCCTACTCCACACAAATCTCCGGGCAATAATTCAACTTCAGGGCTTTTCTCCTCTTAAAATAGGTGTGTGACGCCACCCAGGCCCTGGCCTGAAGTGCAGATTGTAGTTAACATTGAGCACTTCCTTCTCTGGGTAATGGATTTTATTTCACCAAAAATGAGCATTAAAGAGCTTCTAAGGAGACACCATTGTTTTTAATGATGGTTTTGTTTGCCTTAGAAAATGTGAGATGTTGCTTCATAGTGATAATAACCATTAACTTTGGGTTTATTCTGGGGTTAATGGATTATTATAATGCTGAGGAAAATTATTTTCCAATAAATGTTAAATTTCATTTTTTTCTGAACCTCCTCTCTCTTTGCCACATGTTCAGTGTCTTTTCTTCTGCTGTAAAAATGTGCAGATCCCAGATAAATGGGCTGACAAATCTGGCCGTTTTTTCTTTATCGCTTCTGATACTTGAAAAAAAATCCCAAGTTAATTATTAATGTGCATTGGCAAAAAGGAAAGGTATTCAATATCTTTCCTTATTAGGATAAATTTGGTGACCTTTCTTTAACAGAAATCGCGTTTCTGTGAGTTTCATATGCATCAAAAATTGGCCATTTCCAAAAAACACATGAAAAGATACTCAACTTCACTAATTACCAGAGAAATGCAAATCAAAACTACAACGAGAGGGGATATATATATATACCTATGGCTGACTCATGTTGAGGTTTGACAGAACACAACAAAATTCTGTAAAGCAATTAAACTTCAATAAAAAAAAATAAATGAAAAAAACCAAAACTACAACGAGGTATCACCTCACACCAGGCAGAATGGCCATTACCAAAAAACCTACAACCAATAGATGCTTAAGAGCTTGTAGAGAAAAGGGAACCTTCTTACGCTATTGATGGGAATGTAGGTTGCTACAATTACTACAGAGAACAAATCCCACTCCTGGGTGTATATCCAGGTAAAATCATATTTTGAAAAGATACATGCATCCCAATGTTCATAGCGGCATTATTTAAAATAGTCAAGATATGGAAGCAACCTAAAGGTCCATCAACAGAGGAATGGGTAAAGAAGATGTGTTACATATATGCAATGGCATATTACTTAGCCATGAAAAGGAATGGCATAATGCCTCGTGCAGCAACATGGATGGATCTAGAGACTATTATGTAAGTGAAGTAAATCAGACAAAAGGAAGACGAATATCGTATGATATCACTCACATGTGGAATCTAATTTTAAAAAAGGATATAGGTGAACGTACTGACAAAACAGAAATAGACTCACAGATAGTCTTTTGTCATAAAACAAATTTATGGTTATCAAAGGGGAAATGTGGTGGGGGTAAGAGAAGGACTTGGAACTAGGAACTTGGTATTAACATACACACACTCCTCTATATAAAATAGATAACCAACAAGGACCTACTATATTGCACACGTAATTCTACTCAATATCCTGTAATAAACTAAATGGAAAAACAATGTGAAAAAAATGAATATATGTATATGGATAAACGAATAACTTTGCTAAGCAACTGAAACTAACACAACATTGCAAATCAACTATATTCCAATAAAACTAAGAGAAAACAGGCAACCAGCAAGGATCTGCGTACAGCACGGAGATCTACACTCAATATTTTGTAATACCTTACAAGGGAAAAGAGTCTGAAAAAGAATATCTATATAAATATATATATATACACAATGGAATCCCCTTGTTGTGCATCTGAAACTAACAACTCTGTGAATCAACTATACTTCAACAACAACAAAACCTGTAGCTTATACGCCTACTTTTTTCCCAGGGGAATTCTACCTTCTTTACATGCTTAGACTCAGATTTCCATGCTAAAGATGTTACCTGCAATTAAATGAGCTGGGTTTTAACTTGTCATTTGTTTTACCTAAATACTAGAGAGACATTTATAAATGCCAGATCTATCACTACGTAGTTCTTGGACTTTGAGCAAAACATTTAACCTCTCCAAAGCCTCAGTTTTCCCATATGTAAGGGGCTAAGAATAGAAACAACCTCACAGAATTGTTACTAACATTCAACTAGATTCAATGAACACTTTAAGAGCATATTGAAAGTGAAAGTGAAGTTGTCAGTCGTGTCTGACTCTCTGCGACCCCATGGACAGTAGCCTACCAGGCTCCACCGTCCATGGGATTTTCCAGGCAAGAATACAGGAGTAGGCTGCCATTTCCTTCTCCAGGGGATCTTCCCAACCCAGCTGTGTGGTTCTGAGCATTTCTGAACAAGCCAGGCCCACTCACGTGAGGCCTGAGGGGGGAGCGTGTGGTCAAAGTCATGACTGGGTGAGGAGGAGAAGACTCAAACCAGCGTCCCTGGGCTCCAGGGCTTTCCATCCATACTCCTATATATGTTACTGGTTACAAGTTCAGACTCTGGAGTGAAATAACATGAGTTCTCTACTCCTCACCAGTGGTGATCATGCCCAGGCTCCCGAGCCTATAGACATCCAGAAACGGGGAGGACAAGGTCAGACTCTATTTTTCCACATGCTGGGCTCAGTGCCTTGCACCTCCTACCTGATCTAATTACTCCCCGCTGCCCTGTGGTAAGCAGGGATCTTATTGCTATCCTCATTTTGCAGACAGGGAAACTGAGGCCCAGGGAGGTTAAGTAACTCACCCACGGCCACGTATCTTAAGTGTGTGGAGGGGGTAGTGACAGTTGACACACTTTGACTGCGGCAATTCAGTCAGGCATCTGGTTTATATAGAAGGGCTTCTTTGCCCAAGCGGCTTCATCAAGGTCCCCAGCAGTCCTCTCCAGCCCCCTTTTCTCCCTAAAGTAATGAGTTTCCACATGGCTACCTTTCATTTCCTGTCCCACGGAGAGTGAACGGCTGTTAGAAGTATAAAGCAAGGTTTGTCAAACAAATTAAAGAAAAAACAATGCAAAGTACAAGTGAAGACTTGAGAATGGATTTTACATGTCAAGCCACTGCTGAAGCAACATTAACACCAGTTTGCTGGCAAAAATCCATGTTTTCCAGACGGCCATCTAAATGCATTGAACTACCGCTTACTGGGGTCAAGTAGCAGTAACAGCAGCCTGGCGGAAACAGAACAGGCTCTGGCCTCCAAGCCTGTCAGGGCCCCTGTGACCCTCACCCAGGGCCTTTACCTCCCCTGCACTGCCCACACAGGCCCCTGCTTCTCTACCTGTTGGATGAGATGGCCCTTGAGGGGCCGGCCCAGTCCTGCCCGCTCTGATCTGCTATGCAGTTAACCATTTCCTCTACTGGCCCTCCAATAGCATCTGATAGCATTTTGGGAACACAGAAGTCTCACAAAAATTAGGGGCAGTGGCTCTGTTGTTTTGGATTTTTGATCCTACTTGGGAATCTAATGCACACTACAGATCCTCTTGCCAGAAAAATCTATGTATAGACAACATTTGACTCATAATTTCAGGAAGTTCCAAGAGCCTTCCCCCAACATTCATGGGTTTCAGGTTAAGAACCACTGGAGTTAGGAAACTGTATGCATGCAATCTGGAGACAGAAGCACAAGAAATTCGGTTCAGAAAATACAGTGCATGAATGAAACATGAACAGATTTTCCCCAGACTCCCCACTGTGGTGGGTAGTTTCTTGGATGGGGCCCAGTGACTCTTGCTCCCCGGCACTTATGTTTTTGTGAGTGTGAGTCCCTCTCCTTGGGTGGGAACTGGGCCCAGTGGCTTGCCTCTGAGGCACAGAATGCAACAAGTGAAGGAATGGCACTCTGGAGCTCAAGTTATAAAGACTCTGGCTTCCATCTTGTCACCCTCTATCATCTCTGAGCGAAGCTGGCAGCCAGGTTGTGAGCTGCCCTGAGGAGAAACCCATGTGGCTGGAAACCACCCGACAGCCAATGAAGAACTGAGGCCCAGGAGCAATTAAATTCTGCCCACAGTCACTTGAGTGAGTGTGGAAGCAGATCTTCCCTCAGTCCAGCCTTCAGACAAGGCTTAAGCTGAGACCGTAGTTACGGTTGACACCTTGATTGCAGCCTTGTGAGGCCGGGGCCCTTTAAGCTGTTCCTGGATTCCTGACCATAAGAATGTTGACTGTTTTAAGCCATGAAGTTTTGGGGTAATTTGTTATACAGCAGTAGACACCTAATACATTCACAGTCTAACTCCAGGAGCATAATAGCACACAGGAAGCCTCTGAGAGGGACACTCACCAGACTCAGTGCCCTTAAGAAGCATGAAAACAGCATATGTATCTCAGGTCCCAGCCTGGGGGCAGTATATGACCTTAACTCAACCAAGGTCCCATGTCTACCAGCCACTGTCAATGCCGGGCCTCCCATGGGTGTCTGATATCTTCTGACTTTTCCTTTCCAGTCTCTGGCTCTGTACTATGGCCAAATACAAAAGAAAAAGAACGTTGACTGGCTTTCAGCATTATGAACGATGAAGGGGTCATCAATTCATCTCCCTGGGGCAGACTTTCTGTTGCCACAGAGAAGAGGTGACCTTTGCTCACCCTGTAGATGTGACATACGATTTCTTTTGGCTCCCTGGTCGGCCTGTGGGAGTCATGACACAAGAAGCCAAAAGGCTGCGGTCTGGACAAATGGCTCGGGGTAGATTGGCAGCTGTGATGAAGGACAGGTCGTCCAGAGGTTGGTCACGCCAAGTTGGATAACCATCAGAGCACAAATCACGCCAGCAGGAAGACATGACATCAGCCACCATAAAGCATGGAAACGGCCGCAAGACTTGCACGGCTGCTGCTGGGTAGGGATGGGGTGGGGTGGGGTGTGCGCGATGTCTGAGAATGACAGCACACGTGGGGTAAAGCCTTCATTAATTCTGAAACTTCACTGGCCCCAGGGGAATCGCATACTGACAAGAAGGAAGCCATTTTCCACCTCATCAGCTGGATGTTGTCCTGTGAATAGCAGGAAGACTTGTGAAGGCAGCAGAGACACTGTGTACCTTCCTGTCAGGTCTCTGAAGGCACCTGAACAGGGGACTCGTAGGGTCAGGAAAAAGAAGTAAGATCGAAGGGAAATGAGCTGCAAAGATTGCTCTTGATGCATGAGTGTCTCTACTTTTGCTTTCAGAAATCATCACCCTGCAGGGTTGCCGGGGAACCAGTTGGGGAAAGCGGGGGATCAGTTAGGAATTCTGTAGTCCCCTCATAGAGAAACCTGATCACAGTGCTTAACTCAACAAAATCGAGATTCTGCACCTTTTTTGAACTATAACCGCCTTTGGTAGGCAGGGAAATTCTGTGAAAGAATGTTTTTATATGCATAAAATAAAATAATTCTATGATGGAAGCAAATTATATTGAACTAGTTATCAAATATTTTCCCAAAATACAAATTTGGGACATAGTAATATATGTCCTTTTCAAATTAATGCATTAAATAACTAGATCAAGCAGTGAGTCTAATAAACCACCAGAATTTCAAAACAGCCATAACTACAAGTGATAAATCAAGATAAAGACAGTAACTGCAATGTTAAATGAGAACATCTGTGATTTCCAGAGACAAAGTCTGCAGGCATCACTGATACTGCACCAGTCTGTTGCCCATATTTATAATGGAAGGGAATGCTTCATCTCAAGTTTGAGATTCGTAAAAATGATATAACCTTTCCCCCTCTCAAGTTCATAAAATCCTGAATTCTTTCCAAGGATGGTTTGGGATCAATAAACCTAGAAAAAGAGGTTTATTCTTCTCACATGTAACATGTTCTGGAGGGTGCTGCCCAGGGCTGGAGCAGCAGCTCCAGGAAGAATCAAGCACTCTGATGCCCTGAGCATGTGACTTTCACCCTCATGGTTGCAAAATGGCTGTTGCATCTCCAGGCACTGCTTCTGCATTTCAGTTAAGAAGAAGAGGGAGTAAGAAGAGAGAGAGATAAAGAAAAAAGGTGTGTGCCAGCCTGTCTCTTGTTATCAGGCAGACAACAATTTCCTGGAAGCCCTACTTCCTTTACTTTAGTTGACACTTCATTAGCCACAGTTGGTGACCTGGTCATCTCCAGCAACTTGGGATTCTGGCAGGAGAGTATTCTAACATTGCTGTTCAAACCAGAGTTGGAAGTAAGATGAAGGAGAGGAGGATATTGCGTAGAACAACCAATGTTGGCTATGACTAAAGTCTGACTTAATAAAATGTCTTCACATAGCTTCTCATTTTTACCATTCCAATGTGCATTAGCTATGGAGGAATTCAAGGCTGGCCTCATTCATTTCTATGTTCATTCATGACTTACTTGAAGTCAGTTTTGTGTCTGGTCTGGTTAGGCACTGGATCAAAGTTGAACAAAACAGCCATGGCCTGGAGTCCCTTGGATCCTACAGTCTAGACTGGGGAGAGATGACAAGAAATGTATCAGTTAAGTTCAGTTGCTCAGTCGTGTCCGACTCTTTGCAACCCTATGAATTGCAGCACGCCAGGCCTCCTTGTCCATCACCAACTCCTGGAGTTCACTTAAGCTCATGTCCATTGAGTTGGTGATGCCATCCAGCCATCTCATCCTTGGTCGTCCCCTTCTCCTCCTGCCCCCAATCCCTCCCAGCATCAGAGTCTTTTCCAATGAGTCAATTCTTCGAGTGAGATGGCCAAAGTATTGCAGTTTCAGCTTTAGCATCAGTCCTTCCAAAGAACACGCGGGACTGATCTCCTTTAGAATGCATTGGTTGGATCTCCTTGCAGTCCAAGGGACTCTCAAGAGTCTTCTCCAACACCACAGTTCAAAAGCATCAATTCTTTGGCAGTCAGCTTTCTTCACAGTCCAACTCTCACATCCATACATGACCACTGGAAAAACCATAGCCTTGACTAGAGGGACCTTTGTTGGCAAAGTAATGTCTCTGCTTTTGAATATGCTGTCTAGGTTGGTCACAACTTTCCTTCCAAGGAGTAAGCATCTTTTAATTTCATGGCTGCAATCACCATCTGCAGTGATTTTGGAGCCCAGAAAAATTAGTCTGACACTGTTTCCACTGTTTCCCCATATATTCGCCATGAAGTGATGGGACCAGATGCCATGATCTTTGTTTTCTGAATGTTGAGCTTTAAGCCAACTTTTTCACTCTCCACTTTCACTTTCATCAAGAGGCTTTTTAGTGCCTCTTCACTTTCTGCCATAAGGGTGGTGTCATCGGCATATCTGAGGTAATCGATATTTCTCCCGGCAATCTTGATTCCAGCTTGTGCTTCTTCCAGCCCAGCGTTTCTCATGATGTACTCTGCATATAAGTTAAATAAGCAGGGTGACAATATACAGCCTTGACGTACTCCTTTTCCTATTTGGAACCAGTAAGTTGTTCCATGTCCAGTTCTAGCTGTTGCTTCCTGACCTGCATACAGGTTTCTCAAGAGGCAGGTCAGGTGGTCTGGTATTCCCATCTCTTTCAGAATTTTCCACAGTTTATTGGGATCCACACAGTCAAAGGCTTTGGCATAGTCAATAAAGCAGAACTAGATGTTCTCCTGGAACACTCTTGCTTTTTCCGTGATCCAGCGGATGTTGGCAATTTGATCTTTGGTTCCTCTGCCTTTTCTAAAACCAGCTTGAACATCTGGAAGTTCACAGTTCATGTATTGCTGAAGCCTGGATTGGAGAATTTTGAGCATTACTTTACTAGCGTGTGAGAGGAGTGCAATTGTGCAGTAGTTTGAGCATTCTTTGGCATTGCCTTTCTTTGGGATTGGAATGAAAACTGACCTTTTCCAGTCCTGTGGCCACTGCTGAGTTTTCCACATTTGTTGGCATATTGAGTCAGCACTTTCACAGCATCATCTTTCAGGATTTGAAATAGCTCAACAGGAATTCCATCACCTCCACTAGCTGTGTTCGTAGTGATGCTTTCTAAGGCCCACTTGACTTCACATTCCAGGATGTCTGGCTCTAGGTGAGTGATCACACCATCGTGATTATCTGGGTTGTCAAGATCTTTTTTGTACAGTTCTTCTGTGTATTCTTGCCACCTCTTCTTAATATCTCCTGCTTCTGTTAGGTCCATACCATTTCTGTCCTTTATCGAGCCCATCTTTGCATGAAATGTTCCCTTGGGATCTCTCATTTTCTTGAAGAGATGTCTAGTCTTTCCCATTCTGTTGTTATCCTCTATTTTTTTGCATTGATTGCTGAGGAAGGCTTTCTTATCTCTCCTTGCTATTCTTTGGAACTCTGCACTCAAATGGGAATATCTTTCCTTTTCTCCTTTGCTTTTCACTTCTCTTCTTTTCACAGCTATTTGCAAGGCCTCCCCAGATGGTCATTTTGCTTTTTTGAATTTCCAAGACCACAAACTTCACTAATGCAACTCCCAGATATGGAAGAAAACACCACTTCTTTATTTCCTATAACCCATCTGATCTTCCTCATAACCTCCTTCTGCCAGTGAGGGTTGAAGCTTAAAGGAGACAATTAATAATACCTCATGCTGCAACCCACTCCAGTACTCTTGCCTGGAAAATCCCATGGACGGAGGAGCCTGGTAGGCTACGTACAGTCCATGGGGTCGCTGAGTCGGACACGACTGAGCGACTTCACTTTCACTTTTCACTTTCATGCATTAGAGAAGGAAATGGCAACCCACTCCAGTGTTCTTGCCTGGAGAATCCCAGGGACGGCTGAGCCTGGTGGGTGGCCGTTTATGGGGTTGCACAGAGTAGGACACGACTGAAGCGACTTAGCAGCAGCAGCAGCTGGAAGGTGGACACGGTAGGGCCCCACTGTATGAATGAAATGGACCTCCTGAACCCCTTGACCTTCCAGCCTGTACCTTGTGTCCACACTGGTACATCTAGTACCTTGGGATTGGGACAGATCAGCCCAAGAGCTGATCACACCCAGAGTGGTGAGTCTGTTAGGGGAAGCACACTGATTGACACTGCCCACCCTGGCCAGGCACCATAGTAAACATTTGCATGAGTTGTTTTATGACAGGAGATCCTGATAGGGAATACGGAACTAATAAGCCACCACCAACCGGAAGAGTTCGGGAAAGGTCTAAAGGAGACACCGCGTGTCCATCCACTTCCCAGAATCCCTCTCGATAGCATTCATCTTGGCTGAGCAATGCGTGCGCTGCCAGGAAAACTCTGAATTAGAATGATTGGCCAAAGTCCACCCAGAAACTAATCCCATCACCACAAAACCCGAAACTGCAAGCCACGCGGCAGAGCAGTTCTCCTGGGTTCCCTCACCCTACTGCTTTCCACCCGGGTGCCCTTTCCCAATAAAATCTCTTGCTTTGTCAGCACATGTGTCTCCTTGGACAATTCATTTCCGAGTGTTAGACAAGAGCCCAGTTTCGGGCCCTGGATCCCCCTTCCTGCAACAAGTCTGGAGTGGGCAAGTCCTCTGACCCGGGGCCACTGTCACCTGTCAAGACCCCTCCCCATTCTGAGGCCTGGGCCCAGAGGGGGAAGCCCCACCCTGATGTCACTATCTGCTCCCGTTGTCCCCCTCCATTGCCTGCATGGAAGGGGTGGGTACTCTACTTCTTTTTGGCCACATTCCCAGTCCTCCCTGTCCCGGCACAATGGGAACACTCTGGTCCCATCCACCAGCCTGCTCTTGGTATGTTAAGGAAGATCATGTTGATTAGAAATCAGCATTGGTCTCTTCCACTTGCAAAGCCAAGCCAGTAAGCTCAGATCAGTTTTAGCATTCTCAGTGAGATGATAACACTGATGATAACACTTCCCTGGTGTTCCAATGGTTAAGACTCCACCCTTCCAATGTAGAGGAGTCCAGGTTGGATCCCTGGTCAGGGAACTAAGATTCCCACATGCTGTGGGGTGTGGTCAAAAACAAAGTGATAACACTGAAAGCCAAGATCTCAGGAGCAGAAGTTCGGGGGTGTGTGTGTGTGTGTGTGTGTGTGTGTGTGTTGCTAAGAGAAGGTGGGACTGGGGATTAAAAGACATTGCTTTGCTATTTAAGCCTGATTATTTGGAGAAGGCAATGGCACCCCACTCCAGTACTCTTGCCTGGAAAATCCCATGGACGGAGGAGCTTGGTAGGCTGTAGTCCACGGGGTCACGAAGAATCGGACACGACTGAGCAACTTCACTTTCACTTTTCACTTTCATGCATTGGAGAAGGAAATGGTAACCGACTCCAATTTTCTTTTCTGGAGAATCCCAGGGACGGGGGAGCCTGGTGGGCTGTCGTCAATGGGGGTCGCACAGAGTCGGACACGACTGAAGCGACTTAGCAGCAGCATTCGAGGAAAATGATGTTTACAAACTGTGACTCTTTTTATGGGTGTGCTGGCACACCTGTTACAACTGCTTCAACTAAATACAACAACTACAACAAATTCAACTAATCAATAAACACAGAGGCAGGGCAATGGTCTGATTAACTCTCTGGCTAACCAAGGATTAACTTGACTTCCTATCACTTCCATAATTCTAGTGAAGAATGCTTGTAAAACATTTGAGTGCCCTCCCTGTTCCCTCTCCCTTTGTTGACAGCTGCTAGTGGGGACTCTGGAGAGATGAGGTTGGAAATCCCTGCTGAGGTGACTGCTCCCAGTGCTTCTTGGGAAAGCTGCTGTTTTGACTGTTTGCCTGATGCAAACTACTTCTGCCATGTGCTCCTGTATCCCGAGTTAGACGAAACCATGTCCCCAGTGAGCTGAGTTCTACTGACTCTGGGTCGCACTTCTCTGTCAACTCTGTGCAGGTGGGGGCAGCATGCATCTGTGCACCGGATTCAGCGCCTATCTGGCACACAGTAGATGCTTTATTATTTAAATGAAAGAATGAATGAAATGTATAATGGCTTGTGTTAGCAAACAGTTCGCCCTGCAGGCATGGAAGACCTTGTGCTCTGCTCAGATTGTTCAGCTGCAACCCCCTTAGGTGCTTTTTTGTCAACAGCTCAGTTTGATAAAACGGACTTTCGCCTGGCTGGGACTGGACTGGAGAACCAGTTTCCACTCAGCTCTCTTTCCCCCATTACCTTCATGGTTTGGGAGCAGGTGTCCCCCCAGAAGAGCTGGAACCCAGGGCTTGGCTTCCTTCTCCCCAGGAACCCTCTCAGGCTTCCCTTTGTTATTTCGTTGGGCTGTGAGACTGTGAAGCACAGCGGTTTGGACCATGGGCTCTGGAGCCAGGCAGAATCCAGCTCCCAGGCATTTCCCTTCTCCAACACTACCTGCAGGCCACTCCGGCCCCCTGCCTTGATCATGCCAAGTGCAGTCCCATCTCCAGGGCTTTGCAACAACTTCTTCTACCTGGAAACCTTCCCTCAGGTCTGCCCCTCTTGAGTTTTCCAATCTCTGGTCCTGTGTCTCCTCAGGGGCTCTCCTGACCTCACCTTCTCAAGTGGAAGCCTCCTTCCTTGGGAGTTCCTCTCTAGCCAGCTCTTTTCCAGCACACTCCCTCAGTGGTACGGTCCATGCAGATGCCCCCCAGGATGAATGCGTTCTGAGGACAAAGCCTTTGACTTGTTCTCTTTTGACACCCCAGTGCTCAGAACAGGGCCTGGCACACACCAGACATGTGAAAGTTGTTTGCTGAAATGAATGGAGGAATGAACAAAGTTGTTTAAGCTCTCCTGGCCTCGGTTTCCTCATCCATCAAGTGATGATAAAAATACCTTAGAAGGTTGTCATGAAGATTAATTGAGCTCATGTTCGAAGGTGACAGTCTTGATACAAGTTCTTTATACAGGATGGTGATTTTGAAGATTTCCTTGGCCACCCAAAACCTTCTGGTCTCCAACAGTCAGCAAGATAACTCCACACTTCATCAACAGCTCTGACATTCAGCCTGCACACAATGAGATGGCTGAAAGGATAGCACTGTCTCTTGCACAGGGCTATTTCCAGCTGGTGCTTTAAGAGGTTTGGAAACAATCTACTGGAAGGTATTCTTCCAGCTAGGCATTACAGCAGGGACTATAATTTCACTGCAAATGTGTCTATGCTCTTTAAGCAGTGCATCATTAAGTTTAACAATATCAAAGTACTCTCTGTGTTACATACAACTTAATTAGTGTACATGGTAACATTAAACAGGCCTACTCACACTGAGACACATATTTATACTTTTTTCTTGGCTTAGACTGATTCATCCCACAACCAACACCATAAATGCAAGTTACAGAGGAGTAATTATTTGCTCCTAAAGGAAAGGAGGGACTTGAGAACCTCCTTGGGGGGGGTCTCACCCTAAGTTTGGCTGGGGGTGGGGATAGGGAATGAAGAGTGGGGGTGGTGTGGTGGAGAGAAGGGTTTCATGGAAATCTCATTTCAAGAAAGCCTGAGATTCTAGGCTAGGCTGAGTACCTTACTTTTCTCTCAGCACAGCATTCCACAGGTCTGCTTATGGTCTGTCTCCCGGTCTAGCTGTGAGTTCTAATCTGGCAGATGTGGGATCATCTCAGTAACTGCTATGTTCCTACCCCTTCACATGGTGTCTGGTGGGCCTGAGATGCTCAGCAACCGTATGCATCTACTCCAACAAATGTTTATTAAACCCTTTCTTTGGGCCAGGAAGTCTCTAATTGTGTGCGTGCGTGAGGCGGGGTGGTCATGGTGGTGGTTACAATGGTCATCAAAAATGGAGTTATTGACCTCACAGACAAGATAAGGAGATAAGACACTAAATATTAAAACAAAATTATAGTCGTGATAAGCTGTGTAGGGCTATGAGTATCTGTTCTGGGAGTTTGATCTGGTCAGAGAGCTCAGGAATGTTTTGCACAAAGAAGTGATGCTTATTTGAGATCCAAAGCATGTATGGGCATTAACAAGCTGAAGAGGGGAGGGAGCAGGCTGGGGCAAAGGCCATGGGGCAGAGTCTGGGACTCACGTGAGAGAAGTTAAGGCAGGCCAGTGTGGCTGGAGAGAGGAGGGTCACGTGACTTAGATGAGTCTTGGGGGTTGGGGTGGGGTGGGACTATATAACATAAAGCTTTAACGGCCATGACACACACAGTAGTTAGCTTGTTGATTTTTCCTTCCTTGGGACTTTTATTTCTTTCTCAACACTTTCCTTTCAGGGCACTGGGGCAGGAAACCCAGGTGGAGATGGCCATGCTCTGGTCATACTCTCGATGATGGTGTTGTTCCAAGATCACTGCAACAACAGCTCCTACTGCTCACGCTCTTCTGCAGTGTGACCCTGCCACAGCGCCCTTGAACCTGACGTGTAGCCAGCAGAGTATACTGGGAGAGAAGCCATGTGACTTGTGAGCTGAGCTCAGAAAGGGTGGTGCAGCTCTCACCCGGGTCTCCCGGACTATTTGCTTTCCGGAGGGTCCCTCTTGGGAAGTCCTAAGCCGTGTGGGGAGGTTGCGTGTAGATGATCTGGTCAACAGTTCCAGTTCCAGCCCAGCCCAGCCCTCAAGTACCCCTGTCGGGGCCCTGACATGTGTGTGAAAAGCCTCCAGATGACTCCAGTCACAGACCCTGGTTGCCTCCACCCATTTGAACCTCTCAAGCTGAGGCCCTAGATGTCGTGAGGCTGAATAAAGCTATCTGGCCAACGACCCCTCTGAACTTCTGACCCACAGACTCTGTAAGCATATCAGTAGTCCCCTGGCTGTGGGTTTATACCTCGTAGTTTTGGGGTTGACTGGTACACAGCAGTAGGGAATCAGCACACACATCCAGGGAGACAAGACTGATCATTGTGCCAAGGGCAGCGGGGCGGCAGCTACAGTTCCCTGGATGCCCAAGGTCACACTGGGACTCAGAGGTTCTGCTCCCAGAACTCGAGTTTTGCTTTGTGACGGGGCAGACGACCCGAGAGAGAGCATCTCCAAATCAAGAGCCCACCTGTCACATTTTGGGCAGGGCCAAGGAGGAAGACAGGCCACTTTCTCGGAGTTCCTGTCTACCTTTCTTCCTCCGGGTGTGAATGTCACACGCCGGCTGTGACTGTCTGCCTGAGTCCTGATTTAATTGTTCGTTTGGGATCAGTTATTTCTGAAAGATTCCCCCAGCTGATACACACTGCTGGTGTTTTGCCAAGAAAGATAAACAGCCTCACCTTGTAGTGCAGCTGGATTCAGTCTTCACTAAATCCAGCAGCTGTCTTCCAGGACAGCCCTGAAAATACGGGAGCACTCTGATTCCAGCTCACCTTTCAACTCTGCCATGTCACGTTTGGTGAGGTGCAGCTGCCAGATTCGACACCATGTCTATCACCACGTAATCCGGCTTCTAAATCCTCAAGCAGTCCTGGTCCCTGTAAAAAAAAAAAAAAAAAAAAAAAAAAATGCCAGTGAGAGACTCGTCTTGATCACCTCAAACACTAGTGATTATTCTTTTCAACTGAAACATGGAAACAAGACTAAGCAGTGCTAAGCAAACGTTCACTTTGGTGGTCTTTAAAAATGTCATGAATTAAACTGAAAATCGGAATTACTCAGCACAATAAGAAATGCTTACTGAGTGTTGTGATTTTGCACATCAGGTGGTAAGGCTGTAACTGTGAATAAATTGCTTATAGTAAGATTTCTCCCCCTCTAATGCTGTAGTGGCAGATGGGTTAATAAATATGCAACACTTTGTACCCATATTTGCAATTTTAGAGGGGTAAAGGCTTTTCCTCGCCTCGCTTTCACACACACAAAATGCACAGTCATCCAATATTATACTTTTTAATGGAGAAAACTTAATTTATGGAATGGAAGTAGCATTCTGCTTGCAACAATTTTTAGTTTAGCAACAGTTATCCTGTGAGACAACACAGAAGCTGGTACTTAGGTTCTCTCTCCACAAGAAACTTTTCCCTCTTCCCTGGAAACTTTTCTGACTTTGGAGTGCGGGAGCATTCTTGCACCTTTATTGGTGACTAAGATAGGTATTGATAAGCAGCAATTTATTCTGTGACCCTGTTTGCTTGACGGGAGGCGATGGGAGCATCGTAATGAGTGGACTGTGCTGACGGGCAGGTCTTTGTCTCCCCTTACCCCCGTAGCTCGGTGACCTCGGGCAGGTCGCATTCTGACTCTGGTCCTTGGCTTTTGCATTTGCCAAGTGCAGTGTAAGTGGAACTTCCCCTCAGGGCTAGTGTGACAGTTAAATAATGCAAGCAATGCCTGGTCTGTGGTATTCTCAATGACTGTTTTCTCTATGGTTAAGGTGGTGGAGTGGGGGAGAGTTTAACACCTTTTTGTCTACGAGGAGGGACAACCGCAGCTTAAAAAAAAAAGCTGGTGACATCTAATGGAAAACACAGGCTCTGAAGCACCATTTTTGCTGTTATTCTGGGGTATCTAACATGGATACGGGGCGGGGGGGACATTCACTAGCTGGGCTGTTTTTCTGCAGTATCTGATGTGGAAACGGGGACATTCACTCGCCCGGCTGGGGGAAGCAGCACAGCTACAAACTCTTTGGTGCAGGATGCTGTGCTTCAGACCTTTTGAAAGGATGGCCTCCCTGCTGGTGAGAGGACTGGGGCGTTGCAGGTTGGGCTGGAGGGGTCAGGCGGCTCTTCCTCTCCCCTTAGGGGACTTTCTCAGGCCTGGAGACTCCCCCCAAATCTCATTGTTTGTCCTGCAGATGGTGACAAGGGTAACTAAAACCTTGGGAGCAGCAGTGTTTGGGATTCGGAGATGGGCCTCAGCAAGCAGCTGACTGAGCTGGATGGTAGAGCCAGCGAGCC
Organism: Bos indicus x Bos taurus; assembly: GCF_003369695.1. Taxonomy (NCBI): domain Eukaryota; kingdom Metazoa; phylum Chordata; class Mammalia; order Artiodactyla; family Bovidae; genus Bos; species Bos indicus x Bos taurus. The sequence goes on from NC_040097.1 coordinate 18,167,792, forward strand.
CTGCACCCGTTCGGGGGGTCCCAGGAAGAACTGGGCCACATTTTGGTCAGTTGGGTGAGAGGAACAGAGGCTCTGCTACTGTTACTCCGCAGGGGACTAGAGAACTGTGAAATATTTGCATCATCTCAATACCAATGACAATGGTGCCAGGTATAGCTTGGAAGGTTTCAGCACTCTTAGAAGTTCAAGTAATTGCTTTATTTATTTATTTTTTAAAATTTATTTTAATTGGAGGCTAATTACTTTACAATGTTGTGGTGGTTTTTGCCATACATTCACATGAATCAGCCACGGGTGTACATGTGTTCCCCATCCTGACCCTCCCTCCAAGTAATTGCTTTAAAGTCACCACTTTTAGACTAAAACAGAGTTATTTATATTTCTAATTCTAGACACACTGAGAGACTTTCCTTTCTACCACGTCCTTAACTTCTTCACTCAGTTGTGTCCGTCTCTTTACGACCCCATGGACTATAGCCTGCCAGGCTCCTCTGTCCTTGAAATTCCCCAGGGAAGAACACTGGAGTAGGCAGCCATTCCCTTCTCCGGGGGAATCTTCCCAACCCAGGGATTGAACCCAGGTCTTCCACATTGCAGGCAGATTCTTTACTGTCTGAGCCACCAGAGAAGCCCTATTCATCAGGAGGGCAGTTCAATGAAAGTTCCTTAGCTGTTCTTGAGAGTTAGTGAGAGTGAATTACTGATTAGGGGTTTGGGTTGGTATCTGAGGATTTCAACACCATTTTAGCTCAGTGAGGAAGGTGCATGGCTTCATCATCAGAAGAATTGTGTAAGGTAAATAACTAGAATTTCTCCAGAGATGAGATTCTTGGTTCCAAGACAGTCTCAGTGAGAACCAGGTTATGCTGCAGAAACAACCCTCAACTCTAAGCTCAAAACAATGAAGGCTTATTTCTTGCCCTCACTAGCACACTCATAGTCTGTCAAGGACCCAGGCTGACAGACCCACACAGATGTCCATGCTAGGAAGGCAAGAAAAATGCTCAGTGGGAAAGTGATGCATCACTTTTACTTGCAACTCACCAATCAAATGATGGTTGGATGGCATCACTGACTCAATGGACATGAGTTTGAGCAAGCTCCAGGAGATGGTGAAGGACAGAGAAGCCCAGCGTGCTGCAGTCCATGGGGTTGCAAAGAGTTGGACATGACTGAGCAACTAAATAACAATCAGAAGAGACCATCTGGTGCCACCTAACCCCAGAGGGACTGGAAGTGCAGCCCTACCACTCTGGGAGGCAAAGAGCTGGACGTACTGCTGAGCTGCGTTAGTGACAACAACTGTCCACCCTTCTGCTAGACAAATGTTTGGTCTGTACTCCAACCTGCAGGCAAAATGCACTCACCTTTCCCCAGGGAAATCATCCGAAGTCTCATCCTTCAACAGCGTCCAGCTTAAATTGCAGGGTCTTAGGGTAATGGGTGTGGTCTCTCTGTCAGGTCTGAATATGGGTTTTGTTAATCCGGAGATCTGGGAATTAAAATGACAAGTTACTATATTGATTCTTCCAATCCATGAACATGGTATATTTCTCCATCTATTAGTGTCCTCTTTGATTTCTTTCACCAGTGCTTTATAGTTTTCTGTATATAGGTCTTTAGTTTCTTTAGGTAGATATATTCCTAAGTATTTTATTCTTTCCGTTGCAATGGTGAATGGAATTGTTTCCTTAATTTCTCTTTCTGTTTTCTCATTATTAGTGTATAGGAATGCAAGGGATTTCTGTGTGTTGATTTTCTATCCTGCAACTTTACTATAGTCATTGATTAGCTCTAGTAATTTTCTGGTGGAGTCTTTAGGGTTTTCTATGTAGAGGATCATGTCATCTGCAAATAGTGAGAGTTTTACTTCTTCTTTTCCAATTTGGATTCCTTTTATTTCTTTTTTTGCTCTGATTGCTGTGGCCAAAACTTCCAAAACTATGTTGAATAGTAGTGGTGAAAGTGGGCACCCTTGTCTTGTTCCTGACTTTAGAGGAAATGCTTTCAATTTTTCACCATTGAGGATAATGTTTGCTGTGGGTTTGTCATATATAGCTTTTATTATGTTGAGGTATGTTCCTTCTATTCCTGCTTTCTGGAGAGTTTTTATCATAAATGGGTGTTGAATTTTGTCAAAGGCTTTCTCTGCATCTATTGAGATAATCATATGGTTTTTATTTTTCAATTTGTTAATGTGGTGTATTACATTGATTGATTTGCGGATATTGAAGAATCCTTGCATCCCTGGGATAAAGCCCACTTGGTCATGGTGTATGATCTTTTTAATGTGTTGTTGGATTCTGATTGCTAGAATTTTGTTAAGGATTTTTGCATCTATGTTCATCAGTGATATTGGCCTGTAGTTTTCTTTTTTTGTGGGATCTTTGTCAGGTTTTGATATTAGGGTGATGGTGGTCTCATAGAATGAGTTTGGAAGTTTACCTTCCTCTGCAATTTTCTGGAAGAGTTTGAGCAGGATAGGTGTTAGCTCTTCTCTAAATTTTTGGTAGAATTCAGCTGTGAAGCCGTCTGGACCTGGGCTTTTGTTTGCTGGAAGATTTTTGATTACAGTTTCAATTTCCGTGCTTGTGATGGGTCGGTTGAGATTTTCTATTTCTTCTTGGTCGAGTTTTGGAAAGTTGTACTTTTCTAAGAATTTGTCCATTTCTTCCTCGTTGTCCATTTTATTGGCATATAATTGTTGATAGTAGTCTCTTATGATCCTTTGTATTTCTGTGTTGTCTGTTGTGATCTCTCCATTTTCGTTTCTAATTTTATTGATTTGATTTTTCTCCCTTTGTTTTTTGATGAGTCTGGCTAATGGTTTGTCAATTTTATTTATCCTTTCAAAGAACCAGCTTTTGGTTTTGTTGATTTTTGCTATGGTCTCTTTTGTTTCTTTTGCATTTATTTCTGCTCTAATTTTTAAGATTTCTTTCCTTCTACTAACCCTGGGGTTCTTCATTTCTTCCTTTTCTAGTTGCTTTAGGGTTAGTATACTACCCAAAGCAATTTATAGATTCAATGCAATCCCTATCAAGCTACCAACAGTATTCTTCACAGAGCTAGAACAAATAATTTCACAATTTGTATGGAAATACAAAAAACCTCGAATAGCCAAAGCGATCTTAAGAAAGAAGAATGGAACTGGAGGAATCAACCTACCTGACTTCAGGCTCTACTACAAAGCCACAGTTATCAAGACAGTATGGTACTGGCACAAAGACAGAAATATTGATCAATGGAACAAAATAGAAAGCCCAGAGATAAATCCACGCACCTATGGACACCTTATCTTTGACAAAGGAGGCAAGGATATACAATGGATTAAAGACAATCTCTTTAACAAGTGGTGCTGGGAAATCTGGTCAACCACTTGTAAAAGAATGAAAATAGAACACTTTCTAACACCATACACAAAAATAAACTCAAAGTGGATTAAAGATCTCAACGTAAGACCAGAAACTATAAAACTCCTAGAGGAGAACATAGGCAAAACACTCTCTGACATACATCACAGCAGGATCCTCTATGACCCACCTCCCAGAATATTGGAAATAAAAGCAAAAATAAACAAATGGGACCTAATTAACCTTAAAAGCTTCTGCACATCAAAGGAAACTATTAGCAAGGTGAAAAGACAGCCTTCAGAATGGGAGAAAATAATAGCAAATGAAGCAACTGACAAACAACTAATCTCAAAAATATACAAGCAACTCCTACAGCTCAACTCCAGAAAAATAAATGACCCAATCAAAAAATGGGCCAAAGAACTAAATAGACATTTCTCCAAAGAAGACATACAGATGGCTAACAAACACATGAAAAGATGCTCAACATCACTCATTATCAGAGAAATGCAAATCAAAACCACTATGAGGTACCATTTCACACCAGTCAGAATGGCTGCAATCCAAAAGTCTACAAATAATAAATGCTGGAGAGGGTGTGGAGAAAAGGGAACCCTCTTACACTGTTGGTGGGAATGCAAACTAGTATAGCCACTATGGAGAACAGTGTGGAGATTCCTTAAAAAACTGGAAACAGAACTGCCTTATGATCCAGCAATCCCACTGTTGGGCATACACACTGAGGAAACCAGAAGGGAAAGAGACACGTGTACCCCAATGTTCATCGCAGCACTGTTTATAATAGCCAGGACATGGAAGCAACCTAGATGCCCATCAGCAGATGAATGGATAAGAAAGCTGTGGTACATATACACAATGGAGTATTACTCAGCCATTAAAAAGAATACATTTGAATCAGTTCTAATGAGGTGGATGAAACTGGAGCCTATTATACAGAGTGAAGTAAGCCAGAAGGAAAAACACCATTACAGTATACTAACGCATATATATGGAATTTAGAAAGATGGTAACAATAACCCTTTGTACGAGACAGCAAAAGAGACACTGATGTATAGAACAGTCTTATGGACTCTATGGGAGAGGGAGAGGGTGGGAAGATTTGGGAGAATGGCATTGAAACATGTAAAATACCATGTATGAAACGAGATGCCAGTCCAGGTTCGATGCACGATACTGGATGCTTGGGGCTAGAGCACTGGGACGACCCAGAGGGATGGTATGGGGAGGGAGGAGGGAGGAGGGTTCAGGATGGGGAACACATGTATACCTGTGGTGGATTCATTTTGATATTTGGCAAAACTAATACAATTATGTTAAGTTTAAAAATAAAATTAAAAAAAATAAAATGACCAGTTACATATAACACCCAAAATACACTGGTGGAAGAGGGACAGCGTAACTGCAGTGGGGGTGGAGCAGCTGCTCCTGCATGGCGATTCTGCATTTTGCTGGCAGACGTAGAGGGCCAGCCCCTGTCCTGCGAGCTGGGGATCTTCTTTGATTAGGTCTGGATTCTGCTGCTTTCCTGTCCATGTAGATCCATATTCTGGGAGGTTTTCCTTTACCTTTAATTCTTTGGCCACCTCTGAAGTAAGCATTGGAGCATGTGTCTCCTTGGGGGCCAACAGCTTTCTCAGCCTCCTTCCTATCTGAGGAAGACCGGAGGTCAAAGAGTGGTTTTAAATTTTCAACAGTCATAAACGTTTTTACTCCAGACTCTTGCTTTCTCTGGCTATTACAACTCTCTCAAAAACTTAATCGGATTCTTATCTATTTGATTCTGATCAGCTTCATGTTCCATAGTTACATTCACAGTTCTGTTGAAGATGTGCCACTCTTGACTACTGAGACTACTAAGCCCTATTGAACCTGCTGGGCTTGCCTTTCCCATGGTCAGTTTATTCTCCTCCTTCCAGGATCCAGGCTGATGGAGAAATCAGCACCTCGAATGTTGTAGTTGCCAGAAAGAGAAGAAACAAGTGGCAGACTGTGCCAGCGTTTATCTCCCACCTGGAAGTGACACACGTCACTTCTGCTCACATTTTATTGGCTAAAGCAAGGCTTGAAGCCATACTTCACTTCCAGGGGGCAGCAGAGGGCAGGCAGCAGTATGCAGAGCGCAGAGAGAGCTAGCAATGTGTATCGAGTTATTGTAACCCGATGAACATGTAGCTACATAATCAGAAAGTAAGAAGTGAGAGTAAAAGGTAAGAGCCACTGATTACTCTAAGTAGGCTAAATTCAAAGCAGCCAGCATGTTTACAAAACATTTAGAGAGTACCCAGGTACCTGTCTTGAAGGTTTTGCATGGGTTAGGTCAAGGTTAGATCAAGGTTATGCTAGTCCCATAACTGAAAGTGTTTTTTATTTATTTTCAGGAAGAGTATATACAAGATTAATATTATTTCTTTCTTTTAAATATTTGGAAGAAGTCACTAGGGAAGCCAACTGGACTTGAAAGAAGGCCCTCACCAGACACTGAATCTACTAGTATCTTGATCTTGGAATCCCAGCTTCTAGAACTAAGAGAAATAAATGTTTGTTTAAGCTACCCAGTCTATGGTATTCTGTTATAGCAGTCCAAAATAACTAAGTTTTTGTTTGTTTTTTTGTTTTTGTTTTTCTTCTCTTTTTTTCTTTTTTTGGAGGCTTTTCAGTTGTTAACAAAGAGAGGCTTGGTCTATAATGAATTAGTTCCAACTATTATTGCAAGTTGAAATCTCCTGGAAGGTTTGAGTAGATGAGTGACCTGATATGTTTTTAAGGGCTCACTCTGGCTGTCATCTTGAAAATAGAATGGTGGTGTTTGCCAGGGCGATGGGCAAGGCAGGCAGAGCAGTGAGTCGGCTACTGCAGTGAGACCATGACAGAGGACAGCGGTACTGGTGCAGGGTGACGATGGTGAGCATGGTGGGCAGCAGTGGGACTCTGGATATATTGAGGGTAAAGTCTGTAGGATTTCTTGACAGTCTTAAAGTGGAGTGTGAGAGAAAGGAGGGAAACAAGATTCCTTCCAAGTTGTCTGTCTCAGCAACCAGAAGGATGGGTTTGCCATTGCTTGAGACAGGGGAGACTATGGTTGGAAAAAAATTATGAATGGAGCTTATCTGGATAATTTGAATGTTTTCATTGGATCAATCAACTCTTTCCATCTTCCCAAGTGACAGATGCAATGTACTTGAGGTATTCATAAAATAGTATATTTTTTTTAAAAGTCATTCATCCTACACTACAGGGAGTTGGTTCAGTAATGTAAGCTCGTTTTGAAGGTGAAGGAGGACCATTTTCTCTGCTGGAGGCTGTGAAGTGTCCCTGCTGCTGTGTCCGATCCTGCTTGGAGATGATGTGAAGGCCTTTGTGATCACGAGGCCCAGTGTGAATGGCTCTTATGCCTCTTCCACGACAAGGCCAGAATATAGAATTTGCTTGATTATGGATGTGTCAAAAAAGCCCTGTCATATTCTGTTCTGGAGACCCAGAGGCTTCTTACAAAGGTAGGGTGGCGGGGGGGTGGGGACACTGACTTTAGAAAAGACGTTTCTGAAACTTGAATTTCTTGGATGTGAGTGCATCCCTGGTCAGTTATAGTCTTCATGGAGAAAGCAGTGGCAGAAGGTAACAGGCGTGAGGGGCTGAGGCTGACTCCCAGGATCCCAGAAACCAGCATGGCTCTTTTCCATTAGCTGTGAAACTGAAAGCTAAATCTGACAGCACAACGTTTCTTGATATTTTCACTCCTCTGAACATGTGAGTTTAACTCAAGATAAGAAATGCTGCGGGTCCTGTTAAACTTACACACTATCTGTTGTGTTATGAATTGAAAGGCGCAATTGCAGAACAAGTGGAGGACTGATTATAAATGATCTTTTAGTGCCAACAAAAAGGTGGGAGCTGAGGATGCCAGGTTACTATAGAAACACCAGGGGGAAGGCAAGAGTAAGAAGGATGCCTTGAGGAGGAGAAATGGATTTTTGAAAGGACACCTACACTCCATGCCTAACATTTCTCCTTTACAAAAAATGCTCCTAATGCAAAAAACACCTGTAAGCTTAAAATGTATTTAGAATATATAGTACATTTCTTATGGACTGAAAAAAAATTTTAATTAGACTTTTTTAAAAAAGTATACATGCAACAGATAAGCAGGAAAAAATATTTTTCAAGCTGCAACCATGGAGGTAACATCTATGTAGGAAGCAAGTGAGATGAACGCTTTCCTCCATCAACAACCAATATGGATTGTGGCCAGCACAGCAACCATTGCTGGTCCATGGTGTTGCCCACAGGTGAGGCACGAGATCTGATGTCAGCCAGTCTTGACAGGTCCCTATGTTATCACTCAGGAGAGCTCCTGAGCCTGTCTGTGCCTCAGTGTCTCAGTGTCTTATCTGTTGTACGTATACTTTTTAAAAAAGTCTAATTAAAAATTTTTTTCAGCCCATGAGAAATGTACTAAAATTTATTAAATGGGCTACTGCCTATTTCAAAGAATTATTGTAAAGATTGTCATTGTCATTCATTATAGTGATTTACTGACATTTGACAAGAGAGTCATTTTTATTCAGAGGTCATGGTATAAATCTGGGGGCAGAAAAACTATTGAGCAGTTGTAGTCCAAAGTCTGCCTTGAGGAATCATTAGGTTAGATGAAAGAAAATGAACAGTTTTCCCTTCAGTGTATAATCTAATGGTATTTGTCAAATTCAGATCAGTAGAAACGCTACAGGAATACCATAGGAATGCATTTTAAAAAACCACTGCATTTTGTATATATACTTGAAACAGTAATTGTTATGGTAAGGCTGTAGACGGCATGTGACCATGTGGCAGAGCGATACCAGAATCTTGGGTTGGTCTAGGATTAATAAGAGAGATCTTTTAAATGCCCTTTATCACTTCAGGTGGATGAAATTATCGTGTCAGAAAGCATTATGAGGAGTTTATTATACACACTTTCAGAGGCTGACGTGCACAATTTTTTTTTACAGCTTGGTGTTGGAGATGGAAATAAAACCTGATGGTGCTGGAATTAGCTGGAGAACAGAGAGTCAGGAGAAAAACTGCTTCTCACCCTTACGGGTTTATAACACCCAGTGTGGCAGGAAAGTCTTAGTGAAAACCGCGGCGGAGGGAATTGTGAATTACCTTCCTTCTGTCAGTTGTCAAAGGCAGCAAACACCACCGAAAGTGGTGGAAAGCCATGGGTTCTGGGGCATCAGTATTTCTTTGGTGAACTTTTCTGTATCTATAACTTGTCATGAAGTTCTATTATAGTTAGAAATTTGGGGAGAAACATATGTAGTGGATTGGCTGGCCTTCCAAATAACAAATAAAGGCAAAGCTGAAAATAGTTATCTCTGTAACTTTTTCACATAATCTCATCCAATTATTAGAACACCTCAGTAATGTGGCCAAAGGGGAAGAAAGCCACAGAGAAATCATACAAAATCTGGACTACAGACTCTGTTTAAACAGTTCAGTTCAGTTCAGTCGCTCAGTCGTGTCTGACTCTTTGCGACCCCATGAATCGCAGCACGCCAGGTCTCCCTGTCCATCACCAACTCCCGGAGTTCACTCAAACTCATGTCCATTGAGTCAGTGATGCCATCCAGCCACCTTATCCTCTGTCGTCCCCTTTTCCTCCTGCCCCCAATCCCTCCCAGCATCAGAGTCTTTTCCAATTAGTCAACTCTTCGCATGAGGTGGCCCAAGTACTGGAATTTCAGCTGTAGCATCATTCCTTCCAAAGAACGCGCGGGACTAATCTCCTTCAGAATGGACTGGTTGGATCTCCTTGCAGTCCAAGGGACTCTCAAGAGTCTTCTCCAACACCACAGTTCAAAAGCATCAATTCTTTGGCACTCAGCTTTCTTCACAGTCCAACTCTCACATCCATACATGACCACTGGAAAAACCATAGCCTTGACTAGACAGACCTTTGTTGGCAAAGTAATGTCTCTGCTTTTCAATATGCTATCTAGGTTGGTTCTAACTTTTCTTCCAAGGAGTAAGCATCTTTTAATTTCACGGCTGCAGTCACCATCTGCAGTGACTTTGGAGCCCAGAAAAATAAAGTCTGACACTGTTTCCACTGTTTCCCCATCTATTTGCCATGAAGTGATGGGACCAGATGCCATGACCTTCGTTTTCTGAATGTTGAGCTTTAAGCCAACTTTTTCACTCTCCTCTTTCACTTTCATCAAGAGGCTTTTGAGTTCCTCTTCACTATCTGCCATAAGGGTGGTGTCATCTGCATATCTGAGGTTATTGATATTTCTCCTGGCAATCTTGATTCCAGCTTGTGCTTCTTCCAGCCCAGTGTTTCTCATGATGTACTCTGCATAGAAGTTAAATAAGCAGGGTGACAACATACAGCCTTGACGAACTCCTTTTTCTATTTGGAACCAGTCTGTTGTTCCATGTCCAGTTCTAACTGTTGCTTCCTGACCTGCATATAGTTGTTTAAACACATAGAGTTTAATATTTCAATACTCTTCATATGCCCTCAGATAAAATGTATATTTACAGATAAAATGAGTTGAGCTAGAAAGACTGCTTTGAATAATCCTACACCAACATACACCATGAAGAAAAAAACTAAAAACCTTCAACATACAAGAGCTGCGTGGCTTGGAATGGATCATTTTTGAAATCTTTGTTTTGCAAAGGAGCTGTTGATTGGCCTTTACTCAGGACTTAAGACTGAAAATACATAGTGGGAGTCAATTATTGGGGTCAGATCTGCATTGTTACAAATATTGAATAAATATAGCTTTGGAGAAGTTCTGGCATATCCAGAAACTTTCCAACTGCATGGTCTCAGGTGTTACATCTGTAATTGGCATTAGCTTTATTTTCCTCAATTCTTAGGCAACTGTTATTTTCTTTTAAATGGTCTATTTGAGGAGCTAATACTTTCATGCTTTCAGAGTACTGACAAAACACTTTTAAAAGCTTAGTCTCACAGTGAACTATGAAATTCTAACTTATATACTTACATATATATATATATATATATACCATTCATACTTCTAGGAATGATGCCATAGTTATTGTAATGTATCACCAGATGTTCAAATCTGAAAGCTCCTGGCCCACTAGGATCAGGCATAAATAATAACCACAACAATGAGCATACACTAAGTGCCAATTACATGCTAAGTGCTTTTTCATAGGAAGTTCATTTATCTGCATCCATATTGCTGGGGTGAAACAGTCCTTTAAAATTTTAGACAAAACTGACCTACAATCTCACCCCACAATGGGTGTCACCCCATGTATGCTCAGCAAAGATTCTTCGGTCAGGACCTACGGTCCTCCAGTCCCCGCTGAACTGGTGAGAACTGGTTTGTCGACCTCCATTCTTACTTTCCCTTCCCAGTCTTTTCTGCACAGTGTCACCTCACTGTACAGCGACTGCCTTATTTTCTTTACAGTCCAAAGCACCTCCCATTCACTGCTGTGTAAAAAAGACTTTACAAAAGGGTTGTGACTATTATAGGACTGATTCAAACAAGCTTTTAATTCCCCGTGCTTCTTCCATAATTCTCATATTGAGAAGTATGCCACACGTACAGAAACACGGAAAGCTATTGCTCTGTATCTTTGCTCAGATTGGGGAAAAGGACATTTTTATGTGGAAGAAAAATGCATCTGACTCACTAAAAGCTACTATTAATGGGAAGACTCTTAAGACTTAACAGTATTTAACTTAACGATACCAAGTCAAGAATGGTTTCGTGCACTGATGGATTCTAGTTATAGAATACACATTCAGACGTGTGCACTCATAGTAATTTCAAGATCTTAAGACAGAGGTTTCAATGTGGACGGACCTAGAGATACATGGTCACGCAGAGTGAAGTACGTCAGACAGAGAAAAACAAACATTGTATATTAACGCATCTATGTGGAATCTCGGAAAATTGTACAGATGATCTTACGTGCAAAACAAATAGAGACACAGACATAGAGAGCAAACATATGGACACCAAGGGGAGCGGGAAAGGGGGAGTGCGATGAATTCGGAGATTGGGATTGACAAATGTATATATATATAGACTATAGATACTATGTATAAAATAGATAACTAATGAGAACCTACTGTATAGCACAGGGACAGTGCTCTGTGGTGTCCTAATGGGAAGGAAATCCAAGAGAGGGGATACATATATACATACAGCTGATTCACTTTGCTGTACAGCAGAAACTAACACAACATTGTAAAGCAACTATACTTCAATAAAAACAAAACAAAAAAAAAAACAAGCAACAAAGATGACAGAGGCTCCAATCACTTTCCTGCAGTCGCTCAGTAAGCCTTCTGTCCTTGGTTGATTTGGAAGCTGGAACCCAGGTATGGCCATTAACAAAATATATAATCTGACACCAGCAAGCAGAATGAGTAATTTAGTTTGAAATGTATGTAAGACCAGAATGAAGAGAGTAAAGCAAAAAAAAAAAAAAAAAAAAAACAGTCGCATCTTCCATTCTGGTGGTTGTCAACCACATGGGCTAAAGCAAGTTTTTAGAACAGTATTAAATTGCCCACAGGTGAAATTCATCAAGTGATGGTTAGTTTGTTGACTGAAACTGTCAAAAGCCATTGACACCACACGCCCTTGGGAACCTTTACACTCTTTGTCTGGCACCACTGCAAGTAAAGCGGAGATGTAAAAAGGAGAAATGAGAATGGGTCGGGTCTCAGCCTTGGCTGCTTTAAAACAGGTCACAGCCCAGGTTAGAGGAGGTAGGAATCCCCAGGGGTGGGACCCAGGTAGCAGGATTTTTTGAGTCTCCAGATAACTACAACATGCAGGCAAGGCTGTTTTCAGATTAGACAGAAAGTAGCAAGTGGTAAAACATGGGACGATCTCAAAGATTATAGCAGAAATGAAAACAGTGATATCCCTTTTAAACTAAGGCTATAGACATTACCTGGAGAAGGCAATGGCAACCCACTCCAGTACTCTTGCCTGGAAAATCCCATGGACGGAGGAGCCTGGTAGGCTGTAGTCCATGGGGTTGCTGAGGGTCGGACACGACTGAATGACTTCACTTTCACTTTTCACTTTCATGCATTGGAGAAGGAAATGGCATCCCACTCCAGTGTTCTTGCCTGGAGAATCCCAGGGATGGTGGAGCCTGGTGGGCTGCTGTCTATGGGGTCGCACAGAGTCAGACATGACTGAAGCGACTTAGCAGCAGCAGTATAGACATTGCCAGGGAAACGTATCTGCTAAGCAGAGCAAATTACAACAGGAATCTTCTGGAATTAGTTATTATTCTATTTATCTGGTCTTTGGAGCAACCATAGATTCTTATGTTTAGCTAACAAATGATGCCACCTTTATTTCCCCCTGGTCAAACCTCTTTTGATAATGGCAGATGTTCTTGAGAAGTACCTGACCTAAAAGGATTAAAAGCTTTTGAGGGATTTCCTCGGTGGGCCAGTGGCTAAGACTCTATAATCCCAATGCACGGGGCCCAAGGTTCGATCCCTGGTCAGGGAATTAGATCTCACATGCCACAACTAGGACTTTGAATGTTACAACTAAAGATTCCCGCATGCCACAACTAAGACTGGTGCAGCCAAATAAAAATATCAATATTTTAAAAAAAAAAACCTCTTGAACTAAGTGAATTAAAATGTACTATAAGTATGTTGTGTGTATCTAGACACCTAGATTAATTTTTAGAAATATTTAAATATCAAAATTCAAAGACAGACAAGAATTAGGGGTAAAAAGATATTCTGCTTACTAGAATTAGCCCACAAAAGGATACTATCAATTTAATTTCTTTGACCAGCCAAAGGTTTTAAAGAAAAAGGAAAGCTCTCTTGGATTGAGTTGGTTAAAAAGTTTCTAAGTCTTCAGGGGTTGAAATGTCCAAACCATTTTTTTCATACAGTAGGAAAAACAAAAGGGGAAATTTTGACTGATTTTCTTTCAACTAAGATAATTTTGAGTTTGGGAAGCTGAAAAGCAAAACTGGGGATGGTATTAATCCCATCTCATGACTTACCTACAGATTACTGAATCGTCACCATTAATATAAATTATATTTCAGAGTGATATATTATCAAAAATAAATGAACAGTAATTTCCTCTCCTAGACTTAAGCCAAATACTCCTTACTATGTTTATCTCAATTATTAAGGTCCCCAGGGTAACCCTCCCTCCCCTGCCCCGTTTCTTTGGAAGTATTATGTACAACAAATGAGAGATAATATCGCTTGATCCACAGGTTAAAATATTGGCAATACTTAATACTATTAGGAGTGAGTTTATGTGCTTAAATCTTGCCGGGTTCAGCATAAACACTGACAGTGATAAGTTAGGCTGATGAAAACCAATCAATACCATCTCCACACTTCACTTCTGTACTGCTTCACAGGATTACAGGTGATTAACTACAGAAGAATATGTCAGGAGTAAAAATTAGTGTTATCTGTGGCCCATGTTTATTGGTTATTTAATCCTTATAAGTCAAATTATTTTGACTTAATGTGATTCTAGATTACATTATAGCCACCCAAACCAGAACTCAAATATTCATTAAGATGTAAAGCTCCAATATCCATGATGAATGAATTGTAACTTAGATTTATCCTTTGTTGTACGTTAACTGTATCACCTACTGTTAAAAGTTTGTACAATTTAAAATACGTGAGAAAAATTTCTTCATCTTAGGTGACCAAAGTCTCTGGCTGAGGCAAAGCTCAGGCTTCAGCATACCTTGTTTTACATGCCAGGTGAGTCTGGAGAGTGATCTTACAGTGTGGTCAGGGATCTATGAAATATCTGGGCAACAGAAAAAACAAAAAGCAAAACCCCTACTCTCACTACCAAATGACCCACGTACACTCACACAACCAGCCAACCCACTTGCGGAGACACATTTCTGGGAGTTCTGGTGGAGTCAGGGCTTGCTGGCACGGGAGAACTGATCTATTAGCTTGTCTCACAGGAGGTTCTGTGGGAGGATCAGCCGTGCTGAGACAGAAGCTCTCTTGGAAGACTGTTCTGAGGACAGAGGAGTTTGAACATATTCCACTCCTTGGACATTCCCTATGCTTGTTAGATTATTACAGCCACTGAGACTTTCTCCAGTAAAGACCAATGACTCATTTTTGCTTCTCCAGTATTTTCCAACATTGTGTGACCATGGGCTTCTTCCGCTCTCCCAATACATTTACTCACATCGAATGGAATTTGTTTCTTGGAACACACTTTAAGAAATGCTGATCCTTGAAGTATAAAAAGGCTATAATATGGACGGAAGAAAGAATCTGCGTAAACAAAAGAGAAGAAAACACTGAGACCAGAGAACCCAAACTCCCGACACTCTACTGTCCTCTAGTGGCCACTGTACAATAACTGTGAAGTCCACCTGTCATTTGAATCATCTTAATTCCCTAGATAGCATATTGAAAAGCAGACATATTACTTTTTCAACAAAGGTTCGTCTAGTCAAGGCTATGGTTTTTCCAGTGGTCATGTGTGGATGTGAGAGTTGGACTATGAAGAAAGCTGAGCACTGAAGAATTGATGCTTTTGAATTGTGGTGTTGGAGAAGACTCCTGAGAGTCCCTTGGACTGCAAGGAGATCAGACCAGTCCATTCTGAAGGATATCAGTCCTGGGTGTTTATTGGAAGGAATGATGCTAAAGCTGAAACTCCAATACTTTGGCCACCTCATGTGAAGAGTTGTCTCATTGGAAAAGACCCTGATGCTGGGAGGGATTGGCAGCAGGAGGAGAAGGGGATGCCAGAGGATGAGATAGCTGGATGGCATCACCGACTCGATGGACATGAATTTGAGTGAACTATGGGAGTTGGTGATGGATAGGGAGGCCTGGCATGCTGTGATTCATGGGATTGCAAAGAGTTGGACACGACTGAGCGACTGAACTGAACTGAACTGAATTCCCTCAGAGTGGGAAAAGAACTGTATTTTAAGTGAGAAGTAGAGGTTTCCATTCTCCCTTACACAAATTGCCTTTGGATAATTAACT
The DNA here is from genome assembly GCF_003369695.1 of Bos indicus x Bos taurus. Classification (NCBI taxonomy): domain Eukaryota; kingdom Metazoa; phylum Chordata; class Mammalia; order Artiodactyla; family Bovidae; genus Bos; species Bos indicus x Bos taurus. The sequence goes on from NC_040097.1 coordinate 18,183,185, forward strand.
TTCCAATCTGAACTTCACTTTTCTCAATTATAAAATCAGAGTTTAAAGAAATGAACTTGATTATCCTTTCTAGGCTCAATTAGATGATTCTATCTCAACTAGTATAATGGGAGAAAAAGAGAAAACAGGATTTGCTTGACAAGAATTCTCCTTATGATCAACTTTTCTTCAATGCAAAATGAATGATGTATGAAATAGAACTCCTAAAGCACAACCATATGTGGATAGGTGATCCTTAAACCTCATTATTCTGGCCATTTTGATTGGTGACTGAGTCACAGGAGGCAACCTGGGATAAACCTAGTTTTAATACTGTACTTGCTGTCATTAAACAGCTTTTTAAAAAAGAACAACCCAGAAACTTTCAGCAGCTATATCTTTAATTAAAGCCAAAGGGCAACTTTAAGATTAGTTCTTTTAATTAATTGTCCTTCGGGTCAGACAATCTGTCACTACACTATTCTTGGGTATTAAAGTTTGTACTTAAAAAAAAATCAAGATGTGGTTGAAATGACTGATTCAAATGAAGCTAATCTAAAAATATGGAGAAATACAATGGGGCAAATTATTATGCAAGAGTATCTATGTATTTTTCATATGCCAATATTTTTCCTTTAATAGAAAATAAGAGAAAAATTATAATTGCCAGAGAAGCTAAATCATTGATTTGATGCCACAAATCATCTGAGTTATTTTTCTATAATTCTTGGGTTCTGTAATTAAATAATAATTTAGACATTGAAGACTTAAAGCCACTTGCAAGTTGCACCCCAAATTATATGAAACAAGAAACTAATTCTCAAATTGATACCAAATAATCATGAGATGCATTTTCATATTGAATCAAACTATTTTTTTCAGAATCCACTTGCAGTGCGTGCATTCACCACACATTTGATGAGGAAAGTAGAAATCCAGGTCTTAAAAATGGAAACTAATAATATAAACTTTCCCTCACTGCTACATGTGATTAGGCAAATCTGTCCTCTCATCACACTGGATCTAACATACAGCAGTGGTCTCAAGCACTGACTACACATTCAAATTGCCAGGGGATGTTTTAAAAGTTTCCAATGCCCAGGTTGCATCCAAGACCAGTCGAACAAAACATTCTGGGGGTGGAACCTAGGCATCAATATTTTTATAAACTTCTCAAGAAATGCTCATATTCAGCAAAATTTGATAAGTGAAGCCATACAGTCCAAGCAATGAATTTCCAAGTAAACTGGATATACCATTTTGGTTTAAAATTGGCAACATGGGGGCACACCTATTTCTATTTTTCAATTCTTCTTAAAAATCTTGTCAATAGAAATTGAAGCTACTCTTTTTAAACAAAGTGAAAAAAGTGGAAAATATGACATTGTGGTAGATAACTTTTGGAGCATCTGCTGGGTTTGTCAGAAACTCCTTAACTGCCTTTGTCCACCATCCACAGAAGAGGGTTCTTGACGGCCACTGGACCAAAGTGGGCCAGTTGGAATCCCAAGTCTGGGATAGTTGAATCGAAACTGCAAGTTAATATTTCTGTGTGGTTGGATGTATGGGCTGTGGTTCATTAAGTGTTCCCATGGGTGGACTGAATTGCTGAGAAAATCTTGGGTAGAGAAGAGATGGGCAAAATGGATGAGAGGTGAGCCGCTGAGACATTTTAATTTTTAATTTATTTTGAATGTCATTTTTAAAAAAAAGACAATCTTTCTAAAAGCAAGTTTTTAACAAAATTGAGAGGAAGGTTAAGAGATTTCCCATATATCCCCTACCCCTATGCATATGTAGCTTCCTCCGTGATCAACCTCACTCACCAGAATGGTGCTTTTAACCAAGGATGAACCTAAAAAGACACATCATAATAATCCAAAGTCCACGGCATTACGGTTCACTCTTGGTGTTGGACATTTTCTGGCTCTGACCAGGTGTATAATGATATATACCTATCATTACAGTATCATACAGAGTAGTTTCACTGCCCTAAAAAATTCTCTGCTCTCTACTCATAACCAAGAAACAAAATCTTTAGACACCCAGGGTAGACATCTGTTGTTTTTGCCTGCTTGGTGTCCCTCTCCAAGTTTTGACAGGGCCCTCTTCTTTGGGGACTACCTAGTTCCCATTCCATGTGGTCCTGGGGAAAACTGACAAGTCAGCTGAGAGACTCAAGGCAGAGTCTCAAGGCAGAAAGAGGGGGCACCATCATCCTGGTGACCGTCATTGAGAGAAACTGTTAGTTCCTACTATAGGATTCCCAGAGCTTCCTGATTCCTGTGCCTCCTGTAGTCTGAATGTTCAACAAGTCTTTGGATTCTGGGATCAAGCGTATCTGTTGCTTGCAGTTCAGGAACCCCAACAGAGTTTTCTAGGTCCTAGCTTGAGTCCACTCAGAGGCCTTGCAGCATTCTGTTAAGAGGCTCATGAGGCACTCTTGTATCCTTAATTACTTTTATCTCATGATTTTTCGATATTTGCAACCTCACATCTCAACTAGTATGGAATTTTAATTGGCTTCTATTTATGTGGATGATCCCGATACTCATGAAAGCAGTAATAAGGCTTTCCAAGTTCTGCTCCAATCTTCAAGGTCACAACCAACTTTTTTTATCATTCTGCATGTTTTATGAAGCTGTAGTTAATTTTGGTATTTTGTAAGTATGAGGATTTTGAAGAAAGATTCAAAACAAAGGTATTCTTTGTGAATTAATAAAAGTTTACCAAATACCAACATGGTTCTAAATAATGTATAATCCTTTGAACAGGAGCCCAAATCTACTCCTGAAAAAAAAAAAAAGAGCTCTTATTTCCTTTATCAAGCAACATTAAATGAAATTATAATATTGCCATTAAATCCAACTGTACACCAATAATTTTTCATTTCCGATGGTACTCTTATTATAAAATTTTTATTAAATAACCAAATATGCCTAATACAATAAGCTAATACAATAAGTACTTCCTTGAACTCACTATTTATATATTTGGCACACAATTCAAGGCTAGTCTATTCAAATTCAGGAAGCACGTGATTTTTTTCCCTTGTGATGGGATGAGCAGGGTTACAATGGCGTAGTCTTCAAGACCAAAGGAAGTCTCCTCCATTTCTCCAGGTCTAAGTCACAGAAGTGGTAAGGTATGTAGAGTGCTCAAATGGGTGGCTTCTTACTAAATATGGATCCATAGAGATAGATTTGTATTCATAGATAATTTTTTAAAAAGCACAGAGCTAAGTAGCTGAAGTTATTAACAATGTTATGATCTTTGGCAAACTATGGATGAACTATAATGAAATGGAAATTGTGGGGCCAGTGCCAATAAAATACAATCATAAAGTCTGACTAATTCACAGTAATTCCTTTTCTAGAAGTCTAAGGAAAAGTAAATACCATCTAGGAATATTCTGGCAAAGAAAGTGGGTTAAATAAAAAGAAGCAGTTTAAAAGGCATTCTTCTGACCATCATATTTTATTTTTAATACAAATAGGTAATAAAAGAAAAGGCATCTTTTAAATATGAATACGTTTTCTGTGTATCAAGCCATCATTTACACATTAACACTGCAAAAATTTGAATAACTCTTAATTCATTAACATAAAAGTATATGAAGTAAACAGAATTATATATAGGATAAGAACCAACAAATAAGTAGCAATTCAAAGTCCTACAATCTTGTCTCTATATTAACTCCTTCACAGTTCTGAAGTCACACCCATCTACATAAAGAATGCAGGCAGTCCTAACATTGAACATTATGTACAAACTGACTTCATCTCTCTTAGTTCTTTCTGATCCTGTAGGCCTACCGGAGACACACTTGTGACGCCAACTTAACAGAATCAGAGCTGCTCTCCTGCTCCACCTGGGGCAGCCATCCTTGGCCCTGGAAGCAGGCGTTATACCAACTCGTAGTACTTCCCAGTTTGGGGATCAAAGTAACAGTTCAAACATGGGTCATACAGCAGAGTCAGCACTTCCTCATCCTCTTCCACACTCAGCTCCTCTTCACCTGTTGGGGACGGAAAGCACAGTCATGTTAGCTGCTGGCCTCGCCGGGAATTCTTAAACTGCAACAGAGAAGGGCAAGGGAGCAGGAATCACCATTTGTCCTGGAGGACCATCCTTGTGTGGGCGGGACGTCAACGCTGGGAGGCAGGAGTGCTGCAGATGTGATGGCTCTATACTTGCCGTGTAAGATAGAGAAGAAACGGTAATCAGAGGGGCCAGATTCACTATAAAGCACAAGAAAAATGAGCGTGCACAACTGGCAGGGAGGAGAGAGGACTAAGGAAGAGGGCCAAAGGACTAAAGAGTTATGCTAATTAGGGTTGAACGGGATTCAAAATTTGATTATCTTTGATTATCACAGCTCTAGCCTTCTTCATGGGCCAGAGCTGCAGAAATGCCAAACAGTGCAAATGAAGTAATACAGTAAAGAGCTCAATCCCCATTCATACATCCTAAAAAGGCTACCACAGAAACATGAATTAAAATAACGTTTAGAAATATAAGCTATGCAAAGCAAAGAACACATGAGGAAAACAATGTCAGATGATCTGTAATTGTATTAGTGGTAGCAAGATGTGTCAAATTTTCAGGGAAAATGAACACGTCAAATTTTTTTCCCTGTGGTAATTATTTAGATGATTTGGTTGTAGAGAATGCCTACTGCCTACGTCATTAGCAAGGTTTGGTTGGTTTTCAACACATGAAAAAACAAAAACAAAAACAAAAAGCTGCTTTACTAAAATGTTACCTGAGCACCTTATACATGCCCAGTGCTGTGCTCAGCACTTGTGTTCCTTATGCCATCACCAGCAAGCAAGTGCCCTCTGGACATCTCAAAATATACAGGATAGGAATTCAGAGGCTGGGAGAGCAAGACTTCCCTCGGCTGGAGACTCCCAGAGCAGGCTCAGGAAGGAGGAGGTGATGAAGACACTACCCCTCTCTTTTTTCTTAGCATGGGCTACTACGGACCAAAGAAAACCAAACCTTTGGCCTGCATGCTTACCAGGTCAGCTTTGGATAGGGCTTGGATGGTGGGCACGGGCATGGCTGGCCCATAATGGAGACTCCATAAATACTGAGCCCTTTTTGAAAGGACGAATCAGTGACTGTGAAACAAAATCTGTGGTCTTAAGTGTCCTGCCCATGAAACAAAAGCGGCTATTAAAGATTAGTGAAGAGTTAACTGGATGTGGCTAAGAGCACCCCTGGGCTCTGGAATCCAAGGAACCTGGGGATGGATGGGAGAGTGCTGTTCATCACCTGAATGCCCTTCAGCTCAGTTCAGTTCAGTCCTCAGTCATGTCCGACTCTGTGCGACCCCATGAACCACAGCACGCCAGGCCTCCCTGTCCATCACCAACTCCCAGAGTTTACTCAAACTCATGTCCATTGAGTTGGTGATGCCGTCCAACCATCTCATCCTCTATCATCCCCTTCTCCTCCTGCCTTCAATCTTTCCCAGCATCAGGGTCTTTTCAAATGAGTCAGCTCTCCACAGCAGGTGGCCAAAGTATTGGAGTTTTAGCTTCAGCATCAGTCCTTCCAATGAATATTCAGGACTGATTTCCTTAAGGATAGACTGGTTGGATCTTGCAGTCCAAGGGACTCTCAAGAGTCTTCTCCAACACCACAGTTCAAAAGCATCAATTCTTCTGCACTCAGCTTTCTTTATAGCCCAACTCTCACATCCATACATGACTACTGGAAAAACCATAGCCTTGACTAGACGGACCTTTGCTGGCAAAGTAATGTCTCTGCTCTTGAATATGCTATCTAGGTTGGTCATAACTTTCCTTCCAAGGAGTAAGCGCCTTTTAATTTCATGGCTGCAGTCACCATCTGCAGTGATTTTGGAGCCCAGAAAAAAAAAAGTCAGCCACTGTGTCCACTGTTTCCTCATCTATTTCCCATGAAGTGATGGGACCGGATGCCATGATCTTTGTTTTCTGAATGTTGAGCTTTAAGCCAACTTTTTCACTCTCCACTTTCACTTTCATCAAGAGGCTTTTTAGTTCCTCTTCACTTTCTGCCATAAGGGTGGTGTCATCTGCATATCTGAGGTTATTGATATTTCTCCTGGCAATCTTGATTCCAGCTTGTGCTTCTTCCAGCCCAGTGTTTCTCATGATGTACTCTGCACAGAAGTTAAATAAGCACGGTGACAATATACAGTCTTGACGTACTCCTTTTCCTATTTGGAACCAGTCTGTTGTTCCATGTCCAGTTCTAACTTTTGCTTCCTAACCTGCATATAGGTTTCTCAAGAGGCAGGTCAGGTGGTCTGGTATTCCCATCTCTTTCAGAATTTTCCACAGTTTATTGTGATCCACACAGTCAAAGGCTTTGGCATAGTCAATAAAGCAGAACTAGATGTTTTTCTGGAACTCTCTTGCTTTTTCTATGATCCAGCGGATGTTGGCAATTTAGTCTCTGGTTCCTCTGCCTTTTCTAAAACCAGCTTGAACATCTGGAACGTCACAGTTCACATATTGCTGAAGCCTGGCTTGGAGAATTTTAAGCATTACTTTACTAGTGTAATTTGATTTAGGTCATACCTGAATGTGCCCTTCAGCTGGTGACAGGTTATTTTACCTCACTGAACCTTCCTTTGCTCATTTATAAAATGGGAATAACTCTATTTCACAGAGTTTTGTGGGTGAAGTTGGACGCTAGATAATATGCATACCAAGAACACAGTAGTTGTTCAATAAAAGATCACTACTATTAAGGTTGGTAATAAATGCAATAAATCATAAACTGTAGGCTAGAGTTTTAAATAACTGAGAACAGCATTGATAAAGCTTAAATATAAAGGAAAGGCTTCAGAGACAGGCAGCATGACATTTAGACAATGAACTCAGCATGTGGGTCCAAATCCCATTTCTACCACTTCACAGCTGTGGGGCACTGGGAAAATTCACTACTTAGCCTCAGTTTCCTCATATGTAAGGTAAGGATAGTAACAGTGCCTGTTATAGTACCTATGAGAACTAAATAACACTTGGCACACACACAGTTATAATCATTATGGAAAATATAAGACATGAGAGGGATGTGTTCATTTATAGCTCAATTCCCTACCCCTAAGCTGTATCTATTTGACTTTTTACTACTAAAGAAAAAAAAAAGTTTGAATGAAACACAAAACCCCCTACTAGTTTTATGTGTGTGCTAGTCGCTCAGTTGTGTCTGACTCTTTACGACCCCGTGGACTGTAGCCTGCCAGGCTCCTCTGTTCATGGGATTCTCCAGGTAAGAATACTGGAGTGAGTTGCCATGACTTCCTTCAGGGGATCTTCCTGATTCAGGCATCAAACCTGGGTCTCCAACATTGCAGGCAGATTCTTTACCATGTGAGCCACCAGGGAAGCCCTACTAGTTTTATACAGGATATTATAATCAATTCAGCTTTAAATAAAAAGCTCTTATACCAAAAATCATGTAATTTTCAAAACAGTAAAATAACACTCATTTTTTTTTCCCATCAGGTGTGATATTAAAACCAAATATCACTGAGGTAAATAATTATAAGTCAAATTATCTCGAAGACCTGCCATCTGATGTCTTATTACTGCATCAAACGCTGGGGGAAAGTCTGACCTCTGGCACATAAGAGTTATACACTATATAATTGTTTAGTGCATTCTGTGCTTGCAGTTTCCAAAAAGATAAAATTTTAAGCTGGTGTTATCAAATTAGAAAACTCAAAACATTTTACAGTTAGTCAGGAATCTTTCAAGATGAAAATAACTGTTGTAATGGGCCATGGGTCTTTATCACCCAATTGCAAAAGGATCAAGGTGGATCCAATTCATTAGTAGAGATTTGGCTATATAATGCTTGCAAACTGAAGCAGTAACTGCTATATAAGTGCATTTGTTCCAATACATATCACTATAGAACTGGCATTTCATGCATTATAACCATGGGTCTAAGAGGGGTTTTGTGGTTTTTAGTTCAAAAGCTTTCAGTTCAGTCACTTAGTCATATTTGACTCTGAGACCCCATGGACTGCAGCATGCCAGGCTTCCCTGTCCATCACCAACTCCCGGAGTTTACTTAAACTCATGTTCATCGAGTCGGTGATGCCATCCAACCATCTCATCCTCTGTTGTCCCCTTCTCTTGTCTTCAATCCTTCCCAGTATCAGGGTCTTTTCAAATGAGTCAGTTCTTCACATCAGGTGGCCAAAGTACTGGAGTTTCAGCATCAGTCCTTCCAATGAATATTCAGGACTTATTTCCTTTAGGATGGGCTGGTTTGATATCCTTACAGTCCAAAGGACTCTCAAGAGTCTTCTTCAGTACCACAGTTCAAAAGCATCAATTCTTTGGTGCTCAGCTTTCTTTTATGTTCCAACTCTCACATCCATACATGACTACTGGAAAAACCATAGGTTTGACTACATGGACCTTTGTTGGCAAAGTAATGTCTCTGCTTTTTAATATGCTGTCTAGGTTGGTCATAGCTTCTTTTCCCAGGAGCAAGAATCTTTTAATTTCACGGCTGCAGTCGCCATCTGCGGTGATTTGTCTCACTGTTTCCATTGTTTCCCTATCATTTGCCATGAAGTGATGGGACTGGATGCCATGATCTTAGTTTTCTGAATGTTGAGTTTTAAGCCAACAAAAGCTTTAAATGGGTGAATTTTAAAACTCTACCAACAATGACATTCATACAAAAATTGGGTGATATTATGTATACTTTTATACTGAAATAAGTGTTTTAAACTTGCAAAAAAGGTTTTGTTTTCATTATAACTTAATTTTCAAAGCCTCCAACTTATATCATTTTGCCACTGTAATCTCTATGTAATGAAATTATCATATTGTTAAGCAATTACAAGTATGATGTCAAGCAATGGGAAATGTTTTGAAAGGTAATTATTGTGCATGGGTATAGGGTAATTTTCAATTATATTCTTGGATAGCACACAGTTTGTTTTTCTCCCAAATGCTAAATTGCTCTATTTAAAGACTGGCTACAGAAACTCTAAAAGGACAAATTAAGAAATAAAATCATTCTCTGCTACCAGACCAAAAGCATCTGGACAGGGGTCTAAATTATGTTTTTATTCTTCTTCACATAATAAAGCCATTACTAGTGAACTAAAATTGCCTTTCAGATAATAATATATTTACAAACTTTCAGCTTCATCCACTTTGAAGTCAGTTAACAGCAATAACAGAAGGAAAACCAATGGAGCCAGACCAAACACAGCAATATTAGCTGCCCTCCCCTTGGTTAGATCAATGTGAGCAAATAATCCCTCTAGCTCACCTTCTGAAAGTCAATTAATATAAATGCTTAATTATCTATATTTGAGGCATTTTAACTGTAGATAATAGAAAACCTATATGCACAAGCTCAGTCTTCAAGCTTGAAAATAAATGATGTGACACCAGTTTATCAGGTTTAAAATCTCACAGTGAGGACATTATACTTGATTTTCGATTTTCTGACGCTGCCATCTAGAATTTTTTTTTTACAAGTTAATGCATTTTCTCTCATAGATTTTGAGAACTGATTGACTGTATTTTTATGTGCATACCAATACACTATGGTTTAGACAATTCAACGGTGGGGGATCACCACTGGGAACAGGCAGCCTTAGGATCAATAAAGATGACATTTTAGATACTATTCTGCTGAGGACCAGGTGCTGGCAAACGCTTCCATCAACTTCTATAACAGTAGGGCAGAATTAACTTTCACTAAAACTCAAGAAAGTGAACTGTTGCGATCTGCTTCTCAGCAAACATGTGCCCTCAAATGAGAGAAAGGTAAATGGCCAAAAATGCGATAAAAAGATGGAAAGGTACTTTCTTCTATTAGCAAGCTGTATTGTCTTTTTGGGAAGGCAAATGATATGCTAACATTATAGTTCAGGTTTCATTTGGGAAATAAGTACATCACTTCTTTTGTAAAATCTGGTGGCTATATTTTACTTGGAACATGCCATTTAAAACAACCAGTTGAAAAATTTGGATGATTACTTAGGAGTTCTTGCAATTTCATTCCTTCTAGGTAGTCTCTACTTATAAATGTGATTCAAATGTGAACTTGTGTATCAGAGCATCATGTTGTCACCTTAAACTTACATAATGTGACATGTCAATTATATAATAATAAAGCTGGGGAAAATCTCACAAAACACATATGCACTTGTAAATGTGTGGCCTACCACTCTGAATGCTTTTTGTTGCACGTGAAGGAAGGTCCCTAGTCAGACTATTGAGCTCTGAAGCCTACAAATCCCATAAAAGTCTCCAGTGCCTGATTTCAGACAAGGTGGCAGCACTGCAGACAGGTGGAAATGCATCCCAATTCCAGCAATGGAATTGAGGACCACACCCTGGGTCAAGACCCTTCTGTTGTACACTTGGGGAACAAGTAGGTGTGGGTGGTTCTGGAAGAGGGACAGAACCTCAGACACCCATTGGTGTGTTCACTTCTCTACTAGAGGGTTCACGTCCAGTGTGCCACAAAAGAAGACATTTCTTTGTATAGTGTCTCCCCCTCTCTAATCACAGGAAAATGGGACAGAGCACTGGGTACAAAGCAGGCACTTAATTAATGCTGGCTTCTATTACTACTCTGATTGCCAATATTGCTTTTTTTGGCAGAGGGTGGGTGGGGGGAAGTTCTCCTTTGCATTTTAAATAAATCTTCAAGATACATGGAAGATCCAAAGAGTATACCAAGTCATCCTCCTGTTTCCCATAGGCAGAAGATTCACTCATTCTACTCATCAAGCATTTATGGAGCATTTACCGTGTCCTATGGGTTCCCTGGTGGTTTAGATGGTAAAGAATTTGCCTGCAATGCAGGAGACCCAGGTTCAACCCCTGGACTGGGAAGTTCCCCTGGAGAAGGAAATGGCAACACACTCCAATATTCTTGCCTGGAGAATTCCATGGACAGAAGAGCCTGGTGGGCTACAGTAATTGGGACCCCAAAAAGTTGGACACGACTGAGAAACTAACACATGTGCCATGTCAAACACTGTGGGTACCATGGTTCGATGAAGCAAGATGTCTGGTGAGATAACTAATAAAACAGATTTTGGAAGACTGTTTTTAGATTCAAGGTGTTAGGTAAATGTCAAATAACTTCATGGTGGGAAATAGGACTATGAAAGGATTCCTGTGTTGGACCCAGGACAGGTGGCCATGCTCCCCTCTCTCTGGGTAGCTGGGAGGCATCATGAGATTTCTATAAATTATTTACCAGTAATTTGGATATTATATGCATAAAATAAACATGCATGAGTGCTAAGTCGCTTCAGTCATGTCCGACTCTTTGCGACCCTATGAACTGTAGCCCACCAAACTCCTCTGTCCATGGATTCTCCAAACAAGAATACTGAAGTGGGCAGCCATTCCCTTCTCCAGGGGATCTTCCTGACATAGCCTCCTGAGGCTCCTGCATTGCACGCTGATTCTTAACTGCATCTGCTGCCTATTTGTGACTCATGGAAGACTAATTAATGTTCATAAAGGAACATCTTCTGTGGCTCTGCTGAACAAAAGGTACAAGGATGTTATTTTCATGAGATCCTGGCAACTCTAAAAGGTCTTCACTCAAAATCCACGCAAACTGTAAAAAAGGTTTATAGGCCTGAAGAGAGAGGCATTATTATTCCATTTTGGAGCTGGTAAGCATGAATAATTTAAGGGTCATATCTGTAAAGGAACAAATGTCAAAAAGAAATTGACAACTATTTTTCAGGCAGTCTGGTTCATTTTTAAAAGGTCAGTTTGGTAGTTTTCTTGAGTAAGTTCTGAAATCTTAACTTCCCATTTTTAACATTTTCACGGTCTCCAGGAAAACACATTTTTAGGAAGTGTTAAGGGCACCCGTGCCCATGGTGATTGATATTCGGCAAGTGTGTTGTGGCCCAAGAGGAACGGCTGACAGCTGCCTGCTTCTCCATCCAGTCGAATGGCACGGAGCTCAGTGTTATTCCTGCCGGCTGGCTGCTCTGCTGGGAGCTGGGCTGTTCACTTCATGGCAGAATTCACACACTTGAGACATTCTGGCCAAACAGAAACTGTGGAATTTGTACTGAATAAAAGAAGGGGCTCCGGGGCCTGTATAATGCATGTGTTTACTTCTGTATGGCCTGGGGAAAGTCTTCCAGAGTTTTGTGTTGGTCAGGCCATTTTCCCGTTATGCCACTAGCTGCACAGGTACATCTCAGCCTCTCAATCTCTGATGGACGTGGTGGTTCATCACATAAGTCTCCTGCTTTAAGTCCCAGGGTTCATGTGTAAAAGTGGGTAACAATAGTATCTACATATCTGTAGGCTAATTCTGAGAATTAAAGTGTACATGGAGGCCTGGGTAAAGGAAGGTGAAATAAATGTTTTTGTTATTTTCATCCGAGAAGTCTGAAGATAGAAGAGACTTTTTCCTTGTGAATCAGTCTTCAAAATTACCTTCACGTCCCAGTGTGATGGTTCTGCAGAAAGGCACTGTTGTGGAAGAAACCTGGATCCAAATTCTAACTCTGATTGAGCATTTGACCTTGGGCAAGGTCACACTGAGGGCAATGGACTTCATCAGTGTTTTTAACTGGTTCATTAGGGCCCCATGGCAGGGTTCTGAGACCCTAACTCGCACTCAGTCAGAGAGATTCTACTTGTAACTACTTTACATACTGGGATTTCATATGAGATTTCATTTGACAGAAAGTCTCTTCACTGCTTATACATAAAGAGCCACTGCATATGGTAACCTACAACTGTTTGAACTGCTACAGTGTATGGGTCTAAGTTCAGTACTCTTATTGTTCCATTTTACAGATATACCAAAAAACTGGAACTGGGGGAAACACTGAAAGTTGGGTTTCAATGAACTACCTTGATTTCCTTTCTTTCAAGGTTATTATTACAAGAAATTACCAGTTGGATGACATTTCTCTCCCTCTTTCCTTTCCTGTGTTCTAACGAGAACCCACAGTATCTATTATAATATATACCAGAAATTGCACAGGTACTAGGGATCTGGGGGTGTGTAAACTGATGGTCTCTGCTTTTAAAAACTCTTAGACTACCTGGGAAAAAAGACAAGAAACAACTAAATGAATCATGAGTTACAAACTGTGAAAAGGCAGTGATAAAAAGGCACAGGGTAAAGTGAGAGACAGACTGACTCATAAGATCGTCTAGAGAGGCCTTTGAGAAGGCGGGCCCAGTGACCACCCAGGCCCGTCAGTCCCGCACCCCAGTCATTCTACTCTTCATTCGGACCCTCACTCCCTTGGCCTTGCCCTACATCTGGTCAACACAGTAAATGCACCCCTCGGCGACCCACCCTGCTGGAGACCTGTGACAAGACTGCGTTGGAGGGGGAGGCAGGGCTGCAACACGGGACCAGAGATCTGCCTTTTGTTTTTTCCCTGAAAGAACTTAGCTACTCAGCCCTTGAGGTATTTTCATTTGTTTTCTTGTAGATTAGGAACTCTCAAAAGAAAACTTATTTTTCAATTGCTGGTTTTATATACAGTATTTTTTGATTAGGTAATTTATTTACTTGGTTCTAAACCAAAAGAGGCAGCTGAGAGGAGCAACCCAACGTCCAAGGAGTGGCGGCTGCCCGGTCACAGGAGGGCTGACAGGAGCTACTCCACGTTCAAGGTCAGGAGGGGTGATCTTGAAGGAGCAGTGGCAGCACTTTGCTGGAGCAGCCGTGAAGAGATACCCCACGTCCAAGGTAAGAGAAACCCAAGTGAGACGGTAGGTATTGTGAGAGGGCATCAGAGGGCAGACACACTGAAACCAGAATCACAGAAAACTAGCCAATCTGATCACATGGACCACAGCCTTGTCTAACTAAATGAAACTAAGCCATGCCGTGTGGGGCTACCCAAGATGGCTGGGTCATGGTGGAGAGGTTGGACCACAGAATGTGGTCCACTGGAGAAGGGAATGGCAAACCACTTTAGTATTCTTGCCTTGAGAACCCCATGAACAGTATGAAAAAGCAAAATGATAGGATACTGGAAGAGGAACTCCCCAGGTCGGTAGGTGCCCAATATGCTACAGGAGATCAGTGGAGAAAGAACTGCAGAAAGAATGAAGGGAAGGAGCCAAAGCAAAAACAACACCCAGTTATGGATGTGACTGGTGATAGAAGCAAGGTTCAATGCTGTAAAGAGCAACATTGCATAGGAACCTGGAATGTTAGGTCCATGAATCAAGGCAAATTGGAAGTGGTCAAACAGGAGATGGCAAGTGCAAACGTCAACATTCTAGGAATCAGCGAACTGATCTGAACTGAAAAAATGGACTGGAATGGGCAAATTTAACTCAGTTGACCATTATATCCCTTAGAAGAAATGGAGCAGCCATCATGGTCAACAAAAGAGTCCGAAATGCAGTACTTGGATGCAATCTCAAAAACGACAGAATGATCTCTGTTCGTTTCCAAGGTAAACCATTCAATATCACGGTGATTAAGGCCTATGCCCCAACCAGTAATGCTGAAAAAGCTGAACGGTTCTATGAAGACCTACAAGACCTTTTAGAACTAACACCCTAAAAAGATGTCCTTTTCATTACAGGGGACTGGAATGCAAAAGTAGGAAGTCAAGAAACACCAGGAGTAACAGGCAAATTTGGCCTTGGAATATGGAATGAAGCAGGGCAAAGGCTAATAGTTTTGCCAAGAGAATGCACTGGTCATAGCAAACACCCTCTTCCAATAACACAAGAGAAGACTCTACACATGGACATCACCAGATGATCAACACTGAAATCAGACTGATTATATTCTTTGCAGCCAAAGATGGAAAAGCTCTATACAGTCAGCAAAAACAAGACTGGGTGCTGACTGTGGCTCACAACATGAACTCCTTATTGCCAAATTCAGACTTAAATTGAAGAAAGTAGGGGAAACCACTAGACCATTCAGGTATGACCTAAATCAAATTCCTTATGATTATACAGTGGAAGTGAGAAATAGATTTAAAGGACTAGATCTGATAGACGGAATGCCTGATGAACTATGGACAGACGTTTGTGACATTGTACAGGAGACAGGAATCAAGACCATCCCCAAGAAAAAGAAATGCAAAAAAGCAAAATGGCTGTCTGAGGAGGCCTTACAAACAGCTGTGAAAAGAAGAGAAGCGAAAAGCAAAGGAGAAAAGGAAAGATATTCCCATTTGAATGCAGAGTTCCAAAGAATAGCAAGGAGAGATAAGAAAGCCTTCCTCAGCAATCAATGCAAAGAAACAGAGGAAAACAATAGAATGGGAAAGACTAGAGATCTCTTCAAGAAAATTAGAGATCCCAAGGAAACATTTCATGCAAAGATGGGCTCGATAAAGGACAGAAATGGTATGGACCTAACAGAAGCAGAAGATATTAAGAAGAGGTGGCAAGAATACACAGAAGAACTGTACAAAAAAGATCTTCACGACCAAGATAATCACGATGGTGTGATCACTCACCTAGAGCCAGACATCCTGGAATGTGAAGTCAAATGGGCCTTAGAAAGCATCACTATGAACAAAGCTAGTGGAGGTGATGGAATTCCAGTTGAGCTATTTCAAATCCTGAAAGATGATGCTGTGAAAGTGCTGACTCAATATGCCAACAAATGTGGAAAACTCAGCAGTGGGCACAGGACTGGAAAAGGTCAGTTTTCATTCCAATCCCAAAGAAAGGCAATGCCAAAGAATGCTCAAACTACTGCACAATTGCACTCCTCTCACACACTAGTAAAGTAATGCTCAAAATTCTCCAAGCCAGGCTTCAGCAATATGTGAACCGTGAACTTCCTGATGTTCAAGCTGGTTTTAGAAAAGGCAGAGGAACCAGAGATCAAATTGCCAACATCCGCTGGATTATAGAAAAAGCAAGAGAGTTCCAGAAAAACATCTAGTTCTGCTTTATTGACTATGCCAAAGCCTTTGACTGTGTGGATCACAATATACTATGGAAAATTCTGAAAGAGATGGGAATACCAGACCACCTGACCTGCCTCTTGAGAAACCTGTATACAGGTCAGGAAGCAACAGTTAGAACTGGACATGGAACAACTGACTGGTTCCAAATAGGAAAAGGAGTTCGTCAAGGCTGTATATTGTCACCCTGCTTATTTAAGTTATATGCAGAGTACATCATGAGAAACGCTGGGCTGGAAGAAGCACAGGCTGGAATCAAGATTGCTGGGAGAAATATCAATAACCACAGATATGCAGATGACACCACCCTTATGGCAGAAAGTGAAGAGGAACTAAAAAGCCTCTTGATGAAAGTGAAAGTGGAGAGTGAAAAAGTGGGCTTAAAGCTCAACATTCAGAAAATGAAGATCATGGCATCTGGTCCCATCACTTCATGGGAAATAGATGGGGAAACAGTGGAAACAGTGTCAGACTTTATTTTTCTGGGCTCCAAAATCACTGCAGATGGTGACTGCAGCCATGAAATTAAAAGACGCTTACTCCTTAGAAGGAAAGTTATGACCAACCTAGATAGCATATTCAAAAGCAGAGCTATTACTTTGCCAACAAAGGTCCATCTAGTCAAGGCTATGGTTTTTCCAGTGGTCATGTATGGATGTGAGAGTTGGACTGTGAAGAAAGCTGAGCGCTGAAGCATTGATGCTTTTGAACTGTGGTGTTGGAGAAGACTCTTGAGAGTCCCTTGGACTGCAAGGAGATCCAACCAGTCCATCCTACAGCAGACCAGTCCTGGGTGTTCATTGGAAGGACTGATGCTAAAGCTGAAACTCCAATACTTTGGCCACCTCATGTGAAGAGTTGACTCACTGGAAAAGACCCTGGTGCTGGGAGGGATTGGGGGCAGGAGGAGAAGGGGACGACAGAGGATGAGATGGCTGGATGGCATCATTTACTCGATGCACATGAGTTTGGAGTTGGTGTTGGACAGGGAGGCCTGGCGTGCTGCGATTCATGGGGTCGCAAAGAGTCAGACATGACTGAGCGACTGAAATGAACTGAAACCAAAAAAAAAGTAAAAACTGAAAACAGTGGTTGGGCTCTGGGGCCAGGCTGCTTGTATTTCAATCTCAGCTCTGCCAATGACTAACCTTGGGCAAATTATTCAAGGGCTTCCAAGTCTCAGTTTCTCCGGCTGTAAAAATAACAACTGCATATACAAAAATAGTATCTTCTTCATTGTGCTGCTATGAGGACTGATTTTTTTTTTTACATTTTTTACAACTGAAGTATAGTGATTTACAATGCTGTGTTAGTTTCTGGTGTACAGTGATTCAAACATATATATGTATATAAACATATTTTTATATATATATATATATATATATATATTCTTTTTCAAATTCCTATTATAGTTTATTAGAAGACAATGAATATAATTCCCTGTGCTATACAGTAGGACCTTGTTGTTAATCTATTTTATATACAGTAGTTTTTATATGTTAATCCCAAACTCCTAACTTACCCCCCACCCCACCTTCCCCTTTGGTTAACCATAAGTTTGTTTTCTGTGTCTGTGAGACTGTTTCTGTTTTGTAAATAGTTCATTTGTATCAAATTTTAGATTACACATATAAGTGACAACATACAATACTTGTCTTTCTCTAAAAGACAAAATCAACCACTAAATCAACCACTGAGCACAGTGACTGGCATATATTAAAAGCTGAGTTAATAATTAATAATAAATACCGAGCAACAGGAACCTAGGAAGATTCCCAGACTGCCACACCTGTGTGGCCCCTTCCTTCTGATGATACATACCTGAGGCTTGAGCCCAGTATTTTCCTTTGACAAACATTTTATTAGAACAGACGGAAACAAGTTCAGTGTATGCTATGTTGTTTAAAATGAAGTCAATGACACGTAAAGATTAAGCAAATTAAGAAACACTACTTTTTGATGGTCTTAATTAGCTACAAACTATCTAAGCCTATCAGAAAAGGGAAAGGCTCAGAAATGGAGATCTAGGGTAACAGGGAGAAGGGGTGCCAGATCTGGTTAATAGTGGCCAGAATGTTTCTACAGTCCTCTGAATTTAATGTGTTTCTTTGTCTTCGATGCAAATTTATTTACCTTCAACATAATTTGAGCCCCTGCTGTCAAAACACCACTTTGCAAAGGCAACCTTAAGACATCCTTTCGGCCACTCGTCAGCACCATAGGTCTTCAGTGCCTCTGCTTAAGGACCACATTCTCAGTTCCTGTGGCTTATGCAGGACACTTCACATAACATATTATTTGTTCCCTCACAGCAAGGTCTCCTCCTGACAGCCAAGATTCTGTTTTTCTGTCATAAGTAATTATAAACGTGCACCTCTAAACAGAGTCTCAATTTGAGGGGCATCATCTATTTCAGACAGTAAATCACAGTGACAGTGCCATCACTTGGGCGGCCAAAATGCACAACTCAGATGTATGAGCTCTCACTCTGGATTCTCCGTACCTGAAGAAAAATGGGATGCTCCACTTTTTCCCTGGGGCAGTTAGGGAAAAAAATAAAACTGGCAACTTTGTTAGAGAAATTTATCCTGGTTTCAGTTCCTTTTTTTTTTTTTTTTTAAAGAGACTATAGGCAGAGGGCACCCATCTTTACAATCCAACTTGGAAAACGATCTCAGGGAGTCCCACTCTGATGTCTGTCATTCCGATTATGCATTTTAGATCTCTCCCCACTCCTCCCATCTCAAGCCCTCTGATGCCACTAAAGATTCTTTTCTGTTCCTCCTCTACAACACTCCTGACAGTCACGTTCCCTGCTCACAGTCAGAATCTAAATGGTTCATCTTAGAGGCTGTCATCAACAAAGAGAACCCCAGGCAAATTTTCATTCCTGCTTCCTTCAAATTTTTCCATTACTAATACAACCCATTATAACTCCGTGTCAGCCTCTGCTTTAATGAAAAGGCTGTATCTCTGTATTAACAAAAACATGGAATATTTGGTCTACCTTGTAACAGTACTAACAGCTGGCATTTTGTAGGCGTTATTCCAAACGTTTCATATACAGTACACCTCACTGAATCTTCATGAAAAGCTTGCAGGTGGGCACCATCTATTATTAGTCTTATTTTATAAAACTGAAATTCATAAAAGTCACACAGCAGGAATTGCTAGAGCTGGAATTCAGATGAAGGTCAATTTGACACCAAAGCCATGCTCTTATGCTTTAAATTATATTTTGCCCAGGGATTAACCTTCAGGAGAACAAGAACAATTTCTCTTTTAAATTCCTTTTAGTTGCAAAGAACCTATCACCCTATAAAATGAGGCACAGATTACCTCATTTTCAATGCGTGAGTCTAAGTGATTATCATTTAATAAAAATAGTGGAATCTCAAATTTTCTCTATTTATAGTTAATTATTTTTATTTTTTTATGCTTGGCATTTTTCATATTCCCACCTTGAACACTCAAGCTTCCAGAAGAATCCTGATGCCGCTCTGCGGACTCTTGACTGGGAGGAACAATTGGTGGGCTCAGCATATTTAACCAGTCCCTAAAAGGAAAAGAAGAAAAAAATGAACCACATGTTTGTAGTTCTATATATATAGATTTTTACCTTTCCCCTGGATTTTTAACTCCCTGGGGCTTCCACAAAGAAACATTTTTCCTCCTTCATACTTCAGAAAATAAGATATACAGAAATTAATATTCAGTTTTATAAATCTGTAAATACAAAGTCAGTTACTTCACTAACTAGTTGTTCAATAAACATACCATCTTAATGATGACCACAGTTCCTTTGAAAAACATAGTATTAATCTTCAACTATAGCACAGCTCCACTCACCTGAGAAACTTATTTAAACGAGTCAGAAGAAATACAGAGATAAAGCTCCTTAGGACCTTTGCATAAGAAAGCCTGACAAAGTCACCAGTCACATGTCATGGATGACAAGAATCCACTCAGTGATTCAGAAGAGAAGTTAGTCTTGGAGCTGTCTGGACCAGCCATGATGGTGGGAGCTGGTATGCATTTACTCCAGGCATTGGGGCAGGGGAGGGCAAAAGAGGAGAGAGGGCCGTTGGGCCCTTGAGTGGCTCAGTACTTCAGTTCTCCCAGTGTGAATGGGGGCAAAACCACTCCATAAAGCACCTCCCTCTGCCCTCCATTCCCCGTCCCTCTGCCTACAACTTCCAACCTCATTTCCCAGTCTCTTTATTTTCCTTCTTTCCATTCTTCTGTCTCCCTGTTCCTCTAGCAGATACCTGGTGGGGGTGACGCAAGTCAGTGACATTCGGAAGGCATGAATCACTGCGTGTTCTAATTCAAGCCTTTCTCATCTCTAAACTCGCTACTGAGCTTCCTCGTGGGAACAGAGCATGAAAGGGAATGTGAAGGATTTTCCAAAGTGAATTCTGTTTCTTGCATTGATGTTAGCGCTCTGTATCACTGACCTTGTTCTTCTCAAAGGGGACATGTCCTCATGACCCCAAATTTTCTTTCTAAATGTCTGCATTTCCTGCTGTCTTTGTCTACAATGGGAGAGAGTCCCAACAAGGCACTAAGAGGACTGGCTCCCCAGGCCAATCCTGGCCCCATGTTTCCTAAATATAAGAACTTAGTCAAGTCATTTATAACATTGCTAGGCCTTATCTATAAAAAAAGAGATAACCGTTACTCGTGTTTTTTTTTTTTTTTTTGGTTAAGATTAAATGAAAAAAAAAAAGGATCTGGATATAGAGCTGCACTCAAAAAATTTCAGCTATGACTAATACCATCTTCATTATCAATGGAGTTAACAGAATGGCTTTACCTACAATGATAAACCGAGGCAAGACTGGATTCTGTTGGAATTAAACCAGCAAAGAACTGTAGAATGATTTCAAGTCTGTACAATAGAGGTTTTCTTTGCAAGTCGTTTACTCTTCTTGTATAAAAAGTATCTTAATGTAAAAATTATCCAGTTCATATTTGTATTATCTTAAGCACTCATCTCACACATTAGTAAGGTCATGCTCAAAATTCTCCAAGCCAGGCTTCAGCAATATGTGAACCGTGAACTTCCTGATGTTCAAGCTGGTTTTAGAAAAGGCAGAGGAACCAGAGATCAAATTGCCAACATCTGCTGGATCATAGAAAAAGCAAGAGAGTTCCAGAAAAACATCTAGTTCTGCTTTATTGACTATGCCAAAGCCTTTGACTGTGTGGATCACAATAAACTGTGGAAAATTCTGAAAGAGATGGGAATACCAGACCACCTGACCTGCCTCTTGAGAAACCTAAATGCAGGTCAGGAAGCAACAGCTAGAACTGGACATGGAACAACAGACTGGTTCCAAATAGGAAAAGGGACCCTGCTTATTTAACTTATATGCAGAGTACATCATGAGAAACACTGGGCTGGAAGAAGCACAAGCTAGAATCAAGATTGCCAGGAGGAATATCAATAACCTCAGATATGCAGATGACACCACCCTTATGGCAAAAAGTGAAGAGGCACTAAAAAGCCTCTTGATGAAAGTGAAAGTGGAGAGTGAAAAAGTTGGCTTAAAGCTCAACATTCAGAAAACGAAGATCATGGCATCCAGTCCCATCACTTTATGGGAAATAGATGGGGAAACAGTGGACACAGTGTCAGACTTCATTTTTTGGGGCCCCCAAATCACTGCAGATGGTGACTGCAGCCATGAAATGAAAAGACACTTACTCCTTGGAAGGAAACTTATGACCAACCTGGACAGCATATTCAAAAGCAGAGACATTACTTTGCCAACAAAGGTTCGTCTAGTCAAGGCTATGGTTTTTCCTGTGGTCATGTATGGATGTGAGAGTTGGACTGTGAATAAGGCTGAGCTCTGAAGGATTGATGCTTTTGAACTGTGGTGTTGGAGAAGACTCTTGAGAGTCCCTTGGACTGCAAGGAGATCCAACCAGTCCATTCTGAAGGAGATCAGCCCTGGGATTTCTTTGGAAGGAATGATGCTAAAGCTGAAACTCCAGTACTTTGGCCACCTCATGTGAAGAGCTGACTCATTGGAAAAGACTCTGATGCTGGGAGGGATTGGGGGCAGGAGGAAAAGGGGACAACAGAGGATGAGATGGCTGGATGGCATCACTGACTCGATGGACGTGAGTTTGAGTGAACTCCGGGAGATGGTGATGGACAGGGAGGCCTGGAGTGCTGCGATTCATGGGGTCGCAAAGAGTCAGACACGACTGAGTGACTGAACTGAACTGAAGATACTTTTGCTCACTCTTCACCTTGGCTATCACCAGGTTATGGCTAGTGAAATAAGCAAAGTGAGTTTGCTGTGAAACTGAATTTCAAAATAATACATTAAGGACACCAGAAAGGGTATGTCACAGATTTCCAAGCTAATGGGGCATTTTCTGATAAGCACCTTTTTTTTTAAGTCCATTTAATTATAGCAGACCAAAAAATTACTACATTGTAGAAAATTACAAGGTCACATACAAATTACCAGCCCAGTGACCTCATTACTCGTTAAGAGAGATGGAGAGCAAGGATGAACAGGAGAAAAATAACCCCCTAAGCGACAAATTAGAAACTTGATACAATGGCCGTAGTAGCTTCTAGCCATGGTCCACGGACATCCAGGAAAAAGAAGATGCTGTAAAAGAAGTAAGACATTACTTCTTAGGCCAATGATTTGGTTAATGTTGCCTTTTTTTTTGTCAGCAGTAGCTATAAAAAGTACAGAGTTATTATTTTTGTGATTTTTTTTTTTGCTTGTTTTAAAGTAATTTCAGGGACTTCCCTGGCAGTCCAGTGGTTAAGCCTTTGCCTTCCAATACAGAGGGTGCAGGTTTAACTTCTGTTTGGGGTGCTGAGATTGCCCAAATGCCTTGTGGCCAAAAAATAAAAACACAGAAGCAATATTGTAACAAATTTAATAAAGACTTTAAAAATGGTCACATCAAAAAAAAAATCTTATCATGCTGAGGTTTGACAAAAAACAACATTCTGTAAAGCAATTATCCTTCAATAAAAAAATAAATTAAAAAAATACCTTAAAAGTAATTTCAGATTTATAGAAAAGGTTCAATAACAGTACAGAGAACTATATCATCCTTCAGACAGACTCTCCAATTTAAACATTTGGTCACATTTGCTATCTATCTATCATCATCTCTCTATCAAGGGTTGGTAAAATATGCCCATGGGCCACATCTGGCCCACTGCCTGCTTTTATAAGACCTGTAAACCAAAAATAATTTTAATATATTTTAATAGTTGAAAACAATTAAAATAGTAATGTTTTGTGATGCATGGAATTTATATAAAATTCACATTTCAATGTCCATAAATAAAGTTTCATTGCAATACAGCCATGTTCATCAGTTTATATACCATCTATGACAGCTTTTGCGCTATGATTCAGAGTTTAAATATCTGTTATCTTGCCTTTTACAGAAAATGTTTGATGGCCCCCAATCTATAACCATGCGCTCATATTGATTTCTTTAATACTAATATAATACCACAGAATCATTTTCATTTTTCCCTTTTCTGTATTTGTAACTCCCTTCTGACACTTGGGAAACTGCCTTCCATTAGCCTCAGTATATTTATTTTCTGGAGTACAGAACACACCAAAAGTAGTTTCAGAATTCTTAAGCAAACAAAACAGCCAATAAACACACCAAACCTACTCTCTAGGATTCTGTTTATGGTTCTTTTTATCTTCAGTCAAAATACCATGTTCAAAATTTACTCAGGCTAGTACTTTTTTTTTTAACTGCTATTATTTTTATAAGTAGTATGTTAAACATTGCTAATATGAGTAGTAGTATTAGATCATTATTACCATATTATTAATATTGTTTTAATTAATTTTAATTGGAGAATAATTACTTTACAGTACTGTGATGGTTTTTGCCACGCATCAACATCACTCTGTCACATGTATATATGTGTCCCCCAACCTACCACTTCAGTGTGGTTATATTATTCATTTGAAATACAGCTAGTGTCATTTGCTTCTGTTTGTGTTATATTTTAGGTCTTTCCCCTTGATTTTTATTACTTTTGCTGAGAGTATGTATTAAAATATTAATAGTTCAAAAGTCAGACGTTCACAGAGAGACATAGTTCGGTGAACAGATTTCTCTCATCCCTTCCAGTTTGTTTCTGTCCCCTCATCACTTCAACACCATCCCTACCCACTCCTCCAGAGGTAATCAATTTCATTAGTTTTGGTATCTCTACCATTCTTTTTGCAAAAATTCAGCTGATACACATCTATTTTTCCATTCCTCTTCTTTCTAATGCAAAAGGTACAATACTATAATCACTCTTTTGCACTTTCATTTTTTTCCAACTTAAAATATATCTGGGAAATTATTCATACCAATTCATAGAGAATGTCCTCTCTTTTTTTTTTAAACAGCTGCCCACTACTCGCACTTGTGTGTGTGTGTGTTCAGTCATATTTGAGCCTCTGCGACCCTATGGGTTGTAGCCCACTACCACTATGTTCCTTTGTCCCTGGATGGCAAGAATACTGGAGTGGGCCATTTCCTCCTCCAGGGGATCTTCCCAACCCAGAGATCGAACCTGTATCTCCTGGGTCTCCTCCATTGGCAGGCAGATTCTTTACCACTGAGCCACCTGGGAAACCCACTCCACGATGTGGCATACATTTATTTCACCACTCTCCTTTCTTTGGGGAAGTTTTAAATATTTTGTGATTACTGCAATTCATGCTATAATGAATAACTTTGGGCATTTCTATTTTTGTATACTTGAAGATACATCTTCAAGGTAAATTGCTGGAAGTGGGATTCCTGCAACAAAAGGTAAATGCATACTCGGCTTTGTTAGATACTGACAAATTTTCTTTACAACGATTGTACCCTTCAGCATTCCCACCAGCAACATCTGAGAGTGCTCATTTCCCAAAGACATGTCACAATACTATGTAGTCAAGTTTTTAATACTTTCCAATCTGAGAGATAAGAACTAATATCTTATTTAATAATTTCATTTCTTAAAGAGCAATCTGTTTTTATGGGGTGACTTGTTAATAAGCAGAAATGTGTAGTCTAGCACCTATACCTTCCATGTTTATATTTTTATAGGAGATATTTAATGCTAAATCATTGTCTTGACCCTTGATCAATTTATTTAAGCCTCTGTCTTCTCAGAAGCATGCCACAAACATCTAGGGATGGGGGAATGTCAGTTCAGGCTCACTCACACATGTCAAGCCCTAGCTCAGTTCTGAACCATGTCCTTGGCCTGCTTCTCACTCTGGCTGCCTATGGGCTGGAACCTGCTCCTGCTCTTTGTCTCACATTTCCACGTTGTTTGGACTTGATACTCTGTTTTGTTTGGCTCCTTCAGCTCTGACTAGAAACCTTTTCTCTCAAGGACAGATCCTATCCATCTGTAGAAAAAACCCCCAGCTCCTGTGGTGCAGAATATCCTCTTCAGTCAGGCTTGCTCTCTGAGCAGGATGGGGAGCTACTTCCTATTCCTGCTTTCCTCATGAACCCAGGCAGGCCTCCCACCCCTGCCCCTCCTCTTGGAACTGAAGAGAAAGGGCTTGCAGGCACATCTATACATGGGGAGCACCTCTGTCACCAGAAGGTGTGTTTTATTCAAGAGTCAAGACATGGGTTCACTTTAAATCACATACAAATCTAGTGTAGATGAAGAATAAATACCATCTTGTGAATCCTCACGACAGACAAATTTATCTAACATTAAAATCTCACCCTCCCTGCCAATACCATGCTCTTTTCATTCAACTTGCATGTTAGATTTTTAAAGTGGGGGAGTGAGCTTTAACTGAATCAGAAATGACTTAGATATGTTTATAACTGAGGATAATGTCCTCACTTTAGAGTATGGTTTCAGTTTCTTCACTTAAAAACAAGATTATGTTTACAAGAGAATTTTACACACTTGCCAAGCTCCTCTGTCCAAGGAACTGTCCAGGAAAGAATACTGCATGAGTAGCCATTCCCTTCTACAGGGATCTTCCCAACTCAGAGACTGAACCCAGGTTTCCTGCATTGCAGACAGATTCTCTTCCATCTGAGCCACCAGGGAAGCCCTTCACATATATGGTAAACACTTACTAAACTGCTGTGTTTAGTGACTTCTGTGTCAGACCCTGGGTAATCAGAAAGCTCATAGTCAGATGGAAGAAACATTCTAAGCAACAGAAAATGACATGGGCTGATCAGCTTATCTGTTTATTCATTAAAGAGAGACTGCCTACAATCTTGTATACATTTAAGTATTTATTAGGGGGAGTAATTATTTGAGAAATCTAAAACAAGACAATTATTACATAGCTCTCGTTTATAGGACTGAGGTACCTACTATCAAAAGTCCTCGGTCAGAGAAGATAGTTCGGTGTAAGATACATATATAGGAGATCTTCTCTTAGGGATTAAGCAACTTGCAGACATTTCTATCCACTACTTATTGATATTTATCATTTGGTACCAGTGCACATTTATTATTCACTGAAAGCACTCTGGGTTTCAAAAATTGTGGCCATGGAACTGACTGGGGAGATGACTAGGAAGCATCTTACTTTGGGGAGAATTCATAGATTCTTTTAAAAGCTGGTTAAAACAAACAAACAAACAAAAACCACCGTTTTCCCAGAAAAATAACCAAATGACCAAAAATAACAAAGAAAAATGACCAAAAATAACAAATTTTGCTTTTGATTTTAGTAGGTCAGAAATCAGGTGAAGCCCATTCATGGACTTCTGGACCCTGACTTAAGAACTTCTGTACCTTGGACTATCACAGAGATGATGTTTCTGAAGCATAAAACCCATGGTTGGCAAAGTTTTTTATAAAGGACCAGATGGTAAATACATCACGACTATTCAACTCTGTTGCTGTAGTGTGAAAGGAGATATAAACAATAAGTAAATGAGTGGCATGGCTGTTTTCCAAGAAAAATCTTATTCACAAAAAAAAAAAAAAAAATTCCACCATGGCAGGATTTGGCCCATAAACTATAGTTGAATGACCCCTGTCTTCGAGGAAGGGACTGTGAAGTGGAACATTCTCAAGGCTCTTATGAAAAGTTCTGTCAATTTTCCTCCTAAATGCCTTCTGAATCCACCTTTCTCACCATCTCTTCTTCCACAACCAAAGTCCAAGCGACTACCTTGCCTCCTGTTCTGTAGTAAAAGCTCTTAATTTATCCCCTTTAGAGTTGTTCATTCTAGCTTCACCTCACTGTTCTCCACACTATGACCAAAATGCTAATCTGATTATGTCAACCTCTTTTTAAAACCCTTCAGTCTCATTGGGAAGCTCAGGAGAAAGATCAGAATCATTATCTTGGCCTTTGCGGCTCGAGGCTATGGTTTTTCCTGTGGTCATGTATGGATGTGAGAGTTGGACTGTGAAGAAGGCTGAGCACCAAAGAATTGATGCTTTTGAACTGTGGTGTTGGAGAAGACTCTTGAGAGTCCCTTGGACTGCAAGGAGATCCAACCAGTCCATTCTGAAGGAGATCAGCCCTGGGATTTCTTTGGAAGGAATGATGCTAAAGCTGAAACTCCAGTACTTTGGCCACCTCATGCGAAGAGTTGACTCTTTGGAAAAGACTCTGATGCTGGGAGGGGTTGGGGGCAGGAGGAGAAGGGGACGACAGAGGATGAGATGGCTGGATGGCATCACTGACTCGATGGACGTGAGTCTCAGTGAACTCCGGGAGTTGGTGTTGGACAGGGAGGCCTGGCGTGCTGCAATTCATGGGGTCGCAAAGAGTCGGACATGACTGAGCGACTGATCTGATCTGATCTGATCCCCTCATCTCTTCATGTTTTTCTAACCTCATCTTGAATTGCTGTCCCTCTCACTCACCATGCTGCAGCCACACGGGGCTTCTCTTGATTCCTGGAGTATACTACACTCCTACCATCACAGGGCCTTTGACCAGGCTGTGCCCCCTTGCCTATACCATGCTCTCTCAGGTTTCTACCACGCCCCCCTTTTATCCTGGTGGAATCATCTCCAACCTTCATATTTCGGCTCAAGCATCACACTCTTAAGAAGTCTTTCTGGATGCTCCCTCTCCAATCTAGCTGAGATCCTTTGTTACTTCTTCTAATAGAGCAACTGTGATCTTCTTAGTAAGAGCTCTTATTTCAACTCATAATTATACCTTCATCTGTTTCGTCATTCAGTGAATGTAGTCTCCCCCACTTGACTTTCAGTTCAGTTCAGTCACTCTTTTGTGTCCAGCTCTTTGCGACCCCATGAACTGCAGCACAACAGACCTCCCTGTCCATCACCAACTCCTGGAGTCCACTCAAACCCATGTCCATTGAGTCGGTGATGCCATCCAACCATCTCACTCGCTGTCGTCTCCTTCTCCTTCTGCCCTCAATCTTTCCCAGCATCAGGGTCTTTTCAAATGAGTAAGCTCTTCGCATCAGGTGGCCAAAGTATTGGGAGTTTCAGCTTCAGCATCAGTCCTTCCAATGAACAACCAGGACTGATCTCCTTTAGGACGGACTGGTTGGATCTCCTTGCAGTCCAAGGGACTCTCAAGAGTCTTCTTCAACACCACAGTTCAAAAGCATCCATCCTTCAGTGCTCATCTTTCTTTATAGTCCAACTCTCACATCCATACATGACCACAGGAAAAACCATAGCCTTGACTAGATGGACCTTTGTGGACAAAGTAATGTCTCTGCTTTTTAATATGCTGTCTAGGTTGGTCATAACCTAGGAGCCCATTCCAAGGAGTAAGTGTCTTTTAATTTCATGGCTGCAGTCACTATCTGCAGTGATTTTGGAGCCCAGAAAAATAAAGTCAGCCACTGTGTATACTGTTTCCCCATCTATTTGCCATGAAGTGATGGGACTAGATGCCATGATCTTAATTTTCTGAATGTTGAGCTTTAAGCCAACTTTTTCACTCTCCTCTTTCACTTTCATCAAGAGGCTTTTGAGTTCCTCTTCACTTTCTGCCATAAGGGTGGTGTCATCTGCATATCTGAGGTTATTGATATTTCTCCTGGCAATCTTGATTCTAGCTTGTGCTTCTTCCAGCCCAGCATTTCTCATGATGTACTCTGCATATAAGTTAAATAAGCAGGGTGACAATATACAGCCTTGATGTACTCCTTTTCCTATTTGGAATGAGTCTGCTGTTTCATGTCCAGTTCTGATGTTGCTTCCTGAGCTGCATACAGGTTTCTCAAGAGCACCTAGCAAAATGCCTGGCACAGAACAGGCACCTCCTCAATATTTACTGAATGCATGGAAGAGTCTTTCTGGTAGTCCAGCATACTGAGTGCCACCTGGAGTTGGAATTTTCCATAACAATAAATAATGCTGCTATTGCAACCATTTTGCCTCTATGTTATTTTTTCTCTACTTGCTACCAACACACTATTGTTTTCTTATATGTGTTTGGTACACACACAATTTGGGGTCAGCCTGAGGACACACATCTACTGCTTTGCAGCTGAGGCAGAAAAATTTAAATGTCTGCCTCAGAAAATAGAATATTGGTTCATAAATATGTTTTAGTAATACGAGAAACTAAGAAACTCTATTTTTTCTTTGAAACTTAAACATACACCAAGAGTTCTTAATAGCTTTTCTTCATAGGATTCATCTCTCATTTGAAGCAGGAAGATCAAACAATAAGTTGGAAACACAAATTCTGTGTTGGGAACTCTTCTGTATGTCTCTTAAGAGGGATTGGAATAAGTATTACGATGCTATCGTTTCATTTTGGTTGTTTCCTGCAGAAGGTCTCTAACCAGTTTCTCAGTGTTCTTATTTTGAAGGCCTTTTACAACATTTCCACCAAGTGCTTATCTAGTCTATGGATTTAATTACCATCACTGACTGTGCACTTACTACTTTCCAAGATCATATTTCATCTTCAAATAGCTTTGACTATTAGAAAGTTTTTCTTAATGCTGAGGGAAAAAATTTAATTTCATTTCCACGCTTCTCCTACAGCTACCCCTTGGGGCTCCTAAAGAACAATTTTAATCTTTCTCTAAGACACAGTAGGAGAGAGTTAAGGAACTGTCCATCCAGAACTCCTTCCCCTCTCTCTCCTTGCAACAGCTCCCTCTGGCCATATGATCTGGAATGATCCTGTTCCTGCATGAGCCCAGAGGCTCAGCACCTGACTTAATCTGGGTCAATCACTGTGCTTCCCTAGAACTTCTGAAACTGGATATGAAAAAGAGCGACAATCCCAGAATGAAGATGGACGCCCAAAGAAGTGAAACTCAGAAGCCACTGGTGACCACACTCCCTGTCATGTGGTAGAAGCCAGTCTGAAGAGAGAATGAAGAAGCCTAAAGTCCGGGTTCTGGGAATAAAACAGTAGTGGTACAAACTGAATGTACTGGCAAACTGGGGAGATGATATAGGAGTTTGGTTTAGTACATCAAGAATCTGAGGTCTTGCTCTTTTTTCTACGTGATGATGTGTTAGAAATATTTAGGATCCATTACCAGGTCTCAGTCTTAGCTCTTGTTTATGCTGACACTGCTCCACATCCATCTGCTATCATCTGCTTCTATGCTTTTAGAATCTCTCCCCTGCAATCTTCCCCCAGCCAATCTGGACTTCCTTGAATCCAGAGCGAGCTTTTTAAAATTTTCTCTTAGGGCAAAAGCCCAAATTCTACAAAAAGCCCAAATTCTTAAAGCTCTGTATAGTCCGATCCTTACTATCTCTACAGCATATTTTTGTGCCTCCCCTCACTGTTACCGCCACTCTACCCCCAAGCGTCAGAGGGAGAGCCCATCCTTACTTTGTCTCTTTCCCCATAATAGCCTAATCTATAGACCGAATGTTTACATCACCTCCAAATTCACAAGATGAAATCTAACTCCCACTATGATGGTGTCTGGATGTATGGTCTTTGGGAGGTGCTTAGGTCATGAGAATGGAGCTCTCACAAATGGGATTTAGTGCCCTAGAGGGTCTTGACTCATCTGCCATATGAGGTCACAGTGTGAAGATAGCGGTCTATGAAACACGAGGAGGGCTCTCACAAAATACAAAATCTGCCAGGACTTTGATCTAGGACATCTCAGCCTCCAGAACAGTCAGAAATAAATCTCTGTTGTTCATAAGCCACCAAGTCTATGGTATACTGTTATAACATCCTAAATGGACTAAGAAACCTAGTTTACTTTCTCCATCTTTTGTCTCAAATTTTACTTCAGAGAATCCCTGCCTGAGTTCTAATTCTACTGCAGCTTTAAAATCAGTCAACGTTCCAGCAGAAAACACTTGGTACACTCAAATTAGGATGATATGAGGAGGGTTTAAGAAAGGGCTTATTACAAAGGTAAGGGTGGGAATGGGGAACCAAAGGGATAGTCTAGAATTCCAAGGCTTTCGCCATCTCCCCCCATCACCCTCAGCCCCGAGGGAGAAGAAAAGAACAGTGGGCAGAATCCACAGAGAGAGAGGGTGTCCTTCACAGGGGCTCTGCCAGGCTGTAAGATCCATAAGGCAGACAATCGTGTCTGTCTTCTTCACCTTTGGTTTGATACAGATACTCAATAAGTGTTTGTTGAATGAATGAATGAACAAATTCTTGTAGGAAGGCTGAGGCTACACGAGAAAGATATACAAGTGAGAGTGAAAAGATTGGAAAACGGATCATTCTCTGAGGAAGAACCAGAGAGGAGGTTAGGAGAACACACCCTGGGAGCAGTAGGAGAAATAACAGGAGTCATAAAAGGCAGCTAGCTGAGAACATTATGAGAATGATTCTTCCCAGATACTTCTTCCTCTCTCATCATAAAAGTGCTCCCAGAGGATGTTTACATTATGGCGACATCTGGAATAGGACTATGTCTCTTCTGCAGCAAAAGTTGGGAAACGCGTTATGTAAACAAGTACTGTATTTTTATCTCATATAAACCCAGGTTTATTTAGACATGTAGCAAACAGTCATACAAAAGGAAAATCATATTCTTTCTTCTGGTCTCTACAAAATGACTTCTCCTGCCCATGTCTTTGCAAGAAAACCCATAAAACAAAGAGAATCCGGCTCCCCTAAGTGTTCAGTGCTATGAGAAATCACAAAAATCATTATCTTATTTTACTCTGCTAAATACTTTATACATTCTCTGCAGAACTGAATATCTTTCCAGTGTGGCAGTATTTTCCCTTAGGTTAAGAAAATATTAATGACATATCATCTTGAGATTATTTTACAGACATTGACTCATTAGATATAGCAGGTAATTCAACTCTGGAGGCACAAATCCAGGCATCAGCCATCAAATATAACTATAACACGTGACAGTAATATCCCATCTACTTGAAACAACATGGAAAAAAGGCTTTTCCAGACTATTATCAGCTTAGCTGCCTTATAATTTTACACTGAATAGATGTTTATCAAGCCCCTGCAGTGCTGCAGACTTTGTGCTGTGTATTGAGGAGTAAGACATGACTCCTACCCTTGAGGAAATCAGTTTCCTGAAGACAGACTGTTAAGACCAACATTTATAAGACAGTAAAGTAACTATTGCTAAACAGAGGTAAGCCCAGGGAACCTCTTAGGAGGAGGGCTGTGATAAGGACTTTTCTGTTTATCAAAACTGATGAAAGGATTCCTTCTGAAGTACGAGAATGAGGTCACAAGACAGAGAAGAGAAGATGGAAGGGTGTTCTAAAAGGAATGGCATGCACCACAGTAGAACGGTGTAGAGCGTTTGAGGTCCCTCTAGCAGTGTGAAGTGATGGGCAACGGGTATTTACACATGTGCTGAATGAGGAGATACAACAATACTGAAGAAGGCAGTGGTTTTGAACGACAAGCTAAGCAATTCCTACTTTATTTATAAGGCCCTGGGAATCTACTGAAGGCTTTTAAGCCAGAAGAATCTTGGATTTGCATTTTAGAAGCATCATGGTGGCGTCTGTGTGGAGAATGGGATGGTGGGGAATAAGAGGGGGGCCATAAAAGTCATTTAGAAGTTTGCTGGATAATCTAGGAAAGAAAGAACAATTTCATTTAGGAAGTTTAGTTCACATGTGTTTCAAAACACATATGAGGAACACAGAACCTTCCCCTTGACAAAATTCACTTTCCACTGTATCCATCTGCTGTTGTAATACACAGCAATCTCCCAGGAATATATCTTGTTTTTGTAATCCTGTGAGAGTGAAGGTCTCTAGAAATGGCAGTATACTTCAAGGATCTTAACACTCTAACAAGGAAAGTTCTAGCTTCTTTCTGTGTGTCCCATATGTTATATAAGTTAAATTCAAATAGTTATTGAGTATCCTTGTGCCCAACAGTGTATTGGATATATGAGGATACTGAACAAATACAAGACAGGGAAGTAGTCAAAGACATGAATAGGCAAGTGAGAAGAAAAGATAGAAATGCTCCTGTCTCCTCCAGATAGGGGAAGATACTTGGCCATGTATATGGCTATAGAAATGCAAATTAAAATGAGATACTATTGACACATAACAGCTTGGCAAAAGTCCTAAAGTTTGATGATACTCAGTATGAGCTGAAGGGATGTAAATTAGTGAACAATTTGGTAATACCTATCAAAATTACCTTTGACCAAGTAATTTCACTGTTAGAAGCTAGTTACTGTAGGACTTCCCTGGTGGTCCAGTGGTTAAGAATCCACCTGCCAGTGCAAGACACATGAGTTTCATTCCTGTTCTGGAAGGATTCCACATGCCTCAGGGTAAATAAGCCCGTGGACCACAACTACTGAAGCTGGTGTGCTTTGGAGCCCATATTCCACAACCAGAGAAGCCTACACGCTGCAACTGAAGACTACCCCAACTTGCCACAACTAGAGAAAGCCTGTGCAAAGCAATGAAGATGCAGAGCAGTCAAAAATAAATAACTATTTAAAATTAAATAAAATGAAAAAAAAAAAACTTATTGTAAACATATATTTGCCCAAGCTCATAAAGATATGTGTGTGAGGATATTTACTATAGCATTGTTTACAGTAACAAAAAGCTGGAAACCCCTGAAACGTCTAGAAGCAGAGAACTTGCTGAAAATATTATGATATATCCAAACAATTAAATAATATCCAGCGGCTAATGAAGAATGTTTTGATTGTCATGTGAAAATTTAGAAAGAGGTTAAAAAACCTATTCAGTAAAAATCTAAAAATCAAGTTGTATTATAGAAGAGTACACAGTTTTATCCCATTTATGTCAAAAAATCCATTGTTGTTGTTGTTCAGTTGCTGAGTGGTGTCCGATGCTTTGCAACCTCATGGACTACAGCACGCCACACTTCACTGTCCTTCACCATCTCCCAGAATTTGCTCAAACTCATGTCCATTGAGTCTGTGATACCATCCAACCATCTCATCCTCTGTTGTTCCCTTCTCCAACTGCCTTCAATCTTTCCCAGCATCAGGGTCTTCTTTAGTGAGTCAGCTCTTCGCATTAGGTGGCCAAAGTATTAGAGTTTCAGCTTCAGCACAGTCCTTTCAAGGAATAGTCGGGGCTGATTTCCTTTAGGATTGACTGGTTGGATCTCCTTGCAGTTCAAGGGACTCTCAACAGTCTTCTTTAGCACCATATTTCAAAAGCATCAATTCTTTGGTGCTCAGCCTTTATCACGGAGAAGGCAATGGCACCCCACTCCAGTACTCTTGCCTGGAAAATCCCATGGACGGAGGAGCCTGGTAGGCTGCAGTCCATGGGGTCGCTCAGAGTCGGACACGACTGAACGACTTCACTTTCACTTTTCACTTTCATGCATTGGAGAAGGAAATGGCAACTCACTCCAGTATTCTTGCCTGGAGAATCCCAGGGACAGGGGAGCCTGGTGGGCTGCCGTCTCTGGGGTCGCACAGAGTTGGACACGACTGAAGTGATTTAGTAGCAGCAGCAGCAGCCTTTATCATCATTCAGCTCTCACATTCATGACAACTGGAAAAACCACAGCTATGACTATACAGACCTCTGTAGGCAAAGTAATGTCTCTCCTTTTTAATATGCTGTCTAGGTTGATCATAGCTTTTCTTCCAAGGAGCAAGCATCTTTTAATTTGATGGCTGCAGTCACCATCTACAGTGATTTTGGAGCCCAAGAAAATAAAGTCTGTCACTGTTTCCATTGTTTCCCCATCTATTTGCTGTGAAGTGATAGGACCGGATGCCATAATTTTTGTTTTTTGAATGCTGAGTTTTAAGCCAGTTTTTCACTGTCCTCTTTCACCTTCATCAAGAGGCTCTTTAATTCCTCTTCACTTTCTGCCATCAGGGTGGTGTCATCTGGATATCTGAGATTACTGATATTTCTCCCTGCAATCTTGATTCCAGAACAGTATGAAAAAACACATAAACAAAACATATTTTCTTATATATGCATAGAAAGTTTCTGAAAGGTGCACAAGAAACTGTTAATCTGCGAGGAGGAATGTGAAGTTGGGGATGGAAGAGTAAGACTTATTTCTCATAACTATTTTTCTACTTTGGCTGAATTTTTTTTAAATTACTTTTCTTTTTAAAGGCAGATTCTTGTTCTTCAGTAGCTTCCAATTTGATGGCATCTATAAGAAAACTCCTCTGAAACACAGCTTAAAAATATCTACCAAAAAGTGCTTTAGGTTGACAGGTGCTTACTGGAAACAAAAGTCTCAATTGGTCTCTCAACCAATGGAGGAGGAGGGAAGAAAATGGGGTGCCTTCCTCATGCCAACACACACCATCTGAGCTGATCCTAGCAGCCTTCCCCATTGGAAATATCAACTTCAGCGATGAAAGCAGAACGTTTTGGGTCTTTATAAATGTTGGTAAAGTTCCTGGAAATTGTCAAGATTTCATTTGCATAAAGAACAGCAGCTTTAATGCTATAGATATGACTAAAAAAAATAGGTGGTGGCTTATTATTTTTAACACATCATCCACTAGCCTGGGTATGAAAGCAAAATGGTTCCTGGCTGACATCAGCAATGTCAGGTCTGACAATTCACTGATACCACCTGACAAAGAATAGTTACAATGGAAAAATCAAAAGATGCTCTACCACAGAGGGGAGGCCTGGCTTAGAGCTCAGAGAGAACACATAGCCTCTTCTCATTTTAGGAGATATAGTCATGGGAGTGTGTGAAAAGAAATTTAAAATTATGTTTTAATCAGCTTTTCAAAGAGTTTCTTTTCTTTTTTTAGTTACTGGAAGATAAAAGGTCTTAACGTCATGGAAAACTAAGCAGTGACTCACTTATCCTTTACCTTTTGTTGGAGGGGAATAATTTTGGGGTGAAAATTCTCAAGGAAGTCAGTTTATCTCCTCAAACCAGAAAAAACTAATCAAGCATTGTCTGATTAATTAGAGAAACTTGAAAAAAATGCTATCAAGGCCTACAGCTGTAATCAATTTAATCAACATGCAGAGAGCCAATCTGGTTTTCTTGATTAACAAAGCTGAATGTTAAACAGAGAGTGTGACATTGTAGTGCCATTAGCTAAAAGCTACAAATTGAGCATTTTCCCTAAATACTCAAAGTCAGGTCAGGAAACAGTGAAAACTTTCTTTCTTATGATGAGGACCATGGGAATGAATATTTCAATTTTTTCCCTTGATACTTTCATGCCAGAAGTTTCATATAAATAGAAATGTGTAGAAACTTCAGAATGCTTCAATTAAGACAAAAAAAAAATCAACCTCCTGGAAAGACCACATACTAATAAAATAAAGACAAAAGAAGTGATGTGAGATTTCTCTGTTTAATATCATCCAAGTTGGTATGGAATTCAGCAGGAACAGACACATGCGACACACAGAGATGAAATTTCTCTTATTACATTTTTAAGATGCGAATGCAAAATGCATCTATATAGTGCCTAATGAGTAAATTGGAAAATTCAATTTGCTTATTTTATTTGCATGAAGTCAATTTAAATGTCTCATGCAAGATTGCCTTATTAATGGTTTGTTTCTTGCTCTTAAAAACCGTAGTAGTATAGTTATAAAATGATGATTAGATTTTGTGTGGCAGATCTTTGCAATGCAGTCTGGAGTTTTATCTGTTAAAACAGTAATTCTCAATTTTTTTGGGGGGAGGGTAAAATTCTCTTTTTCTGTGCTTGAAATTTAGTAATACTGCTAAATGCTGCTAACTAGTGTGTGGCAATCAGATATTATATTTGTCATGTATAATTTTACCAAAATAGGTTTGTTATGGAGATATGTCAGTGACTTCCCTAAAAATTATATTGAAAATAATTCAAAGTCCTCTTACTATCATTCCCATTCCCATTTTCTTGAAGAGAAATGGAAAGGAAAGAGTACATAGGGCATGGAGGGAAAATGTACAGAGCGAGCTGGTGGAAGAGCTAAAGTCTACCCATTAGTACGTATAATCATAGTTTTGATTTTGGTTGGCAGAACACACTTTTCTGCTATCTCTTCTGCTGCTGCTGCTGCTGCTGCTGCTGCTGCTAAGTCACTTCAGTCGTGTCCGACTCTGTGCGACCCCAGAGACGGCAGCCCACCAGGCTCCCCTGTCCCTGGGATTCTCCAGGCAAGAACACTGGAGTGGTTTGCCATTTCCTTCTCCAATGCATGAAAGTGAAAAGTGAAAGTGAAGTCGCTCAGTCGTGTCCGACCCTCAGCGATCCCATGGACTGCAGCCTACCAGGCTCCTCCGTCCATGGGATTTTCCAGGCAAGAGTATTGGAGTGGGGTGCCATTGCCTTCTCCGATCTCTTCTGAGAACCTAGCTTTTCTTTCCTATGGGCAACTCTCATCATGTGCTTTGGGATATAAACCTTCCTTCACTCCCAGTCTCGGGACAGGCTTGAGACCCAGGGTGGGCTAGAGTTTACTTTTGGGCTTTTGTTGGGTTTATGAGGAGGGTCCTGACTCAAGTTCACCAAACATGTACAGGTGAATGACATCTATTGAGTTTATTTTCCAAACAGGAAAAAAAAAAAAAAAAGGCAGCGCAAAACTGTGAAAGGTTATGGTGTTTTTCAAGAAGTCCTTCAGAACCTATTTCTATGGGAAGTTTGAATATTATTTTACAGCAGAAGGATACACATAGAATGAGGATTTTTTCATTACAAATAAACATCTTTGAAGATGCAGAGCAAACAACTGTCTCTTCAAATAACAGATTTACCTTATCTTTGGGGGACATTCAAAATATCTGAATGCCATAAACCTCACTTGTAGGTGTTGACAACAGAGTGGTGACAAAGCCACAGTCCATGCTTACATGGAGCTTACAGTTAGGGGTGGAGACAATATATATATATATATATACATTGTAAAAAATACATATATATATAGAAAAAGAATATATATTATATATTCATAAAGAAGTGAAGGAGTTCAGTAAATCCTAAAATATGCCAATTTGACATAATGATTATCTTGACCTGGAAGCAATGAGAAGAAACAGACAGAAGAAAAAATCTACTCACCCCATTTCTTCCAGGATGGGTAGGATGATTTTAATCATTGGAGACAACTCTAGACTCTAATCAGAGGTGGCACCAGAGGAAATCTATTAAGATGTAACAAACTTTACTAACTAGCCCTCCCTTCCATTAGTTTCCCCATATATTTACCCTCCCACAATTTGCTATCTGAGAGTCTCAAAGTTTCTTTTCTTTGTCTTACCACTTTGCTAAAAAATTTATTGTTCTTTGGTTAAGATGCTGTGAAGCCAAAGTTCTAACCACTCCTCTGAGTTCCATCGATGAGTTCTTCCATGTGTACGTACACTACGTAAGTGTTAGGAAGCTCTTGTTGGTTTGCTTTCCTGTTTGTTTTGTTAGTTTGTCTTTTGTCAGTCTAATTTGCAGGAGAACTTGGGAGGGTAGAGGGAAAAAGTATTTTCTCTCCTACAGATAGCAAAAAATGCTATTAAAATTTTTACAATGAAGATTTAATGAGTATTTCATACTAACAGCTCTAGCATAGAGTTAAGGTGCTAGGTTTCATGAAAACTCCAACCTATTGCATATGGATTGATTCCAAATGCACAAGGAGATCGAGAACCACAGAATATCTGATTTGGAGCCATTTCTCAGAGATGGATATTTCTAACCATACTAGGCTTCTCAGATGAACAAATTAAATTCACATTTAAACTGTTTACAAGGGAAATCCTACTGCTAAGAATCCACAGGCATTTTCATGTGCAGAGCACTGTGCAAGGAGTAAAGGGGAAGCAATGGGAATCAAATAGAAAAAAATGCATTCTTTTAGACCGACCACTTCAACTTCTAGGATTGATTCTCTAAAACCAGCAAGGCTTGGTTGGTCACTGAATGGAACACTAACATGTTCCTATGCTGCATTTCTGGATGAACATTTATTTAATCCACGTGGAAAACGCACTGACAACTGGGTGTAGTGTTCAGCATTAGGGGTGACACATCTATTAGGGGTACCAACAGAGCACGCAATTTAAACTGCACAGATTTTGCTTTGACCTTAAATTTCCTTTTAGCTTTGCAAATTTGGGGTTAAACCCTGTGCCTCTGTCACCTCACCTGGAATATTGGAATTATAGGACTGACAACACCATGCTGTGGTA
This sequence comes from Bos indicus x Bos taurus, assembly GCF_003369695.1. Lineage (NCBI taxonomy): Eukaryota > Metazoa > Chordata > Mammalia > Artiodactyla > Bovidae > Bos > Bos indicus x Bos taurus. The sequence goes on from NC_040097.1 coordinate 18,222,647, forward strand.
GGGATTAAATAAAGTAATACAGCATATGGAAACTCTCACCACTTAGCGCCTGCTACAGAAATGGAGTGAATAGTGATAGATGTAGTAATAGTAATAGCGTTAGTAGCTATTGTTATTTGAAATTACAGAAAAAGAGTCACTCTCAACTTTATATAACACCTTTTAGAGAGTCATAACACAACTATGTGTTAAAGTGCTTTGTAACTAAGCCCTTTGTGCAAATCAACAGCATAAAACTTTGCAGCCTTTCCTAACTTTAACTAGAGAATAATTGCCTTAAAATTAGAATACAAAATAAAACCATCTAAACCTTTCTACAGAATGATTGGGACTTAATGGTGCAGAAAGAGTAGGTGGGGTTTAATTTAATGCTCTAATTTAGCTCTCTGGGCTTTTGTAAAGAATAACTACAGGGTATCATTTTCATCATTAAGTGTGTCAGATTATCAGATGCCATATTTATGTACTGATTTCCATTTTCTTTTCAAAGTTTGGTTATTCCTTTATGTTCACTAGTCAAATAAAACAATGATATGCTAAAAAGAAGGCTTTGTGAAGTGAGTGACAATTTAATTTTCCCTCAGTGTTGGGTGGCTGCACAAGAAAATAAAGAACTGGAAAAAGCTGACAGAATCTTAAGTTGACTCAATTTATTTTCCAGTAGTTGCAGGGTGTATTAATTGTAACATTTCGGTTAATAAAAAATATTATGATAGGATGCTGATCTGGGTGATAAACGGACTTTTGATCAAATATGATGGTAAGATGCTATTTTTAAAACATAGGGAGGAAATAATCAGATTTCTTTTGTGGCTGGGACCATTCTAATGCATAAATTGGACTTGTCAAGGAGGGTGATAATTCTTTACTGTCACCAAGCTACCATTATCACCATTATTATTACTCATGGTGTTACCCCAGTTTCTATTCAACCTAAAGATGGTCCTTGTTCCATAGAAAGCTTACATGCTAAACTGTAAGC